>NC_143503.1:1997500-3247500 GCF_051622355.1 Phaseolus vulgaris
CACGGATTCTCGCAATTCACACCAAGTATCGCATTTCGCTACGTTCTTCATCGATGCAAGAGCCGAGATATCCGTTGCCGAGAGTCATTTTACATAACATGTCATCGTGAAGGCGCCCGCGGACACGTCCCCCGTTTGCCTCACCTAACAAGCCTTCGTTTTCCTTGGCGCGTAAAACGCCGGGTTAGTTTTGTCGGGGGAGACACGGCTTGCGACCGGATGCACAAGGCATCAAGACGCCCACCCTCGCTCGACAACGCACTTGGCCGTGGGAGAACTTGCGTGCCCCCGCCGGCCTCGCGCGTTGTTGTGTGTTTGGTACGTATTCGCGGGTGGAATTGTTCGAGGCATCGACAATGATCCTTCCGCAGTTCACCTACGAAACCTTGTTACGACTTCTCCTTCCTCTAAATGATAAGGTTCAAAGTGGACTTTCACCACGTCGCGGGCAGCGAACCGCCCACGTCGCCGCAATCCGAACACTTCACCGACCATTCAATCGGTAGGAGCGACGGCGTGTGTGTACAAAGGGCAAGTGACGTAGTCAACGCGAGCCGATGACTCGCGCTTACTAGGAATTCCTCGTTGAAGACCAACAATTGCAATGATCTATCCCCATCACGATGAAATTTCAAAGATTACTCCGGCCCGTCGGCCAAGGCTATAGACTCGTTGAATACATCAAAGGTAGCGCGCGTGCGGCCTGAACATCTAAGGCATCACAGACCCGTTATTGCCTCAAACTTCCGTGGCCTAAGCGGCCATAGTCCCTCTAAGCCCGGCCGTGGAGGGTTACCTCCACATAGCTATTTAACAGCCCGAGGTCTCGTTCGTTAACTAATTAACCGCACAAATCGCTCCACCAACTAAGAACGGCCATGCACCACCACCCATAGAATCAAGAAAGAGCTCTCTCCGTCAATCCTTACTATGTCCGGACTCGGTAAGTTTCCCCGTGTCGAGTCAAATTAAGCCGCAGTGCTCCACTCGGTGGTGCCCTTCCGTCAATTCCTTTAAGTTTCAGCCTTGCGACCATACTCCCCCCGAACCCAAAGACTTTGATTTCTCATAAGGTGCCGCCGGAGTCCTAAAAGCAACATCCGCCGATCCCCGGGTCGGCATCGTTTATGGCCGAGACTAGGACTCGTATCCGATCGTCTTCGAGCCCCCAACTTTCGTTCTCGATTAATGAAAACATCCTTGGCAAATGCTTTCGCAGCTGTTCGTCTTTCATAAATCCAAGAATTTCACCTCCGACTATGAAATACGAATGCCCCCGATCGTCCCCGTTAATCATTACTCCGATCCCGAAGGCCAACACAATAGGATCGTAATCCCGTGGTGTTATCCCATGCTAATGTATCCGCAGCGTAGGCTTGCTTTGAGCACTCTAATTTCTTCAAAGTAACGGCACGGAGGCACGACCCGCCAAGCATGCGTCAGAGCGCATCGCCTTGTAGGGACGACCCGACCGGCAACACCGCAGGCGACCGATCGACCCAACCCAAGGTCCAACTACGAGCTTTTTAACCGCAACAACTTAAATATACGCTATTGGAGCTGGAATTACCGCGCCGCCGGCACCGTACTTGCCCTCCAATGGATCCTCGTTAAGGATTTAGATTGTACTCATTCCAATTACTGTACTCAATGAGCCCGTATTGTTATTTATTGTCACTACCTCCCCGTGTCGATCGGGTAATTTGCGCGCCCGCCGCCTTCCTCGGATGTGGTAGCCGTTTCTCGTGCTCCCTCTCCGAATCGAACCCTAATTCTCCGTCACCCACTATTACATAGTATCTAGAGACGCATCTATCACATACGTACAACAAATTCCTGCAACTACCCACAAAAAATCTAGTTCAAGTCTCTTCATGCTAATTACTTGAAAATCAATGTGTATCACTATTATATAGTATCTAGACACTTATCTATCAAATGCATACTATAAATTCATGCAATTACCACAAAAAAAACTAGCTTTAAGTATTTTCATGCTAATTACATGAAAATCAATATCTATCACTATTATGTTGTATCTAGAGACTCATATATATCAAGTACATACAATAAATTCATGCAACTACGACAAAAAAACTAGTTTCAAGTATTTTCATGCTAATTACATGAAAATCAATATCTATCACTATTATGTAGTATCTAGAGACTCATATATCAAGTACATACAATAAATTCATGCAACTACGACAAAAAAACTAGTTTCAAGTATTTTCATGCTAATTTATTGGAAATCAAAGTCTATCACTATTATATAGTGTATCCACAGACTTATCTATCAAATACATACTATAAATTCAACAAATACTGCAAAAAAACTTGTTTCAAGTCTTTTCACGCTAATTACTTGAAAATCAATCTCTATCACTGTTATACAGTATCTAGAGACTTATCTAACAAATGCATACCATAAATTCATGCAACTACGACAAAAAACTAATTTTAAGTCTTTTCATGCTAATTATTTTAAAATCAATGTCTATTACTATTATATAGTATCTAAATACTCATCTACATACAGTAAATTCACGCAACTACCACAAAAAAGCTAGTTTCAAGTCTTTTCATGCTAATTTATTGGAAATCAAAGTCTATCACTATTATATAGTGTCCAGAGACTTATCTATCAAATACATACTATAAATTCTACAACTACCACAAAAAAACTTGTTTCAAGTCTTTTCATGCTAATTACTTTAAAATCAATCTCTATCACTATTACATAGTATCTAGAGACGCATCTATCACATACGTACAACAAATTCCTGCAACTACCACAAAAAATCTAGTTCAAGTCTCTTCATGCTAATTACTTGAAAATCAATGTGTATCACTATTATATAGTATCTAGACACTTATCTATCAAATGCATACTATAAATTCATGCAATTACCACAAAAAAAAACTAGCTTTAAGTATTTTCATGCTAATTACATGAAAATCAATATCTATCACTATTATGTAGTATCTAGAGACTCATATATATCAAGTACATACAATAAATTCATGCAACTACGACAAAAAAACTAGTTTCAAGTATTTTCATGCTAATTACATGAAAATCAATATCTATCACTATTATGTAGTATCTAGAGACTCATATATCAAGTACATACAATAAATTCATGCAACTACGACAAAAAAACTAGTTTCAAGTATTTTCATGCTAATTTATTGGAAATCAAAGTCTATCACTATTATATAGTGTATCCACAGACTTATCTATCAAATACATACTATAAATTCAACAAATACTGCAAAAAAACTTGTTTCAAGTCTTTTCACGCTAATTACTTGAAAATCAATCTCTATCACTGTTATACAGTATCTAGAGACTTATCTAACAAATGCATACCATAAATTCATGCAACTACGACAAAAAACTAATTTTAAGTCTTTTCATGCTAATTATTTTAAAATCAATGTCTATTACTATTATATAGTATCTAAATACTCATCTACATACAGTAAATTCACGCAACTACCACAAAAAAGCTAGTTTCAAGTCTTTTCATGCTAATTTATTGGAAATCAAAGTCTATCACTATTATATAGTGTCCAGAGACTTATCTATCAAATACATACTATAAATTCTACAACTACCACAAAAAAACTTGTTTCAAGTCTTTTCATGCTAATTACTTTAAAATCAATCTCTATCACTATTACATAGTATCTAGAGACGCATCTATCACATACGTACAACAAATTCCTGCAACTACCACAAAAAATCTAGTTCAAGTCTCTTCATGCTAATTACTTGAAAATCAATGTGTATCACTATTATATAGTATCTAGACACTTATCTATCAAATGCATACTATAAATTCATGCAATTACCACAAAAAAAACTAGCTTTAAGTATTTTCATGCTAATTACATGAAAATCAATATCTATCACTATTATGTAGTATCTAGAGACTCATATATATCAAGTACATACAATAAATTCATGCAACTACGACAAAAAAACTAGTTTCAAGTATTTTCATGCTAATTACATGAAAATCAATATCTATCACTATTATGTAGTATCTAGAGACTCATATATCAAGTACATACAATAAATTCATGCAACTACGACAAAAAAACTAGTTTCAAGTATTTTCATGCTAATTTATTGGAAATCAAAGTCTATCACTATTATATAGTGTATCCACAGACTTATCTATCAAATACATACTATAAATTCAACAAATACTGCAAAAAAACTTGTTTCAAGTCTTTTCACGCTAATTACTTGAAAATCAATCTCTATCACTGTTATACAGTATCTAGAGACTTATCTAACAAATGCATACCATAAATTCATGCAACTACGACAAAAAACTAATTTTAAGTCTTTTCATGCTAATTATTTTAAAATCAATGTCTATTACTATTATATAGTATCTAAATACTCATCTACATACAGTAAATTCACGCAACTACCACAAAAAAGCTAGTTTCAAGTCTTTTCATGCTAATTTATTGGAAATCAAAGTCTATCACTATTATATAGTGTCCAGAGACTTATCTATCAAATACATACTATAAATTCTACAACTACCACAAAAAAACTTGTTTCAAGTCTTTTCATGCTAATTACTTTAAAATCAATCTCTATCACTATTACATAGTATCTAGAGACGCATCTATCACATACGTACAACAAATTCCTGCAACTACCACAAAAAATCTAGTTCAAGTCTCTTCATGCTAATTACTTGAAAATCAATGTGTATCACTATTATATAGTATCTAGACACTTATCTATCAAATGCATACTATAAATTCATGCAATTACCACAAAAAAAACTAGCTTTAAGTATTTTCATGCTAATTACATGAAAATCAATATCTATCACTATTATGTAGTATCTAGAGACTCATATATATCAAGTACATACAATAAATTCATGCAACTACGACAAAAAAACTAGTTTCAAGTATTTTCATGCTAATTACATGAAAATCAATATCTATCACTATTATGTAGTATCTAGAGACTCATATATCAAGTACATACAATAAATTCATGCAACTACGACAAAAAAACTAGTTTCAAGTATTTTCATGCTAATTTATTGGAAATCAAAGTCTATCACTATTATATAGTGTATCCACAGACTTATCTATCAAATACATACTATAAATTCAACAAATACTGCAAAAAAACTTGTTTCAAGTCTTTTCACGCTAATTACTTGAAAATCAATCTCTATCACTGTTATACAGTATCTAGAGACTTATCTAACAAATGCATACCATAAATTCATGCAACTACGACAAAAAACTAATTTTAAGTCTTTTCATGCTAATTATTTTAAAATCAATGTCTATTACTATTATATAGTATCTAAATACTCATCTACATACAGTAAATTCACGCAACTACCACAAAAAAGCTAGTTTCAAGTCTTTTCATGCTAATTTATTGGAAATCAAAGTCTATCACTATTATATAGTGTCCAGAGACTTATCTATCAAATACATACTATAAATTCTACAACTACCACAAAAAAACTTGTTTCAAGTCTTTTCATGCTAATTACTTTAAAATCAATCTCTATCACTATTACATAGTATCTAGAGACGCATCTATCACATACGTACAACAAATTCCTGCAACTACCACAAAAAATCTAGTTCAAGTCTCTTCATGCTAATTACTTGAAAATCAATGTGTATCACTATTATATAGTATCTAGACACTTATCTATCAAATGCATACTATAAATTCATGCAATTACCACAAAAAAAACTAGCTTTAAGTATTTTCATGCTAATTACATGAAAATCAATATCTATCACTATTATGTAGTATCTAGAGACTCATATATATCAAGTACATACAATAAATTCATGCAACTACGACAAAAAAACTAGTTTCAAGTATTTTCATGCTAATTACATGAAAATCAATATCTATCACTATTATGTAGTATCTAGAGACTCATATATCAAGTACATACAATAAATTCATGCAACTACGACAAAAAAACTAGTTTCAAGTATTTTCATGCTAATTTATTGGAAATCAAAGTCTATCACTATTATATAGTGTATCCACAGACTTATCTATCAAATACATACTATAAATTCAACAAATACTGCAAAAAAACTTGTTTCAAGTCTTTTCACGCTAATTACTTGAAAATCAATCTCTATCACTGTTATACAGTATCTAGAGACTTATCTAACAAATGCATACCATAAATTCATGCAACTACGACAAAAAACTAATTTTAAGTCTTTTCATGCTAATTATTTTAAAATCAATGTCTATTACTATTATATAGTATCTAAATACTCATCTACATACAGTAAATTCACGCAACTACCACAAAAAAGCTAGTTTCAAGTCTTTTCATGCTAATTTATTGGAAATCAAAGTCTATCACTATTATATAGTGTCCAGAGACTTATCTATCAAATACATACTATAAATTCTACAACTACCACAAAAAAACTTGTTTCAAGTCTTTTCATGCTAATTACTTTAAAATCAATCTCTATCACTATTACATAGTATCTAGAGACGCATCTATCACATACGTACAACAAATTCCTGCAACTACCACAAAAAATCTAGTTCAAGTCTCTTCATGCTAATTACTTGAAAATCAATGTGTATCACTATTATATAGTATCTAGACACTTATCTATCAAATGCATACTATAAATTCATGCAATTACCACAAAAAAAACTAGCTTTAAGTATTTTCATGCTAATTACATGAAAATCAATATCTATCACTATTATGTAGTATCTAGAGACTCATATATATCAAGTACATACAATAAATTCATGCAACTACGACAAAAAAACTAGTTTCAAGTATTTTCATGCTAATTACATGAAAATCAATATCTATCACTATTATGTAGTATCTAGAGACTCATATATCAAGTACATACAATAAATTCATGCAACTACGACAAAAAAACTAGTTTCAAGTATTTTCATGCTAATTTATTGGAAATCAAAGTCTATCACTATTATATAGTGTATCCACAGACTTATCTATCAAATACATACTATAAATTCAACAAATACTGCAAAAAAACTTGTTTCAAGTCTTTTCACGCTAATTACTTGAAAATCAATCTCTATCACTGTTATACAGTATCTAGAGACTTATCTAACAAATGCATACCATAAATTCATGCAACTACGACAAAAAACTAATTTTAAGTCTTTTCATGCTAATTATTTTAAAATCAATGTCTATTACTATTATATAGTATCTAAATACTCATCTACATACAGTAAATTCACGCAACTACCACAAAAAAGCTAGTTTCAAGTCTTTTCATGCTAATTTATTGGAAATCAAAGTCTATCACTATTATATAGTGTCCAGAGACTTATCTATCAAATACATACTATAAATTCTACAACTACCACAAAAAAACTTGTTTCAAGTCTTTTCATGCTAATTACTTTAAAATCAATCTCTATCACTATTACATAGTATCTAGAGACGCATCTATCACATACGTACAACAAATTCCTGCAACTACCACAAAAAATCTAGTTCAAGTCTCTTCATGCTAATTACTTGAAAATCAATGTGTATCACTATTATATAGTATCTAGACACTTATCTATCAAATGCATACTATAAATTCATGCAATTACCACAAAAAAAACTAGCTTTAAGTATTTTCATGCTAATTACATGAAAATCAATATCTATCACTATTATGTAGTATCTAGAGACTCATATATATCAAGTACATACAATAAATTCATGCAACTACGACAAAAAAACTAGTTTCAAGTATTTTCATGCTAATTACATGAAAATCAATATCTATCACTATTATGTAGTATCTAGAGACTCATATATCAAGTACATACAATAAATTCATGCAACTACGACAAAAAAACTAGTTTCAAGTATTTTCATGCTAATTTATTGGAAATCAAAGTCTATCACTATTATATAGTGTATCCACAGACTTATCTATCAAATACATACTATAAATTCAACAAATACTGCAAAAAAACTTGTTTCAAGTCTTTTCACGCTAATTACTTGAAAATCAATCTCTATCACTGTTATACAGTATCTAGAGACTTATCTAACAAATGCATACCATAAATTCATGCAACTACGACAAAAAACTAATTTTAAGTCTTTTCATGCTAATTATTTTAAAATCAATGTCTATTACTATTATATAGTATCTAAATACTCATCTACATACAGTAAATTCACGCAACTACCACAAAAAAGCTAGTTTCAAGTCTTTTCATGCTAATTTATTGGAAATCAAAGTCTATCACTATTATATAGTGTCCAGAGACTTATCTATCAAATACATACTATAAATTCTACAACTACCACAAAAAAACTTGTTTCAAGTCTTTTCATGCTAATTACTTTAAAATCAATCTCTATCACTATTACATAGTATCTAGAGACGCATCTATCACATACGTACAACAAATTCCTGCAACTACCACAAAAAATCTAGTTCAAGTCTCTTCATGCTAATTACTTGAAAATCAATGTGTATCACTATTATATAGTATCTAGACACTTATCTATCAAATGCATACTATAAATTCATGCAATTACCACAAAAAAAACTAGCTTTAAGTATTTTCATGCTAATTACATGAAAATCAATATCTATCACTATTATGTAGTATCTAGAGACTCATATATATCAAGTACATACAATAAATTCATGCAACTACGACAAAAAAACTAGTTTCAAGTATTTTCATGCTAATTACATGAAAATCAATATCTATCACTATTATGTAGTATCTAGAGACTCATATATCAAGTACATACAATAAATTCATGCAACTACGACAAAAAAACTAGTTTCAAGTATTTTCATGCTAATTTATTGGAAATCAAAGTCTATCACTATTATATAGTGTATCCACAGACTTATCTATCAAATACATACTATAAATTCAACAAATACTGCAAAAAAACTTGTTTCAAGTCTTTTCACGCTAATTACTTGAAAATCAATCTCTATCACTGTTATACAGTATCTAGAGACTTATCTAACAAATGCATACCATAAATTCATGCAACTACGACAAAAAACTAATTTTAAGTCTTTTCATGCTAATTATTTTAAAATCAATGTCTATTACTATTATATAGTATCTAAATACTCATCTACATACAGTAAATTCACGCAACTACCACAAAAAAGCTAGTTTCAAGTCTTTTCATGCTAATTTATTGGAAATCAAAGTCTATCACTATTATATAGTGTCCAGAGACTTATCTATCAAATACATACTATAAATTCTACAACTACCACAAAAAAACTTGTTTCAAGTCTTTTCATGCTAATTACTTTAAAATCAATCTCTATCACTATTACATAGTATCTAGAGACGCATCTATCACATACGTACAACAAATTCCTGCAACTACCACAAAAAATCTAGTTCAAGTCTCTTCATGCTAATTACTTGAAAATCAATGTGTATCACTATTATATAGTATCTAGACACTTATCTATCAAATGCATACTATAAATTCATGCAATTACCACAAAAAAAACTAGCTTTAAGTATTTTCATGCTAATTACATGAAAATCAATATCTATCACTATTATGTAGTATCTAGAGACTCATATATATCAAGTACATACAATAAATTCATGCAACTACGACAAAAAAACTAGTTTCAAGTATTTTCATGCTAATTACATGAAAATCAATATCTATCACTATTATGTAGTATCTAGAGACTCATATATCAAGTACATACAATAAATTCATGCAACTACGACAAAAAAACTAGTTTCAAGTATTTTCATGCTAATTTATTGGAAATCAAAGTCTATCACTATTATATAGTGTATCCACAGACTTATCTATCAAATACATACTATAAATTCAACAAATACTGCAAAAAAACTTGTTTCAAGTCTTTTCACGCTAATTACTTGAAAATCAATCTCTATCACTGTTATACAGTATCTAGAGACTTATCTAACAAATGCATACCATAAATTCATGCAACTACGACAAAAAACTAATTTTAAGTCTTTTCGTGCTAATTATTTTAAAATCAATGTCTATTACTATTATATAGTATCTAAATACTCATCTACATACAGTAAATTCACGCAACTACCACAAAAAAGCTAGTTTCAAGTCTTTTCATGCTAATTTATTGGAAATCAAAGTCTATCACTATTATATAGTTTCCAGAGACTTATCTATCAAATACATACTATAAATTCTACAACTACCACAAAAAAACTTGTTTCAAGTCTTTTCATGCTAATTACTTTAAAATCAATCTCTATCACTATTACATAGTATCTAGAGACGCATCTATCACATACGTACAACAAATTCCTGCAACTACCACAAAAAATCTAGTTCAAGTCTCTTCATGCTAATTACTTGAAAATCAATGTGTATCACTATTATATAGTATCTAGACACTTATCTATCAAATGCATACTATAAATTCATGCAATTACCACAAAAAAAACTAGCTTTAAGTATTTTCATGCTAATTACATGAAAATCAATATCTATCACTATTATGTAGTATCTAGAGACTCATATATATCAAGTACATACAATAAATTCATGCAACTACGACAAAAAAACTAGTTTCAAGTATTTTCATGCTAATTACATGAAAATCAATATCTATCACTATTATGTAGTATCTAGAGACTCATATATCAAGTACATACAATAAATTCATGCAACTACGACAAAAAAACTAGTTTCAAGTATTTTCATGCTAATTTATTGGAAATCAAAGTCTATCACTATTATATAGTGTATCCACAGACTTATCTATCAAATACATACTATAAATTCAACAAATACTGCAAAAAAACTTGTTTCAAGTCTTTTCACGCTAATTACTTGAAAATCAATCTCTATCACTGTTATACAGTATCTAGAGACTTATCTAACAAATGCATACCATAAATTCATGCAACTACGACAAAAAACTAATTTTAAGTCTTTTCGTGCTAATTATTTTAAAATCAATGTCTATTACTATTATATAGTATCTAAATACTCATCTACATACAGTAAATTCACGCAACTACCACAAAAAAGCTAGTTTCAAGTCTTTTCATGCTAATTTATTGGAAATCAAAGTCTATCACTATTATATAGTTTCCAGAGACTTATCTATCAAATACATACTATAAATTCTACAACTACCACAAAAAAACTTGTTTCAAGTCTTTTCATGCTAATTACTTTAAAATCAATCTCTATCACTATTACATAGTATCTAGAGACGCATCTATCACATACGTACAACAAATTCCTGCAACTACCACAAAAAATCTAGTTCAAGTCTCTTCATGCTAATTACTTGAAAATCAATGTGTATCACTATTATATAGTATCTAGACACTTATCTATCAAATGCATACTATAAATTCATGCAATTACCACAAAAAAAACTAGCTTTAAGTATTTTCATGCTAATTACATGAAAATCAATATCTATCACTATTATGTAGTATCTAGAGACTCATATATATCAAGTACATACAATAAATTCATGCAACTACGACAAAAAAACTAGTTTCAAGTATTTTCATGCTAATTACATGAAAATCAATATCTATCACTATTATGTAGTATCTAGAGACTCATATATCAAGTACATACAATAAATTCATGCAACTACGACAAAAAAACTAGTTTCAAGTATTTTCATGCTAATTTATTGGAAATCAAAGTCTATCACTATTATATAGTGTATCCACAGACTTATCTATCAAATACATACTATAAATTCAACAAATACTGCAAAAAAACTTGTTTCAAGTCTTTTCACGCTAATTACTTGAAAATCAATCTCTATCACTGTTATACAGTATCTAGAGACTTATCTAACAAATGCATACCATAAATTCATGCAACTACGACAAAAAACTAATTTTAAGTCTTTTCATGCTAATTATTTTAAAATCAATGTCTATTACTATTATATAGTATCTAAATACTCATCTACATACAGTAAATTCACGCAACTACCACAAAAAAGCTAGTTTCAAGTCTTTTCATGCTAATTTATTGGAAATCAAAGTCTATCACTATTATATAGTGTCCAGAGACTTATCTATCAAATACATACTATAAATTCTACAACTACCACAAAAAAACTTGTTTCAAGTCTTTTCATGCTAATTACTTTAAAATCAATCTCTATCACTATTACATAGTATCTAGAGACGCATCTATCACATACGTACAACAAATTCCTGCAACTACCACAAAAAATCTAGTTCAAGTCTCTTCATGCTAATTACTTGAAAATCAATGTGTATCACTATTATATAGTATCTAGACACTTATCTATCAAATGCATACTATAAATTCATGCAATTACCACAAAAAAAACTAGCTTTAAGTATTTTCATGCTAATTACATGAAAATCAATATCTATCACTATTATGTAGTATCTAGAGACTCATATATATCAAGTACATACAATAAATTCATGCAACTACGACAAAAAAACTAGTTTCAAGTATTTTCATGCTAATTACATGAAAATCAATATCTATCACTATTATGTAGTATCTAGAGACTCATATATCAAGTACATACAATAAATTCATGCAACTACGACAAAAAAACTAGTTTCAAGTATTTTCATGCTAATTTATTGGAAATCAAAGTCTATCACTATTATATAGTGTATCCACAGACTTATCTATCAAATACATACTATAAATTCAACAAATACTGCAAAAAAACTTGTTTCAAGTCTTTTCACGCTAATTACTTGAAAATCAATCTCTATCACTGTTATACAGTATCTAGAGACTTATCTAACAAATGCATACCATAAATTCATGCAACTACGACAAAAAACTAATTTTAAGTCTTTTCGTGCTAATTATTTTAAAATCAATGTCTATTACTATTATATAGTATCTAAATACTCATCTACATACAGTAAATTCACGCAACTACCACAAAAAAGCTAGTTTCAAGTCTTTTCATGCTAATTTATTGGAAATCAAAGTCTATCACTATTATATAGTGTCCAGAGACTTATCTATCAAATACATACTATAAATTCTACAACTACCACAAAAAAACTTGTTTCAAGTCTTTTCATGCTAATTACTTTAAAATCAATCTCTATCACTATTACATAGTATCTAGAGACGCATCTATCACATACGTACAACAAATTCCTGCAACTACCACAAAAAATCTAGTTCAAGTCTCTTCATGCTAATTACTTGAAAATCAATGTGTATCACTATTATATAGTATCTAGACACTTATCTATCAAATGCATACTATAAATTCATGCAATTACCACAAAAAAAACTAGCTTTAAGTATTTTCATGCTAATTACATGAAAATCAATATCTATCACTATTATGTAGTATCTAGAGACTCATATATATCAAGTACATACAATAAATTCATGCAACTACGACAAAAAAACTAGTTTCAAGTATTTTCATGCTAATTACATGAAAATCAATATCTATCACTATTATGTAGTATCTAGAGACTCATATATCAAGTACATACAATAAATTCATGCAACTACGACAAAAAAACTAGTTTCAAGTATTTTCATGCTAATTTATTGGAAATCAAAGTCTATCACTATTATATAGTGTATCCACAGACTTATCTATCAAATACATACTATAAATTCAACAAATACTGCAAAAAAACTTGTTTCAAGTCTTTTCACGCTAATTACTTGAAAATCAATCTCTATCACTGTTATACAGTATCTAGAGACTTATCTAACAAATGCATACCATAAATTCATGCAACTACGACAAAAAACTAATTTTAAGTCTTTTCATGCTAATTATTTTAAAATCAATGTCTATTACTATTATATAGTATCTAAATACTCATCTACATACAGTAAATTCACGCAACTACCACAAAAAAGCTAGTTTCAAGTCTTTTCATGCTAATTTATTGGAAATCAAAGTCTATCACTATTATATAGTGTCCAGAGACTTATCTATCAAATACATACTATAAATTCTACAACTACCACAAAAAAACTTGTTTCAAGTCTTTTCATGCTAATTACTTTAAAATCAATCTCTATCACTATTACATAGTATCTAGAGACGCATCTATCACATACGTACAACAAATTCCTGCAACTACCACAAAAAATCTAGTTCAAGTCTCTTCATGCTAATTACTTGAAAATCAATGTGTATCACTATTATATAGTATCTAGACACTTATCTATCAAATGCATACTATAAATTCATGCAATTACCACAAAAAAAACTAGCTTTAAGTATTTTCATGCTAATTACATGAAAATCAATATCTATCACTATTATGTAGTATCTAGAGACTCATATATATCAAGTACATACAATAAATTCATGCAACTACGACAAAAAAACTAGTTTCAAGTATTTTCATGCTAATTACATGAAAATCAATATCTATCACTATTATGTAGTATCTAGAGACTCATATATCAAGTACATACAATAAATTCATGCAACTACGACAAAAAAACTAGTTTCAAGTATTTTCATGCTAATTTATTGGAAATCAAAGTCTATCACTATTATATAGTGTATCCACAGACTTATCTATCAAATACATACTATAAATTCAACAAATACTGCAAAAAAACTTGTTTCAAGTCTTTTCACGCTAATTACTTGAAAATCAATCTCTATCACTGTTATACAGTATCTAGAGACTTATCTAACAAATGCATACCATAAATTCATGCAACTACGACAAAAAACTAATTTTAAGTCTTTTCATGCTAATTATTTTAAAATCAATGTCTATTACTATTATATAGTATCTAAATACTCATCTACATACAGTAAATTCACGCAACTACCACAAAAAAGCTAGTTTCAAGTCTTTTCATGCTAATTTATTGGAAATCAAAGTCTATCACTATTATATAGTGTCCAGAGACTTATCTATCAAATACATACTATAAATTCTACAACTACCACAAAAAAACTTGTTTCAAGTCTTTTCATGCTAATTACTTTAAAATCAATCTCTATCACTATTACATAGTATCTAGAGACGCATCTATCACATACGTACAACAAATTCCTGCAACTACCACAAAAAATCTAGTTCAAGTCTCTTCATGCTAATTACTTGAAAATCAATGTGTATCACTATTATATAGTATCTAGACACTTATCTATCAAATGCATACTATAAATTCATGCAATTACCACAAAAAAAACTAGCTTTAAGTATTTTCATGCTAATTACATGAAAATCAATATCTATCACTATTATGTAGTATCTAGAGACTCATATATATCAAGTACATACAATAAATTCATGCAACTACGACAAAAAAACTAGTTTCAAGTATTTTCATGCTAATTACATGAAAATCAATATCTATCACTATTATGTAGTATCTAGAGACTCATATATCAAGTACATACAATAAATTCATGCAACTACGACAAAAAAACTAGTTTCAAGTATTTTCATGCTAATTTATTGGAAATCAAAGTCTATCACTATTATATAGTGTATCCACAGACTTATCTATCAAATACATACTATAAATTCAACAAATACTGCAAAAAAACTTGTTTCAAGTCTTTTCACGCTAATTACTTGAAAATCAATCTCTATCACTGTTATACAGTATCTAGAGACTTATCTAACAAATGCATACCATAAATTCATGCAACTACGACAAAAAACTAATTTTAAGTCTTTTCATGCTAATTATTTTAAAATCAATGTCTATTACTATTATATAGTATCTAAATACTCATCTACATACAGTAAATTCACGCAACTACCACAAAAAAGCTAGTTTCAAGTCTTTTCATGCTAATTTATTGGAAATCAAAGTCTATCACTATTATATAGTGTCCAGAGACTTATCTATCAAATACATACTATAAATTCTACAACTACCACAAAAAAACTTGTTTCAAGTCTTTTCATGCTAATTACTTTAAAATCAATCTCTATCACTATTACATAGTATCTAGAGACGCATCTATCACATACGTACAACAAATTCCTGCAACTACCACAAAAAATCTAGTTCAAGTCTCTTCATGCTAATTACTTGAAAATCAATGTGTATCACTATTATATAGTATCTAGACACTTATCTATCAAATGCATACTATAAATTCATGCAATTACCACAAAAAAAACTAGCTTTAAGTATTTTCATGCTAATTACATGAAAATCAATATCTATCACTATTATGTAGTATCTAGAGACTCATATATATCAAGTACATACAATAAATTCATGCAACTACGACAAAAAAACTAGTTTCAAGTATTTTCATGCTAATTACATGAAAATCAATATCTATCACTATTATGTAGTATCTAGAGACTCATATATCAAGTACATACAATAAATTCATGCAACTACGACAAAAAAACTAGTTTCAAGTATTTTCATGCTAATTTATTGGAAATCAAAGTCTATCACTATTATATAGTGTATCCACAGACTTATCTATCAAATACATACTATAAATTCAACAAATACTGCAAAAAAACTTGTTTCAAGTCTTTTCACGCTAATTACTTGAAAATCAATCTCTATCACTGTTATACAGTATCTAGAGACTTATCTAACAAATGCATACCATAAATTCATGCAACTACGACAAAAAACTAATTTTAAGTCTTTTCATGCTAATTATTTTAAAATCAATGTCTATTACTATTATATAGTATCTAAATACTCATCTACATACAGTAAATTCACGCAACTACCACAAAAAAGCTAGTTTCAAGTCTTTTCATGCTAATTTATTGGAAATCAAAGTCTATCACTATTATATAGTGTCCAGAGACTTATCTATCAAATACATACTATAAATTCTACAACTACCACAAAAAAACTTGTTTCAAGTCTTTTCATGCTAATTACTTTAAAATCAATCTCTATCACTATTACATAGTATCTAGAGACGCATCTATCACATACGTACAACAAATTCCTGCAACTACCACAAAAAATCTAGTTCAAGTCTCTTCATGCTAATTACTTGAAAATCAATGTGTATCACTATTATATAGTATCTAGACACTTATCTATCAAATGCATACTATAAATTCATGCAATTACCACAAAAAAAACTAGCTTTAAGTATTTTCATGCTAATTACATGAAAATCAATATCTATCACTATTATGTAGTATCTAGAGACTCATATATATCAAGTACATACAATAAATTCATGCAACTACGACAAAAAAACTAGTTTCAAGTATTTTCATGCTAATTACATGAAAATCAATATCTATCACTATTATGTAGTATCTAGAGACTCATATATCAAGTACATACAATAAATTCATGCAACTACGACAAAAAAACTAGTTTCAAGTATTTTCATGCTAATTTATTGGAAATCAAAGTCTATCACTATTATATAGTGTATCCACAGACTTATCTATCAAATACATACTATAAATTCAACAAATACTGCAAAAAAACTTGTTTCAAGTCTTTTCACGCTAATTACTTGAAAATCAATCTCTATCACTGTTATACAGTATCTAGAGACTTATCTAACAAATGCATACCATAAATTCATGCAACTACGACAAAAAACTAATTTTAAGTCTTTTCATGCTAATTATTTTAAAATCAATGTCTATTACTATTATATAGTATCTAAATACTCATCTACATACAGTAAATTCACGCAACTACCACAAAAAAGCTAGTTTCAAGTCTTTTCATGCTAATTTATTGGAAATCAAAGTCTATCACTATTATATAGTGTCCAGAGACTTATCTATCAAATACATACTATAAATTCTACAACTACCACAAAAAAACTTGTTTCAAGTCTTTTCATGCTAATTACTTTAAAATCAATCTCTATCACTATTACATAGTATCTAGAGACGCATCTATCACATACGTACAACAAATTCCTGCAACTACCACAAAAAATCTAGTTCAAGTCTCTTCATGCTAATTACTTGAAAATCAATGTGTATCACTATTATATAGTATCTAGACACTTATCTATCAAATGCATACTATAAATTCATGCAATTACCACAAAAAAAAACTAGCTTTAAGTATTTTCATGCTAATTACATGAAAATCAATATCTATCACTATTATGTAGTATCTAGAGACTCATATATATCAAGTACATACAATAAATTCATGCAACTACGACAAAAAAACTAGTTTCAAGTATTTTCATGCTAATTACATGAAAATCAATATCTATCACTATTATGTAGTATCTAGAGACTCATATATCAAGTACATACAATAAATTCATGCAACTACGACAAAAAAACTAGTTTCAAGTATTTTCATGCTAATTTATTGGAAATCAAAGTCTATCACTATTATATAGTGTATCCACAGACTTATCTATCAAATACATACTATAAATTCAACAAATACTGCAAAAAAACTTGTTTCAAGTCTTTTCACGCTAATTACTTGAAAATCAATCTCTATCACTGTTATACAGTATCTAGAGACTTATCTAACAAATGCATACCATAAATTCATGCAACTACGACAAAAAACTAATTTTAAGTCTTTTCATGCTAATTATTTTAAAATCAATGTCTATTACTATTATATAGTATCTAAATACTCATCTACATACAGTAAATTCACGCAACTACCACAAAAAAGCTAGTTTCAAGTCTTTTCATGCTAATTTATTGGAAATCAAAGTCTATCACTATTATATAGTGTCCAGAGACTTATCTATCAAATACATACTATAAATTCTACAACTACCACAAAAAAACTTGTTTCAAGTCTTTTCATGCTAATTACTTTAAAATCAATCTCTATCACTATTACATAGTATCTAGAGACGCATCTATCACATACGTACAACAAATTCCTGCAACTACCACAAAAAATCTAGTTCAAGTCTCTTCATGCTAATTACTTGAAAATCAATGTGTATCACTATTATATAGTATCTAGACACTTATCTATCAAATGCATACTATAAATTCATGCAATTACCACAAAAAAAACTAGCTTTAAGTATTTTCATGCTAATTACATGAAAATCAATATCTATCACTATTATGTAGTATCTAGAGACTCATATATATCAAGTACATACAATAAATTCATGCAACTACGACAAAAAAACTAGTTTCAAGTATTTTCATGCTAATTACATGAAAATCAATATCTATCACTATTATGTAGTATCTAGAGACTCATATATCAAGTACATACAATAAATTCATGCAACTACGACAAAAAAACTAGTTTCAAGTATTTTCATGCTAATTTATTGGAAATCAAAGTCTATCACTATTATATAGTGTATCCACAGACTTATCTATCAAATACATACTATAAATTCAACAAATACTGCAAAAAAACTTGTTTCAAGTCTTTTCACGCTAATTACTTGAAAATCAATCTCTATCACTGTTATACAGTATCTAGAGACTTATCTAACAAATGCATACCATAAATTCATGCAACTACGACAAAAAACTAATTTTAAGTCTTTTCATGCTAATTATTTTAAAATCAATGTCTATTACTATTATATAGTATCTAAATACTCATCTACATACAGTAAATTCACGCAACTACCACAAAAAAGCTAGTTTCAAGTCTTTTCATGCTAATTTATTGGAAATCAAAGTCTATCACTATTATATAGTGTCCAGAGACTTATCTATCAAATACATACTATAAATTCTACAACTACCACAAAAAAACTTGTTTCAAGTCTTTTCATGCTAATTACTTTAAAATCAATCTCTATCACTATTACATAGTATCTAGAGACGCATCTATCACATACGTACAACAAATTCCTGCAACTACCACAAAAAATCTAGTTCAAGTCTCTTCATGCTAATTACTTGAAAATCAATGTGTATCACTATTATATAGTATCTAGACACTTATCTATCAAATGCATACTATAAATTCATGCAATTACCACAAAAAAAACTAGCTTTAAGTATTTTCATGCTAATTACATGAAAATCAATATCTATCACTATTATGTAGTATCTAGAGACTCATATATATCAAGTACATACAATAAATTCATGCAACTACGACAAAAAAACTAGTTTCAAGTATTTTCATGCTAATTACATGAAAATCAATATCTATCACTATTATGTAGTATCTAGAGACTCATATATCAAGTACATACAATAAATTCATGCAACTACGACAAAAAAACTAGTTTCAAGTATTTTCATGCTAATTTATTGGAAATCAAAGTCTATCACTATTATATAGTGTATCCACAGACTTATCTATCAAATACATACTATAAATTCAACAAATACTGCAAAAAAACTTGTTTCAAGTCTTTTCACGCTAATTACTTGAAAATCAATCTCTATCACTGTTATACAGTATCTAGAGACTTATCTAACAAATGCATACCATAAATTCATGCAACTACGACAAAAAACTAATTTTAAGTCTTTTCATGCTAATTATTTTAAAATCAATGTCTATTACTATTATATAGTATCTAAATACTCATCTACATACAGTAAATTCACGCAACTACCACAAAAAAGCTAGTTTCAAGTCTTTTCATGCTAATTTATTGGAAATCAAAGTCTATCACTATTATATAGTGTCCAGAGACTTATCTATCAAATACATACTATAAATTCTACAACTACCACAAAAAAACTTGTTTCAAGTCTTTTCATGCTAATTACTTTAAAATCAATCTCTATCACTATTACATAGTATCTAGAGACGCATCTATCACATACGTACAACAAATTCCTGCAACTACCACAAAAAATCTAGTTCAAGTCTCTTCATGCTAATTACTTGAAAATCAATGTGTATCACTATTATATAGTATCTAGACACTTATCTATCAAATGCATACTATAAATTCATGCAATTACCACAAAAAAAACTAGCTTTAAGTATTTTCATGCTAATTACATGAAAATCAATATCTATCACTATTATGTAGTATCTAGAGACTCATATATATCAAGTACATACAATAAATTCATGCAACTACGACAAAAAAACTAGTTTCAAGTATTTTCATGCTAATTACATGAAAATCAATATCTATCACTATTATGTAGTATCTAGAGACTCATATATCAAGTACATACAATAAATTCATGCAACTACGACAAAAAAACTAGTTTCAAGTATTTTCATGCTAATTTATTGGAAATCAAAGTCTATCACTATTATATAGTGTATCCACAGACTTATCTATCAAATACATACTATAAATTCAACAAATACTGCAAAAAAACTTGTTTCAAGTCTTTTCACGCTAATTACTTGAAAATCAATCTCTATCACTGTTATACAGTATCTAGAGACTTATCTAACAAATGCATACCATAAATTCATGCAACTACGACAAAAAACTAATTTTAAGTCTTTTCATGCTAATTATTTTAAAATCAATGTCTATTACTATTATATAGTATCTAAATACTCATCTACATACAGTAAATTCACGCAACTACCACAAAAAAGCTAGTTTCAAGTCTTTTCATGCTAATTTATTGGAAATCAAAGTCTATCACTATTATATAGTGTCCAGAGACTTATCTATCAAATACATACTATAAATTCTACAACTACCACAAAAAAACTTGTTTCAAGTCTTTTCATGCTAATTACTTTAAAATCAATCTCTATCACTATTACATAGTATCTAGAGACGCATCTATCACATACGTACAACAAATTCCTGCAACTACCACAAAAAATCTAGTTCAAGTCTCTTCATGCTAATTACTTGAAAATCAATGTGTATCACTATTATATAGTATCTAGACACTTATCTATCAAATGCATACTATAAATTCATGCAATTACCACAAAAAAAACTAGCTTTAAGTATTTTCATGCTAATTACATGAAAATCAATATCTATCACTATTATGTAGTATCTAGAGACTCATATATATCAAGTACATACAATAAATTCATGCAACTACGACAAAAAAACTAGTTTCAAGTATTTTCATGCTAATTACATGAAAATCAATATCTATCACTATTATGTAGTATCTAGAGACTCATATATCAAGTACATACAATAAATTCATGCAACTACGACAAAAAAACTAGTTTCAAGTATTTTCATGCTAATTTATTGGAAATCAAAGTCTATCACTATTATATAGTGTATCCACAGACTTATCTATCAAATACATACTATAAATTCAACAAATACTGCAAAAAAACTTGTTTCAAGTCTTTTCACGCTAATTACTTGAAAATCAATCTCTATCACTGTTATACAGTATCTAGAGACTTATCTAACAAATGCATACCATAAATTCATGCAACTACGACAAAAAACTAATTTTAAGTCTTTTCATGCTAATTATTTTAAAATCAATGTCTATTACTATTATATAGTATCTAAATACTCATCTACATACAGTAAATTCACGCAACTACCACAAAAAAGCTAGTTTCAAGTCTTTTCATGCTAATTTATTGGAAATCAAAGTCTATCACTATTATATAGTGTCCAGAGACTTATCTATCAAATACATACTATAAATTCTACAACTACCACAAAAAAACTTGTTTCAAGTCTTTTCATGCTAATTACTTTAAAATCAATCTCTATCACTATTACATAGTATCTAGAGACGCATCTATCACATACGTACAACAAATTCCTGCAACTACCACAAAAAATCTAGTTCAAGTCTCTTCATGCTAATTACTTGAAAATCAATGTGTATCACTATTATATAGTATCTAGACACTTATCTATCAAATGCATACTATAAATTCATGCAATTACCACAAAAAAAACTAGCTTTAAGTATTTTCATGCTAATTACATGAAAATCAATATCTATCACTATTATGTAGTATCTAGAGACTCATATATATCAAGTACATACAATAAATTCATGCAACTACGACAAAAAAACTAGTTTCAAGTATTTTCATGCTAATTACATGAAAATCAATATCTATCACTATTATGTAGTATCTAGAGACTCATATATCAAGTACATACAATAAATTCATGCAACTACGACAAAAAAACTAGTTTCAAGTATTTTCATGCTAATTTATTGGAAATCAAAGTCTATCACTATTATATAGTGTATCCACAGACTTATCTATCAAATACATACTATAAATTCAACAAATACTGCAAAAAAACTTGTTTCAAGTCTTTTCACGCTAATTACTTGAAAATCAATCTCTATCACTGTTATACAGTATCTAGAGACTTATCTAACAAATGCATACCATAAATTCATGCAACTACGACAAAAAACTGATTTTAAGTCTTTTCATGCTAATTATTTTAAAATCAATGTCTATTACTATTATATAGTATCTAAATACTCATCTACATACAGTAAATTCACGCAACTACCACAAAAAAGCTAGTTTCAAGTCTTTTCATGCTAATTTATTGGAAATCAAAGTCTATCACTATTATATAGTGTCCAGAGACTTATCTATCAAATACATACTATAAATTCTACAACTACCACAAAAAAACTTGTTTCAAGTCTTTTCATGCTAATTACTTTAAAATCAATCTCTATCACTATTACATAGTATCTAGAGACGCATCTATCACATACGTACAACAAATTCCTGCAACTACCACAAAAAATCTAGTTCAAGTCTCTTCATGCTAATTACTTGAAAATCAATGTGTATCACTATTATATAGTATCTAGACACTTATCTATCAAATGCATACTATAAATTCATGCAATTACCACAAAAAAAACTAGCTTTAAGTATTTTCATGCTAATTACATGAAAATCAATATCTATCACTATTATGTAGTATCTAGAGACTCATATATATCAAGTACATACAATAAATTCATGCAACTACGACAAAAAAACTAGTTTCAAGTATTTTCATGCTAATTACATGAAAATCAATATCTATCACTATTATGTAGTATCTAGAGACTCATATATCAAGTACATACAATAAATTCATGCAACTACGACAAAAAAACTAGTTTCAAGTATTTTCATGCTAATTTATTGGAAATCAAAGTCTATCACTATTATATAGTGTATCCACAGACTTATCTATCAAATACATACTATAAATTCAACAAATACTGCAAAAAAACTTGTTTCAAGTCTTTTCACGCTAATTACTTGAAAATCAATCTCTATCACTGTTATACAGTATCTAGAGACTTATCTAACAAATGCATACCATAAATTCATGCAACTACGACAAAAAACTGATTTTAAGTCTTTTCATGCTAATTATTTTAAAATCAATGTCTATTACTATTATATAGTATCTAAATACTCATCTACATACAGTAAATTCACGCAACTACCACAAAAAAGCTAGTTTCAAGTCTTTTCATGCTAATTTATTGGAAATCAAAGTCTATCACTATTATATAGTGTCCAGAGACTTATCTATCAAATACATACTATAAATTCTACAACTACCACAAAAAAACTTGTTTCAAGTCTTTTCATGCTAATTACTTTAAAATCAATCTCTATCACTATTACATAGTATCTAGAGACGCATCTATCACATACGTACAACAAATTCCTGCAACTACCACAAAAAATCTAGTTCAAGTCTCTTCATGCTAATTACTTGAAAATCAATGTGTATCACTATTATATAGTATCTAGACACTTATCTATCAAATGCATACTATAAATTCATGCAATTACCACAAAAAAAACTAGCTTTAAGTATTTTCATGCTAATTACATGAAAATCAATATCTATCACTATTATGTAGTATCTAGAGACTCATATATATCAAGTACATACAATAAATTCATGCAACTACGACAAAAAAACTAGTTTCAAGTATTTTCATGCTAATTACATGAAAATCAATATCTATCACTATTATGTAGTATCTAGAGACTCATATATCAAGTACATACAATAAATTCATGCAACTACGACAAAAAAACTAGTTTCAAGTATTTTCATGCTAATTTATTGGAAATCAAAGTCTATCACTATTATATAGTGTATCCACAGACTTATCTATCAAATACATACTATAAATTCAACAAATACTGCAAAAAAACTTGTTTCAAGTCTTTTCACGCTAATTACTTGAAAATCAATCTCTATCACTGTTATACAGTATCTAGAGACTTATCTAACAAATGCATACCATAAATTCATGCAACTACGACAAAAAACTGATTTTAAGTCTTTTCCTGTTAATTATTTTAAAATCAATGTCTATTACTATTATATAGTATCTAAATACTCATCTACATACAGTAAATTCACGCAACTACCACAAAAAAGCTAGTTTCAAGTCTTTTCATGCTAATTTATTGGAAATCAAAGTCTATCACTATTATATAGTGTCCAGAGACTTATCTATCAAATACATACTATAAATTCTACAACTACCACAAAAAAACTTGTTTCAAGTCTTTTCATGCTAATTACTTTAAAATCAATCTCTATCACTATTACATAGTATCTAGAGACGCATCTATCACATACGTACTATAAATTCATGCAATTACCACAAAAAAAACTAGCTTTAAGTATTTTCATGCTAATTACATGAAAATCAATATCTATCACTATTATGTAGTATCTAGAGACTCATATATATCAAGTACATACAATAAATTCATGCAACTACGACAAAAAAACTAGTTTCAAGTATTTTCATGCTAATTACATGAAAATCAATATCTATCACTATTATGTAGTATCTAGAGACTCATATATCAAGTACATACAATAAATTCATGCAACTACGACAAAAAAACTAGTTTCAAGTATTTTCATGCTAATTTATTGGAAATCAAAGTCTATCACTATTATATAGTGTATCCACAGACTTATCTATCAAATACATACTATAAATTCAACAAATACTGCAAAAAAACTTGTTTCAAGTCTTTTCACGCTAATTACTTGAAAATCAATCTCTATCACTGTTATACAGTATCTAGAGACTTATCTAACAAATGCATACCATAAATTCATGCAACTACGACAAAAAACTGATTTTAAGTCTTTTCCTGTTAATTATTTTAAAATCAATGTCTATTACTATTATATAGTATCTAAATACTCATCTACATACAGTAAATTCACGCAACTACCACAAAAAAGCTAGTTTCAAGTCTTTTCATGCTAATTTATTGGAAATCAAAGTCTATCACTATTATATAGTGTCCAGAGACTTATCTATCAAATACATACTATAAATTCTACAACTACCACAAAAAAACTTGTTTCAAGTCTTTTCATGCTAATTACTTTAAAATCAATCTCTATCACTATTACATAGTATCTAGAGACGCATCTATCACATACGTACTATAAATTCATGCAATTACCACAAAAAAAACTAGCTTTAAGTATTTTCATGCTAATTACATGAAAATCAATATCTATCACTATTATGTAGTATCTAGAGACTCATATATATCAAGTACATACAATAAATTCATGCAACTACGACAAAAAAACTAGTTTCAAGTATTTTCATGCTAATTACATGAAAATCAATATCTATCACTATTATGTAGTATCTAGAGACTCATATATCAAGTACATACAATAAATTCATGCAACTACGACAAAAAAACTAGTTTCAAGTATTTTCATGCTAATTTATTGGAAATCAAAGTCTATCACTATTATATAGTGTATCCACAGACTTATCTATCAAATACATACTATAAATTCAACAAATACTGCAAAAAAACTTGTTTCAAGTCTTTTCACGCTAATTACTTGAAAATCAATCTCTATCACTGTTATACAGTATCTAGAGACTTATCTAACAAATGCATACCATAAATTCATGCAACTACGACAAAAAACTAATTTTAAGTCTTTTCATGCTAATTATTTTAAAATCAATGTCTATTACTATTATATAGTATCTAAATACTCATCTACATACAGTAAATTCACGCAACTACCACAAAAAAGCTAGTTTCAAGTCTTTTCATGCTAATTTATTGGAAATCAAAGTCTATCACTATTATATAGTGTCCAGAGACTTATCTATCAAATACATACTATAAATTCTACAACTACCACAAAAAAACTTGTTTCAAGTCTTTTCATGCTAATTACTTTAAAATCAATCTCTATCACTATTACATAGTATCTAGAGACGCATCTATCACATACGTACAACAAATTCCTGCAACTACCACAAAAAATCTAGTTCAAGTCTCTTCATGCTAATTACTTGAAAATCAATGTGTATCACTATTATATAGTATCTAGACACTTATCTATCAAATGCATACTATAAATTCATGCAATTACCACAAAAAAAACTAGCTTTAAGTATTTTCATGCTAATTACATGAAAATCAATATCTATCACTATTATGTAGTATCTAGAGACTCATATATATCAAGTACATACAATAAATTCATGCAACTACGACAAAAAAACTAGTTTCAAGTATTTTCATGCTAATTACATGAAAATCAATATCTATCACTATTATGTAGTATCTAGAGACTCATATATCAAGTACATACAATAAATTCATGCAACTACGACAAAAAAACTAGTTTCAAGTATTTTCATGCTAATTTATTGGAAATCAAAGTCTATCACTATTATATAGTGTATCCACAGACTTATCTATCAAATACATACTATAAATTCAACAAATACTGCAAAAAAACTTGTTTCAAGTCTTTTCACGCTAATTACTTGAAAATCAATCTCTATCACTGTTATACAGTATCTAGAGACTTATCTAACAAATGCATACCATAAATTCATGCAACTACGACAAAAAACTAATTTTAAGTCTTTTCATGCTAATTATTTTAAAATCAATGTCTATTACTATTATATAGTATCTAAATACTCATCTACATACAGTAAATTCACGCAACTACCACAAAAAAGCTAGTTTCAAGTCTTTTCATGCTAATTTATTGGAAATCAAAGTCTATCACTATTATATAGTGTCCAGAGACTTATCTATCAAATACATACTATAAATTCTACAACTACCACAAAAAAACTTGTTTCAAGTCTTTTCATGCTAATTACTTTAAAATCAATCTCTATCACTATTACATAGTATCTAGAGACGCATCTATCACATACGTACAACAAATTCCTGCAACTACCACAAAAAATCTAGTTCAAGTCTCTTCATGCTAATTACTTGAAAATCAATGTGTATCACTATTATATAGTATCTAGACACTTATCTATCAAATGCATACTATAAATTCATGCAATTACCACAAAAAAAACTAGCTTTAAGTATTTTCATGCTAATTACATGAAAATCAATATCTATCACTATTATGTAGTATCTAGAGACTCATATATATCAAGTACATACAATAAATTCATGCAACTACGACAAAAAAACTAGTTTCAAGTATTTTCATGCTAATTACATGAAAATCAATATCTATCACTATTATGTAGTATCTAGAGACTCATATATCAAGTACATACAATAAATTCATGCAACTACGACAAAAAAACTAGTTTCAAGTATTTTCATGCTAATTTATTGGAAATCAAAGTCTATCACTATTATATAGTGTATCCACAGACTTATCTATCAAATACATACTATAAATTCAACAAATACTGCAAAAAAACTTGTTTCAAGTCTTTTCACGCTAATTACTTGAAAATCAATCTCTATCACTGTTATACAGTATCTAGAGACTTATCTAACAAATGCATACCATAAATTCATGCAACTACGACAAAAAACTAATTTTAAGTCTTTTCATGCTAATTATTTTAAAATCAATGTCTATTACTATTATATAGTATCTAAATACTCATCTACATACAGTAAATTCACGCAACTACCACAAAAAAGCTAGTTTCAAGTCTTTTCATGCTAATTTATTGGAAATCAAAGTCTATCACTATTATATAGTGTCCAGAGACTTATCTATCAAATACATACTATAAATTCTACAACTACCACAAAAAAACTTGTTTCAAGTCTTTTCATGCTAATTACTTTAAAATCAATCTCTATCACTATTACATAGTATCTAGAGACGCATCTATCACATACGTACAACAAATTCCTGCAACTACCACAAAAAATCTAGTTCAAGTCTCTTCATGCTAATTACTTGAAAATCAATGTGTATCACTATTATATAGTATCTAGACACTTATCTATCAAATGCATACTATAAATTCATGCAATTACCACAAAAAAAACTAGCTTTAAGTATTTTCATGCTAATTACATGAAAATCAATATCTATCACTATTATGTAGTATCTAGAGACTCATATATATCAAGTACATACAATAAATTCATGCAACTACGACAAAAAAACTAGTTTCAAGTATTTTCATGCTAATTACATGAAAATCAATATCTATCACTATTATGTAGTATCTAGAGACTCATATATCAAGTACATACAATAAATTCATGCAACTACGACAAAAAAACTAGTTTCAAGTATTTTCATGCTAATTTATTGGAAATCAAAGTCTATCACTATTATATAGTGTATCCACAGACTTATCTATCAAATACATACTATAAATTCAACAAATACTGCAAAAAAACTTGTTTCAAGTCTTTTCACGCTAATTACTTGAAAATCAATCTCTATCACTGTTATACAGTATCTAGAGACTTATCTAACAAATGCATACCATAAATTCATGCAACTACGACAAAAAACTAATTTTAAGTCTTTTCATGCTAATTATTTTAAAATCAATGTCTATTACTATTATATAGTATCTAAATACTCATCTACATACAGTAAATTCACGCAACTACCACAAAAAAGCTAGTTTCAAGTCTTTTCATGCTAATTTATTGGAAATCAAAGTCTATCACTATTATATAGTGTCCAGAGACTTATCTATCAAATACATACTATAAATTCTACAACTACCACAAAAAAACTTGTTTCAAGTCTTTTCATGCTAATTACTTTAAAATCAATCTCTATCACTATTACATAGTATCTAGAGACGCATCTATCACATACGTACAACAAATTCCTGCAACTACCACAAAAAATCTAGTTCAAGTCTCTTCATGCTAATTACTTGAAAATCAATGTGTATCACTATTATATAGTATCTAGACACTTATCTATCAAATGCATACTATAAATTCATGCAATTACCACAAAAAAAACTAGCTTTAAGTATTTTCATGCTAATTACATGAAAATCAATATCTATCACTATTATGTAGTATCTAGAGACTCATATATATCAAGTACATACAATAAATTCATGCAACTACGACAAAAAAACTAGTTTCAAGTATTTTCATGCTAATTACATGAAAATCAATATCTATCACTATTATGTAGTATCTAGAGACTCATATATCAAGTACATACAATAAATTCATGCAACTACGACAAAAAAACTAGTTTCAAGTATTTTCATGCTAATTTATTGGAAATCAAAGTCTATCACTATTATATAGTGTATCCACAGACTTATCTATCAAATACATACTATAAATTCAACAAATACTGCAAAAAAACTTGTTTCAAGTCTTTTCACGCTAATTACTTGAAAATCAATCTCTATCACTGTTATACAGTATCTAGAGACTTATCTAACAAATGCATACCATAAATTCATGCAACTACGACAAAAAACTAATTTTAAGTCTTTTCATGCTAATTATTTTAAAATCAATGTCTATTACTATTATATAGTATCTAAATACTCATCTACATACAGTAAATTCACGCAACTACCACAAAAAAGCTAGTTTCAAGTCTTTTCATGCTAATTTATTGGAAATCAAAGTCTATCACTATTATATAGTGTCCAGAGACTTATCTATCAAATACATACTATAAATTCTACAACTACCACAAAAAAACTTGTTTCAAGTCTTTTCATGCTAATTACTTTAAAATCAATCTCTATCACTATTACATAGTATCTAGAGACGCATCTATCACATACGTACAACAAATTCCTGCAACTACCACAAAAAATCTAGTTCAAGTCTCTTCATGCTAATTACTTGAAAATCAATGTGTATCACTATTATATAGTATCTAGACACTTATCTATCAAATGCATACTATAAATTCATGCAATTACCACAAAAAAAACTAGCTTTAAGTATTTTCATGCTAATTACATGAAAATCAATATCTATCACTATTATGTAGTATCTAGAGACTCATATATATCAAGTACATACAATAAATTCATGCAACTACGACAAAAAAACTAGTTTCAAGTATTTTCATGCTAATTACATGAAAATCAATATCTATCACTATTATGTAGTATCTAGAGACTCATATATCAAGTACATACAATAAATTCATGCAACTACGACAAAAAAACTAGTTTCAAGTATTTTCATGCTAATTTATTGGAAATCAAAGTCTATCACTATTATATAGTGTATCCACAGACTTATCTATCAAATACATACTATAAATTCAACAAATACTGCAAAAAAACTTGTTTCAAGTCTTTTCACGCTAATTACTTGAAAATCAATCTCTATCACTGTTATACAGTATCTAGAGACTTATCTAACAAATGCATACCATAAATTCATGCAACTACGACAAAAAACTGATTTTAAGTCTTTTCATGCTAATTATTTTAAAATCAATGTCTATTACTATTATATAGTATCTAAATACTCATCTACATACAGTAAATTCACGCAACTACCACAAAAAAGCTAGTTTCAAGTCTTTTCATGCTAATTTATTGGAAATCAAAGTCTATCACTATTATATAGTGTCCAGAGACTTATCTATCAAATACATACTATAAATTCTACAACTACCACAAAAAAACTTGTTTCAAGTCTTTTCATGCTAATTACTTTAAAATCAATCTCTATCACTATTACATAGTATCTAGAGACGCATCTATCACATACGTACAACAAATTCCTGCAACTACCACAAAAAATCTAGTTCAAGTCTCTTCATGCTAATTACTTGAAAATCAATGTGTATCACTATTATATAGTATCTAGACACTTATCTATCAAATGCATACTATAAATTCATGCAATTACCACAAAAAAAACTAGCTTTAAGTATTTTCATGCTAATTACATGAAAATCAATATCTATCACTATTATGTAGTATCTAGAGACTCATATATATCAAGTACATACAATAAATTCATGCAACTACGACAAAAAAACTAGTTTCAAGTATTTTCATGCTAATTACATGAAAATCAATATCTATCACTATTATGTAGTATCTAGAGACTCATATATCAAGTACATACAATAAATTCATGCAACTACGACAAAAAAACTAGTTTCAAGTATTTTCATGCTAATTTATTGGAAATCAAAGTCTATCACTATTATATAGTGTATCCACAGACTTATCTATCAAATACATACTATAAATTCAACAAATACTGCAAAAAAACTTGTTTCAAGTCTTTTCACGCTAATTACTTGAAAATCAATCTCTATCACTGTTATACAGTATCTAGAGACTTATCTAACAAATGCATACCATAAATTCATGCAACTACGACAAAAAACTGATTTTAAGTCTTTTCATGCTAATTATTTTAAAATCAATGTCTATTACTATTATATAGTATCTAAATACTCATCTACATACAGTAAATTCACGCAACTACCACAAAAAAGCTAGTTTCAAGTCTTTTCATGCTAATTTATTGGAAATCAAAGTCTATCACTATTATATAGTGTCCAGAGACTTATCTATCAAATACATACTATAAATTCTACAACTACCACAAAAAAACTTGTTTCAAGTCTTTTCATGCTAATTACTTTAAAATCAATCTCTATCACTATTACATAGTATCTAGAGACGCATCTATCACATACGTACAACAAATTCCTGCAACTACCACAAAAAATCTAGTTCAAGTCTCTTCATGCTAATTACTTGAAAATCAATGTGTATCACTATTATATAGTATCTAGACACTTATCTATCAAATGCATACTATAAATTCATGCAATTACCACAAAAAAAACTAGCTTTAAGTATTTTCATGCTAATTACATGAAAATCAATATCTATCACTATTATGTAGTATCTAGAGACTCATATATATCAAGTACATACAATAAATTCATGCAACTACGACAAAAAAACTAGTTTCAAGTATTTTCATGCTAATTACATGAAAATCAATATCTATCACTATTATGTAGTATCTAGAGACTCATATATCAAGTACATACAATAAATTCATGCAACTACGACAAAAAAACTAGTTTCAAGTATTTTCATGCTAATTTATTGGAAATCAAAGTCTATCACTATTATATAGTGTATCCACAGACTTATCTATCAAATACATACTATAAATTCAACAAATACTGCAAAAAAACTTGTTTCAAGTCTTTTCACGCTAATTACTTGAAAATCAATCTCTATCACTGTTATACAGTATCTAGAGACTTATCTAACAAATGCATACCATAAATTCATGCAACTACGACAAAAAACTAATTTTAAGTCTTTTCATGCTAATTATTTTAAAATCAATGTCTATTACTATTATATAGTATCTAAATACTCATCTACATACAGTAAATTCACGCAACTACCACAAAAAAGCTAGTTTCAAGTCTTTTCATGCTAATTTATTGGAAATCAAAGTCTATCACTATTATATAGTGTCCAGAGACTTATCTATCAAATACATACTATAAATTCTACAACTACCACAAAAAAACTTGTTTCAAGTCTTTTCATGCTAATTACTTTAAAATCAATCTCTATCACTATTACATAGTATCTAGAGACGCATCTATCACATACGTACAACAAATTCCTGCAACTACCACAAAAAATCTAGTTCAAGTCTCTTCATGCTAATTACTTGAAAATCAATGTGTATCACTATTATATAGTATCTAGACACTTATCTATCAAATGCATACTATAAATTCATGCAATTACCACAAAAAAAACTAGCTTTAAGTATTTTCATGCTAATTACATGAAAATCAATATCTATCACTATTATGTAGTATCTAGAGACTCATATATATCAAGTACATACAATAAATTCATGCAACTACGACAAAAAAACTAGTTTCAAGTATTTTCATGCTAATTACATGAAAATCAATATCTATCACTATTATGTAGTATCTAGAGACTCATATATCAAGTACATACAATAAATTCATGCAACTACGACAAAAAAACTAGTTTCAAGTATTTTCATGCTAATTTATTGGAAATCAAAGTCTATCACTATTATATAGTGTATCCACAGACTTATCTATCAAATACATACTATAAATTCAACAAATACTGCAAAAAAACTTGTTTCAAGTCTTTTCACGCTAATTACTTGAAAATCAATCTCTATCACTGTTATACAGTATCTAGAGACTTATCTAACAAATGCATACCATAAATTCATGCAACTACGACAAAAAACTAATTTTAAGTCTTTTCATGCTAATTATTTTAAAATCAATGTCTATTACTATTATATAGTATCTAAATACTCATCTACATACAGTAAATTCACGCAACTACCACAAAAAAGCTAGTTTCAAGTCTTTTCATGCTAATTTATTGGAAATCAAAGTCTATCACTATTATATAGTGTCCAGAGACTTATCTATCAAATACATACTATAAATTCTACAACTACCACAAAAAAACTTGTTTCAAGTCTTTTCATGCTAATTACTTTAAAATCAATCTCTATCACTATTACATAGTATCTAGAGACGCATCTATCACATACGTACAACAAATTCCTGCAACTACCACAAAAAATCTAGTTCAAGTCTCTTCATGCTAATTACTTGAAAATCAATGTGTATCACTATTATATAGTATCTAGACACTTATCTATCAAATGCATACTATAAATTCATGCAATTACCACAAAAAAAACTAGCTTTAAGTATTTTCATGCTAATTACATGAAAATCAATATCTATCACTATTATGTAGTATCTAGAGACTCATATATATCAAGTACATACAATAAATTCATGCAACTACGACAAAAAAACTAGTTTCAAGTATTTTCATGCTAATTACATGAAAATCAATATCTATCACTATTATGTAGTATCTAGAGACTCATATATCAAGTACATACAATAAATTCATGCAACTACGACAAAAAAACTAGTTTCAAGTATTTTCATGCTAATTTATTGGAAATCAAAGTCTATCACTATTATATAGTGTATCCACAGACTTATCTATCAAATACATACTATAAATTCAACAAATACTGCAAAAAAACTTGTTTCAAGTCTTTTCACGCTAATTACTTGAAAATCAATCTCTATCACTGTTATACAGTATCTAGAGACTTATCTAACAAATGCATACCATAAATTCATGCAACTACGACAAAAAACTAATTTTAAGTCTTTTCATGCTAATTATTTTAAAATCAATGTCTATTACTATTATATAGTATCTAAATACTCATCTACATACAGTAAATTCACGCAACTACCACAAAAAAGCTAGTTTCAAGTCTTTTCATGCTAATTTATTGGAAATCAAAGTCTATCACTATTATATAGTGTCCAGAGACTTATCTATCAAATACATACTATAAATTCTACAACTACCACAAAAAAACTTGTTTCAAGTCTTTTCATGCTAATTACTTTAAAATCAATCTCTATCACTATTACATAGTATCTAGAGACGCATCTATCACATACGTACAACAAATTCCTGCAACTACCACAAAAAATCTAGTTCAAGTCTCTTCATGCTAATTACTTGAAAATCAATGTGTATCACTATTATATAGTATCTAGACACTTATCTATCAAATGCATACTATAAATTCATGCAATTACCACAAAAAAAACTAGCTTTAAGTATTTTCATGCTAATTACATGAAAATCAATATCTATCACTATTATGTAGTATCTAGAGACTCATATATATCAAGTACATACAATAAATTCATGCAACTACGACAAAAAAACTAGTTTCAAGTATTTTCATGCTAATTACATGAAAATCAATATCTATCACTATTATGTAGTATCTAGAGACTCATATATCAAGTACATACAATAAATTCATGCAACTACGACAAAAAAACTAGTTTCAAGTATTTTCATGCTAATTTATTGGAAATCAAAGTCTATCACTATTATATAGTGTATCCACAGACTTATCTATCAAATACATACTATAAATTCAACAAATACTGCAAAAAAACTTGTTTCAAGTCTTTTCACGCTAATTACTTGAAAATCAATCTCTATCACTGTTATACAGTATCTAGAGACTTATCTAACAAATGCATACCATAAATTCATGCAACTACGACAAAAAACTAATTTTAAGTCTTTTCATGCTAATTATTTTAAAATCAATGTCTATTACTATTATATAGTATCTAAATACTCATCTACATACAGTAAATTCACGCAACTACCACAAAAAAGCTAGTTTCAAGTCTTTTCATGCTAATTTATTGGAAATCAAAGTCTATCACTATTATATAGTGTCCAGAGACTTATCTATCAAATACATACTATAAATTCTACAACTACCACAAAAAAACTTGTTTCAAGTCTTTTCATGCTAATTACTTTAAAATCAATCTCTATCACTATTACATAGTATCTAGAGACGCATCTATCACATACGTACAACAAATTCCTGCAACTACCACAAAAAATCTAGTTCAAGTCTCTTCATGCTAATTACTTGAAAATCAATGTGTATCACTATTATATAGTATCTAGACACTTATCTATCAAATGCATACTATAAATTCATGCAATTACCACAAAAAAAACTAGCTTTAAGTATTTTCATGCTAATTACATGAAAATCAATATCTATCACTATTATGTAGTATCTAGAGACTCATATATATCAAGTACATACAATAAATTCATGCAACTACGACAAAAAAACTAGTTTCAAGTATTTTCATGCTAATTACATGAAAATCAATATCTATCACTATTATGTAGTATCTAGAGACTCATATATCAAGTACATACAATAAATTCATGCAACTACGACAAAAAAACTAGTTTCAAGTATTTTCATGCTAATTTATTGGAAATCAAAGTCTATCACTATTATATAGTGTATCCACAGACTTATCTATCAAATACATACTATAAATTCAACAAATACTGCAAAAAAACTTGTTTCAAGTCTTTTCACGCTAATTACTTGAAAATCAATCTCTATCACTGTTATACAGTATCTAGAGACTTATCTAACAAATGCATACCATAAATTCATGCAACTACGACAAAAAACTAATTTTAAGTCTTTTCATGCTAATTATTTTAAAATCAATGTCTATTACTATTATATAGTATCTAAATACTCATCTACATACAGTAAATTCACGCAACTACCACAAAAAAGCTAGTTTCAAGTCTTTTCATGCTAATTTATTGGAAATCAAAGTCTATCACTATTATATAGTGTCCAGAGACTTATCTATCAAATACATACTATAAATTCTACAACTACCACAAAAAAACTTGTTTCAAGTCTTTTCATGCTAATTACTTTAAAATCAATCTCTATCACTATTACATAGTATCTAGAGACGCATCTATCACATACGTACAACAAATTCCTGCAACTACCACAAAAAATCTAGTTCAAGTCTCTTCATGCTAATTACTTGAAAATCAATGTGTATCACTATTATATAGTATCTAGACACTTATCTATCAAATGCATACTATAAATTCATGCAATTACCACAAAAAAAACTAGCTTTAAGTATTTTCATGCTAATTACATGAAAATCAATATCTATCACTATTATGTAGTATCTAGAGACTCATATATATCAAGTACATACAATAAATTCATGCAACTACGACAAAAAAACTAGTTTCAAGTATTTTCATGCTAATTACATGAAAATCAATATCTATCACTATTATGTAGTATCTAGAGACTCATATATCAAGTACATACAATAAATTCATGCAACTACGACAAAAAAACTAGTTTCAAGTATTTTCATGCTAATTTATTGGAAATCAAAGTCTATCACTATTATATAGTGTATCCACAGACTTATCTATCAAATACATACTATAAATTCAACAAATACTGCAAAAAAACTTGTTTCAAGTCTTTTCACGCTAATTACTTGAAAATCAATCTCTATCACTGTTATACAGTATCTAGAGACTTATCTAACAAATGCATACCATAAATTCATGCAACTACGACAAAAAACTAATTTTAAGTCTTTTCATGCTAATTATTTTAAAATCAATGTCTATTACTATTATATAGTATCTAAATACTCATCTACATACAGTAAATTCACGCAACTACCACAAAAAAGCTAGTTTCAAGTCTTTTCATGCTAATTTATTGGAAATCAAAGTCTATCACTATTATATAGTGTCCAGAGACTTATCTATCAAATACATACTATAAATTCTACAACTACCACAAAAAAACTTGTTTCAAGTCTTTTCATGCTAATTACTTTAAAATCAATCTCTATCACTATTACATAGTATCTAGAGACGCATCTATCACATACGTACAACAAATTCCTGCAACTACCACAAAAAATCTAGTTCAAGTCTCTTCATGCTAATTACTTGAAAATCAATGTGTATCACTATTATATAGTATCTAGACACTTATCTATCAAATGCATACTATAAATTCATGCAATTACCACAAAAAAAACTAGCTTTAAGTATTTTCATGCTAATTACATGAAAATCAATATCTATCACTATTATGTAGTATCTAGAGACTCATATATATCAAGTACATACAATAAATTCATGCAACTACGACAAAAAAACTAGTTTCAAGTATTTTCATGCTAATTACATGAAAATCAATATCTATCACTATTATGTAGTATCTAGAGACTCATATATCAAGTACATACAATAAATTCATGCAACTACGACAAAAAAACTAGTTTCAAGTATTTTCATGCTAATTTATTGGAAATCAAAGTCTATCACTATTATATAGTGTATCCACAGACTTATCTATCAAATACATACTATAAATTCAACAAATACTGCAAAAAAACTTGTTTCAAGTCTTTTCACGCTAATTACTTGAAAATCAATCTCTATCACTGTTATACAGTATCTAGAGACTTATCTAACAAATGCATACCATAAATTCATGCAACTACGACAAAAAACTAATTTTAAGTCTTTTCATGCTAATTATTTTAAAATCAATGTCTATTACTATTATATAGTATCTAAATACTCATCTACATACAGTAAATTCACGCAACTACCACAAAAAAGCTAGTTTCAAGTCTTTTCATGCTAATTTATTGGAAATCAAAGTCTATCACTATTATATAGTGTCCAGAGACTTATCTATCAAATACATACTATAAATTCTACAACTACCACAAAAAAACTTGTTTCAAGTCTTTTCATGCTAATTACTTTAAAATCAATCTCTATCACTATTACATAGTATCTAGAGACGCATCTATCACATACGTACAACAAATTCCTGCAACTACCACAAAAAATCTAGTTCAAGTCTCTTCATGCTAATTACTTGAAAATCAATGTGTATCACTATTATATAGTATCTAGACACTTATCTATCAAATGCATACTATAAATTCATGCAATTACCACAAAAAAAACTAGCTTTAAGTATTTTCATGCTAATTACATGAAAATCAATATCTATCACTATTATGTAGTATCTAGAGACTCATATATATCAAGTACATACAATAAATTCATGCAACTACGACAAAAAAACTAGTTTCAAGTATTTTCATGCTAATTACATGAAAATCAATATCTATCACTATTATGTAGTATCTAGAGACTCATATATCAAGTACATACAATAAATTCATGCAACTACGACAAAAAAACTAGTTTCAAGTATTTTCATGCTAATTTATTGGAAATCAAAGTCTATCACTATTATATAGTGTATCCACAGACTTATCTATCAAATACATACTATAAATTCAACAAATACTGCAAAAAAACTTGTTTCAAGTCTTTTCACGCTAATTACTTGAAAATCAATCTCTATCACTGTTATACAGTATCTAGAGACTTATCTAACAAATGCATACCATAAATTCATGCAACTACGACAAAAAACTAATTTTAAGTCTTTTCATGCTAATTATTTTAAAATCAATGTCTATTACTATTATATAGTATCTAAATACTCATCTACATACAGTAAATTCACGCAACTACCACAAAAAAGCTAGTTTCAAGTCTTTTCATGCTAATTTATTGGAAATCAAAGTCTATCACTATTATATAGTGTCCAGAGACTTATCTATCAAATACATACTATAAATTCTACAACTACCACAAAAAAACTTGTTTCAAGTCTTTTCATGCTAATTACTTTAAAATCAATCTCTATCACTATTACATAGTATCTAGAGACGCATCTATCACATACGTACAACAAATTCCTGCAACTACCACAAAAAATCTAGTTCAAGTCTCTTCATGCTAATTACTTGAAAATCAATGTGTATCACTATTATATAGTATCTAGACACTTATCTATCAAATGCATACTATAAATTCATGCAATTACCACAAAAAAAACTAGCTTTAAGTATTTTCATGCTAATTACATGAAAATCAATATCTATCACTATTATGTAGTATCTAGAGACTCATATATATCAAGTACATACAATAAATTCATGCAACTACGACAAAAAAACTAGTTTCAAGTATTTTCATGCTAATTACATGAAAATCAATATCTATCACTATTATGTAGTATCTAGAGACTCATATATCAAGTACATACAATAAATTCATGCAACTACGACAAAAAAACTAGTTTCAAGTATTTTCATGCTAATTTATTGGAAATCAAAGTCTATCACTATTATATAGTGTATCCACAGACTTATCTATCAAATACATACTATAAATTCAACAAATACTGCAAAAAAACTTGTTTCAAGTCTTTTCACGCTAATTACTTGAAAATCAATCTCTATCACTGTTATACAGTATCTAGAGACTTATCTAACAAATGCATACCATAAATTCATGCAACTACGACAAAAAACTAATTTTAAGTCTTTTCATGCTAATTATTTTAAAATCAATGTCTATTACTATTATATAGTATCTAAATACTCATCTACATACAGTAAATTCACGCAACTACCACAAAAAAGCTAGTTTCAAGTCTTTTCATGCTAATTTATTGGAAATCAAAGTCTATCACTATTATATAGTGTCCAGAGACTTATCTATCAAATACATACTATAAATTCTACAACTACCACAAAAAAACTTGTTTCAAGTCTTTTCATGCTAATTACTTTAAAATCAATCTCTATCACTATTACATAGTATCTAGAGACGCATCTATCACATACGTACAACAAATTCCTGCAACTACCACAAAAAATCTAGTTCAAGTCTCTTCATGCTAATTACTTGAAAATCAATGTGTATCACTATTATATAGTATCTAGACACTTATCTATCAAATGCATACTATAAATTCATGCAATTACCACAAAAAAAACTAGCTTTAAGTATTTTCATGCTAATTACATGAAAATCAATATCTATCACTATTATGTAGTATCTAGAGACTCATATATATCAAGTACATACAATAAATTCATGCAACTACGACAAAAAAACTAGTTTCAAGTATTTTCATGCTAATTACATGAAAATCAATATCTATCACTATTATGTAGTATCTAGAGACTCATATATCAAGTACATACAATAAATTCATGCAACTACGACAAAAAAACTAGTTTCAAGTATTTTCATGCTAATTTATTGGAAATCAAAGTCTATCACTATTATATAGTGTATCCACAGACTTATCTATCAAATACATACTATAAATTCAACAAATACTGCAAAAAAACTTGTTTCAAGTCTTTTCACGCTAATTACTTGAAAATCAATCTCTATCACTGTTATACAGTATCTAGAGACTTATCTAACAAATGCATACCATAAATTCATGCAACTACGACAAAAAACTAATTTTAAGTCTTTTCATGCTAATTATTTTAAAATCAATGTCTATTACTATTATATAGTATCTAAATACTCATCTACATACAGTAAATTCACGCAACTACCACAAAAAAGCTAGTTTCAAGTCTTTTCATGCTAATTTATTGGAAATCAAAGTCTATCACTATTATATAGTGTCCAGAGACTTATCTATCAAATACATACTATAAATTCTACAACTACCACAAAAAAACTTGTTTCAAGTCTTTTCATGCTAATTACTTTAAAATCAATCTCTATCACTATTACATAGTATCTAGAGACGCATCTATCACATACGTACAACAAATTCCTGCAACTACCACAAAAAATCTAGTTCAAGTCTCTTCATGCTAATTACTTGAAAATCAATGTGTATCACTATTATATAGTATCTAGACACTTATCTATCAAATGCATACTATAAATTCATGCAATTACCACAAAAAAAACTAGCTTTAAGTATTTTCATGCTAATTACATGAAAATCAATATCTATCACTATTATGTAGTATCTAGAGACTCATATATATCAAGTACATACAATAAATTCATGCAACTACGACAAAAAAACTAGTTTCAAGTATTTTCATGCTAATTACATGAAAATCAATATCTATCACTATTATGTAGTATCTAGAGACTCATATATCAAGTACATACAATAAATTCATGCAACTACGACAAAAAAACTAGTTTCAAGTATTTTCATGCTAATTTATTGGAAATCAAAGTCTATCACTATTATATAGTGTATCCACAGACTTATCTATCAAATACATACTATAAATTCAACAAATACTGCAAAAAAACTTGTTTCAAGTCTTTTCACGCTAATTACTTGAAAATCAATCTCTATCACTGTTATACAGTATCTAGAGACTTATCTAACAAATGCATACCATAAATTCATGCAACTACGACAAAAAACTAATTTTAAGTCTTTTCATGCTAATTATTTTAAAATCAATGTCTATTACTATTATATAGTATCTAAATACTCATCTACATACAGTAAATTCACGCAACTACCACAAAAAAGCTAGTTTCAAGTCTTTTCATGCTAATTTATTGGAAATCAAAGTCTATCACTATTATATAGTGTCCAGAGACTTATCTATCAAATACATACTATAAATTCTACAACTACCACAAAAAAACTTGTTTCAAGTCTTTTCATGCTAATTACTTTAAAATCAATCTCTATCACTATTACATAGTATCTAGAGACGCATCTATCACATACGTACAACAAATTCCTGCAACTACCACAAAAAATCTAGTTCAAGTCTCTTCATGCTAATTACTTGAAAATCAATGTGTATCACTATTATATAGTATCTAGACACTTATCTATCAAATGCATACTATAAATTCATGCAATTACCACAAAAAAAACTAGCTTTAAGTATTTTCATGCTAATTACATGAAAATCAATATCTATCACTATTATGTAGTATCTAGAGACTCATATATATCAAGTACATACAATAAATTCATGCAACTACGACAAAAAAACTAGTTTCAAGTATTTTCATGCTAATTACAATGAAAATCAATATCTATCACTATTATGTAGTATCTAGAGACTCATATATCAAGTACATACAATAAATTCATGCAACTACGACAAAAAAACTAGTTTCAAGTATTTTCATGCTAATTTATTGGAAATCAAAGTCTATCACTATTATATAGTGTATCCACAGACTTATCTATCAAATACATACTATAAATTCAACAAATACTGCAAAAAAACTTGTTTCAAGTCTTTTCACGCTAATTACTTGAAAATCAATCTCTATCACTGTTATACAGTATCTAGAGACTTATCTAACAAATGCCATACCATAAATTCATGCAACTACGACAAAAAACTAATTTTAAGTCTTTTCATGCTAATTATTTTAAAATCAATGTCTATTACTATTATATAGTATCTAAATACTCATCTACATACAGTAAATTCACGCAACTACCACAAAAAAGCTAGTTTCAAGTCTTTTCATGCTAATTTATTGGAAATCAAAGTCTATCACTATTATATAGTGTCCAGAGACTTATCTATCAAATACATACTATAAATTCTACAACTACCACAAAAAAACTTGTTTCAAGTCTTTTCATGCTAATTACTTTAAAATCTATCACTACTTACATAGTATCTAGAGACGCATCTATCACATACGTACAACAAATTCCTGCAACTACCACAAAAAATCTAGTTCAAGTCTCTTCATGCTAATTACTTGAAAATCAATGTGTATCACTATTATATAGTATCTAGACACTTATCTATCAAATGCATACTATAAATTCATGCAATTACCACAAAAAAAACTAGCTTTAAGTATTTTCATGCTAATTACATGAAAATCAATATCTATCACTATTATGTAGTATCTAGAGACTCATATATATCAAGTACATACAATAAATTCATGCAACTACGACAAAAAAACTAGTTTCAAGTATTTTCATGCTAATTACATGAAAATCAATATCTATCACTATTATGTAGTATCTAGAGACTCATATATCAAGTACATACAATAAATTCATGCAACTACGACAAAAAAACTAGTTTCAAGTATTTTCATGCTAATTTATTGGAAATCAAAGTCTATCACTATTATATAGTGTATCCACAGACTTATCTATCAAATACATACTATAAATTCAACAAATACTGCAAAAAAACTTGTTTCAAGTCTTTTCACGCTAATTACTTGAAAATCAATCTCTATCACTGTTATACAGTATCTAGAGACTTATCTAACAAATGCATACCATAAATTCATGCAACTACGACAAAAAACTAATTTTAAGTCTTTTCATGCTAATTATTTTAAAATCAATGTCTATTACTATTATATAGTATCTAAATACTCATCTACATACAGTAAATTCACGCAACTACCACAAAAAAGCTAGTTTCAAGTCTTTTCATGCTAATTTATTGGAAATCAAAGTCTATCACTATTATATAGTGTCCAGAGACTTATCTATCAAATACATACTATAAATTCTACAACTACCACAAAAAAACTTGTTTCAAGTCTTTTCATGCTAATTACTTTAAAATCAATCTCTATCACTATTACATAGTATCTAGAGACGCATCTATCACATACGTACAACAAATTCCTGCAACTACCACAAAAAATCTAGTTCAAGTCTCTTCATGCTAATTACTTGAAAATCAATGTGTATCACTATTATATAGTATCTAGACACTTATCTATCAAATGCATACTATAAATTCATGCAATTACCACAAAAAAAACTAGCTTTAAGTATTTTCATGCTAATTACATGAAAATCAATATCTATCACTATTATGTAGTATCTAGAGACTCATATATATCAAGTACATACAATAAATTCATGCAACTACGACAAAAAAACTAGTTTCAAGTATTTTCATGCTAATTACATGAAAATCAATATCTATCACTATTATGTAGTATCTAGAGACTCATATATCAAGTACATACAATAAATTCATGCAACTACGACAAAAAAACTAGTTTCAAGTATTTTCATGCTAATTTATTGGAAATCAAAGTCTATCACTATTATATAGTGTATCCACAGACTTATCTATCAAATACATACTATAAATTCAACAAATACTGCAAAAAAACTTGTTTCAAGTCTTTTCACGCTAATTACTTGAAAATCAATCTCTATCACTGTTATACAGTATCTAGAGACTTATCTAACAAATGCATACCATAAATTCATGCAACTACGACAAAAAACTAATTTTAAGTCTTTTCATGCTAATTATTTTAAAATCAATGTCTATTACTATTATATAGTATCTAAATACTCATCTACATACAGTAAATTCACGCAACTACCACAAAAAAGCTAGTTTCAAGTCTTTTCATGCTAATTTATTGGAAATCAAAGTCTATCACTATTATATAGTGTCCAGAGACTTATCTATCAAATACATACTATAAATTCTACAACTACCAACAAAAAAACTTGTTTCAAGTCTTTTCATGGCTAATTACTTTAAAATCAATCTCTATCACTATTTACATAGTATCTAGAGACGCATCTATCACATACGTACAACAAATTCCTGCAACTACCACAAAAAATCTAGTTCAAGTCTCTTCATGCTAATTACTTGAAAATCATTGTGTATCACTATTATATAGTATCTAGACACTTATCTATCAAATGCATACTATAAATTCATGCAATTACCACAAAAAAAACTAGCTTTAAGTATTTTCATGCTAATTACATGAAAATCAATATCTATCACTATTATGTAGTATCTAGAGACTCATATATATCAAGTACATACAATAAATTCATGCAACTACGACAAAAAAACTAGTTTCAAGTATTTTCATGCTAATTACATGAAAATCAATATCTATCACTATTATGTAGTATCTAGAGACTCATATATATCAAGTACATACAATAAATTCATGCAACTACGACAAAAAAAACTTAGTTTCAAGTATTTTCATGCTAATTTACATGAAATCAATATCTATCACTATTATTATAGTGTATCCACAGACTTATCTATCAAATACATACTATAAATTCAACAAATACTGCAAAAAAACTTGTTTCAAGTCTTTTCACGCTAATTACTTGAAAATCAATCTCTATCACTGTTATACAGTATCTAGAGACTTATCTAACAAATGCATACCATAAATTCATGCAACTACGACAAAAAACTAATTTTAAGTCTTTTCATGCTAATTATTTTAAAATCAATGTCTATTACTATTATATAGTATCTAAATACTCATCTACATACAGTAAATTCACGCAACTACCACAAAAAAGCTAGTTTCAAGTCTTTTCATGCTAATTTATTGGAAATCAAAGTCTATCACTATTATATAGTGTCCAGAGACTTATCTATCAAATACATACTATAAATTCTACAACTACCACAAAAAACTTGTTTCAAGTCTTTTCATGCTAATTACTTTAAAATCAATCTCTATCACTATTACATAGTATCTAGAGACGCATCTATCACATACGTACAACAAATTCCTGCAACTACCACAAAAAATCTAGTTCAAGTCTCTTCATGCTAATTACTTGAAAATCAATGTGTATCACTATTATATAGTATCTAGACACTTATCTATCAAATGCATACTATAAATTCATGCAATTACCAATAAAAAACTAGTTTTTTAAGTATTTCTACATGCTAATTACATGAAAATCAATATCTATCACTATTATGTAGTATCTAGAGACTCATATATATCAAGTACATACAATAAATTCATGCAACTACGACAAAACTAGTTTCAAGTATTTTCATGCTAATTACATGAAAATCAATATCTATCACTATTATGTAGTATCTAGAGACTCATATATCAAGTACATACAATAAATTCATAACTACGACAAAAAAACTAGTTTCAAGTATTTTCATGCTAATTTATTGGAAATCAAAGTCTATCACTATTATATAGTGTATCCACAGACTTATCTATCAAATACATACTAAAATTCAACAAATACTGCAAAACTTGTTTCAAGTCTTTTCACGCTAATTACTTGAAATCAATCTCTATCACTGTTATACAGTATCTAGAGACTTATCTTAACAAATGCATACCATAAATTCATGCAACTAATGCATAAAAAAACTGATTTTAAGTCTTTTCCTGTTAATTATTTTAAAATCAATGTCTATTACTATTATATAGTATCTAAATACTCATCTACATACAGTAAATTCACGCAACTACCACAAAAAAAAGCTAGTTTCAAGTCTTTTCATGCTAATTTATTGGAAATCAAAGTCTATCACTATTATATAGTGTCCAGAGACTTATCTATCAAATACATACTATAAATTCTACAACTACCACAAAAAAAAACTTGTTTCAAGTCTTTTCATGCTAATTACTTTAAAATCAATCTCTATCACTATTACATAGTATCTAGAGACGCATCTATCACATACGTACAACAAATTCGCAACTACCACAAAAAATCTAGTTCAAGTCTCTTCATGCTAATTACTAAAAATCAACGCGTATCACTATTATATAGTATCTAGACACTTATCTATCAAATGCATACTATAAATTCATGCAATTACCACAAAAACTAGTTTTTAAGTATTTATATGCTAATTACATGAAAATCAATATCTATCACTATTATGTAGTATCTAGAGACTCATATATATCAAGTACATACACAAATTCACAACTAACACAAAAAAACTAGTTTCAAGTATTTTCATGCTAATTACATGAAAACTGTATCTATCACTATTATGTAGTATCTAGAGACTCATATATCAAGTACATACAATAACTACGCAACTACGACAAAAACTAGCTTTCAAGTATTTTCATGCTAATTTATTGGAAATCAAAGTCTATCACTATTATATAGTGTATCCACAGACTTATCTATCAAATACATACTATAAATTCACCAAATACTGCAAAAAAACTTGTTTCAAGTCTTTTCACGCTAATTACTTGAAAATCAATCTCTATCACTGTTATACAGTATCTAGAGACTTATCTAACAAATGCATACCATAAATTCATGCAACTACGACAAAAAACTAATTTTAAGTCTTTTTCATGCTAATTATTTTAAAATCAATGTCTATTACTATTATATAGTATCTAAATACTCATCTACATACAGTAAATTCACGCAACTACCACAAAAGCTAGTTTCAAGTCTTTTCATGCTCACATATCAGAGTGCGTAATCAAAGTCTATCACTATTATATAGTGTCCAGAGACTTATCTATCAAATACATACTATAAATTCTACAACTACCACAAAAAAAACTTGTTTCAAGTCTTTTCATGCTAATTACTTTAAAATCAATCTCTATCACTATTACATAGTATCTAGAGACGCATCTATCACATACGTACAACAAATTCCTGCAACTACCACAAAAAATCTAGTTCAAGTCTCTTCATGCTAATTACTTGAAAATCAATGTGTATCACTATTATATAGTATCTAGACACTTATCTATCAAATGCATACTATAAATTCATGCAATTACCACAAAAAAAACTAGCTTTAAGTATTTTTCATGCTAATTACATGAAAATCAATATCTATCACTATTATGTAGTATCTAGAGACTCATATATATCAAGTACATACAATAAATTCATGCAACTACGACAAAAAAAACTAGTTTCAAGTATTTTCATGCTAATTACATGAAAATCAATATCTATCACTATTATGTAGTATCTAGAGACTCATATATCAAGTACATACAATAAATTCATGCAACTACGACAAAAAAACTAGTTTCAAGTATTTTCATGCTAATTTATTGGAAATCAAAGTCTATCACTATTATATAGTGTATCCACAGACTTATCTATCAAATACATACTATAAATTCAACAAATACTGCAAAAAAACTTGTTTCAAGGTCTTTTCACGCTAATTACTTGAAAATCAATCTCTATCACTGTTATACAGTATCTAGAGACTTATCTAACAAATGCATACCATAAATTCATGCAACTACGACAAAAAACTAATTTTAAGTCTTTTCATGCTAATTATTTTAAAATCAATGTCTATTACTATTATATAGTATCTAAATACTCATCTACATACAGTAAATTCACGCAACTACCACAAAAAAGCTAGTTTCAAGTCTTTTCATGCTAATTTATTGGAAATCAAAGTCTATCACTATTATATAGTGTCCAGAGACTTATCTATCAAATACATACTATAAATTCTACAACTACCACAAAAAAACTTGTTTCAAGTCTTTTCATGCTAATTACTTTAAAATCAATCTCTATCACTATTACATAGTATCTAGAGACGCATCTATCACATACGTACAACAAATTCCTGCAACTACCACAAAAAAATCTAGTTCAAGTCTCTTCATGCTAATTACTTGAAAAATCAATGTGTATCACTATTATATAGTATCTAGACACTTATCTATCAAATGCATACTATAAATTCATGCAATTACCACAAAAAAAACTAGCTTTAAGTATTTTCATGCTAATTACATGAAAATCAATATCTATCACTATTATGTAGTATCTAGAGACTCATATATATCAAGTACATACAATAAATTCATGCAACTACGACAAAAAAAACTAGTTTCAAGTATTTTCATGCTAATTACATGAAAATCAATATCTATCACTATTATGTAGTATCTAGAGACTCATATATCAAGTACATACAATAAATTCATGCAACTACGACAAAAAAAACTAGTTTCAAGTATTTTCATGCTAATTTATTGGAAATCAAAAGTCTATCACTATTATATAGTGTATCCACAGACTTATCTATCAAATACATACTATAAATTCAACAAATACTGCAAAAAAAACTTGTTTCAAGTCTTTTCACGCTAATTACTTGAAAATCAATCTCTATCACTGTTATACAGTATCTAGAGACTTATCTAACAAATGCATACCATAAAATTCATGCAACTACGACAAAAAACTAATTTTAAGTCTTTTCATGCTAATTATTTTAAAATCAATGTCTATTACTATTATATAGTATCTAAATACTCATCTACATACAGTAAATTCACGCAACTACCACAAAAAAAGCTAGTTTCAAGTCTTTTCATGCTAATTTATTGGAAATCAAAGTCTATCACTATTATATAGTGTCCCAGAGACTTATCTATCAAATACATACTATAAATTCTACAACTACCACAAAAAAACTTGTTTCAAGTCTTTTCATGCTAATTACTTTAAAATCAATCTCTATCACTATTACATAGTATCTAGAGACGCATCTATCACATACGTACAACAAATTCCTGCAACTACCACAAAAAATCTAGTTCAAGTCTCTTCATGCTAATTACTTGAAAATCAATGTGTATCACTATTATATAGTATCTAGACACTTATCTATCAAATGCATACTATAAATTCATGCAATTACCACAAAAAAAAACTAGCTTTAAGTATTTTCATGCTAATTACATGAAAATCAATATCTATCACTATTATGTAGTATCTAGAGACTCATATATATCAAGTACATACAATAAATTCATGCAACTACGACAAAAAAAACTAGTTTCAAGTATTTTCATGCTAATTACATGAAAATCAATATCTATCACTATTATGTAGTATCTAGAGACTCATATATCAAGTACATACAATAAATTCATGCAACTACGACAAAAAAAACTAGTTTCAAGTATTTTCATGCTAATTTATTGGAAATCAAAAGTCTATCACTATTATATAGTGTATCCACAGACTTATCTATCAAATACATACTATAAATTCAACAAATACTGCAAAAAAACTTGTTTCAAGTCTTTTCACGCTAATTACTTGAAAATCAATCTCTATCACTGTTATACAGTATCTAGAGGACTTATCTAACAAATGCATACCATAAATTCATGCAACTACGACAAAAAACTAATTTTTAAGTCTTTTCATGCTAATTATTTTAAAATCAATGTCTATTACTATTATATAGTATCTAAATACTCATCTACATACAGTAAATTCACGCAACTACCACAAAAAAAGCTAGTTTTCAAGTCTTTTCATGCTAATTTATTGGAAATCAAAGTCTATCACTATTATATAGTGTCCAGAGACTTATCTATCAAATACATACTATAAATTCTACAACTACCACAAAAAAACTTGTTTCAAGTCTTTTCATGCTAATTACTTTAAAATCAATCTCTATCACTATTACATAGTATCTAGAGACGCATCTATCACATACGTACAACAAATTCCTGCAACTACCACAAAAAATCTAGTTCAAGTCTCTTCATGCTAATTACTTGAAAATCAATGTGTATCACTATTATATAGTATCTAGACACTTATCTATCAAATGCATACTATAAATTCATGCAATTACCACAAAAAAAACTAGCTTTAAGTATTTTCATGCTAATTACATGAAAATCAATATCTATCACTATTATGTAGTATCTAGAGACTCATATATATCAAGTACATACAATAAATTCATGCAACTACGACAAAAAAACTAGTTTCAAGTATTTTCATGCTAATTACATGAAAATCAATATCTATCACTATTATGTAGTATCTAGAGACTCATATATCAAGTACATACAATAAATTCATGCAACTACGACAAAAAAACTAGTTTCAAGTATTTTCATGCTAATTTATTGGAAATCAAAGTCTATCACTATTATATAGTGTATCCACAGACTTATCTATCAAATACATACTATAAATTCAACAAATACTGCAAAAAAACTTGTTTCAAGTCTTTTCACGCTAATTACTTGAAAATCAATCTCTATCACTGTTATACAGTATCTAGAGACTTATCTAACAAATGCATACCATAAATTCATGCAACTACGACAAAAAACTAATTTTAAGTCTTTTCATGCTAATTATTTTAAAATCAATGTCTATTACTATTATATAGTATCTAAATACTCATCTACATACAGTAAATTCACGCAACTACCACAAAAAAGCTAGTTTCAAGTCTTTTCATGCTAATTTATTGGAAATCAAAGTCTATCACTATTATATAGTGTCCAGAGACTTATCTATCAAATACATACTATAAATTCTACAACTACCACAAAAAAACTTGTTTCAAGTCTTTTCATGCTAATTACTTTAAAATCAATCTCTATCACTATTACATAGTATCTAGAGACGCATCTATCACATACGTACAACAAATTCCTGCAACTACCACAAAAAATCTAGTTCAAGTCTCTTCATGCTAATTACTTGAAAATCAATGTGTATCACTATTATATAGTATCTAGACACTTATCTATCAAATGCATACTATAAATTCATGCAATTACCACAAAAAAAACTAGCTTTAAGTATTTTCATGCTAATTACATGAAAATCAATATCTATCACTATTATGTAGTATCTAGAGACTCATATATATCAAGTACATACAATAAATTCATGCAACTACGACAAAAAAACTAGTTTCAAGTATTTTCATGCTAATTACATGAAAATCAATATCTATCACTATTATGTAGTATCTAGAGACTCATATATCAAGTACATACAATAAATTCATGCAACTACGACAAAAAAACTAGTTTCAAGTATTTTCATGCTAATTTATTGGAAATCAAAGTCTATCACTATTATATAGTGTATCCACAGACTTATCTATCAAATACATACTATAAATTCAACAAATACTGCAAAAAAACTTGTTTCAAGTCTTTTCACGCTAATTACTTGAAAATCAATCTCTATCACTGTTATACAGTATCTAGAGACTTATCTAACAAATGCATACCATAAATTCATGCAACTACGACAAAAAACTAATTTTAAGTCTTTTCATGCTAATTATTTTAAAATCAATGTCTATTACTATTATATAGTATCTAAATACTCATCTACATACAGTAAATTCACGCAACTACCACAAAAAAGCTAGTTTCAAGTCTTTTCATGCTAATTTATTGGAAATCAAAGTCTATCACTATTATATAGTGTCCAGAGACTTATCTATCAAATACATACTATAAATTCTACAACTACCACAAAAAAACTTGTTTCAAGTCTTTTCATGCTAATTACTTTAAAATCAATCTCTATCACTATTACATAGTATCTAGAGACGCATCTATCACATACGTACAACAAATTCCTGCAACTACCACAAAAAATCTAGTTCAAGTCTCTTCATGCTAATTACTTGAAAATCAATGTGTATCACTATTATATAGTATCTAGACACTTATCTATCAAATGCATACTATAAATTCATGCAATTACCACAAAAAAAACTAGCTTTAAGTATTTTCATGCTAATTACATGAAAATCAATATCTATCACTATTATGTAGTATCTAGAGACTCATATATATCAAGTACATACAATAAATTCATGCAACTACGACAAAAAAACTAGTTTCAAGTATTTTCATGCTAATTACATGAAAATCAATATCTATCACTATTATGTAGTATCTAGAGACTCATATATCAAGTACATACAATAAATTCATGCAACTACGACAAAAAAACTAGTTTCAAGTATTTTCATGCTAATTTATTGGAAATCAAAGTCTATCACTATTATATAGTGTATCCACAGACTTATCTATCAAATACATACTATAAATTCAACAAATACTGCAAAAAAACTTGTTTCAAGTCTTTTCACGCTAATTACTTGAAAATCAATCTCTATCACTGTTATACAGTATCTAGAGACTTATCTAACAAATGCATACCATAAATTCATGCAACTACGACAAAAAACTAATTTTAAGTCTTTTCATGCTAATTATTTTAAAATCAATGTCTATTACTATTATATAGTATCTAAATACTCATCTACATACAGTAAATTCACGCAACTACCACAAAAAAGCTAGTTTCAAGTCTTTTCATGCTAATTTATTGGAAATCAAAGTCTATCACTATTATATAGTGTCCAGAGACTTATCTATCAAATACATACTATAAATTCTACAACTACCACAAAAAAACTTGTTTCAAGTCTTTTCATGCTAATTACTTTAAAATCAATCTCTATCACTATTACATAGTATCTAGAGACGCATCTATCACATACGTACAACAAATTCCTGCAACTACCACAAAAAATCTAGTTCAAGTCTCTTCATGCTAATTACTTGAAAATCAATGTGTATCACTATTATATAGTATCTAGACACTTATCTATCAAATGCATACTATAAATTCATGCAATTACCACAAAAAAAACTAGCTTTAAGTATTTTCATGCTAATTACATGAAAATCAATATCTATCACTATTATGTAGTATCTAGAGACTCATATATATCAAGTACATACAATAAATTCATGCAACTACGACAAAAAAACTAGTTTCAAGTATTTTCATGCTAATTACATGAAAATCAATATCTATCACTATTATGTAGTATCTAGAGACTCATATATCAAGTACATACAATAAATTCATGCAACTACGACAAAAAAACTAGTTTCAAGTATTTTCATGCTAATTTATTGGAAATCAAAGTCTATCACTATTATATAGTGTATCCACAGACTTATCTATCAAATACATACTATAAATTCAACAAATACTGCAAAAAAACTTGTTTCAAGTCTTTTCACGCTAATTACTTGAAAATCAATCTCTATCACTGTTATACAGTATCTAGAGACTTATCTAACAAATGCATACCATAAATTCATGCAACTACGACAAAAAACTAATTTTAAGTCTTTTCATGCTAATTATTTTAAAATCAATGTCTATTACTATTATATAGTATCTAAATACTCATCTACATACAGTAAATTCACGCAACTACCACAAAAAAGCTAGTTTCAAGTCTTTTCATGCTAATTTATTGGAAATCAAAGTCTATCACTATTATATAGTGTCCAGAGACTTATCTATCAAATACATACTATAAATTCTACAACTACCACAAAAAAACTTGTTTCAAGTCTTTTCATGCTAATTACTTTAAAATCAATCTCTATCACTATTACATAGTATCTAGAGACGCATCTATCACATACGTACAACAAATTCCTGCAACTACCACAAAAAATCTAGTTCAAGTCTCTTCATGCTAATTACTTGAAAATCAATGTGTATCACTATTATATAGTATCTAGACACTTATCTATCAAATGCATACTATAAATTCATGCAATTACCACAAAAAAAACTAGCTTTAAGTATTTTCATGCTAATTACATGAAAATCAATATCTATCACTATTATGTAGTATCTAGAGACTCATATATATCAAGTACATACAATAAATTCATGCAACTACGACAAAAAAACTAGTTTCAAGTATTTTCATGCTAATTACATGAAAATCAATATCTATCACTATTATGTAGTATCTAGAGACTCATATATCAAGTACATACAATAAATTCATGCAACTACGACAAAAAAACTAGTTTCAAGTATTTTCATGCTAATTTATTGGAAATCAAAGTCTATCACTATTATATAGTGTATCCACAGACTTATCTATCAAATACATACTATAAATTCAACAAATACTGCAAAAAAACTTGTTTCAAGTCTTTTCACGCTAATTACTTGAAAATCAATCTCTATCACTGTTATACAGTATCTAGAGACTTATCTAACAAATGCATACCATAAATTCATGCAACTACGACAAAAAACTAATTTTAAGTCTTTTCATGCTAATTATTTTAAAATCAATGTCTATTACTATTATATAGTATCTAAATACTCATCTACATACAGTAAATTCACGCAACTACCACAAAAAAGCTAGTTTCAAGTCTTTTCATGCTAATTTATTGGAAATCAAAGTCTATCACTATTATATAGTGTCCAGAGACTTATCTATCAAATACATACTATAAATTCTACAACTACCACAAAAAAACTTGTTTCAAGTCTTTTCATGCTAATTACTTTAAAATCAATCTCTATCACTATTACATAGTATCTAGAGACGCATCTATCACATACGTACAACAAATTCCTGCAACTACCACAAAAAATCTAGTTCAAGTCTCTTCATGCTAATTACTTGAAAATCAATGTGTATCACTATTATATAGTATCTAGACACTTATCTATCAAATGCATACTATAAATTCATGCAATTACCACAAAAAAAACTAGCTTTAAGTATTTTCATGCTAATTACATGAAAATCAATATCTATCACTATTATGTAGTATCTAGAGACTCATATATATCAAGTACATACAATAAATTCATGCAACTACGACAAAAAAACTAGTTTCAAGTATTTTCATGCTAATTACATGAAAATCAATATCTATCACTATTATGTAGTATCTAGAGACTCATATATCAAGTACATACAATAAATTCATGCAACTACGACAAAAAAACTAGTTTCAAGTATTTTCATGCTAATTTATTGGAAATCAAAGTCTATCACTATTATATAGTGTATCCACAGACTTATCTATCAAATACATACTATAAATTCAACAAATACTGCAAAAAAACTTGTTTCAAGTCTTTTCACGCTAATTACTTGAAAATCAATCTCTATCACTGTTATACAGTATCTAGAGACTTATCTAACAAATGCATACCATAAATTCATGCAACTACGACAAAAAACTAATTTTAAGTCTTTTCATGCTAATTATTTTAAAATCAATGTCTATTACTATTATATAGTATCTAAATACTCATCTACATACAGTAAATTCACGCAACTACCACAAAAAAGCTAGTTTCAAGTCTTTTCATGCTAATTTATTGGAAATCAAAGTCTATCACTATTATATAGTGTCCAGAGACTTATCTATCAAATACATACTATAAATTCTACAACTACCACAAAAAAACTTGTTTCAAGTCTTTTCATGCTAATTACTTTAAAATCAATCTCTATCACTATTACATAGTATCTAGAGACGCATCTATCACATACGTACAACAAATTCCTGCAACTACCACAAAAAATCTAGTTCAAGTCTCTTCATGCTAATTACTTGAAAATCAATGTGTATCACTATTATATAGTATCTAGACACTTATCTATCAAATGCATACTATAAATTCATGCAATTACCACAAAAAAAACTAGCTTTAAGTATTTTCATGCTAATTACATGAAAATCAATATCTATCACTATTATGTAGTATCTAGAGACTCATATATATCAAGTACATACAATAAATTCATGCAACTACGACAAAAAAACTAGTTTCAAGTATTTTCATGCTAATTACATGAAAATCAATATCTATCACTATTATGTAGTATCTAGAGACTCATATATCAAGTACATACAATAAATTCATGCAACTACGACAAAAAAACTAGTTTCAAGTATTTTCATGCTAATTTATTGGAAATCAAAGTCTATCACTATTATATAGTGTATCCACAGACTTATCTATCAAATACATACTATAAATTCAACAAATACTGCAAAAAAACTTGTTTCAAGTCTTTTCACGCTAATTACTTGAAAATCAATCTCTATCACTGTTATACAGTATCTAGAGACTTATCTAACAAATGCATACCATAAATTCATGCAACTACGACAAAAAACTAATTTTAAGTCTTTTCATGCTAATTATTTTAAAATCAATGTCTATTACTATTATATAGTATCTAAATACTCATCTACATACAGTAAATTCACGCAACTACCACAAAAAAGCTAGTTTCAAGTCTTTTCATGCTAATTTATTGGAAATCAAAGTCTATCACTATTATATAGTGTCCAGAGACTTATCTATCAAATACATACTATAAATTCTACAACTACCACAAAAAAACTTGTTTCAAGTCTTTTCATGCTAATTACTTTAAAATCAATCTCTATCACTATTACATAGTATCTAGAGACGCATCTATCACATACGTACAACAAATTCCTGCAACTACCACAAAAAATCTAGTTCAAGTCTCTTCATGCTAATTACTTGAAAATCAATGTGTATCACTATTATATAGTATCTAGACACTTATCTATCAAATGCATACTATAAATTCATGCAATTACCACAAAAAAAACTAGCTTTAAGTATTTTCATGCTAATTACATGAAAATCAATATCTATCACTATTATGTAGTATCTAGAGACTCATATATATCAAGTACATACAATAAATTCATGCAACTACGACAAAAAAACTAGTTTCAAGTATTTTCATGCTAATTACATGAAAATCAATATCTATCACTATTATGTAGTATCTAGAGACTCATATATCAAGTACATACAATAAATTCATGCAACTACGACAAAAAAACTAGTTTCAAGTATTTTCATGCTAATTTATTGGAAATCAAAGTCTATCACTATTATATAGTGTATCCACAGACTTATCTATCAAATACATACTATAAATTCAACAAATACTGCAAAAAAACTTGTTTCAAGTCTTTTCACGCTAATTACTTGAAAATCAATCTCTATCACTGTTATACAGTATCTAGAGACTTATCTAACAAATGCATACCATAAATTCATGCAACTACGACAAAAAACTAATTTTAAGTCTTTTCATGCTAATTATTTTAAAATCAATGTCTATTACTATTATATAGTATCTAAATACTCATCTACATACAGTAAATTCACGCAACTACCACAAAAAAGCTAGTTTCAAGTCTTTTCATGCTAATTTATTGGAAATCAAAGTCTATCACTATTATATAGTGTCCAGAGACTTATCTATCAAATACATACTATAAATTCTACAACTACCACAAAAAAACTTGTTTCAAGTCTTTTCATGCTAATTACTTTAAAATCAATCTCTATCACTATTACATAGTATCTAGAGACGCATCTATCACATACGTACAACAAATTCCTGCAACTACCACAAAAAATCTAGTTCAAGTCTCTTCATGCTAATTACTTGAAAATCAATGTGTATCACTATTATATAGTATCTAGACACTTATCTATCAAATGCATACTATAAATTCATGCAATTACCACAAAAAAAACTAGCTTTAAGTATTTTCATGCTAATTACATGAAAATCAATATCTATCACTATTATGTAGTATCTAGAGACTCATATATATCAAGTACATACAATAAATTCATGCAACTACGACAAAAAAACTAGTTTCAAGTATTTTCATGCTAATTACATGAAAATCAATATCTATCACTATTATGTAGTATCTAGAGACTCATATATCAAGTACATACAATAAATTCATGCAACTACGACAAAAAAACTAGTTTCAAGTATTTTCATGCTAATTTATTGGAAATCAAAGTCTATCACTATTATATAGTGTATCCACAGACTTATCTATCAAATACATACTATAAATTCAACAAATACTGCAAAAAAACTTGTTTCAAGTCTTTTCACGCTAATTACTTGAAAATCAATCTCTATCACTGTTATACAGTATCTAGAGACTTATCTAACAAATGCATACCATAAATTCATGCAACTACGACAAAAAACTAATTTTAAGTCTTTTCATGCTAATTATTTTAAAATCAATGTCTATTACTATTATATAGTATCTAAATACTCATCTACATACAGTAAATTCACGCAACTACCACAAAAAAGCTAGTTTCAAGTCTTTTCATGCTAATTTATTGGAAATCAAAGTCTATCACTATTATATAGTGTCCAGAGACTTATCTATCAAATACATACTATAAATTCTACAACTACCACAAAAAAACTTGTTTCAAGTCTTTTCATGCTAATTACTTTAAAATCAATCTCTATCACTATTACATAGTATCTAGAGACGCATCTATCACATACGTACAACAAATTCCTGCAACTACCACAAAAAATCTAGTTCAAGTCTCTTCATGCTAATTACTTGAAAATCAATGTGTATCACTATTATATAGTATCTAGACACTTATCTATCAAATGCATACTATAAATTCATGCAATTACCACAAAAAAAACTAGCTTTAAGTATTTTCATGCTAATTACATGAAAATCAATATCTATCACTATTATGTAGTATCTAGAGACTCATATATATCAAGTACATACAATAAATTCATGCAACTACGACAAAAAAACTAGTTTCAAGTATTTTCATGCTAATTACATGAAAATCAATATCTATCACTATTATGTAGTATCTAGAGACTCATATATCAAGTACATACAATAAATTCATGCAACTACGACAAAAAAACTAGTTTCAAGTATTTTCATGCTAATTTATTGGAAATCAAAGTCTATCACTATTATATAGTGTATCCACAGACTTATCTATCAAATACATACTATAAATTCAACAAATACTGCAAAAAAACTTGTTTCAAGTCTTTTCACGCTAATTACTTGAAAATCAATCTCTATCACTGTTATACAGTATCTAGAGACTTATCTAACAAATGCATACCATAAATTCATGCAACTACGACAAAAAACTAATTTTAAGTCTTTTCATGCTAATTATTTTAAAATCAATGTCTATTACTATTATATAGTATCTAAATACTCATCTACATACAGTAAATTCACGCAACTACCACAAAAAAGCTAGTTTCAAGTCTTTTCATGCTAATTTATTGGAAATCAAAGTCTATCACTATTATATAGTGTCCAGAGACTTATCTATCAAATACATACTATAAATTCTACAACTACCACAAAAAAACTTGTTTCAAGTCTTTTCATGCTAATTACTTTAAAATCAATCTCTATCACTATTACATAGTATCTAGAGACGCATCTATCACATACGTACAACAAATTCCTGCAACTACCACAAAAAATCTAGTTCAAGTCTCTTCATGCTAATTACTTGAAAATCAATGTGTATCACTATTATATAGTATCTAGACACTTATCTATCAAATGCATACTATAAATTCATGCAATTACCACAAAAAAAACTAGCTTTAAGTATTTTCATGCTAATTACATGAAAATCAATATCTATCACTATTATGTAGTATCTAGAGACTCATATATATCAAGTACATACAATAAATTCATGCAACTACGACAAAAAAACTAGTTTCAAGTATTTTCATGCTAATTACATGAAAATCAATATCTATCACTATTATGTAGTATCTAGAGACTCATATATCAAGTACATACAATAAATTCATGCAACTACGACAAAAAAACTAGTTTCAAGTATTTTCATGCTAATTTATTGGAAATCAAAGTCTATCACTATTATATAGTGTATCCACAGACTTATCTATCAAATACATACTATAAATTCAACAAATACTGCAAAAAAACTTGTTTCAAGTCTTTTCACGCTAATTACTTGAAAATCAATCTCTATCACTGTTATACAGTATCTAGAGACTTATCTAACAAATGCATACCATAAATTCATGCAACTACGACAAAAAACTAATTTTAAGTCTTTTCATGCTAATTATTTTAAAATCAATGTCTATTACTATTATATAGTATCTAAATACTCATCTACATACAGTAAATTCACGCAACTACCACAAAAAAGCTAGTTTCAAGTCTTTTCATGCTAATTTATTGGAAATCAAAGTCTATCACTATTATATAGTGTCCAGAGACTTATCTATCAAATACATACTATAAATTCTACAACTACCACAAAAAAACTTGTTTCAAGTCTTTTCATGCTAATTACTTTAAAATCAATCTCTATCACTATTACATAGTATCTAGAGACGCATCTATCACATACGTACAACAAATTCCTGCAACTACCACAAAAAATCTAGTTCAAGTCTCTTCATGCTAATTACTTGAAAATCAATGTGTATCACTATTATATAGTATCTAGACACTTATCTATCAAATGCATACTATAAATTCATGCAATTACCACAAAAAAAACTAGCTTTAAGTATTTTCATGCTAATTACATGAAAATCAATATCTATCACTATTATGTAGTATCTAGAGACTCATATATATCAAGTACATACAATAAATTCATGCAACTACGACAAAAAAACTAGTTTCAAGTATTTTCATGCTAATTACATGAAAATCAATATCTATCACTATTATGTAGTATCTAGAGACTCATATATCAAGTACATACAATAAATTCATGCAACTACGACAAAAAAACTAGTTTCAAGTATTTTCATGCTAATTTATTGGAAATCAAAGTCTATCACTATTATATAGTGTATCCACAGACTTATCTATCAAATACATACTATAAATTCAACAAATACTGCAAAAAAACTTGTTTCAAGTCTTTTCACGCTAATTACTTGAAAATCAATCTCTATCACTGTTATACAGTATCTAGAGACTTATCTAACAAATGCATACCATAAATTCATGCAACTACGACAAAAAACTAATTTTAAGTCTTTTCATGCTAATTATTTTAAAATCAATGTCTATTACTATTATATAGTATCTAAATACTCATCTACATACAGTAAATTCACGCAACTACCACAAAAAAGCTAGTTTCAAGTCTTTTCATGCTAATTTATTGGAAATCAAAGTCTATCACTATTATATAGTGTCCAGAGACTTATCTATCAAATACATACTATAAATTCTACAACTACCACAAAAAAACTTGTTTCAAGTCTTTTCATGCTAATTACTTTAAAATCAATCTCTATCACTATTACATAGTATCTAGAGACGCATCTATCACATACGTACAACAAATTCCTGCAACTACCACAAAAAATCTAGTTCAAGTCTCTTCATGCTAATTACTTGAAAATCAATGTGTATCACTATTATATAGTATCTAGACACTTATCTATCAAATGCATACTATAAATTCATGCAATTACCACAAAAAAAACTAGCTTTAAGTATTTTCATGCTAATTACATGAAAATCAATATCTATCACTATTATGTAGTATCTAGAGACTCATATATATCAAGTACATACAATAAATTCATGCAACTACGACAAAAAAACTAGTTTCAAGTATTTTCATGCTAATTACATGAAAATCAATATCTATCACTATTATGTAGTATCTAGAGACTCATATATCAAGTACATACAATAAATTCATGCAACTACGACAAAAAAACTAGTTTCAAGTATTTTCATGCTAATTTATTGGAAATCAAAGTCTATCACTATTATATAGTGTATCCACAGACTTATCTATCAAATACATACTATAAATTCAACAAATACTGCAAAAAAACTTGTTTCAAGTCTTTTCACGCTAATTACTTGAAAATCAATCTCTATCACTGTTATACAGTATCTAGAGACTTATCTAACAAATGCATACCATAAATTCATGCAACTACGACAAAAAACTAATTTTAAGTCTTTTCATGCTAATTATTTTAAAATCAATGTCTATTACTATTATATAGTATCTAAATACTCATCTACATACAGTAAATTCACGCAACTACCACAAAAAAGCTAGTTTCAAGTCTTTTCATGCTAATTTATTGGAAATCAAAGTCTATCACTATTATATAGTGTCTAGAGACTTATCTATCAAATACATACTATAAATTCTACAACTACCACAAAAAAACTTGTTTCAAGTCTTTTCATGCTAATTACTTTAAAATCAATCTCTATCACTATTACATAGTATCTAGAGACGCATCTATCACATACGTACAACAAATTCCTGCAACTACCACAAAAAATCTAGTTCAAGTCTCTTCATGCTAATTACTTGAAAATCAATGTGTATCACTATTATATAGTATCTAGACACTTATCTATCAAATGCATACTATAAATTCATGCAATTACCACAAAAAAACTAGCTTTAAGTATTTTCATGCTAATTACATGAAAATCAATATCTATCACTATTATGTAGTATCTAGAGACTCATATATATCAAGTACATACAATAAATTCATGCAACTACGACAAAAAAACTAGTTTCAAGTATTTTCATGCTAATTACATGAAAATCAATATCTATCACTATTATGTAGTATCTAGAGACTCATATATCAAGTACATACAATAAATTCATGCAACTACGACAAAAAAACTAGTTTCAAGTATTTTCATGCTAATTTATTGGAAATCAAAGTCTATCACTATTATATAGTGTATCCACAGACTTATCTATCAAATACATACTATAAATTCAACAAATACTGCAAAAAAACTTGTTTCAAGTCTTTTCACGCTAATTACTTGAAAATCAATCTCTATCACTGTTATACAGTATCTAGAGACTTATCTAACAAATGCATACCATAAATTCATGCAACTACGACAAAAAACTAATTTTAAGTCTTTTCATGCTAATTATTTTAAAATCAATGTCTATTACTATTATATAGTATCTAAATACTCATCTACATACAGTAAATTCACGCAACTACCACAAAAAAGCTAGTTTCAAGTCTTTTCATGCTAATTTATTGGAAATCAAAGTCTATCACTATTATATAGTGTCCAGAGACTTATCTATCAAATACATACTATAAATTCTACAACTACCACAAAAAAACTTGTTTCAAGTCTTTTCATGCTAATTACTTTAAAATCAATCTCTATCACTATTACATAGTATCTAGAGACGCATCTATCACATACGTACAACAAATTCCTGCAACTACCACAAAAAATCTAGTTCAAGTCTCTTCATGCTAATTACTTGAAAATCAATGTGTATCACTATTATATAGTATCTAGACACTTATCTATCAAATGCATACTATAAATTCATGCAATTACCACAAAAAAAACTAGCTTTAAGTATTTTCATGCTAATTACATGAAAATCAATATCTATCACTATTATGTAGTATCTAGAGACTCATATATATCAAGTACATACAATAAATTCATGCAACTACGACAAAAAAACTAGTTTCAAGTATTTTCATGCTAATTACATGAAAATCAATATCTATCACTATTATGTAGTATCTAGAGACTCATATATCAAGTACATACAATAAATTCATGCAACTACGACAAAAAAACTAGTTTCAAGTATTTTCATGCTAATTTATTGGAAATCAAAGTCTATCACTATTATATAGTGTATCCACAGACTTATCTATCAAATACATACTATAAATTCAACAAATACTGCAAAAAAACTTGTTTCAAGTCTTTTCACGCTAATTACTTGAAAATCAATCTCTATCACTGTTATACAGTATCTAGAGACTTATCTAACAAATGCATACCATAAATTCATGCAACTACGACAAAAAACTAATTTTAAGTCTTTTCATGCTAATTATTTTAAAATCAATGTCTATTACTATTATATAGTATCTAAATACTCATCTACATACAGTAAATTCACGCAACTACCACAAAAAAGCTAGTTTCAAGTCTTTTCATGCTAATTTATTGGAAATCAAAGTCTATCACTATTATATAGTGTCCAGAGACTTATCTATCAAATACATACTATAAATTCTACAACTACCACAAAAAAACTTGTTTCAAGTCTTTTCATGCTAATTACTTTAAAATCAATCTCTATCACTATTACATAGTATCTAGAGACGCATCTATCACATACGTACAACAAATTCCTGCAACTACCACAAAAAATCTAGTTCAAGTCTCTTCATGCTAATTACTTGAAAATCAATGTGTATCACTATTATATAGTATCTAGACACTTATCTATCAAATGCATACTATAAATTCATGCAATTACCACAAAAAAAACTAGCTTTAAGTATTTTCATGCTAATTACATGAAAATCAATATCTATCACTATTATGTAGTATCTAGAGACTCATATATATCAAGTACATACAATAAATTCATGCAACTACGACAAAAAAACTAGTTTCAAGTATTTTCATGCTAATTACATGAAAATCAATATCTATCACTATTATGTAGTATCTAGAGACTCATATATCAAGTACATACAATAAATTCATGCAACTACGACAAAAAAACTAGTTTCAAGTATTTTCATGCTAATTTATTGGAAATCAAAGTCTATCACTATTATATAGTGTATCCACAGACTTATCTATCAAATACATACTATAAATTCAACAAATACTGCAAAAAAACTTGTTTCAAGTCTTTTCACGCTAATTACTTGAAAATCAATCTCTATCACTGTTATACAGTATCTAGAGACTTATCTAACAAATGCATACCATAAATTCATGCAACTACGACAAAAAACTAATTTTAAGTCTTTTCATGCTAATTATTTTAAAATCAATGTCTATTACTATTATATAGTATCTAAATACTCATCTACATACAGTAAATTCACGCAACTACCACAAAAAAGCTAGTTTCAAGTCTTTTCATGCTAATTTATTGGAAATCAAAGTCTATCACTATTATATAGTGTCCAGAGACTTATCTATCAAATACATACTATAAATTCTACAACTACCACAAAAAAACTTGTTTCAAGTCTTTTCATGCTAATTACTTTAAAATCAATCTCTATCACTATTACATAGTATCTAGAGACGCATCTATCACATACGTACAACAAATTCCTGCAACTACCACAAAAAATCTAGTTCAAGTCTCTTCATGCTAATTACTTGAAAATCAATGTGTATCACTATTATATAGTATCTAGACACTTATCTATCAAATGCATACTATAAATTCATGCAATTACCACAAAAAAAACTAGCTTTAAGTATTTTCATGCTAATTACATGAAAATCAATATCTATCACTATTATGTAGTATCTAGAGACTCATATATATCAAGTACATACAATAAATTCATGCAACTACGACAAAAAAACTAGTTTCAAGTATTTTCATGCTAATTACATGAAAATCAATATCTATCACTATTATGTAGTATCTAGAGACTCATATATCAAGTACATACAATAAATTCATGCAACTACGACAAAAAAACTAGTTTCAAGTATTTTCATGCTAATTTATTGGAAATCAAAGTCTATCACTATTATATAGTGTATCCACAGACTTATCTATCAAATACATACTATAAATTCAACAAATACTGCAAAAAAACTTGTTTCAAGTCTTTTCACGCTAATTACTTGAAAATCAATCTCTATCACTGTTATACAGTATCTAGAGACTTATCTAACAAATGCATACCATAAATTCATGCAACTACGACAAAAAACTAATTTTAAGTCTTTTCGTGCTAATTATTTTAAAATCAATGTCTATTACTATTATATAGTATCTAAATACTCATCTACATACAGTAAATTCACGCAACTACCACAAAAAAGCTAGTTTCAAGTCTTTTCATGCTAATTTATTGGAAATCAAAGTCTACCACTCTTATATAGTGTCCAGAGACTTATCTACCAAATACATACTATAAATTCTACAACTACCACAAAAAAACTTGTTTCAAGTCTTTTCATGCTAATTACTTTAAAATCAATCTCTATCACTATTACATAGTATCTAGAGACGCATCTATCACATACGTACAACAAATTCCTGCAACTACCACAAAAAATCTAGTTCAAGTCTCTTCATGCTAATTACTTGAAAATCAATGTGTATCACTATTATATAGTATCTAGACACTTATCTATCAAATGCATACTATAAATTCATGCAATTACCACAAAAAAAACTAGCTTTAAGTATTTTCATGCTAATTACATGAAAATCAATATCTATCACTATTATGTAGTATCTAGAGACTCATATATATCAAGTACATACAATAAATTCATGCAACTACGACAAAAAAACTAGTTTCAAGTATTTTCATGCTAATTACATGAAAATCAATATCTATCACTATTATGTAGTATCTAGAGACTCATATATCAAGTACATACAATAAATTCATGCAACTACGACAAAAAAACTAGTTTCAAGTATTTTCATGCTAATTTATTGGAAATCAAAGTCTATCACTATTATATAGTGTATCCACAGACTTATCTATCAAATACATACTATAAATTCAACAAATACTGCAAAAAAACTTGTTTCAAGTCTTTTCACGCTAATTACTTGAAAATCAATCTCTATCACTGTTATACAGTATCTAGAGACTTATCTAACAAATGCATACCATAAATTCATGCAACTACGACAAAAAACTAATTTTAAGTCTTTTCATGCTAATTATTTTAAAATCAATGTCTATTACTATTATATAGTATCTAAATAAAGTAAATTCACGCAACTACCACAAAAAAGCTAGTTTCAAGTCTTTTCATGCTAATTTATTGGAAATCAAAGTCTACCACTCTTATATAGTGTCCAGAGACTTATCTACCAAATACATACTATAAATTCTACAACTACCACAAAAAAACTTGTTTCAAGTCTTTTCATGCTAATTACTTTAAAATCAATCTCTATCACTATTACATAGTATCTAGAGACGCATCTATCACATACGTACAACAAATTCCTGCAACTACCACAAAAAATCTAGTTCAAGTCTCTTCATGCTAATTACTTGAAAATCAATGTGTATCACTATTATATAGTATCTAGACACTTATCTATCAAATGCATACTATAAATTCATGCAATTACCACAAAAAAAACTAGCTTTAAGTATTTTCATGCTAATTACATGAAAATCAATATCTATCACTATTATGTAGTATCTAGAGACTCATATATATCAAGTACATACAATAAATTCATGCAACTACGACAAAAAAACTAGTTTCAAGTATTTTCATGCTAATTACATGAAAATCAATATCTATCACTATTATGTAGTATCTAGAGACTCATATATCAAGTACATACAATAAATTCATGCAACTACGACAAAAAAACTAGTTTCAAGTATTTTCATGCTAATTTATTGGAAATCAAAGTCTATCACTATTATATAGTGTATCCACAGACTTATCTATCAAATACATACTATAAATTCAACAAATACTGCAAAAAAACTTGTTTCAAGTCTTTTCACGCTAATTACTTGAAAATCAATCTCTATCACTGTTATACAGTATCTAGAGACTTATCTAACAAATGCATACCATAAATTCATGCAACTACGACAAAAAACTAATTTTAAGTCTTTTCATGCTAATTATTTTAAAATCAATGTCTATTACTATTATATAGTATCTAAATACTCATCTACATACAGTAAATTCACGCAACTACCACAAAAAAGCTAGTTTCAAGTCTTTTCATGCTAATTTATTGGAAATCAAAGTCTACCACTATTATATAGTGTCCAGAGACTTATCTACCAAATACATACTATAAATTCTACAACTACCACAAAAAAACTTGTTTCAAGTCTTTTCACGCTAATTACTTGAAAATCAATCTCTATCACTGTTATACAGTATCTAGAGACTTATCTAACAAATGCATACCATAAATTCATGCAACTACGACAAAAAACTAATTTTAAGTCTTTTCATGCTAATTATTTTAAAATCAATGTCTATTACTATTATATAGTATCTAAATACTCATCTACATACAGTAAATTCACGCAACTACCACAAAAAAGCTAGTTTCAAGTCTTTTCATGCTAATTTATTGGAAATCAAAGTCTACCACTATTATATAGTGTCCAGAGACTTATCTACCAAATACATACTATAAATTCTACAACTACCACAAAAAAACTTGTTTCAAGTCTTTTCATGCTAATTACTTTAAAATCAATCTTATCACTATTACATAGTATCTAGAGACGCATCTATCACATACGTACAACAAATTCCTGCAACTACCACAAAAAATCTAGTTCAAGTCTCTTCATGCTAATTACTTGAAAATCAATGTGTATCACTATTATATAGTATCTAGACACTTATCTATCAAATGCATACTATAAATTCATGCAATTACCACAAAAAAAACTAGCTTTAAGTATTTTCATGCTAATTACATGAAAATCAATATCTATCACTATTATGTAGTATCTAGAGACTCATATATATCAAGTACATACAATAAATTCATGCAACTACGACAAAAAACTAGTTTCAAGTATTTTCATGCTAATTACATGAAAATCAATATCTATCACTATTATGTAGTATCTAGAGACTCATATATCAAGTACATACAATAAATTCATGCAACTACGACAAAAAAACTAGTTTCAAGTATTTTCATGCTAATTTATTGGAAATCAAAGTCTATCACTATTATATAGTGTATCCACAGACTTATCTATCAAATACATACTATAAATTCAACAAATACTGCAAAAAAACTTGTTTCAAGTCTTTTCACGCTAATTACTTGAAAATCAATCTCTATCACTGTTATACAGTATCTAGAGACTTATCTAACAAATGCATACCATAAATTCATGCAACTACGACAAAAAACTAATTTTAAGTCTTTTCGTGCTAATTATTTTAAAATCAATGTCTATTACTATTATATAGTATCTAAATACTCATCTACATACAGTAAATTCACGCAACTACCACAAAAAAGCTAGTTTCAAGTCTTTTCATGCTAATTTATTGGAAATCAAAGTCTACCACTATTATATAGTGTCCAGAGACTTATCTATCAAATACATACTATAAATTCTACAACTACCACAAAAAAACTTGTTTCAAGTCTTTTCATGCTAATTACTTTAAAATCAATCTCTATCACTATTACATAGTATCTAGAGACGCATCTATCACATACGTACAACAAATTCCTGCAACTACCACAAAAAATCTAGTTCAAGTCTCTTCATGCTAATTACTTGAAAATCAATGTGTATCACTATTATATAGTATCTAGACACTTATCTATCAAATGCATACTATAAATTCATGCAATTACCACAAAAAAAACTAGCTTTAAGTATTTTCATGCTAATTACATGAAAATCAATATTTATCACTATTATGTAGTATCTAGAGACTCATATATATCAAGTACATACAATAAATTCATGCAACTACGACAAAAAAACTAGTTTCAAGTATTTTCATGCTAATTACATGAAAATCAATATCTATCACTATTATGTAGTATCTAGAGACTCATATATCAAGTACATACAATAAATTCATGCAACTACAACAAAAAAACTAGTTTCAAGTATTTTCATGCTAATTTATTGGAAATCAAAGTCTATCACTATTATATAGTGTATCCACAGACTTATCTATCAAATACATACTATAAATTCAACAAATACTGCAAAAAAACTTGTTTCAAGTCTTTTCACGCTAATTACTTGAAAATCAATCTCTATCACTGTTATACAGTATCTAGAGACATATCTAACAAATGCATACCATAAATTCATGCAACTACGACAAAAAACTAATTTTAAGTCTTTTCGTGCTAATTATTTTAAAATCAATGTCTATTACTATTATATAGTATCTAAATACTCATCTACATACAGTAAATTCACGCAACTACCACAAAAAAGCTAGTTTCAAGTCTTTTCATGCTAATTTATTGGAAATCAAAGTCTACCACTCTTATATAGTGTCCAGAGACTTATCTACCAAATACATACTATAAATTCTACAACTACCACAAAAAAACTTGTTTCAAGTCTTTTCATGCTAATTACTTTAAAATCAATCTCTATCACTATTACATAGTATCTAGAGACGCATCTATCACATACGTACAACAAATTCCTGCAACTACCACAAAAAATCTAGTTCAAGTCTCTTCATGCTAATTACTTGAAAATCAATGTGTATCACTATTATATAGTATCTAGACACTTATCTATCAAATGCATACTATAAATTCATGCAATTACCACAAAAAAAACTAGCTTTAAGTATTTTCATGCTAATTACATGAAAATCAATATCTATCACTATTATGTAGTATCTAGAGACTCATATATATCAAGTACATACAATAAATTCATGCAACTACGACAAAAAAACTAGTTTCAAGTATTTTCATGCTAATTACATGAAAATCAATATCTATCACTATTATGTAGTATCTAGAGACTCATATATCAAGTACATACAATAAATTCATGCAACTACGACAAAAAAACTAGTTTCAAGTATTTTCATGCTAATTTATTGGAAATCAAAGTCTATCACTATTATATAGTGTATCCACAGACTTATCTATCAAATACATACTATAAATTCAACAAATACTGCAAAAAAACTTGTTTCAAGTCTTTTCACGCTAATTACTTGAAAATCAATCTCTATCACTGTTATACAGTATCTAGAGACTTATCTAACAAATGCATACCATAAATTCATGCAACTACGACAAAAAACTAATTTTAAGTCTTTTCATGCTAATTATTTTAAAATCAATGTCTATTACTATTATATAGTATCTAAATACAGTAAATTCACGCAACTACCACAAAAAAGCTAGTTTCAAGTCTTTTCATGCTAATTTATTGGAAATCAAAGTCTACCACTCTTATATAGTGTCCAGAGACTTATCTACCAAATACATACTATAAATTCTACAACTACCACAAAAAAACTTGTTTCAAGTCTTTTCATGCTAATTACTTTAAAATCAATCTCTATCACTATTACATAGTATCTAGAGACGCATCTATCACATACGTACAACAAATTCCTGCAACTACCACAAAAAATCTAGTTCAAGTCTCTTCATGCTAATTACTTGAAAATCAATGTGTATCACTATTATATAGTATCTAGACACTTATCTATCAAATGCATACTATAAATTCATGCAATTACCACAAAAAAAACTAGCTTTAAGTATTTTCATGCTAATTACATGAAAATCAATATCTATCACTATTATGTAGTATCTAGAGACTCATATATATCAAGTACATACAATAAATTCATGCAACTACGACAAAAAAACTAGTTTCAAGTATTTTCATGCTAATTACATGAAAATCAATATCTATCACTATTATGTAGTATCTAGAGACTCATATATCAAGTACATACAATAAATTCATGCAACTACGACAAAAAAACTAGTTTCAAGTATTTTCATGCTAATTTATTGGAAATCAAAGTCTATCACTATTATATAGTGTATCCACAGACTTATCTATCAAATACATACTATAAATTCAACAAATACTGCAAAAAAACTTGTTTCAAGTCTTTTCACGCTAATTACTTGAAAATCAATCTCTATCACTGTTATACAGTATCTAGAGACATATCTAACAAATGCATACCATAAATTCATGCAACTACGACAAAAAACTAATTTTAAGTCTTTTCATGCTAATTATTTTAAAATCAATGTCTATTACTATTATATAGTATCTAAATACTCATCTACATACAGTAAATTCACGCAACTACCACAAAAAAGCTAGTTTCAAGTCTTTTCATGCTAATTTATTGGAAATCAAAGTCTACCACTCTTATATAGTGTCCAGAGACTTATCTACCAAATACATACTATAAATTCTACAACTACCACAAAAAAACTTGTTTCAAGTCTTTTCATGCTAATTACTTTAAAATCAATCTCTATCACTATTACATAGTATCTAGAGACGCATCTATCACATACGTACAACAAATTCCTGCAACTACCACAAAAAATCTAGTTCAAGTCTCTTCATGCTAATTACTTGAAAATCAATGTGTATCACTATTATATAGTATCTAGACACTTATCTATCAAATGCATACTATAAATTCATGCAATTACCACAAAAAAAACTAGCTTTAAGTATTTTCATGCTAATTACATGAAAATCAATATCTATCACTATTATGTAGTATCTAGAGACTCATATATATCAAGTACATACAATAAATTCATGCAACTACGACAAAAAAACTAGTTTCAAGTATTTTCATGCTAATTACATGAAAATCAATATCTATCACTATTATGTAGTATCTAGAGACTCATATATCAAGTACATACAATAAATTCATGCAACTACGACAAAAAAACTAGTTTCAAGTATTTTCATGCTAATTTATTGGAAATCAAAGTCTATCACTATTATATAGTGTATCCACAGACTTATCTATCAAATACATACTATAAATTCAACAAATACTGCAAAAAAACTTGTTTCAAGTCTTTTCACGCTAATTACTTGAAAATCAATCTCTATCACTGTTATACAGTATCTAGAGACTTATCTAACAAATGCATACCATAAATTCATGCAACTACGACAAAAAACTAATTTTAAGTCTTTTCATGCTAATTATTTTAAAATCAATGTCTATTACTATTATATAGTATCTAAATACAGTAAATTCACGCAACTACCACAAAAAAGCTAGTTTCAAGTCTTTTCATGCTAATTTATTGGAAATCAAAGTCTATCACTATTATATAGTGTCCAGAGACTTATCTATCAAATACATACTATAAATTCTACAACTACCACAAAAAAACTTGTTTGAAGTCTTTTCATGCTAATTACTTTAAAATCAATCTCTATCACTATTACATAGTATCTAGAGACGCATCTATCACATACGTACAACAAATTCCTGCAACTACCACAAAAAATCTAGTTCAAGTCTCTTCATGCTAATTACTTGAAAATCAATGTGTATCACTATTATATAGTATCTAGGCACTTATCTATCAAATGCATACTATAAATTCATGCAATTACCACAAAAAAAAACTAGCTTTAAGTATTTTCATGCTAATTACATGAAAATCAATATCTATCACTATTATGTAGTATCTAGAGACTCATATATATCAAGTACATACAATAAATTCATGCAACTACGACAAAAAACTAGTTTCAAGTATTTTCATGCTAATTACATGAAAATCAATATCTATCACTATTATGTAGTATCTAGAGACTCATATATCAAGTACATACAATAAATTCATGCAACTACTTAGTTTCAAGTATATTCATGCTAATTTATTGGAAATCAAAGTCTATCACTATTATATAGTGTATCCACAGACTTATCTATCAAATACATACTATAAATTCAACAAATACTGCAAAAAAACTTGTTTCAAGTCTTTTCACGCTAATTACTTGAAAATCAATCTCTATCACTGTTATACAGTATCTAGAGACTTATCTAACAAATGCATACCATAAATTCATGCAACTACGACAAAAAACTAATTTTAAGTCTTTTCGTGCTAATTATTTTAAAATCAATGTCTATTACTATTATATAGTATCTAAATACAGTAAATTCACGCAACTACCACAAAAAAGCTAGTTTCAAGTCTTTTCATGCTAATTTATTGGAAATCAAAGTCTATCACTATTATATAGTGTCCAGAGACTTATCTATCAAATACATACTATAAATTCTACAACTACCACAAAAAAACTTGTTTGAAGTCTTTTCATGCTAATTACTTTAAAATCAATCTCTATCACTATTACATAGTATCTAGAGACGCATCTATCACATACGTACAACAAATTCCTGCAACTACCACAAAAAATCTAGTTCAAGTCTCTTCATGCTAGTTACTTGAAAATCAATGTGTATCACTATTATATAGTATCTAGGCACTTATCTATCAAATTCATACTATAAATTCATGCAATTACCACAAAAAAAAACTAGCTTTAAGTATTTTCATGCTAATTACATGAAAATCAATATCTATCACTATTATGTAGTATCTAGAGACTCATATATATCAAGTACATACAATAAATTCATGCAACTACGACAAAAAAACTAGTTTCAAGTATTTTCATGCTAATTACATGAAAATCAATATCTATCACTATTATGTAGTATCTAGAGACTCATATATCAAGTACATACAATAAATTCATGCAACTACGACAAAAAAACTAGTTTCAAGTATTTTCATGCTAATTTATTGGAAATCAAAGTCTATCACTATTATATAGTGTATCCACAGACTTATCTATCAAATACATACTATAAATTCAACAAATACTGCAAAAAAACTTGTTTCAAGTCTTTTCACGCTAATTACTTGAAAATCAATCTCTATCACTGTTATACAGTATCTAGAGACATATCTAACAAATGCATACCATAAATTCATGCAACTACGACAAAAAACTAATTTTAAGTCTTTTCGTGCTAATTATTTTAAAATCAATGTCTATTACTATTATATAGTATCTAAATACTCATCTACATACAGTAAATTCACGCAACTACCACAAAAAAGCTAGTTTCAAGTCTTTTCATGCTAATTTATTGGAAATCAAAGTCTACCACTATTATATAGTGTCCAGAGACTTATCTACCAAATACATACTATAAATTCTACAACTACCACAAAAAAACTTGTTTCAAGTCTTTTCATGCTAATTACTTTAAAATCAATCTCTATTACTATTACATAGTATCTAGAGACGCATCTATCACATACGTACAACAAATTCCTGCAACTACCACAAAAAATCTAGTTCAAGTCTCTTCATGCTAATTACTTGAAAATCAATGTGTATCACTATTATATAGTATCTAGACACTTATCTATCAAATGCATACTATAAATTCATGCAATTACCACAAAAAAAACTAGCTTTAAGTATTTTCATGCTAATTACATGAAAATCAATATCTATCACTATTATGTAGTATCTAGAGACTCATATATATCAAGTACATACAATAAATTCATGCAACTACGACAAAAAAACTAGTTTCAAGTATTTTCATGCTAATTACATGAAAATCAATATCTATCACTATTATGTAGTATCTAGAGACTCATATATCAAGTACATACAATAAATTCATGCAACTACGACAAAAAAACTAGTTTCAAGTATTTTCATGCTAATTTATTGGAAATCAAAGTCTATCACTATTATATAGTGTATCCACAGACTTATCTATCAAATACATACTATAAATTCAACAAATACTGCAAAAAAACTTGTTTCAAGTCTTTTCACGCTAATTACTTGAAAATCAATCTCTATCACTGTTATACAGTATCTAGAGACTTATCTAACAAATGCATACCATAAATTCATGCAACTACGACAAAAAACTAATTTTAAGTCTTTTCATGCTAATTATTTTAAAATCAATGTCTATTACTATTATATAGTATCTAAATACTCATCTACATACAGTAAATTCACGCAACTACCACAAAAAAGCTAGTTTCAAGTCTTTTCATGCTAATTTATTGGAAATCAAAGTCTATCACTATTATATAGTGTCCAGAGACTTATCTATCAAATACATACTATAAATTCTACAACTACCACAAAAAAACTTGCTTCAAGTCTTTTCATGCTAATTACTTTAAAATCAATCTCTATCACTATTACATAGTATCTAGAGACGCATCTATCACATACGTACAACAAATTCCTGCAACTACCACAAAAAATCTAGTTCAAGTCTCTTCATGCTAATTACTTGAAAATCAATGTGTATCACTATTATATAGTATCTAGACACTTATCTATCAAATGCATACTATAAATTCATGCAATTACCACAAAAAAAACTAGCTTTAAGTATTTTCATGCTAATTACATGAAAATCAATATCTATCACTATTATGTAGTATCTAGAGACTCATATATATCAAGTACATACAATAAATTCATGCAACTACGACAAAAAAACTAGTTTCAAGTATTTTCATGCTAATTACATGAAAATCAATATCTATCACTATTATGTAGTATCTAGAGACTCATATATCAAGTACATACAATAAATTCATGCAACTACGACAAAAAAACTAGTTTCAAGTATTTTCATGCTAATTTATTGGAAATCAAAGTCTATCACTATTATATAGTGTATCCACAGACTTATCTATCAAATACATACTATAAATTCAACAAATACTGCAAAAAAACTTGTTTCAAGTCTTTTCACGCTAATTACTTGAAAATCAATCTCTATCACTGTTATACAGTATCTAGAGACTTATCTAACAAATGCATACCATAAATTCATGCAACTACGACAAAAAACTAATTTTAAGTCTTTTCGTGCTAATTATTTTAAAATCAATGTCTATTACTATTATATAGTATCTAAATACTCATCTACATACAGTAAATTCACGCAACTACCACAAAAAAGCTAGTTTCAAGTCTTTTCATGCTAATTTATTGGAAATCAAAGTCTACCACTATTATATAGTGTCCAGAGACTTATCTATCAAATACATACTATAAATTCTACAACTACCACAAAAAAACTTGTTTCAAGTCTTTTCATGCTAATTACTTTAAAATCAATCTCTATCACTATTACATAGTATCTAGAGACGCATCTATCACATACGTACAACAAATTCCTGCAACTACCACAAAAAATCTAGTTCAAGTCTCTTCATGCTAATTACTTGAAAATCAATGTGTATCACTATTATATAGTATCTAGACACTTATCTATCAAATGCATACTATAAATTCATACAATTACCACAAAAAAAACTAGCTTTAAGTATTTTCATGCTAATTACATGAAAATCAATATTTATCACTATTATGTAGTATCTAGAGACTCATATATATCAAGTACATACAATAAATTCATGCAACTACGACAAAAAAACTAGTTTCAAGTATTTTCATGCTAATTACATGAAAATCAATATCTATCACTATTATGTAGTATCTAGAGACTCATATATCAAGTACATACAATAAATTCATGCAACTACAACAAAAAAACTAGTTTCAAGTATTTTCATGCTAATTTATTGGAAATCAAAGTCTATCACTATTATATAGTGTATCCACAGACTTATCTATCAAATACATACTATAAATTCAACAAATACTGCAAAAAAACTTGTTTCAAGTCTTTTCACGCTAATTACTTGAAAATCAATCTCTATCACTGTTATACAGTATCTAGAGACATATCTAACAAATGCATACCATAAATTCATGCAACTACGACAAAAAACTAATTTTAAGTCTTTTCGTGCTAATTATTTTAAAATCAATGTCTATTACTATTATATAGTATCTAAATACTCATCTACATACAGTAAATTCACGCAACTACCACAAAAAAGCTAGTTTCAAGTCTTTTCATGCTAATTTATTGGAAATCAAAGTCTACCACTATTATATAGTGTCCAGAGACTTATCTACCAAATACATACTATAAATTCTACAACTACCACAAAAAAACTTGTTTCAAGTCTTTTCATGCTAATTACTTTAAAATCAATCTCTATCACTATTACATAGTATCTAGAGACGCATCTATCACATACGTACAACAAATTCCTGCAACTACCACAAAAAATCTAGTTCAAGTCTCTTCATGCTAATTACTTGAAAATCAATGTGTATCACTATTATATAGTATCTAGACACTTATCTATCAAATGCATACTATAAATTCATGCAATTACCACAAAAAAAACTAGCTTTAAGTATTTTCATGCTAATTACATGAAAATCAATATCTATCACTATTATGTAGTATCTAGAGACTCATATATATCAAGTACATACAATAAATTCATGCAACTACGACAAAAAAACTAGTTTCAAGTATTTTCATGCTAATTACATGAAAATCAATATCTATCACTATTATGTAGTATCTAGAGACTCATATATCAAGTACATACAATAAATTCATGCAACTACGACAAAAAAACTAGTTTCAAGTATTTTCATGCTAATTTATTGGAAATCAAAGTCTATCACTATTATATAGTGTATCCACAGACTTATCTATCAAATACATACTATAAATTCAACAAATACTGCAAAAAAACTTGTTTCAAGTCTTTTCACGCTAATTACTTGAAAATCAATCTCTATCACTGTTATACAGTATCTAGAGACATATCTAACAAATGCATACCATAAATTCATGCAACTACGACAAAAAACTAATTTTAAGTCTTTTCGTGCTAATTATTTTAAAATCAATGTCTATTACTATTATATAGTATCTAAATACTCATCTACATACAGTAAATTCACGCAACTACCACAAAAAAGCTAGTTTCAAGTCTTTTCATGCTAATTTATTGGAAATCAAAGTCTACCACTATTATATAGTGTCCAGAGACTTATCTACCAAATACATACTATAAATTCTACAACTACCACAAAAAAACTTGTTTCAAGTCTTTTCATGCTAATTACTTTAAAATCAATCTCTATCACTATTACATAGTATCTAGAGACGCATCTATCACATACGTACAACAAATTCCTGCAACTACCACAAAAAATCTAGTTCAAGTCTCTTCATGCTAATTACTTGAAAATCAATGTGTATCACTATTATATAGTATCTAGACACTTATCTATCAAATGCATACTATAAACTCATGCAATTACCACAAAAAAAACTAGCTTTAAGTATTTTCATGCTAATTACATGAAAATCAATATCTATCACTATTATGTAGTATCTAGAGACTCATATATATCAAGTACATACAATAAATTCATGCAACTACGACAAAAAAACTAGTTTCAAGTATTTTCATGCTAATTACATGAAAATCAATATCTATCACTATTATGTAGTATCTAGAGACTCATATATCAAGTACATACAATAAATTCATGCAACTACGACAAAAAAACTAGTTTCAAGTATTTTCATGCTAATTTATTGGAAATCAAAGTCTATCACTATTATATAGTGTATCCACAGACTTATCTATCAAATACATACTATAAATTCAACAAATACTGCAAAAAAACTTGTTTCAAGTCTTTTCACGCTAATTACTTGAAAATCAATCTCTATCACTGTTATACAGTATCTAGAGACATATCTAACAAATGCATACCATAAATTCATGCAACTACGACAAAAAACTAATTTTAAGTCTTTTCGTGCTAATTATTTTAAAATCAATGTCTATTACTATTATATAGTATCTAAATACTCATCTACATACAGTAAATTCACGCAACTACCACAAAAAGGCTAGTTTCAAGTCTTTTCATGCTAATTTATTGGAAATCAAAGTCTACCACTATTATATAGTGTCCAGAGACTTATCTACCAAATAGATACTATAAATTCTACAACTACCACAAAAAAACTTGTTTCAAGTCTTTTCATGCTAATTACTTTAAAATCAATCTCTATCACTATTACATAGTATCTAGAGACGCATCTATCACATACGTACAACAAATTCCTGCAACTACCACAAAAAATCTAGTTCAAGTCTCTTCATGCTAATTACTTGAAAATCAATGTGTATCACTATTATATAGTATCTAGACACTTATCTATCAAATGCATACTATAAATTCATGCAATTACCACAAAAAAAACTAGCTTTAAGTATTTTCATGCTAATTACATGAAAATCAATATCTATCACTATTATGTAGTATCTAGAGACTCATATATATCAAGTACATACAATAAATTCATGCAACTACGACAAAAAAACTAGTTTCAAGTATTTTCATGCTAATTACATGAAAATCAATATCTATCACTATTATGTAGTATCTAGAGACTCATATATCAAGTACATACAATAAATTCATGCAACTACGACAAAAAAAACTAGTTTCAAGTATTTTCATGCTAATTTATTGGAAATCAAAGTCTATCACTATTATATAGTGTATCCACAGACTTATCTATCAAATACATACTATAAATTCAACAAATACTGCAAAAAAACTTGTTTCAAGTCTTTTCACGCTAATTTCTTGAAAATCAATCTCTATCACTGTTATACAGTATCTAGAGACTTATCTAACAAATGCATACCATAAATTCATGCAACTACGACAAAAAACTAATTTTAAGTCTTTTCGTGCTAATTATTTTAAAATCAATGTCTATTACTATTATATAGTATCTAAATACTCATCTACATACAGTAAATTCACGCAACTACCACAAAAAAGCTAGTTTCAAGTCTTTTCATGCTAATTTATTGGAAATCAAAGTCTACCACTATTATATAGTGTCCAGAGACTTATCTATCAAATACATACTATAAATTCTACAACTACCACAAAAAAACTTGTTTCAAGTCTTTTCATGCTAATTACTTTAAAATCAATCTCTATCACTATTACATAGTATCTAGAGACGCATCTATCACATACGTACAACAAATTCCTGCAACTACCACAAAAAATCTAGTTCAAGTCTCTTCATGCTAATTACTTGAAAATCAATGTGTATCACTATTATATAGTATCTAGACACTTATCTATCAAATGCATACTATAAATTCATGCAATTACCACAAAAAAAACTAGCTTTAAGTATTTTCATGCTAATTACATGAAAATCAATATTTATCACTATTATGTAGTATCTAGAGACTCATATATATCAAGTACATACAATAAATTCATGCAACTACGACAATAAAACTAGTTTCAAGTATTTTCATGCTAATTACATGAAAATCAATATCTATCACTATTATGTAGTATCTAGAGACTCATATATCAAGTACATACAATAAATTCATGCAACTACAACAAAAAAACTAGTTTCAAGTATTTTCATGCTAATTTATTGGAAATCAAAGTCTATCACTATTATATAGTGTATCCACAGACTTATCTATCAAATACATACTATAAATTCAACAAATACTGCAAAAAAACTTGTTTCAAGTCTTTTCACGCTAATTACTTGAAAATCAATCTCTATCACTGTTATACAGTATCTAGAGACATATCTAACAAATGCATACCATAAATTCATGCAACTACGACAAAAAACTAATTTTAAGTCTTTTCGTGCTAATTATTTTAAAATCAATGTCTATTACTATTATATAGTATCTAAATACTCATCTACATACAGTAAATTCACGCAACTACCACAAAAAAGCTAGTTTCAAGTCTTTTCATGCTAATTTATTGGAAATCAAAGTCTACCACTATTATATAGTGTCCAGAGACTTATCTACCAAATACATACTATAAATTCTACAACTACCACAAAAAAACTTGTTTCAAGTCTTTTCATGCTAATTACTTTAAAATCAATCTCTATCACTATTACATAGTATCTAGAGACGCATCTATCACATACGTACAACAAATTCCTGCAACTACCACAAAAAATCTAGTTCAAGTCTCTTCATGCTAATTACTTGAAAATCAATGTGTATCACTATTATATAGTATCTAGACACTTATCTATCAAATGCATACTATAAATTCATGCAATTACCACAAAAAAAACTAGCTTTAAGTATTTTCATGCTAATTACATGAAAATCAATATCTATCACTATTATGTAGTATCTAGAGACTCATATATCAAGTACATACAATAAATTCATGCAACTACGACAAAAAAACTAGTTTCAAGTATTTTCATGCTAATTTATTGGAAATCAAAGTCTATCACTATTATATAGTGTATCCACAGACTTATCTATCAAATACATACTATAAATTCAACAAATACTGCAAAAAAACTTGTTTCAAGTCTTTTCACGCTAATTACTTGAAAATCAATCTCTATCACTGTTATACAGTATCTAGAGACTTATCTAACAAATGCATACCATAAATTCATGCAACTACGACAAAAAACTAATTTTAAGTCTTTTCATGCTAATTATTTTAAAATCAATGTCTATTACTATTATATAGTATCTAAATACTCATCTACATACAGTAAATTCACGCAACTACCACAAAAAAGCTAGTTTCAAGTCTTTTCATGCTAATTTATTGGAAATCAAAGTCTACCACTATTATATAGTGTCCAGAGACTTATCTACCAAATACATACTATAAATTCTACAACTACCACAAAAAAACTTGTTTCAAGTCTTTTCATGCTAATTACTTTAAAATCAATCTTATCACTATTACATAGTATCTAGAGACGCATCTATCACATACGTACAACAAATTCCTGCAACTACCACAAAAAATCTAGTTCAAGTCTCTTCATGCTAATTACTTGAAAATCAATGTGTATCACTATTATATAGTATCTAGACACTTATCTATCAAATGCATACTATAAATTCATGCAATTACCACAAAAAAAACTAGCTTTAAGTATTTTCATGCTAATTACATGAAAATCAATATCTATCACTATTATGTAGTATCTAGAGACTCATATATATCAAGTACATACAATAAATTCATGCAACTACGACAAAAAAACTAGTTTCAAGTATTTTCATGCTAATTACATGAAAATCAATATCTATCACTATTATGTAGTATCTAGAGACTCATATATCAAGTACATACAATAAATTCATGCAACTACGACAAAAAAACTAGTTTCAAGTATTTTCATGCTAATTTATTGGAAATCAAAGTCTATCACTATTATATAGTGTATCCACAGACTTATCTATCAAATACATACTATAAATTCAACAAATACTGCAAAAAAACTTGTTTCAAGTCTTTTCACGCTAATTACTTGAAAATCAATCTCTATCACTGTTATACAGTATCTAGAGACTTATCTAACAAATGCATACCATAAATTCATGCAACTACGACAAAAAACTAATTTTAAGTCTTTTCGTGCTAATTATTTTAAAATCAATGTCTATTACTATTATATAGTATCTAAATACTCATCTACATACAGTAAATTCACGCAACTACCACAAAAAAGCTAGTTTCAAGTCTTTTCATGCTAATTTATTGGAAATCAAAGTCTATCACTATTATATAGTGTCCAGAGACTTATCTATCAAATACATACTATAAATTCTACAACTACCACAAAAAAACTTGTTTGAAGTCTTTTCATGCTAATTACTTTAAAATCAATCTCTATCACTATTACATAGTACCTAGAGACGCATCTATCACATACGTACAACAAATTCCTGCAACTACCACAAAAAAGCTAGTTCAAGTCTCTTCATGCTAATTACTTGAAAATCAATGTGTATCACTATTATATAGTATCTAGACACGTATCTATCAAATGCATACTATAAATTCATACAATTACCACAAAAAAAAACTAGCTTTAAGTATTTTCATGCTAATTACATGAAAATCAATATCTATCACTATTATGTAGTAACTAGAGACTCATATATATCAAGTACATACAATAAATTCATGCAACTACGACAAAAAACTAGTTTCAAGTATTTTCATGCTAATTACATGAAAATCAATATCTATCACTATTATGTAGTATCTAGAGACTCATATATCAAGTACATACAATAAATTCATGCAACTACGACAAAAAAAACTAGTTTCAAGTATTTTCATGCTAATTTATTGGAAATCAAAGTCTATCACTATTATATAGTGTATCCACAGACTTATCTATCAAATACATACTATAAATTCAACAAATACTGCAAAAAAACTTGTTTCAAGTCTTTTCACGCTAATTACTTGAAAATCAATCTCTATCACTGTTATACAGTATCTAGAGACTTATCTAACAAATGCATACCATAAATTCATGCAACTACGACAAAAAACTAATTTTAAGTCTTTTCGTGCTAATTATTTTAAAATCAATGTCTATTACTATTATATAGTATCTAAATACTCATCTACATACAGTAAATTCACGCAACTACCACAAAAAAGCTAGTTTCAAGTCTTTTCATGCTAATTTATTGGAAATCAAAGTCTATCACTATTATATAGTGTCCAGAGACTTATCTATCAAATACATACTATAAATTCTACAACTACCACAAAAAAACTTGTTTGAAGTCTTTTCATGCTAATTACTTTAAAATCAATCTCTATCACTATTACATAGTACCTAGAGACGCATCTATCACATACGTACAACAAATTCCTGCAACTACCACAAAAAAGCTAGTTCAAGTCTCTTCGTGCTAATTACTTGAAAATCAATGTGTATCACTATTATATAGTATCTAGACACGTATCTATCAAATGCATACTATAAATTCATACAATTACCACAAAAAAAAACTAGCTTTAAGTATTTTCATGCTAATTACATGAAAATCAATATCTATCACTATTATGTAGTATCTAGAGACTCATATATATCAAGTACATACAATAAATTCATGCAACTACGACAAAAAAACTAGTTTCAAGTATTTTCATGCTAATTACATGAAAATCAATATCTATCACTATTATGTAGTATCTAGAGACTCATATATCAAGTACATACAATAAATTCATGCAACTACGACAAAAAAACTAGTTTCAAGTATTTTCATGCTAATTACATGAAAATCAATATCTATCACTATTATGTAGTATCTAGAGACTCATATATCAAGTACATACAATAAATTCATGCAACTACGACAAAAAAACTAGTTTCAAGTATTTCCATGCTAATTTATTGGAAATCAAAGTCTATCACTATTATATAGTGTATCCACAGACTTATCTATCAAATACATACTATAAATTCAACAAATACTGCAAAAAAACTTGTTTCAAGTCTTTTCACGCTAATTACTTGAAAATCAATCTCTATCACTGTTATACAGTATCTAGAGACTTATCTAACAAATGCATACCATAAATTCATGCAACTACGACAAAAAACTAATTTTAAGTCTTTTCGTGCTAATTATTTTAAAATCAATGTCTATTACTATTATATAGTATCTAAATACTCATCTACATACAGTAAATTCACGCAACTACCACAAAAAAGCTAGTTTCAAGTCTTTTCATGCTAATTTATTGGAAATCAAAGTCTATCACTATTATATAGTGTCCAGAGACTTATCTATCAAATACATACTATAAATTCTACAACTACCACAAAAAAACTTGTTTCAAGTCTTTTCATGCTAATTACTTTAAAATCAATCTCTATCACTATTACATAGTATCTAGAGACGCATCTATCACATACGTACAACAAATTCCTGCAACTACCACAAAAAATCTAGTTCAAGTCTCTTCATGCTAATTACTTGAAAATCAATGTGTATCACTATTATATAGTATCTAGGCACTTATCTATCAAATGCATACTATAAATTCATGCAATTACCACAAAAAAAAACTAGCTTTAAGTATTTTCATGCTAATTACATGAAAATCAATATCTATCACTATTATGTAGTATCTAGAGACTCATATATATCAAGTACATACAATAAATTCATGCAACTACGACAAAAAACTAGTTTCAAGTATTTTCATGCTAATTACATGACAATCAATATCTATCACTATTATGTAGTATCTAGAGACTCATATATCAAGTACATACAATAAATTCATGCAACTACGACAAAAAAACTAGTTTCAAGTATTTTCATGCTAATTTATTGGAAATCAAAGTCTATCACTATTATATAGTGTATCCACAGACTTATCTATCAAATACATACTATAAATTCAACAAATACTGCAAAAAAACTTGTTTCAAGTCTTTTCACGCTAATTACTTGAAAATCAATCTCTATCACTGTTATACAGTATCTAGAGACTTATCTAACAAATGCATACCATAAATTCATGCAACTACGACAAAAAACTAATTTTAAGTCTTTTCGTGCTAATTATTTTAAAATCAATGTCTATTACTATTATATAGTATCTAAATACTCATCTACATACAGTAAATTCACTCAACTACCACAAAAAAGCTAGTTTCAAGTCTTTTCATGCTAATTTATTGGAAATCAAAGTCTATCACTATTATATAGTGTCCAGAGACTTATCTATCAAATACATACTATAAATTCTACAACTACCAAAAAAAACTTGTTTCAAGTCTTTTCATGCTAATTACTTTAAAATCAATCTCTATCACTATTACATAGTATCTAGAGACGCATCTATCACATACGTACAACAAATTCCTGCAACTACCACAAAAAATCTAGTTCAAGTCTCTTCATGCTAATTACTTGAAAATCAATGTGTATCACTATTATATAGTATCTAGGCACTTATCTATCAAATGCATACTATAAATTCATGCAATTACCACAAAAAAAAACTAGCTTTAAGTATTTTCATGCTAATTACATGAAAATCAATATCTATCACTATTATGTAGTATCTAGAGACTCATATATATCAAGTACATACAATAAATTCATGCAACTACGACAAAAAAACTAGTTTCAAGTATTTTCATGCTAATTTATTGGAAATCAAAGTCTATCACTATTATATAGTGTATCCACAGACTTATCTATCAAATACATACTATAAATTCAACAAATACTGCAAAAAAACTTGTTTCAAGTCTTTTCACGCTAATTACTTGAAAATCAATCTCTATCACTGTTATACAGTATCTAGAGACTTATCTAACAAATGCATACCATAAATTCATGCAACTACGACAAAAAACTAATTTTAAGTCTTTTCGTGCTAATTATTTTAAAATCAATGTCTATTACTATTATATAGTATCTAAATACTCATCTACATACAGTAAATTCACGCAACTACCACAAAAAAGCTAGTTTCAAGTCTTTTCATGCTAATTTATTGGAAATCAAAGTCTATCACTATTATATAGTGTCCAGAGACTTATCTATCAAATACATACTATAAATTCTACAACTACCACAAAAAAACTTGTTTCAAGTCTTTTCATGCTAATTACTTTAAAATCAATCTCTATCACTATTACATAGTATCTAGAGACGCATCTATCACATACGTACAACAAATTCCTGCAACTACCACAAAAAATCTAGTTCAAGTCTCTTCATGCTAATTACTTGAAAATCAATGTGTATCACTATTATATAGTATCTAGGCACTTATCTATCAAATGCATACTATAAATTCATGCAATTACCACAAAAAAAAACTAGCTTTAAGTATTTTCATGCTAATTACATGAAAATCAATATCTATCACTATTATGTAGTATCTAGAGACTCATATATATCAAGTACATACAATAAATTCATGCAACTACGACAAAAAACTAGTTTCAAGTATTTTCATGCTAATTACATGAAAATCAATATCTATCACTATTATGTAGTATCTAGAGACTCATATATCAAGTACATACAATAAATTCATGCAACTACGACAAAAAAACTAGTTTCAAGTATTTTCATGCTAATTTATTGGAAATCAAAGTCTATCACTATTATATAGTGTATCCACAGACTTATCTATCAAATACATACTATAAATTCAACAAATACTGCAAAAAAACTTGTTTCAAGTCTTTTCACGCTAATTACTTGAAAATCAATCTCTATCACTGTTATACAGTATCTAGAGACTTATCTAACAAATGCATACCATAAATTCATGCAACTACGACAAAAAACTAATTTTAAGTCTTTTCGTGCTAATTATTTTAAAATCAATGTCTATTACTATTATATAGTATCTAAATACTCATCTACATACAGTAAATTCACGCAACTACCACAAAAAAGCTAGTTTCAAGTCTTTTCATGCTAATTTATTGGAAATCAAAGTCTATCACTATTATATAGTGTCCAGAGACTTATCTATCAAATACATACTATAAATTCTACAACTACCAAAAAAAACTTGTTTCAAGTCTTTTCATGCTAATTACTTTAAAATCAATCTCTATCACTATTACATAGTATCTAGAGACGCATCTATCACATACGTACAACAAATTCCTGCAACTACCACAAAAAATCTAGTTCAAGTCTCTTCATGCTAATTACTTGAAAATCAATGTGTATCACTATTATATAGTATCTAGGCACTTATCTATCAAATGCATACTATAAATTCATGCAATTACCACAAAAAAAAACTAGCTTTAAGTATTTTCATGCTAATTACATGAAAATCAATATCTATCACTATTATGTAGTATCTAGAGACTCATATATATCAAGTACATACAATAAATTCATGCAACTACGACAAAAAAACTAGTTTCAAGTATTTTCATGCTAATTTATTGGAAATCAAAGTCTATCACTATTATATAGTGTATCCACAGACTTATCTATCAAATACATACTATAAATTCAACAAATACTGCAAAAAAACTTGTTTCAAGTCTTTTCACGCTAATTACTTGAAAATCAATCTCTATCACTGTTATACAGTATCTAGAGACTTATCTAACAAATGCATACCATAAATTCATGCAACTACGACAAAAAACTAATTTTAAGTCCTTTCATGCTAATTATTTTAAAATCAATGTCTATTACTATTATATAGTATCTAAATACTCATCTACATACAGTAAATTCACGCAACTACCACAAAAAAGCTAGTTTCAAGTCTTTTCATGCTAATTTATTGGAAATCAAAGTCTATCACTATTATATAGTGTCCAGAGACTTATCTATCAAATACATACTATAAATTCTACAACTACCACAAAAAAACTTGTTTCAAGTCTTTTCATGCTAATTACTTTAAAATCAATCTCTATCACTATTACATAGTATCTAGAGACGCATCTATCACATACGTACAACAAATTCCTGCAACTACCACAAAAAATCTAGTTCAAGTCTCATCATGCTAATTACTTGAAAATCAATGTGTATCACTATTATATAGTATCTAGACACTTATCTATCAAATGCATACTATAAATTCATGCAATTACCACAAAAAAAACTAGCTTTAAGAATTTTCATGCTAATTACATGAAAATCAATATCTATCACTATTATGTAGTATCTAGAGACTCATATATATCAAGTACATACAATAAATTCATGCAACTACGACAAAAAAACTAGTTTCAAGTATTTTCATGCTAATTACATGAAAATCAATATCTATCACTATTATGTAGTATCTAGAGACTCATATATCAAGTACATACAATAAATTCATGCAACGACGACAAAAAAACTAGTTTCAAGTATTTTCATGCTAATTACATGAAAATCAATATCTATCACTATTATGTAGTATCTAGAGACTCATATATCAAGTACATACAATAAATTCATGCAACTACGACAAAAAAACTAGTTTCAAGTATTTTCATGCTAATTTATTGGAAATCAAAGTCTATCACTATTATATAGTGTATCCACAGACTTATCTATCAAATACATACTATAAATTCAACAAATACTGCAAAAAAACTTGTTTCAAGTCTTTTCACGCTAATTACTTGAAAATCAATCTCTATCACTGTTATACAGTATCTAGAGACTTATCTAACAAATGCATACCATAAATTCATGCAACTACGACAAAAAACTAATTTTAAGTCTTTTCATGCTAATTATTTTAAAATCAATGTCTATTACTATTATATAGTATCTAAATACTCATCTACATACAGTAAATTCACGCAACTACCACAAAAAAGCTAGTTTCAAGTCTTTTCATGCTAATTTATTGGAAATCAAAGTCTATCACTATTATATAGTGTCCAGAGACTTATCTATCAAATACATACTATAAATTCTACAACTACCACAAAAAAACTTGTTTGAAGTCTTTTCATGCTAATTACTTTAAAATCAATCTCTATCACTATTACATAGTATCTAGAGACGCATCTATCACATACGTACAACAAATTCCTGCAACTACCACAAAAAATCTAGTTCAAGTCTCATCATGCTAATTACTTGAAAATCAATGTGTATCACTATTATATAGTATCTAGACACTTATCTATCAAATGCATACTATAAATTCATGCAATTACCACAAAAAAAACTAGCTTTAAGTATTTTCATGCTAATTACATGAAAATCAATATCTATCACTATTATGTAGTATCTTGAGACTCATATATATCAAGTACATACAATAAATTCATGCAACTACGACAAAAACACTAGTTTGAAGTATTTTCATGCTAATTACATGAAAATCAATATCTATCACTATTATGTAGTATCTAGAGACTCATATATCAAGTACATACAATAAATTCATCCAACTACGACAAAAAAGCTAGTTTCAAGTCTTTTCATGCTAATTTATTGAAAATCAAAGTCTATCACTATTATATAGTGTCCAGAGACTTATCTATCAAATACATACTATAAATTCTACAACTACCACAAAAAAACTTGTTTGAAGTCTTTTCATGCTAATTACTTTAAAATCAATCTCTATCACTATTACATAGTATCTAGAGACGCATCTATCACATACGTACAACAAATTCCTGCAACTACCACAAAAAATCTAGTTCAAGTCTCTTCATGCTAATTACTTGAAAATCAATGTGTATCACTATTATATTGTATCTAGGCACTTATCTATCAAATGCATACTATAAATTCATGCAATTACCACAAAAAAAAACTAGCTTTAAGTATTTTCATGCTAATTACATGAAAATCAATATCTATCACTATTATGTAGTATCTAGAGACTCATATATATCAAGTACATACAATAAATTCATGCAACTACGACAAAAAACTAGTTTCAAGTATTTTCATGCTAATTACATGAAAATCAATATCTATCACTATTATGTAGTATCTAGAGACTCATATATCAAGTACATACAATAAATTCATGCAGCTACGACAAAAAAACTAGTTTCAAGTATATTCATGCTAATTTATTGGAAATCAAAGTCTATCACTATTATATAGTGTATCCACAGACTTATCAAGTATATTCATGCTAATTTATTGGAAATCAAAGTCTATCACTATTATATATTCCACAGACTTATCTATCAAATACATACTATAAATTCAACAAATACTGCAAAAAAACTTGTTTCAAGTCTTTTCACGCTAATTACTTGAAAATCAATCTCTATCACTGTTATACAGTATCTAGAGACTTATCTAACAAATGCATACCATAAATTCATGCAACTACGACAAAAAACTAATTTTAAGTCTTTTCGTGCTAATTATTTTAAAATCAATGTCTATTACTATTATATAGTATCTAAATACTCATCTACATACAGTAAATTCACGCAACTACCACAAAAAAGCTAGTTTCAAGTCTTTTCATGCTAATTTATTGGAAATCAAAGTCTATCACTATTATATAGTGTCCAGAGACTTATCTATCAAATACATACCATAAATTCTACAACTACCACAAAAAAACTTGTTTGAAGTCTTTTCATGCTAATTACTTTAAAATCAATCTCTATCACTATTACATAGTATCTAGAGACGCATCTATCACATACGTACAACAAATTCCTGCAACTACCACAAAAAATCTAGTTCAAGTCTCTTCATGCATGCTAATTACTTTAAAATCAATCTCTATCACTATTACATAGTATCTAGAGACGCATCTATCACATACGTACAACAAATTCCTGCAACTACCACAAAAAATCTAGTTCAAGTCTCTTCATGCTAATTACTTGAAAATCAATGTGTATCACTATTATATAGTATCTAGGCACTTATCTATCAAATGCATACTATAAATTCATGCAATTACCACAAAAAAAAACTAGCTTTAAGTATTTTCATGCTAATTACATGAAAATCAATATCTATCACTATTATGTAGTATCTAGAGACTCATATATATCAAGTACATACAATAAATTCATGCAACTACGACAAAAAACTAGTTTCAAGTATTTTCATGCTAATTACATGAAAATCAATATCTATCACTATTATGTAGTATCTAGAGACTCATATATCAAGTACATACAATAAATTCATGCACCTACGACAAAAAAACTAGTTTCAAGTATTTTCATGCTAATTTATTGGAAATCAAAGTCTATCACTATTATATAGTGTATCCACAGACTTATCTATCAAATACATACTATAAATTCAACAAATACTGCAAAAACACTTGTTTCAAGTCTTTTCACGCTAATTACTTGAAAATCAATCTCTATCACTGTTATACAGTATCTAGAGACTTATCTAACAAATGCATACCATAAATTCATGCAACTACGACAAAAAACTAATTTTAAGTCTTTTCGTGCTAATTATTTTAAAATCAATGTCTATTACTATTATATAGTATCTAAATACTCATCTACATACAGTAAATTCACGCAACTACCACAAAAAAGCTAGTTTCAAGTCTTTTCATGCTAATTTATTGGAAATCAAAGTCTATCACTATTATATAGTGTCCAGAGACTTATCTATCAAATACATACCATAAATTCTACAACTACCACAAAAAAACTTGTTTGAAGTCTTTTCATGCTAATTACTTTAAAATCAATCTCTATCACTATTACATAGTATCTAGAGACGCATCTATCACATACGTACAACAAATTCCTATACCACAAAAAATCTAGTTAGTCTCTTCATGCTAATTACTTGAAAATCAATGTGTATCACTATTATATAGTATCTAGGCACTTATCTATCAAATGCATACTATAAATTCATGCAATTACCACAAAAAAAAACTAGCTTTAAGTATTTTTGCTAATTACATGAAAATCAATATCTATCACTATTATGTAGTATAGAGACTCATATATATCAAGTAATACAATAAATTCATGCAACTGACAAAAAACTAGTTTCAAGTATTTTCATGCTAATTACATGAAAATCAATATCTATCACTATTATGTAGTACTAGAGACTCATATATCAAGTACATACAATAAATTCATACCTACGACAAAAAAACTAGTTTCAAGTATTTTCATGCTAATTTATTGGAAATCAAAGTCTATCTATTATATAGTGTATGCATACTATAAATTCAACAAATACTGCAAAAACACTTGTTTCAAGTCTTTTCACGCTAATTACATCAAAAAAAATCTAGCTTTAAGTATTTTCATGCTCAAATTACATGAAAATCAATATCTCTATCACTATTACATAGTATCTAGAGACGCATCTATCACATACGTACAACAAATTCCTGCAACTACCACAAAAAATCTAGTTCAAGTCTCTTCATGCTAATTACTTGAAAATCAATGTGTATCACTATTATATAGTATCTAGGCACTTATCTATCAAATGCATACTATAAATTCATGCAATTACCACAAAAAAAAACTAGCTTTAAGTATTTTCATGCTAATTACATGAAAATCAATATCTATCACTATTATGTAGTATCTAGAGACTCATATATATCAAGTACATACAATAAATTCATGCAACTACGACAAAAAACTAGTTTCAAGTATTTTCATGCTAATTACATGAAAATCAATATCTATCACTATTATGTAGTATCTAGAGACTCATATATCAAGTACATACAATAAATTCATGCACCTACGACAAAAAAACTAGTTTCAAGTATTTTCATGCTAATTTATTGGAAATCAAAGTCTATCACTATTATATAGTGTATCCACAGACTTATCTATCAAATACATACTATAAATTCAACAAATACTGCAAAAACACTTGTTTCAAGTCTTTTCACGCTAATTACTTGAAAATCAATCTCTATCACTGTTATACAGTATCTAGAGACTTATCTAACAAATGCATACCATAAATTCATGCAACTACGACAAAAAACTAATTTTAAGTCTTTTCGTGCTAATTATTTTAAAATCAATGTCTATTACTATTATATAGTATCTAAATACTCATCTACATACAGTAAATTCACGCAACTACCACAAAAAAGCTAGTTTCAAGTCTTTTCATGCTAATTTATTGGAAATCAAAGTCTATCACTATTATATAGTGTCCAGAGACTTATCTATCAAATACATACCATAAATTCTACAACTACCACAAAAAAACTTGTTTGAAGTCTTTTCATGCTAATTACTTTAAAATCAATCTCTATCACTATTACATAGTATCTAGAGACGCATCTATCACATACGTACAACAAATTCCTGCAACTACCACAAAAAATCTAGTTCAAGTCTCTTCATGCTAATTACTTGAAAATCAATGTGTATCACTATTATATAGTATCTAGGCACTTATCTATCAAATGCATACTATAAATTCATGCAATTACCACAAAAAAAAACTAGCTTTAAGTATTTTCATGCTAATTACATGAAAATCAATATCTATCACTATTATGTAGTATCTAGAGACTCATATATATCAAGTACATACAATAAATTCATGCAACTACGACAAAAAACTAGTTTCAAGTATTTTCATGCTAATTACATGAAAATCAATATCTATCACTATTATGTAGTATCTAGAGACTCATATATCAAGTACATACAATAAATTCATGCACCTACGACAAAAAAACTAGTTTCAAGTATTTTCATGCTAATTTATTGGAAATCAAAGTCTATCACTATTATATAGTGTATCCACAGACTTATCTATCAAATACATACTATAAATTCAACAAATACTGCAAAAACACTTGTTTCAAGTCTTTTCACGCTAATTACTTGAAAATCAATCTCTATCACTGTTATACAGTATCTAGAGACTTATCTAACAAATGCATACCATAAATTCATGCAACTACGACAAAAAACTAATTTTAAGTCTTTTCGTGCTAATTATTTTAAAATCAATGTCTATTACTATTATATAGTATCTAAATACTCATCTACATACAGTAAATTCACGCAACTACCACAAAAAAGCTAGTTTCAAGTCTTTTCATGCTAATTTATTGGAAATCAAAGTCTATCACTATTATATAGTGTCCAGAGACTTATCTATCAAATACATACTATTATATATAAATTCTACAACTACCACAAAAAAACTTGTTTCAAGTCTTTTCATGCTAATTACTTTAAAATCAATCTCTATCACTATTACATAGTATCTAGAGACGCATCTATCACATACGTACAACAAATTCCTGCAACTACCACAAAAAATCTAGTTCAAGTCTCTTCATGCTAATTACTTGAAAATCAATGTGTATCACTATTATATAGTATCTAGACACTTATCTATCAAATGCATACTATAAATTCATGCAATTACCACAAAAAAAACTAGCTTTAAGTATTTTCATGCTAATTACATGAAAATCAATATCTATCACTATTATGTAGTATCTAGAGACTCATATATATCAAGTACAAACAATAAATTCATGCAACTACGACAAAAAAACTAGTTTCAAGTATTTTCATGCTAATTACATGAAAATCAATATCTATCACTATTATGTAGTATCTAGAGACTCATATATCAAGTACATACAATAAATTCATCCAACTACGACAAAAAAACTAGTTTCAAGTATTTTCATGCTAATTTATTGGAAATCAAAGTCTATCACTATTATATAGTGTATCCACAGACTTATCTATCAAATACATACTATAAATTCAACAAATACTGCAAAAAAACTTGTTTCAAGTCTTTTCACGCTAATTACTTGAAAATCAATCTCTATCACTGTTATACAGTATCTAGAGACTTATCTAACAAATGCATACCATAAATTCATGCAACTACGACAAAAAACTAATTTTAAGTCTTTTCGTGCTAATTATTTTAAAATCAATGTCTATTACTATTATATAGTATCTAAATACTCATCTACATACAGTAAATTCACGCAACTACCACAAAAAAGCTAGTTTCAAGTCTTTTCATGCTAATTTATTGGAAATCAAAGTCTATCACTATTATATAGTGTCCAGAGACTTATCTATCAAATACATACTATAAATTCTACAACTACCACAAAAAAACTTGTTTGAAGTCTTTTCATGCTAATTACTTTAAAATCAATCTCTATCACTATTACATAGTATCTAGAGACGCATCTATCACATACATACAACAAATTCCTGCAACTACCACAAAAAATCTAGTTCAAGTCTCTTCATGCTAATTACTTGAAAATCAATGTGTATCACTATTATATAGTATCTAGGCACTTATCTATCAAATGCATACTATAAATTCATGCAATTACCACAAAAAAAAACTAGCTTTAAGTATTTTCATGCTAATTACATGAAAATCAATATCTATCACTATTATGTAGTATCTAGAGACTCATATATATCAAGTACATACAATAAATTCATGCAACTACGACAAAAAAACTAGTTTCAAGTATTTTCATGCTAATTACATGAAAATCAATATCTATCACTATTATGTAGTATCTAGAGACTCATATATCAAGTACATACAATAAATTCATGCAACTACGACAAAAAAACTAGTTTCAAGTATTTTCATGCTAATTTATTGGAAATCAAAGTCTATCACTATTATATAGTGTATCCACAGACTTATCTATCAAATACATACTATAAATTCAACAAATACTGCAAAAAAACTTGTTTCAAGTCTTTTCACGCTAATTACTTGAAAATCAATCTCTATCACTGTTATACAGTATCTAGAGACTTATCTAACAAATGCATACCATAAATTCATGCAACTACGACAAAAAACTAATTTTAAGTCTTTTCGTGCTAATTATTTTAAAATCAATGTCTATTACTATTATATAGTATCTAAATACTCATCTACATACAGTAAATTCACGCAACTACCACAAAAAAGCTAGTTTCAAGTCTTTTCATGCTAATTTATTGGAAATCAAAGTCTATCACTATTATATAGTGTCCAGAGACTTATCTATCAAATACATACTATAAATTCTACAACTACCACAAAAAAACTTGTTTCAAGTCTTTTCATGCTAATTACTTTAAAATCAATCTCTATCACTATTACATAGTATCTAGAGACGCATCTATCACATACGTACAACAAATTCCTGCAACTACCACAAAAAATCTAGTTCAAGTCTCTTCATGCTAATTACTTGAAAATCAATGTGTATCACTATTATATAGTATCTAGACACTTATCTATCAAATGCATACTATAAATTCATGCAATTACCACAAAAAAAACTAGCTTTAAGTATTTTCATGCTAATTACATGAAAATCAATATCTATCACTATTATGTAGTATCTAGAGACACATATATATCAAGTACATACAATAAATTCATGCAACTACGACAAAAAAACTAGTTTCAAGTATTTTCATGCTAATTACATGAAAATCAATATCTATCACTATTATGTAGTATCTAGAGACTCATATATCAAGTACATACAATAAATTCATCCAACTACGACAAAAAAACTAGTTTCAAGTATTTTCATGCTAATTTATTGGAAATCAAAGTCTATCACTATTATATAGTGTATCCACAGACTTATCTATCAAATACATACTATAAATTCAACAAATACTGCAAAAAAACTTGTTTCAAGTCTTTTCACGCTAATTACTTGAAAATCAATCTCTATCACTGTTATACAGTATCTAGAGACTTATCTAACAAATGCATACCATAAATTCATGCAACTACGACAAAAAACTAATTTTAAGTCTTTTCGTGCTAATTATTTTAAAATCAATGTCTATTACTATTATATAGTATCTAAATACTCATCTACATACAGTAAATTCACGCAACTACCACAAAAAAGCTAGTTTCAAGTCTTTTCATGCTAATTTATTGGAAATCAAAGTCTATCACTATTATATAGTGTCCAGAGACTTATCTATCAAATACATACTATAAATTCTACAACTACCACAAAAAAACTTGTTTCAAGTCTTTTCATGCTAATTACTTTAAAATCAATCTCTATCACTATTACATAGTATCTAGAGACGCATCTATCACATACGTACAACAAATTCCTGCAACTACCACAAAAAATCTAGTTCAAGTCTCTTCATGCTAATTACTTGAAAATCAATGTGTATCACTATTATATAGTATCTAGACACTTATCTATCAAATGCATACTATAAATTCATGCAATTACCACAAAAAAAACTAGCTTTAAGTATTTTCATGCTAATTACATGAAAATCAATATCTATCACTATTATGTAGTATCTAGAGACTCATATATATCAAGTACATACAATAAATTCATGCAACTACGACAAAAAAACTAGTTTCAAGTATTTTCATGCTAATTACATGAAAATCAATATCTATCACTATTATGTAGTATCTAGAGACTCATATATCAAGTACATACAATAAATTCATCCAACTACGACAAAAAAACTAGTTTCAAGTATTTTCATGCTAATTTATTGGAAATCAAAGTCTATCACTATTATATAGTGTATCCACAGACTTATCTATCAAATACATACTATAAATTCAACAAATACTGCAAAAAAACTTGTTTCAAGTCTTTTCACGCTAATTACTTGAAAATCAATCTCTATCACTGTTATACAGTATCTAGAGACTTATCTAACAAATGCATACCATAAATTCATGCAACTACGACAAAAAACTAATTTTAAGTCTTTTCGTGCTAATTATTTTAAAATCAATGTCTATTACTATTATATAGTATCTAAATACTCATCTACATACAGTAAATTCACGCAACTACCACAAAAAAGCTAGTTTCAAGTCTTTTCATGCTAATTTATTGGAAATCAAAGTCTATCACTATTATATAGTGTCCAGAGACTTATCTATCAAATACATACTATAAATTCTACAACTACCACAAAAAAACTTGTTTCAAGTCTTTTCATGCTAATTACTTTAAAATCAATCTCTATCACTATTACATAGTATCTAGAGACGCATCTATCACATACGTACAACAAATTCCTGCAACTACCACAAAAAATCTAGTTCAAGTCTCTTCATGCTAATTACTTGAAAATCAATGTGTATCACTATTATATAGTATCTAGACACTTATCTATCAAATGCATACTATAAATTCATGCAATTACCACAAAAAAAACTAGCTTTAAGTATTTTCATGCTAATTACATGAAAATCAATATCTATCACTATTATGTAGTATCTAGAGACTCATATATATCAAGTACATACAATAAATTCATGCAACTACGACAAAAAAACTAGTTTCAAGTATTTTCATGCTAATTACATGAAAATCAATATCTATCACTATTATGTAGTATCTAGAGACTCATATATCAAGTACATACAATAAATTCATCCAACTACGACAAAAAAACTAGTTTCAAGTATTTTCATGCTAATTTATTGGAAATCAAAGTCTATCACTATTATATAGTGTATCCACAGACTTATCTATCAAATACATACTATAAATTCAACAAATACTGCAAAAAAACTTGTTTCAAGTCTTTTCACGCTAATTACTTGAAAATCAATCTCTATCACTGTTATACAGTATCTAGAGACTTATCTAACAAATGCATACCATAAATTCATGCAACTACGACAAAAAACTAATTTTAAGTCTTTTCGTGCTAATTATTTTAAAATCAATGTCTATTACTATTATATAGTATCTAAATACTCATCTACATACAGTAAATTCACGCAACTACCACAAAAAAGCTAGTTTCAAGTCTTTTCATGCTAATTTATTGGAAATCAAAGTCTATCACTATTATATAGTGTCCAGAGACTTATCTATCAAATACATACTATAAATTCTACAACTACCACAAAAAAACTTGTTTGAAGTCTTTTCATGCTAATTACTTTAAAATCAATCTCTATCACTATTACATAGTATCTAGAGACGCATCTATCACATACATACAACAAATTCCTGCAACTACCACAAAAAATCTAGTTCAAGTCTCTTCATGCTAATTACTTGAAAATCAATGTGTATCACTATTATATAGTATCTAGACACTTATCTATCAAATGCATACTATAAATTCATGCAATTACCACAAAAAACTAGTTTTAAGTATTTTCATGCTAATTACATGAAAATCAATATCTATCACTATTATGTAGTATCTAGAGACTCATATATATCAAGTACATACAATAAATTCATGCAACTACGACAAAAAAACTAGTTTCAAGTATTTTCATGCTAATTACATGAAAATCAATATCTATCACTATTATGTAGTATCTAGAGACTCATATATATCAAGTACATACAATAAATTCATGCAACTACGACAAAAAAATTAGTTTCAAGTATTTTCATGCTAATTACATGAAAATCAATATCTATCACTATTATGTAGTATCTAGAGACTCATATATCAAGTACATACAATAAATTCATGCAACTACGACAAAAAAACTAGTTTCAAGTATTTTCATGCTAATTTATTGGAAATCAAAGTCTATCACTATTATATAGTGTATCCACAGACTTATCTATCAAATACATACTATAAATTCAACAAATACTGCAAAAAAACTTGTTTCAAGTCTTTTCACGCTAATTACTTGAAAATCAATCTCTATCACTGTTATACAGTATCTAGAGACTTATCTAACAAATGCATACCATAAATTCATGCAACTACGACAAAAAACTAATTTTAAGTCTTTTCATGCTAATTATTTTAAAATCAATGTCTATTACTGATCCTGCCTGTTGACCGGAGCGCTGGAGAATGCCTCGTCAAAGGATCGACGTGCGCGCCGCTTCTCACCTCCGTTCCTCCTCTGGATCTATCTCAAGAACCTGCAAAGAAACGATACGGCGCCGCTGCGGCCGATCGCACTCCGACGCTCAAGTCAGTGACGGTATCACCAAATACTAAGAACTGGAACCGTGCAAATCTCTCTCACAAACAGCTCTGTCACTCGCAAGCGTAAAGTGTATGAATTGAACGTGCGTACCTTAGAAAATCTGTTAGGAACTGTTATATACCTGGTGGTTTTCTCTCCCCTGGCAGTTACAGACTTGGACACGTGGCTCGTATCCAACTGTACACGTGCCATCATCTGGAGGCTCCCTGACTTGGCGCTTCTTCTACTCTCATTTTGGCTAAGTTACTTATGCATGGTGCTGCCCAGTGCATAGCTAACTCAGGAGTGCGATCTCTACTGAAACTGGCGAGGTAGGGCCTTCATACACCTTCCCTGTGGTCTCGCCGGCCGCCTTCATAATCTGCTTCTCCTTTAACTTCGGCGATGTGCTTGTTCTGGCGATCTCCGACTGCCTGGTCGCCTGAGTCTGCATCTGGCGACTTCGTCCTCAACCTGGCGATCGCCTATTCTGGTAAGCTGGAGATCGGAGCACGCCAACTTAACTATCGGCGACTACACGTGCCTCCCGACTTCCTTCCCAACTGTCAACCTGGCGCCTTGTCAACACGCCTACACTGTAACAGGATGCCACGTCATCGCATCCGACCACCAGGGCGGTACACAAGCCCCCCAGTCTTAAGCGAAGACTTGTCTAGCGAAAAGACTGAAAAAAACCTTCGTTAACACCGGTCTACGTGGCATGGGCGCAGAATTCCAAGCGATAGTACTTTCTGCTGCTCTGACGCTCCACCAAACTCTTCGCGCATCGTTCGACACGTGTCTCTCATCAACGGCCATTTTCATCTGCCGTTAGCGCTTCCCAAAACCGTTCGAAAACCCTTAAACCCCTTACGCTCCTACTGTTCCATCACTTTCTTCACACTTGCATACGCTCTCATTTCTTTCTGCGAAAGCTCTCGACGTTCCTCGACGCTCTAGATCACCACCTCCCTTCAACATTCTCCCGATCATCGAAAGGTAACTACTTTCCTTCATCTGCTGGGTTTTCTTGCATTTTCACCGATTTGCATCATCCTGTAACTGTCTGGTGCATACGCTGTGGGCTGTTTTTCCATTCCTCCTTCTGCGTGACTTAGGGCTTTGTCGATCGTCGCAACGAACTCACATTCGTTCGTCTTTCACCTTCCATTCATGATCGAGTCAGCCTTTGTAACCCTCCTGATTATTTTTTCCTTCCTCCTTCGTTTGCAGTTGCTACCATGACTCGCACGAAGATCACCCCGAACCCCCCTCCGTCAGCGCGAAACCCCCCTTCACAAGCACACGACTCTACGCAAGTTCGTGGTGCCCCCTCTTCGCAGGCTGTGAGGCCCGCGTCTTCTCAAACCACTCTGGCCCAGGCGACTCCACCAAACGCTGGAGGAGCCCCCACCCCACTGCCAGACTTCAAGACGTTATACGCATGGGCTAATTCAACCCTCTTAAAGGAAACGTCGTCAGTGAACACCGCGGGAGCGGTTCTGCGATTGACCAATGGGGACGAGGCCCACCAATCATTCCACAAGGAGCACGATGAGAGAATGATGGTGCTGCCTTGCCCAGCCACTCTGCCAGTGTGCGCCGATGATAAAGTGAGCGCCGACGGGCCCTTCTGCTTCGTCTACACCACTCTCTTCAAGAAGGTTAAACTCAGGTTCCCTCTCACTCGATTTGAGAGGGAACTCTTAACCGAGCTCAACATCGCTGCCGCCCAGCTTCACCCCAACAGCTGGGCGTTTGTCCGAGCTTTTGAGGTAACGTGCGCCCACCTGGGGTTGCCCGCGTCAGTGGACGTGTTTTTATTCCTGTTTGAGGCCAAGCACCCAGGAGATCGCCTGTGGGTCAGCCTGAACGCCATTGCCAGGAGATCCATTTTCACCATCTTCCAGCAGTCGTACAAGGATTGGAAGGGGAAGTTCATCCAGGTTCGCGCAAACGACAAAGACCCTTCCCTTCTCGACGGTTTCCCCTTGTACTGGGTGGACAAGGGGAAAAAGGAGTCCAAGAGCTGCTTCAGGAGGCCCAGAAGTCCTGATAGCATGGGAGCTTTGGACAGAGACCTTTGTCTCTTCTGGAAGAGGGTGGCAGATGCCCACATAACATTCTTGACCCCCACCCTGATTTCCTTCGAGTTCTTTGAGGACCAGTTGGAATTTCAAATAGGTTAGGACGCTACATCTTTGTCTTGACATTGCTTCTGATATTGTTTCTGGGCGTCTTGTGCGATACACACAAGACTTTGGTTTTATCTTTTCTGCATATGCCTGCTTTTGCTGTCTTATTGTCTTGTACACTTACCCCTTTCTCCTTTGAGCTAACTTATGCACTTTCATTTCATGTAGACACCATGTTGGGTAAGAACATGCTCGCCGATTTAAAGGCGCTCGCCCGCAATCACGGGTTGGCGACCGGCTCCCAGACAGTTCCCAACTCAGCGGTCGAGAAGGCCATCATCCAGGGGCGATCACCGCCTAAGGCGCCCACCCAACGAAAGAAACTGGTCCTTAAGAGGCCAAAGCGGAAGGCCCCCCAAGTTGTCCAAGAGGATGAGGAAGAGGATGACGAGGTCACAGAGGATGGCCTTGTCACGAAAAGGAAGAGGGTGGCACCATCTTCTCCACCTGCCCCGCCCCCTCTCCCAGCTTCAACACCACCATCAACACCCGCTCCTCCTCCTTCACCACCAGCACCACAAGCCCCTTCACCACCAGTCCAAGCAGTTCCATTGGCCACTGCGCCACCTGCAACTGGGGCCCAAGAGCCAAACTTCTTAGAGGACCCCCCGAGCGCCTCTACACCACAAATATCAGCAGGAGGGGGCCCTCCTTCCAACACTTCAGCTGCAGGAATCGTTCCAATCGGGGATGAGGTCGGTCATACCTCTCCAATCCTAATCACCGAGTCCCCGATTGCGTCGCCATGCCAAGAAGCAACCACCGAAAATATTGTTAAGGAAGGCGGCGACGAGAACCCTCAACAAGCCCCCCTGGCGCCTCTCCAAGCTGCAAATCTTTCCCTCGAGGTCACGAGGATGTGGGAACCTCTGACTGCTAAACTCAAAACCATTGCAGAGGATATCCCATCAATCATAACGAGAGCTGTGGAGAGCTCCACCAGGCGGCTACAGGATGATATCTACAACCTCAAGACCGAGAACAGCACAATGAAGGTCGAGGTGGAGAAGGTGTCATTCAGCCTAACGCTCGCGGAAATGGAACATTCTCGAGTGGAGGATGCCCTAAACACCGAGCTTAGGCTTGCGCGCAAGGAAGCTGTTGACCTTCGCCGCAAAGTCCATGAACTTGCCCAAGAAAAAGTCGAACTTGAAAGCAGAATCGTGCCTCTACGTACCAAGGCGAGCGACCTGGAGGCTCAAATTCAAGCCAATGCCGATAAGGTACAGAAGCTGGAGCAAAGGTCGATCGACCGCGAGAAGCTACTTGGGCAAGTAGAGAAAGCAAGAGACGACGCCATGGCTGATCTCTCCGAGGCAAACAAAGAGAAGGTGAAGATGGCTGCCGAGTTGGCCCAAGCTCAAACAGAATCCAAGAAGGTGGCTGACGACCTTCTTCAAGCTCAAGAGACCAACAAACAACTCCGAAAACAGGTCGAAGAGCTGGAGCAGCAGAACAAGGAGCTTAAGCAGCAGGTTGAAGGATTTCAAAAGCAAATTGAAGAACTTAAGCTAAGCTCCGCTCAGATTCTGGTTGCCGGGTTTGATGCCGCTCGAGAACAGTTCGCATGCCTATTCCCTGATCTCGACCTCAGCATGGTGTCATTAAACAATGAAGTAGTAGATGGAAAGGTCGTTCCCGCCGAAGGCTCAACCAATTCCACCCCATCTGCTTCTTTATAAATTCACCTGTATTTGCCTTGTAAAAAACTCTTGCACACGTATTTTGAACAGCTTCTTATTTCAATGGCGAGACTTGGACATTTCTTCTGACTTCTTTTGAGCGCTTTACTTTCTTTGTATGTTTAACTCTGCTGCGTTTAACTTAGCGATTTTGCAAACATGACCTTTGGCGTAACTGCTTCGAGCCGATTCAAACTTAAGCAATAATCGCTTTAAACAACTTGTACCCCCTGAGGCACTAACCTGATCGTAAGAAAAGTTCCAAGCAACGAACTGTGATCCAAACATCGGTTCAAACAACGTCCCACTCGACCCGCTTTATCAAACAAGTCTTTCAACCTTCTCGCCGTGTTTGAACTTTTCGCGATCACCTAGACCTCTTGGTAACACCAGCTTTCCTTAGCCTCAGGCTTTGGCAGTCATTTCTTTATCTGAGGCAGAAATGCCCTTTGGGATCTTCCTTTACCTCCCTGAACCCCAGAGCTAGAGACTGGCTGGCTAGGCGTTCTCTTCGAACCTACCTTAGCCACCTTTCAAGCTTCTTCCACCCTCTTCGCCATACCTGAACTCGTTCAAGACGAGAAGAATTTTATCTTGCCTATACTCGCGCACAAGCGAGAAGGTCTTTTAACTCGCCTGAACTCGCTCATCGGCGAGAAGGACTTTTACTCGCCTGAACTCGCTCATCGGCGAGAAGGACTTTAAATGGCCTTAACTCGCTCGACGGCGAGAAGGACTTTGTCTGGTGCCTCAACTTGCCCAGGGTGTACAGCTCCTCCCCCCTGGATGCACTGAGGACCTTTTCTTTCTCACGCCTGCACTCGCTCGACGGCGAGGAGGTCTTTGATGGGCCTTAGTTCGCACAACGGCGATAAGGACTTTATCCGGTGCCTCAACTTGCCCAGGGCGTACATCTCCTCCCCCCTGGATGCACTGAGGACCTTCCTCGCCTGCGCCCGCACAACGACGAGGAGGTCTTTAACTTGCCTCTACGTTGCCCCGGGAGTTACATCTTCTCGCTCCCAGAAACACGGAGGACCTTTCCTCTTTCTCGCCTGCACTCGCTCGACGGCGAGGAGGTCTTTCATCTGGTGCCTCCGATCGCCGATAAACGATGAGGACTTAACAACTTAACTGGTGCCTCTAATCGCCGAAAAACGATGAGGACTTTAAAAACTTAACTGGTGCCTCTAATCGCCGAAAAACGATGAGGACTTCAAAAGCTTTAGAAAACACGCGACATATCTTTTCGTGCCTTAAATCATGTACGAATGACAAGGTCTTTCTTCGAAACTTTTGGAAATAACACATATGCAATCTGAAAACGCCTTATACTTTCGAAAACTCTTCTTTTATTGGGTGGCCTCATTAAAAACCCTCCTTAGGGAAAAAAGAGTGCCCCCTTGAAACTGTTTTAACAGAGACATTGCAATGTAATATTTGTGTTTGTCTTTACTTACAAAGCTCTTAGCTATAGTACAACTTCAGGTGTGTGGCGTTCCAGGTACGAGGGATCGCCCCCCCTTCCAACGTCTCCAAGCGATAGGCTCCGTTCCCGAGTGCCTCGGTTATTCTGAACGGTCCAGTCCACTTGGGTGATAGCTTATTCTCCATCTCGTACTGGTGGGCCTTTCTCATCACCAGATTGCCTTCTCTAAACTGCCTTGGCATCACCTTTGAGTTGTACCTTCGCTCGACCCTTCTCTTCACCGCCTCAGCCTTCAGCCTTGCCTCCTCCCTGACTTCGTCCAGCAGATCCAGGTTCAGTCTTCTCTCTTCATTCGAGTCTTCCTCTACAAAGTTCTGGAATCTCGGCGAGCTCTCCTGAATCTCGACTGGAATCATGGCATCACACCCATAGACCAAGCTAAACGGGGTCTCATGGGTTCCTGACTGCTCGGTGGTGTGGTACGCCCAAACTATTCGGGGTACCTCCTCAGCCCAACTTCCCTTGGCTTTCTCGAGCCTTCTCTTCAAACCTCTCAGCAACACCCGGTTAGCTGATTCCACCTGGCCATTAGTCTGAGGGTGCTCGACGGATGCAAACACTTGCTGAATTCCGACCCCTTCGCAAAGCTTCTTCAACAGGTGGCCCGCAAACTGAGTCCCATTATCTGATACCAGGCGCTTAGGCACTCCAAACCGGCACACAATATTCTTCCATACAAAGCCTTCGATCTTGTGCGCGGTGATCTAGGCCACTGGTTCTGCTTCAATCCACTTGGTGAAATACTCAATCGCCACCACCAAGTACTTCATCTGCCTGATCGCCAGTGGAAAGGGTCCCAGGATGTCGATTCCCCAAGTATGAAACGGCCAAGGGCTATAGATCGACTTCAACTCCTCGGGAGGTGCCTTGTGCCAATCGGCGTGCTGCTGGCATTGTTTGCAGCACTGGGCGTACTTCTTGCAATCTTCTCTCATGGATGGCCAATAGTAGCCTGCACGGAGAGTCCTCGCGGCCAGAGCTCGACCCCCGACGTGACTTCCACATATTCCTTCGTGGAGCTCTGCCATAATCCTCGTGCACTTCTCGCCGTGTATACATTCCAGGAGTGGGTGAGTGAATCCAAACCTGTACAGATCGCCATCAATCAATGTATACTTGCTGGAATTTTTCTTTACCTTCCTAGCTTCTGTTGGATCTAGCGGGAGGAGGCCATCCGCCAGGCACCGCTTGTACTGTGTTATCCAAGTGTCTGGCTCGTGGGTGGCACAGACATGCATCACGTCCACTTTCTCTCCTCGACATGCTCTAATTCTCGGCGATCTCAGAGTTTCTTGCGTCAAAGACTTATGGCTTCTCGCTGCTCTCTCCGTCGACCTGCTTATCTGAAGGACCAGGTGATCTGCTACAAATGCCCTCGGCGTCTTCAAAGTTTCTTGAATCACTGTCCTCTGCCTACCCCCCTTGCCTGAGCTGGCGAGCTTAGCAAGCAAGTCAGCTCGGGCATTCTGTTCTCGGGGCACATGCACCACTTCAAAAGAGGCAAAGGAACTCTTCAATTCCTGCACATACGCCAAGTAAGCCGCCATTTGTGGATCTTTAGCCTGGAACTCGCCTGTTACTTGCCCTGTGACTAGCAGCGAGTCACTCTTAGCCATCAGCACTCTGGCTCCCATTTCCTTAGCCAGCAGAATCCCGGCGATCAGCGCCTCATACTCTACTTGATTGTTGCTGGCTTTGAAGGCGAATCTCAACGATTGTTCGATCAGCACGCCGTTGGGTCCTTCCAATATGACTCCAGCACCGCTACCCTGCTGGTTTGACGATCCATCCACCGAGAGTACCCAACGGAAATCGTCTCCTTCAACCCGCGTCGCCTCTGAAGAGAGCTCGACTACAAAATCTGCAAAGATTTGCCCTTTGATCGGGCCTCGAGGCTCATATTTAATGTCAAACTCTGACAACTCCACTGCCCACTTCACCATTCTTCCTGCAACGTCAGGCTTCTTCAAGACCTTCTGGATGGGCAGGTCAGTCATCACCAGTATTGTGAAGCTGTGGAAGTAGTGGCGCAACCTCCTCGCCGAAAACACCACCGCCAGCGCAGCCTTCTCCAGGGCCTGATACCTCGTTTCTGGGCCCTGCAACACTTTACTCACGAAATAAATAGGCTTCTGAGCCTGGTCTTGGTCCTGGGCGAGCACGGCGCTCACCGCCCTCTCAGTCACCGCGAAATACAATCTGAGAGGGGTTCCCGCCAGTGGTTTGCACAGAACCGGCGGGCTCGCCAAATATTCCTTCAGCTTGACGAAAGCTTCCTCGCACTCTTTCGTTCAAGCGAACTTGTTATTGCGCCGCAGACACTGGAAATAGGGATGCCCCTTTTCTCCGCTTGCTGACACGAAGCGGGATAGTGCTGCCATCCGACCTGTCAGCTGCTGGACCTCTTTTACTGTAGCCGGGCTTCTCATCGCCAGGATGGCGGCACATTTGTCCGGATTGGCTTCTATTCCTCTTTCAGTCAAGAGAAAACCCAAAAATTTTCCAGCCTCCACGCCGAAAATGCATTTCTCCGGGTTGAGCTTCAACTTGAACTTGGCGATCGTCGTGAACAATTCTTCCAAGTCTGCAACGTGCTTGCTTTTCTCCTGCGAGGTCACGACCATGTCATCGACGTAAGCTTGCACGTTCCTTCCCAGCATTGGTGCAAGTACTCGGTCCATCAGCCTCTGGTACGTGGCCCCCGCATTCTTCAGCCCAAACGGCATCACCTTATAGCAGTAGCACGACCTCTCCGTCATGAAGGCTGTTTTTTCTTCATCCATGGGATGCATCTTGATCTGATTATAGCCCGAGAAGGCGTCCAGGAAACTCAGCAGCTTGCACCCTGCAGCACTATCAACCAGGGCATCAATGCTTGGTAAAGGATACGAATCCTTTGGGCAAGCCTTATTCAGGTCGGTGAAATCGACGCACATGCGCCATTTCCCGTTGCTCTTCTTCACCAGCACGACATTCGCCAACCACTCAGGGTACTGGACTTCCCTGATGTGGCCTGCAGCGAGTAGTTTCTGGGTCTCATCCTTGATCGCCTGCCTCCTCTCTTCATTAAATTTCCTCCTTCTTTGCCGCACCGGTCTCACCATGTTGTCCATCGCCAGATGATGGCACAAGAAGTCGGGACCGATCCCGGGCATGTCCGAAGCGGACCAGGCAAACGCGTCCAGATGCCGTTCAATCACCTTGGCGATCTGGTCCTGGAGATCGACCTCCAGAGATCTTCCGAGCTTGAAAACTTTCCCCCCGATCTCCTTCTCGAGCCACTGCTCGACGGGCTTGGGCCTTGATTCTCTGGCGATCACCGCCTTGGCGATTCCGAGTTCCCTTGCTTCCTCCGGGCGATTCCGCGCCTCTTCCTCTTCCAGGGCAGCATTCCTCTCCCCCAGCTCAGCATCTACCATCTCTACGTCCCTTCCGGCGGCCTCCTCCATTATCGGCGGTCTGGGCTTCACACCGGGCGGTGGGGTGGTTGTGACATAGCTCACTGATCTTTTATTTTTCAGGCTATTTTCATAGCACTTTTTCGCTTCCTTCTGATCAGACTTTATCGTGATTACCACCCCTTCCATGGACGGCAGCTTCACCTTCATGTGCCGAGTCGATGGAATTGCGCCTATCCTGTTAAGGGTGGGCCTTCCCAGCAGGATGTTATATGCTGAAGGGGCGTTTACGATGAGGTACTTGATTTTCTCCGTCCTCGACCCAGCCTCATCGGTAAACGTGGTTCTCAACTCAATGTACCCCCTGACTTCCACCTGGTCGCCAGCGAACCCATACAAGCACCCTCCATAGGGCCTTAGCTGGTCAAGGGGCAATTCTAGCTGCGTGAAAGTCGGCCAGAACATCACGTCTGCCGAACTTCCTTGGTCCACCAGAACTCGGTGAACCTTCCTCCCCGCCGTGATCAACGAAATAACAATGGGATCGTTGTCGTGAGGCACAACGTCCCGAAGATCCTGCTTGGTGAACGTAATGTCCACTTCAACCACGAACGAATCAGCGACCGATCGGAGAAGATTCAAGAAACTGCGTAAGAACTTCAAGAACACCGCAAACCTTCGAAGAAAATCGCAGCTTCACCAAAAACCACCGTTTCCCCGCGAACCAAACAACCACTCGAAAGAACTCGAATCCACCGATCGAAAAGCCAAACGAACGGTTTAAAACACAAACTTCACCGAACGAAACTCAAAGAAACCAAGAACGACGGTTGCACCAGCACACAACCGCGCAGAAAACCTCGAAAACCTCCACGAACTCACGCTGTGGATGGGAGCACGTTTTACACGGCCCCACGGTGGGCGCCTGATGATCCTGCCTGTTGACCGGAGCGCTGGAGAATGCCTCGTCAAAGGATCGACGTGCGCGCCGCTTCCCACCTCCGTTCCTCCTCTGGATCTATCTCAAGAACCTGCAAAGAAACGATACGGCGCCGCTGCGGCCGATCGCACTCCGACGCTCAAGTCAGTGACGGTATCACCAAATACTAAGAACTGGAACCGTGCAAATCTCTCTCACAAACAGCTCTGTCACTCGCAAGCGTAAAGTGTATGAACTGAACGTGCGTACCTTAGAAAATCTGTTAGGAACTCTTATATACCTGGTGGTTTTCTCTCCCCTGGCAGTTACAGACTTGGACACGTGGCTCGTATCCAACTGTACACGTGCCATCATCTGGAGGCTCCCTGACTTGGCGCTTCTTCTACTCTCATTTTGGCTAAGTTACTTATGCATGGTGCTGCCCAGTGCATAGCTAACTCAGGAGTGCGATCTCTACTGAAACTGGCGAAGTAGGGCCTTCATACACCTTCCCTGTGGTCTCGCCGGCCGCCTTCATAATCTGCTTCTCCTTTAACTTCGGCGATGTGCTTGTTCTGGCGATATCCGACTGCCTGGTCGCCTGAGTCTGCATCTGGCGACTTCGTCCTCAACCTGGCGATCGCCTATTCTGGTAAGCTGGAGATCGGAGCACGCTAACTTAACTATCGGCGACTACACGTGCCTCCCGACTTCCTTCCCAACTGTCAACCTGGCGCCTTGTCAACACGCCTACACTGTAACAGGATGCCACGTCATCGCATCCGACCACCAGGGCGGTACAATTACTATTATATAGTATCTAAATACTCATCTACATACAGTAAATTCACGCAACTACCACAAAAAAGCTAGTTTCAAGTCTTTTCATGCTAATTTATTGGAAATCAAAGTCTATCACTATTATATAGTGTCCAGAGACTTATCTATCAAATACATACTATAAATTCTACAACTACCACAAAAAAACTTGTTTGAAGTCTTTTCATGCTAATTACTTTAAAATCAATCTCTATCACTATTACATAGTATCTAGAGACGCATCTATCACATACATACAACAAATTCCTGCAACTACCACAAAAAATCTAGTTCAAGTCTCTTCATGCTAATTACTTGAAAATCAATGTGTATCTCTATTATATAGTATCTAGACACTTATCTATCAAATGCATACTATAAATTCATGCAATTACCACAAAAAAAACTAGTTTTAAGTATTTTCATGCTAATTACATGAAAATCAATATCTATCACTATTATGTAGTATCTAGAGACTCATATATATCAAGTACATACAATAAATTCATGCAACTACGACAAAAAAACTAGTTTCAAGTATTTTCATGCTAATTACATGAAAATCAATATCTATCACTATTATGTAGTATCTAGAGACTCATATATCAAGTACATACAATAAATTCATGCAACTACGACAAAAAAACTAGTTTCAAGTATTTTCATGCTAATTTATTGGAAATCAAAGTCTATCACTATTATATAGTGTATCCACAGACTTATCTATCAAACACATACTATAAATTCAACAAATACTGCAAAAAAACTTGTTTCAAGTCTTTTCACGCTAATTACTTGAAAATCAATCTCTATCACTGTTATACAGTATCTAGAGACTTATCTAACAAATGCATACCATAAATTCATGCAACTACGACAAAAAACTAATTTTAAGTCTTTTCATGCTAATTATTTTAAAATCAATGTCTATTACTATTATATAGTATCTAAATACTCATCTACATACAGTAAATTCACGCAACTACCACAAAAAAGCTAGTTTCAAGTCTTTTCATGCTAATTTATTGGAAATCAAAGTCTATCACTATTATATAGTGTCCAGAGACTTATCTATCAAATACATACTATAAATTCTACAACTACCACAAAAAAACTTGTTTGAAGTCTTTTCATGCTATTTACTTTAAAATCAATCTCTATCACTATTACATAGTATCTAGAGACGCATCTATCACATACATACAACAAATTCCTGCAACTACCACAAAAAATCTAGTTCAAGTCTCTTCATGCTAATTACTTGAAAATCAATGTGTATCACTATTATATAGTATCTAGACACTTATCTATCAAATGCATACTATAAATTCATGCAATTACCACAAAAAAAACTAGTTTTAAGTATTTTCATGCTAATTACATGAAAATCAATATCTATCACTATTATGTAGTATCTAGAGACTCATATATATCAAGTACATACAATAAATTCATGCAACTACGACAAAAAAACTAGTTTCAAGTATTTTCATGCTAATTACATGGAAATCAATATCTATCACTATTATGTAGTATCTAGAGACTCATATATCAAGTACATACAATAAATTCATGCAACTACGACAAAAAAACTAGTTTCAAGTATTTTCATGCTAATTTATTGGAAATCAAAGTCTATCACTATTATATAGTGTATCCACAGACTTATCTATCAAACACATACTATAAATTCAACAAATACTGCAAAAAAACTTGTTTCAAGTCTTTTCACGCTAATTACTTGAAAATCAATCTCTATCACTGTTATACAGTATCTAGAGACTTATCTAACAAATGCATACCATAAATTCATGCAACTACGACAAAAAACTAAGTTTAAGTCTTTTCATGCTAATTATTTTAAAATCAATGTCTATTACTATTATATAGTATCTAAATACTCATCTACATACAGTAAATTCACGCAACTACCACAAAAAAGCTAGTTTCAAGTCTTTTCATGCTAATTTATTGGAAATCAAAGTCTATCACTATTATATAGTGTCCAGAGACTTATCTATCAAATACATACTATAAATTCTACAACTACCACAAAAAAACTTGTTTGAAGTCTTTTCATGCTAATTACTTTAAAATCAATCTCTATCACTATTACATAGTATCTAGAGACGCATCTATCACATACATACAACAAATTCCTGCAACTACCACAAAAAATCTAGTTCAAGTCTCTTCATGCTAATTACTTGAAAATCAATGTGTATCACTATTATATAGTATCTAGACTCTTATCTATCAAATGCATACTATAAATTCATGCAATTACCTCAAAAAAAACTAGTTTTAAGTATTTTCATGCTAATTACATGAAAATCAATATCTATCAATATTATGTAGTATCTAGAGACTCATATATATCAAGTACATACAATAAATTCATGCAACTACGACAAAAAAACTAGTTTCAAGTATTTTCATGCTAATTACATGAAAATCAATATCTATCACTATTATGTAGTATCTAGAGACTCATATATCAAGTACATACAATAAATTCATGCAACTACGACAAAAAAACTAGTTTCAAGTATTTTCATGCTAATTTATTGGAAATCAAAGTCTATCACTATTATATAGTGTATCCACAGACTTATCTATCAAACACATACTATAAATTCAACAAATACTGCAAAAAAACTTGTTTCAAGTCTTTTCACGCTAATTACTTGAAAATCAATCTCTATCACTGTTATACAGTATCTAGAGACTTATCTAACAAATGCATACCATAAATTCATGCAACTACGACAAAAAACTAAGTTTAAGTCTTTTCATGCTAATTATTTTAAAATCAATGTCTATTACTATTATATAGTATCTAAATACTCATCTACATACAGTAAATTCACGCAACTACCACAAAAAAGCTAGTTTCAAGTCTTTTCATGCTAATTTATTGGAAATCAAAGTCTATCACTATTATATAGTGTCCAGAGACTTATCTATCAAATACATACTATAAATTCTACAACTACCACAAAAAAACTTGTTTGAAGTCTTTTCATGCTAATTACTTTAAAATCAATCTCTATCACTATTACATAGTATCTAGAGACGCATCTATCACATACATACAACAAATTCCTGCAACTACCACAAAAAATCTAGTTCAAGTCTCTTCATGCTAATTACTTGAAAATCAATGTGTATCACTATTATATAGTATCTAGACTCTTATCTATCAAATGCATACTATAAATTCATGCAATTACCTCAAAAAAAACTAGTTTTAAGTATTTTCATGCTAATTACATGAAAATCAATATCTATCAATATTATGTAGTATCTAGAGACTCATATATATCAAGTACATACAATAAATTCATGCAACTACGACAAAAAAACTAGTTTCAAGTATTTTCATGCTAATTACATGAAAATCAATATCTATCACTATTATGTAGTATCTAGAGACTCATATATCAAGTACATACAATAAATTCATGCAACTACGACAAAAAAACTAGTTTCAAGTATTTTCATGCTAATTTATTGGAAATCAAAGTCTATCACTATTATATAGTGTATCCACAGACTTATCTATCAAATACATACTATAAATTCAACAAATACTGCAAAAAAACTTGTTTCAAGTCTTTTCACGCTAATTACTTGAAAATCAATCTCTATCACTGTTATACAGTATCTAGAGACTTATCTAACAAATGCATACCATAAATTCAAGCAACTACGACAAAAACCTAATTTTAAGTCTTTTCATGCTAATTATTTTAAAATCAATGTCTATTACTATTACATAGTATCTAAATACTCATCTACATACAGTAAATTCACGCAACTACCACAAAAAAGCTAGTTTCAAGTCTTTTCATGCTAATTTATTGGAAATCAAAGTCTATCACTATTATATAGTGTCCAGAGACTTATCTATCAAATACATACTATAAATTCTACAACTACCACAAAAAAACTTGTTTGAAGTCTTTTCATGCTAATTACTTTAAAATCAATCTCTATCACTATTACATAGTATCTAGAGACGCATCTATCACATACATACAACAAATTCCTGCAACTACCACAAAAAATCTAGTTCAAGTCTCTTCATGCTAATTACTTGAAAATCAATGTGTATCACTATTATATAGTATCTAGACACTTATCTATCAAATGCATACTATAAATTCATGCAATTACCACTTAAAAACTAGTTTTAAGTATTTTCATGCTAATTACATGAAAATCAATATCTATCACTATTATGTAGTATCTAGAGACTCATATATATCAAGTACATACAATAAATTCATGCAACTACGACAAAAAAAACTAGTTTCAAGTATTTTCATGTTAATTACATGAAAATTAATATCTATCACTATTATGTAGTATCTAGAGACTCATATATCAAGTACATACAATAAATTAATGCAACTACGACAAAAAAACTAGTTTTAAGTATTTTCATCCTAATTACATGAAAATCAATATCTATCACTATTATGTAGTATCTAGAGACTCATATATATCAAGTACATACAATAAATTCATGCAACTACGACAAAAAAACTAGTTTCAAGTATTTTCATGCTAATTACATGAAAATCAATATCTATCACTATTATGTAGTATCTAGAGACTCATATATATCAAGTACATACAATAAATTCATGCAACTACGACAAAAAAACTAGTTTCAAGTATTTTCATGCTAATTTATTGGAAATCAAAGTCTATCACTATTATATAGTGTATCCACAGACTTATCTATCAAATACATACTATAAATTCAACAAATACTGCAAAAAAACTTGTTTCAAGTCTTTTCACGCTAATTACTTGAAAATCAATCTCTTTCACTGTTATACAGTATCTAGAGACTTATCTAACAAATGCATACCATAAATTCAAGCAACTACGACAAAAAACTAATTTTAAGTCTTTTCATGCTAATTATTTTAAAATCAATGTCTATTACTATTATATAGTATCTAAATACTCATCTACACACAGTAAATTCACGCAACTACCACAAAAAAGCTAGTTTCAAGTCTTTTCATGCTAATTTATTGGAAATCAAAGTCTATCACTATTATATAGTGTCCAGAGACTTATCTATCAAATACATACTATAAATTCTACAACTACCACAAAAAAACTTGTTTGAAGTCTTTTCATGCTAATTACTTTAAAATCAATCTCTATCACTATTACATAGTATCTAGAGACGCATCTATCACATACATACAACAAATTCCTGCAACTACCACAAAAAATCTAGTTCAAGTCTCTTCATGCTAATTACTTGAAAATCAATGTGTATCACTATTATATAGTATTTAGACACTTATCTATCAAATGCATACTATAAATTCATGCAATTACCACAAAAAAACTAGTTTCAAGTATTTTCATGCTAATTACACGAAAATCAATATCTATCACTATTATGTAGTATCTAGAGACTCATATATCAAGTACATACAATAAATTCATGCAACTACGACAAAAAAACTAGTTTCATGTATTTTCATGCTAATTTATTGGAAATCAAAGTCTATCACTATTATATAGTGTATCCACAGAATTATCTATCAAATACATACTATAAATTCAACAAATACTACAAAAAAACTTGTTTCAAGTCTTTTCATGCTAATTACTTGAAAATCAATCTCTATCACTGTTATACAGTATCTAGAGACTTATCTAACAAATGCATACCATAAATTCATGCAACTACGACAAAAAACTAATTTTAAGTCTTTTCATGCTAATTATTTTAAAATCAATGTCTATTACTATTATATAGTATCTAAATACTCATCTACATACAGTAAATTCACGCAACTACCACAAAAAAGCTAGTTTCAAGTCTTTTCATACTAATTTATTGGAAATCAAAGTCTATCACTATTATATAGTGTCCAGAGACTTATCTATCAAATACATACTATAAATTCTACAACTACCACAAAAAAACTTGTTCGAAGTCTTTTCATGCTAATTACTTTAAAATCAATCTCTATCACTATTACATAGTATCTAGAGACGCATCTATCACATACATACAACAAATTCCTGCAACTACCACAAAAAATCTAGTTCAAGTCTCTTCATGCTAATTACTTGAAAATCAATGTGTATCACTATTATATAGTATCTAGACACTTATCTATCAAATGCATACTATAAAGTCATGCAATTACCACAAAAAAACTAGTTTCAAGTATTTTCATGCTAATTACACGAAAATCAATATCTATCACTATTATGTAGTATCTAGAGACTCATATATATCAAGTGCATACAATAAATTCATGCAACTACGACAAAAAAAAACTAGTTTCAAGTATTTTCATGCTAATTACACGAAAATCAATATCTATCACTATTATGTAGTATCTAGAGACTCATATATCAAGTACATACAATAAATTCATGCAACTACGACAAAAAAACTAGTTTCAAGTATTTTCATGCTAATTTATTGGAAATCAAAGTCTATCACTATTATATAGTGTATCCACAGACTTATCTATCAAATACATACTATAAATTCAACAAATACTACAAAAAAACTTGTTTCAAGTCTTTTCATGCTAATTACTTGAAAATCAATCTCTATCACTGTTATACAGTATCTAGAGACTTATCTAACAAATGCATACCATAAATTCATGCAACTACGACAAAAAACTAATTTTAAGTCTTTTCATGCTAATTATTTTAAAATCAATGTCTATTACTATTATATAGTATCTAAATACTCATCTACATACAGTAAATTCACGCAACTACCACAAAAAAGCTAGTTTCAAGTCTTTTCATGCTAATTTATTGGAAATCAAAGTCTATCACTATTATATAGTGTTCAGAGACTTATCTATCAAATACATACTATAAATTCTACAACTACCACAAAAAAACTTGTTTGAAGTCTTTTCATGCTAATTACTTTAAAATCAATCTCTATCACTATTACATAGTATCTAGAGACGCATCTATCACATACATACAACAAATTCCTGCAACTACCACAAAAAATCTAGCTCAAGTCTCTTCATGCTAATTACTTGAAAATCAATGTGTATCACTATTATATAGTATCTAGACACTTATCTATCAAATGCATACTATAAATTCATGCAATTACCACAAAAAAACTAGTTTCAAGTATTTTCATGCTAATTACACGAAAATCAATATCTATCACTATTATGTAGTATCTAGAGACTCATATATATCAAGTACATACAATAAATTCATGCAACTACGACAAAAAAAAAACTAGTTTCAAGTATTTTCATGCTAATTACACGAAAATCAATATCTATCACTATTATGTAGTATCTAGAGACTTATATATCAAGTACATACAATAAATTCATGCAACTACGACAAAAAAACTAGTTTCAAGTATTTTCATGCTAATTTATTGGAAATCAAAGTCTATCACTATTATATAGTGTATCCACAGACTTATCTATCAAATACATACTATAAATTCAACAAATACTACAAAAAAACTTGTTTCAAGTCTTTTCATGCTAATTACTTGAAAATCAATCTCTATCACTGTTATACAGTATCTAGAGACTTATCTAACAAATGCATACCATAAATTCATGCAACTACGACAAAAAACTAATTTTAAGTCTTTTCATGCTAATTATTTTAAAATCAATGTCTATTACTATTATGTAGTATCTAAATACTCATCTACATACAGTAAATTCACGCAACTACCACAAAAAAGCTAGTTTCAAGTCTTTTCATGCTAATTTATTGGAAATCAAAGTCTATCACTATTATATAGTGTTCAGAGACTTATCTATCAAATACATACTATAAATTCTACAACTACCACAAAAAAACTTGTTTGAAGTCTTTTCATGCTAATTACTTTAAAATCAATCTCTATCACTATTACATAGTATCTAGAGACGCATCTATCACATACATACAACAAATTCCTGCAACTACCACAAAAAATCTAGCTCAAGTCTCTTCATGCTAATTACTTGAAAATCAATGTGTATCACTATTATATAGTATCTAGACACTTATCTATCAAATGCATACTATAAATTCATGCAATTACCACAAAAAAACTAGTTTCAAGTATTTTCATGCTAATTACACGAAAATCAATATCTATCACTATTATGTAGTATCTAGAGACTCATATATATCAAGTACATACAATAAATTCATGCAACTACGACAAAAAAAAAACTAGTTTCAAGTATTTTCATGCTAATTACACGAAAATCAATATCTATCACTATTATGTAGTATCTAGAGACTTATATATCAAGTACATACAATAAATTCATGCAACTACGACAAAAAAACTAGTTTCAAGTATTTTCATGCTAATTTATTGGAAATCAAAGTCTATCACTATTATATAGTGTATCCACAGACTTATCTATCAAATACATACTATAAATTCAACAAATACTACAAAAAAACTTGTTTCAAGTCTTTTCATGCTAATTACTTGAAAATCAATCTCTATCACTGTTATACAGTATCTAGAGACTTATCTAACAAATGCATACCATAAATTCATGCAACTACGACAAAAAACTAATTTTAAGTCTTTTCATGCTAATTATTTTAAAATCAATGTCTATTACTATTATGTAGTATCTAAATACTCATCTACATACAGTAAATTCACGCAACTACCACAAAAAAGCTAGTTTCAAGTCTTTTCATGCTAATTTATTGGAAATCAAAGTCTATCACTATTATATAGTGTCCAGAGACTTATCTATCAAATACATACTATAAATTCTACAACTACCACAAAAAAACTTGTTTGAAGTCTTTTCATGCTAATTACTTTAAAATGAATTTCTATCACTATTACATAGTATCTAGAGACGCATCTATCACATACATACAACAAATTCCTGCAACTACCACAAAAAATCTAGCTCAAGTCTCTTCATGCTAATTACTTGAAAATCAATGTGTATCACTATTATATAGTATCTAGACACTTATCTATCAAATGCATACCATAAATTCATGCAACTACGACAAAAAACTAATTTTAAGTCTTTTCATGCTAATTATTTTAAAATCAATGTCTATTACTATTATGTAGTATCTAAATACTCATCTACATACAGTAAATTCACGCAACTACCACAAAAAAGCTAGTTTCAAGTCTTTTCATGCTAATTTATTGGAAATCAAAGTCTATCACTATTATATAGTGTCCAGAGACGCATCTATCACATACATACAACAAATTCCTGCAACTACCACAAAAAATCTAGTTCAAGTCTCTTCATGCTAATTACTTGAAAATCTATGTGTATCACTATTGTATAGTATCTAGACACTTATCTATCAAATGCATACTATAAATTCATGCAATTACCACAAAAAAACTAGTTTTAAGTATTTTCATGCTAATTACTTGAAAATCAATGTGTATCACTATTATATAGTATCTAGAGACTTATCTATCACATGCATACTATAAATTCATGCAATTACCACAAAAAAACTAGTTTGAAGTATTTTCATGCTAATTACATGAAAATCAATATCTATCACTATTATGTAGTATCTAGAGACTCATATATCAAGTACATACAATAAATTCATGCAACTACGACAAAAAAACTAGTTTCAAGTATTTTCATGCTAATTTATTGGTAATCAAAGTCTATCACTATTATATAGTGTATCCACAGACTTATCTATCAAATACATACTATAAATTCAACAAATACCACAAAAAAACTTGTTTCAAGTCTTTTCATGCTAATTACTTGAAAATCAATCTCTATCACTGTTATACAGTATCTAGAGACTTATCTAACAAATGCATACCGTAAATTCATGCAACTACGACAAAAAACTAATTTTAAGTCTTTTCATGCTAATTATTTTAAAATCAATGTCTATTACTATTATATAGTATCTAAATACTCATTTACATACAGTAAATTCACGCAACTACCACAAAAAAGCTAGTTTAAAGTCTTTTCATGCTAATTTATTGGAAATCAAAGTCTATCACTATTATATAGTGTCCAGAGACGCATCTATCACATACATACAACAAATTCCTGCAACTACCACAAAAAATCTAGTTCAAGTCTCTTCATGCTAATTACTTGAAAATCAATGTGTATCACTATTATATAGTATCTAGACACTTATCTATCAAATGCATACTATAAATTCATGCAATTACCACAAAAAAACTAGTTTTAAGTATTTTCATGCTAATTACTTGAAAATCAATGTGTATCACTATTATATAGTATCTAGAGACTTATCTATCAAATGCATACTATAAATTCATGCAATTACCACAAAAAAACTAGTTTTAAGTATTTTCATGCTAATTACATGAAAATCAATATCTATCACTATTATGTAGTATCTAGAGACTCATATATCAAGTACATACAATAAATTCATGCAACTACGACAAAAAAACTAGTTTCAAGTATTTTCATGCTAATTTATTGGTAATCAAAGTCTATTACTATTATATAGTGTATCCACAGACTTATCTATCAAATACATACTATAAATTCAACAAATACCACAAAAAAACTTGTTTCAAGTCTTTTCATGCTAATTACTTGAAAATCAATCTCTATCACTGTTATACAGTATCTAGAGACTTATCTAACAAATGCATATCGTAAATTCATGCAACTACGACAAAAAACTAATTTTAAGTCTTTTCATGCTAATTATTTTAAAATCAATGTCTATTACTATTATATAGTATCTAAATACTCATTTACATACAGTAAATTCACGCAACTACCACAAAAAAGCTAGTTTAAAGTCTTTTCATGCTAATTTATTGGAAATCAAAGTCTATCACTATTATATAGTGTCCAGAGACGCATCTATCACATACATACAACAAATTCCTGCAACTACCACAAAAAATCTAGTTCAAGTCTCTTCATGCTAATTACTTGAAAATCAATGTGTATCACTATTATATAGTATCTAGACACTTATCTATCAAATGCATACTATAAATTCATGCAATTACCACAAAAAAACTAGTTTTAAGTATTTTCATGCTAATTACTTGAAAATCAATCTCTATCACTGTTATACAGTATCTAGAGACTTATCTAACAAATGCATACCATAAATTCATGCAACTACGACAAAAAACTAATTTTAAGTCTTTTCATGCTAATTATTTTAAAATCAATGTCTATTACTATTATGTAGTATCTAAATACTCATCTACATACAGTAAATTCACGCAACTACCACAAAAAAGCTAGTTTCAAGTCTTTTCATGCTAATTTATTGGAAATCAAAGTCTATCACTATTATATAGTGTCCAGAGACTTATCTATCAAATACATAGTATAAATTCTACAACTACCACAAAAAAACTTGTTTGAAGTCTTTTCATGCTAATTACTTTAAAATGAATTTCTATCACTATTACATAGTATCTAGAGACGCATCTATCACATACATACAACAAATTCCTGCAACTACCACAAAAAATCTAGCTCAAGTCTCTTCATGCTAATTACTTGAAAATCAATGTGTATCACTATTATATAGTATCTAGACACTTATCTATCGAATGCATACCATAAATTCATGCAACTACGACAAAAAACTAATTTTAAGTCTTTTCATGCTAATTATTTTAAAATCAATGTCTATTACTATTATGTAGTATCTAAATACTCATCTACATACAGTAAATTCACGCAACTACCACAAAAAAGCTAGTTTCAAGTCTTTTCATGCTAATTTATTGGAAATCAAAGTCTATCACTATTATATAGTGTCCAGAGACGCATCTATCACATACATACAACAAATTCCTGCAACTACCACAAAAAATCTAGTTCAAGTCTCTTCATGCTAATTACTTGAAAATCAATGTGTATCACTATTATATAGTATCTAGACACTTATCTATCAAATGCATATTATAAATTCATGCAATTACCACAAAAAAACTAGTTTTAAGTATTTTCATGCTAATTACTTGAAAATCAATGTGTATCACTATTATATAGTATCTAGAGACTTATCTATCAAATGCATACTATAAATTCATGCAATTACCACAAAAAAACTAGTTTTAAGTATTTTCATGCTAATTACATGAAAATCAATATCTATCACTATTATGTAGTATCTAGAGACTCATATATCAAGTACATACAATAAATTCATGCAACTACGACAAAAAAACTAGTTTCAAGTATTTTCATGCTAATTTATTGGTAATCAAAGTCTATCACTATTATATAGTGTATCCACAGACTTATCTATCAAATACATACTATAAATTCAACAAATACCACAAAAAAACTTGTTTCAAGTCTTTTCATGGTAATTACTTGAAAATCAATCTCTATCACTGTTATACAGTATCTAGAGACTTATCTAACAAATGCATACCGTAAATTCATGCAACTACGACAAAAAACTAATTTTAAGTCTTTTCATGCTAATTATTTTAAAATCAATGTCTATTACTATTATATAGTATCTAAATACTCATTTACATACAGTAAATTCACGCAACTACCACAAAAAAGCTAGTTTCAAGTCTTTTCATGCTAATTTATTGGAAATCAAAGTCTATCACTATTATATAGTGTCCAGAGACGCATCTATCACATACATACAACAAATTCCTGCAACTACCACAAAAAATCTAGTTCAAGTCTCTTCATGCTAATTACTTGAAAATCAATGTGTATCACTATTATATAGTATCTAGACACTTATCTATCAAATGTATACTATAAATTCATGCAATTACCACAAAAAAACTAGTTTTAAGTATTTTCATGCTAATTACTTGAAAATCAATGTGTATCACTATTATATAGTATCTAGAGACTTATCTATCAAATGCAATCTATAAATTCATGCAATTACCACAAAAAAACTAGTTTTAAGTATTTTCATGCTAATTACATGAAAATCAATATCTATCACTATTATGTAGTATCTAGAGACTCATATATCAAGTACATACAATAAATTCATGCAACTACGACAAAAAAACTAGTTTCAAGTATTTTCATGCTAATTTATTGGAAATCAAAGTCTATCACTATTATATAGTGTCCAGAGACTTATCTATCAAATACATACTATAAATTCTACAACTACCACAAAAAAACTTGTTTCAAGTCTTTTCATGCTAATTACTTGAAAATCAATCTCTATCACTGTTATACAGTATCTAGAGACTTATCTAACAAATGCATACCATAAATTCATGCAACTACGATAAAAAACTAATTTTAAGTCTTTTCATGCTAATTATTTTAAAATCAATGTCTATTACTATTATATAGTATCTAAATACTCATCTACATACAGTAAATTCACGCAACTACCACAAAAAAGCTAGTTTCAAGTCTTTTCATGCTAATTTATTGGAAATCAAAGTCTATCACTATTATATAGTGTCCAGAGACTTATCTATCAAATACATACTGTAAATTCTACAACTACCACAAAAAAACTTGTTTGAAGTCTTTTCATGCTAATTACTTTAAAATCAATCTCTATCACTATTATATAGTATCTAGAGACGCATCTATCACATACATACAACAAATTCCTGCAACTACCACAAAAAATCTAGTTCAAGTCTCTTCATGCTAATTACTTGAAAATCAATGTGTATCACTATTATATAGTATCTAGACACTTATCTATCAAATGCATACTATAAATTCATGCAATTACCACAAAAAAACTAGTTTTAAATATTTTCATGCTAATTACATGAAAATCAATATCTATCACTATTATGTAGTATCTAGAGACTCATATATCAAGTACATACAATAACTTCATGCAACTACGACAAAAAAACTAGTTTCAAGTATTTTCATGCTAATTACATGAAAATCAATATCTATCACTATTATGTAGTATCCAGAGACTCATATATCAAGTACATACAATAAATTCATGCAACTACGACAAAAAAACTAGTTTCAAGTATTTTCATGCTAATTTATTGGAAATCAAAGTCTATCACTATTATATAGTGTCCAGAGACTTATCTATCAAATACATACTATAAATTCTACAACTACCAAAAAAAAACTTGTTTGAAGTCTTTTCATGCTAATTACTTTAAAATCAATCTCTATCACTATTACATAGTATCTAGAGACGCATCTATCACATACATACAACAAATTCCTGCAAGTACCACAAAAAATCTAGTTCAAGTCTCTTCATGCTAATTACATGAAAATCAATGTGTATCACTATTATATAGTATCTAGACACTTATCTATCAAATGCATACTATAAATTCATGCAATTACCACAAAAAAACTAGTTTTAAGTATTTTCATGCTAATTACATGAAAATCAATATCTATCACTATTATGTAGTATCTAGAGACTCATATATCAAGTACATACAATAAATTCATGCAACTACGACAAAAAAACTAGTTTCAAGTATTTTCATGCTAATTACATGAAAATCAATATCTATCACTATTATGTAGTATCTAGAGACTCATATATCAAGTACATACAATAAATTCATGCAACTACGACAAAAAAACTAGTTTCAAGTATTTTCATGCTAATTTATTGGAAATCAAAGTCTATCACTATTATATAGTGTATCCACAGACTTATCTATCAAATACATACTATAAATTCAACAAATACCACAAAAAAACTTGTTTCAAGTCTTTTCATGCTAATTACTTGAAAATCAATCTCTATCACTGTTATACAGTATCTAGAGACTTATCTAACAAAAGCATACCGTAAATTCATGCAACTACGACAAAAAACTAATTTTAAGTCTTTTCATTCTAATTATTTTACAATCAATGTCTATTACTATTATATAGTATCTAAATACTCATCTACATACAGTAAATTCACGCAACTACCACAAAAAAGCTAGTTTCAAGTCTTTTCATGCTAATTTATTGGAAATCCAAGTCTATCACTATTATATAGTGTCCAGAGACTTATCTATCAAATACATACTGTAAATTCTACAACTACCACAAAAAAACTTGTTTGAAGTCTTTTCATGCTAATTACTTTAAAATCAATCTCTATCACTATTATATAGTATCTAGAAACGCATCTATCACATACATACAACAAAATCCTGCAACTACCACAAAAAATCTAGTTCAAGTCTCTTCATGCTAATTACTTGAAAATCAATGTGTATCACTATTATATAGTATCTACACACTTATCTATCAAATGCATACTATAAATTCATGCAATTACCACAAAAAACTAGTTTTATGTATTTTCATGCTAATTACATGAAAATCAATATCTATCACTATTATGTAGTATCTAGAGACTCATATATCAAGTACATACAATAAATTCATGCAACTACGACAAAAAAACTAGTTTCAAGTATTTTCATGCTAATTTATTGGAAATCAAAGTCTATCACTATTATATAGTGTATCCACAGACTTATCTATCAAATACATACTATAAATTCAACAAATACCACAAAAAAACTTGTTTCAAGTCTTTTCATGCTAATTACTTGAAAATCAATCTCTATCACTGTTATACAGTATCTAGAGACTTATCTAACAAAAGCATACCGTAAATTCATGCAACTACGACAAAAAACTAATTTTAAGTCTTTTCATGCTAATTATCTTACAATCAATGTCTATTACTATTATATAGTATCTAAATACTCATCTACATACAGTAAATTCACACAACTACCACAAAAAAGCTAGTTTCAAGTCTTTTCATGCTAATTTATTGGAAATCCAAGTCTATCACTATTATATAGTGTCCAGAGACTTATCTATCAAATACATACTGTAAATTCTACAACTACCACAAAAAAACTTGTTTGAAGTCTTTTCATGCTAATTACTTTAAAATCAATCTCTATCACTATTATATAGTATCTAGAGACGCATCTATCACATACATACAACAAATTCCTGCAACTACCACAAAAAATCTAGTTCAAGTCTCTTCATGCTAATTACTTGAAAATCAATGTGTATCACTATTATATAGTACTAGAGACTTATCTATCAAATGCATACTATAAATTCATGCAATTACCACAAAAAAACTAGTTTTAAGTATTTTCATGCTAATTACATGAAAATCAATATCTATCACTATTATGTAGTATCTAGAGACTCATATATCAAGTACATACAATAAATTCATGCAACTACGACAAAAAAACTAGTTTCAAGTATTTTCATGCTAATTACATGAAAATCAATATCTATCACTATTATGTAGTATCTAGAGACTCATATATCAAGTACATACAATAAATTCATGCAACTACGACAAAAAAACTAGTTTCAAGTATTTTCATGCTAATTTATTGGAAACCAAAGCCTATCACTATTATATAGTGTATCCACAGACTTATCTATCAAATACATACAATAAATTCACCAAATACCACAAAAAAACTTGTTTCAAGTCTTTTCATGCTAATTACTTGAAAATCAATCTCTATCACTGTTATACAGTATCTAGAGACTTATCTAACAAATGCATACCGTAAATTCATGCAACTACGACAAAAAATGATTTTAAGTCTTTTCATGCTAATTATTTTAAAATCAATGTCTATTACTATTATATAGTATCTAAATACTCATCTACATACAGTAAATTCACGCAACTACCACAAAAAAGCTAGTTTCAAGTCTTTTCATGCTAATTTATTGGAAATCAAAGTCTATCACTATTATATAGTATCCAGAGACTTATCTATCAAATACATACTGTAAATTCTACAACTACCACAAAAAAACTTGTTTGAAGTCTTTTCATGCTAATTACTTTAAAATCAATCTCTATCACTATTATATAGTATCTAGAGACGCATCTATCACATACATACAACAAATTCCTGCAACTACCACAAAAAATCTAGTTCAAGTCTCTTCATGCTAATTACTTGAAAATCAATGTGTATCACTATTATATAGTATCTAGAGACTCATATATCAAGTACATACAATAAATTCATGCAACTACGACAAAAAAACTAGTTTCAAGTATTTTCATGCTAATTACATGAAAATCAATATCTATCACTATTATGTAGTATCTAGAGACTCATATATAGAGTACATACCATAAATTCATGCAACTACGACAAAAAAATTAGTTTCAAGTATTTTCATGCTAATTTATTGGAAATCAAAGTCTATCACTATTATATAGTGTATCCACAGACTTATCTATCAAATACATACTATAAATTCAACAAATACCACAAAAAAACTTGTTTCAAGTCTTTTCATGCTAATTACTTGAAAATCAATCTCTATCACTGTTATACAGTATCTAGAGACTTATCTAACAAAAGCATACCGTAAATTCATGCAACTACGACAAAAAACTAATTTTAAGTCTTTTCATGCTAATTATTTTACAATCAATGTCTATTACTATTATATAGTATCTAAATACTCATCTACATACAGTAAATTCACGCAACTACCACAAAAAAGCTAGTTTCAAGTCTTTTCATGCTAATTTATTGTGAATCCAAGTCTATCACTATTATATAGTGTCCAGAGACTTATCTATCAAATACATACTGTAAATTCTACAACTACCACAAAAAAACTTGTTTGAAGTCTTTTCATGCTAATTACTTTAAAATGAATCTCTATCACTATTATATAGTATCTAGAGACGCATCTATCACATACATACAACAAATTCCTGCAACTACCACAAAAAATCTAGTTCAAGTCTCTTCATGCTAATTACACGAAAATAAATATCTATCACTATTTTGTAGTATCTAGAGACTCATATATCAAGTACATACAATAAATTCATGCAACTACGACAAAAAAATTAGTTTCAAGTATTTTCATGCTAATTACATGAAAATCAATATCTATCACTATTATGTAGTATCTAGAGACTCATATATAGAGTACATACCATAAATTCATGCAACTACGACAAAAAAATTAGTTTCAAGTATTTTCATGCTAATTTATTGGAAATCAAAGTCTATCACTATTATATAGTGTATCCACAGACTTATCTATCAAATACATACTATAAATTCAACAAATACCACAAAAAAACTTGATTCAAGTCTTTTCATGCTAATTACTTGAAAATCAATCTCTATCACTGTTATACAGTATCTAGAGACTTATCTAACAAATGCATACCGTAAATTCATGCAACTACGACAAAAAACTAATTTTAAGTCTTTTCATGCTAACTATTTTAAAATCAATGTCTATTACTATTATATAGTATCTAAACTCATCTACATACAGTAAATTCACGCAACTACCACAAAAAAGCTAGTTTCAAGTCTTTTCATGCTAAATTATTGGAAATCAAAGTCTATCACTATTATATAGTGTCCAGAGACTTATCTATCAAAAAATTCTACAACTACCACAAAAAAACTTGTTTGAAGTCTTTTCATGCTAATTACTTTAAAATCAATCTCTATCACTATTATATAGTATCTAGAAACGCATCTATCACATACATACAACAAATTCCTGCAACTACCACAAAAAATCTAGTTCAAGTGTCTTCATGCTAATTACTTGAAAATCAATGTGTATCACTATTATATAGTATCTAGACACTTATCTATCAAATGCATACTATAAAGTCATGCAATTACCACAAAAAAACAAGTTTTAAGTATTTTCATGCTAATTACATGAAAATCAATATCTATCACTATTATGTAGTATCTAGAGACTCATATATCAAGTACATACAATAAATTTATGCAACTACGACAAAAAAACTAGTTTCAAGTATTTTCATGCTAATTACATGAAAATCAATATCTATCACTATTATGTAGTATCTAGAGACTCATATATAGAGTACATACAATAAATTCATGCAACTACGACAAAAAAATTAGTTTCAAGTATTTTCATGCTAATTTATTGGAAATCAAAGTCTATCACTATTATATAGTGTATCCACAGACTTATCTATCAAATACATACTATAAATTCAACAAATACCACAAAAAAACTTGTTTCAAGTCTTTTCATGCTAATTACTTGAAAATCAATCTCTATCACTGTTATACAGTATCTAGAGACTTATCTAACAAAAGCATACCGTAAATTCATGCAACTACGACAAAAAACTAATTTTAAGTCTTTTCATGCTAATTATTTTAAAATCAATGTCTATTACTATTATATAGTATCTAAATACTCATCTACATACAGTAAATTCACGCAACTACCACAAAAAAGCTAGTTTCAAGTCTTTTCATGCTAATTTATTGTGAATCCAAGTCTATCACTATTATATAGTGTCCAGAGACTTATCTATCAAATACATACTGTAAATTCTACAACTACCACAAAAAAACTTGTTTGAAGTCTTTTCATGCTAATTACTTTAAAATGAATCTCTATCACTATTATATAGTATCTAGAGACGCATCTATCACATACATACAACAAATTCCTGCAACTACCACAAAAAATCTAGTTCAAGTCTCTTCATGCTAATTACTTGAAAATCAATGTGTATCACTATTATATAGTATCTAGAGACTTATCTATCAAATGCATACTATAAATTCATGCAATTACCACAAAAAAACTAGTTTTAAGTATTTTCATGCTAATTACATGAAAATCAATATCTATCACTATTATGTAGTATCTAGAGACTCATATATCAAGTACATACAATAAATTCATGCAACTACGACAAAAAAACTAGTTTCAAGTATTTTCATGCTAATTTATTGGAAATCAAAGTCTATCACTATTATATAGTGTATCCACAGACTTATCTATCAAATACATACTATAAATTCAACAAATACCACAAAAAAACTTGTTTCAAGTCTTTTCATGCTAATTACTTGAAAATCAATCTCTAGCACTGTTATACAGTATCTCGAGACTTATCTAACAAATGCATACCGTAAATTCATGCAACTACGACAAAAAACTAATTTAAGTCTTTTCATGCTAATTATTTTAAAATCAATGTCTATTACTATTATATAGTATCTAAATACTCATCTACATACAGTAAATTCACGCAATACCACAAAAAAACTAGTTTCAAGTCTTTTCATGCTAATTTATTGGAAATCAAAGTCTATCACTATTATAAAGTGTCCAGAGACTTATCTATCAAATACATACTGTAAATTCTACAACTACCACAAAAAAACTTGTTTGAAGTCATTTCATGCTAATTACTTTAAAATCAATCTCTATCACTATTATATAGTATCTAGAGATGCATCTATCACATACATACAACAAATTCCTGCAACTACCACAAAAAATCTAGGTCAAGTCTCTTCATGCTAATTACTTGAAAATCAATGTGTGTCACTATTATATAGTATCTAGACACTTATCTATCCAATGCATACTATAAATTCATGCAATTACCACAAAAAAACAAGTTTTAAGTATTTTCATGCTAATTACATGAAAATCTATATCTATCACTATTATGTAGTATCTAGAGACTCATATATCAAGTACATACAATAAATTCATGCAACTACGACAAAAAAACTAGTTTCAAGTATTTTCATGCTAATTACACGAAAATAAATATCTATCACTATTTTGTAGTATCTAGAGACTCATATATCAAGTACATACAATAAATTCATGCAACTACGACAAAAAAATTAGTTTCAAGTATTTTCATGCTAATTACATGAAAATCAATATCTATCACTATTATGTAGTATCTAGAGACTCATATATAGAGTACATACCATAAATTCATGCAACTACGACAAAAAAATTAGTTTCAAGTATTTTCATGCTAATTTATTGGAAATCAAAGTCTATCACTATTATATAGTGTATCCACAGACTTATCTATCAAATACATACTATAAATTCAACAAATACCACAAAAAAACTTGATTCAAGTCTTTTCATGCTAATTACTTGAAAATCAATCTCTATCACTGTTATACAGTATCTAGAGACTTATCTAACAAATGCATACCGTAAATTCATGCAACTACGACAAAAAACTAATTTTAAGTCTTTTCATGCTAACTATTTTAAAATCAATGTCTATTACTATTATATAGTATCTAAACTCATCTACATACAGTAAATTCACGCAACTACCACAAAAAAGCTAGTTTCAAGTCTTTTCATGCTAAATTATTGGAAATCAAAGTCTATCACTATTATATAGTGTCCAGAGACTTATCTATCAAATACATACTGTAAATTCTACAACTACCACAAAAAAACTTGTTTGAAGTCTTTTCATGCTAATTACTTTAAAATCAATCTCTATCACTATTATATAGTATCTAGAAACGCATCTATCACATACATACAACAAATTCCTGCAACTACCACAAAAAATCTAGTTCAAGTGTCTTCATGCTAATTACTTGAAAATCAATGTGTATCACTATTATATAGTATCTAGACACTTATCTATCAAATGCATACTATAAAGTCATGCAATTACCACAAAAAAACAAGTTTTAAGTATTTTCATGCTAATTACATGAAAATCAATATCTATCACTATTATGTAGTATCTAGAGACTCATATATCAAGTACATACAATAAATTTATGCAACTACGACAAAAAAACTAGTTTCAAGTATTTTCATGCTAATTACATGAAAATCAATATCTATCACTATTATGTAGTATCTAGAGACTCATATATAGAGTACATACAATAAATTCATGCAACTACGACAAAAAAATTAGTTTCAAGTATTTTCATGCTAATTTATTGGAAATCAAAGTCTATCACTATTATATAGTGTATCCACAGACTTATCTATCAAATACATACTATAAATTCAACAAATACCACAAAAAAACTTGTTTCAAGTCTTTTCATGCTAATTACTTGAAAATCAATCTCTATCACTGTTATACAGTATCTAGAGACTTATCTAACAAAAGCATACCGTAAATTCATGCAACTACGACAAAAAACTAATTTTAAGTCTTTTCATGCTAATTATTTTACAATCAATGTCTATTACTATTATATAGTATCTAAATACTCATCTACATACAGTAAATTCACGCAACTACCACAAAAAAGCTAGTTTCAAGTCTTTTCATGCTAATTTATTGTGAATCCAAGTCTATCACTATTATATAGTGTCCAGAGACTTATCTATCAAATACATACTGTAAATTCTACAACTACCACAAAAAAACTTGTTTGAAGTCTTTTCATGCTAATTACTTTAAAATGAATCTCTATCACTATTATATAGTATCTAGAGACGCATCTATCACATACATACAACAAATTCCTGCAACTACCACAAAAAATCTAGTTCAAGTCTCTTCATGCTAATTACTTGAAAATCAATGTGTATCACTATTATATAGTATCTAGAGACTTATCTATCAAATGCATACTATAAATTCATGCAATTACCACAAAAAAACTAGTTTTAAGTATTTTCATGCTAATTACATGAAAATCAATATCTATCACTATTATGTAGTATCTAGAGACTCATATATCAAGTACATACAATAAATTCATGCAACTACGACAAAAAAACTAGTTTCAAGTATTTTCATGCTAATTTATTGGAAATCAAAGTCTATCACTATTATATAGTGTATCCACAGACTTATCTATCAAATACATACTATAAATTCAACAAATACCACAAAAAAACTTGTTTCAAGTCTTTTCATGCTAATTACTTGAAAATCAATCTCTAGCATTGTTATACAGTATCTCGAGACTTATCTAACAAATGCATACCGTAAATTCATGCAACTACGACAAAAAACTAATTTAAGTCTTTTCATGCTAATTATTTTAAAATCAATGTCTATTACTATTATATAGTATCTAAATACTCATCTACATACAGTAAATTCACGCAATACCACAAAAAAACTAGTTTCAAGTCTTTTCATGCTAATTTATTGGAAATCAAAGTCTATCACTATTATAAAGTGTCCAGAGACTTATCTATCAAATACATACTGTAAATTCTACAACTACCACAAAAAAACTTGTTTGAAGTCATTTCATGCTAATTACTTTAAAATCAATCTCTATCACTATTATATAGTATCTAGAGATGCATCTATCACATACATACAACAAATTCCTGCAACTACCACAAAAAATCTAGGTCAAGTCTCTTCATGCTAATTACTTGAAAATCAATGTGTGTCACTATTATATAGTATCTAGACACTTATCTATCCAATGCATACTATAAATTCATGCAATTACCACAAAAAAACAAGTTTTAAGTATTTTCATGCTAATTACATGAAAATCTATATCTATCACTATTATGTAGTATCTAGAGACTCATATATCAAGTACATACAATAAATTCATGCAACTACGAGAAAAAAACTAGTTTCAAGTATTTTCATGCTAATTACATGAAAATCAATATCTATCACTATTATGTAGTATCTAGAGACTCATATATAGAGTACATCCCATAAATTCATGCAACTACGACAAAAAAATTAGTTTCAAGTATTTTCATGCTAATTTATTGGAAATCAAAGTCTATCACTATTATATAGTGTATCCACAGACTTATCTATCAAATACATACTATAAATTCAACAAATACCACAAAAAAACTTGTTTCAAGTCTTTTCATGCTAATTACTTGAAAATCAATCTCTATCACTGTTATACAGTATCTAGAGACTTATCTAACAAAAGCATACCGTAAATTCATGCAACTACGACAAAAAACTAATTTTAAGTCTTTTCATGCTAATTATTTTACAATCAATGTCTATTACTATTATATAGTATCTAAATACTCATCTACATACAGTAAATTCACGCAACTACCACAAAAAAGCTAGTTTCAAGTCTTTTCATGCTAATTTATTGTGAATCCAAGTCTATCACTATTATATAGTGTCCAGAGACTTATCTATCAAATACATACTGTAAATTCTACAACTACCACAAAAAAACTTGTTTGAAGTCTTTTCATGCTAATTACTTTAAAATGAATCTCTATCACTATTATATAGTATCTAGAGACGCATCTATCACATACATACAACAAATTCCTGCAACTACCACAAAAAATCTAGTTCAAGTCTCTTCATGCTAATTACTTGAAAATCAATGTGTATCACTATTATATAGTATCTAGAGACTTATCTATCAAATGCATACTATAAATTCATGCAATTACCACAAAAAAACTAGTTTTAAGTATTTTCATGCTAATTACATGAAAATCAATATCTATCACTATTATGTAGTATCTAGAGACTCATATATCAAGTACATACAATAAATTCATGCAACTACGACAAAAAAACTAGTTTCAAGTATTTTCATGCTAATTTATTGGAAATCAAAGTCTATCACTATAAAGTCATGCAATTACCACAAAAAAACAAGTTTTAAGTATTTTCATGCTAATTACATGAAAATCAATATCTATCACTATTATGTAGTATCTAGAGACTCATATATCAAGTACATACAATAAATTTATGCAACTACGACAAAAAAACTAGTTTCAAGTATTTTCATGCTAATTACATGAAAATCAATATCTATCACTATTATGTAGTATCTAGAGACTCATATATAGAGTACATACAATAAATTCATGCAACTACGACAAAAAAACTAGTTTCAAGTATTTTCATGCTAATTTATTGGAAATCAAAGTCTATCACTATTATATAGTGTATCCACAAACTTATCTATCAAATACATACTATAAATTCAACAAATACCGCAAAAAAACTTGTTTCAAGTCTTTTCACGCTAATTACTTGAAAATCAATCTCTATCACTGTTATACAGTATCTAGAGACTTATCTAACAAATGCATACCATAAATTCATGCAACTACGACAAAAAACTAATTTTAAGTCTGTTCATGCTAATTATTTTAAAATCAATGTCTATTACTATTATATAGTATCTAAATACTCATCTACATACAGTAAATTCACGCAATTACCACAAAAAAGCTAGTTTCAAGTCTTTTCATGCTAATTTATTGGAAATCAAAGTCTATCACTACTATATAGTGTCCAGAGACTTATCTATCAAATACATACTGTAAATTCTACAACTACCACAAAAAAACTTGTTTGAAGTCATTTCATGCTAATTACTTTAAAATCAATCTCTATCACTATTATATAGTATCTAGAGACGCATCTATCACATACATACAACAAATTCCTGCAACTACCACAAAAAATCTAGTTCAAGTCTCTTCATGCTAATTACTTGAAAATCAATGTGTATCACTATTATATAGTATCTAGACACTTATCTATCAAATGCATACTATAAATTCATGCAATTACCACAAAAAAACTAGTTTTAAGTATTTTCATGCTAATTACATGAAAATCAATATCTATCACTATTATGTAGTATCTAGAGACTCATATATCAAGTACATACAATAAATTCATGCAAGTACGACAAAAAAATTAGTTTCAAGTATTTTCATGCTAATTTATTGGAAATTAAAGTCTATCACTATTATATAGTGTATCCACAGACTTATCTATCAAATACATACTATAAATTCAACAAATACCACAAAAAAACTTGTTTCAAGTCTTTTCATGCTAATTACTTGAAAATCAATCTCTATCACTGTGATACAGTATCTAGAGACTTATCTACCAAATGCATACCGTAAATTCATGCAACTACGACAAAAAACTAATTTTAAGTCTTTTCATGCTAATTATTTTAAAATCAATGTCTATTACTATTATATAGTATCTAAATACTCATCTACATACAGTAAATTCACGCAACTACCACAAAAAAGCTAGTTTCAAGTCTTTTCATGCTAATTTATTGGAAATCAAAGTCTATCACTATTATATAGTGTCCAGAGACTTATCTATCAAATAGATACTGTAAATTCTACAACTACCACAAAAAAACTTGTTTGAAGTCATTTCATTACTTTAAAATCAATCTCTATCACTATTATATAGTATCTAGAGATGCATCTATCACATACATACAACAAATTCCTGCAACTACCACAAAAAATCTAGTTCAAGTCTCTTCATGCTAATTACTTGAAAATCAATGTGTATCACTATTATATAGTATCTAGACACTTATCTATCAAATGCATACTATAAATTCATGCAATTACCACAAAAAAACTAGTTTTAAGTATTTTCATGCTAATTACATGAAAATCAATATCTATCACTATTATGTAGTATCTAGAGACTCATATATCAAGTACATACAATAAATTCATGCAACTACGACAAAAAAACTAGTTTCAAGTATTTTCATGCTAATTACATGAAAATCAATATCTATCACTATTATGTAGTATCTAGAGACTCATATATCAAGTACATACAATAAATTCATGCAACTACGACAAAAAAACTAGTTTCAAGTATTTTCATGCTAATTACATGAAAATCAATATCTATCACTATTATGTAGTATCTAGAGACTCATATATCAAGTACATACAATAAATTCATGCAACTACGACAAAAAAACTAGTTTCAAGTGTTTTCATGCTAATTTATTGGAAATCAAAGTCTATCACTATTATATAGTGTATCCACATACTTATCTATCAAATACATACTATAAATTCAACAAATACCACAAAAAAAGTTGTTTCAAGTCTTTTCATGCTAATTACTTGAAAATCAATCTCTATCACTGTTATACAGTATCTAGAGACTTATCTAACAAATGCATACCGTAAATTCATGCAACTACGACAAAAAACAAATTTTAAGTCTTTTCATGCTAATTATTTTAAAATCAATGTCTATTACTATTATATAGTATCTAAATACTCATCTACATACAGTAAATTCACGCAACTACCACAAAAAAGCTAGTTTCAAGTCTTTTCATGCTAATTTATTGGAAATCAAAGTCTATCACTATTATATAGTGTCCAGAGACTTATCTATCAAATACATACTGTAAATTCTACAACTACCACAAAAAAACTTGTTTGAAGTCTTTTCATGCTAATTACTTTAAAATCAATCTCTATCACTATTATATAGTATCTAGAGACGCATGTATCACATACATACAACAAATTCCTGCAACTACCACAAAAAATCTAGTTCAAGTCTCTTCATGCTAATTACTTGAAAATCAATGTGTATCACTATTATATAGTATCTAGACACTTATCTATCAAATGCATACTATAAATTCATACAATTACCACAAAAAAACTAGTTTTAAGTATTTTCATGCTAATTACATGAAAATCAATATCTATCACTATTATGTAGTATCTAGAGACTCATATATCAAGTACATACAATAAATTCACGCAACTACGACAAGAAAACTAGTTTCAAGTATTTTCATGCTAATTTATTGGAAATCAAAGTCTATCACTATTATATAGTGTATCCCCAGACTTATCTATCAAATACATACTATAAATTCAACAAATACCACAAAAAAACTTGTTTCAAGTCTTTTCATGCTAATTACTTGAAAATCAATCTTTATCACTGTTATACAGTATCTAGAGACTTATCTAACAAATGCATACCGTAAATTCATGCAACTACGACAAAAAACTAATTTTAAGTCTTTTCATGCTAATTATTTTAAAATCAATGTCTATTACTATTATATAGTATCTAAATACTCATCTACATACTGTAAATTCACACAACTACCACAAAAAAGTTAGTTTCAAGTCTTTTCATGCTAATTTATTGGAAATCAAAGTCTATCACTATTATATAGTGTATCCACAGACTTATCTATCAAATACATACTGTAAATTCTACAACTACCACAAAAAAACTTGTTTGAAGTCATTTCATGCTAATTACTTTAAAATCAATCTCTATCACTATTATATAGTATCTAGAGACGCATCTATCACATACATACAACAAATTCCTGCAACTACCACAAAAAATCTAGTTCAAGTCTCTTCATGCTAATTACTTTAAAATCAATGTGTATCACTATTATATAGTATCTAGACACTTATCTATCAAATGCATACTATAAATTCATGCAATTACCACAAAAAAACTAGTTTTAAGTATTTTCATGCTAATTACATGAAAATCAATATCTATCACTATTATGTAGTATCTAGAGACTCATATATCAAGTACATACAATAAATTCATGCAACTACGACAAAAAAACTAGTTTCAAGTATTTTCATGCTAATTACATGAAAATCAATATCTATCACTATTATGTAGTATCTAGAGACTCATATATCAAGTACATACAATAAATTCATGCAACTACGACAAAAAAATTAGTTTCAAGTATTTTCATGCTAATTTATTGGAAATCAAAGTCTATCACTATTATATAGTGTATCCACAGACTTATCTATCAAATACATACTATAAATTCAACAAATACCACAAAAAAACTTGTTTCAAGTCTTTTCATGCTAATTACTTGAAAATCAATCTCTATCACTGTTATACAGTATCTAGAGACTTATCTACCAAATGCATACCGTAAATTCATGCAACTACGACAAAAAACTAATTTTAAGTCTTTTCATGCTAATTATTTTAAAATCGATGTCTATTACTATTATATAGTATCTAAATACTCATCTACATACAGTAAATTCACGCAACTACCACAAAAAAGCTAGTTTCAAGTCTTTTCATGCTAATTTATTGGAAATCAAAGTCTATCACTATTATATAGTATCCAGAGACTTATCTATCAAATACATACTGTAAATTCTACAACTACCACAAAAAAACTTGTTTGAAGTCTTTTCATGCTAATTACTTAAAAATCAATCTCTATCACTATTATATAGTATCTAGAGACGCATCTATCACATACATACAACAAATTCCTGCAACTACCACAAAAAATCTAGTTCAAGTCTCTTCATGCTAATTACTTGAAAATCAATGTGTATCACTATTATATAGTATCTAGACACTTATCTATCAAATGCATACTATAAATTCATGCAATTACCACAAAAAAACTAGTTTTAAGTAATTTCATGCTAATTACATGAAAATCAATATCTATCACTATTATGTAGTATCTAGAGACTCATATATCAAGTACATACAATAAATTCATGCAACTACGACAAAAAAACTAGTTTCAAGTATTTTCATGCTAATTACATGAAAATCAATATCTATCACTATTATGTAGTATCTAGAGACTCATATATCAAGTACATACAATAAATTCATGCAACTACGACAAAAAAACTAGTTTCAAGTATTTTCATGCTAATTTATTGGAAATCAAAGTCTATCACTATTATATAGTGTATCCACAGACTTATCTATCAAATACATACTATAAATTCAACAAATACCACAAAAAAACTTGTTTCAAGTCTTTTCATGCTAATTACTTGAAAATCAATCTCTATCACTGTTATACAGTATCTAGAGACTTATCTAACAAATGCATACCGTAAATTCATGCAACTACGACAAAAAACTAATTTTAAGTCTTTTCATGCTAATTATTTTAAAATCAATGTCTATTACTATTATATAGTATCTAAATACTCATCTACATACAGTAAATTCACACAACTACCACAAAAAAGCTAGTTTCAAGTCTTTTCATGTTAATTTATTGGAAATCAAAGTCTATCACTATTATATAGTGTCCAGAGACTTATCTATCAAATACATACTGTAAATTCTACAACTACCACAAAAAAACTTGTTTGAAGTCTTTTCATGCTAATTACTTTAAAATCAATCTCTATCACTATTATATAGTATCTAGAGACGCATGTATCACATACATACAACAAATTCCTGCAACTACCACAAAAAATCTAGTTCAAGTCTCTTCATGCTAATTACTTGAAAATCAATGTGTATCACTATTATATAGTATCTAGACACTTATCTATCAAATGCATACTATAAATTCATACAATTACCACAAAAAAACTAGTTTTAAGTATTTTCATGCTAATTACATGAAAATCAATATCTATCACTATTATGTAGTATCTAGAGACTCATATATCAAGTACATACAATAAATTCACGCAACTACGACAAGAAAACTAGTTTCAAGTATTTTCATGCTAATTTATTGGAAATCAAAGTCTATCACTATTATATAGTGTATCCACAGACTTATCTATCAAATACATACTATAAATTCAACAAATACCACAAAAAAACTTGTTTCAAGTCTTTTCATGCTAATTACTTGAAAATCAATCTCTATCACTGTTATACAGTATCTAGAGACTTATCTAACAAATGCATACCGTAAATTCATGCAACTACGACAAAAAACTAATTTTAAGTCTTTTCATGCTAATTATTTTAAAATCAATGTCTATTACTATTATATAGTATCTAAATACTCATCTACATACAGTAAATTCACGCAACTACCACAAAAAAACTAGTTTCAAGTCATTTCATGCTAATTTAATGGAAATCAAAGTCTATCACTATTATATAGTGTCGAGAGACTTATCTATCAAATACATACTGTAAATTCTACAACTACCACAAAAAAACTTGTTTGAAGTCTTTTCATGCTAATTACTTTAAAATCAATCTCTATCACTATTATATAGTATCTAGAGACGCATCTATCACATACATACAACAAATTCCTGCAACTACCACAAAAAATCTAGTTCAAGTCTCTTCATGCTAATTACTTGAAAATCAATGTGTATCACTATTATATAGTATCTAGACACTTATCTATCAAATGCATACTATAAATTCATGCAATTACCACAAAAAAACTAGTTTTAAGTATTTTCATGCTAATTACATGAAAATCAATATCTATCACTATTATGTAGTATCTAGACACTTATCTATCAAATGCATACTATAAATTCATGCAATTACCACAAAAAAACTAGTTTTAAGTATTTTCATGCTAATTACATGAAAATCAATATCTATCACTATTATGTAGTATCTAGAGACTCATATATCAAGTACATACAATAAATTCATGCAACTACGACAAAAAAACTAGTTTCAAGTATTTTCATGCTAATTACATGAAAATCAATATCTATCACTATTATGTAGTATCTAGAGACTCATATATCAAGTACATACAATAAATTCATGCAACTACGACAAAAAAATTAGTTTCAAGTATTTTCATGCTAATTTATTGGAAATCAAAGTCTATCACTATTATATAGTGTATCCACAGACTTATCTATCAAATACATACTATAAATTCAACAAATACCACAAAAAAACTTGTTTCAAGTCTTTTCATGCTAATTACTTGAAAATCAATCTTTATCACTGTTATACAGTATCTAGAGACTTATCTAACAAATGCATACCGTAAATTCATGCAACTACGACAAAAAACTAATTTTAAGTCTTTTCATGCTAATTATTTTAAAATCAATGTCTATTACTATTATATAGTATCTAAATACTCATCTACATACAGTAAATTCACACAACTACCACAAAAAAGTTAGTTTCAAGTCTTTTCATGCTAATTTATTGGAAATCAAAGTCTATCACTATTATATAGTGTATCCACAGACTTATCTATCAAATACATACTGTAAATTCTACAACTACCACAAAAAAACTTGTTTGAAGTCATTTCATGCTAATTACTTTAAAATCAATCTCTATCACTATTATATAGTATCTAGAGACGCATCTATCACATACATACAACAAATTCCTGCAACTACCACAAAAAATCTAGTTCAAGTCTCGTCATGCTAATTACTTGAAAATCAATGTGTATCACTATTATATAGTATCTAGACACTTATCTATCAAATGCATACTATAAATTCATGCAATTACCACAAAAAAACTAGTTTTAAGTATTTTCATGCTAATTACATGAAAATCAATATCTATCACTATTATGTAGTATCTAGACACTTATCTATCAAATGCATACTATAAATTCATGCAATTACCACAAAAAAACTAGTTTTAAGTATTTTCATGCTAATTACATGAAAATCAATATCTATCACTATTATGTAGTATCTAGAGACTCATATATCAAGTACATACAATAAATTCATGCAACTACGACAAAAAAACTAGTTTCAAGTATTTTCATGCTAATTTATTGGAAATCAAAGTCTATCACTATTATATAGTGTATCCACAGACTTATCTATCAAATACATACTATAAATTCAACAAATAGCACAAAAAAACTTGTTTCAAGTCTTTTCATGCTAATTACTTGAAAATCAATCTCTATCACTGTTATACAGTATCTAGAGACTTATCTAACAAATGCATACCGTAAATTCATGCAACTATGACAAAAAACTACTTTTAAGTCTTTTCATGCTAATTATTTTAAAATCAATGTCTATTACTATTATATAGTATCTAAATACTCATCTACATACCGTAAATTCATGCAACTACGACAAAAAACTAATTTTAAGTCTTTTCATGCTAACTATTTTAAAATCAATGTCTATTACTATTATATAGTATCTAAACTCATCTACATACAGTAAATTCACGCAACTACCACAAAAAAGCTAGTTTCAAGTCTTTTCATGCTAATTTATTGGAAATCAAAGTCTATCACAAAAAAACTAGTTTCAAGTATTTTCATGCTAATTACATGAAAATCAATATCTATCACTATTATGTAGTATCTAGAGACTCATATATCAAGTACATACAATAAATTCATGCAACTACGACAAAAAAATTAGTTTCAAGTATTTTCATGCTAATTTATTGGAAATCAAAGTCTATCACTATTATATAGTGTATCCACAGACTTATCTATCAAATACATACTATAAATTCAACAAATACCACAAAAAAACTTGTTTCAAGTCTTTTCATGCTAATTACTTGAAAATCAATCTTTATCACTGTTATACAGTATCTAGAGACTTATCTAACAAATGCATACCGTAAATTCATGCAACTACGACAAAAAACTAATTTTAAGTCTTTTCATGCTAATTATTTTAAAATCAATGTCTATTACTATTATATAGTATCTAAATACTCATCTACATACAGTAAATTCACACAACTACCACAAAAAAGCTAGTTTCAAGTCTTTTCATGCTAATTTATTGGAAATCAAAGTCTATCACTATTATATAGTGTCCAGAGACTTATCTATCAAATACATACTGTAAATTCTACAACTACCACAAAAAAACTTGTTTGAAGTCTTTTCATGCTAATTACTTTAAAATCAATCTCTATCACTATTATATAGTATCTAGAGACGCATCTATCACATACATACAACAAATTCCTGCAACTACCACAAAAAATCTAGTTCAAGTCTCGTCATGCTAATTACTTGAAAATCAATGTGTATCACTATTATATAGTATCTAGACACTTATCTATCAAATGCATACTATAAATTCATGCAATTACCACAAAAAAACTAGTTTTAAGTATTTTCATGCTAATTACATGAAAATCAATATCTATCACTATTATGTAGTATCTAGAGACTCATATATCAAGTACATACAATAAATTCATGCAACTACGACAAAAAAACTAGTTTCAAGTATTTTCATGCTAATTACATGAAAATCAATATCTATCACTATTATGTAGTATCTAGAGACTCATATATCAAGTACATACAATAAATTCATGCAACTACGACAAAAAAACTAGTTTCAAGTATTTTCATGCTAATTTATTGGAAATCAAAGTCTATCACTATTATATAGTGTATCCACAGACTTATCTATCAAATACATACTATAAATTCAACAAATACCACAAAAAAACTTGTTTAAAGTCTTTTCATGCTAATTACTTGAAAATCAATCTCTATCACTGTTATACAGTATCTAGAGACTTATCTAACAAATGCATACCATAAATTCATGCAACTACGACAAAAAACTAATTTTAAGTCTTTTCATGCTAATTATTTTAAAATCAATGTCTATTACTATTATATAGTATCTAAATACTCATCTACATACAGTAAATTTATTGGAAATCAAAGTCTATCACTGTTATACAGTATCTAGAGACTTATCTAACAAATGCATACCGTAAATTCACGCAACTACCACAAAAAAGCTAGTTTCAAGTCTTTTCATGCTAATTTATTGGAAATCAAAGTCTATCACTATTATATAGTGTCCAGAGACTTATCTATCAAATACATACTGTAAATTCTACAACTACCACAAAAAAACTTGTTTGAAGTCTTTTCATGCTAATTACTTAAAAATCAATCTCTATCACTATTATATAGTATCTAGAGACGCATCTATCACATACATACAACAAATTCCTGCAACTACCACAAAAAATCTAGTTCAAGTCTCTTCATGCTAATTACTTGAAAATCAATGTGTATCACTATTATATAGTATCTAGACACTTATCTATCAAATGCATACTATAAATTCATGCAATTACCACAAAAAAACTAGTTTTAAGTAATTTCATGCTAATTACATGAAAATCAATATCTATCACTATTATGTAGTATCTAGAGACTCATATATCAAGTACATACAATAAATTCATGCAACTACGACAAAAAAACTAGTTTCAAGTATTTTCATGCTAATTACATGAAAATCAATATCTATCACTATTATGTAGTATCTAGAGACTCATATATCAAGTACATACAATAAATTCATGCAACTACGACAAAAAAACTAGTTTCAAGTATTTTCATGCTAATTTATTGGAAATCAAAGTCTATCACTATTATATAGTGTATCCACAGACTTATCTATCAAATACATACTATAAATTCAACAAATACCACAAAAAAACTTGTTTCAAGTCTTTTCATGCTAATTACTTGAAAATCAATCTCTATCACTGTTATACAGTATCTAGAGACTTATCTAACAAATGCATACCGTAAATTCATGCAACTACGACAAAAAACAAATTTTAAGTCTTTTCATGCTAATTATTTTAAAATCAAAGTCTATTACTATTATATAGTATCTAAATACTCATCTACATACAGTAAATTCACGCAACTACCACAAAAAAGCTAGTTTCAAGTCATTTCATGCTAATTTAATGGAAATCAAAGTCTATCACTATTATATAGTGTCCAGAGACTTATCTATCAAATACATTCTGTAAATTCTACAACTACCACAAAAAAACTTGTTTGAAGTCTTTTCATGCTAATTACTTTAAAATCAATCTCTATCACTATTATATAGTATCTAGAGACGCATCTATCACATACATACAACAAATTCCTGCAACTACCACAAAAAATCTAGTTCAAGTCTCTTCATGCTAATTACTTGAAAATCAATGTGTATCACTATTATATAGTATCTAGACACTTATCTATCAAATGCATACTATAAATTCATGCAATTACCACAAAAAAACTAGTTTTAAGTATTTTCATGCTAATTACATGAAAATCAATATCTATCACTATTATGTAGTATCTAGAGACTCATATATCAAGTACATACAATAAATTCATGCAACTACGACAAAAAAACTAGTTTGAAGTATTTTCATGCTAATTTATTGGAAATCAAAGTCTATCACTATTATATAGTGTATCCACAGACTTATCTATCAAATACATACTATAAATTCAACAAATACCACAAAAAAACTCATTTCAAGTCTTTTCATGTTAATTACTTGAAAATCAATCTCTATCACTGTTATACAGTATCTAGAGACTTATCTAACAAATGCATACCGTAAATTCATGCAACTACGACAAAAAACTAATTTTAAGTCTTTTCATGCTAATTATTTTAAAATCAATGTCTATTACTATTATATAGTATCTAAATACTCATCTACATACAGTAAATTTATTGGAAATCAAAGTCTATCACTGTTATACAGTATCTAGAGACTTATCTAACAAATGCATACCGTAAATTCACGCAACTACCACAAAAAAGCTAGTTTCAAGTCTTTTCATGCTAATTTATTGGAAATCAAAGTCTATCACTATTATATAGTGTCCAGAGACTTATCTATCAAATACATACTGTAAATTCTACAACTACCACAAAAAAACTTGTTTGAAGTCTTTTCATGCTAATTACTTTAAAATCAATCTCTATCACTATTATATAGTGTCCAGGGACTTATCTATCAAATACATACTGTAAATTCTACAACTACCACAAAAAAACTTGTTTAAAGTCTTTTCATGCTAATTACTTTAAAATCAATCGCTATCACTATTATATAGTATCTAGAGACGCATCTATCACAAACACACAATAAATTCATGCAATTACCACAAAAAAACTAGTTTTAAGTATTTTCATGCTAATTACACGAAAATCAATATCTATCACTATTATGTAGTATCTACAGACTCATATATCAAGTACATACAATAAATTCATGCAACTACGACAAAAAAACTAGTTTCAAGTATTTTCATGCTAATTACATGAAAATCAATATCTATCACTATTATGTAGTATCTAGAGACTCATATATCAAGTACATACAATAAATTCATGCAACTACGACAAAAAAACTAGTTTCAAGTATTTTCATGCTAATTTATTGGAAATCAGAGTCTATCACTATTATATAGTGTCCGGAGACTTATCTATCAAATACATACTATAAATTCTACAACTACCACAAAAAAACATGTTTCAAGTCTTTTCATGCTAATTACTTGAAAATCAATCTCTATCACTGTTATACAGTATCTAGAGACTTATCTAACAAATGCATACCATAAATTCATGCAACTACGACAAAAAACTAATTTTAAGTTTTTTCGTGCTAATTATTTTAAAATCAATGTCTATTACTATTATATAGTATCTAAATACTCATCTACATACAGTAAATTCACGCAACTACCACAAAAAAGCTAGTCTCAAGTCTTTTCATGCTAATTTATTGGAAATCAAAGTCTATCACTATTATATAGTGTCCAGAGACTTATCTATCAAATACATACTCTAAATTCTACAACTACCACAAAAAAACTTGTTTGAAGTCCTTTCATGCTAATTACTTTAAAATCAATCTCTATCACTATTATATAGTATCTAGAGACGCATCTATCACATACATACAACAAATTCCTGCAACTACCACAAAAAATCTAGTTCAAGTCTCTTCATGCTAATTACTTGAAAATCAATGTGTATCACTATTATATAGTATCTAGACACTTATCTATCAAATGCATACTATAAATTCATGCAATTACCACAAAAAAACTAGTTTTAGGTATTTTCATGCTAATTACTTGAAAATCAATGTGTATCACTATTATATAGTATCTAGAGACTTATCTATCAAATGCATACTATAAATTCATGCAATTACCACAAAAAAACTAGTTTTAAGTATTTTCAAGCTAATTACATGAAAATCAATATCTATCACTATTATGTAGTATCTAGAGACTCATATATCAAGTACATACAATAAATTCATGCAACTACGACAAAAAAACTAGTTTCAAGTATTTTCATGCTAATTTATTGGAAATCAGAGTCTATCACTATTATATAGTGTCCGAAGACTTATCTATCAAATACATACTATAAATTCTACAACTACCACAAAAAAACTTGTTTCAAGTCTTTTCATGCTAATTACTTGAAAATCAATCTCTATCACTGTTATACAGTATCTAGAGACTTATCTAACAAATGCATACCATAAATTCATGCAACTACAACAAAAAACTAATTTTAAGTCTTTTGATGCTAATTATTTTAAAATCAATGTCTATTACTATTATATAGTATCTAAATACTCATCTACATACAGTAAATTCACGCAACTACCACAAAAAAGCTAGTGTCAAGTCTTTTCATGCTAATTTATTGGAAATCAAAGTCTATCACAATTATATAGTGTCCAGAGACTTATCTATCAAATACATACTATAAATTCTACAACTACCACAAAAAAACTTGTTTGAAGTCTTTTCATGCTAATTACTTTAAAATCAATCTCTATCACTATTATATAGTATCTAGAGACGCATCTATCACATACATACAACAAATTCCTGCAACTACCACAAAAAATCTAGTTCAAGTCTCTTCATGCTAATTACTTGAAAATCAATGTGTATCACTATTATATAGTATCTAGACACTTATCTATCAAATGCATACTATAAATTCATGCAATTACCACAAAAAAACTAGTTTTAGGTATTTTCATGCTAATTACTTGAAAATCAATGTGTATCACTATTATATAGTATCTAGAGACTTATCTATCAAATGCATACTATAAATTCATGCAATTACCACAAAAAAACTAGTTTTAAGTATTTTCAAGCTAATTACATGAAAATCAATATCTATCACTATTATGTAGTATCTAGAGACTCATATATCAAGTACATACAATAAATTCATGCAACTACGACAAAAAAACTAGTTTCAAGTATTTTCATGCTAATTTATTGGAAATCAGAGTCTATCACTATTATATAGTGTCCGGAGACTTATCTATCAAATACATACTATAAATTCTACAACTACCACAAAAAAACATGTTTCAAGTCTTTTCATGCTAATTACTTGAAAATCAATCTCTATCACTGTTATACAGTATCTAGAGACTTATCTAACAAATGCATACCATAAATTCATGCAACTACGACAAAAAACTAATTTTAAGTCTTTTCATGCTAATTATTTTAAAATCAATGTCTATTACTATTATATAGTATCTAAATACTCATCTACATACAGTAAATTCACGCAACTACCACAAAAAAGCTAGTCTCAAGTCTTTTCATGCTAATTTATTGGAAATCAAAGTCTATCACTATTATATAGTGTCCAGAGACTTATCTATCAAATACATACTATAAATTCTACAACTACCACAAAAAAACTTGTTTGAAGTCTTTTCATGCTAATTACTTTAAAATCAATCTCTATCACTATTATATAGTATCTAGAGACGCATCTATCACATACATACAACAAATTCCTGCAACTACCACAAAAAATCAAGTTCAAGTCTCTTCATGCTAATTACTTGAAAATCAATGTGTATCACTATTATATAGTATCTAGACACTTATCTATCAAATGCATACTATAAATTCATGCAATTACCAAAAAAAAACTAGTTTTAAGTATTTTCATGCGAATTACTTTAAAATCAATGTGTATCACTATTATATAGTATCTACAGACTTATCTATCAAATGCATACTATAAATTCATGCAATTACCACAAAAAAACTAGTTTTAAGTATTTTCAAGCTAATTACATGAAAATCAATATCTATCACTATTATGTAGTATCTAGAGACTCATATATCAAGTACATACAATAAATTCATGCAACTACGACAAAAAAACTAGTTTCAAGTATTTTCATGCTAATTTATTGGAAATCAAAGTCTATCACTATTATATAGTGTCCGGAGACTTATCTATCAAATACATACTATAAATTCTACAACTACCACAAAAAAACATGTTTCAAGTCTTTTCATGCTAATTACTTGAAAATCAATCTCTATCACTGTTATACAGTATCTAGAGACTTATCTAACAAATGCATACCATAAATTCATGCAACTACGACAAAAAACTAATTTTAAGTCTTTTCATGCTAATTATTTTAAAATCAATGTCTATTACTATTATATAGTATCTAAATACTCATCTACATACAGTAAATTCACGCAACTACCACAAAAAAGCTAGTCTCAAGTCTTTTCATGCTAATTTATTGGAAATCAAAGTCTATCACTATTATATAGTGTCCAGAGACTTATCTATCAAATACATACTATAAATTCTACAACTACCACAAAAAAACTTGTTTGAAGTCTTTTCATGCTAATTACTTTAAAATCAATCTCTATCACTATTATATAGTATCTAGAGACGCATCTATCACATACATACAACAAATTCCTGCAACTACCACAAAAAATCAAGTTCAAGTCTCTTCATGCTAATTACTTGAAAATCAATGTGTATCACTATTATATAGTATCTAGACACTTATCTATCAAATGCATACTATAAATTCATGCAATTACCAAAAAAAAACTAGTTTTAAGTATTTTCATGCGAATTACTTTAAAATCAATGTGTATCACTATTATATAGTATCTACAGACTTATCTATCAAATGCATACTATAAATTCATGCAATTACCACAAAAAAACTAGTTTTAAGTATTTTCAAGCTAATTACATGAAAATCAATATCTATCACTATTATGTAGTATCTAGAGACTCATATATCAAGTACATACAATAAATTCATGCAACTACGACAAAAAAACTAGTTTCAAGTATTTTCATGCTAATTTATTGGAAATCAGAGTCTATCACTATTATATAGTGTCCGGAGACTTATCTATCAAATACATACTATAAATTCTACAACTACCACAAAAAAACATGTTTCAAGTCTTTTCATGCTAATTACTTGAAAATCAATCTCTATCACTGTTATACAGTATCTAGAGACTTATCTAACAAATGCATACCATAAATTCATGCAACTACGACAAAAAACTAATTTTAAGTCTTTTCATGCTAATTATTTTAAAATCAATGTCTATTACTATTATATAGTATCTAAATACTCATCTACATACAGTAAATTCACGCAACTACCACAAAAAAGCTAGTCTCAAGTCTTTTCATGCTAATTTATTGGAAATCAAAGTCTATCACTATTATATAGTGTCCAGAGACTTATCTATCAAATACATACTATAAATTCTACAACTACCACAAAAAAACTTGTTTGAAGTCTTTTCATGCTAATTACTTTAAAATCAATCTCTATCACTATTATATAGTATCTAGAGACGCATCTATCACATACATACAACAAATTCCTGCAACTACCACAAAAAATCAAGTTCAAGTCTCTTCATGCTAATTACTTGAAAATCAATGTGTATCACTATTATATAGTATCTAGACACTTATCTATCAAATGCATACTATAAATTCATGCAATTACCAAAAAAAAACTAGTTTTAAGTATTTTCATGCGAATTACTTTAAAATCAATGTGTATCACTATTATATAGTATCTACAGACTTATCTATCAAATGCATACTATAAATTCATGCAATTACCACAAAAAAACTAGTTTTAAGTATTTTCAAGCTAATTACATGAAAATCAATATCTATCACTATTATGTAGTATCTAGAGACTCATATATCAAGTACATACAATAAATTCATGCAACTACGACAAAAAAACTAGTTTCAAGTATTTTCATGCTAATTTATTGGAAATCAAAGTCTATCACTATTATATAGTGTCCGGAGACTTATCTATCAAATACATACTATAAATTCTACAACTACCACAAAAAAACATGTTTCAAGTCTTTTCATGCTAATTACTTGAAAATCAATCTCTATCACTGTTATACAGTATCTAGAGACTTATCTAACAAATGCATACCATAAATTCATGCAACTACGACAAAAAACTAATTTTAAGTCTTTTCATGCTAATTATTTTAAAATCAATGTCTATTACTATTATATAGTATCTAAATACTCATCTACATACAGTAAATTCACGCAACTACCACAAAAAAGCTAGTCTCAAGTCTTTTCATGCTAATTTATTGGAAATCAAAGTCTATCACTATTATATAGTGTCCAGAGACTTATCTATCAAATACATACTATAAATTCTACAACTACCACAAAAAAACTTGTTTGAAGTCTTTTCATGCTAATTACTTTAAAATCAATCTCTATCACTATTATATAGTATCTAGAGACGCATCTATCACATACATACAACAAATTCCTGCAACTACCACAAAAAATCAAGTTCAAGTCTCTTCATGCTAATTACTTGAAAATCAATGTGTATCACTATTATATTGTATCTAGGCACTTATCTATCAAATGCATACTATAAATTCATGCAATTACCAAAAAAAAACTAGTTTTAAGTATTTTCATGCGAATTACTTTAAAATCAATGTGTATCACTATTATATAGTATCTACAGACTTATCTATCAAATGCATACTATAAATTCATGCAATTACCACAAAAAAACTAGTTTTAAGTATTTTCAAGCTAATTACATGAAAATCAATATCTATCACTATTATGTAGTATCTAGAGACTCATATATCAAGTACATACAATAAATTCATGCAACTACGACAAAAAAACTAGTTTCAAGTATTTTCATGCTAATTTATTGGAAATCAAAGTCTATCACTATTATATAGTGTCCGGAGACTTATCTATCAAATACATACTATAAATTCTACAACTACCACAAAAAAACATGTTTCAAGTCTTTTCATGCTAATTACTTGAAAATCAATCTCTATCACTGTTATACAGTATCTAGAGACTTATCTAACAAATGCATACCATAAATTCATGCAACTACGACAAAAAACTAATTTTAAGTCTTTTCATGCTAATTATTTTAAAATCAATGTCTATTACTATTATATAGTATCTAAATACTCATCTACATACAGTAAATTCACGCAACTACCACAAAAAAGCTAGTCTCAAGTCTTTTCATGCTAATTTATTGGAAATCAAAGTCTATCACTATTATATAGTGTCCAGAGACTTATCTATCAAATACATACTATAAATTCTACAACTACCACAAAAAAACTTGTTTGAAGTCTTTTCATGCTAATTACTTTAAAATCAATCTCTATCACTATTATATAGTATCTAGAGACGCATCTATCACATACATACAACAAATTCCTGCAACTACCACAAAAAATCAAGTTCAAGTCTCTTCATGCTAATTACTTGAAAATCAATGTGTATCACTATTATATTGTATCTAGGCACTTATCTATCAAATGCATACTATAAATTCATGCAATTACCAAAAAAAAACTAGTTTTAAGTATTTTCATGCGAATTACTTTAAAATCAATGTGTATCACTATTATATAGTATCTACAGACTTATCTATCAAATGCATACTATAAATTCATGCAATTACCACAAAAAAACTAGTTTTAAGTATTTTCAAGCTAATTACATGAAAATCAATATCTATCACTATTATGTAGTATCTAGAGACTCATATATCAAGTACATACAATAAATTCATGCAACTACGACAAAAAAACTAGTTTCAAGTATTTTCATGCTAATTTATTGGAAATCAGAGTCTATCACTATTATATAGTGTCCGGAGACTTATCTATCAAATACATACTATAAATTCTACAACTACCACAAAAAAACATGTTTCAAGTCTTTTCATGCTAATTACTTGAAAATCAATCTCTATCACTGTTATACAGTATCTAGAGACTTATCTAACAAATGCATACCATAAATTCATGCAACTACGACAAAAAACTAATTTTAAGTCTTTTCATGCTAATTATTTTAAAATCAATGTCTATTACTATTATATAGTATCTAAATACTCATCTACATACAGTAAATTCACGCAACTACCACAAAAAAGCTAGTCTCAAGTCTTTTCATGCTAATTTATTGGAAATCAAAGTCTATCACTATTATATAGTGTCCAGAGACTTATCTATCAAATACATACTATAAATTCTACAACTACCACAAAAAAACTTGTTTGAAGTCTTTTCATGCTAATTACTTTAAAATCAATCTCTATCACTATTATATAGTATCTAGAGACGCATCTATCACATACATACAACAAATTCCTGCAACTACCACAAAAAATCAAGTTCAAGTCTCTTCATGCTAATTACTTGAAAATCAATGTGTATCACTATTATATAGTATCTAGACACTTATCTATCAAATGCATACTATAAATTCATGCAATTACCAAAAAAAAACTAGTTTTAAGTATTTTCATGCGAATTACTTTAAAATCAATGTGTATCACTATTATATAGTATCTACAGACTTATCTATCAAATGTATACTATAAATTCATGCAATTACCACAAAAAAACTAGTTTTAAGTATTTTCAAGCTAATTACATGAAAATCAATATCTATCACTATTATGTAGTATCTAGAGACTCATATATCAAGTACATACAATAAATTCATGCAACTACGACAAAAAAACTAGTTTCAAGTATTTTCATGCTAATTTATTGGAAATCAAAGTCTATCACTATTATATAGTGTATCCACAGACTTATCTATCAAATACATACTATAAATTCAACAAATACCACAAAAAAACTTGTTTCAAGTCTTTTCATGCTAATTACTTGAAAATCAATCTCTATCACTGTTATACAGTATCTAGAGACTTATCTAACAAATGCATACCGTAAATTCATGCAACTACGACAAAAAACTAATTTTAAGTCTTTTCATGCTAATTATTTTAAAATCAATGTCTATTACTATTATATAGTATATAAATACTCATCTACATACAGTAAATTCACACAACTACCACAAAAAAGCTAGTTTCAAGTCTTTTCATGTTAATTTATTGGAAATCAAAGTCTATCACTATTATATAGTGTCCAGAGACTTATCTATCAAATACATACTGTAAATTCTACAACTACCACAAAAAAACTTGTTTGAAGTCTTTTCATGCTAATTACTTTAAAATCAATCTCTATCACTATTATATAGTATCTAGAGACGCATCTATCACATACATACAACAAATTCCTGCAACTACCACAAAAAATCTAGTTCAAGTCTCTTCATGCTAATTACTTGAAAATCAATGTGTATCACTATTATATAGTATCTAGACACTTATCTATAAAATGCATACTATAAATTCATGCAATTACCACAAAAAAACTAGTTTTAAGTATTTTCATGCTAATTACATGAAAATCAATATCTATCACTATTATGTAGTATCTAGAGACTCATATATCAAGTACATACAATAAATTCATGCAACTACGACAAAAAAACTAGTTTCAAGTATTTTCATGCTAATTTATTGGAAATCAAAGTCTATCACTATTATATAGTGTATCCACAGACTTATGTATCAAATACATACTATAAATTCAACAAATACTACAAAAAAAACTTATTTCAAGTCTTTTCATGCTAATTACTTGAAAATCAATCTCTATCACTATTATATAGTATCTAGAGACGCATGTACATACAATAAATTCATGCAACTACAACAAAAAAACTTGTTTCAAGTCTTTTCATGCTATTTACTTGAAAATCAATCTCTATCACTATTATATAGTATCTAGAGACGCATCTATCACATACATACAACAAATTCATGCAACTACCACAAAAAAACTAGTTTCAAGTCTTTTCATGCTAATTACTTGAAAATCAATGTGTATCACTATTATATATTATCTAGAGATTCATCTATCACATACATACAATACATTCATGCAACTACCACCGCAAATTTAGTTTCAAATATTTTCATGCTAATTACTTGAAATTAAATATCTATCACTGTTATACAGTATCTAGAGACTTATCTAACAAATGCATACCATAAATTCATGCAACTACGACAAAAAACTAATTTTAAGTCTTTTCATGCTAATTATTTTAAAATCAATGTCTATTAGTATTATATAGTATCTAAATACTCATCTACATACAGTAAATTCACGCAACTACCACAAAAAACCTAGTTTCAAGTCTTTTCATGCTAATTTATTGGAAATCAAAGTCTATCACTATTATATAGTGTCCAGAGACTTATCTATCAAATACATACTATAAATTCTACAACTACCACAAAAAAACTTGTTTGAAGTCTTTTCATGCTAATTAGTTTAAAATCAATGTCTATCACTATTATATAGTATCTACAGACGCATCTATCACATACATACAACAAATTCCTGCAACTACCAAAATAAATCTAGTTCAAGTCTCTTCATGCTAATTACTTGAAAATCAATGTGTATCACTATTATATAGCATCTAGACATTTATCTATCAAATGCATACTATAAATTCATGCAATTACCACAAAAAAACTAGTTTTAAGTATATTCATGATAATTACATGAAAATCAATATCTATCACTATTGTGTAGTATCTAGAGCCTCATATATCAAGTACATACAATAAATTCATGCAACTACGACAAAAAAACTAGTTTCAAGTATTTTCATGCTAATTTATTGGAAATCAAAGTCTATCACTATTATATAGTATCCACAAACTTATTTATCAAATACATACTACAAATTCAACAACTTCTACAAAAAAACTTGTTTCATGTCTTTTCATGCTAATTACTTGAAAATCAATATCTATCACTATTATATAGTATCTAGAGACGCATCTATCACATACATACAATAAATTCATGCAACTACCACAAAAAAACTAGTTTCAAGTCTTTTCATGCTAATTACTTGAAAATCAATGTGTATCACTATTATATATTATCTAGAGACTCATCTATCACATACATACAATACATTCATGCAACTACCACCACAAAACTAATTTCAGATCTTTTCATGCTAATTACTTGAAATTAAATATCTATCACTGTTATACAGTATCCAGAGACTTATCTAACAAATGCATACCATAAATTCTTGCAACTACGACAAAAAACTAATTTAAAGTCTTTTCATGCTAATTATTTTAAAATCAATATCTATTACTATTATATAGTATCTAAATACTAATATACATACAATAAATTCTCGCAACTACCACAAAAAAGTTAGTTTCAAGTCTTTTCATGCTAATTTATTGGAAATCAAAGTCTATCTTTATTATATAGTGTCCAGAGACTTATCTATCAAATACATACTATAAATTCTACAAGTACCACAAAAAAACTTGTTTCAAGTCTTTTCATGCTAATTACTTGAATATCAATATCTATCACTATTATATAGTATCTAGAGACGCATCTATCACATACATACAACAAATTCATGCAACTACCACAAAAAATCTAGTTCAAGTCTCTTCATGCTAATTACTTGAAAATCAATCTCTATCACTATTATATAGTATCTCGAGACGCATCTATCACATACATACAATAAATTCATGCAACTACGACAAAAAACTAAGTTTAAGTCTTTTCATGCTAATTATTTTAAATCAATGTCTATTACTATTATATAGTATCTAAAGACTCATCTATCACATACATACAATACATTCATGCAACTACCACCACAAAACTAGTTTCAAATCTTTCATTGCTAATTACTTGAAATTAAATATCTATCACTGTTATACTGTATCCAGAGACTTATCTAACAAATGCATACCATAAATTCATGCAACTACGACAAAAAACTAAGTTTAAGTCTTTTCATGCTAATTATTTTAAATCAATGTCTATTACTATTATATAGTATCTAAATACTCATATACATACAGTAAATTCACGCAACTACAACAAAAAAGCTAGTTTCAAGTCTTTTCATGCTAATTTATTGGAAATCAAAATCTATCCCTATATTTCTTATTAGATACACGCTTTAGACAGTGAGTGTGTCTTGAAGGTTCACAAGTGCCAACAAGCCTCACCATTAGGAGTCGTCTAGTTTAAATTTTTGCAATTTAAATTCTTAGTTTTTAAAAACTTTCTCTTAGTTTCTTTCTTTATAAAACTCTTTGTTTGTGTTGAAGAAGTTTTCATTGGAAGGAGATTTGTGAAGTGCATTGGGATAAGTTCTGGCTAGGAAAGACTTGGTACTTAAGAGTGTCCATTGTGACCCACCTCTCTTTCCTGGGAATTTGCCTTGTGTGCTAAACTCACTTTCCTTCTTGTGAAAAATCTTTTAAATACAAAGCTTAATATGTCTATGTATACTTATCATCATAGTAGAAGAAAGATTTATAACCCTCATTATCAAAAAAAGGAAGGGATGCATTTTGAGCCTAGAAGTTTATATTATTCTACCGAGCCTGAAGTATACATTCCTTACTTTGATGGAAATAAAAATGTTGAAGCATATTTAGAATGGGAAACAAAAGTTGATCAAATCTTTGAAAAACATCAATTGGATGAATTTAGAAAATTTTCCATGGCTACCCTAAGTTTTCAAGAATATGCTAGGTCTTGGTGGATACAAAGGGAAGCTGATGTTAGAATTGGTAGAAAATCAGAAATATTGAATTGGGATGAATTGAAGATGTGTATGAGAAGAAAGTTTGTTCCACCTTCATATGTGAAAAAGAAAAAGCTTAGAGAAGAAATGAAAGAGCTTGTAGAAAAAGGAAGAAATTTTATATACAGAGAAAAAGAATATGTTAGAAGAGACAAAGAGTTTAGAGAAAAATTCCAAGCTCTTGTCAGAAAGAAAGAAGAGAATGAGAAAAAGGAAAGTAAAAAAAACTCTTTTTCTCGAGTTGAATCAGATATCGATAACATTTTATCTTCTCTAGAAAACCCTTGTGAGGATGTGCTTGAAGAAAAATCTATGTTTGGAGCTGAACCAAATATAGATATAAATATTTCCTCCACAGAAAATACAGAAGAATGTTTGATTGAAAAGGAAGAAGAAGAGGAAACCCACAAAGAAGAAGAGTCTTTTATGACACCCCCTGAAAGCATGGTTGAGAAAGAATCCTTAAAGGGGGATTGCAATACTTTGAACTCTTCTTTTCAATTATATAATGCTCATTCTTCTTCACAAAAATATCAAAAACAACACTTTGTGATGTTGTTGCCTAGCTTGGGCAATAAACAACACAAAGTGAACAAAAATATTTTTGAAATGAGCCTTATGTTTTTCTTTAAAAAGAATTTTAAAGAAGAGGGGACTTATTTTTGTTTAGTTTTCTTTTCTTTTAATTTTCTTTTAAAAAGGAAATTTATCTCATGTTTGTTTGATGTTTATTGCAGATTGACATTTGACCCAGGAGGAAAACATCAAATAAACAGAGGTTGCTGTCATTGAGCATCATTCAGATCTGAGGACAGATCCTTTTCAAGAGGGAGGGGATGATGGAAACCGTCCAGCCTCAAAACTTTTGGCCAAGAAGATAGACGAAGATCGAGTTTTAATGAAGAGTTTGTAAAGTCTTTTTCTTCTTCTTAGTCTTGTAAAAATTGTATAGAGTAGTTAGGAAGTTTTGGGCCTTGTATTTTGGGCCAAAGTAGAGAAAGATGTAAATAGAAAACAAAGTAATGTGTAAAATAATAAAAGAGGGGTGCAAATAGAAATGTAGGCAAGGAAGACATGAGTCTCCACATGTCTTCTCCTTAATGGAGAGGATTTGCACCAATAAGGTGGTGACACTTGTCACACTCTCATTTGAGAGTTTTTGAGAGACTTTATCCTATAAATAGGAGTCTCTTATACATGTATTTCTTTAACTTTGAATTAGTAATGAAATGCTGCCTAATTTTGGCCATTCTACTTGTTCTTAAGTTCTCCCTAGGTTAGTCTCCTTCAAGACTTAGCCTAGACTCTTTCCTAGTGAGTTGGCCTCACCTCTCACTCTCACAAATTCCTACTCCACTTCAATCCATGGAAACTGCTCTTGAGTTTCTTTAATGCTTCCGCTCATCATATCTCCTTCATCATTCATCCAAAGAAGAAATTACAAAGATCACTAATAGAAGAAGAACGTTTTTCCATCATATAGTGTCCAGAGACTTATCTAACAAATACATACTATAAATTCTACAAGTACCACAAAAAAACTTGTTTCAAGTCTTTTCATGCTAATTACTTGAAAATCAATCTCTATCACTATTATATAGTATCCAGAGACGCATCTATCACACACATACAACAAATTCATGCAACTACCACAAAAAATCTAGTTGAAGTCTCTTCATGCTAATTACTTGAAAATCAATGTGTATCACTATTATATAGTATCTAGACACTTATCTATCAAATGCATACTATAAATTCATGCAATTACCACAAAAATCTAGTTTTAAGTATTTTCATTATAATTACATGAAAATCAATACCTATCACTATTATGTAGTATCTAGAGACTCATATATCTAGTACATACAATAAATTCATGCAACTACGACAACAAAAATAGTTTCAAGTCTTTTAATGCTAATTTATTGGAAATCAAAGTCTATCACTATTATATAGTATCCACAGACTTATCTATCAAATACATACTATAAATTCAACAACTACTACAAAAAAACTTGTTTCATGTCTTTTCATGCTAATTACTTGAAAATCAATATCTATCACTATTATATAGTATCTAGAGACGCATCTATCACATACATACAATAAATTCATGCAACTACCACAAAACACCTAGTTTCAAGTCTTTTCATGCTAATTACTTGAAAATCAATGTGTATCACTATTATATATTATCTAGAGACTCATCTATCACATACATACAATACATTCATGCAACTACCACCACAAAACTAGTTTCAAATATTTTCATGCTAATTACTTGAAATTAAATATCTATCACTGTTATACAGTATCTAGAGACTTATCTAACAAATGCATACCATAAATTCATGGAACTACGACAAAAAACTAATTTTAAGTCTTTTCATGCTAATTATTTTAAAATCAATGTCTATTAGTATTATATAGTATCTAAATACTCATCTACATACAGTAAATTCATGCAACTACCACAAAAAAGCTAGTTTCAAGTCTTTTCATGCTAATTTATTGGAAATCAAAGTCTATCACTATTATATAGTGTCCAGAGACTTATCTATCAAAAACATACTATAAATTCTACAACTACCATAAAAAAACTTGTTTTAAGTCTTTTCATGCTAATTACTTTAAAATCAATCTCTATCACTATTCTATAGTATCTAGAGACACATCTATGACATACATACAACAAATTCCTGTAACTACCACAAAAAATCTAGTTCAAGTGTCTTCATGCTAATTTATTGGAAATCAAAGTCTATCACTATTATATAGTGTCCAGAGACTTATCTATCAAATACATACTATAAATTCTACAACTACCATAAAAAAACTTGTTTCATGTCTTTTCATGCTAATTACTTGAAAATCAATATCTATCACTATTATATAGTATCTAGAGACGCATCTATCACATACATACAACAAATTCCTGTAACTACCACACAAAATCTAGTTCAAGTCTCTTCATGCTTATTACTTGAAAATCAGTGTGTATCACTATTATATAGTATCTAGACACTTATCTATCAAATGCATACTATAAATTCATGCAATTGCCACAAAAGAACTAGTTTTAAGTATTTTCATGCTAATTACATGAAAATCAATATCTATCACTATTATGTTGTATTTAGAGACTCATATATCAAGTACATACAATAAATTCATGCAACTACTACAAAAAAACTACTTTCAAGTATTTTCATACTAATTTATTGGAAATCAAAGTCTATCACTATTATATAGTATCCACGGACTTATCTATCAAATACATACTATAAATTCAACAACTACTACAAAATAACTTGTTTCATGTCTTTTCATGCTAATTACTTGAAAATCAATCTCTATCACTATTATATAGTATCTAGAGACGCATCTATCACATACATACAATAAATTCATGCAACTACCACAAAAAAACTTGTTTGAAGTCTTTTCATGCTAATTACTTGAAAATCAATCTTTATCACTATTATATAGTATCTAGAGACGCATCTATCACATACATACAACAAATTCATGCAAATACCACAAAAAATCTAGTTCAAGTCTCTTCATGCTAATTACTTGAAAATCAATGTGTATCACTATTATATAGTATCTAGACACTTATCTATCAAATGCATACTATAAATTCATGCAATTACCACAAAAAAACTAGTTTTAAGTATCTTCATGCTAATTACATGAAAATCAATATCTATCACTATTATGTAGTATCTAGAGACTCATATATCAAGTACATACAATAAATTCATGCAACTACGACAAAAAAACTAGTTTCAAGTATTTTCATGCTAATTTAATGGAAATCAAAGTCTATCACTATTATATAGTATCCACAGACTTATCTATCAAATACATACTATAAATTTAACAACTTCTACAAAAAAACTTGTTTCATGTCTTTTCATGCTAATTACTTGAAAATCAATCTCTATCACTATTTATAGTATCTAGAGACGCATCTATCACGTACATACAATAAATTCATGCAACTACCACAAAAAAACTAGTTTCAAGTCTTTTCATGCTAATTACTTGAAAATCAATGTATAGCTATTATATATTATCTAGAGACGCATCTATCACATACACACAATACATTCATGCAACTACCACCACAAAACTAGTTTCAAATCTTTTCATGCTAATTACTTGAAATTAAATATCTATCACTGTTATACAGTATCCAGAGATTTATCTAACAAATGCATACCATAAATTCATGCAAATACGACAAAAAACTAATTTTAAGTCTTTTCATGCTAATTATTTTAAAATCAATGTCTATTACTATTATATAGTATCTAAATACTCATCTACATACAGTAAATTCACGCAACTACTACAAAAAAGCTAGTTTCAAGTCTTTTCATGCTAATTTATTGGAAATCAAAGTCTATCACTATTATATAGTATCCACAGACTTATCTAGAGACACATCTATCACATACATACAACAAATTCCTGCAACTACCACAAAAAATCTAGTTCAAGTCTCTTCATGCTAATTACTTGAAAATCAATGTGTATCACTATTAAATAGTATCTAGACACTTATCTGTCAAATGCATACTATAAATTCATGCAATTACCACAAAAAAACTAGTTTCATATATTTTGATGCTAATTACTTGAAATTAAATATCTATCACTGTTATACAATATCTAGAGACTTATCTAACAAATGCATACCATAAATTCATGCAACTACGACAAAAAACTAATTTTAAGTCTTTTCATGCTAATTATTTTAAAATCAATGTCTATTACTATTATATAGTATCTAAATACTCATCTACATACAGTAAATTCAGGCAACTACCACAAAAAAGCTAGTTTCAACAACTACTACAAAAAAACTTGTTTCATGTCTTTTCATACTAATTACTTGAAAATCAATCTCTATCACTATTTATAGTATCTAGAGACGCATCTATCACATACATACAATAAATTCATGCAACTACCACAAAAAAACTAGTTTCAAGTCTTTTCATGCTAATTACTTGAAAATCAATGTGTATCACTCTTATACAGTATCCAGAGACTTATCTAACAAATGCATACCATAAATTCATGCAACTACGACAAAAAACTAATTTTAAGTCTTTTCATGCTAATTATTTTAAAATCAATGTCTATTACTATTATATAGTATCTAAATACTCATCTACATACAGTAAATTCACGCAACTACCACAAAAAAGCTAGTTTCAAGTCTTTTCATGCTAATTTATTGGAAATCAAAGTGTATCAGTATTATATAGTATCCACAGACTTATCTATTAAATACATACTATAAATTCAACAACTACTACAAAAAAACTTGTTTGAAGTCTTTTCATGCTAATTACTTGAAAAATCAATCTCTATCACTATTATATAGTACCTAGAGACGCATCTATCACATATATACAATACATTCATGCAACTACCACAAAAAATCTAGTTCAAGTCTCTTCATGCTAATTACTTGAAAATGAATGTGTATCACTATTATATAGTATCTAGACACTTATCTGTCAAATGCATACTATAAATTCATGCAATTACCACAAAAAAACTAGTTTTAAGTATTTTCATGCTAATTACATGAAAATCAAAATCTATCACTATTATGTAGTATCTAGAGACTCATATATCAAGTACATACAATAAATTCATGCAACTACGAAAAAAAAACTAGTTTCAAGTATTTTCATGCTAATTTAATGGAAAGCAAAGTCTATCACTATTATATAGTATCCACAGACTTATCTATCAAACACATACTATAAATTTAACAACTTCTACAAAAAAACTTGTTTCATGTCTTTTCATGCTAATTACTTGAAAATCAATCTCTATCACTATTATATAGTATCTAGAGACGCATCTATCACATACATACAATAAATTCATGCAACTACCACAAAAAAACTAGTTTCAAGTCTTTTCATGCTAATTACTTGAAAATCAATGTGTATCACTCTTATACAGTATCCAGAGACTTATCTAACAAATGCATACCATAAATTCATGCAACTACGACAAAAAACTAATTTTAAGTCTTTTCATGCTAATTATTTTAAAATCAATGTCTATTACTATTATATAGTATCTAAATACTCATCTACATACAGTAAATTCACGCAACTACCACAAAAAAGCTAGTTTCAAGTCTTTTCATGCTAATTTATTGGAAATCAAAGTCTATCACTATTATATAGTATCCACAGACTTATCTATTAAATACATACTATAAATTCAACAACTACTACAAAAAAACTTGTTTGAAGTCTTTTCATGCTAATTACTTGAAAAATCAATCTCTATCACTATTATATATTATCTAGAGACGCATCTATCACATATATACAACAAATTCATGCACCTACCACAAAAAATCTAGTTCAAGTCTCTTCATGCTAATTACTTGAAAATCAATGTGTATCACTATTATATAGTATCTAGACACTTATCTGTCAAATGCATACTATAAATTCATGCAATTACAACAAAAAAACTAGTTTTAAGTATTTTCATGCTAATTACATGAAAATCAATATTTCTCACTATTATTTAGTATCTAGAGACTCATATATCAAGTACATACAATAAATTCATGCAACTACGACAAAAAAACTAGTTTCAAATATTTTCATGCTAATTTATTGGAAATCAAAGTCTATGACTATTATATAGTATCCACAGAGTTATCTATCAAATCCATACTATAAATTCATGCAATTACCACAAAAAAACTAGTTTTAAGTATCTTCATCCTAATTACATGAAAATCAATATCTATCACTGTTATGTAGTATCTAAAGACTCATATATCAAGTACATACAATAAATTCATGCAACTACGACAAAAAAAGGAGTTTCAAGTATTTTCATACTAATTTATTGGAAATCAAAGTCTATCACTATTATATAGTATCCACAGACTTATCTATCAAATACATACTATAAATTCAACAACTACTACAAAAAAACTTGTTTCATGTCTTTTCATGCTAATTACTTGAAAATCAATCTCTATCACTATTTATAGTATCTAGAGACGCATCTATCACATACATACAATAAATTCATGCAACTACCACAAAAAAACTAGTTTCAAGTCTTTTCATGCTAATTACTTGAAAATCAACGTGTATCGCTATTATATATTATCTAGAGACGCATCTATCACATACATACAATACATTCATGCAACTACCACCACAAAACTAGTTTCAAATCTTTTCATGCTAATTACTTGAAATTAAATATCTATCACTGTTATACAGTATCCAGAGACTTATCTAACAAATGCATACCATAAATTCATGCAACTACGACAAAAAACTAATTTTAAGTCTTTTCATACTAATTATTTTAAAATCAATGTCTATTACTATTATATAGTATCTAAATACTCATCTACATACAGTAAATTCACGCAACTACCACAAAAAAGCTAGTTTCAAGTCTTTTCATGCTAATTTATTGGAAATCAAAGTCTATCACTATTATATAGTATCCACATACTTATCTAGAGACGCATCTATCACATACATACAATAAATTCCAGCAACTACCACAAAAAATCTAGTTCAAGTCTCTTCATGCTAATTACTTGAAAATCAATGTGTATCACTATTAAATAGTATCTAGACACTTATCTGTCAAATGCATACTATAAATTGATGCAATTACCACAAAAAAACTAGTTTCAAATATTTTGATGCTAATTACTTGAAATTAAATATCTATCACTGTTATACAGTATCTAGAGACTTATCTAACAAATGCATACCATAAATTCATGCAACTACGACAAAAAACTAATTTTAAGTCTTTTCATGCTAATTATTTTAAAATCAATGTCTATTACTAATATATAGTATCTAAATACTCATCTACATACAGTAAATTCACGCAACTACCACAAAAAAGCTAGTTTCAACAACTACTACAAAAAAACTTGTTTCATGTCTTTTCATGCTAATTACTTGAAAATCAATCTCTATCACTATTTATAGTATCTTGAGACGCATCTATCACATACATACAATAAATTCATGCAACTACCACAAAAAAACTAGTTTGAAGTCTTTTCATGCTAATTACTTGAAAATCAATGTGTATCACTATTATATATTATCTAGAGACGCATCTATCACATACATACAATACATTCATGCAACTACCACCACAAAACTAGTTTCAAATCTTTTCATGCTAATTACTTGAAATTAAATATCTATCACTGATATACAGTATCCAGAGACTTATCTAACAAATGCATACCATAAATTCATGCAACTACGACAAAAAACTAATTTTAAGTCTTTTCATGCTATTTATTTTAAAATCAATGTCTATTACTATTATATAGTATCTAAATACTCATCTACATACAATAAATTCACGCAACTACCAGAAAAAAGCTAGTTTCAAGTCTTTTCATGCTAATTTATTGGAAATCAAAGTCTATCAGTATTATATAGTATCCACAGACTTATCTATTAAATACATACTATAAATTCAACAACTACTACAAAAAAACTTGTTTGAAGTCTTTTCATGCTAATTACTTGAAAAATCAATCTCTATCACTATTATATAGTACCTAGAGACGCATCTATCACATACATACAATACATTCATGCAACTACCACAAAAAATCTAGTTCAAGTCTCTTCATGCTAATTACTTGAAAATCAATGTGTATCACTATTATATAGTATCTAGACACTTATCTGTCAAATGTATACTATAAATTCATGCAATTACCACAAAAAAACTAGTTTTAAGTATTTTCATGATAATTACATGAAAATCAATATCTATCACTATTATGTAGTATCTAGAGACTCATATATCAAGTACATACAATAAATTCATGCAACTACGACAAAAAAACTAGTTTCAAGTATTTTCATGCTAATTTAATGGAAATCAAAGTCTATCACTATTATATAGTATCCACAGACTTATCTATCAAATACATACTATAAATTTAACAACTTCTACAAAAAAACTTGTTTCATGTCTTTTCATGCTAATTACTTGAAAATCAATCTCTATCACTATTATATAGTATCTAGAGACGCATCTATCACATACATACAATAAATTCATGCAACTACAACAAAAAAACTAGTTTCAAGTCTTTTCATGCTAATTACTTGAAAATCAATCTCTATCACTATTATATATTATCTAGAGACGCATCTATCACATATATAAAACAAATTCATGCACCTACCACAAAAAATCTAGTTCAAGTCTCTTCATGCTAATTACTTGAAAATCAATGTGTATCACTATTATATAGTATCTAGACACTTATCTATCAAATGCATACTATAAATTCATGCAATTACCACAAAAAAACTAGTTTTAAGTATTTTCATGCTAATTACATGAAAATCAATATTTCTCACTATTATGTAGTATCTAGAGACTCATATATCAAGTACATACAATAAATTCATGCCACTACGACAAAAAAACTAGTTTCAAATATTTTCATGCTAATTTATTGGAAATCAAAGTCTATCACTATTATATAGTATCCACAGAGTTATCTATCAAATACATACTATAAATTTATCAACTTCTACAAAAAAAATATTTCATGTCTTTTCATGCTAATTCTTGAAAATCAATCTCTATCACTATTATATAGTATCTAGAGACGCATCTATCACATACATACAATAAATTCATGCAACTACCACAAAAAAACTAGTTTCAAGTCTTTTCATGCTAATTACTTGAAAATCAATGTGTATCACTATTATATATTATCTAGAGACTCATCTATCACATACATACAATACATTCATGCAACTACCACCACAAAACTAGTTTCAAATCTTTCATTGCTAATTACTTGAAATTAAATATCTATCACTGTTATACAGTATCCACAGACTTATCTAACAAATGCATACCATAAATTCATGCAACTACGACAGAAAACTAATTTTAAGTCTTTTCATGATAATTATTTTAAAATCAATGTCTATTACTATTATATAGTATCTAAATACTCATATACATACAGTAAATTCACGCAACTACCACAAAAAAGCTAGTTTCAAGTCTTTTCATGGTAATTTATTGGAAATCAAAATCTATCACTATTATATAGTGTCCAGAGACTTATCTATCAAATACATACTATAAATTCTACAACTACCACAAAAAAACTTGTTTCAAGTCTTTTCATGCTAATTACTTGAAAATCAATCTCTATCACTATTATATAGTATCTAGAGACGCATCTATCACATACATACAACAAATTCCTGCAACTACCACAAAAAAACTAGTTTCAAGTCTTTTCATGCTAATTACTTGAAAATCAATGTGTATCACTATTATATAGTATCTAGACACTTATCTATCAAATGCATACTATAAATTCATGCAATTACCACAAAAAAACTAGTTTTAAGTATTTTCATGCTAATTACATGAAAATCAATATCTATCACTATTATGTAGTATCTAGAGACTCATATATCAAGTACATACAATAAATTCATGCAACTACGACAAAAAAACTAGTTTCAAGTATTTTCATGCTAATTTATTGGAAATCAAAGTCTATCACTATTATATAGTATCCACAGACTTATCTATCAAATACATACTATAAATTCAACAACTACTACAAAAAAACTTGTTTCATGTCTTTTCATGCTAATTACTTGAAAATGAATCTCTATCACTATTATATAGTATCTAGAGACACATCTATCACATACATACAATAAATTCATGCAACTACCACAAAAAAACTAGTTTCAAGTCTTTTCATGCTAATTACTTGAAAATCAATGTGTATCACTATTATATATTATCTAGAGATGCATCTATCACATACATACAACAAATTCATGCAATTACCACAAAAAATCTAGTTCAAGTCTCTTCATGCTAATTACTTGAAAATCAATGTGTATCACTATTATATAGTATCTAGACACTTATCTATCAAATGCATACTATAAATTCATGCAATTACCACAAAAAAACTAGTTTTAAGTATTTTCACGCTAATTACATGAAAATCAATATCTATCAGTATTATGTAGTATCTAGAGACTCATATATCAAGTACATACAATAAATTCATGCAACTACGACAAAAAAACTAGTTTCAAGTATTTTCATGCTAATTTATTGGAAATCAAAGTCTATCACTATTATATAGTATCCACGGACTTATCTATCAAATACATACTATAAATTCAACAACTACTACAAAAAAACTTGTTTCATGTCTTTTCATGCTAATTACTTGAAAATCAATCTCTATCACTATTATATAGTATCTAGAGACGCATCTATCACATACATATAACTAATTCATGCAACTACCACAAAAAATCTAGTTCAAGTCGCTTCATGCTAATTACTTGAAAATCAATGTGTATCACTATTATATAGTATCTAGTGTTGGGAATTAAATGATAGTTGGAATTGAAAACTGAAAAACCTTTATTAGAGAAACTGTGTGTTATATGATGTACACAAATGAACATAAATGCACAACTATTTATACACTCTTCTATTTAGCTTATTCCAACACTCTTCCTTAAGCTAAATTCTGCAACACTTCTAACTCCTAACCAGTCTCTTAGTTCTTCAAATCTGTCTAGTCTAAGTGGTTTGGTGAAAATATCAACCACTTGCTCCTTGGTGTTGCAATGCTTCACTTCTAACTTTCCTTTTCCAATTTGTTCCCTTAATAAATGGAACTTGGTCTCTATGTGTTTACTCCTCCCATGTGAGATTGGATTCTTTGCAAGGTTGATGGCTGATTGGTTGTCCACACAAAGTTGCACAGGCTTGACATGATCCAGCTTCGAATCATTAAGCACAGATTCAAGCCAAACACATTGACAAGCTGCCTCTGCTGCAGCTATATACTCTGCCTCACAAGATGAGAGAGCAACTACAGTTTGCTTCTTAGAACACCAAGAAATTGGTGCTTTCAAATATTTGAAAAAATATCCATAGGTGCTCTTCCTTCCCACTTTATCACCAAACCAGTCTGAATCACTCCAAGCCTCCAAACAGTCTTCAGATTTATTCAAGCTTACTGGAAACAGTAAGCCATACCCTGTTGTCTCTTTAAGATACCTCAATATGTGCTTTGCTGCTGCCATATGAGAGACTCTTGGATTACACATGAATCTACTTATTAGTCCAACTGCATAGCTTATGTCAGGCCTGCTGTTGCAGATGAACCTCAAACTTCCAACAATCTGTTTAAACAAAGTACTATCTACTGCAATCTCCTCCAAGGCTTCTGTCAGTTTCAAATTTCCAGCAGCAGGCACCCTAGCTCCATTGCATTGATTCATATTGAATCTGTTGAGCACTTCATTAATGTACTTCCTTTGATGCAGGATAATACCTTGATCTGTGTATACAAATTCCATTCCCAGAAAATAGCTAAGCATTCCCAAATCTGTCATTTCAAAAACAGCCTTCAATCTATTTTTGAATTGCTCAATCTCTGTCATTGAGCTCCCTGTGATTAACAAATCATCCACATATAGACATACATAGATTAAGCTGACTTTGTGACTCTCTTACATACACTCCATATTCTACTGAACACTTTGTGAAGCCTAGCTTGAGCAAAAACGAATCTATCAGTTTATTCCACACTCTAGGAGCTTGTTTGAGTCCATAAAGTGCTTTCTTAAGTTTGAACACTTTGTGGCTGGCATCCTTTGCTTCAAAACCTGGTGGCTGAGTCACATAAACCTCCTCTTCTAAAATTCCATTCAAGAATGCAGATTTAACATCCATTTGATAGATTTTCCAGTTTCTAGAACTGGCCACAACAATCACCAATCTAATGGTTTCCAATCTGGCCACTGGTGCATAGACTTCAGTGTAGTCTATTCCATGTTTCTGCAGAAAACCCTTAGCAACTAATCTTGCTTTATGCTTGGCTATGCTGCCATCAGACTTGAGTTTTATCTCGAAAACCCATTTGACATCAATTGGTCTTTTTCCCTTTGGCAAAGCCACTAATTCCCAGGTTTCATTTCTCTCCAGTGATTCCAGCTCTTCAATCATTGCACTCTTCCACTTTCTATCAACTATTGCTTCCTTCCAAGTGATTGGCTCAATGTCTACCACAAATGCTAAGTGAACCAACTCTCCTTCATCAGTGATCAAATTATCACTGTAAACTTCATGACCGGTTAATCTGGAAGAAGGAAATCTTTGTCTTTGTGATCTTCTAGATTCTGGCTCAACAGTATTTTCAAGTTCTTCATCTTGTTGTTGTCCACTGTCTTCTAAAAAACAATGAATTTGTTTTACAGATTTACTCCAATTCCAGGATGCATTCTCATCTACAACAACATCTCTGCTGATGAGAATTTGCTGGTTTACTGGGTTGAACAACCTGTAAGCACCTGTTGGATGATATCCAATTAAGATAAGATTGCTCTTATCTTCCAACTTCTTCCTCTTCTCATCTGGAATATGCCTATAGCACAAGGAACCAAAAATTTTCAAATGACTAACAGTTGGTTTAAGTCCAGACCAAACTGTTTCTGGTACAGCTGCCCCCAATTTTTTTGTAGGACACCTATTGAGAATCTAGGCTGCAGTGGTGACAGCCTCTCCCCAAAAGCTATGAGGCAGCCCTTTGCCTTTGAGCATGCACCTTGCCATATCAAGAAAAGTTCTATTTCTTCTCTCTGCAATTCCATTATGTTGTGGAGTGTAAGAAGCTGTAACTTCATGTTCAATTCCTTTTGCAGCACAAAATTCTTCCATCTCTTTGGAATTGAATTCTCCACCTCCATTAGTTCTGAAAATGGTTAAGGCATAGCCTGATTGCCTTTCAACCTTAGCACAGAATTTTACAAATCTTCCAAACACCTCACCTTTCTCCTTTAATAGGTAGATCCAAATTTTTCTGGTGAATTCATCCACAAAGGTAAGAAAATACCTATTACCTCCAAGTGAATTGCTATCAAGAGGGCCACATACATCTGAGTATACAACCTCCAAAGGCTTCTTTGCTCTTTGCAGTACAGAGTTCTTGAAATTCTTTCTTGATTGCTTCCCAAATAGGCAACCTTCACAAGTCTTATGAGATAGGTTGATTGGTGGCAATCCTGTGACCATTTGTTTACTGCTCAGTTGGTTCAAACTCTTGAAATTCAAATGGCCAAATCTGTAGTGCCACACCAGATTTTTTTCCTCCTTATTCCCAATTGAAGACAAGCATTGTGCAGTTGATGTATTAAGATTAGTCTTAAAAGTCCTATTTTTAGACAAAGGTGCCTTAAGAACTAACCTTGATTTCTGATCATAGATCTTGATAGAATTCTGCTCCATTGACATTTTGAATCCCTTTTCCAGTAGTTGGCCTAAGCTGAGAAGATTATTCTTCATTGATGGCACATATAGGACATCATTCATACAACCAACTCTTCCATCTTTACAAGTGAATCTGACCTTGCCAATTCCTTCAGCAAAGATCATACTATTATCTGCAAATCTCACACTGTTTTTGACATTAGAATCAAAATCAATAATCCACTCCCTGTTTCCAGTCATATGATTGGAACAGCCTGTGTCTAAGTACCAACTTGAAGCATCTTCATCTTGATTTGTAGTGGCCATCAATAATACTTGATCTAAATCAGAATCTTCATCTTCTTGAGCTAGATGTGCTTCATCTTTCTTGGAAAATTTTCCAATGTTGTTACTGTTATCAGCTCCCCAACATTCAGCTGCAAAATGACCATACTTTCCACAATTATAACACTGCAGTTTTCTTTTATCATGGAATTTCTTGGATCCATGATCTTGACTCCCTCTACCAGCAGCCAATTTATGCTTCTGCACACTATTTTGACTCTGGTTCTGATTGCTTGAAGCAGGCCAGTCATTTGATTGACCTCCTCTTTCTCTTCCTCTTCCTTTCTTTTTCCAGCCACTTCTTCCTCTGCCTCTGCCAGCAGTTTGAGCCTGGAAAACTTGCTCTACCACCTTTTCTTTTCTTGAAAGTAACCGCTGCTCATGTGCTTCAAGAGAATTCTGGAGTTCTTCTACTGTCATTTCATCAAGATCCTTGGATTCTTCAATTGCCACAACAATGTGATCAAAAGCAGGAGTCAAAGTTCTAAGAATCTTCTCAACCACCTTTGAATCAGGCAGTTGCTCATCACAGCCTCGCATGGAATTTGCAATTGCTTGGATTTTACCAAAGTAATCACACACTGATTCTTGATCAGTCATGGACAGCAATTCAAATTGTCTTCTGAGTGATTGCAACCTCACCTTCTTAACCCTACCAGTATTTCCATAGGTCTGTTCTAGTATGTCCCAAATATGCTTGGCAGATTCAGCTTTTGAGATTTTCTGGAAAATGGCAGCTGAGACACACTGTTGCAGTAACATCCGTGCCTTGCAATCAATCTTTTTATTTTCTTTTGACTGCTTCTCAGACTTTTTCATCTGCTCCTCTGTTTCAAGCTTGGTTGAATCTTGAAACCCAATCTTGACAGCTTCTTCTAATTCTTGAAAACCAAGAATGGCTTCCATCTTCACAATCCAATCATCATAATCTTTCCCATCAAACACTGGAAGACTCCCTGAAACCACACCAAATGCAGCCATGACAGCTATCACCTACAACAATCAACCTTCAATTCATGGCTTGCGAAAGAGCAGATCCTCCTCTGCTCAAAGTTCTAGCAACAGTCTTACCCTCACTGCCAGGAAACCACACAAGTCCCCTCCCTATGCTCTGGATACCACTCTGTTGGGAATTAAATGATAGTTGGAATTGAAAACTGAAAAACCTTTATTAGAGAAACTGTGTGTTATATGATGTACACAAATGAACATAAATGCACAACTATTTATACACTCTTCTATTTAACTTATTCCAACATCTAGACACTTATCTATCAAATGCATACTATAAATTCATGCCATTAGCACAAAAAAACTAGTTTTAAGTATTTTCATGCTAATTACATGAAAATCAATATCTATCACTATTATGTAGTATCTAGAGACTCATATATCAAGTACATACAATAAATTCATGCAACTACGACAAAAAACTAGTTTCAAGTATTTTCATGCTAATTTATTGGAAATCAAAGTCTATCACTATTATATAGTATCCACATACTTATCTATCAAATACATACTATAAATTCCACAACTACTACAAAAAAATTTGTTTCTTGTCTTTTCATGCTAATTACTTGAAAATCAATCTCTATCACTATTATATAGTATCTAGAGACGCATCTTTCACATACATACAACAAATTCATGCAACTACCACAAAAAATCTAGTTCAAGTCTCTTCATGCTAATTACTTGAAAATCAATGTGTATCACTATTACATAGTATCTAGACACTTATGTATCAAATGCATACTATAAATTCATGCAATTACCACAAAAAAAGTAGTTTTAAGTATTTTCATGCTAATTACATGAAAATCAAAGTCTATCACTATTATATAGTATCTAGAGACTCATATATCAAGTACATACAATAAATTCATGCAACTACGACAAAAAAACTAGCTTCAAGTATTTTCATGCTAATTTATTGGAAATCAAAGTCTATCACTATTATATAGTATCCACAGACTTATCTATCAAATACATACTATAAATTCAACAACTACTACAAAAACACTTGTTTCATGTCTTTTCATGCTAATTACTTGAAAATCAATGTCTATCACTATTATATAGTACCTAGAGACGCATCTATCACATACATACAATAAATTCATTCAACTACAACAAAAAAACTAGTTTCAAGTCTTTTCACGCTAATTACTTGAAAATGAATGTGTATCACTATTATATATTATCTAGAGACGCATCTATCACATACATACAACAAATTCATGCAACTACCACAAAAAATCTAGTTCAAGTCTCTTCATGCTAATTACTTGAAAATCAATGTGTATCACTATTATATAGTATCTAGACACTTATCTATCAAATGCATACTATAAATTCATGCAATTACCACAAAAAAACTTGTTTCAAGTCTTTTCATGCTAATTACTTGAAAATCAATCTCTATCACTATTATATAGTATCTAGAGACGCATCTATCACATACATACAATAAATTCATGCAACTACCACAAAAAAAACTAGTTTAAGGTCTTTTCATGCTAATTACTTGAAGATCAATGTGTATCAATATTATATAGTATCTAGAGACTTATCTATCAAATGCATACTATAAATTCATGTAATTACCAGGAAAAAAAACTAGTTTTAAGTATTTTCATGCTAATTACATGAAAATCAATATCTATCACTATTATGTAGTATCTAGAGACTCATATATCAAGTACATACAATAAATTCATGCAACTACGACAAAAAAACTAGTTTCAATTATTTTGATGCTAATTTATTGGAAATCAAAGTCTATCACTATTATATAGTATCCACAGACTTATCTAACAAATGCATACCATAAATTCATGCAACTACGACAAAAAACTAATTTTAAGTCTTTTCATGCTAATTATTTTAAAATCAATGTCTATTACTATTATATAGTATCTAAATACTCATCTACATACAGTAAATTCACGCAACTACCACAAAAAAGCTAGTTTCAAGTCTTTTCATGCTAATTTATTGGAAATCAAAGTCTGTCTCTATTATATAGTGTCCAGAGACTTATCTATCAAATACATACTATAAATTCTACAACTACCACAAAAAAACTTGTTTGGAGTCTTTTCATGCTAATTACTTTAAAATCAATCTCTATCACTATTATATAGTATCTAGAGACGCATCTATCACATACATACAACAAATTCCTGCAACTACCACAAAAAATCTAGTTCAAGTCTCTTCATGCTAATTACTTGAAAATCAATGTGTATCACTATTATATAGTATCTAGACACTTATCTATCAAATGCATACTATAAATTCATGCACTACCACAAAAAAACTAGTTTTAAGTATTTTCATGCTAATTACATGAAAATCAATATCTATCACTATTATGTAGTATCTAGAGACTTATATATCAAGTACATACAATAAATTCATGCAATTACGACAAAAAAACTACTTTCAAGTATTTTCATGCTAATTACATGAAAATCAATATCTATCACTATTATGTAGTATCTAGAGACTCATATATCAAGTACATACAATAAATTCATGCAACTACGACAAAAAAACTAGTTTCAAGTATTTTCATGCTAATTTATTGGAAATCAAAGTCTATCACTATTATATAGTATCCACAGACTTATCTATCAAATACATACTATAAATTCAACAACTACCACAAAAAAAAATTAGTTTAAAGTCTTTTCATGCTAATAACTTGAAAATCAATGTTTATCACTATTATATAGTATCTAGAGACTCATCTATCACAGACATACAATAAATTCCTGCAACTACCACAAAAAAACTAGTTTCAAGTCTTTTCATGCTAATTACTTGAAAATCAATGTGTATCAATATTATATAGTATCTAGAGACTTATCTATCAAATGCATACTATAAAATGATGTAATTACCAAAAAAAACTAGTTTTAAGTATTTTCATGCTAATTACATGAAAATCAATATCTATCACTATGATGTAGTATCTAGAGACTCATATATCATGTACATACAATAAATTCATGCAACTACGACAAAAAAACTTGTTTCAAGTATTTTCATGCTAATTACTTGAAAATCAATCTCTATCACTATTATATAGTATCCACAGACTTATCTATCAAATACATACTATAAATTCAGCAACTACTACAAAAAAACTTGTTTCATATCTTTTCATGCTAATTACTTGAAAATAATCTCTATCACTATTATATAGTATCTAGAGACGCATCTATCACATACATAAAACAAATTCATGCAACTACTACAAAAAATGTAGTACAAGTCTCTTCATGCTAATTACTTAAAAATCAATGTGTATCATTATTATATAGTATCTAGACACTTATCTATCAAATGCATACTATAAATTTATGCAATTACCACAAAAAACTAGTTTTAAGTATTTTCATTATAATTACATGAAAATCAATGCCTATCACTATTATGTAGTATCTAGAGACTCCTCTATCTAGTACATACAATAAATTCATGCAACTACAAAAAAAAAAATAGTTTCAAGTCTTTTCATGCTAATTTATTGGAAATCAAAGTCTATCACTATTATATAGTATGCACAAACTTATCTATCAAATACATACTATAAATTCAACAAGTACTACAAAAAAACTTGTTTCATATCTTTTCATGCTAATTACTTGAAAATCAATCTCTATCACTATTATATAGTATCTAGAGACGCATTTATCACATACGTACAATAAATACATGCAACTACCACAAAAAAACTAGCCTCAAGTCTTTTCATGCTAATTACTTAAAAATCAATGTGTATCACTATTATATAGTATCTAGACACTTATCTATGAAATGCATACTATAAATTCATGCAATTACCACAAAAAACTAGTTTTAAGTATTTTCATTATAATTACATGAAAATCAATGCCTATCACTATTATGTAGTATCTAGAGACTCCTCTATCTAGTACATACAATAAATTCGTGCAACTACGACAAAAAAAATAGTTTCAAGTCTTTTCATGCTAATTTATTTGAAATCGAAGTCTATCACTATTATATAGTATGCACAGAGTTATCAATCAAATACATACTGATCCTGCCTGTTGACCGGAACGCTGGAAACTGCCTCGTCAAAGGATCGACGTGCGCACCGCTTCTCACCTCCGTTCCTCTTCGGGATCTACCTCAAGAACCTGCAAAGAAACAGTACGGCGCCGCTGCGGCCGATCGCACTCCAACGCTCAAGTCAGTGACGGTATCACCAAATACTAAGAGAACAAGAACCGTGCAAATCCTCTCTCACAGTCAGCTCTATCACTCGCAAGCGTAAAGAGTATGAACTGAACGTGCGTACCTCAGAAAGTTTGTTAAGAACTCTTATATACCTGGCTGTTTTCTCTCTCCTGGCAGTTACAGACCTGGACACGTGGCTCGCATCCAGTCGTACACGTGCCATCATCTGGAGCCTCCTTGACTTGGCGCTGCTTCTACTCTCATTTTGGCTAAGTTACTTATGCATGGTACTGCCCAGTGCATAGCTAACTTGGGAGTGCGATCTCTACTGGAACTGGCGAGTTAGGGTGTCCTCATACACCTTCCCTGTGGTCTCGCCGGCCGCCTTCATAATTTGCTTCTCTTTCATCTTCGGCGATGTGCTTTCTCCGGCGATCTCCAACTGCTTGGTCGCCTGGGTTTACATCTGGCGACTTCATCTTTAACCTGGTGATCGCCGATTCTGGTAAGATGGAGATCGGAACACGCCAATTTAACGACTGGCGATTACACGAGCCCCCCGACTTCCTTCCCTCTTGCCAACCTGTCGCCTTGCCAACACGCCTATACTGCAGCAGGGTGCCACGTCATCACTCCCGACCACCAGGGCGGTACACAAGCCCCCCAGTCTTAAGCGAAGACTTGTCTAGCGAAAAGACTGAAAGAGTCACGTCAACACCGGTCTACGTGGCACTGACGCAGAATTCCAAGCGGTTGTACCTTCTGCTGTTCTGACGCTCCACCAAACCCCTCACTCATCGCTTGACGCGTGGCTTCATCAACGGCTCTCTTCAGTTGCCGTTTGTGCTTCCTAAACCCATTTCGGAAAAACCCTTAAACCCATTTCCACTCAACACTGTTCCATCACTTTCCCTCGCATTCACGAACGCTCTAACTTCCTTCTGCGAAAAACTCTCAGCGCTCTCCAGCATTCTGAATCACCACCAACCTTCATCGCCTTCCTGATCATCAAAAGGTACCTATTTTCCTTCTTCTGCTGGTTTTCCTTGCATTTTAACCGATTCGCATCATCCTGTAACTGCTTGGTGCGTACGCTGTGGGTTGTTTTTCCATTTCTCCTTCTGCGTAACTTAGGGCTTCGTCAATCGTCGCAACGAACCTACATTCGTTCGTTTTTCACCTTCCTTCTATGATCGAGTCAGCCTCTGTAACCCCCTGATCATTTTCCCTTTCTTCTTCCTTTGTAGCTGCTACCATGACTCGCACAAAGATTACCCCGAATCCTCCTCCTTCATCACGAAATCTCCCTTCACAAGCACACGACCCACCACAAGTTCGTGGCGCTTCATCTTCGCAGGCTGAGAGGCTTGCGTCTTCCCGTCCTGTTCTGGCCCAGGCGACTCCACCTATCGCTGGAGGAGCCCCCGTTCCTCTGCCAGACTTCAAAACTTTGTATCCCTGGGCCAACTCGACCCTTCTGAGGGAGACATCCTCTGTGAACACTGCGGGAGCAGTTTTGCGGCTGACAAAGGGGGACGAGATCTATCAATCGTTTCACAAGGAGCACGACGAGAAGATGATGGTGCTGCCTTGCCCCCCCCGATCTGCCTGTTTGTGCTGATGACAAAGTAAGCGCCGACGGGCCCTTCTGCTTTGTCTATACGACTTTATTCAAGAAGGTCAAGCTCAGGTTCCCTTTCACCCGATTCGAGAGGGAACTTCTTACCGAGCTCAACATTGCTGCCGCCCAGCTCCACCCCAACAGCTGGGCGTTTGTCCGAGCTTTTCAAGTGATGTGCGGCCACCTGGGGTTGCCCGCGTCGGTGGACGTGTTCTTATTCCTTTTCGAGGCCAAGCACCCAGGAGACCGCCTATGGGTCAGCTTGAACGCGATTGCTGGGAGGTCCATCTTTGCTATCTTCCAGCAATCTTACAAGGACTGGAAGGGGAAATTCGTCCAAGTGCGTGCGAACGACAAGGACGCCTCCCTTCTCGATGGCTTCCCCTTGTACTGGGTGGACAAGGGGAAGAAGGAGTCCAAGAGCTACTTCAGGAGGCCCAGAAGTCCTGACAGCATGGGAGCATTGGACAGAGACCTCTGTCTCTTCTGGAAAAAGGTGGCGGACGCCAATATAACTTTCCTTACCACCACCTTGATATGCTTCGAATTCTATGAAGATCAACTAGAAATTCGAATAGGTTAGGACATTAAACTATTGCTTTGATACTGCTTCTGTTTAGCTGTTTCTGGGCGTCTTGTGCGTTATGCGCAAGACTTTGGTTTTACCTTTCCTACACATACCATCTGCTTTGCTATTTATTACCTTATGCACTTATTTGTTTTCCTTGATTTAACCCATGCATTTTCGTTCCATGCAGACAACATGTTGCCCAGAAACATGCTCGCTGAACTAAAGGCGCTCGCCCGAAACCATGGGTTGGCGACGGGTTCGCAAACGGTGCCCAACTCGGTGGTGGAGACAGCCATCGTCCAAGGGCGATCACCTCCCAAGGAACCCACCCAACGCAAGAAACTGGTCCTTAGACCTAAAAGGAAAGCTCCTCAGGTGATCCATGAGGAAGAGGAAGAAGACGACGAGGCCACCGAGGACGGTTTGGTCTCAAAGAGGAAGAGGGTGGCACCTTCCTCACCGCCTGCTCCACCCCCTCTTCCAACCTCAACACCTTCGTCGACGCCTGCTCCTCCTCCAGCATCGCCACCCCCACAGGCTCCTGTCTCTCCAGTCCAAGCGGTCCCACTGGCCACTGCGCCACCTGCAGCTGAGGCCCAAGAGCCAAACTTCCTGGAGGACCCCCCAAGCGCTTCAACGCCATATGTGTCAGCTGGAGGGGGTCCCCCTTCAAACGCTTCAGCTGCAGAAAATGCTCCAATCGGGGATGAGGTTGCTCATACCTCTCCGATTCTGATCACCGAATCCCCGATTCCGTCGCCACGCCAAGAAGCAACTACTGAAGAACCTGCTAAGGAAGGTGGCGACGAGAACCCACAACAAGCCCACCTGGCGCCTCTCCAAGCAGCAAACCTCCCCTTGGAGGTCACAAGGATGTGGGAGCCTCTAACCGCCAAGCTGAAGACCATAGCAGAGGATATCCCGGCGATCATAACGAGGGCTGTGGAGGGCTCAACCAGGAGGCTCCAAGACGACCTCTTCAACCTCAAAACCGAAAACAGCACCATGAGGGTCGAGGTGGAGAAGTTTTCTTTCAGCCTGACGCTCGCAGAAATCGAACACTCCCGAGTGGAGGATGCAATGAACACCGAGCTCAGGCTGACGCGCAAGGAGGCCACTGACCTTCGCCACAAGGTTCATCAACTTGCCCAAGAGAAGGTCGAATTGGAGAGCAAGATCGTGCCTCTTCGCGCCAGGGCGGCTGACCTGGAGGCTCTCATGAAAGCTGACGCCGCTAAGGTGCAAAAATTGGAGCAGAGGTCGATCGACCGAGAGAAACTACTTGGGCAAGTGGAAAAGGCGAGGGACGACGCCATGGCTGATCTCGTCGAGGCCAACAAAGAGAAGGGAAAGGTGGCTGCTGAGCTGGCCCAAGCACAATCGGAATCCAAGAAGGTTACTGAAGACCTTCTCCAGGCTCAAGAGACCAACGAACAACTTAAAAAACAGGTTGAAGAGCTGGAGCAACAGAATAAAGAGCTGAAAGAGCAAACTGAAGACCTCAAGAGGCGGATTGAGGAACTTCAGAAACAAATTGAAGAACTCAAGCTAAATTCTGCTCAGATTCTGGCCGCTGGACTCGAAGCTGCGCGGGAACAATTTGCTTGCCTATTCCCCGACCTGGATCTCAGCATGGTGTCGCTGAACAATGAAGTGGTGGATGGAAAAGTCGTTCCTGCTGAAGACTAATCAATTCTTCTTCATCCGCCACCTCTTGTGCTTTCCCTTGTATATACCTTGTAATAAACTTTTATGTTCCCTCGTATATATGCTCTAAACTGTTTATTCACTGCTATCTGTTAATGACAAAGGTTTACGCTTTTCCCTTCATGACTTCTTCACTTGCTTCAACTTCCCTTGCTTGTTTAATTTCAAAGAAATGACTTAGGAAAACGGTAGGTACAACCTTTGACTTAACCGCTACGGATCACTTCAGCCCTAAGCAACAAACACTTAACAATTCGTAACCTTAAGGCAATTAACCTTATCGTAAAAATATTCTTCAAGCAACGAACCGCAACTCAGTTGCTGGCTTAAACACGCTCCACTCGACCTGCTTCATCAAACAGGTCTTTTAACCTTCTCGTCGCTGTTTGAACTCTTCCCGATCGCCAAGGACTCTTGGTGACATCAGCTTCTTTCTAGCCTCATTCTTTGGCCATTGTTTATTTGCATGGGGGTAGAGACGCCTTTTGGGATCTTTCTTTACCTCCCTGAACTTCAGAACAAAGACCGGTTGACTAGGCGTTCTCTTCGAACCTACCTTAGCCACCTTCCAAACTTCTTCCATCCTCTGCACCGTACCTGAACTCGTTCGAGACGAGAAGGATTTTATCTTGCCTAAGCTCGCATGTAGGCGAGAAGGTCTTTAACTCGCCTGAACTCGCTCATCGGCGAGAAGGTCTTTAACTCGCCTGAACTCGCTCATCGGCGAGAAGGTCTTTAACTTGCCTGAACTCGCTCATCGGCGAGAAGGTCTTTAACTTGCCTGAACTCGCTCATCGACGAGAAGGTCTTTAACTTGCCTGAACTCGCTCATCGGCGAGAAGGTCTTTAACTCGCCTCTACATTGCCCCAGGGGTTACATCTTCTCGCCCCCAGAAACACGGAGGACTTTTCACTGGTGCCTCTACATTGCCCCAGGGGTTACATCTTCTCGCCCCCGGGGTTACATCTTCTCGCCCCCAGAAACACGGAGGACTTTTACTCTTTCTCGCCTGCACACGCTCGACGACGAGGAGGTCTTTATCTTGCCTCAAAACGCGCGAGGGCGTTGAGGTCTTTCATCTGGTGCCTCCGATCGCCGAAAGACGATGAGGACTTTAAATCTTTAACTGGTGCCTCCAATCGCCGAAAAACGATGAGGACTTAAAAACTTTTAACTGGTGCCTCCAATCGCCGAAAAACGATGAGGACTTAAAAACTTTTTAGAAAGCATGCGATATATCTTTTCTTTCCTTAAATCACGTACAAGCGACAAGGTCTTTCTTCAAAACTCTTGGAAAAAAGCAAACATGCAATCTGAAAACGCCTTATACTTCGAAAACTCTTCTTTTATTGGGTGGCCTCGTTAAAAACCCTCCTTAGGGAAAAAAGAGTGCCCCCTTCAAACTGTTTCATCAGAGACATTGTAATATGACTTTGTGTTTGTCTTTACTTACAAAGCTTTTAACTATAGTACAACTTCAGGTGCGTGGCGTTCCAGGTGCGAGGAATCGCCCCTCCTTCCAGCGTCTCTAAGCGGTAGGCTCCGTTCCCGAGCGCCTCGGTTATTCTGAACGGTCCAGTCCACTTAGGTGACAGTTTATTCTCCATCTCGTACTGGTGGGCCTTCCTCATCACCAGATCGCCTTCTCTAAACTGCCTTGGCATCACCTTCGAGTTGTATCTTCGTTCGACCCTTCTCTTCACGGCCTCAGCCTTCAACCTCGCCTCTTCCCTGACTTCATCCAGTAGATCCAGGTTCAGCCTTCTCTCTTCATTCGAGTCTTCCTCTACGAAGTTCTGGAATCTCGGCGAGCTCTCCTAGATCTCCACCGGAATCATGGCATCACACCCATAGACCAAGCTGAACGGGGTCTCATGGGTTCCTGACTGCTCGGTGGTGTGGTACGCCCAGACTATACGGGGCACCTCCTCAGCCCAACTTCCCTTGGCTTTCTCAAGCCTTCTCTTCAAACCTCTCAACAACACCCGATTAGCTGACTCCACCTGGCCATTTGTCTGAGGGTGCTCGACGGATGCGAACACTTGTTGAATTCCCACCCCTTTGCAAAGCTTCTTCAACAGGTGACTTGCAAACTACGTCCCATTATCCGACACCAGGCGTTTAGGCACTCCAAACCGACACACGATGTTCTTCCACACGAAACCTTCGATCTTGTGTGCGGTGATCTGGGCCACTGGTTCTGCTTCAATCCACTTGGTGAAATATTCAATCGCCACCACCAAGTACTTCATCTGCCTGATCGCCAGCGGGAAAGGTCCCAGGATGTCGATTCCCCAAGTGTGAAATGGCCAAGGGCTATAGATCGACTTCAACTCCTCGGGAGGTGCCTTGTGCCAATCGGCGTGCTGTTGGCATTGTTTGCAACACTGGGCATATTTCTTGCAATCTTCTCTGATCGATGGCCAGTAGTAGCCTACCCGGAGAGTCCTCGCGGCCAGAGCTCGACCCCCAACGTGGCTTCCGCATATACCCTCGTGGAGCTCTGCCATGATCCTCGTGCACTTCTCGCCGTGTACGCATTCCAGGAGTGGGTGAGTGAACCCAAACCTGTACAGATCGCCATCAATCAATGTGTACTTGCTGGAATTTTTCTTTACCTTCCTAGCTTCTGTCGGATCCAGCGGGAGGAGGCCATCTGCCAGGCACCGCTTGTACTGTGTTATCCAAGTGTCTGGCTCATGGGTGGCGCAGACCTGCATCACATCCACCTTCTCTCCTCGACATGCTCTAATTCTCGGCGATCTCAGAGTTTCTTGCGTCAAGGACTTATGGCTTCTCGCTGCTTTCTCCGTCGACTTGCTTATCTGAAGGACCAGGTGATCTGCTACAAATGCCCTTGGCGTCTTCAGAGTTTCTTGAATCACCGTCCTCTGCCTACCCCCCTTGCCTGAGCTGGCGAGCTTAGCAAGCAAGTCAGCTCGGGCATTCTGCTCTCTGGGCACATGTACTACTTCAAAGGAGGCAAAGGAACTCTTCAATTCCTGCACGTACGCCAAGTAAGCCGCCATTTGTGGATCTTTAGCCTGGAACTCGCCTGTTACTTGCCCCGTGACTAGCAGCGAGTCACTCTTAGCCATCAGCACCCTAGCTCCCATCTCCTTGGCCAGCAGAATCCTGGCGATCAGCGCCTCATACTCTGCTTGATTGATGCTGGCTTTGAAGGCGAACCTCAGAGATTGTTCGATCAGCACGCCGTTGGGTCCTTCCAATATGACTCCAGCACCGCTGCCCTGCTGGTTCGACGATCCATCCACCGAAAGTACCCAACGGAAATCGTCCCCTTCAAGCCGCGTCGCCTCTGATGAGAGCTCAACCACGAAGTCTGCAAAGATTTGCCCCTTGATCGGGCCTCGGGGCTCATATTTAATATCAAACTCTGACAACTCTACCGCCCACTTCACCATCCTGCCCGCGACGTCGGGTTTCTTCAAGACCTTCTGGATGGGCAGGTCAGTCATCACCAGTACGGTGAAACTATGGAAGTAGTGGCGCAACCTCCTCGCCGAAAACACCACAGCCAGCGCAGCCTTCTCCAGGGCCTGATATCTCGTCTCTGGGCCCTGCAACACCTTGCTCACAAAATAAATAGGCTTCTGAGCCTGATCTTGATCCTGGGCGAGCACCGCACTCACCGCCCTCTCAGTTACAGCAAAATACAACCTGAGAGGGATTCCCACCAGCGGTTTGCACAGAACCAGCGGGCTCGCCAGATACTCCTTCAGTTTGACGAAAGCTTCCTCGCACTCTTTCGTCCAAACAAACTTATTATTGCGCCGCAGACATTGAAAATAGGGATGCCCCTTTTCTCCGCTAGCTGACACGAAGCGAGATAGGGCTGCCATCCGACCTGTTAGCTGCTGGACTTCTTTCACCGTAGCTGGGCTCCTCATCGCCAAGATGGCGGCACACTTGTCTGGGTTGGCTTCTATTCCTCTTTCAGTCAAGAGGAACCCCAAAAACTTTCCAGCCTCCACGCCGAAAATGCATTTCTCCGGATTGAGCTTTAACTTGAACTTGGCGATCGTCGTGAACAATTCTTCCAAGTCTGCAACGTGCTTGCTCTTTTCCTGCGAGGTCACGACCATGTCATCGACGTAAGCTTGCACGTTCCTTCCCAGCATTGGTGCAAGTACTCGATCCATCAGCCTCTGGTACGTGGCCCCCGCGTTCTTCAGCCCAAACGGCATCACCTTATAGCAATAGCATGACCTCTCCGTCATGAAGGCTGTTTTCTCTTCGTCCATGGGATGCATCTTGATCTGATTGTATCCCGAGAAGGCATCCAGGAAACTCAGCAACTTGCACCCTGCAGCACTATCAACCAGGGCATCAATGCTTGGTAAAGGATACGAATCCTTTGGGCAAGCTTTGTTCAGGTCGGTGAAATCGACGCACATGCGCCATTTCCCGTTACTCTTCTTCACCAGCACGACATTTGCACCCCATTCAGGGTACTGGACTTCCCTGATGTGGCCTGCAGCGAGGAGTTTCTGTGTTTCGTCCCTGATCGCCTGCCTCCTCTCCTCGTTGAACTTTCTTCTCCTTTGTCGCACCGGTCTCACCAAATTGTCCATCGCTAGATGATGGCACAAGAAGTCGGGATCAATCCCGGGCATGTCCGAAGCGGACCATGCAAACGCGTCCAGATGCCGCTCAATCACCTTGGCGATCTGGTCCTGGAGCTCGACCTCCAGAGATCTTCCCAGCTTGAAGATTTTTCCTCCGATCTCCTTTTCGAGCCACTGCTCGACAGGTTTAGGCCTGGATTCTCTGGCGATCACCGCCCTGGCGATTCCCTGCTCCCTTGCTTCCTTGGGGCGATTCCGCGCCTCTTCCTCCTCCAGGCCAGCATTCCTCTCCCCTAGCTCAGCGTCTACCATCTCCACATCTCTCCCGGCGGCCTCCTCTGTTACCGTCGATCTGGGCTTCACACCGGGAGGTGGGGTGGTTGTTACATAACTCACTGATCTTTTGTTTTTCAGGCTATTCTCATAGCACCTTTTCGCTTCTTTCTGATCAGACTTGATCGTGATCACCACCCCTTCCATGGACGGCAACTTTACCTTCATGTGCCGAGTCGACGGAATGGCGCCTATCCTGTTAAGCGTGGGCCTTCCCAACAGGATGTTATATGCTGAAGGGGCGTTTACGATGAGGTACTTGATTTTCTCCGTCCTCGACCCAGCCTCATCTGTAAACGTGGTTCTCAGCTCAATATACCCCCTGACCTCCACCTGGTCACCAGCGAACCCATATAAGCATCCTCCATAGGGCCTTAGCTGGTCAAGGGGCAACTCCAGCTGCGTGAAAGTCGGCCAGAACATCACGTCTGCCGAGCTTCCTTGGTCCACCAGAACTCTGTGGACCTTCCTTCCCGCTGTAACCAACGAAATAACTATGGGATCGTTGTCATGAGGCACAACATCCCGAAGATCCTGCTTGGTGAACGTAATGTCCACTTCTGGCGAGTGATCTTCAAACATATCCACTGTCATCACCGATCGCGCGTACTTTTTCCTCTGCGATGCAGTGCATCCACCACCTGAGAAACCCCCTGCAATGGTGTGGATCTCCCCGTGGATAGGCATCTTGTGTTGCTGGGCTTCTCCACCTGCTGGCTGGGAACTCGACGCTCCCCCCGTCCTTCTGTCCAGCAGATAGTCATTTAGGAAACCGCTCTTAACCAGATCGTCGAGCTGATATCCCAAGGACAGACACGAGTCCAAAGTGTGGCCAAAACATTGGTGGAACTCACACCAGGCGTCCGGCTTTGACCCCAGCACCTTGTCGCCCACCTTCTCAGGCGCCTTCAACCTAGCAGATATGTTAGGAATGGCGATTAGATCCGCTAATCCCATGACAAACTTGTGCTTAGGCGGGCGATTGTATTCCCGGCGTGCTGGTTGCTGGCGCCCCTGGCTCCTTCCCTTGTTCCTCCTGTCGTAAGGATGGCGAGTCCTCTGGTCCTTTCTGGCCGCCGCCGCTGTTTCCAGCACCGTCTGCGGTTGGATCCTGGTCTGGGCGCGTGGCCTGGCGGGAGCCACGCTGCCTCTCTTCTCGGCGACTTCACTCTCGTCGGCGATGTGAGCCACCGCAAGTCGCCTGACCTCAGCAAACGTCGCTGGGTGAGCCCTGATCAAGGCCTCGCAGAATGGTCCTGGCTGCACGCCTTTCTTGAAGGCATAGACCAGCATTTCTTCATCCTTGGCCGGCGATCTGACCATCTGCGCTCCAAAGCGATTGAGGTAGTCTCTGAGGGACTCCCCATGGTACTGCCTTATATCAAACAGATCATAAGACACCCTGGGCGGTGCCTTATTCACGATGTACTGCTCGACAAAGATCTTCGAGAACTGTTGAAAATTGGTTATGTGGCCGTTAGGCAGGCTCACAAACCACTCCATCGCCGTTCCCTGGAGCGTACTCACGAACATCTTGCAGTAGACGGCGTCTGACCCTCCCGACAGCATCATCTGCGTATGGAACGTGGTCAGATGAGCCTCTGGATCCTCCACGTCGGTAAAGACAGCCTTAACCGGAACCACGCTCGTGGGAATAGGCGTGTCGGTAATCGCCTGAACAAAAGGCATTGGGAAAACACGCGGTGGCGTCGACGGCGCCACCTCTTCAGCAGAAGAACGTCCTTGCTGCTCCCGAAGAGCTTGACGCAGCTCCTCAGTCACCTTGCTAAGCTCCTCGTTCCTGGCGCGAGAGGCGACCAGGTCCTCATGTATTCTCGCCTGCTCTACGCGTGAGGCTTCCACAGTTGCCTGCAACGAGCGTATCATCTCTGCCATCTGCGCCATGGTCATGGCGGCGTCGCCTTCAGCAACGACAGGCGCCACGGGGCTTGAACGATTGCTTCTCATTTTTCTCATGAACTTCAGCGAATCACAGGAATGCAGCGAACAACACTTCAACCACGATCGAATCAGCAATCAACCGGAGAAAACAGTGCGAAACTGCGCAAGAAAACTCAAGAACACCGTAAGCGTTCAAAGAAAACCACAACTTCACCAGAAACCACCGCTTCCCCGCGAACAACCAAACAAGCGAAAGAACTAGAACTTCCACCCAACAGATTACGTGCAAACAGCAGGAAACCTCACTCCACCGATCGAAAAGCCAAACGAACGGTACAAAACGCAAATTTACCGAACGAAACTCAAACAAACAGCGAACGATGGTTGCACCAGCACACAACCACGCAGAAAACTTCGAAAACTTCCAAGAACTCACGCTGTGGATGGGAGCAAGTTTTACACGGCCCCACGGTGGGCGCCTGATGATCCTGCCTGTTGACCGGAACGCTGGAAACTGCCTCGTCAAAGGATCGACGTGCGCACCGCTTCTCACCTCCGTTCCTCTTCGGGATCTACCTCAAGAACCTGCAAAGAAACAGTACGGCGCCGCTGCGGCCGATCGCACTCCAACGCTCAAGTCAGTGACGGTATCACCAAATACTAAGAGAACAAGAACCGTGCAAATCCTCTCTCACAGTCAGCTCTATCACTCGCAAGCGTAAAGAGTATGAACTGAACGTGCGTACCTCAGAAAGTTTGTTAAGAACTCTTATATACCTGGCTGTTTTCTCTCTCCTGGCAGTTACAGACCTGGACACGTGGCTCGCATCCAGTCGTACACGTGCCATCATCTGGAGCCTCCTTGACTTGGCGCTGCTTCTACTCTCATTTTGGCTAAGTTACTTATGCATGGTACTGCCCAGTGCATAGCTAACTTGGGAGTGCGATCTCTACTGGAACTGGCGAGTTAGGGTGTCCTCATACACCTTCCCTGTGGTCTCGCCGGCCGCCTTCATAATTTGCTTCTCTTTCATCTTCGGCGATGTGCTTTCTCCGGCGATCTCCAACTGCTTGGTCGCCTGGGTTTACATCTGGCGACTTCATCTTTAACCTGGTGATCGCCGATTCTGGTAAGATGGAGATCGGAACACGCCAATTTAACGACTGGCGATTACACGAGCCCCCCGACTTCCTTCCCTCTTGCCAACCTGGCGCCTTGCCAACACGCCTATACTGCAGCAGGGTGCCACGTCATCACTCCCGACCACCAGGGCGGTACACATACTATAAATTCAACAACTACTACAAAAAAACTTGTTCCATATCTTTTCATGCTAATTACTTGAAAATCAATTTCTATCACTATTATATAGTATCTAGAGACGCATCTATCACATAAATACAATAAATTCATGCAACTACCACAAAAAAACTAGTTTCAAGTCTTTTCATGCTAATTACTTGAAAATCAATGTGTATCACTATTATATAGTATCTAGACACTTATCTATCAAATGCATACTATAAGTTCATGCAATTACCACAAAAAACTAGTTTTAAGTATTTTCATGCTAATTACATGAAAATCAATATCTAACACTATTATGTAGTATCTAGAAACTCATATATCAAGTACATACAATAAATTCATGCAACTACGACAAAAAAACTAGTTTCAAGTATTTTCATGCTAATTTATTGGAAATCAAAGTCTATCACTATTATATAGTATCCACAGATTTATCTATCAAATACATACTATAAATTCAACAACTACCACAAAAAAAACTAGTTTAAAGTCTTTTCATGCTAATTACTTGAAAATCAATGTCTATCACTATTATATAGTATCTAGAGACTCATCTATCACACACATACAATAAATTCCTGCAACTACCACAAAAAAACTAGTTTCAAGTCTTTTCATGCTAATTACTTGAAAATCAATGTGTATCAATATTATATAGTATCTAGAGACTTATCTATCAAATGCATACTATAAATTCATATAATTACCAGAAAAAAACTAGTTTTAATTATTTTCATGCTAATTACTTGAAATTAAATATCTATCACTCTTATACAGTATCTAGAGACTTATCTAACAAATGCATACTATAAATTCATGCAACTACGACAAAAAACTAATTTTAAGTCTGTTGATGCTAATTATTTTAAAATCAATGTATATTACTATTATATAGTATCTAAATACTCATCTATCAAATACATACTATAAATTCTACAACTACCACAAAAAAAATTGTTTCAAGTCTTTTCATGGTAATTTCTTGAAAATCAATCTCTATCACTATTATATAGTATCAAGAGACGCATCTATCACATACATACAACAAATTCATGCAACTATTACAAAAAATCTAGTTCAAGTCTCTTCATGCTAATTACTTGAAAATCAATGTGTATCACTATTATATAGTATCTAGAAACTTATCTATCAAATGCATACTATAAATTCATGCAATTACCACAAAAAAACTAGTTTTAAGTATTTTCATGCTAATTACATGAAAATCAATATCTATCACTATTATGTAGTATCTAGAGACTCATATATCAAGTACATACAATAAATTCATGCAACTATGACAAAATAATTAGTTTCAATTATTTTCATGCTAATTTATTGGAAATCAAAGTCTATAATTATATAGTATCCACAGAAATATCTATCAAATACATACTATAAATTCAACAACTACTACAAAAAAAATTGTTTCATGTCTTTTCATGCTAATTACTTGAAAATCAATCTCTATCACTATTATTTAGTATCTAGAGACGCATCTATCACATACATACCATAAATTCATGCAACTACCACAAAAAAAGTAGTTTCAAGTCTTTTCATGCTAATTACTTGAAAATCAATGTGTATCAATATTATTTAGTATCTAGAGACTTATCTATAAAATGCATACTATAAATTCATGTAATTACCAGAAAAAAGTAGTTTTAAGTATTTTCATGCTAATTACATGAAAATCAATATCTATCACTATTATGTAGTATCTAGAGACTCATATATCAAGTATATACAATAAATTCATGCAACTACGACAAAAAAACTAGTTTCAATTATTTTCATGCTAATTTATTGGAAATCAAAGTCTATCACTATTATATAGTGTCCAGAGACTTATCTATCAAATACATACTATAAATTCTACAACTACTACAAAAAAACTTGTTTTATGTCTTTTCACGCTAATTACTTGAAAATCAATCTCTATCACTATTATATAGTATCTAGAGACGCATCTATCACATACATACAATAAATTCATGCAAGTACCACAAAAAAACTAGTTTCAAGTCTTTTCATGCTAATTACTTGAAAATCAATGTCTATCAGTATTATATAGTATCTAGAGACTTTTCTATCAAATGCATACGATAAATTCATGCAACTTCCACAGAAAACTAGTCTTAAGTCTTTTCACGCTAATTACTTAAAAATCAATCTCTATCACTATTATATCATATCTACAGACTCATCTTTCATATACATACAATAAAGTCATGCAACTACCACAAAAAAACTAGTTTCAAGTCTTTTATGCTAATTACTTGAAAATCATTGTTTATCACTATTATATATTATCTAGAGACCCATCTATCACATACATACAATACATTCATGCAACTACCACCACAAAACTAGTTTCAAATATTTTCATGCTAATTACTTGAAATTAAATATATATAACTGTTATACAGTATCTAGAGACTTATCTAACAAATGCATACTATAAATTCATGCAACTACGACAAAAAACTAATTTTAAGTCTTTTCATGCTAATTATTTTAAAATCAATGTATATTACTATTATATAGTATCTAAATACTCATCTAACAAATACATACAATAAATTCACGCAACTACCATAAAAAAGCTAGTTTCAAGTCTTTTCATGCTAATTTATTGGAAATCAAAGTCTATCACTATTATATAGTGTCGAGAGACTTATCTATCAAATACATACTACAAATTCTACAACTACCACAAAAAAACTTGTTTCAAGTCTCTTCATGCTAATAACTTGAAAATCAATCTCTATCACTATTATATAGTATCTAGAGATGCATCTATCACATACATACAACAAATTCATGCAACTACCACAAAAAATCTAGTTCAAGTCTCTTCATGCTAATTACTTGAAAATCAATGTGTATCACTATTATATATTATCTAGAAACTTATCTATCAAATTCATACTATAAAATCCTGTAATTACCAGAAAAAAACTAGTTTTAAGTATTTTCATTATAATTACATGAAAATCAATGCCTATCACTATTATGTAGTATCTAGAGACTCATATATCTAGTACATACAATAAATTCATGCAACTACGACAAAAAAACTAGTTTCAATTATTTTCATGCTAATTTATTGGAAATCAAAGTCTATCACTATTATATAGTATCCACAGACTTATCTATCAAATACATACTATAAATTCAACAACTACTACAAAAAAACTTGTTTCATGTCTTTTCATGCTCATTACCTGAAAATCAATCTCTATCACTATTATATAGTATCTAGAGACGCATCTATCACATACCTACAATAAATTCATGCAACTACCACAAAAAAACTAGTTTCAAGTCTTTTCATGCTAATTACTTGAAAATCAATGTGTATCAATATTATATAGTATCTAGAGACTTATCTATCAAATCCATACTATAAATTCATGTAATTACCAGAAAAAAACTAGTTTTAAGTATTTTCATGCTAATTACATGAAAATCAATATCTTTCACTATTATGTAGTATCTAGAGACTCATATATCATGTACATACAATAAATTCATGCAACTACGACCAATAAACTTGTTTCAAGTATTTTCATGCTAATTTATTGGTAATCAAAGTCTATCACTCTTACATAGTATCCACAGACTTATCTATCAAATACATACTATTAATTCAACAACTACTACAAAAAAACTAGTTTCAAGTCTTTTCTTGCTAATTACTTGAAAATAAATCTCTATCATTGTTATATAGTATCTACAGACTCATATATCCTCATACATACAGTAAATTCAAGCAACTACCACAAAAAAACTAATTTAAAGTCTTTTCATGCTAATTACTTGAAAATCAAAGTCAATCACTATTATATGATATCTAGAGACTCATCTATCACATACATACAATAAATTCATGCAACTACCACAAAAAAACTACTTTCAAGTCTTTTCATGCTAATTACTTGGAAATCAATGTCTCTCAGTATTATATAGTATCTAGAGACTTTTCTATCAAATGCATACTATAAATTCATGCAACTTCCACAAAAAACTAGTCTTAACTCTTTTCATGCAAATTACATGAAAATCAATATCTATCACTATTATGTAGTATCTAGAGACTCATATATCAAGTATATACAATAAATTCATGCAACTACGACAAAAAAACTAGTTTCAATTATTTTCATGCTAATTTATTGGAAATCAAAGTCAATCACTATTATATAGTATCCACAGACTTATCTATCAAATACATACTATAAATTCAACAACTACTACAAAAAAACTTGTTTCATGTCTTTTTATGCTAATTACTTGAAAATCAATCTCTATCACTATTATATAGTATCTAGAGACGCATCTATCACATACATACAATAAATTCATGCAAGTACCACAAAAAACTAGTTTCAAGTCTTTTCATGCTAATTACTTGAAAATCAATGTCTATCAGTATTATATAGTATCTAGAGACTTTTCTATCAAATGCTTACTATAAATTCATGCAACTTCCACAAAAAACTAGTCTTAAGTCTTTTCATGCTAATTACTTAAAAATCAATGTCTATCACTATTATATCGTATCTACAGACGCATCTTTCATATACATACAATAAAGTCATGCAACTACCACAAAAAAACTAGTTTCAAGTCTTTTATGCTAATTACTTCAAAATCATTGTCTATCACTATTATATATTATCTAGAGACCCATCTATCACATACATACAATACATTCATGCAACTACCACCACAAAACTAGTTTCAAATCTTTTCATGCTAATTACTTGAAATTAAATATCTATAACTGTTATACAGTATCTAGAGACTTATCTAACAAATGCATACTATAAATTCATGCAACTACGACAAAAAACTAATTTTAAGTCTTTTCATGCTAATTATTTTAAAATCAATGTATATTACTATTATATAGTATCTAAATACTCATCTATCAAATACATACAGTAAATTCACGCAACTACCATAAAAAAGCTAGTTTCAAGTCTTTTCATGCTAAGTTATTGGAAATCAAAGTCTATCACTATTATATAGTGTCCAGAGACTTATCTATCAAATACATACTATAAATTCTACAACTACCACAAAAAAACTTGTTTCAAGTCTTTTCATGCTAATTACTTGAAAATCAATCTCTATCACTATTATATAGTATCTAGAGACGCATCTATCACATACATACAATAAATTCATGCAACTACCACAAAAAACTAGTTTCAAATCTTTTCATGCTAATTACTTGAAAATCAATGTCTATCAGTATTATATAGTATCTAGAGACTTTTCTACCAAATCCTTACTATAAATTCATGCAACTTCCACAAAAAACTAGTCTTAAGTCTTTTCATGCTAATTACTTAAAAATCAATGTCTATCACTATTATATCGTATCTACAGACGCATCTTTCATATACATACAATAAAGTCATGCAACTACCACAAAAAAACTAGTTTCAAGTCTTTTATGCTAATTACTTGAAAATCATTGTCTATCACTATTATATATTATCTAGAGACCCATCTATCACATACATACAATACATTCATGCAACTACCACCACAAAACTAGTTTCAAATCTTTTCATGCTAATTACTTGAAATTAAATATCTATAACTGTTATACAGTATCTAGAGACTTATCTAACAAATGCATACTATAAATTCATGCAACTACGACAAAAAACTAATTTTAAGTCTTTTCATGCTAATTATTTTAAAATCAATGTATATTACTATTATATAGTATCTAAATACTCATCTATCAAATACATACAGTAAATTCACGCAACTACCATAAAAAAGCTAGTTTCAAGTCTTTTCATGCTAAGTTATTGGAAATCAAAGTCTATCACTATTATATAGTGTCCAGAGACTTATCTATCAAATACATACTATAAATTCTACAACTACCACAAAAAAACTTGTTTCAAGTCTTTTCATGCTAATTACTTGAAAATCAATCTCTATCACTATTATATAGTATCTAGAGACGCATCTATCACATACATACAATAAATTCATGCAACTACCACAAAAAACTAGTTTCAAGTCTTTTCATGCTAATTACTTGAAAATCAATGTCTATCAGTATTATATAGTATCTAGAGACTTTTCTACCAAATGCTTACTATAAATTCATGCAACTTCCACAAAAAACTAGTCTTAAGTCTTTTCATGCTAATTACTTAAAAATCAATGTCTATCACTATTATATCGTATCTACAGACGCATCTTTCATATACATACAATAAAGTCATGCAACTACCACAAAAAAACTAGTTTCAAGTCTTTTATGCTAATTACTTGAAAATCATTGTCTATCACTATTATATATTATCTAGAGACCCATCTATCACATACATACAATACATTCATGCAACTACCACCACAAAACTAGTTTCAAATCTTTTCATGCTAATTACTTGAAATTAAATATCTATAACTGTTATACAGTATCTAGAGACTTATCTAACAAATGCATACTATAAATTCATGCAACTACGACAAAAAACTAATTTTAAGTCTTTTCATGCTAATTATTTTAAAATCAATGTATATTACTATTATATAGTATCTAAATACTCATCTATCAAATACATACAGTAAATTCACGCAACTACCATAAAAAAGCTAGTTTCAAGTCTTTTCATGCTAAGTTATTGGAAATCAAAGTCTATCACTATTATATAGTGTCCAGAGACTTATCTATCAAATACATACTATAAATTCTACAACTACCACAAAAAAACTTGTTTCAAGTCTTTTCATGCTAATTACTTGAAAATCAATCTCTATCACTATTATATAGTATCTAGAGACGCATCTATCACATACATACAATAAATTCATGCAACTACCACAAAAAACTAGTTTCAAGTCTTTTCATGCTAATTACTTGAAAATCAATGTCTATCAGTATTATATAGTATCTAGAGACTTTTCTACCAAATGCTTACTATAAATTCATGCAACTTCCACAAAAAACTAGTCTTAAGTCTTTTCATGCTAATTACTTAAAAATCAATGTCTATCACTATTATATCGTATCTACAGACGCATCTTTCATATACATACAATAAAGTCATGCAACTACCACAAAAAAACTAGTTTCAAGTCTTTTCATGCTAATTACTTGAAAATCATTGTCTATCACTATTATATATTATCTAGAGACCCATCTATCACATACATACAATACATTCATGCAACTACCACCACAAAACTAGTTTCAAATCTTTTCATGCTAATTACTTGAAATTAAATATCTATAACTGTTATACAGTATCTAGAGACTTATCTAACAAATGCATACTATAAATTCATGCAACTACGACAAAAAACTAATTTTAAGTCTTTTCATGCTAATTATTTTAAAATCAATGTATATTACTATTATATAGTATCTAAATACTCATCTATCAAATACATACAGTAAATTCACGCAACTACCATAAAAAAGCTAGTTTCAAGTCTTTTCATGCTAAGTTATTGGAAATCAAAGTCTATCACTATTATATAGTGTCCAGAGACTTATCTATCAAATACATACTATAAATTCTACAACTACCACAAAAAAACTTGTTTCAAGTCTTTTCATGCTAATTACTTGAAAATCAATCTTTATCACTATTATATAGTATCTAGAGACGCATCTATCACATACATACAACAAATTCATGCAACTACCACAAAAAATCTAGTTTAAGTCTCTTCATGCTAATTACTTGAAAATCAATGTGTATCACTATTATATAGTATCTAGAAACTTATCTATCAAATGCATACTATAAATTCATGTAATTACCAGAAAAAAACTAGTTTTAAGTATTTTCATGCTAATTACATGAAAATCAATATCTATCACTATTATGTAGTGTACCGCCCTGGTAGTCGGAAGTGATGACGTGGTGTCGAGCTGTTATATAGGTGTGATGGATGGGGCACCTGGTTGGCAAAAGGGAAGGAAATCGGGGGGTTGGTGTAGTCGCCAGTTGTTAAGTTGGCATGTTCCGATCTCCAGCACACCTAAACCGGCGGTCTCCGGGTTGACGATGAAGTCGCCAGATGTGAACCCAGGCGACCAAGTGATTAGAGATCGCCGAAACAAGGACATCGCCGAAGATGAAGGCAGATAGTCATTTCCCAGCTGGCCAGAGGCTGAGGTCGGGAGACAGCTTACTTGAGCATATACGGTGAAACAGGTAGGGTAGATCATGAAGGCGGCCAGCGAGACCACAGGAAAGGTGTGTACGAAGGCACCCGAACTCGCCACCCTGAAGAGATCACGCTCCAAGGCAACTATGCATTGAGTTGTATCATGCATAAGTAACTTAGCCAAAAAAAAACCTGAAGAGTAAGAAATGGCGCCCAAGTCAAGGATGCTCTAGATGATGGCACGTGTACAGCTGGATGCGAGCCACGTGTCCAGATGTGTAACTGCCAGGAGAGAGAAAGTGCCCAGGTATATAAGAGTTTCCAACGAACTTCTAAGGTACGCAGGTTCAGATTGTTTCTTTACGCTTGCGAGTCTTGAGTACGCTGAGAGAGAACTGGTCACGGTTCCTTAGAGTTCTTGAGTTTTTACTCTTAAGTAATTGGTGGTTCAGTCGCTGACTTGGGCGTCGGAGCGTGATCGGCCGCAGCGGCGCCGTTTCGTCTTTTGCAGGTTCTTGAGGTGGATCGCGGTGAAGGACGGAGGCTAACACGGCGCAGAAGTCGATCCAAGTTTGACGAGGCAAAGCTCCAGCGTTTTGGTCAACAGGCACGATCATCAGGCGCCCACCGTGGGGCCGTGTAAAACCTGTTCCCATCCACAGCGTGAGTTCTTGAAGGTTTCTGCGGTTTCTGTTTGGTTGTGTGCTGGTGCAACCATTGTCCGCTGTTCATCTAGGTTTTGTTCGGTAGTTTCGCGTTTTCCACCGTTCGTTTGAGTTTTTGTTCGGTGAGGTGAGGTTTTTTTGCTGCTGACGCGAGTTTTAATCGGTGAGATCTGAGTTCTGTTGCTCGTTCGGATTTTCGTGGAGGAAGTGTTGGTTTTTGGTGGAGATGCGAGTTTCTGTGAAGGTTCGCTGTGTTCGTGAGGTTTTTCTAAGTTTCGCGAAGTTCTGACCGATTGATCACTGAATCGATCGTCGCTGAAGAAGGTGTTGTTCATCGCTCTCTGTGATTCGTCAAGATTTCATGAGAAAAATGAGAAGCAACCGTTCAAGTCCAGTTGCGCCCGTTGCTGCTGAAGGCGCCATGACTATGGCGCAGATGGTAGAAATCATGCGTTCGCTGCAGGCGAATGTGGAAGCCTCGCGTATAGAGCAGGCGAGAATGCACGAAGACCTGGTCGCCTCTCGGGCCAGGAATGAACAGCTTAGCAGAGTGACTGAGGAACTGCGTCAAGCTCTTCAGGAGCAGCGAGGGCGTCCAGTCGCTGAAGAGGTCGCGCCGTCAACGCCGCCTCGCGTTTTCCCTATGCCTTTCGCTCAGGCGATTACGGACACGCCAATCCCTGCGAGTGTGGTACCCGTGAAGGTTGTTTTTACCGGCGTGGAGGATCCTGAGGCACATCTCACCACGTTCCATACGCAGATGATGCTGTCAGGCGGATCAGACGCCGTGTATTGCAAGATGTTTGTGAGCACACTCCAGGGAACGACGTTGGAATGGTTTGTGAGCCTGCCTACAGGTCACATAACCAACTTCCAACAGTTTTCGAAGATCTTCGTCGAGCAGTACATAGTGAACAAGGCGCCGCCTAGGGTGTCTTATGACCTGTTTGACATAAGGCAGTACCAGGGAGAGTCCCTCAGGGACTACTTGAATCGTTTTGGGGCGCAGATGGTCCGCTCGCCGGCCAAGGACGAAGAGATGCTGGTATACGCATTCAAGAAGGGCGTGCTGCCGGGACCCTTCTTTGAGGCGTTGATTAGGGCTCACCCCGCCACGTTTGCTGAGGTTAGGCGACTTGCGGTGGCCCACATCGCCGATGAAAGTGAGGTCGCCGAGAAGAGGGGAAGCGTGGCCCCCGCTAGGCCACGTGCCCAAACCAGGATCCAGCCACAGAGGGTGCTGGAGACAGCGGCGGCCAAGAGGGATCAGAGGACTCGCCATCCTTACGATCCAAGAAAGAACAAGGGCAGGGGCCCGGGGCGCCCTCAACCAGTACGCCGGGAGTACAATCGCCCGCCGAAGCACAAGTTTGTCATGGGATTGGCGGACCTGATCGCCATTCCCAATATATCAGCTTGGCTGAAGGCGCCCGAGAAGGTGGGCGACAAGGTGTTGGGACCAAAGAAGGACACCAGGGCTTTGGCCACACCATCGACTCATGTTTGGCTTTAGGATACCAGCTCGACGACCTGGTCAAGAGCGGGTTCCTGAATGATTACTTGCTGGATAGAAGGACAGGGGGCGCGTCGAGCTCCCATCCAGCAGGTGGTGAGGCTCAGCAGCACGAGATGCCTACCCACGGAGAAATCCACACCATTGCAGGAGGTTTCTCGGGTGGTGGATGCACCGCATCACAGAGGAAGAAGTATGCGAGGTCTGTGATGAAGGTGGACATGTTTGAGGACCATTCGCCGGATGTGGACATTACATTCACAAAGCAAGATCTTCGGGACGTAGTGCCTCATGACAACGACCCCATAGTCATCTCGCTGATTACAGCAGGAAGGAAGGTCCACAGAGTTCTGGTGGACCAAGGAAGTTCGGTAGACGTGATGTTCTGGCCGACTTTCACGCAGTTGGAGCTACCCCTTGACCAGCTGAGGCCCTATGGAGGGTGTTTGTATGGTTTCGCTGGCGACCAGGTGGAGGTCAGGGGATACATTGAGTTGAGAACTACGTTCACAGATGAGGCGGGTTCGAGAACAGAGAAAATCAAGTACCTTGTCGTGAACGCTCCTTCAGCATACAACATTCTGCTGGGAAGACCCACGCTCAACAGAATAGGCGCTATACCTTCGACCCGGCATATGAAGGTGAAGCTGCCATCTATGGAGGGGGTGGTGATCACCATCAAATCCGACCAGAAAGAAGCAAAGAAGTGCTATGAGAATAGCCTGAAGAACAAGAGGTCTGTGAGTTATGTGACGACCACCCCGCCTCCCGGTGTGAAGCCCAGGCCGACGGTAATAGAGGAGACCGCCGGAAGCGACGTGGTGATGGTGGATGCTGAGTTGGGGGAGGGGAACGCCGGTCTAGAGGAAGAAGAGGCGAGGAATCGCCCTGAGGAAGCGAGGGAGCTGGGAATCGCCAGGGCGGTGATCGCCAGAGAAACCAGACCAAAACCCGTCGAGCAGTGGCTCGAAAGGGAAATCGGGGGAAAGATCTTCAAGTTGGGAAGATCTCTGGAGGCTGAGCTCCAGGACCAGATCGCGAAGGTGATAGAGCGGCATCTGGGTGCGTTCGCGTGGTCCGCCTCGGACATGCCCGGGATCGATCCCGACTTCTTGTGCCATCATTTGGCGATGGACAGCCAGGTGAGACCAGTATGACAGAGGAGAAGGAAGTTCAATGAGGAGAGGAGGCAGGCGATTAGGGACAAAACCTAGAAGCTCCTCGCTGCAGGCCATATCAGGGAGGTGCAGTACCCTGAGTGGCTGGCCAACGTCGTGCTGGTAAAGAAGAGCAATGGGAAGTGGCGCATGTGCGTCAACTTCACTGATCTGAACAAGGCCTGCCCAAAGGATTCGTATCCTTTGCCGAGCATAGACACCCTGGTGGACAGTGCTGCAGGGTGTAAGTTGTTGAGTTTCCTGGATGCCTTCTCGGGGTATAACCAGATCAAGATGCATCCCATGGATGAAGAGAAGACTGCCTTCATGACCGAGAGATCGTGCCACTGCTACAAGGTGATGCCATTTGGGCTGAAGAACGCGGGGGCCACGTACCAGAGGTTGATGGACCGGGTACTTGCACCAATGCTGGGAAGAAATGTGCAAGCATACGTAGATGACATGGTCGTGACCTCGCCGGAGAAGAGCAAGCACGTGGAGGACTTGGAGGAGTTGTTCACTACGATCGCTAAGTTCAGGTTAAAGCTAAATCCCGAGAATTGCATCTTCGGCGTGGAGGCTGGGAAGTTCTTGGGGTTCCTCTTAGCTGAGAGAGGAATAGAAGCCAACCCTGATAAGTGCGCCGCCATCTTGGCGATGAGGAGCCCCACGACCGTGAAGGAGGTGCAGCAGCTCACGGGACGGATGGCCGCCCTGTCTCGCTTCGTGTCGGCTAGCGGAGAGAAGGGCCATCCATATTTCCTGATGGAAGAGGCCCAAGCACAAGCCCACCAAAGGGTAGATTTGGGCCAACCATAGAGTTATGGCCAAGAGGATCCAAGAAGACGTTCTTTTACATGTTCAAATGCCATAAACTCTAGTGTAGAGTAGACTTTAATTTCTTGTCAAAATTAGCATAGGAACTTTATTTGTAATTTTCTTAGAATTAATTTTGGCACCTAAAACACCAACCTAGGTAAACTTAGAGTTTCTAAAAAAACCTCTAAATTTACCAAGGCCGGTCTAGAAAGCCCATGGAGGGGGTGAGCATAAAAACTAGACACACCCCTCCCCATGTGCTCATTTGTGCACCCATGTGCTTCACATTTACATTTCATTTGGCTAGCATTAGGGTTGCATTATGGTCCTCCTTAGCCTATAAAAGGAGGAGCCTACACCTTGTATTTTCAAGTTTATTGTGAGTAAAGTTATGTTGCCCATTTGTGCTCAACTTTGCTTCTCCCTAGAATCCTAGGCTCTAAACTTCAATTCCTTCATCTTTTCCCTTGAGCTGGCCGAACCACTCAATACCCATACCTATCATGCACCTACAAGATAAACACCACTCTTAGGAGGATCTTGCTCACTCTCATTCATTGCTTCCGCCCCATACTCTACATTGATTCAAGAAGAACTTCATGAAAATGCCATCATTTGGTATCAGAGCTTTTGGTTCTTCAAGATGAGTAGCTTGGTCTTTTAAATTTTCAGTTCTTCTTTATTTCATATTGTCATTTAAATTCCATACTTGTCTTGCTGTTTTTTACTTTTTAAATTGTTCTTGGTGTGCTTATGGAAGATCCAACCGAAGCACAATTGTTCAATTGATCTTGAACAAATTCTGTGCAGCTTGTCATAGGATTCCTTACACCATTGAGTGGCTGTTTTCTTTTAGGAATTTGAGTCCTTATTGCTTTCTTAATTTTGCTTCATTTTATGCTTTGAGTCTTTATTTTCTGAATCTATAAATGTTGTGTCAAGTCATGTGAATCCATATTTGTCAACAATTCTTAGTAGTCCTATTATTGGCTTGATTGTTTCTTGCTTTTGGTCTCTTTAATTTGTTTGAATCTGCTATTCTTTGATCCTTTGGTGCCTTTTTTATTTTTAGTTTGAGTTCATATAGTGTTTAGATCATACACAATTCTATTTCACAAATTTCCATTGTGTCTAAACTTTGGTATCTTGCTGTTTTTGTTTCCAGTTTTCAGATTCCCCTGTTTACACCTTCTCTGTTTTGGCTGTTTTAACCCAGAAAAATATTTCCACCCATAGGAAAATTCTGATTTTCTGGAAAATGCAAGTTTAAAGTGTTATAGAAAGGACAAAAAAAGAATTAGGTCAAAAGAAGCAACAGAAAAAAAATGATAAATCTTACAAAATCAGAGTGCAAATCTTGAGCGCTCCAGCTGGCCTAACCGAACACCAATTTTGCAAAATTTATTAAACAAAAATGGTGCATCCGTTTTGAGTGAATCCAAAGCCAGATTTTAGATAAGATCCTGAATATCTTGCATAACAAATTTCAGAGCCAAATTCCAAAAATACAGATCAGCATAAATCGGGGAACAAACACGTTTTCTGGCCCACAACATTTTCTGGTGGTGCTGTTTTTTTTATTTGGTCATCTAATCTAGTGCTTTTCTTTAGGAATTCTTTTGTGTGCCAACCTTTTATTGAGTACCTTTAATTGTTTGCTTTAATTTCTTGAATCTCTTTCTAAGTTGTCATATTATAAATCCTTTTGGTGGTACTGTTTTCTTTCAATTAAATTTGTTTCTTGCTTTTGTTCCTTGACCTCTCTTTTTGGGTGCTGGAATTTAATTTCTCCCTTGGTGCTTATGTGCATGGAATTTGACTTGGTTTAAGGTTTAGCCCTTGTGAATAGGTGCTGGAAATTGGAGAATTAAAGCCAACATTCTAAGGAGGAAACAAAGCCAAGGCCGAAACAAGCTTTCTTGAAAAACACTACAAACACTTGGAGGGCCAACAAGCAAAGACAACAAGGAAGTGCATTTAGCAAAAAGAGGATCAAAAAAGGGAGTTTTCTTAATTTCCTTGCAACTTAATTTGTGTTAATTACCTCTTAATTACGATTTAGACGGTGAGTGTGTCTTCAAGGGCTCAAAGTGTCCAAGAAGCCTCACCTAGGGCCGACTAGTATAGAATTCTTAATTAGCAATTGTTAATTGTTTGTAATTGCCTTTTCTTTTGCTTAGTTAGTGACGCTTTGCATGAATATTTTGTTAAGTTTGTGATAAACCGTCTAGCTTTGTTGATTAGTTAGCTTGCATTGTTTTCTTGCATTAAAATCTGATTTCTCAACTTAATTGTGTTCCAAGTGGTTTACTAAGAGAAAGCTTTGTGTGAAGACATTGAGGGATAGTTTTTGGCTAAGGCAAAGGCTTGGTATTTAAGTAGTCCACTGTGACTCACCTCCCTTACCTGGAAGACTACCTTCTTTGACTTCCCTAAATTTTTCTCAAGGTAAAATACTTCTACACACAAAGCTTTAGTCATGTCTTCTCACTCCTCTAAATCTCTTAAAAGTGAGGTGAAATCCTTGAAATCTCTTTTGAAACAACTTACTAAGGATATTCAATCAATTTCATCTAAACAATTGGAGAATGAGATCAAAACTAATGAATTGACTAAAGCAAAGAATGAGAAGTCTCAATTTTCAAAAAAATTACATTCTCATGCATCTAGCTCTAAACATCATGATTATCTTGGGGAAGAAAGTCTTAGGAAAAATGAATATCATCAACAATTCCCTAGGAGAGCTAGGAAAGAGAGACAAGAAAACCTAACCAAGCATATCTCTCACACTCAAGCTAGAGAAATTCCATGTTTAGAATACCTTGGCAATGATCAATTAGCATCTCAATGTTTCAATGAAAGATCTATGATCTTAAGGGACAAAGATGAGAATAGTAGCCAAGAAAAAGAAGCTAGTGAGAGTGAAGAAAATGTAAAAATAGAAAAGCAAGAGAAAACCCTTGGGAAACAAAAGGCGTGGGAGAAGAGTGTTCCTTCCCACAAGGTCATTCAACAAGAAGGAAAAGTTGAAAATACATTTGAAAATATACCTCTTGTTGAACAACCTAGCCTTACCTTTTGTAAAGGAACACTTGCAAGCCTAGAAAAAAAAGAAGAATCCTTAAAAAAGGCTTGCATAGATAAAAATATAGTAGATTATTTTACATACATGCCAAGATATCACCAAGTGAAGGTCAAGTCATCTATAGGCATCTACAAAGACAATTTTTTATGTGAAGTAGTGCCTAAAGAAACTTGTCATGTCTTATTGAGACAACCTTTGCAAAGAATTGAAATTTCCGTGAACAAAGGTTGTATCAACGAGACTACCTTCACACATAAAAGAGAAATTCTTCATGAAGGAGAACTCATGGGTCAAATTAGAGTTGATAAAACTCTAGAGCTTTTAAAAGGAAAATTATTGTCACCCATGAGAAAAGATGTTCAAAGACATTACCCTAGATACATTCCGTGTTTTAAAAATACATCTAAGGCGATGTCTCATGAACTCTATACTCCTTCACCTTTTGCAAATGATCCTTGGGAAGACATAAGCCTAAATTTCATATTAGATCTTCCTAGGACAACAAAAGGTTTTGATTCCATTTTCATGGACATGGATAAACTCTTCCTTAAAGAAGTGACAAGTCTTCATGATTTCTCTTCAAACTTAGTGTTGGATAGAGCTCCAAAATTTGAAAACCATCATTTGAGGATTCTCTTGGAAAAACTTGCAACTAAGTTGTCCTTTTCAAATTCTTATCATCCTCAAAAGAATGGTCAAAATAAAATTGAAAACATAGCTCTTGTTACTATGCCTAGAGAAATCATGAAAGCCAACCACAATTCTTGGGATGAGTATCCTTTTTCTATTGAGCATGCATACAATAGAGTAGTCCACAAGACTACTAATATTTCTACATTTGAAGTTGTATGTGAACATAGTCCTCTTTCTCTTTTTGCATTGTTACCACTTCCTAAAGGAATTATGCCTAAGGAACAAGTAACGACTATTGAAAATTTTACAAAGCATGAGAGAATTAGAGAACACATGCAACCATCCAAAGAGAAATATTGTAAAAAGTTGCCAAAAACAAAAGAAAAACAAAAATGGCAACTTCATAAAATTGATTTGTATATAACTGCTTCAACTAACTCATTTGCTTTATTTGATAATTCCCCTAGGTGGACGTTTGATCCGGGAGGGCAAGCATAGTTGAAGAAGCAAGAGGCTGCTATCCGAGATCAAATATCTAGATCTGAGGATAGATCTTCTCAAGGAGAAGGAGATGATGGACACCATCCAGCCACATCCATTCCCCTAGCCATGAAGAAGAAGAAGCAATGGATTTGAGGACAAATCCTTTTCAAGAGGGAGGGGATGATGGAAGAGGCCCAAGCACAAGCCCACATGCAAGCCCACCAAAGGGTAGATTTGGGCCAACCATAGAGTTATGGCCAAGAGGATCCAAGAAGACGTTCTTTTACATGTTCAAATGCCATAAACTCTAGTGTAGAGTAGACTTTAATTTCTTGTCAAAATTAGCATAGGAACTTTATTTGTAATTTTCTTAGAATTAATTTTGGCACCTAAAACACCAACCTAGGTAAACTTAGAGTTTCTAAAAAAACCTCTAAATTTACCAAGGCCGGTCTAGAAAGCCCATGGAGGGGGTGAGCATAAAAACTAGACACACCCCTCCCCATGTGCTCATTTGTGTACCCATGTGCCATGTGCACCCATGTGCTTCACATTTACATTTCATTTGGCTAGCATTAGGGTTGCATTATGGTCCTCCTTAGCCTATAAAAGGAGGAGCCTACACCTTGTATTTTCAAGTTTATTGTGAGTAAAGTTATGCTGCCCATTTGTGCTCAACTTTGCTTCTCCCTAGAATCCTAGGCTCTAAACTTCAATTCCTTCATCTTTTCCCTTGAGCTGGCCGAACCACTCAATACCCATACCTATCATGCACCTACAAGATAAACACCACTCTTAGGAGGATCTTGCTCACTCTCATTCATTGCTTCCGCCCCATACTCTACATTGATTCAAGAAGAACTTCATGAAAATGCCATCATTTCCAGTGTTTAAGGCGGAATAACAAATTTGCTTGGACGAAGGAGTGTGAAGAAGCCTTCGTCAAGCTTAAAGAGTACCTGGCGAGCCCACCGGTTTTGTGCAAACCGCTGATGGGGACCCCTCTCAGGTTGTATTTTGCTGTGACTGAGAGGGCGGTGAGTGCGGTGCTCGCCCAAGACCAAGATCAGGCTCAAAAACCTATTTATTTTGTCAGCAAGGTGCTGCAAGGCCCCGAAGTAAGATATCAGGCCTTGGAGAAAGCTGCACTGGCAGTAGTCTTTTCGGCAAGAAGGTTACGCCACTATTTTCATAGCTTCACAATATTGGTGATGACCGACTTGCCCATCCAGAAGGTCTTGAAGAAGCCCGACGTCGCTGGGAGAACGGTGAAGTGGGCGGTGGAGCTGTCGGAGTTCGACATCAAGTATGAACCCCGAGGTCCGATTAAGGGGCAGATCTTCGCAGATTTCGTGGTCGAGCTCTCGTCAGAAGCAACAAAAGTTGAGGGGGATGACTTTCGTTGGGTGCTTTCAGTGGACGGATCGTCGAACCAGCAGGGTAGCGGTGCTGGGGTCATCTTGGAGGGACCCAACGGCGTGCTGATCGAACAATCCCTGAGGTTTGCCTTCAAGGCCAGCAATAATCAAGCAGAATATGAGGCGCTGATCGCCGGTATCTTGCTGGCCAAGGAGATGGGAGCTAGGGTGCTGATGGCTAAGAGTGACTCGCTGTTAGTCACGGGACAAGTAACAGGCGAGTTCCAGGCTAAAGATCCACAAATGGCGGCTTACCTGGAGTATGTACAGGAATTGAAGAGTTCCTTTGTCTCCTTTGAAGTGGTGCACGTGCCCAGAGAGCAGAATGCCCGAGCTGACTTGCTAGCTAAGCTCGCCAGTTTAGGCAAGGGGGGTAGGCAGAGGACGGTGACTCAAGAAACTCTGAAGACGCCCAGAGCATTTGTGACAGATCACCTGGTTCTTCAGATAAGCAAGTCGACGGAGAAAGCGGCGAGTGGTCAAAGATCCTTGACTCAAGAGACCTTGAGGTCGCCAAGAATAAGAGCATGTCGGGGAGAAAAGGTGAACATGACGCAGGCCTGTACGACCCACGAGCCAGACACCTGGGTAACACAGTACAAGCGATGCCTGGCGGATGGCCTTCTCCCGCTGGATCCGACAGAGGCTAGGAAGATAAAGAAGAATTCTAGCAAGTTCACAATGATTGATGGCGAGCTGTATATGTTTGGGTTCACACACCCACTCCTGGAATGTGTGCATGGCGAAAAATGTACGAGAATTATGGCAGAGCTCCATGAAGGGATATGTGGAAGCCACGTCGGGGGTGGAGCTCTGGCCGCAAGGACCCTCCGTGCAGGTTACTACTGGCCTACGATGAGAGAAGATTGCAAGAAGTATGCGCAGTGTTGCAAGCAGTGTCAGCAGCAAGCCGATTGGCACAAGGCGCCTCCCGAGGAGTTGAAGTCGATTTACAGCCCTTGGCCGTTTCACACGTGGGGAATCGATATTCTGGGACCCTTTCCATTGGCGATCAGGCAAATGAAGTACTTGGTGGTGGCAATTGAGTATTTCACCAAGTGGATCGAAGCAGAACCAGTGGCCCAGATCACCGCACACAAGATCGAGGGTTTCGTGTGGAAGAACATTGTGTGCCGGTTTGGTGTGCCCAAGCGCCTGATGTCAGACAACGGGACTCAGTTTGCAAGTCACCTGTTGAAGAAGCTGTGTGAAGGGGTGGGAATTCAACAAGTATTTGCATCCGTCGAGCACCCTCAGACGAATGGCCAAGTAGAGTCAGCCAACCGGGTGTTGCTAAGAGGTTTAAAGAGAAGGCTAGAGAAAGCCAAAGGAAGTTGGGCTGAGGAGGTACCCCGTATAGTCTGGGCGTACCACACCACCGAGCAGTCAGGAACCCATGAGACCCCGTTCAGTTTGGTTTACGGGTGCGACGCAATGATTCCAGTGGAGATCCAGGAGAGCTCGCCGAGATTCCAGAACTTTGCAGCGGAAGACTCGAATGAGGAAAGAAGGCTGAATCTGGATTTGCTGGATGAGGTCAGGGAGGAGGCGAGATTGAAAGCTGAGGCAGTGAAAAGAAGGATTGAACGAAGATATAACTCGAAGGTGATGCCAAGACAGTTCAGAGAAGGCGACCTGGTGATGAGGAAGGCCCACCAGTACGAGATGGAGAACAAGCTGTCGCCTAAGTGGACGGGACCGTTCAGGATAACCGAGGCGCTCGGGAACGGCGCCTATCGCTTAGAAACGTTGGAAGGAGGGGCGATCCCTCGCACTTGGAACGCCACGCACCTCAAGTTATATTACAGTTAAGAACTTTGTAAGTAAAAACAAACACGAAGAGCTTTACAATGTTTCTGTTAAAACAGTTTGGAGGGGGCACTCTTTTTTCCCTAAGGAGGGTTTTTAATGAGGCCGCCCAATAAAGAAGAGTTTTCAAAGTTTAAAGTGTTTTAGATTGCATGCTTGTTGTTTTCCGAAAGTTTTGAAGAAAGACCTTGTCACTTATATGGGGGAACGGAGGCTCCTCCGGTGACAGGCGGAGTCGCCTGGGCCAGGTTGGGGCGGGAAGGTGCAGGCCTCTCAGCCTGAGAAGACGAAGCGCCGCGTGCTCGCGGTGGGTCGTGAGCTTGTGAGGAAGGGTTTCGTGATGAAGGAGGAGGATTTGGGGTGATCTTTGAGCGAGTCATTGTTGAAGCTGCAAAGGAAGAAGAAAAGGAAAAATGATCAGGGTTCACAGAGGCTGACTCGATCATGGAAGAAGGGTGAAAAACGAACGACCGTAGGTTCGTTGTGACGTTGACGGAGCCCTAAGTTACGAAGAAGGAGAAATAGCAAAAACAACCCACAACGTATGCACCAGACAGTTAAAGGATGATGCGAATCGGTTAAAATGCAGGAAAAACCAGCAGAAGAAGGAAAGGAAGTACCTTTTTATGATCAGGAAGGCGATGAAGAATGTTGGTGATTCAGAATGTTGAAGAACGCTGATAGCTTTTTTGCAGAAGAGAGTTGGAGCGTTTGAAGATACGAAGAAAAGTGATGGAACAGTGGAGCGAAAATGGGTTTAAGGGTTTTTCGAAATGGGTTTGGGAAGCGCAAACGTTAACTGAAGGTAACCGTTGATGAAGCCACGTGTCGAGCGATGGGTGAGGGGTTTGGTGGAGCGCCAGAGAAGCAGAAAGTACAACCGCTTGAAATTCTGCGCCAGTGCCACGTAGACCGGTATTGACGTGACTCTTTTAGTCTTTTCGCTGGACAAGTCCTCGCTTAAGACTGGGGGGCTTGTGTACCGCCCTGGTAGTCGGAAGTGATAACGTGGCATCAAGCTACGGTGTCGGCGTGTTGACAAGACGCCAGGCTGGCAGAAGGGAAAGAAGTCGGGGGGCTCGTGAAGTCGCCAGTTATTAAGTTGGCGTGTTCCGATCTTCAGCATACCAGAATCGGCGATCACCGGGTTAAAGATGAAGTCGCCAGATGTAAACTCAGGCGACCTAGTGATTGGAGATCGCCAGAGCAAGCACATCGCCGGAGATGAAGGTGGTGCAGATTATGAAGGCGGCCGGCGAGACCACAGGGAAGGTGTACGAAGGCACCCTAACTCGCCAGTTCCAGTAGAGATCGTGCTCCCAAGTTAGCTATGCACTGGGCAGTACCATGCATAAGTAACTTAGCCAAAAGAGAGTCAAAAGCAGCGCCCAAGTCAAGGAGGCTCCAGATGATGGCACGTGTACGACTGGATGCGAGCCACGTGTCCAGGTCTGTAACTGCCAGGAGAGAGAAAGTGACCAGGTATAAAAGGGTTTCCCAACGAACTTTCGAGGTACGCACGTTCAGATTATACTCTTTACGCTTGCGAGTTCTTGAGCATACTGTGAGAGAGAACATTGCACGGTTCCTTGAGAGTTCTTGAGTGTTATTGCTCTTAGTATTTGGTGGTTCGGTCACTGACTTGGGCGTTGGAGTGCGATCAGCCGCAGCGGCGCCGCCCTGTTCTTTTGCAGGTTCTTGAGGTGGATCTTGGCGGAGGACGGAGGTTGAAGCGGTGCACACGTCGATCCAAGTTTGACGAGGCAAGTTCCAACGTTCTGGTCAACAGGCAGGATCAATCTACAACATGCAAAAAAGATCAACTTTGACAAATTTTGCAGAACTCGTGTGTCGAGAATGATAAATTATTATGTCCTACCGTAGCTCGACGGTAAAGGGCAGTACAACATCAAACTTTTACACCATGCAGGGTCATAGAAGTGTTGGACGACAAAGCCTGTCGATGAAAAGTCAAGCCATCAGGACAACTCCTCTAACAGCTACATTACGACTCATGTGCACTGACCCTTGGCTCAGAGACAATCTGGACATGGGCACCCTTGATCGCAGCTCGCCACCGTTGTGGTTCGAGCCTTTGAACATGTCCGTAGCGACTCTCAAGTCGCCGCTCGCCACCGTTTTGGTTTGCCCCTTTGTCTTTGCAGGTGAGAGGTTTCTTGATCAAGGAAATACGATTCTCAGACAGAGATAGAAGGGCTAAAGTCTACCGTTAGAGTCAACCAGCAAGAAGAGGCCTCGGCCAGTCGAGGAGTGGCTTGAGAAGGAGATCAACGACAAGACGTTTTAAATTGGGGAAAACTTTAGACGGCGAAACACAAGACCAGATCGCCAAGGCAAATTCAGACCGCATGCATTCAGTACAAGGCACAAGTATAAAGTTTTTAAGTCCTCGTCGCCACCTGGCAATCGGAAGCACAAGTATAAAGTTTTTAAATCCTTGTCACCACCCGGCAATCGGAGGTGAAAGTTAAGTTTTAAGTCCTACTCGCCTAGAACGAGTATAGGCGAGAACAAAATAAAAAGTCCTACTCGCCTAGAGCGAGTATAGGCGAGAACAGAATAAAAAGTCCTACTCGCCTAGAGCGAGTATAGGCGAGAACAGATTAAGAAGTCCTACTCGCCAAGAACGAGTATAGGCGAGAGTTCAGAGCAAGATGACAGGTATGTCCAGTATGAGTTAAAATCCGGGCGCCTAGTCCTTGAGCAGGGGTTAAGGGATTCCTTCGGGACGCCCCCTCCTCAAGTATGAGTAAGTAGCCCCGGTACCAGATAACAGTTCAAACCCGGGCGCCTAGTCCTTGAGCAGGGGTTAAGGGATTCCTTTGGGACGCCCCTCCTCAAGTATGAATAGCTAGCCCCGGTACTAGATAACAGTTAAAATCCGGGCGCCTAGTCCTTGAGCAGGGGTTAAGGGATTCCTTCGGGACGCCCCCTCCTCAAGTATGAATAGCTAGCCCCGGTACCAGATAACAGTTAAAATCTGGGCGCCTAGTCCTTGAGATGGGGTTAAGGGATTCCTTCGGGATGCCCCCTCCTCAAGTATGAATAGCTAGCCCCGGTACCAGATAACAGTTAAAATTCGGGCACCTAGTCCTTGAGCAGGGGTTAAGGGATTCCTTTGGGACGCCCCCTCCTCAAGTATGAATAGCTAGCCCTGGTACGAGATAAGATTAAAGGTGCACCAGAGAAAGTCCTCCTCACCCTCGAGTGAGTTCAGGCAAGATGAGATTGAAAGTCCTCAGTGCATCCAGGGGAAAGGTAGCCCTGGGCAAGTTGAGGCACCAGAGAAAGTCCTCCTCACCCTCGAGTGAGTTCAGGCAAGATGAGATTAAAAGTCCTCAGTGCATCCAGGCAGACCCCTGGGCAAGTTGAGGCACCAGAGAAAGTCCTTCTCGCCGTCGAGCGAGTTCAGGCAAGATAAAGTCCTTCTCGCCGTCGAGCGAATTCAGGCCAGATAAAGTCCTTCTCGCCGTCGAGCGAGTTCAGGCCAGATAAAGTCCTTCTCGCCGTCGAGCGAGTTCAGGCCAGATAAAGTCCTTCTCACCTCAGAGTGAGTTCAAGCAAGAACAGAGTACAAGACCTCTTTGCTTAAGCAAATTGAGGCAAGTTCGAAAGTCCTCAGTGCAGAACCAGGCCAGCCTAGTTTTAGGCGATGACCTAGAAATACACAGGTCACTTGGCAGATCAGGGAGATTTCAGATACTAAAAATGACTCTCGCCTACTACTCAGTAAGTAATTTAGTTTCGAATGTTATTGCTATAGACTAACCGTTTGTTTAAGATAAGTTGATTGCCAGAAATTTAAGCATCAGTTTGTGCTAAGTTAGTTGGATTAAGTGAAAGCCCACCAAGTCATCCAGTGATCGCACACCAGATAAAAGAGAAACCATGTGTATATGTTAAAGCGGTTTGAATAAAAAGGGAGTCATTACAAACAGTTTCGTTGCACATAAACAAGGGTTGAATAGATAAGTCTTTCGGAAGGTTTCAAAACAAAGCGGCGAATGGAAAACTTAATCTGAAGGTACAATTTTTCCATCTACCACTTCATGACAAATCGAGAACTGGGAAAGGTCCAAGTCGGGGTAAGCACAAGCAAACTGCTCCAAGGCCGCGCCAAACCCGGAAGTCAGAACATTTGCAGCACTAAGGTCGAGTTCTTCAATTTGTTTCTTCAGCTTTCCGTTCTCCTCGAGCGCCTGGGTAAGCTTTGCTGCAGTCTCGCTCAGTTCCTTGGCTTTTTGATCCTTGACGGTTTCGCTTTTGCCCAGCAGGTCCTCCCTCTCAGTTGATTTGGCCTCGAGCTCAGCCACGTAGGCCTGTTGAGCCTTGAGGATTTCCTCCAGGTCCGCTATCTTCTCCCGCTGATGCACGAGTCTGCCCTCGAGTTCGGTGGCCTCTAAGAGCTTGACGTTGAACTTTTTGTCTAGCTCAGCGCTGTTTTTAAGTTCGTCCCGGAACTCGTCCTTCAGAGCATTCTCTAACCTTGAAAACTCCAATCCCCGCATCGTGAGATCACGCTTGAGTTGTTGGACTTGGTCCTTCGCAGCACCGGATTCGTATTCATACTGCTTCAAGGAGTCCCTTAGAGCCTCGCCCATCATCTGGTAAAGGCGTTTCTCTACGCACTCAGTAGTCACAGCGTTAAGGTGAACGACGTGGGCTTTCAAGACCTCCTCGACAAGGGCTGGAAGAGCAGGGATTCGGAGAGGGATTGAGGGTTGGTTCTCACCACCACCCTCACAAGTGGGAACGACCAGGGAGGCGTCGGGGTGCGGCGGCGATACGTCTGGCTCCACTACAGGCTGGGGAGACCACTGAATATCCACAGCCTGCTCCAGAACGCCTCCAGCAGCTGAAGTGTTCGATGGTAGAGCGTCCCCAGCACTCTCAAAGGGTGTGGAGACGCTGGGGGGATTCTCTGCGTAATCTGGGCCTGTACTCTCGATTGCGGGCAGCTCGGTGACGGTTGCCCTGTTCCTTTTACAGATAAGTCCGTCTTCAGTACTCTCGTCATCCTCCTCATCCGACACCATTGTGGGATTCTTCCTCTTGGCCCTCCTTGGTGGCAGTTTCTTTCTCGCAGGGGCGATGAGGGAAGATGAGCCCACGGGAGGAAGCTCGCCTCGAGCAACGGCGGCTTCCGCTACAGAATTCGGGACGGTTTGAGAACCCGCGACGAGTTTGTGGCGTTTGACTATAGAACGCAGTCTGGCCATATGATCTTTCCCCAACATTGTATCTGCATGAAGTGATCAATGTTCACAAATCAATCCAGTTACAGGTACAGGTAATAAGCAATACGAACAAGTTTGATAAACAGTAAAGCAGACTTGGCACAGGAAGAGAAATCCAGATAGAGCAGTGGGGCAAACCTATGTAAAAGTCTAGTTGACCCTCATAGAATTCGAACTTGATGATTGAGGGGGTGGGTAAGGTAGTATTGGTGGAAGCAACTTCTTTCCAGAAGTTGCACAAGTCTCTATCAAGCTCCCCCATCTTCTCTGGACTCCTAGCTTTCCGAAAATGATCCTTGGAATCCTTGTTTCCCTTGTCAACCCAGTACAAGGGGAACCCATCAAGAAGCGTGGGATTCTGATCATTACAGCAAACACGAACAAACTTACCCTTCCAATCCTTATAAGATTGTTGGAAGATGGAAAGGATGGATCTCCCAGCAATCCCATTGAAGCTTACCCATAGGCGATCCCCTGGGTTTTTAGCCTCGAACAGAAACAAGAACACATGTACAGAGGCTGGATGGCCTAGGTGCGCACAAACAATTTGGTATGCCTTGACAAACACCCAGCCGTTGGGATGCAGCTGGGCAGGGGCAATATCAAGCTCGGTCAGGAGCTCCCTCTCAAAGCGAGTAAAGGGGAACCTGAGCTTGACCTTCTTGAACACGGTTGCATAGACGAAGCAGAAAGGGTGGCCATCGTTGCCATCGTTATCAGTACAGACAGATTCCCCAGGAGGGCAAGGACGAATAACAACCTTGTCGTCATGCTCCTTATGGAAGGTGAGGTGGGTCTTATCTCTCAAGCGAAGAATATCGGTCTCAGAGTTAATCAAAGAAGTCTCGTTCAGCAGAGCTGGAGGAGCCCATGGGTACAACAGTTTGTAATCAGGAATGGGGCGTGCGGTGGCACTGGTTTGTGGAGGAGTTGATTGCGATTGGTTAGGACGAGAGGGCGCAGGCCTCTGAGCCCGGTTTGAAAGGATGGCAGGATCCCTAGGTGGGTTACGAGATGTGGAGGGGTTTCCTGACGAAGGTTGTTTGCGAGATTTTGGAGGAGGGTTTTGAGAGGGGGCAAGGTTGTTTGGTGTGGCCCCTGTACGAGCCATCGAAAACTGCAGGAAAGACGAAAGGAGAGTGAAAAAAGGAAAGCGGAGGGTCGATAAAAAGAATGATTCGATTCGAAAACGGGAAGGGAAATCAGCATGAACAAAGGAGGTCGCAGAAAGGGAAAGAAAAACCTAAAACGCAGGAAAAAGAAAAACAGAGAACAAGCAGCCCACAACGTATGCTTCAAGCAGTTAAGGGATGATGCAAGCCGATTAAAATGCGGTGAGCACTGACGAAAGTGATAAAAGGTTTACCTTTTTGATGATCGAAGGAGCGCGCGAGGAAATGATGATTAGGGAGACGAAGCGTTCACCAGAGCGTATCGAAAAGTTTGAAAGCAAAGAAGAAAGATAATGTAATAGTGGAGTGGCGCGAGAAGTTTAGAGTTTCGAAGGTTACGGGAAGCGCAAACGACACGAAATAACAACCATCGATGAGTCCACGTGTCATTTGATGGGCGGGGGGTTGGTGAAGTGTCAAGTCAGTAACCAGCGTGGGCCTTAGCGCGCGAAGCCACATAGATCGCCGTAGTTAACTTATCCCTCCGCCAAAAGAATCGCAACCCGCACGCCAGTCGAGTCATCGAGGGCGATAACGGGACCAAAAAGTACGCATAGTCGCCGGTCGCGCAGAGGCGGTCTTCATCATGTGCGACCACCGGCAGTATCGTCGCCAAAGTAGAAACCAGGCGATCTGACACCGCTACAAGCAAGACATTGCCGACTGTCCCGATAAGCTCGGGGGGCGAAAACGCTGAGGGTTCGAATAAGAAAGCTCAAACGAGCGAGCATCCCGCACGAAAAACGAAGGTCGAGCAGAGCCATGGGTGAAGTGATCATGAGTAAGGTATTTAAGGAATAAGGAAACAAGCGAACGCTATCTAAAGAATTCACGCCAAGCATAACGAAGGGAATGTCAGAGGTAACGCGCGCGACGTGGCAAAGAACGTAAGCATGCAAAATAAGTCGAACAACATTTAACGTGAAGGAAAAGTAAACCAGCGTGAAGGTTACAAACGGAGTTTATGACAAGTGCAAGATGAAAATATAACCCTACGCACACATCCTAATGTTGCACGAGAAGCGAGAACATATCGCTCATCAGTGGCCCCCAGAGTTTGAGCAACATGACGAAGAAGCCTCGTCTCCGAACCGCAAAGCCCGAGTCAGAAGCGGCCTCTGATGATCGTTTATCTTTGAACCTACGTGAAAGAAAGGAGTAAAGTATAGTAAGAGTGAAGTGATTCCAGTAGCCATATAGAGAAAGGTTCTTGACCTTCTTAGGAATCACCTTGAGTTGGACATTATAGAGGCACTTTTCTTAGAGTTGGATCATTGTTCTAAGACAAGAACTCACCAAAAACTAGTACCAAATCCCAAACTCATTTGGATGAACCAATTTTAGTCAAATTGAACCGAACAAAAGAGTAAGAAAAGCAAAGGAACAAGATGAATGGACAGAACTATAAAACTGCCGAACCAAAATACTCATAAAAACAGCAAGAACACCAAACCAAACTCAAGAACACAAGCTAACAAAAACAAATGAAAGAGGAGAAAGGAAGGAGAGAAGAAATGCTCATGAAGATGGAAGGAGGATGACTAGAAGTGTGGAATGCTCCTAGATGAGAGTGATGCCGCCACTTGAGGACTCCATTGATCCATCAAGATAAGACTAGAGAAGAAGGCTCAAAGCTCTCCAAAGTTCACTCAAAATTTGAGTAGAGTTTTCTTAGATTAATTCCAATATGAATTTTACAAAGGAAGCACCTCTATTTATAGCCTAAGGTGCTGAAAAATAGGTGGGAAATTTCAAATAAACTCATTTGAAATTCCCACCAAAAACAAGTCACATGGGAGGTGTGACCTTTTTCTACTATGACACCTCCCAAAAACTACACCTACACCACTCTCCTAAGTCACATGGACAATGTGACTTTATTTTACATTTTCACACACCTTTATTTAATAACCACACCTCCTAAAACTATACAAGAGTATTTCAAAGCTTGGCCTTGCCCCTCATGGGATGGACTTGGGCTCTTTGGGCTTTGGCCTTCTTGGGCTTGGGCTTGGGCTTTCGGCTTGGGCCTCATCTTTATTTTATGTCTTCTTTTAATTTTGAGAAGACTAGAAGGAAGAACTTCAAATGTGAGGGTGGATGTCCTCTTTCTCCATTAATAAAAGCCTCCTTTATTTGATTCTCATCATACTCCTCGAGTTGGAGAGAATTCGTCCACGAATTCTGAATCCCTGCATATAACAAAGTCAGTTTAGTTTTACAATTAAAAGTGGAAGAAAAATGTAAACATGACTTAGCATTTGTAAATAATGGGATTTCAGAAAAGGAGGTTCTATAAATCGACCAAGTTGGAAAAATATGTTTGGGAATGATGTGATGTTTTGGAAAAAAACCTCTTAAATGGTGACAACCATTAGGAGGTATGAACAAATCATCCCTAACATTTTTTAACCAAGATGGTGGTGAAATAGGAACCTTGGGTAATGAAAAAGATAAGGAAGGAAAACACCTTGGAGGTGAAAGGATAAGACCCATGTCAACTTGGCCTTCTTTGTCTTTTTCTTGTTTACTTGTGGTAGGTGGGTGAGTTAGGTCTTGTTTTACCTTGTTGATCTTTAAGATTTGCTTTTGTGGACAATGAAGAGCTATGTGCCCAAAACCTAAACATTTAAAACATTTGATATTTGAAGTTTTGGTAGGTGACTTAGGAGTAGAAAGATTTGTAGTAGAAACTTTGTTTGGAAACATGGTTTGTTTGGAAAAATTGGAAGGAGAAATTTTGTTTGCATCCTTCCTAGAAGAGTTGTAGAAATCATCATCATGAGTATTTTTGAAAGTTTTGTTCAAAAGATATGATTCTACCTTGATGGCTTTGCGAAACACGCTCTTTAAAGAAGAATATTCTTTTAATTCTACAAAATCTCTAATATCTCTTTTCAAACCACGTACAAACCATTTAATCTTTGACTCTTCATTAGCATTCATATTCTTTCCAAGCAAAATCATACAAGAGATCCAACAAGAAGTGGGAAGGTCATGAGAAAAGCCTCACGCACATATATATCTTTCCAGAAGCTCGACATTATACTCCAAGCTTATTAAAGCAGCCGCATCAAATCCTCCAACACCCGCCAGGATCTTGCAAGCTTTCTGATCCCTTGAAGACAGTTTCTTAAGGGGTTTAGATTTCAAGGCTTTGGCATCCTTTGTCCAGTACAAAGGAAGGTCGTCTAGAGCAGAAGGCACCAAGCTGGAACAACATACCTTAAAGAACCTGCCTTTCCACCCTGTGAAGGCTTGTTGGAAAGGAGTCAAAAGAATCCTACCAGGGACATTGCTAAGAGTTACCCAAAGATTGTTCTTCTGCCTCTTCACCTCAAAGAAGTGAAGAAAAATGTCCACCGAAGGTGCACATCCAAGGAAGCCAAACAAAATGTCAAAGGCCTTCACGAAGGCCCAACTATTAGGGTACAGTTGGGCTGGAGCGGTGTTCATCTCCGTTAAACAGCTCCCTCTCGAACCTGGAAAAGGGAAGGCGTACGCCGACGCACTTAAAAACTACTTGGTAAAAATAGAAAAAGGGGACCCCGTTATTGGATCGTTCGTCCCCGCACACCGGCTCCCCCATGGAACAAGGGAGCACGACGATGTCATCATCGTGCCTCTTTGCGAAGGCACGATGGTCATAGGAACACGCTTCCCCCACGTGTTCCCTCAGGGCCCTAGTAGAAAGTAAGCAAGAATACCCGTCAAGGAGCTCACTCGAAGCCCAGGGATAAAGATCCTTGTGACTCACTCGGGAGGAAGAAGGGTTGGTGGACATTTTAGTATGTGCTGACAGTGAGGAAACTGGAGGTCAAGGGTTCGGTAACGCAATAGAAGGAAAGGTTGCAAAGAAAGAATGTGGGACAAGGAGTTCTTGGGAAGAAGATGAATAGTGTAAGAAAGATGCGAAAGAAGTAGAGTCAGTTGAGATGCGGAGTTTTCAAGATTCAAGCATCACGATTGAAGTGGTAAAGGGCGTTAAAGCAAGCGCCTTATGATTGGGCCGCGTGTCGCGAGGTAAAAGTACGAATTAAAGTGCCATCTGTCTCACTCAGAGAATATCACATCGTCAGAGTCCTCGAGGGTACGTTGCGCCAGCGATGCAGGAATGTCACGTCAATCGGTCGGAGGATGACACGTCATCAAAACGCCGCAAGGGCAGCAGGGGGCAAGCTTTAGTCTTTTCGCTGAAAGCAAGTTATCAGCTCAAGACTGGGGGGCTTGTGTACCGACCAGGTCATCGGGTGTGATGACGTGGACAAGAGAAAGGTAGGTGGTCAAAAAGTCAACACAGTCGCCGTATGTAGAAGCGGCGTTCTGCATATGCGTAATCGCCAAGACGTGTCACTATCCGAGAGAAAGACATCGCCTAAGCGGACATCGCCTAAGTAAGACATCGCCCGAAGAGTCAACCCGCATGACGTAAGCACTTCACAGAAAGGGGGGGGGGCACACGATGGGATAACCCTAAGTTGGGTGGCGGCACTGTGGGTCCCTCCGCACGGAATAAACGATCAAGTCAAAAGGGCACGTGACTACGCCCACGTGCTCATAAAAGATCTTCAAGAAAGGCTGCATGCATGACACGTGATTAATTAGGGCACCTAAATAGTATGATGGCACAAGAGATACGGCGCCCAAGTTAGAACCCAACTGGCCACAAGGTTAATCATTGCACTCTAGATAAGGGAAGTCCATGTGCCAGATACGCTCAGATCCGAAGAGTAGCGGCGCAAGGACCTTCTCCAAGGAACCCTAGATAATAGCAAGCAACGCAGAGGTAAACCCTAGTTTTCACCTATATAAAGGGCACGAAGAGCCCTAGTAAGGTACGTTTTTCACAGTTCCATGAGTTTAAACCACGCTTTCATAATTACACAGAACACTAGACCCTAGTTGTTCTTGACGGCGCACCCAGCTGTGAGCACAAGGCAATTACGGCAACACAGTTTAGCCACACAGTTTCAGTCATTGAGACAATCATACAGGCTCTAGTCACTTTGGTGTTTCTCGCTAGCTGACTTGATCGTCGGAGTGCAAACGGCCGCGAGGGCGCCCCTTTGTTCTTCTTTTTCAGGTACTCACAAACGAGGCAGAACGAAGGTGATGGAGGAGGGCCAAACACACCTACCCAAGGAAGCCAAGGCACAAGCCAAGGAGAGCGTCTAGACCAAGACCAAGACCACGGAGAGCGTCTAGGACGTGAAAGTGAGCGTCTAGGACGTGAAGGTGAGCGTCTAGGACGTGAAGGAGGGAGGCTATCCATGGAGCTAGACCGTCTAGGACCCCTTACAAGATCAATGGCCAAACATATTCAAACACAAGCAAATGAGGCCACGGATGGAAGAGAGAAGGCTTTGTATATGTTTGCATAAAGGCCCATTGGGGGTACTTAGTAGATAGGATAGTGTAGAAAGCATTTTTGATGGAAACCTTCTAGAATCTAGGGTTGTGTATGGCCGGTCATTGCACCTTAGAATTTAGATTTATTTTTGGTTTTATTTTCTTTAGAAATGTGGCTTAACATTTACGTCCACATAGCCTTATAAATAGGAAGGCTATCTCCTTGTATTTGGGAAGTTTAATTGAGTATTGTTATGCTGCCCATTTTGTGCACTAGCTTTACTTCTCCTAGAAATCTAGGCTAAACTTCAATCCCTTCACCTTTCTCCCTTGAGCTGGCCAAACCTCTCAAACCCATACTCATCATGCACCTTCAAAGTCAACACAACTCCTAGGAGGGCTTTGTTTCACTCACCCATTGCTTCCGCATCACTTTCACTACTTTGATTAAAGAAGAACACATGAAATGCCATCAGAAGGTGCCCTAGCTTGTTAGAACAAAGCCACGCATAAAGATGACCCAGGTCAACCAGCCGGAACAATCACTATTATGTAGTATCTAGAGACTCATATATCAAGTACATACAATAAATTCATGCAACTACGACAAAAAAACTAGTTTCAAGTATTTTCATGCTAATTTATTGGAAATCAAAGTCTATCACTATTATATAGTATCCACAGACTTATCTATCAAATACATACTATAAATTCAACAACTACCACAAAAAAACTAGTTTCAAGTCTTTTCATGCTAATTACTTGAAAATCAATCTCTATCACTGTTATACAGTATCTAGAGACTTATCTAACAAATGCATACTATAAATTCATGCAACTACGACAAAAAAACTAGTTTCAAGTCTTTTCATGCTAATTACTTGAAAATCAATCTCTATCACTGTTATACAGTATCTAGAGACTTATCTAACAAATGCATACTATAAATTCATGCAACTACGACAAAAAAACTAGTTTCAAGTCTTTTCATGCTAATTACTTGAAAATCAATGTCTATCACTATTATATGATATCAAGAGACTCATCTATCACATACATACAATAAATTCATGCAACTACCACAAAAAAACTACTTTCAAGTCTTTTCATGCTAATTACTTGGAAATCAATGTCTATCAGTATTATATAGTATCTAGAGACTTATTTATCAAATGCATACTACAAATTCATGCAACTTCCACAAAAAACTAGTCTTAAGTCTTTTCATGCTAATTACTTAAAAATCAATGTCTATCACTATTATATCGTATCTACAGACTCATCTTTCATATACATACAATAAAGTCATGCAACTACCACAAAAAAACTAGTTTCAAGTCTTTTCATGCTAATTACTTGAAAATCATTGTCTCTCACTATTATATATTATCTAGAGACTCATCTATCACATACATACAATACATTCATGCAACTACCACCACAAAACTAGTTTCAAATCTTTTCATGCTAATTACTTGAAATTAAATATCTATCACTGTTATACAGTATCTAGAGACTTATCTAACAAATGCATACTATAAATTCATGCAACTACGACAAAAAAACTAGTTTCAAGTCTTTTCATTCTAATTACTTGAAAATCAATGTCTATCACTATTATATATTATCTAGAGACTCATCTATCACAGACATCCAATAAAGTCATGCAACTACCACAAAAAAACTAGTTTAAAGTCTTTTCATGCTCATTACTTGAAAATAATGTCTATCACTATTATATATTATCTAGAGACTCATCTATCACATACATACAATACATTCATGCAACTACCACCACAAAACTAGTTTCAAATCTTTTCATGCTAATTACTTGAAATTAAATATCTATCACTGTTATACAGTATCTAGAGACTTATCTAACAAATGCATACTATAAATTCATGCAACTACGACAAAAAAACTAGTTTCAAGTCTTTTCATGCTAATTACTTGAAAATCAATGTCTATCACTATTATATATTATCTGGAGATTCATCTATCACAGACATACAATAAAGTCATGCAACTACCACAAAAAAACTAGTTTAAAGTCTTTTCATGCTAATTACTTGAAAATCAATGTCTATCACTATTGTATGATATCTAGAGACTCATCTATCACATACATACTATAAATTCATGCAACTACCACAAAAAAACTAGTTTCTAGTCTTTTCATGCTAATTACTTGAAAATCAATGTCTATCACTATTATATGATATCTAGAGACTCATCTATCACATACATACAATAAATTCATGCAACTACCACAAAAAAACTACTTTCAAGTCTTTTCATGCTAATTACTTGGAAATCAATGTCTATCAGTATTATATAGTATCTAGAGACTTATCTATCAAATGCATACTACAAATTCATGCAACTTCCACAAAAAACTAGTCTTAAGTCTTTTCATGCTAATTACTTAAAAATCAATGTCTATCACTATTATATCGTATTTACAGACTCATCTTTCATATACATACAATAAAGTCATGCAACTACCACAAAAAAACTAGTTTAAATTCTTTTCATGCTAATTACTTGAAAATCATTGTCTATCACTATTATATATTATCTAGAGACTCATCTATCACATACATACAATACATTCATGCAACTACTACCACAAAACTAGTTTCAAATCTTTTCATGCTAATTACTTGAAAATCAATGTCTATCACTATTATATATTATCTAGAGACGCATCTATCACATACATACAATACATTCATGCAACTATCACCACAAAACTAGTTTCAAATCTTTTCATGCTAATTACTTGAAATTAAATATCTATCACTGTTATACAGTATCTAGAGACTTATCTAACAAATGCATACTATAAATTCATGCAACTACGACAAAAAAACTAGTTTCAAGTCTTTTCATGCTAATTACTTGAAAATCAATGTCTATCACTATTATATGATATCAAGAGACTCATCTATCACATACATACAATAAATTCATGCAACTACCACAAAAAAACTACTTTCAAGTCTTTTCATGCTAATTACTTGGAAATCAATGTCTATCAGTATTATATAGTATCTAGAGACTTATTTATCAAATGCATACTACAAATTCATGCAACTTCCACAAAAAACTAGTCTTAAGTCTTTTCATGCTAATTACTTAAAAATCAATGTCTATCACTATTATATCGTATCTACAGACTCATCTTTCATATACATACAATAAAGTCATGCAACTACCACAAAAAAACTAGTTTCAAGTCTTTTCATGCTAATTACTTGAAAATCATTGTCTCTCACTATTATATATTATCTAGAGACTCATCTATCACATACATACAATACATTCATGCAACTACCACCACAAAACTAGTTTCAAATCTTTTCATGCTAATTACTTGAAATTAAATATCTATCACTGTTATACAGTATCTAGAGACTTATCTAACAAATGCATACTATAAATTCATGCAACTACGACAAAAAAACTAGTTTCAAGTCTTTTCATTCTAATTACTTGAAAATCAATGTCTATCACTATTATATATTATCTAGAGACTCATCTATCACAGACATCCAATAAAGTCATGCAACTACCACAAAAAAACTAGTTTAAAGTCTTTTCATGCTCATTACTTGAAAATAATGTCTATCACTATTATATATTATCTAGAGACTCATCTATCACATACATACAATACATTCATGCAACTACCACCACAAAACTAGTTTCAAATCTTTTCATGCTAATTACTTGAAATTAAATATCTATCACTGTTATACAGTATCTAGAGACTTATCTAACAAATGCATACTATAAATTCATGCAACTACGACAAAAAAACTAGTTTCAAGTCTTTTCATGCTAATTACTTGAAAATCAATGTCTATCACTATTATATATTATCTGGAGATTCATCTATCACAGACATACAATAAAGTCATGCAACTACCACAAAAAAACTAGTTTAAAGTCTTTTCATGCTAATTACTTGAAAATCAATGTCTATCACTATTGTATGATATCTAGAGACTCATCTATCACATACATACTATAAATTCATGCAACTACCACAAAAAAACTAGTTTCAAGTCTTTTCATGCTAATTACTTGAAAATCAATGTCTATCACTATTATATGATATCTAGAGACTCATCTATCACATACATACAATAAATTCATGCAACTACCACAAAAAAACTACTTTCAAGTCTTTTCATGCTAATTACTTGGAAATCAATGTCTATCAGTATTATATAGTATCTAGAGACTTATCTATCAAATGCATACTACAAATTCATGCAACTTCCACAAAAAACTAGTCTTAAGTCTTTTCATGCTAATTACTTAAAAATCAATGTCTATCATTATTATATCGTATTTACAGACTCATCTTTCATATACATACAATAAAGTCATGCAACTACCACAAAAAAACTAGTTTAAATTCTTTTCATGCTAATTACTTGAAAATCATTGTCTATCACTATTATATATTATCTAGAGACTCATCTATCACATACATACAATACATTCATGCAACTACTACCACAAAACTAGTTTCAAATCTTTTCATGCTAATTACTTGAAAATCAATGTCTATCACTATTATATATTATCTAGAGACGCATCTATCACATACATACAATACATTCATGCAACTATCACCACAAAACTAGTTTCAAATCTTTTCATGCTAATTACTTGAAATTAAATATCTATCACTGTTATACAATATCTAGAGACTTATCTAACAAATGCATACTATAAATTCATGCAACTACGACAAAAAAACTAGTTTCAAGTCTTTTCATGCTAATTACTTGAAAATCAATGTCTATCACTATTATATATTATCTAGAGATTCATCTATCACAGACATACAATAAAGTCATGCAACTACCACAAAAAAACTAGTTGAAAGTCTTTTCATGCTAATTACTTGAAAATCAATGTCTATCACTATTATATGATATCTAGAGACTCATCTATCACATACATACTATAAATTCATGCAACTACCACAACAAAACTAGTTTCAAGTCTTTTCATGCTAATTACTTGAAAATCAATGTCTATCACTATTATATGATATCTAGAGACTCATCTATCACATACATACTATAAATTCATGCAACAACCACAAAAAAACTAGTTTCAAGTCTTTTCATGCTAATTACTTGAAAATCAATGTCTATCACTATTATATAGTATCTACAGACTCATCTATCACAGACATACAATAAATTCATGCAACTACCACAAAAAACTAGTTTCAAGTCTTTTCATGCTAATTACTTGGAAATCAATGTCTATCAGTATTATATAGTATCCAGAGACTTATCTATCAAATGCATACTATAAATTCGTGCAACTTCCACAAAAAACTAGTCTTAAGTCTTTTCATGCTAATTACTTAAAAATCAATGTCTATCACTATTATATAGTATCTAAAGACGCATCTTTCATATACATACAATAAAGTCATGCAACTACCCCAAAAAAAACTAGTTTCAAGTCTTTTCATGCTAATTACTTGAAAATCAATGCGTATCACTATTATATAGTGATCCTGCCTGTTGACCAGAGCGTTGAAACCTGCCTCGTCAAAGGATCAACTTGCGCACCGCTTCAAACGTCCGTCCTTCTCCAAGATCCAACTCAAGAACCTGCAAAAGAACAGAGCGGCGCCCCTGCGGCCGATCGCACTCCAACGCCCAAGTCAGTGACCGAACCACCAAATACTGAGAGCAAGAACGCTCAAGAAATCTCGAGGAACCGTGCAATGTTCTCTCTCACAGCGTGCTCTAGAACTCGCAAGCGTAAAGAGTATAATCTGAACGTGCGTACCTCAGAAAGTTCGTTGAGAACTCTTATATACCTGGTCACTTTCTCTCTCCTGGCAGTTACAGACTTAGACACGTGGCTCGCATCCAACTGTACACGTGCCATCATCTGGAGCCTCCTTGACTTGGGCTCTGCTTCTACTCTCATTTTGGCTAAGTTATTTATGCATGGTACTGCCCAGTGCATAGCTAACTTGGGAGCGCGATCTCTACTGGAATTGGTGAGTTAGGGTGCCTTCGTACACCTTCCCTGTGGTCTCGCCGGCCGCCTTCATAATCTGCACCACCTTCATCTCTGGTGATGTGCTTGCTCTGGCGATCTCCAATCACTAGGTCGCCTGAGTTTACATCTGGCGACTTCATCTTTAACCCGGTGATCGCCGATTCTGGTACGCTGGAGATCGGGACACGCCAACTTAATAACTGGCGACTTCACGAGCCCCCCGACTTCCTTCCCTTCTGCCAACCTGGCGCCTTGTCAACACGCCTATACTGTAGCTGGATGCCACGTCATCACTTCCGGCTACCAGGGCGGTACACAAGCCCCCCAGTCTTAAGCGAAGACTTGTCCAGCGAAAAGGCTAGAAGAGTTACGTCAACACCGGTCTACGTGGCACTGACGCAGAATTCCAAGCGGTTGTACCTTCTGCTTCTCTGACGCTCCACCAAACCCCTCGCCCATCACTCGACACGTGGCTTCATCAACGGTAACCTTCAGTTACCGTTTGCGCTTCCCAAACCCATTTCGAAAAAACTCTTAAACCCATTTTCACTCCACACTGTTCCATCACTTTTCTTCGTATTCACAAACGCTTTAACTTCCTCCTGCAAAAAAACTCTCAGCGCTCTCCAACATTCTGAATCACCATCATCCTTCATCGTCTTCCTGATCATCAAAAGGTACCTACTTTCCTTCTTCTGCTGGTTTTTCTTGCATTTTAACCGATTCGCATCATCCTGTAACTGTCTGGTGCATACGCTGTGGGTCGCTTTTTCCATTTCTCCTTCTACGTAACTTAGGGCTTCGTCAATCGTCGCAACGAACCTTCGTTCGTTCGCTTTTCACTCTTCTCCCACGATCGAGTCAGCCTCTGCGAACCCTGATCGTTTTTCCTTTTCTTCTTCCTTTGCAGCTTCAAGAATGACCCGCTCAAAGATCACCCTGAATCCTCCTCCTTCATCGCGACACTCCTCTTCTCAAGCACTCATCCCACCGCGAGCACGCGGTGCTTCATCTTCCCAGGCTGAGAGGCCTGCACCTTCCCGCCCCAACCTGGCCCAGGCGACTCCACCTATCGCCGGAGGAGCCCCCGTTCCCCTGCCAGACTTCGAAAAACTCTACCCCTGGGCCAACTCGACCCTGTTGAGGGAAACGTCTTCCGTGAACACTGCTGGAGCAGTCTTGCGATTGACTAAGGGGGATGAGTCTCACCAATCATTTCATAAGGAGCACGATGAAAAGATGATAGTGCTACCTTGCCCCCCCGATCTGCCCGTTTGTGCCGACGATAAGGTGAGCGCTGACGGGCCCTTCTGCTTCGTCTACACAACGCTATTCAAGAAGGTGAAGCTCAAGTTCCCTTTCACCCGTTTCGAAAGGGAGCTCCTTACCGAGCTCAACATCGCCGCCGCCCAGCTCCATCCCAACAGCTGGGCGTTTGTGCGAGCGTTCCAAGTGATGTGCGACCATCTGGGGTTGCCCGCATCCGTAGATGTATTTCTGTTTCTGTTCGAAGCCAAGCACCCAGGAGACCGCCTGTGGGTTAGCTTGAATGGGATTGCTGGGAGGTCGATCTTCTCCATCTTCCAGCAGTCCTATAAAGACTGGAAAGGGAAATTCGTCCAAGTGCGCCCTAACGACAAAGACGCCTCCCTACTCGACGGCTTCCCCTTGTACTGGGTGGCAAAGGGGAAAAAAGAGTCCAAGAGCTGCTTCAGGAGACCCAGAAGTCCTGACAGCATGGGAGCGTTGGACAGAGATCTCTGCCTCTTTTGGAAAAGGGTGGCGGATGCCAACATCACTTTCCTCACCACCACCTTGATCTGCTTCGAATTCTACGAGGACCAACTCGAAATTCGAATAGGTTAGAACACTTAAGCCTTTGTTTCGATACTGCTTTTGTCAACTGTTTCTGAGCGTCTTGTGCGTTATGCGCAAGACTTTGGTTTATATTTTCTGCACTATTCGTCTGTTTTGCTGTTGCATACTGCCTTATGCACTTATTTTCTCTCTGAGTTAACCCATGCATTTTCGCTCTATGCAGATAACATGTTGGGCAGGGGTATGCTCGCTGAATTGAGGGCGCTCGCCCGAACCCACGGGTTGGCGACGGGCTCTCAAACAGTGCCAAATTCCGTGGTGGAGATCGCCGCCACTCAGGGCCGATCGCCACCTAAGGGCCCAGCTCCCTCCGACGTCCAACCCGCCACTCAACGAAAGAAACTTGTCCTCAAGAGGCCCAAGAGGAAAGCTCCCCAGATAGTCCACGAGGAAGAGGAAGAAGATGACGAGGTCACCGAAGATGGCCTCGTTACAAAGAGGAAGAGGGTGGCACCTTCTTCACCACCTGCCCCGCCCCCTCTTCCAACCTCAACACCGCCATCCACGCCTACTCCACCTCCAACAATGCCATCTCCACCAGCTCCCGCTTCCCCAGTCCAAGCCATTCCATTGGCAACTGCGCCACCCGCGGTTGAGGCCGCCGAAGACAATTTCTTGGAGGACCCCCCAAGCGCCTCCACGCCATATGTATCAGCTGGAGGGGGTCGTCCTTCTAACGCCTCAGCCGCAGATGTCGCTCCAATCGGGGTTGAGGTTGCCCACACCTCTCCGATTCTAATCACCGAGTCCCCGACGTCGCCACCACGAGCAGAAGCACCCACTGAAGAACCAACTAAAGAGGGTGGCGACGGAAACCAACAACAGGCCCCACCAGCGCCTCTCCAAGCAGCAAATCTCCCTCTTGAGGTCACGAGGATGTGGGAGCCTTTATGATGGCATTTTCATGAAGTTCTTCTTGAATCAATGTAGAGTATGGGGCGGAAGCAATGTATGAGAGTGAGCAAGATCCTCCTAAGAGTGGTGTTGATCTTGTAGGTGCATGATAGGTATGGGTATTGAGTGGTTCGGCCAGCTCAAGGGAAAAGATGAAGGAATTGAAGTTTAGAGCCTAGGATTCTAGGGAGAAGCAAAGTTGAGCACAAATGGGCAGCATAACTTTACTCACAATAAACTTGAAAATACAAGGTGTAGGCTCCCCCTTTTATAGGCTAAGGAGGACCATAATGCAACCCTAATGCTAGCCAAATGAAATGTAAATGTGAAGCACATGGGTGCACATGGCACATGGGTGCACAAATGAGCACATGGGGAGGGGTGTGTCTAGTTTTTATGTTCACCCCCTCCATGGGCTTTCTAGACCGGCCTTGGTAAATTTAGAGGTTTTTTTAGAAACTCTAAGTTTACCTAGGTTGGTGTTTTAGGTGCCAAAATTAATTCTAAGAAAATTACAAATAAAGTTCCTATGCTAATTTTGACAAGAAATTAAAGTCTACTCTACACTAGAGTTTATGGCATTTGAACATGTAAAAGAACGTCTTCTTGGATCCTCTTGGCCATAACTCTATGGTTGGCCCAAATCTACCCTTTGGTGGGCTTGCATGTGGGCTTGTGCTTGGGCCTCTTCCATCATCCCCTCCCTCTTGAAAAGGATTTGTCCTCAAATCCAAAGCTTTTGCTTTTGAGGGGGCTTGTTGTGGCTGGATGGTGTCCATCATCTCCTCCTTCGGGAAAAGATCTATCCTCAGATTTGCTAACTTGATCTCGGATAGCAGCCTCTTGCTTCGTCAAGGTGTGTCCTCCCGGATCAAATATCAACCTATGAGAATCTTGAAACAAAGCAAAGGAGTTAGAGTGAGTATTTGGAGAACAATTAATTGTGTGAAGTTGCCTTCTTTGTTTTTCTCTTGTTTTGGTCAACTTCTCACAATGCTTCCCTTTTGATGGTTGTAGGTGCCTTCTAATCCTCTTATGTTTTCTAAAATTTCCAAAAGTAGTTACGTTTTCCTTAGGCATAATCCCTTTAGGAAATGGTGACAACTTTAAAAAGGCAAGAGGACTATGTTCACATACAACTTCAAATGGAGAGATATGAGTAATCTTGTGGACTACTCCATTGTATGCATGATTATAAGGAAAAGGATTCTTATCCCAAGAATTGTGGGTGTCCCTCATGATTTCGTGAAGCATAGAAGGGAGAGCTATGTTTTCAAATTTTGGAGCTCTATCCCTTATTTTTGAAAATAAATCATGGAGGCTTGTCACTTTTCTTAAGAAGAGTTTATCCACTTCCTTGAAAATGGAATCAAAACCTTTTGTTGTCCTAGGAAGATCTAATATGAAATTTAAGCTTATGTCTTCCCAAGGATCATTTGCAAAAGGTGAAGGAGTATAGAGTTCATGAGACATCGCCTTAGATGTATTTTTAAAACACGGAATGTATCTAGGGTAATGTCTTTGAACATCTTTTCTCATGGGTGACATTAATTTTCCTTTTAAAAGCTCTAGAGTGTTATCAACTCTAATTTGACCCATGAGTTCTCCTTCATGTAGAATTTCTCTTTTATGTGTGAAGGTAGTCTCGTTGATACAACCTTTGTTCATGGAAATTTCAATTCGTTGCAAAGGTTGTCTCAATAAGACATGACAAGTTTCTTTAGGCACTACTTCATATAAAAAATTGTCTGTGTAGATGCCTATAGATGACTTGACCTTCACTTGGTGATATCTTGGCATGTATGTAAAATAATCTACTATATTTTTATCTATGCAAGCCTTTTTTAAGGATTCTTCTTTTTTTTATAGGCTTGCAAGTGTTCCTTTACAAAAGGTAAGGCTAGGTTGTTCAACAAGAGGTATATTTTCAAATGTATTTTCAACTTTTCCTTCTTGTTGAATGACCTTGTGGGAAGGAACACTCTTCTCCCACGCCTTTTGTTTCCCAAGGGTTTTCTCTTGCTTTTCTATTTTTACATTTTCTTCACTCTCACTAGCTTCTTTTTCTTGGCTACTATTCTCATCTTTGTCCCTTAAGATCATAGATCTTTCATTGAAACATTGAGATGCTAATTGATCATTGCCAAGGTAATCTAAACATGGAATTTCTCTAGCTTGAGTGTGAGAGATATGCTTGGTTAGGTTTTCTTGTCTCTCTTTCCTAGCTCTCCTAGGGAAATGTTGATGATATTCATTTTTCCTAAGACTTTCTTCCCCAAAATAATCATGATGTTTAGAGCTAGATGCATGAGAATGTAATTTTTTTTAAAATTGAGACTTCTCATTCTTTGCTTTAGTCAATTCATTAGTTTTGATCTCATTCTCCAATTGTTTAGATGAAATTGATTGAATATCCTTAGTAAGTTGTTTCAAAAGAGATGTACCGTCCCGTATCAGGGCGTTGACTAAGTCAAGGTCAAAGTCAACAACAGGAAAGTCGAAGTCAGCTCGAGGTGTTGCCCAGATGTAGAGACGCTGAGAGGAAGAGTCGCCAAGGCAGAACGAGGCGTCGCTAAGGTGAGGCGTCGCCTGAGCGAAGGCGTCGCCTAGGTGAAGGCGTCGCCCTGGTGAAGGCGTCGCCTAGGTGAAGGCGTCGCCCTAGTGAGGGCGTCGCCAGATTAAACAGTGTAAAAGCAAGGCAATCACGGTGTGGTTCCCCGATACCCATGGGTAGGAAAGACCATGGAGGGAGCGACGTCGTGGGAAAGCCTCAGGTCCCGATATCGCGGGAAAGTAATAAAGAGAAAGAAAAGGTGGCTCCAAGGCCATAGTAATAGTACCAGTGAAGGGCAGCCTGACTCGCGAAGTACCCCTGCCGCCCCAGAGACGCCTTCGGGACAGATACGACCCAAGAGGAAGGTCACGCCCAGGATAACCGGGTGCAGGGTGTGAGAGGAAGGCAGATACGCTCTCAGAGTAAGTGGCTAGATACTTGGGGGCATGAGTTGGCACCCAAAAGGCCACCCCTAGCGCAGTAGCACTCCCAAGCAGGAGGACCCACACGTAGAAACGTCCCCAGATGGGCAGAAACGCCCCCAGATGGGGTCATGGCGTCGTGAGGCCCTCCACGTGTATGACAGCAATGCCGGAATAGAAACACCCTCTAGTCAGGTGCCAGGTAATTAAAGATATTCAATACAGTTTCCCTTTTTGGCATTCAGGTACTATTTTGGCTCCCAAGCGTTTCAACGTCTTAAATGCGCTACGTTTCATAATTAAGCGCTTTAATGAGCGCGTTACGTTTGAGTTTAAAAGCGCTTTAAGGCGCTTTAAATGCTGGGGCAGTTTAAATAGCGCTGAGAATGTCGGAAAAGGGGTGGGAACCATTGACAAATTTAGAAAAAACTCTCTAGTTGCTTGCCCGTGCTTGAGGATTACGTACAAGTGACTGGAGAATATTTTTGCCTGAAGGGGACAACACACACACACATATACCCAGTTTCTTTTACCACCTTTAGAGTGCCATACGCGGTGCTCAGATACGTGGGTGGACAGTTTTGGTGTTTCTTGCTGGCTGACTTGTGCGTCGGAGTGCAAACGGCCGCTAGGGCGCCTCTTTGTCCTCTTTTTTGCAGGAATTCACAGGCAATCAGTGGGAAGGAGTCCTTAGCTGACGGTTGAGATCGTGCACGAAGACGTCCCGGTCAACCGAACGGAACATTTGGCGCCCACCGTGGGGCCGATATAAAACATCAGTCCCATCACACAAGTTCGTGAAAAGCTACCAGGTTACGGTAGTGCCGAAGGAGGTTGGAGTGACAATGGCCCCCACCAGACGAAGATCAGCGCGCGCAGCCCCCACAGACCTATCCATGCAGCAGGTCCTGGAAATAATGAGGGGGTTGCAGCAGGACATGGCGGATTCGAAGATGGAGCAGGAGCGCATGCAGGCAGATCTTGACGCCTCGCATGAACGCAACGAAGAGCTCCACCGTGTGAATGAGGAGTTGCGCCAGGGCCTGAGAAACGATAGGAGGCGGCCTGGGCACGACGAGATGGAGAATCACTCCCCACCAAGGGAGTTTTCCACTCCGTTCTCGCAGGAGATCCTAGACGCAGCAATCCCGAACACGTTCGCGGGACCCAAGGCAATTTTCACTGGGATGGAGGACCCGGAGACGCACCTCGCGGCGTTTCACACGCAGATGGTCCTGATAGGCGGCTCTGATGCCGCCAAGTGCAAGCTCTTCATGAGCACCCTGACCGGGATGGCTATGGACTGGTTCATCAGCCTTCCCGAGGGCCATATCACATCTTTCCGCCAGTTGTCGCGGTTATTCAGAGAACAGTATTTGGCCAACAAGGCCCCGCCGCCGGTCTCCTACGACCTGTTTGACGTGAAGCAGTATCAGGGGGAGACCCTGAAGGAGTATATCAATCGCTTCGGGGCCCAGGTCGTGAAGGTTGGTACAACCGAGGAGCCTATGATCGTGTACGCATTCGTGAAAGGCGTATGCCCAGGGCCCTTTGGAGAATCTATTATCCGCAATCGCCCTAGGACTTTCGCAGAATTACGGCGCAGGGCGGTGGAGCATATCGCTTCGGAAGGGGAGGTATGTGTGAAGCGCACTAGTACCGTGCCCTCACGCCCAAGGGGACCGGCGCGAGTTCAACCCGTCAGAGTCAATGAGACCACGACGGGGAGAAAGAAGCCAGAGGCGAGGCGCCCCTACGAGGCCAGAAAGCCCCAGCCTCGGGGCCCCGCAGGAGGCGAACGCCCCACCAGAGAAAGAGCGAGGCCGGCGAGGTACAACTTCGTCGTCGAGTTGAAGGATTTGATCGCCGTGCCCAACATAGCCGAGAGGCTGAGGCGACCGGCGAAGACCGACAAGGTGCTAGGGCCCCGTAAAGACTCTTGGTGCGAATATCACGAGGCTTTCGGGCACCAAATTGATAATTGCCTGTCGTTGGGCTACCAGCTAGATGAGCTGGTGAGGACTGGGTTTCTGAAAGATTATGTCGCAGAGTCCACCGCGACCGCCACCCTGCCGTCGCCGGCGGATGAGCCAGCACACGAGATGCCTGTGCTTGGCGAGGTCCACACCATTGCTGGAGGTTTTTCCGGCGGTGGACCCACCGCCTCCCAGCGGAAGAAATACGCGAGGGGGGTAAATTCAATCGAAGAGAGGCTCTCGGGGGAGCCCTGGGAGTCAGATATTGTGTTCACAAGAAGGGATCTCCGAGATGTGGTGCCCCATGACAACGATCCCGTTGTCATCTCGGTCGTCACGGCTGGGAGAAAGGTCCACCGAGTGCTTGTTGATCAAGGAAGCTCGGCAGACGTCATGTTTCTGTCGACTTTTAATAAGTTACGGCTGTCCCCCGATCTACTGAGTCCCTATACGGGATGTTTGTATGGGTTCGGGGATAACCAGATAGAGGTCCGGGGGTACCTGGAGTTGAGGACTACGTTCACGGACGGAGAGGCCTCCCGAACAGAGAGCATTCGGTACCTCGTCGTTAACGCCAATTCTGCCTATAACATTTTGCTCGGCAGACCAGCGCTAAACCGTCTGAGTGCAATATCCTCCACCCGGCACATGAAGATGAAGCTACCGGACCTCAGTGGCCGGGTGATAGTCATCAGATCAGACCAAGAGGAGGCAAGAAAATGCTACGAAAACAGCCTGAAGACGAAGAGAGGCGTTTTCATGGTGTACGAGCGTCCACCGATCACAGACGCAACGATGATCGAGGCGACGCCCGCTAGGCAGACCCCCGAAGAGACCATAGCAGAAAGGGCGACGCCCAAAGCAGATGCGCCAATGGAGGAAGCGCACGGGGAGGAGGCGGCGCCCGTAGAAGAAGCGGCGCTCGCCAATGATGATGATAGGGAGCAACCCGCTACCAACATCCTAGAAAGGGAGATTGGCGGCAAAGCTTTCAAGTTAGGAAGCTCGCTAAACTCCGAAGAGCGGGAAGGGGTGGCGGCAGTGATTTCGCGCCACATGGATGCCTTCACGTGGTCCGCCTCGGACATGCCGGGCATTGACCCTAATTTTCTGTGCCACCACCTCAGCATGGACGCCACGGTTCGCCCCGTGCGTCAGAGAAGGAGGAAATTCAATGAGGAGCGACAACAGGTGGTGAAAGACGAAACGCAGAAGCTGCTGAGTGCTGGCCACATTAGGGAGATTCAGTACCCTGAGTGGCTCGCCAATGTCGTTCTGGTGAAGAAGGCAAACGGGAAATGGAGAATGTGCGTTGACTTCACGGACCTGAATAAGGCGTGCCCGAAGGATTCCTATCCGCTGCCCAGCATTGACGCCTTAGTGGACAGCGCGTCTGGCAGCAAAGTGTTAAGCTTCCTGGACGCCTTCTCAGGTTACAACCAAATCAAGATGCACCCCAGGGACGAGAGCAAAACTGCGTTCATGACTGAAACATGCAGTTATTGCTATAAGGTGATGCCTTTCGGACTCAAAAATGCGGGCGCCACGTACCAGAGGTTAATGGATAAGGTCTTGGCGCCAATGCTCGGGAGAAATGTATACGCCTATGTGGACGACATGGTGGTGGCGTCGCAGAACAGGATACAGCACATGGCAAACTTGGAGGAATTGTTCAACACGATATCCAAGTACCGCCTCAAGTTGAACCCCGAGAAGTGTGTTTTTGGGGTAGAGGCCGGTAAATTCTTGGGCTTTCTGCTCACCGAGAGGGGTATAGAAGCGAACCCCGACAAATGTGCGGCCATTATTGCCATGCGGAGCCCGACATCGGTAAAGGAGGTTCAACAGTTGACAGGGCGGATGGCGGCGCTCTCGAGGTTTGTTTCCGCTGGAGGAGAAAAGGGGCACCCATACTTCCAGTGCCTCAAGAGAAACAGTCGCTTTGCATGGACTGAGGAATGCGAAGCGGCTTTCGTTAAACTGAAGGAGTACCTGGCGACGCCTCCGGTTCTCTGCAAACCGGTAACGGGCGTGCCTCTCCGTTTGTATTTTACTGTAACAGATAGGGCCATCAGTTCTGTGTTGGTACAAGAGCAGAGCCAGAGTCAGAAGCCCATCTACTTTGTAAGCAAAGCCTTACAGGGAGCCGAGACAAGGTACCAGGCGCTGGAGAAGGCGGCACTGGCGGTAGTGTTCTCGGCTAGGAGGCTCCGTCATTACTTTCACAGTTTCACGGTGGTGGTAATGACCAACCTCCCCATACAGAAGGTGCTGCAGAAGCCCGATGTGGTAGGAAGAATGGTACGCTGGGCTGTGGAATTGTCGGAATTCGACATACAGTACGAGCCTAGAGGATCCATTAAGGGGTAGGTATATGCGGATTTTGTAGCAGAACTTTCGCCCGGAGGTGAGCAAGAAGTGGAAGCGGGTTCACAGTGGCTGCTCTCGGTCGATGGTTCCTCAAACCAGCAAGGGAGTGGTGCGGGAATAGTGCTGGAAGGACCCGACGGCATACTAATCGAGCAGGCCTTGCGTTTTGCCTTCAAGGCAAGTAACAACCAAGCAGAATACGAAGCCTTGATTGCAGGAATGCTCTTGGCCAAAGAGATGGGCGCACAGAACCTCCTGGTGAAGAGCGACTCCCAGTTGGTCACGGGGCAGGTGTCGGGTGGGTTCCAGGCGAAGGACCCACAGATGGCGGCGTATCTCAAATACGTCCAGTTGTTGAGAGGGGCGTTCAACGCTCTTGAGTTGATACACGTCCCGAGGGAGCAGAATGCCAGAGCTGACCTGCTTGCAAAGCTGGCCAGCTCAGGCAAGGGGGGTAGACAGAGGACAGTGATCCAGGAGACCCTCAAAGCTCCGCGTCGGTTCGTGGAAGACAACAGGGTGGATGTCCTCTAGATTTATGCATCGAGGGGAAGGCCGAGGGGTCATTCCTCATTAACCCAAATACCGACTGGCGTTACCTCCCCGATACCCACAGGTAGGAAAGACTGAGGAGGGAGAAGAAATCAGAGAAAGGCAAAGTTAGTTGCAGGCGTCGCCTCCCCGATACCCACAGGTAGGAAATACTGTGGAGGGAGACGAGACCGTCGAATGCCAGCGAGTCACTGGCAGGGTGTTCCCCGATACCCCTGGGCAGGAAAGACCATGGAGGGAACAAAAACCCCACAGTACTCAGCGTTTTAGACACCCGGGGATGATACGGTGCTGCTTTGGCAGGCCTCTCCTTAGGCGTGGGCGCCGAGTGTTAAAAGATCAAAGAAAGAGCCTTTCGGTATTAGAGTTGTCTCGTGGACGATACGGCGCCACTTAGTGGGCCTCTCCACGGGCGTAAGGGTTGGCGAGCGAGCCTACCCAATCATACCAAACCGCCCAACGAAGTGCGAGAAACGGGCGGGATACAGATAAAATAAGTAAAGCGTATGAAGGGAAAAGATGAGAACGAGATCGCATAGGCGGAGTCGTATGTGAAAAAGAAATAAGGACAACCATGCGAGTGCCCCGAATCAATAACAAGAGTGTGGATAGTTCGAAGAATTACAAGTTTTTGGCAGATGAAATTAAAAAGCGAAGGTAAAGAATGAAGAGTTAAGCTTGAAGAGGAAGGTGGCGGATGAGGGGCAGCAGTTCAATCGTTCAAATCCATGGGCAGGACCTTCCCGTCGACCACGTGGTGTGTGGGGTCACAGTTTGAAAGGTTGACGCCGGGATTCTCGCAGGACGCCTGGAACAGGGCTTCTTGAAACCCCTCCTCGAAGGTGCCCGCCATCTCCTGGATGAGGGAATTTTTCTCCTTCTCCAGCTCCTCAATGGCGGTGTCTCCGGAGGCCACCTGTTTCTCCAGAGCCTCTTTCTCCACACGAAGCCGGCTAACCTCGACCTGCAGCTCGTTGTAGTCAACTCGGAGAAGGTCCATAGCTTTGGCCTGTGTAGCCATTTCCTCCTCTATCCGTTCCACCTTGGCAGTTTGTTCACAGCAGCGGTCCTTCAGGTCCTTTTGGGTTTCCGCGTCTGCCTTGACCAATTCCTGAAGACCCGCTACCTGTACTTGGAGAGCGACTTCACGAGCGTAGAAGTCAGCCTGGAGCTCCAAGGCCTCTGCCAATTTCCTCTCAGCCTCTGCCCTGGACTCTTGTGCTTGTTTCAGAGAGGAACAATAAGCCTCGTTCTGGCGTCCCAGGGCCTTCATCTCCTCCTCCAGGGTGGTTGCTTTCGTTTCCAAGGCCTGGAGGGTTTGGGTTTGCAAGACAGCGTTTCTGGCCTGGGAGCGCCATTCAAGAGCCACCGCCAAGAAGGCCCCTAGATAGAAAGGCATACCTTCCCTCCTGTCGGTACCTTCCGGCATAGTCCCGCCGCTGAAACCCCTCATCAGATGCATGATTGGAGGGGGAATGGCAATGAAGTCGGGGGCGGCAGCATCGGGAGCCGGGGAAGCAGCGGTTTCTGGCGGCGGCAGAGGCGGCGCAGATTCAGCACCTTCGCCCCTTTCCTCTCGGAGAATCATAGGAGGGAGTGAGGTTGCGCTTGGAGGGTTGTCCATAAAGGGGTTCCCTCCCTGCGGCGGCGTCTCTACCAAAAGAGGAACCCGCGCGGATTTTCTCCTCTTGAAGGGTGCCACGCCTCCTGATTCCTCATCATCTGACAGAATCTCCAAGACCCTTTTTCCTTTGTCAAGGGGGGTTGGAGCCGGTGACGAGGCCGCAGCTAGGGGCACAGCGGCGATAGGCGAAGGGGAGTTGGGAGTTGGAAGCACGTCAGAGCCAGGAGGAGACGTCGGAGATGGGCTAGAAGCACCTTCAGCAGTGATTGGAGGCGGCGGTGTCGGAGCCGGCGGGAGAATCAGATTGGCAGCAGGGCTGGAGGAGGCGCCTGCCTTGGCGGCACGAGCCTCCTTCAGTGCTTTCGCCAGCATTATCCTTTTGGAGGCACCCATCACCGATCCTACATCAAGACAGGCCAAACAACAAGGATTAGCACTGGAGCGGTTGTGTGGATTCACAATACAGGAAGAGATGCGAAATGCAAGTAACATGGTGCAGTGAAAAACGGTGATGCAGTTAACTATAGCAACTAATGCATCATAAATCGCCAAGAACAGATACCGAAGTATGTAGAAAGCCCATGGGCATTGAATTCGTTCGCGATGAGCTTGGCGGTATCAAAGATTATTCCCAGCCCCGCCAAGGCTTTGCATATATCCCGATCAGGCGGGGCGAGTTCGTCCAGAGCCAAGGGCTTCATAGTTATGGGCTTGTCTGTCCAGTACAAAGGAAAGCCCTCCAGAATAGTAGGATCGCGCTTGGTCGCGCGTACCTTGAAAAATTTTCCCTTCCAGCCTTTGAACGAATTCTGGAAGAGCGTCAGGATGATGCGCCCGGCGATGCCAGAAAAGCTCATCCAGAGACTTTTTCCTTGTTTCTTCACCTCGAAGAAGTGAAGAAAAACGTCCACAGAGGAGGGAACTCCTAGGTAGCCGCAGAGAATTTGGAACCCCCTCACGAAAGCCCAACTGTTGGGATGAAGTTGGGCGGGGGCAGTGTTTATCTCTGTCAATAGCTCTTTTTCGAAGGGAGTTAGGGGCAGACGCAGGCCCACCCTTTTCAACACCATCTGGTAGAGGAAGAAGAAAGCGCATCCCCCAGTATCCCGTGAGTCCGCGCAAACGGGTATCCCAGGTCGCACTCGGCTTACCAGGACTTGGGAGTCATGACTCTTGTGGAAAGCATTGAAATTATAGAGGGCAGGGTCCCCCCTGTGGGCCTCCACGTCCTCAACGGAGTTCAGGAGAGAGCATTCGTCCAGAAGTTCGTCGGGGGCCCAGTCATATTCGTCCTTATAATGAGACTTGGGGAGCGGGGGAGGCGCGGTGGTCTTGGTTTTTGCCATCAACACCAATGCTGAAGATCAAAAGAGAAAGAAAGGGTTCAGAGAAAAGGGGTTTGGAGAGAAGAAAAGGGGAAAATGGAAGAACCCTAGGAGCGCCCTACCCGCAAAAGAACGAAGGGAAACAAGAGGAGTAACGAAACACACAAGCAGCATCCAGAGAAATGCGGTAGTATGGACAGTCCCAGGCAGTTCATACAGTAAAGAGAATCATCAAGGAGGGAAAAATCGTACCTTTGGAGGCGGTAGGAGAGCGCAGGAAGGAGAAAATCGCGATTGCAGAGAAAGGAGTTTTGAAGGCGATGAACAGTGCGGAGTTGCAGAGCGAATGAATGTAACAGTAGGGTGAGCGCGGGGTTTGGAGTAACTTAAACGTTACATTTCGCAACTCAAGAGGCGCTAACCTAGGGCCGTGGGATCGTGCCACGCGTCAGATGATCAATTGCTCAAGGAGAAGCGCGAAGGTCTCTAAAGGAGGTCCGCGCAATGGGCCACGTGGCGCGCGATAAACGGTAGCCCAAAAGGTGCAATCATCCCCATTGCAGGGAATGTCCAATCGGTCATTAAGAATACCCCTTTGGTTCAGATGATGTCGCGTCAGTAATTCGAAAATTTGCTGAGTCAGCAGAGAATGACACGTCATCAAGAAAGCACGTTGATAGCGGGGCCAAGGCTTTAGTCTTTGCGCTGAAGACAAGTCTTCGGCTTAAGACTGGGGGGCTTGTGTACCGTCCCGTATCAGGGCGTTGACTAAGTCAAGGTCAAAGTCAACAACAGGAAAGTCGAAGTCAGCTCGAGGTGTTGCCCAGATGTAGAGACGCTGAGAGGAAGAGTCGCCAAGGCAGAACGAGGCGTCGCTAAGATGAGGCGTCGCCTGAGCGAAGGCGTCGCCTAGGTGAAGGTGTCGCCTAGGTGAAGGCGTCGCCCTGGTGAAGGCGTCGCCTAGGTGAAGGCGTCGCCCTAGTGAGGGCGTCGCCAGATTAAACAGTGTAAAAGCAAGGCAATCACGGTGTGGTTCCCCGATACCCATGGGTAGGAAAGACCATGGAGGGAGCGACGTCGTGGGAAAGCCTCAGGTCCCGATATCGCGGGAAAGTAATAAAGAGAAAGAAAAGGTGGCTCCAAGGCCATAGTAATAGTACCAGTGAAGGGCAGCCTGACTCGCGAAGTACCCCTGCCGCCCCAGAGACGCCTTCGGGACAGATACGACCCAAGAGGAAGGTCACGCCCAGGATAACCGGGTGCAGGGTGTGAGAGGAAGGCAGATACGCTCTCAGAGTAAGTGGCTAGATACTTGGGGGCATGAGTTGGCACCCAAAAGGCCACCCCTAGCGCAGTAGCACTCCCAAGCAGGAGGACCCACACGTAGAAACGTCCCCAGATGGGCAGAAACGCCCCCAGATGGGGTCATGGCGTCGTGAGGCCCTCCACGTGTATGACAGCAATGCCGGAATAGAAACACCCTCTAGTCAGGTGCCAGGTAATTAAAGATATTCAATACAGTTTCCCTTTTTGGCATTCAAGTACTATTTTGGCTCCCAAGCGTTTCAACGTCTTAAATGCGCTACGTTTCATAATTAAGCGCTTTAATGAGCGCGTTACGTTTGAGTTTAAAAGCGCTTTAAGGCGCTTTAAATGCTGGGGCAGTTTAAATAGCGCTGAGAATGTCGGAAAAGGGGTGGGAACCTTTGACAAATTTAGAAAAAACTCTCTAGTTGCTTGCCCGTGCTTGAGGATTACGTACAAGTGACTGGAGAATATTTTTGCCTGAAGGGGACAACACACACACACATATACCCAGTTTCTTTTACCACCTTCAGAGTGCCATACGCGGTGCTCAGATACGTGGGTGGACAGTTTTGGTGTTTCTTGCTGGCTGACTTGAGCGTCGGAGTGCAAACGGCCGCTAGGGCGCCTCTTTGTCCTCTTTTTTGCAGGAATTCACAGGCAATCAGTGGGAAGGAGTCCTTAGCTGACGGTTGAGATCGTGCACGAAGACGTCCCGGTCAACCGGACGGAACAAGAGATTTCAAGGATTTTACTTCACTTTCTATAGACTTTGGAGAGTGAGAAGAAGAAGACATGGCTAAAACTTTGTGTATATAGGTGTTTTACTTTGAGAAAGTTTAGGAAAGTTAAAGAGAGTAGTTTTCCAGGTAAGGGAGGTGAGTCACAAAGGACTACTTAAGTACCAAGCCTTTTCCTTGCCAAAAACTATCCCCCAATATCTTCACACAAGACTTTCTCTTAGTGAAACACTTAGAACACAAATGCAAGAAAACATGCAAGAAAACAATGTAAGCTAACTATGCAACAAAGCTAGTCGGTTTAGCACAAAATTTAAACAAAATTAAACATGCAAAGCGTAGCTATGAAAGCAAGAAAAGCAATTACAAACAAGTAACAATTACTAAGCAAAAATGCTATACTATTCGGCCCTAGGTGAGGCTTCTTGGACACTTTGAGCCCTTGAAGACACACTCACCGTCTAAACGTAATTAACAAGGTAATTAACAATAAACCAAGTTGCAAAGGAAATAAGAGAAAACTCCCTTTGTTGTTCCTCTTTTGGTTAGTGCACTTCCTTGTTGTCTTTGCTTGTTGATCTTCCAAGTGTTTGTAGTGTTTTCTCAAGAATGCTTGTTTCGGCTTTGGCCTTGTCTTCTCCTTAGAATGATGGCCTTTAATCCTCCAATTTCCAGCACCTAGAAAAGGGCTAAACCTTAACCAAATCAAGTTCCCATTCACATAAGCACCAAAGAAGAATTAAATTCCAGCACCCAAATTAGAGGTCAAAGAACAAAAGCAAGAAACAAATTTAATTGAATAAAACAGTACCACCAAAAGGATTTAGATTGTGACAACTAGAAAGAGAGTCAATTAAGTAAAGCAAACAAATAAAGGTACTCAATTAAAGGTTGGCACACAAAAGAATTCCTAAAGAAAAGCACTAGATTAGATGACCAAATAAAAAAACAGCACCACTGGAAAATGTTGTGGGCCAGAAAACGTGTTTGTTCCCCGATTTATGCTGAGCTGTAGTTTTAGAATTTGGCTCTGAAATTTGTTATGCAAGATATTCAGGATCTTATCTAAAATCTGGCTTTGGAATCACTCAAAACGGATGCACCATTTGTTTTTAATAAATTTTGCAAATTTGGTGTTCGGTTAGGCCAGCTGGAGCGCTTCAGATTTGCACTCTGATTTTAAAAGATTTATCATTTTTTTTCTGTTGCTTCTTTTGACCTAATTCTTTTTTTGTCCTTTCTATAACACTTTAAAATTGCATTTTCCAGAGAATCAAAATTTTCCTATGAATGGAAATATTTTTCTGGGTTAAAACAGCCAAAACAGAGAAGGTGAAAACAGGGGAATCTGAAAACTGGAAACAAAAACAGCAAGATACCAAAGTTTAGACACAATGGAAATTTGTGAAATAGAATTGTGTATGATCTAAACACAATATGAACTCAAACTAAAAATTAAAAGGCACCAAAGGAGCAAAGAACAACAGATTCAAGCAAATAAAGAGACCCAAAATCAAGAAACAATTAAGCCAAATAAAAGGACTACTATGAATTGTTGACAATATGGATGAACATGACTTGACAAAACATGTATAGATTCAGAAAATTAAAGACTCAAAGAATAATATGAACCAAAATAATGAAAGCAATAAAGACTCAAAGCCTAAAAGAAAATAGCAACACAAAGGTGTATGGAATCCTATCACAAAGTGCACAAGAACTTGTTCAAGATCAAATGAACAAGAGTGCTTCGGTTGGATCTTCCACAAAGCACACCAAGAACAAATTAAAATGTAAAAAACAGCAAGACAAGTAAGGAAAGTAAATGACAATATGAAATAAAGAAGAACTAAAATTGAAAAGACAAGGAGCTACTCATCTTGAAGAACCAAAGCTCATGATACCAAATGATGGCATTTTCATGAAGTTCTTCTTGAATCAATGTAGAGTATGGGGCGGAAGCAATGTATGAGAGTGAGCAAGATCCTCCTAAGAGTGGTGTTGATCTTGTAGGTGCATGATAGGTATGGGTATTGAGTGGTTCGGCCAGCTCAAGGGAAAAGATGAAGGAATTGAAGTTTAGAGCCTAGGATTCTAGGGAGAAGCAAAGTTGAGCACAAATGGGCAGCATAACTTTACTCACAATAAACTTGAAAATACAAGGTGTAGGCTCCTCCTTTTATAGGCTAAGGAGGACCATAATGCAACCCTAATGCTAGTCAAATGAAATGTAAATGTGAAGCACATGGGTGCACATGGCACATGGGTGCACAAATGAGCACATGGGGAGGGGTGTGTCTAGTTTTTATGTTCACCCCCTCCATGGGCTTTCTAGACCGGCCTTGGTAAATTTAGAGGTTTTTTTAGAAACTCTAAGTTTACCTAGGTTGGTGTTTTAGGTGCCAAAATTAATTCTAAGAAAATTACAAATAAAGTTCCTATGCTAATTTTGACAAGAAATTAAAGTCTACTCTACACTAGAGTTTATGGCATTTGAACATGTAAAAGAACGTCTTCTTGGATCCTCTTGGCCATAACTCTATGGTTGGCCCAAATCTACCCTTTGGTGGGCTTGCATGTGGGCTTGTGCTTGGGCCTCTTCCATCACTTTATCTGCTAAGCTGAAGACGATAGCAGAAGACATTCCCGCCATCATAACTAGGGCGGTGCAGAGCTCCACCAGGAAGCTCCAGGACGACCTCTTCAACCTTAAAACAGAGAACAACACCATGAAGGTTGAGGTGGAGAAATTGTCCTTCAACTTGACACTCGCGGAGATTGAACACTCCCGAGTAGAAGACGCAATGAGCACCGAGCTCAGATTGGCGCGCAAGGAGGCCACTGATCTCCGCCATAAGGTGCAGCAACTGGCTCAAGAAAGGATTGAACTGGAGAGCAAGATTGTGCCTTACCGCGTCAAGGTGGCTGACCTGGAGGCTCTCATAAAAACTGACGCCGCCAAGGTGAAGAAATTGGAGCAAAGGTCAGCCGACCGAGAGACCCTCCTTGGAAAGGTGGAAAAGGCGAGGGATGACGCCATGGCTGAGCTCGCTGAAGCTAACAAGGAAAAAGGGGAGCTCGCTGCCGAATTGGGACAAGCGCAAGCAGAATCCAAGAAGGTTGTTGAGGACCTTCTCCAGGCTCAAGAAACCAATGAACAACTCAAGAAGCAAGTTGAAGAGTTGGAGCAGCAGAATAAGGAGCTGAAAGAACAAACTGAAGATCTCAAGAAACGGATTGAGGAACTTCAGAAGCAGATTGAAGAACTCAAGCTGAATTCTGCTCAAATTCTGGCTGCTGGATTCGAAGCTGCACGGGAACAATTTGCCTGCTTGTTCCCCGACCTGGACCTCAGCATGGTGTCTCTTGATAACGAGGTAGTGGATGGAAAAGTGGTTCCCGCTGAAGACTAATCGATTCTCTCCATCTGCTACCTTCGTGCCTTTCCCTTGTATATAATTCTGTAATGAACTCGTATTTTCTTGTACATGTATTTTTGAGCCGATACTTTACTTAATGAAATTACTTTTGCATTTCTCCTTGTAACCTCTTCGTCTACCTTTAACTTTCCTTGCGTGATTTACTTCAAAGAAATAACTTAGTAATCTCGTAGGCACGATCTTGTACTTAGCTGTTTCGAACGTTTCGGATCCTTCTCTACCTCCTTGTGCTTCAGAGCAAGAGACCGGGTGGCTAGGCGTTCTCTTCGAACCTACCTTAGCCACCCTCAGAACTTCTTCCACCCTCTACACCATACCTGAACTCGTTCGAGACGAGAAGGATTTTATCTTGCCTGAACTCGCTCATAGGCGAGAAGGTCTTTAACTCGCCTGAACTCGCTCATAGGCGAGAAGGTCTTTAACTCGCCTGAACTCGCTCATAGGCGAGAAGGTCTTTAAATCGTGCCTCTACATTGCCCCAGGGGTTACATCTTCTCCCCCCCAGAAACACTGAGGACTTTTCACTGGTGCCTCTACACTGCCCCAGGGGTTACATCTTCTCGCCCCCAGAAACACTGAGGACTTTTACTGGTGCCTCTACATTGCCCCAGGGGTTACATCTTCTCGCCCTCAGAAACACTGAGGACTTTTACTCTTTCTCGCCTGCGCTCGCTCGACGGCGAGGAGGTCTTTAACCTGCCTCGCAACGCGCGCGGGCGTTGAGGTCTTTTAACTGGTGCCTCCGATCGCCGAAAGACGATGAGGACTTTAGCTTTAACTGGTGCCTCCAATCGCCGAAGGACGATGAGGGCTTAAAACTTTTTTAGAAAGCATGCAATATATCTTTACTTGCCTTAAATCACGTATAAGTGACAAGGTCTTTCTTCAAAACTTTTTGGAAAACAGCAAGCATGCAATCTGAAAACGCCTTATACTTCGAAAACTCTTCTTTTATTGGGTGGCCTCATTAAAAACCCTCCTTAGGGAAAAAAGAGTGCCCCCTTCAAACTGTTTTATCAGAGACATTGTAATATAACTTTTGTGTTTGTCTTTACTTACAAAGCTCTTAACTATAGTACAACTTCAGGTGCGTGGCGTTCCAGGTGCGAGGAATCGCCCCTCCTTCCAGCGTCTCTAAGCGGTAGGCGCCGTTCCCGAGCGCCTCGGTTATTCTGAACGGTCCCGTCCACTTAGGCGACAGCTTATTCTCCATCTCGTACTGGTGGGCTTTCCTCATCACCAGGTCGCCTTCTCTGAACTGCCTTGGCATCACCTTCGAGTTGTACCTTCGTTCAATCCTTCTCTTCACCGCCTCAACTTTCAGTCTCGCCTCTTCCCTGACCTCATCTAGTAGATCCAGGTTCAGCCTTCTCTCTTCATTCGAGTCTTCCTCTACGAAGTTCTGGAATCTCGGCGAACTTTCCTGGATCTCTACTGGAATCATTGCATCACACCCATAGACCAAGCTGAACGGGGTCTCATGGGTTCCTGACTGTTCGGTGGTGTGGTACGCCCAGACTATACGGGGTACCTCCTCAGCCCAGCTTCCCTTGGCTTTCTCGAGCCTCCTCTTCAATCCTCTCAGCAACACCCGATTGGCTGACTCCACCTGGCAATTCGTCTGAGGGTGCTCGACGGATGCAAACACTTGTTGAATTCCCACCCCTTCGCAAAGCTTCTTCAACAGGTGATTTGCAAACTGAGTCCCATTATCCGACACCAGGCGCTTGGGCACACCAAACCGGCACACAATGTTCTTCCACACGAAACCTTCGATCTTGTGCGCGGTGATCTGGGCCACTGGTTCTGCTTCGATCCACTTGGTGAAATACTCAATTGCCACCACCAAGTACTTCATCTGCCTGATCGCCAGCGGGAAAGGTCCCAGGATGTCGATTCCCCACGTATGAAACGGCCAGGGGCTGTAAATCGACTTCAACTCCTCGGGAGGCGCCTTGTGCCAATCGGCGTGCTGTTGGCACTGTTTGCAACACTGCGCATACTTCTTGCAGTCTGCTCTCATCGTTGGCCAGTAGTAGCCTGCACGGAGAGTCCTCGTGGCCAGAGCTCGACCCCCGACGTGGCTTCCGCATATACCTTCGTGGAGCTCCGCCATGATTCTCGTGCACTTCTCGCCATGTATACATTCCAGGAGCGGGTGAGTGAACCCAAACCTGTACAGATCGCCATCAATCAGGGTGTACTTGCTAGAATTCTTCTTTACCTTCCTAGCCTCAGTCGGATCCAGTGGGAGAAGGCCATCTGCCAGGCACCGCTTGTACTGTGTTATCCAAGTGTCTGGCTCATGGGTAGCGCGCAAGTCAGCTCGGGCATTCTGCTCTCTGGGCACATGCACTACTTCAAAGGAGGCAAAGGAACTCTTCAACTCCTGCACATATTCCAGATAGGCCGCCATTTGTGGATCTTTAGCCTGGAACTCGCCTGTTACTTGCCCGGTGACTAGCAGCGAGTCACTCTTAGCCATCAGCACCCTAGCTCCCATCTCCTTGGCCAGCAAAATTCCGGCGATCAGCGCCTCATACTCTGCTTGATTGTTACTGGCTTTGAAGGCAAATCTCAAAGATTGCTCGATCAGCACGCCATTGGGCCCCTCTAAAATGACTCCAGCACCGCTACCCTGCTGGTTCGACGATCCATCCACCGAGAGCACCCAACGGAAGTCGTGCCCTTCAACTCGTATTGCCTCAGACGAGAGCTCGACCACGAAATCCGCAAAGATTTGCCCCTTGATCGGGCCTCGAGGCTCATATTTGATATCAAACTCTGACAATTCTACTGCCCATTTCACCATCCTTCCTGCAACGTCAGGCTTCTTCAAGACTTTCTGGATGGGCAGGTCAGTCATCACCAGTTTGGTGAAGCTATGGAAATAGTGGCGCAACCTCCTCGCCGAAAACACCACAGCCAGCGCAGCCTTCTCCAGGGCCTGATATCTCGTTTCGGGGCCCTGCAACACCTTACTAACAAAAAAAATAGGCTTTTGTGCCTGATCTTGGTCTTGGGCGAGCACCGCACTCACCGCCCTCTCCGTTACAGCAAAATACAACCTGAGAGGGATCCCCACCAGCGGTTTGCACAAAACCGGCGGGCTCGCTAGATACTCCTTCAGTTTGACGAAGGCTTCCTCGCACTCCTTCGTCCAGGCAAACTTGTTATTGCGCCTCAAGCACTGAAAGTAGGGATGTCCCTTCTCTCCGCTAGCTGACACGAAGCGAGACAGGGCTGCCATCCGACCTGTTAGCTGTTGAACCTCCTTCACCGTAGCCGGGCTCCTCATCGCCGGCACACTTATCAGGGTTGGCCTCTATGCCTCTTTCAGTCAAGAGGAAACCCAAAAACTTCCCAACTTCCACGCCGAAAATGCATTTCTCTGGATTCAGCTTCAATCTGAACTTGGCGATCGTTGTGAACAATTCCTCCAAGTCGGCAACGTGCTTGCTCTTTTCCGGCGAGGTCACGACCATGTCATCGACGTACGCTTGCACGTTCCTTCCCAGCATCGGTGCAAGTACTCGATCCATCAGCCTCTGGTACGTGGCCCCCGCGTTCTTCAGCCCAAACGGCATCACCTTATAGCAATAGCACGATCTCTCCGTCATGAAGGCTATCTTCTCTTCATCCATGGGATGCATCTTGATCTGATTATACCCCGAGAAGGCATCCAGGAAACTCAGCAACTTACACCCTGCAGCACTGTCTACCAAGGCGTCTATACTTGGTAAGGGATACGAATCCTTTGGGCAAGCTTTGTTCAGGTCAGTGAAATCGACGCACATGCGCCATTTCCCATTACTCTTCTTCACCAGCACAACATTTGCCAGCCATTCAGGGTACTGAACCTCCCTGATGTGGCCTGCAGCGAGGAGCTTCTGTGTTTCATCTCTAATCGCCTGCCTCCTCTCCTCGTTGAACTTTCTTCTTCTTTGTCGCACTGGTCTCACCAAGTTGTCCATCGCCAGACAATGGCACAAGAAGTCGGGATCAATCCCGGGCATGTCCGAAGCGGACCATGCAAACGCGTCCAGATGCCGCTCAATCACCTTGGCGATCTGGTCCTGGAGCTCGACCTCCAGAGATCTTCCCAGCTTGAAGATCTTTCCCCCGATCTCTTTCTCGAGCCACTGCTCGACAGGTTTTGGCCTGGATTCTCTGGCGATCACCGCCCTGGCGATTCCCTGCTCTCTCGCTCCCTCAGGGCGATTCCGCGCCTCTTCCTCCTCCAGACCAGTGTTCCCCTCCCCCAGCTCAGCGTCCACCATCTCCACGTCCCTTCCGGCGGTCTCTTCTGTTACCGTCGATCTGGGCTTCACACCGGGAGGTGGGGTGGTTGTTACGTAACTCACTGATCTCTTGTTTTTCAGGCTATTCTCATAGCACTTTTTTGCTTCTTTCTGATCAGACTTGATCGTGATCACCACCCCCTCCATAGATGGCAACTTCACCTTCATGTGCCGAGTCGACGGTATAGCACCTATCCTGTTAAGCGTGGGCCTTCCCAACAGGATGTTGTATGCTGAAGGAGCGTTTACAATGAGGTACTTGATTTTCTCCGTTCTCGAACCAGCCTCATCTGTAAACGTGGTTCTCAACTCAATGTACCCCCTGACCTCCACCTGGTCGCCAGCGAATCCATACAGGCACCCTCCATAGGGCCTTAGCTAGTCAAGGGGCAACTCCAGCTGCGTGAAAGTCGGCCAGAACATCACGTCTGCCGAGCTTCCCTGGTCCACCAGAACTCTGTGTACCTTCCTTCCCGCCGTAATCAACGAAATGACTATGGGATCGTTGTCATGGGGCACAACGTCCCGAAGATCCTGCTTGGTGAACGTAATGTCCACCTCCAGCGAGTGATCTTCAAACATATCCACTGTCATCACCGACCGCGCGTACTTCTTGCTCTGCGATGCGGTGCATCCACCACCTGAGAAGCCTCCTGCAATGGTGTGGATTTCCCCGTGGATAGGCATCTCGTGTTGCTGGGCTTCTCCACCTGCTGGCTGGGAACTCGACGTTCCCCCCGTCCTCCTGTCCAGCAGATAGTCATTTAGGAACTCGCTCTTAACCAGATCATCGAGCTGATACCCTAAGGACAAACACGAGTCCAAAGTGTGGCCAAAGCCCTGGTGAAACTCACACCAGGCGTCTGGCTTTGGTCCCAGTACCTTGTCGCCCACCTTCTCAGGCGCTTTCAACCTAGCAGATATATTGGGAATGGCGATCAGGTCCGCCAATCCCATAACAAACTTGTGCTTAGGCGGACGATTGTATTCCCGGCGTGCTGGTTGCTGGCGTCCCTGGCCCCTCCCCTTGTTCCTCCTATCATAAGGATGGCGAGTCCTCTGGTCCTTCCTGGCCGCCGCCGCTGTCTCCAGCACCCTTTGCGGCTGGATCCTGGTCTGGGCGCGTGGCCTAGCGGGAGCCACGCTCCCTCTCTTCTCGGCGACCTCACTCTCGTCGGCGATGTGAGCCACCGCGAGTCGCCTGACCTCAGCACACGTTGCAGGGTGAGCCCTGATCAAGGCCTCGCAGAATGGTCCTGGCAGCACGCCTTTCTTGAATGCATAGACCAACATTTCTTCATCTTTAGCCGGCGATCTGACCATTTGCGCTCCAAAGCGATTCAGGTAGTCTCTGAGGGACTCTCCCTGGTACTGCCTTATATCAAACAAATCATAAGACACCCTGGGCGGTGCCTTGTTCACGATGTACTGCTCGACGAAAACCTTCGAGAACTGCTGAAAATTGGTTATGTGATCGTTAGGTAGGCTCACAAACCACTCCAACGCCGTTCCCTGGAGCGTGCTCACGAACATCTTGCAATACACAGCGTCTGACCCTCCCGACAGCATCATCTGCGTATGGAACGTGGTTAGATGAGCCTCTGGATCCTCCACGCCGGTAAAGACAGCCTTGACAGGGACCATGCTCGTAGGAATAAGCGTGTCAGCAATCGTCTGAGCGAAAGGCATAGGAAAAACACGAGGTGGCGACGACGGCGCGACCTCTTCAGCAATAGGACGCCCTTGCTGTTCCTGAAGAGCTTGACGCAGCTCCTCAGTCACCTTGGTAAGCTCATCATTCTTGGCCCGAGAGGCGGCCAGGTCCTCATGCATTCGCGCCTGCTCTATGCGCGAGGCTTCCACAGTCGCCTGCAACGAGCGCATAATATCTACCATCTGCGCCATGGTCATGGCGGCGTCGCCTTCAGCAGCGACAGGCGCCACGGGGCTTGAACGATTGCTTCTCATTTTTCTCATGAACTTAACGAATCACAGAATGCAGCGAACAACACTTACTTCAGCTACGATCGATTCAGCGATCAACCGGAAGAAACTGTGCGAAACTCCGCAAGAAAACTCAAGAACACCGCAAACCTTCAAAGAAACTTGGAACTCCACCAGAAATCACCGCCTCTTCCACGAAAAAACCGAACAAACTGAAGAGCTCGAACTCCACCGAACAAATCACGCGTAAACAGCAGAAAACCTCACTTCACCGAACAAATCCTCAAACGAACGGTGGAAGACGTGAGAAACACTGAACAAAAACTAGAAGAATAGCGAACAACGGTTGCACCAGCACACAACCACACAGAAAGCTACGAAAACCTCCAAGACTCTCGCTGTGGATGGGAACAAGTTTTACACGGCCCCACGGTGGGCGCCTGATGATCCTGCCTGTTGACCAGAGCGATGAAACCTGCCTCGTCAAAGGATCGACTTGCGCACCGCTTCAAACGTCCGTCCTTCTCCAAGATCCACCTCAAGAACCTGCAAAAGAACAGAGCGGCGCCCCTGCGGCCGATCGCACTCCAACGCCCACGTCAGTGACCGAACCACCAAATACTGAGAGCAAGAACGCTCAAGAAATCTCGAGGAACCGTGCAATGTTCTCTCTCACAGCGTGCTCTAGAACTCGCAAGCGTAAAGAGTATAATATGAACGTGCGTACCTCAGAAAGTTCGTTGAGAACTCTTATATACCTGGTCACTTTCTCTCTCCTGGCAGTTACAGACTTAGACACGTGGCTTGCATCCAACTGTACACGTGCCATCATCTGGAGCCTCCTTGACTTGGGCTCTGCTTCTACTCTCATTTTGGCTAAGTTATTTATGCATGGTACTGCCCAGTGCATATAGTATCTAGAGACTTATCTAACAAATGCATACTATAAATTCATGCAACTACGACAAAAAACTAATTTTAAGACTTTTCATGCTAATTATTTTAAAATTAATGTCTATTACTATTATATAGTATCTAAATACTCATCTATCAAATACATACAGTAAATTCACGCAACTACCACAAAAAAGCTAGTTTCAAGTCTTTTCATGCTAATTTATTGGAAATCAAAGTCTATCACTATTATACAAAATCTAGAGACTTATCTAACAAATGCATACTATAAATTCATGCAACTACGACAAAAAACTAATTTTAAGTCTTTTCATGCTAATTATTTTAAAATCAATCTCTATCACTATTATATAGTATCTAGATACGCATCTATCACATACATACAACAAATTCGTGCAACTACCACAAAAAATCTAGTTCAAGTCTCTTCATGCTAATTACTTGAAAATCAATGTGTATCACTATTATATAGTATCTAGACACTTATCTATCAAATGCATACTATAAATTCATGCAATTACCACAAAAAACTAGTTTTAAGTATTTTCATTATAATTACATGAAAATCAATGCCTATCACTATTATGTAGTGATCCTGCCTGTTGACCAGAACGCAAGAGCCTTGCCTCGTCAAATCTGGATCGGCTTTGCACCGTGCTAGCTTCCGTCCTTCACCTTGATTCACCTCAAGAACCTGCAAAAGACAGAACGGCGCCGCTGCGGCCGATCGCGCTCCGACGCTCAAGTCAGCGACTGAACCACCAAAATACTAAGAGAAAACTAAGAACTTCAGGAACCGTGCAATGTTCTCTCTCAGCGTACTCCAGTTCTCGCAAGCGTAAAAGAACTATTCTAAAACGCGCGTGCCTCAGAAGTTCGTTAGGATCCCTTATATACCTGTGCGCTTTCTCTCTCCTGACAGTTACACATCTGGACACGTGGCTCGCATCCAGCTGTACACGTGTCACCATCTGGAGCATCCTTGATTTGAGCGTCACTTCTTACTCTTCAGGCTATTCGACTAAGTTACCTATGCAGGAAGCAACTCAGCGTATAGCTGCCTTGGAGCGCGATCTCTCCTGTGTGACGAGTACGGGTGTCATCATACACACCTTCCCTGTGGTCTCGCCGGCCGCCATTATATTCTACTTTACTTACTTCACTGTGCATGCTCGGGTAAGCTGTTCCCCGACCTCAACCTCTGGCCAGCTAGGGAATGACCATCTGACGACTTCATCCTTTGCTTCGAAAGCCTGGAACAAGCTTTCCTGATCCTTCGGCGATGTCCTCCTCTCTGCGATTTCCTTGTCGCCTGAGTTCACATCCGGCGACTATGACACAAACTGGGTGACTGCCGGTTTAGGTATGCTAGAGATCGGGGCATGCCAACTTAATGACTAGCGACTACACGAGCCTCCCGACTTTCTTCCCTTCTGCCAGCCAGGTTTCCCGTTCAACACGCCTATATTATAACTTGCTGCCACGTCATCTATTCCGACTACCTGGGCGGAACACAAGCCCCCCAGTCTTAAGCGAAGACTTGTCCAACGAAAAGACTAAGAGGTCACATCACTGCCGACCTACGTGGTGCTGGCACGAAATTCCAAACGTTCGTACCCTCTGCTTTTCTGACGCTCCTCCAAACCCCTCTTTCCAATCGCTCGACACGTGGCTTCATCAATGGTCATCTTCAGCTGTCGTTTGCGCTTCCAAAAACGTTTGAAAAACCCTTAAACCCTTTCATTTCTACTGTTTCATCATCTCTCTGCATTCTCAAACGCTCTGAGTTTTCTCTGCGAACCCACGACGCTCCTCAACTCTCTCAATCTCCAACTCCCTTCAACACTTATCTGATCATCGAAAGGTACCTCTTTTATTTCCTCTGTTGATATTTGCTGCATTTTAACCGATTCGCATCATCCCTTATTTGTTTGGTGCATACGCTGTGGGTTGTTTCCTCCTCTTCTTCCCTCTCGTAACTTAGGGCTTCGTCTTCCATTACATTCGTCACAACGAACTCCCGTTCGTTCGTTCTCCATTCTTCGTCCACAATCGAGTCGTTCTCTGTAACCTTTGTTCATCCTTTTTCCTTTTTCCTTTGCAGTTCCTGCGATGGCTCGCACGAAAATCACCGCGAACCCTCCTCCTTCATCGCGAAACCCTCCACCCCAAGCGCATAACGTACCACGAGCATCTGGTGCTCCTTCTACCCAGGCTGAGAGGCATGCAACTTCTCACTCCAATCTCGCTCAGGCAACTCCACCAGGCGCCGGAGGAGCCTCCATTCCCACACAAGACTACAAGAAGCTCTACCCGTGGGCCACCTCAGCTTTGTTGAAAGAAACATCTTCCATAAACACAGAGTTGGGCGTGCACCGACTAAGGAAAGGGGACCAATCCGAGCTTTCATTCCATAAGGAGCATGACAGCAAAATGGCCGTGCTGCCTTGCCACCCAGATGAACCGATCTGCGTCGACGATAAAGCGAACAATGGCGACCCGTTCTACTTCCTCTACACGACATTCTTCAAGAAGGTGAAGCTCCGACTTCCCTTCACTCGCTTCGAGAGGGAATTATTAACCGAGCTCGATATCGCCCCCGCCCAGCTTCATCCCAATAGCTGGGCGTTCGTAAGGGCGTTTCAGATCATGTGCGCACACCTGGGATTGCCAGCTTCGGTCGACGTTTTCCTCTTCCTCTTCGAAGCTAAGAATCCAGGAGACCGCCTCTGGATTAGCCTGAACAGGATCGCTGGGAGGTCAATCCTCTCCATCTTCCAGCAATCTTACAAAGATTGGAAAGGAAAATTCGTGAAAGTGTGCGCCAACGACCAAGATCCCTCCCTGCTCGACGACTTCCCCTTGTACTGGGTACACAAAGGGAGCAAAGACGCCAAAGAGAGCTTTAGGAGGCCCAGAAGTCCTGACAACATGGGCGAGCTAGACAAAGATCTATGCCTTTTCTGGAAGAAAGTAGCAGCCGCCAACATCACCTTCCCTACTTCCTCAATAATCTCCTTCGAGTACCTCGAAGGCCAACTTGAAGCTCACATAGGTTAGCCTTTACCTCACCACTTGGGTTTTCGTTTTGCGCTGGGACTGATTTCGCATCTCTGTTATCTGCCATTGGGCGTCCTGTTTGTTGCATACTGGTCTTGGCTTTAAGTTCATGTGCTACCTGTTTGCATTATTCGCACATATACTCGTATATTTTGCCTTTGCTTCTACTTACCTGTCTATTTTTACCCTGTGCAGACTTCATGTTGGGCAAAGGCAAATTAGCTGAACTGAGGGCGCTCGCCCGAACTCATGAGTTGGCGACGGGTTCCCAAACCGTGCCCAACTCGGTGGTGGAGATCGTCACTTCCCAGGGCAGATCGCCTCCTCAAGGTCCAGCTCCTCTAGAGACACTGCCCGCCCCTCAACGAAAAAAGCTCATCTTGAGGAAACCAAAGAGGAAATCCCTCAAGTGGTTCAAGAGGATGAGGATGAGGATGATGAGGCGACTGAGGACGGCCTTGTCACCAAAAGAAAAAGGGTGGCACCTTCTTCACCGCCCGCTCTCCCAACACCAACACCGCCCTCTCCCCCAGCTCCAACACCGTCCTCTCCCCCAGCTCCAACACCGCCAGTCCAAGCAACACCCTTGGCGGTCGCGCTCCCTGTGGTTGAAGGCAGCGAGCCCAACTTCATAGAGAACCCTCCTAGCGCCTCCACGCCGTTTGTATCTGCTGGAGAGGGTCCTCCTTCAACCACCTCGATTGCTGAAGCCGCACCAGGTGGGGATGAAGGCGCCCACAACTCGCCGATACTCATAACCGAGTCCCCCACTTCACCACCACGCCAGGAAGCCCCCCTCGCTCTACCAACTCAAGAGGGTGGTGGCGAAAGTCAGCACCAGGCTCCTTCAGCACCTCCACCAACAGCAACTGCAAACCTTCCCCCTTGGTCAAAGAAGTATGGGGGCCCTTCACAGCTAAGCTAAAGATGATGGCAGAGGACCTCCCCTCCATCATAACAAAGGCTGTGAAGAGCTCAAACAAGAAGCTTCAGGGCGAGATCTCAACGCTCCAGGAGGAGAATCGCCTAATAAGGATTGAAGCAGAAAAGTTGTCTTGCAATCTGATGATGGCGGAAATCGATCACTCGAGGGTGGAGGACGCCATGAATGCTAAGCTGAGGGTCGCACGCAAGGAGGCCTCCGATCTGCGCCAGAAACTGCACCTCCTAGCTCAAGAGAAAATCGAACTGGAGAGTAAGTTGGTTCCCTACAGGCTCAAAGTGGCTAACTTGGAGGCATCGATGAAAGTGGATGCAGCCAAGGTAGAGAACCTTGAAAAAAGGTCGGCTGATTGGGAGGTTCTCCTTGGAAAGGTCGAGAAGGAGAGGGACGACGCCATGAATGAGCTCGCCAAGGCTCGAGAGGAAAACAAGAAAATTGTTGCAGAGCTGGCCCAGGCGCGGGACGAAGGCAAAAGGGTTGCTGAAGACCTTGCTCAAGCTCGTTGGGAAACCGAAGAACTGAAGAAATGAGCTGTCGAGCTGAAGCAACAAACCGAGGGGCTCAAGCAACAAACTGAAGAACTCGAGCAAAGCTCCGCCCAAGTCCTTGCCGCCGGATTCGACGCCGCCCTGGAGCAAGTCTCTTGTCAGTACCCTGAGCTCGACCTCTCCATGGTGTCGATATGCAATGAAGTGGTGGATGGGAAGATCGTGCCTTCTGAAGATTAATCGTCTCCCTCCATCACTTATTTCCTGAGAATTAATGCTTGTTTCTTTTTGCACAATCTTTACTTGTAATAACTTTTCTTTTCTTCTTATGCATTTGAACTGATACCACTTCTATTATAACTTCTTCCGCTTTCGCACCTGGTCTCTCTGTTTACTTCGCTTTTCCTTGTAGAAATCGCTTTAAACAAATTAACTTAGCGATTTCGCGGGCTCAATCGTTTACTCACTGCTTCAAACTCGAGCAAACTATCAACCTTATATCTACTCATCAATTGTTAACTCAAAGAGAAAAATCGAGCAACTTGTTATTCTTCAAACGATGATACTTAATGTAACTTGCAAATTTAAGGCAATGAACTTCAGCGCGAAACTACTTATTAAACAGTAAGCTTCAAACCAAACTGATTATTTAAGGTACAGTTCACCTGATCTGCTCCATCGAAATGGGCCTTTACTCCTGTCATCGCCTGGACTTCTTCTGATCGCCATAGGGTCCTGGCGATGTAAGCCTCCTTTTGCCTTCATAACTTGGCTATTGTTCCCTCATCTGGGGGTAGAGGCGCCTTTCGGATCCTTCTCTACCTCCCTGAGTTTCAGAACAATAAGCCGGATAGCTAGGTGTTCTCTTTGAACCTACCTTAGCCATCCTTTAAACTTCTTCCACCCTTTACACCATACCTGAACTCGTTCAAGACGAGAAGAATTTTATCTTGCCTGAACTCGCTCGACAGCGAGAAGGACTTTATCTTGCCTGAATTCGCTCGACGGCGAGAAGGACTTTATCTTGCCTGAACTCGCTCGACGGCGAGAAGGACTTTATCTTGCCTGAACTCGCTCGACGGCGAGAAGGACTTTATCTGGCCTGAACTCGATCGACGGTGAGAAGGACTTTATCTCTTTCTCGCCTGCACTCGCTCGAGGGCGAGGAGGTCTTTTACTCTTTCTCGCCTCAAAACGCGCGAGGGCGTTGAGGTCTTTTACTCTTTCTGGTGCCTCCGATCGTTGAAAGACGATGAGGACTTTAAAACTTTAACTATGCCGCCGATCGCCGAAAAACGATGGGGACTTAAAAACTTTAACTCAGAGCATGCACTTTCCCTACAAACCTCTAACACAAACATGCATGCAAACTCAAAGAACATAAGCTTGAAAACTCTTCTTTTATTAGGTGGCCTCATTAAAAACCCTCCTTAGGGAAAAAAGAGTGCCCCCTTTAAACTGTTTTAACAGAAAGCTTGCAGATCTCTTCGTGTTTGTTTTTACTTACAAAGCTTTAACTGTAATATAACTTGAGGTGTGTGGCGTTCCAGGTGCGAGGAATCGCCCCTCCTTCCAATGTCTCTAGGCGGTAGGCGCCGTTCCCGAGCGCCTCGGTTATTCTGAACGATCCTGTCCACTTAGGCGACAACTTGTTTTCCATCTCGTACTGGTGGGCCTTCCTCATCACCAGGTCGCCCTCTTTAAACTGCCTTGGCATGACCTTCAAGTTGTATCTTCGTTCGATCCTCCTTTTCACTGCCTCGGCTTTTACTCTCGCCTCCTCCCTGACCTCATCCAGCAAATCCAGATTCAACCTTCTTTCTTCATTCGAGTGTTCCGTTACAAAGTGCTGGAATCTCGGCGAGCTCTCTTGGATTTCCACTGGAATCATTGCGTCGCATCCATATACCAAGCTAAACGGGGTTTCGTGGGTCCCTGACTGTTCGGTGGTATGGTACGCCCAGACTATGCGAGGTACCTCCTCAGCCCACGATCCCTTGGCTTTCTCTAGCCTTCTCTTCAAGCCTCTTAGCAACACCCGATTGGCGGACTCTACTTGGCCGTTTGTCTGAGGGTGCTCGACGGATGCAAACACCTGCTGAATTCCCACCTCTTCGCACAGCTTCTTCAGCAGGTGACTTGCAAACTGAGTCCCGTTGTCTGACACCAGGCGCTTAGGCACACCAAACCGGCACACGATGTTCTTCCATACAAAGCTCTCGATCTTGTGTGCGGTGATCTGGGCTACTGGTTCTGCTTCGATCCACTTGGTGAAATATTCAATTGCTACCACCAAGTATTTCATCTGCCTGATCGCCAATGGGAAAGGTCCCAGGATGTCAATTCCCCACGTATGAAACGGCCAAGGGCTGTAAATTGACTTTAACTCTTCCGGGGGCGCTCTGTGCCAATCAGCGTGCTGCTGACATTGCTTGCAACACTGTGCATACTTCTTGCAGTCCCCCCTCATTGTTGGCCAGTAGTAACCTGCACGGAGGGTTTTTGCGGCCAGAGCTCGACCCCCGACGTGACTTCCACATATCCCTTCATGGAGCTCGCCCATAATTCTTGTACATTTTTCTCCGTGCACACATTCCAGGAGTGGGTGTGTGAACCCAAACCTATACAACTCGCCATCAATCATTGTGAACTTGCTGGAGTTCTTCTTTATCTTCCTAGCCTCCATCAGATCCAGCGGGAGAAGGCCATCTGCCAGGCAGCGCTGTTACTGGGTTATCCATGTGTTTGGCTCATGCGTGGCACAGACCTGCGTCATGTTCACCCTCTCCCCCCGACATGCTCTTATTTTCGGCGATCTCAAGGTCTCCTGAGTCAAAGACTTGTGACACCTCGCCGCTTTCTCCGTCGACTTGCTTATTTGAAGAACCAGGTGATCTGCCACAAATGCCCTAGGCGTCTTTAGGGTTTCTTGGATCACCGTCCTCTGCCTACCCCCCTTGCCCGAACTGGCGAGCTTAGCTAGCAAGTCTGCTCGGGCATTCTGCTCTCTGGGCACATGCACCACTTCAAACGAGACAAAGGAACCCTTCAACTCCTGCACATACTCCAAGTACGCCGCCATTTGTGGATCCTTGGCCTGGAACTCGCCTGTTACTTGTCCCGTGACTAATAACGAGTCACTCTTAGCCATCAACACCCTAGCTCCCATCTCCTTGCCCAGCAAGATTCCGGCGATCAGCGCCTCATACTCTGCTTGATTGTTGTTGGCTTTGAAGGCAAACCTCAGGGACTGTTCTATCAGCACGCCGTTGGGCCCTTCCGAATGACTCCAGCACCGCTACCTTGCTGGTTCGACGATCCGTCCACCGAGAGCACCCAACGAAAACCATCCCCTTCAACTCGTGCTACCTCTGACGAGAGCTCGACCACGAAATCGGCGAAAACTTGCCCCTTGATCGGTCCTCGGGGCTCATACTTGATATCGAACTCCGACAGCTCCACCGCCCATTTCACCATCCTCCCAGCTACATCAGGCTTCTTCAGGACTTTCTGGATGGGCAAGTCGGTCATCACCAGTATTGTAAAACTGTGAAAATAGTGGCGCAACCTCCTTGCCGAAAATACCACAGCCAGTGCAGCTTTTTCCAAGGCCTGATACCTCACCTCCGGGCCTTGCAACACCTTGCTGACGAAATAAATAGGCTTCTGAGCCTGGTTTTGTTCTTGGGCGAGCACCGCACTCACCGCCCTCTCAGTCACAGCAAAATACAACCTGAGAGGGGTTCCCACCAACGGTTTGCACAAAACCGGCAGTGATGTGATTCCAATAGCACAATATGAATGATTCTTGACATTCTTAGGAATCAACTTGAATTGGAGATAGCTTAGGCACTTTTAATAGAATTGGATCAATGTTCTATAATCAAGAACTCACCAAAACTTGCACCAAACACCAAACTCACATGGAAGACCCATTTCTTGCCAATTGAACCGATTAAAAGATGTAAAAATGCAAATGAACCGATTAAAATGCATAACAAATGAAATGAACCGATTAAAATGCTTCAAAACTGAAATGCACCGAACAAATCCAAGGAGAAAGAAGATGAACCGATTGAAACATGAAAATAAGCAAGAACACCGAATAGAAAGCAAGAAAGGAACCTAAGACATGTTTAGGAATTCAAATAGGCACGAAAATGGAATGAGAAGATGGAGAAGAAAGAGGACTTATGTGGTTGTAGTTCTTGGTTGATGAACACGCCACTTGAAGTGTGAAGGCTCCAAGATAAGTGTGCAATGCCGCCACTTGAGAGAACCAAGGCACTCAAGATGAGACTAGGAAGAGGAGAAGACAAGTTCTCACTACAATCAATCACCAATTTGGGAGAGTTTTGATACTACAAATTCCAAATCTGCATTATGAAGGACCTAAGCCCTCCTTTTATAGAAGCAAGGGCTGGTCATGAAGCTTACAAAACAAGCTAACCAAAAGTCCCTTGCATGCTACTCACTTCTAGCACCTAAAGTGAAGCATGAAGAGTCACCTTCTAGAAAATTTTAAACTAATGCCTAAAGATGCTTTTACAAAAGAGGTATCTAAGGTTTCCCTCTAAGCACCTTTCCTAAAATCTATGTATTTAAACATTCTATATTATTTACAAATTTATAAAAGAAACTATAAAGAGAGATATTTAAATGAAGCCTATTCTTGAAAGCTTGTAGACTTCTTTGGCTTTATGGCTTGATCCTCTCTTTATTTTATGTCTTCTTTTTAATTTTGAAAAGACTAGAAGGAAGAACTTCAAATGTGTAGGTGAATGACCTCTCCCTTCATTAATAAAAGCCTCATTTAATTGATTCTCATCAGGCAGGCTCGCCAGGTACTCTTTAAGCTTGACGAAGGCCTCTTCACACTCCTTCGTCCAGGCAAACTTATTGTTTCGCCTTAAACACTGGAAGTACGGATGGCCTTTCTCTCCGCTAGCCGACATGAAACGAGACAGGGCGGCCATCCGACCTGTGAGTTGCTACACCTCCTTCACGGTAGCCGGGCTCCTCATCGCCAAGATGGCAGCACACTTATCAGGATATGCCTCTATTCCTCTTTCAGTCAAGAGGAATCCCAAGAACTTCCCTGCCTCCACGCCAAAAATGCACTTCTCGGGGTTCAGCTTCAACCTGAACTTGGCGATTGTGGTGAACAACTCCTCCAGGTCCGCAACGTGCTTGCTCGTTTCCGGCGAGGTCACGACCATATCATCCACGTACGCTTGCACATTCCTTCCCAGCATTGGTGCAAGTACCCTATCCATCAATGTTTGGTACGTGGCCCCCGCGTTCTTCAGCACAAAGGGCATCACCTTGTAGCAGTAGCACGATCTCTCGGTCATGAAGGCAGTCTTCTCTTCATCCATAGGATGCATTTTTATCTGGTTGTACCCCGAGAAGGCGTCCAGGAAACTCAGCAACTTACACCCGGCAGCACTGTCGACCAGGGCGTCTATGCTTGGCAAAGGATACGAGTCCTTTGGGCAAGCCTTGTTCAGGTCAGTGAAGTTGACGCACATGCGCCACTTCCCGTTGCTTTTCTTCACCAGCACGACATTGGCCAACCACTCAGGGTACTGGACTTCCCTGATATGGCCCGCGGCGAGGAGCTTCTGTGTTTCATCCCTGATCGCCTGCCTCCTCTCCTCATTAAACTTCCTTCTTCTCTGCCGCACTGGTTTGACCTGGTTGTCCATTGCTAGGTGATGGCACAAGAAGTCGGGGTCGATTCCCGGCATGTCTGAAGCAGACCATGCAAAAGCATCCAGATGCCGCTCTATCACTTTGGCGATCTGGTCTTGGAGTTCAGCCTCCAAAGATCTTCCCAGCTTGAAGACCTTTCCCCCGATCTCCCTTTCGAGCCACTCCTCGACGGGTTTGGGTCGGGTTTCCCTGGCGATTCCCAGTTCCCTCGCCTCTTCTTTCCTCTGGGCGGTTCCTCGCCTCTTCTTCCCGATCGGCGTTCTCCCCCCCCCCACTTCAGCATCTACCATGACGACATCGCTGTCGGCGGTTGCCTCTATCGCCGTCGACCTGGGCTTCACACCGGGAGGCGGGGTGGTCGTGATGTAACTTACTGACCTCTTATTCTTCAGGCTATTCTCATAGCACTTCTTTGCTTCCTTCTGGTCAGATTTGATGGTGATCACCACCCCGTCCATAGACGGCAACTTCACCTTCATGTGCCTAGTCGAGGGCACAGCTCCTATTCTGTTGAGTGTTGGTCTTCCCAACAGAATGTTATATGCTGAGGGAGCATTCACGACGAGGTACTTGATTTTCTCCGTCCTCGAGCCCGCCTCATCTGTGAATGTAGTTATTAACTCGATGTACCCCCTGACCTCCACCGGATCGCCAGCGAACCCATACAAGCACCCTCCATAGGGCCTCAGCTGGTCAAGGGGTAGTTGCAGCTGTGTGAAAGTCGGCCAGAACATCACATCTGCCGAGCTTCCTTGGTCCACCAGTACCCTATGGACCTTCCTTCCCGCTGTGACAAGCGAGATAACTATGGGATCGTTGTCATGAGGCACAACGTCCCTGAGATCTTCTCTTGTGAACATGATGTCCACATCTGGCGAGTGGTCCTCGAACATGTCCACCGTCATCACAGACCTTGCATATTTCTTCCTCTGTGATGCGGTGCATCCACCACCCGAGAAACCTCTTGCGATGGTGTGGATCTCTCCATGAGTGGGCACTCATGCTGCTGAGCGTCACCACCCGCCGGCTGGGAGCTCGATGCGCCCCCCGTCCTTCTGTCCAGCAGGTAATCATTCAAGAAACCACTCTTGACCAGGTCGTCGAGCTGGTACCCTAGTGCCAAACACGAATCAACGGTGTGACCAAAACTCTGGTGGAACTCGCACCAGGCGTCTGGTTTTGGTCCTAACACCTTGTCGCCCACTTTCTCAGGTGCCTTAAGCCTGGCTGCTATGTTGGGAATGGTGATCAGATCTGCCAACCCCATGACAAACTTATGCTTTGGTGGGCGATTGTACTCCCTGGGGCGCCCTGGGCCCCTTCCCTTGTTTTTTCTTGGATCATAAGGATGGCGAGTACTTTGATTCCTCTTGGCCGCCGCTGTCTCCAGCACCCTCTGTGGCTGGATCCTAGTCTGAGCAAATGGCATAGGGAAAACGCGAGGTGGCGACGACGGTGCGACCTCTTCAGCGACTGGGCGTCCTCTCTGCTCTTGAAGAGCTTGACGCAACTCCTCAGTCACTTTGCTAAGCTCTCATTCCTGGCCCGAGAGGCGACCAGGTCTTCATGCATCTTCGCTTGCTCTATGCGCGACGCCTCCACATTCGCCTGCAGCGCGCGCATGATCTCCACCATCTGCGCCATGGTCATGGCGCCCTCTGTAGCAACTGGCACAACGGGACTTGAACGGTTGCTTCTCATCTTTCTCATGAAAACTCAGCGAATCACACTTCAACGAGCAAAACCTCCTCCAGCGAACGATCAATTCAGCAATCAATCGGTTAGAAGCTCCCAAACTCCCAAGAATTTCCGCGAATGCAACTGCAACAGCACGCCAGTATATTCGGACGTCCAAACCTTCGCAGAAACTTGCAACTCCACCACAACACCACCGCTTCTCCAGCAACTCCCGATTCACTAACCAGAAACGCAATCGAACGGAAGAAAACACCAAACAACCGATTGAAAACCGCGCGAACAGCAAGAAACTCCAAGAAAGCCGATCGAAAGCTTGAACAAACGGTGGAAAACCTCAAACTACCGATCAAAACCCAAATGAACGGCAGAAACTTCGAAATCACCGAACAAAATTCGAGCGAATGGTGGAAAACTTGAAATCACCGAACAAAAGCTTAAATGAACGGCGGAAAACGGTTGCACAGCACACAACCACACAGAAACTACTGAAACTGCAAGAACTCACGCTGTGGATGGGGACAGGTTTTACACAGCCCCACGGTGGGCGCCTGATGATCCTGCCTGTTGACCAGAACGCAAGAGCCTTGCCTCGTCAAATCTGGATCGGCTTTGCACCGTGCTAGCTTCCGCCCTTCACCTTGATTCACCTCAAGAACCTGCAAAAGACAGAACGGCGCCGCTGCGGCCGATCGCGCTCCGACGCTCAAGTCAGCGACTGAACCACCAAAATACTAAGAGAAAACTAAGAACTTCAGGAACCGTGCAATGTTCTCTCTCAGCGTACTCCAGTTCTCGCAAGCGTAAAAGAAGTATTCTAAAACGCGCGTACCTCAGAAGTTCGTTAGGATCCCTTATATACCTGTGCGCTTTCTTTCTCCTGACAGTTACACATCTGGACACGTGGCTCGCATCCAGCTGTACACGTGTCACCATCTGGAGCATCCTTGACTTGAGCGTCACTTCTTACTCTTCAGGCTATTCGACTAAGTTACCTATGCAGGAAGCAACTCAGCGTATAGCTGCCTTGGAGCGCGATCTCTCCTGTGTGACGAGTACGGGTGTCATCATACACACCTTCCCTGTGGTCTCGCCGGCCGCCATTATATTCTACTTTACTTACTTCACTGTGCATGCTCGGGTAAGCTGTTCCCCGACCTCAACCTCTGGCCAGCTAGGGAATGACCATCTGACGACTTCATCCTTTGCTTCGAAAGCCTGGAACAAGCTTTCCTGATCCTTCGGCGATGTCCTCCTCTCGGCGATTTCCTTGTCGCCTGGGTTCACATCCGGCGACTACGACACAAACTGGGTGACTGCCGGTTTAGGTATGCTAGAGATCGGGGCATGCCAACTTAATGACTGGCGACTACACGAGCCTCCCGACTTTCTTCCCTTTTGCCAGCCAGGTGTCCCGTTCAACACGCCTATATTATAACTTGCTGCCACGTCATCTATTCCGACTACCTGGGCGGTACATGTAGTATCTAGAGACTCATCTATCTAGTACATACAATAAATTCATGCAACTACGACAAAAAAAAATAATTTCAAGTCTTTTCATGCTAATTTATTGGAAATCAAAGTCTATTACTATTATATAGTGTCCAGAGACTTATCTATCAAATACATACTATAAGTTCTACAACTACCACAAAAAAACTTGTTTCAAGTCTTTTCATGCTAATTACTTGAAAATCAAACTCTATCACTATTATATAGTATCTAGAGACGCATCTACCACATACATACAACAAATTCATGCAACTACCACAAGAAATCTAGTTCAAGTCTCTTCATGCTAATTACTTGAAAATCAATGTGTATCACTATTATATAGTATCTAGAGACTTATCTACCAAATGCATACTATAAATTCATGCAATTATCACAAAAAACTAGTTTTAAGTATTTTCATGCTAATTACATGAAAATCAATATCTATCACTATTATGTAGTATCTACAGACTCATATATCACATACATACAGTCAATTCATGCAACTACCACAAAAAAACTTGTTTCATGTCTTTTCATTCTAATTACTTAAAAATCAAAGTCTATCACTATTATATAGTATCTAAAGACTCATCTTTCATATACATACAATAAAGTCATGCAACTACCACAAAAAAACTAGTTTCAAGTCTTTTCAGGCTAATTACTTGAAAATCAATGTCTATCACTATTATATATTATCTAGAGACTCATCTATCACATACATACAATATATTCATGCAACTACCACCAGAAAACTAGTTTCAAATCTTTTCATGCTAATTACTTTAAATTAAATATCTATCACTGTTATAAAGTATCTAGAGACTTATCTAACAAATGCATACTATAAATTCATGCAACTACGACAAATAACTAATTTTAAGTCTTTTCATGTTAATTATTTTAAAAGCAATGTCTATTACTATTATATAGTATCTAAATACTCATCTATCAAATACATACAATAAATTCACGCAACTACCACAAAAAACCTAGTTTAAAGTCTTTTCATGCTAATTTATTGGAAATCAAAGTCTATCACTATTATATAGTGTCCAGAGACTTATCTATCAAATGCATACTATAAATTCATGCAATTACCACAAAAAACTAGTTTTAAGTATTTTCATGCTAATTACACGAAAATCAATATCTATCACTATTATCTAGTATATAGAGACTCGTATATCAAGTACATACAATAAATTCATGCAACTACGAAAAAAAAACTAGTTTCAAGTATTTTCATGCTAATTTATTGGAAATCAAAGTCTATCACTATTATATAGTATCCACAGACTTATCTATCAAATACATACTATCAATTCAACAACTACCACAAAAAAACTAGTTTCAAGTCTTTTCATGCTAATTACTTGAAAATCAATCTCTATCACTATTATATAGTATCTACAGACTCATATATCACATACATACAGTAAATTCGTGCAACTACCACAAAAAAATTAGTTTAAAGTGCTAATTACTTGAAAATCAATGTCTATCACTATTATATGATATAAAGAGACTCATCTATCACATAAATACTATAAATTCATGCAACTACCACAAAAAAACTAGTTTCAAGTCTTTTCATGCTAATTACTTGAAAATCAATGTCTATCACTATTATATAGTATCTAGAGACTCATCTATCACAGACATACAATAAATTCATGCAACTACCACAAAAAAACTAGTTTCAAGTCTTTTCATGCTAATTACTTGAAAATCAGTGTCTATCAGTATTATATAGTATCTAGAGACTTATCTATCAAATGCATACTATAAATTCATGCAACTTCCACACAAAACTAGTCTTAAGTCTTTTCATGCTAATTACTTAAAAATCAATGTCTATCACTATTATATAGTATCTAAAGACTCATCTTTCATATACACACAATAAAGTCATGCAACTACCACAAAAAAACTAGTTTCAAGTCTTTTCATGCTAATTACTGTAAAATCAATGTCTATCACTATTATATATTATCTAGAGACTCATCTGTCACATACATACAATACATTCATGCAACTAGCACCACAAAACTAGTTTCAAATCTTTTCATACTAATTACTTGAAAATAAATATCTATCACTGTTATACAGTATCTAGAGACTTATCTAACAAATGCATACTATAAATTCATGCAACTACGACAAAAAACTAATTTTAAGTCTTTTCATGCTAATTATTTTAAAATCAATGTTTATTACTATGATATAGTATCTAAATACTCATCTATCAAATACATACAAAAAATTCACGCAACTACCACAAAAAAGCTAGTTTCAAGTCTTTTCATGCTAATTTATTGGAAATCAAAGTCTATCACTATAATATAGTTACCAGAGACTTATCTATCAAATACATACTATAAATTCTACAACTACCACAAAAAAACTTGTTTCAAGTCTTTTCATGCTAATTACTTGAAAATCAATCTCTATCACTATTATATAGTATCTAGAGACGCATCTATCACATACATACAACAAATTCATGCAACTACCACAAAAAATCTAGTTTCAAGTCTCTTCACGCTAATTACTTGAAAATCAATGTGTATCACTATTATATAGTATCTAGAGACTTATCTATCAAATGCATACAATAAATTCATGCAATTACCACAAAAAACTAGTTTTAAGTATTTTCATGCTAATTACATCAAAATCAATATCTATCACTATTATGTTGTATCTACAGACTCATATATCACATACATACAGTAAATTCATGCAACTACCACAAAAAAACTAGTTTAAAGTCTTTTAATGCTAATTACTTGAAAATAATGTCTATCACTACTATATGATATCTATAGACGCATCTATCACATACTTACAACAAATTCATGCAACTACCACAAAAAATCTAGTTTCAAGTCTTTTCATGCTAATTCCTTGAAAATCAATGTCTTTCACTATTATATAGTATCTAGAGACGTATCTATCAAATGCATACTATAAATTCTTGCAATTACCACAAAAAACAAGTTTTAAGTATTTCCGTGCAAATTACATGAAAAATCAATGTCTATCACTATTATGTAGTATCTAGAGACACATCTATCTAGTACATACAATAAATTCATGCAACAACGACAAAAAAAATAGTTTCAAGTCTTTTCATGCTAATATATTGAAAATCAAAGTCTATCACTATTATATAGTATCCACAGACTTATCTATGAAACACATACTATAAATTCAACAACTACTACAAAAAAACTTGTTTAATGTCTTTTCATGCTAATTACTTGAAAATCAATCTCTATCACTATTATATAGTATCTAGAGACGCATCTATTACATACATACAATAAATTCATCCAACTACCACTAAAACACTAGTTTCAAGTCTTTTCATGCTAATTACTTGAAAATCAATGTGTATCACTATTATATAGTATCTAGAGACTCATCTATCACAGACATACAATAACTTCATGCAACTACCACAAAAAAACTAGTTTCAAGTCTTTTTGATGGATATCCACTAGGAGAGGATTTTATTAATGAAGGAAGAGGATTTTCACCTACACATTTGAAGTTCTTTCTTCTAGTCTTCTCACAAATTAAAAGAAGTCAAAGAGAAGATCAAGCCTAAAGATAAAGAAGTCTACAAACTCTTAAATAATAGGCTTCATATTAAATATCTCTCTTTATAGTTTCTTTTAAATTGTAAATAATATAGAATAATGTTTAGAAAGGTGCTTAGAGGGAAACATGAGACACCTCTTTTGTAAAAGCATCTTTAGGCTTTAGTTTAGCAAATTCTAGAAGCTTGGGGAGTGAGCTTAGTAAGGAGGGTGTGATCTTAGGAGTTTTTTGGGTAGCTTAGGGAATAAGCTATGTAAATGACCAGCCCTTACTCCTATAAAAGGAGGGCTTAGGTCCTTCACAATTCAGATTGGAATTTTATAGTAGAGAGACTATACTCAATTTTGGAGAGAATTTGTGAGTTTTGAGTCTTCCTCTTCTTTGCCTTATCTTGTGAGCTATGGTGAGCTTCAAGTGGTGGCACTCCATCACTTATCTTGGTTCAAGGTTCCAAGTGGCGTGAATGGCTTCTTCCAATTCTCAAAATCCAGCAAGCATCTTATTCTATAAGTGTTCTTCTTCCCTTTTCTTCAATTTTCCATTCGGTAGTTTTGATTCCTAGAGTTTACTTCTTTTTCTACCGTTTATTTTTGTGTTTCCAGCATTGTGTTCTTAATTCTGTTTTGGTTCAGTAGCTATCATTTAAATTCTGTCCAGTTTTAATTCTTGTTCTTCTTTCCTTTTGTTTTGATTCAATTTGACAATACATGGACTTCAATATGAGTCTTGGTTGGTGCTTAGTTTTGGTGAGTTCTTGAATTTAGAACATTGATCCAATTCTAAAGTAAAGTGCCTTTCAAATCCAGCTCAAGTTGTTCCTAAGAATGTCAAGAATCATGTGTTCTTGTAGTTACATTCACATCATGTGGTATCTAGAGTCTAGGCTTGTTTCTTGCTTAAATTTTGAGTTGTATTGCACTTTACATTTCAAGAGCTCTTAAATTCAAGTTGTTTACCATTCTGTTTTAGGATTTATTTTGAGTTTTTCTTGCTGTTTTCTTTGTTACACCATGTGTTTGTGAAAAGGATTCTAGCACTCATTGTTCATATGAGTATGGCTGCTCTTGTGGATTGGCATTCTCCTTCCTAGAGCTGACCTTAAGCTTCCTTTCACTTGTGGTTATATCTTGTTATATGTCTTTTAATTTTGTAATCATGTCAAGTTTTGTCTTAGTCATGTTATTCCATAATTGTCATTACTTCTAGTAGTACTTTTATTGCTTTAATTGTTTCTTGCTTTGGTTTACTTTCTGTTTTTTGAGTTTATTGCTTGATCCTTTGTGCATTTTCATTTTTAGATTTGAGTTCATGCTTGTATTTTCATTCTATACAAGTTCCTTTACACAATTTCCATTATGTCTTTGCTAGTTCATCATACTGTTTTTCATTCCTAAATAGGCTCCTCTGTTTTCTTACAAACGTGCTACTGTTTTCAATTTACTTCAATTAATTGGCTCATAGGAAATTTTTGAAAATTTGGATTTACATACTTCAAAGTGTTACAAAAGCATAGAAAAAAGAATCACTCAAAAATTCCAAGTACACAAAAAATGATAAATAAAATACGAAAAGTGTACATTACTGCCGAAAAGAATACGGTAATTGGGCAGCAATTTTGAAAAATTTATTTCTCTCAATTGGCTTACTGTTTTTACCTCATTCCAGTGCCATTTTTGAGTTAAGACATTGAAGTTTCTGTGGTTAATTTTTCACATTCCAGTTCGCTTTCAATCGGTACAGTTAAATCTGTAAACATAGCACAGTTTGCTTTAAAAAATAAAAAATAAAAATTCCAGTAGCTGTTTTCTGTTTTCTTTAATCTACTCTAGCACTTTTCTTTAGGACTCTTTTTGTGTGCCTTCTTTATTCATTGAGTTCCTTATTTTTCTTGATTGTCTTTCTTTCATATTCTTTCTAGTTTGTCATACATTACTCTCTGTTTTTGGTTTAGCTTTATTGTTTACACCTTTTTCTTGCTTGTCTTTTTGTTCTTCTTAAAAGTTGTGTGGAGACTTGTTGGTTTGCTGTGACATATTTCACGTGAAGCTACTCCATTCCACAAGAAAGGCTTGGTTGAGGACAGAATATTTTCTTGGAGTGGTTTGAGTGCTTTCTTGGGCATTTTCCGGCAACCTATATCTCACTGTTTTTTTTAATTGTCTAACAAGTTTCTTTACTGTTTTGTTTTCTGTTTTTGTGTATTTTCTGCTCATGGCTCATTTCTCTAGTGGAGAGTCCTCCAAACCATGCTCACCACAAAAGGCAGCCCTTTATGAGGACTTAAAGAATGCCAAGCAATCCAATGCTCACTATCTTGAGGTGATAAGGAAGATGGAAGCACGGCTCCAAAGTTTGGAGTTAAACCGAGAAGAAATGCATCAAAACCGTGAGAGAAGAACTCCTCCTCCTAGTCGGCATTCTTCAAGGCACTCCCATGGTTATTATGACGATAATCCAAGGCCAAGACATCATCACCATGAAGAGAGGCGCCAACATGTGGCTCGCCCTTGTTCTCCAAATGTAAAACTTCCTAGTTTTAGTGGTGAAAGTGATCCCAATGTATACTTAGGATGGGAGGCTAAGGTGGACCAAATTTTTGATGTAAATGGGGTTAGGGATGAGCATAGGGTTAAGTTAGCTTCTTTAGAATTTTTGGACTATGCCATGCAATGGTGGCATCAATACCTCATGGACATTGACCTACACAAGAGGCCGCCCGTGGTCTCTTGGAACGATTTGAAAGCATGTTTACGCGCTAGATTCGTACCCCCACACTTTAGGAAAGACCTTATGTTGAAACTCCAACGGTTTCATCAAGGCGCGCTAAGTGTGGATGATTACTTTAAACAACTAGACACGCTTTTAATTCGAGTTAATATGGATGAGAGTGAGGAGGCTAAGATAGCTAGGTTTGTGAGTGGACTTCGAAGGGATATTCAAGACGTGGTAGAGTTACAAGAATAATCTTCTTTGGAAAATGTGGTGCACCTTGCTAGCAAAATTGAAAATCAACTTGCAAGGAAAAATGCTTTCAAAAATTCTTCTAAAGATAACTACTACCACTCTTGGAAAAATAAAAACTCTTTTTCAAACATCCCTTCTAAGGACTCTACTTTCAAACCTAGAGAGTCTAAGCCTTCCACTTCCAATGCGAGGCCTAAATCACCACCTAAATCGTCTAGTAAGAAGTGTTTTAAATGCTTAAGCTATGGACATATTGCTTCTAATTGCCCTACTAAACGAACTATGTATATGCATGATGGGGTAGGTGGTAGTGAGCATGAGTCCGAATCTTCTAGACATTCCTCACCTTCTAGATCCCCAAGTGAGAGTGAGAGTGAAAGCCCACATGAGGGTGACCTATTAGTAATAAGAGAAAATATTTAAAACCTTTTGATGAAACTCAAAGAGAAAATATTTTTCATTCAAGGTGTCTTATTAGTGATAGAGTATGCTCTTTGATTGTGGATGGGGGGAGTTGTGCGAATGTGGCAAGCACAAGAGTGGTAGACAAACTTGGATTGCCTACCATCTCTCATGCCAAGCCCTACAAGTTACAATGGTTGAGTGAGGTGGGTGAGATAGTTGTTAACAAGCAAGTCCACATTACATTTTCTATTGGTAAATATAAAGATGAGGTCTTGTGTGATGTTGTCCCAATGGAAGCCACACATATTCTTTTAGGTAGGCCATGGCAATTTGATAGAAAAGTTTTTCATGATGGCTTTACCAACAAAATGTCTTTTCACTTCCATGGACACAAAGTCACTCTTAAGTCTCTCTCTCCAAAGGAAGTACATGAGGACCAAGTTAAAATGAGAGAAAAAAGAGAGAAAGAAAATGATATAAAAAATTCCAAGAGAAGCCTTCTCATGTCCACACAACAAGTTAAAAGGGTAATAGTTACTCAAAAGCCTATTTTTTTAGCTATTCCTAGGACTATTGACTGTGAGTCGGCTAAGGATAGTCCCACATGTTTGGACAATTTGGTAAAGGACTATGAAGATGTGATTCAAGATCCTCCTAAAGGCTTACCACCTCTAAGAGGGATTGAACACCAAATAGACTTAATGCCCAGGGTTTCTTTACCACATCGTCTAGCATATAGGACCAATCCCAAAGAAACTCAAAAAGAAAATGAAAAGGAAATTGAAGTACATGATAAACCAAGTCTTAATACCTTCTCAACTCAATCACTTTTGTTGACTCGTACTACGCCTACAAGGTCTTCTTCTTCTTTGTCATTTTCATTACCTCAGGTTCCTACTTCCACACCATATTGGATAAAGAATGTTAAGGATGATTTTTTCATATCTCCTATTTTACCAAATAATATCATTCCTAAACAATCTTTTCCAACATGGTCTGTGTATAGACCATCAAAAACAAGTTTTAAGTATTTCCATGCAAATTACATGAAAAATCAATGTCTATCACTATTATGTAGTATCTAGAGACACATCTATCTAGTACATACAATAAATTCATGCAACAACGACAAAAAAAATAGTTTCAAGTCTTTTCATGCTAATATATTGAAAATCAAAGTCTATCACTATTATATAGTATCCACAGACTTATCTATGAAACACATACTATAAATTCAACAACTATTACAAAAAAACTTGTTTAATGTCTTTTCATGCTAATTACTTGAAAATCAATCTCTATCACTATTATATAGTATCTAGAGACGCATCTATTACATACATACAATAAATTCATCCAACTACCACAAAAACACTAGTTTCAAGTCTTTTCATGCTAATTACTTGAAAATCAATGTGTATCACTATTATATAGTATCTAGAGACTCATCTATCACAGACATACAATAAATTCACGCAACTACCACAAAAAAAGCTAGTTTCAAGTCTTTCCATGCTAATTTATTGGAAATCGAAGTCTATCACTATTATATAGTGTCCGGAGACTTATCTATCAAATACATACTATAAATTCTACAACTACCACAATAAAACTTGTTTCAAGTCTTTTCATGCTAATTACTTGAAAATCAATCTCTATCACTATTATATAGTATCTAGAGACACATCTATCACACATATACAACAAATTCATGCAACTACCACAAAAAATCTAGTTTCAAGTCTCTTCATGCTAATTACATGAAAATCAATGTCTCTCACTATTATATAGTATCTAGAGACTTATCTATCAAATGCATACTATAAATTCATGCAATTACCACAAAAAACTAGTTTTAAGTATTTTCATGCTAATTACATGAAAATCAATGTCTATCACTATTATGTAGTATCTAGAGACTCATCTATCTAGTACATACAATAAATTCATGCAACTACGAGAAAAAAATAGTTTCAAGTCTTTTCATGCTAATTTATTGGAAATCAAAGTCTATCACTATTATATAGTATCCACAGACTTATCTATCAAATACATACACTATAAATTCAACAAGTACTAGAAAAAAACTTGTTTCATGTCTTTTCATGCTAATTACTTGAAAATCAATCTCTATCACTATTATATAGTATCTAGAGAGGCATCTATCACATACATACAACAAATTCATGCAACTACCACAAAAAATCTAGTTTCAAGTCTCTTCATGCTAATTACTTGAAAATCAATGTGTATCACTATTATATAGTATATAAAGACTTATCTATCAAATGCATACTATAAATTCATGCAATTACCTCAAAAAACTAGTTTTAAGTATTTTCATGCTAATTACATGAAAATCAATATCTATCACTATTATGTAGTATCTACAGACTCATATATCACATACGTACAGTAAATTCATGCAACTACCACAAAAAAACTAGTTTAAAGTCTTTTAATGCTAATTACTTGAAAATAATGTCTATCACTATTATATGATATCTAGAGACGCATCTATCACATACATACAACAAATTCATGCAACTACCACAAAAAATCTAGTTTCAAGTCTCTTCATGCTAATTACTTGAAAATAATGTCTTCCACTATTATATAGTATGTAGAGACTTATCTATCAAATGCATACTATAAATTCTTGCAATTACCACAAAAAACAAGTTTTTAGTATTTTCATGCTAATTACATGAAAAATCAATGTCTATCACTATTATGTAGTATCTAGAGACTCATCTATCTAGTACATACAATAAATTCATGCAACAACGACAAAAAAAATAGTTTCAAGTCTTTTCATGCTAATATATTGGAAATCAAAGTCTATCACTATTATATAGTATCCACAAACTTATCTATCAAAAACATACTATAAATTCAACAACTACTACAAAAAAACTTGTTTCATGTCTTTTCATGCTAATTACTTGAAAATCAATCTCTATCACTATTATATAGTATCTAGAGACACATCTATCACATACATACAATAAATTCATCCAACTACCACAAAAAAACTAGTTTCAAGTCTTTTCATGCTAATTACTTGAAAATCATTGTGTATCACTCTTATATAGTATCTAGAGACTTATCTATCAAATGCATACTATAAATTCATGGAATTACCACAAAAAATTAGTTTTAAGTATTTTCATAATAATTACATGAAAATCAATATCTATCACTATTATGTAGTATCTAGAGACTCGTATATCAAGTACATACAATAAATTCATGCAACTACGACAAACAAACTAGTTTCAAGTATTTTCATGCTAATTTATTGGAAATCAAAGTCTATCACTATTATATAGTATCCACAGACTTATCTATCAAATACATACTATAAATTCAACAACTACCACAAAAAAACTAGTTTCAAGTCTTTTCATGCTAATTACTTGAAAATCAATCTGTATCACTATTATATAGTATCTACAGACTCATATATCACATACATACAGTAAATTCATGCAACTACCACAAAAAAATTAGTTTAAAGTGCTAATTACTTGAAAATCAATGTCTATCACTATTATATGGTATCTGGAGACTCATCTATCACATACATACTATAAATTCATGCAACTACCACACAAAAAACTAGTTTCAAGTCTTTTCATGCTAATTACTTGAAAATCAATGTCTATCACTATTATATAGTATCTAGAGACTCATCTATCACAGACATACAATAGATTCATGAAACTACCACAAAAAACTAGTTTCAAGTGATTTCATGCTAATTACTTGAAAATCAATGTCTATCAGTATTATATAGTATCTAGAGACGTAGCTATCAAATGCATACTATAATGCAACTTCCACAAAAAACTAGTCTTAAGTCTTTTCATGCTAATTACTTAAAAATCAATGTCTATCACTATTATATAGTATCTAAAGACTCATCTTTCATATACACACAATAAAGTCATGCAACTACCACAAAAAAACTAGTTTGAAGTCTTTTCATGCTAATTACTTGAAAATCAATGTCTATCACTATTATATATTATCTAGAGACTCATCTATCACATACATACAATACATTCATGCAACTACCACCACAAAACTAGTTTCAAATCTTTTCATGCTAATTACTTGAAAATAAATATCTATCACTGTTATACAGTATCTAGAGACTTATCTAACAAATGCATACTATAAATTCTTGCAACTACGACAAAAAACTAATTTTAAGTCTTTTCATGCTAATTATTTTCAAATCAACGTCTATTACTATTATATAGTATCTAAATACTCATCTATCAAATACATACAATAATTTCACGCAACTACCACAAAAAAGCTAGTTTCAAGTCTTTTGATGCTAATTACTTGAAAATCAATCTCTATCACTATTATATAGTATCTAGAGAGGCATCTATCACATACATACAACAAATTCATGCAACTACCACAAAATATCTAGTTTCAAGTCTCTTCATGCTAATTACATGAAAATCAATATGTATCTCTATTATATAGTATCTAAAGACTTATCTATCAAATGCATACTATAAATTCATGCAATTACGTCAAAAAACTAGTTTTAAGTATTTTCATGCTAATTACATGAAAATCAATATCTATCACTATTATGTAGTATCTACAGACTCATATATCACATACATACAGTAAATTCTTGCAACTACCACAAAAAAACTAGTTTAAAGTCTTTTAATGCTGTACCGCCCTGGTGGTCGGGTGTGATGACGTGGCATCCTCTTACAGTATAGGCGTGTTGACAAGGCGCCAGGTTGGCAGAAGGGAAGGAAGTCGGGGGGCACGTGTAGTCGCCAGTTGTTATATTGGCGTGTTCCGATCTCCAGCTTACCAGAAGCGGCGATCGCCAGGTTGAAGATGAAGTCGCCAGATGTATATTCAGGCGGCCTAGTCGTTGGAGATCGCCAGAGCGAGCACATCGCCGAAGATGAAGGAGAAGCAGATTGTGAAGGCGGCCGGCGAGACCACAGGGAAGGAGTATGAAGGCCCCTAACTCGCCAGTTCCAGTAGAGATCGCATTCCCAAGTTAGCTATGCACTGGGCAGTACCATGCATAAGTAACTTAGCCAAAATGAGAGTAGAAGCAGCGCCAAGTCAGGGAGCCTCCAGATGATGGCACGTGTACAGTTGGATGCGAGCCACGTGTCCAAGTCTGTAACTGCCAGGAGAGAGAAAGCTACCAGGTATATAAGAGTTCTTAACAAACTTTCTGAGGTACGCACGTTCAGTTCATACACTTTACGCTTGCGAGTGACAGAGCTGATGGTGAGAGAGGATTTGCACGGTTCTTGTTCTTAGTATTTGGTGATACCGTCACTGACTTGAGCGTTGGAGTGCGATCGGCCGCAGCGGCGCCGTACTGTTTCTTTGCAGGTTCTTGAGGTAGATCCCGGAGAGGAACGGAGGTGAGAAGCGGTGCGCACGTCGATCCTTTGACGAGGCAGTCTCCAGCGTTCCGGTCAACAGGCAGGATCATCAGGCGCCCACCGTGGGGCCGTGTAAAACTTGCTCCCATCCACAGCGTGAGTTCGTGGAGGTTTTCAAAGTTTTCTGCGTGGTTGTGTGCTGGCGCAACCATCGTTCACGGTTTGTCTGAGTTTCGTTCGGTGAATTTGCGTTTTGTATCGTTCGTTTGGCTTTTCGATCAGTGGAGTGAGGTTTCCTGCTGTTCGCGCACGATTCGTTCGGTGGAGTTTTAGTTCTTTCGCTCGATCGGTTGTTCGTAGGATTTCTGGTGAAGTTGTGGTTTTCTTTGAAGGCTCACGGTGTGATGGCATTTCATGTGTTCTTCTTGAATCAAAGTAGTAAAATGGATGCGGAAGCAATGGGTGAGTGAAACAAAGCCCTCCTAGGAGTTGTGATGGCTTTGAAGGTGCATGATGAGTATGAATTAGAGAGGTTCGGCCAGCTCTATGAAGAAAGGTGAAGGAAGTGAAGTTTATAGCCTAGATTTCTAGGAGAAGTATAGCTAGTGCACAAAATGGGCAGCATAACAATACTCAAATAAACTTGTCAAATACAATGAGCTAGCCTTCCTATTTATAGGCTAGTTTGGGACGTAAATGATAAGCTACATTACAAGGAAAAAGAAAACCAAAAATAAATCTAAATGCTAAGCCATGTGCCAATCCATGACCGGCCACACTAACCTAGTTTCTAGAAGGTTTCCATCAAAAATGCTTCCTACACTATCCTATCTACTAAGTACCCCCAATGGGCCTTTATTCAAACATATACAAAGCCTTCTCTCTTCCATCCGTGGCCTCATTTGCTTGTGTTTGAATATGTTTGGCCATTGATCTTGTAAGGGGTCCTAGACGGTCTAGCTCCATGGATAGCCTCCCTCCTTCACGGCCTAGACGCTCACCTTCACGTCCTAGACGCTTACTTTCACGTCCTAGACGCTCACCTTGGTCTTGGTCTTGGTCTAGACGCTCTCCTTGGCTTGTGCCTTGGCTTCCTTGGGTAGGTGTGCTTGGCCCTCCTCCATCATCCCCTCCCCCTTGGAAAGGATTTGTCCTCAAATCCAGCTTGTCATCGTCATTGGTTCCTACAAATGGAGAAAGATCAATTACATTAAAAGTGTCATGTACTCCATATTCAAGAGGTAGGTCCAATTTATAAGCATTGTTGTTGACTCGCTTGAGAACTTGGAAAGGTCCATCACCTCGGGGACTTAGTTTGGACTTCCTTTGAGTTGGAAATCTATCTTTGCGAAGGTGAAGCCAAACTAAGTCTCCTTCCTCAAAAAGTATTTCTCTCTTCCCTTTGTTGTTGTATTTTGTGTACTTCTCATTTTGTTGTTGTATTTGAATTTTAATCTTCTCATGCATTTTCTTGATAAAATCAGCTTTGATTACTCCTTCCTTATGCACAAAATCTTGTGGATTAGGAAGGGGTATCAAATCCATGGGTGTGAGAGGATTAAAACCATATACTACCTCAAAAGGAGAAGCATTAGTAGTCTTGTGAACTACTCTATTGTAAGCAAATTCAATGTGGGGAAGGTACTCATCCCAAGATTTGTGGCTTCCCTTCATGATAGCCCTAAGCATAGTTCCAAGAGATCTATTGACTACTTCGGTTTGACCATCCGTTTGAGGATGACAAGAAGTGGAAAATTGTAGTCTTGTTCCAAGTTTACCCCAAAGAGTTTTCCAAAAGTGGCTTATAAACTTGGGATCTCGATCGGACACTATACTTCTAGGGAGACCATGGAGTCTCACCACTTCTCTAAAGAAGAGTTTAGAAATATTTTGAGCATCATCCACTTTGTGGCATGGAATAAAGTGGGACATTTTGCTAAAACGGTCCACTACCACAAAGATAGAGTCATGGCCTCTTGCAGTCCTAGGAAGTCCTAAAATGAAATCCATGCTAATGTCTTCCCAAGGAGCATTTGCAATCGGCAAAGGGGTGTAGAGTCCATGCGGCATTGTTCTAGACTTTGCCTTTAAACATGAGATACATCTAGAACAATGTCGTTGGACATCTTTCCTCATGTGTGGCCAACAAAATTTTGCTTTTAAAAGATCTAGAGTTTTATCAACTCCAAAATGGCCCATGAGTCCCCCTTCATGTGATTCTTTGACAAGGAGTTTTCTATGTGTTCCTTGGGGAATGCAAAGTTTTCCTTCTTTAAAAAGATATCCCTCGGACACATAGTAACCTCCTTGCGCTCTATGTAGACATTGGGCATAGATGGATGAGAGTTCTTGATCTTCTTGGTAAAGCTCTCTTATGTGGTCAAATCCAAGAATTTGGGCACCTAGTTTTGAAAAGAGAGTGTGCCGTCTTGAAAGAGCATCGGCCACTATATTGGTGCTTCCTTTCTTGTATTTGATTACATAAGGAAATTGTTCAAGAAATTCCATCCATTTAGCATGTCTCTTGTTGAGCTTGTGTTGGCCCTTTAAATATTTTAAAGACTCGTGATCACTATGGATAACAAATTCTTTGGACACAAGGTAGTGTTCCCAAGTCTTTAGGGCTCGCACAAGAGCATAGAGCTCTTTGTCATAGGTGGGGTAGTTGAGGGTGGCACCATGGAGTTTTTCACTAAAATAAGCAATGGGGTGTCCACCTTGCAACAAAACCGCACCTATGCCTACCCCCGATGCATCACACTCTATCTCAAAAGTTTTGGAAAAATTTGGAAGAGATAGAATGGGTGCATTGGTGAGTTGAGCTTTGAGCCTTTGAAAGGCTTGCTCATGCTTTTCATTCCAACAAAATGCAACATCTTTTTTCACAAGTTCATTCAAAGGAGAAGCTAGACTAGAAAAATTAGGGACAAACCTTCTATAGAAGCTAGCTAACCCATGAAAACTTCTTACATCACTTACATTTTGTGGAGTTGGCCACTCGCGGATGGCTTTGATTTTCTCGGGATCTACATGCACCCCCTTTTTGTTAACTATGAAACCTAAGAAAACTACACTATCTACACAAAAGGTACACTTATCCCTATTGGCAAAAAGACTATTTTTCCTAAGAACTAGAAGGACTTCCCTAAGGTGACTTAGATGGTCTTCTAAGCTTTTGCTATAGACTAAGATATCATCAAAGTAAACTACTACATATTTACCTATACAATCCCTTAAGGTGTGATTCATAAGCCTCATGAATGTGCTTGGAGCATTAGTAAGCCCAAAGGGCATCACCAACCACTCGTATAGTCCAAATTTGGTCTTAAAAGCGGTTTTCCACTCATCACCCTCCTTGATTCGAATTTGGTGATATCCACTTTTAAGGTCAATTTTGGAGAATAGAGTTGACCCATGCAATTCATCAAGCATATCATCAAGCCTTGGGATTGGATGCCTATACTTGATGGTGATGTTGTTGATTGCTCTACAATCACAACACATACGCCATTTTCCATCTTTTTTTGGCACCAACAAGACAGGTACAGCACAAGGGCTTAGGCTCTTTTGAACCCAACCCTTCTCCAACAAGTCTTGAACTTGTGATTCTATCTCCTTTGTTTCCTCGGGGTTGGTTCTATAAGCAGGCCTATTTGGTAGGCTTGCCCCCGGTATAAAGTCAATTTGATGTTCTATCCCCCTAAGAGGAGGAAGCCCAATGGGTCCTTCTTGGGAGAATAGATCTTCAAATTCACTCAAAAGGTTTTCTACTTGAGGAGGTAAAACCATGAGTTCACTACTTGTGGCAGTGCATGTAAGTGCTCCTTTACAAAAGATAAGGCTTGGTTGTTCAACAAGAAGCAAGTTTTCAAAAACATTTTCAAGAGGTTTTTCTTGTTGACCAACCTTGTGGGAAGGAACACTCTTCTCCCACGCCTTTCTATCCCTAAGGTTTTTCTCTTTTTCTAGCTCTCTTTTTTTTTTTTGTTTTCCTCATCCCTCTTTTGTTTCATTTGTATTTGGTCTTTCACCACTTGAGAATGTGGTAAAGGACTAAGTACAAACTTCTTATATTTATGGGTGAAGGAAATCTCGTTAGTGAGACCATCATGCAAGGTTTTCTTGTCAAATTGCCATGGCCTCCCTAATAAGATATGGCAAGCTTCCATAGGCACTACATCACATAAAACTTTGTCTTTGTAGTTCCCTATGGAAAACTTGATTTCCACTTGCTTGTCTACATGTAGTTCCCCATTTTCATTAAGCCATTGAAGTTTGTAAGGTTTTGGGTGAGGAACTACTTGTAGCTTAAGCTTTTCAACCATCCTAGCACTACAACAATTACAACTAGATCCACTATCCACAATGAGAGAACATATATTTTCTAAAACATTGCATCTTGTATGAAAGATGTTCTTCCTTTGTGTTTCCATGGATGTGCTAGGGTGATTGTTGAGGGTTCTCCTAATCATAAGCAATTCTCCCTCTAATGGAGCTACCCTCTCATCCTCTCCCCCTTCCTCTTTCTCACTAGGCTCATCCTCGCCACTAGTGTACTCGTCTATACCTTTTAAAAACAAAGTCCTTTGGTTTGGACATTGTGCTTGCACATGCCCCCTACCATAGCACTTAAAACACTTGACATCTCTAGCTCGGATGGGTGGGGTTGAGGTTTCTTTGGTGAAGGGCTTGGTAGGCTCTTTTGGTTTTTCCTTGGATGTACTACCATCCCTTCTAAACTCTTTCTTGGGATAAAAGCTAGAATAGGGGCTCACCTTTTGACTTGAGGTTTTGCGCAAGTTTTGTTGCTCAACTTTAATGCAAAGTTGAACCAAATCATTCAAGTCTTGATAAGGTAAGAGCTCTACTCTATCTCTTATCTCAAGTGATAGGCCACTAAGGAACCTAGCAATGGTGGTTTCCTCTTCCTCTCTAATAGAGGCTCTCATCATATAGAGCTCCATCTTTTGTCTATACTCCTCTACGCTCATATTTCTTTGTTGGAGTCTTTGGAGCTTGTCCATCAACTCCCTATGGTAGTAAGAGGGTATATGTCGACGTCTTAGGGCTCCCCTAAGGTCATTCCAATATGTAATGGAAGGTTCCCTATGAAGACGTCTATCTCTTTCAAGAGAGGTCCACCAATACATGGCATTCCCTTGGAAACTAAGGGTGGCTAAGGGTACTTTTCGTTCCTCACTTACCCTATGGCAAGCAAAAAGTTGCTCTACCTTCATCTCCCAATCTAGATATACTTCTACATTTTCCTTACCATGAAAATGAGGTAGGTCTACTCTTGTTTCCCTTGGCACCTCTTGTTCCCTTTGCCTAGTTCTTCTAGGGGGTGGTTGGTAATAATCATTGATTCTACGGCTTCCCTCCCCTAGAGACTCAATACTTTGCGAATGGGATGCATGAGTTTTTTTTGATTTTTGTGATTTTTGTGACTTCTCTTCTTGAGCTTTAGCCAACTCATTGATTTTGTTCTCATTCTCCAATTGTCTAAAAGAGATCAATTGTACCGCTTGGGATACTTCTTTTAAAAGAGTTTTCAAAGATTTTACTTCACTTTCTATAGACTTTGGAGAGTGAGAAGAAGAAGACATGGCTAAAACTTTGTGTATATAGGTGTTTTACTTGGAGAAAGTTTAGGAAAGTTAGAGAAGGGAGTTTTCCAGGTAAGGGAGGTGAGTCACAATGGACTACTTAAGTACCAAGCCTTTTCCTTGCCAAAAACTTTTCCTCCAATGACTTCACACAAAATTTTCTCTTAGTAGAACACTTAGAACACAAGAAGTTGAGAAATCAAAAAGCAAGAAAACTATGTAAGCTAGATATGCAGCAAACTAGTCGGTATAGCACGAATTTAAACAATACTAAACATGCAAAACGTTTCTACCAAAACAAAAGAAATACAAGTTCAAACAAGCAACAAATTACTAAGCAAAAATGACTATGCTATTCGACCCTAGGTGAGGCTTCTTGGACACTTTGAGCCCTTGAAGACACACTCACCGTCTAAAACGTAATTTAAAAGAGGTAATTAACAATAAACCAAGTTGTAAAGGAGATAAGAAAACCCCCTTTGTTGTTCCTCTTTTTGGTTAGTGCTCTTTCTTTGTTGTCTTGATTGTTGATCTTCTAGGTGTTTGTAGTGTTTGTTTCAAGAAGCTTGTTTCGGCCTTAGCTTGACTCCTCCTTAGAAAGTTGGCTTTAATTCTCCAATTTCCAGCACCTATTCACAAGAGCTTAACCTTAAATCAAGTCAAATTCCATGCACATAAGCACCAAGAGAGAATTAATTTCCAGCACCCACAAAAGAGAGGTCAAGAAACAAAAGCAAGAAACAAATTTAATTGAAAGAAAACAGTACCACCAAAAGGATTTATAATATGACAACTTAGAAAGAGATTGAAGAAATTAAAGCAAACAATTAAAGGTACTCAATAAAAGTTGGCACACAAAAGGAATTCCTAAAGAAAAGCACTAGATTAGATGACCAAATAAAAAAACAGCACCACTGGAAAATGTTGTGGGCCAGAAAACAGTTTTGTTCCCCGATTTATGCTGAGCTGTAATTGTAAGATTTGTTTCTGAAATTTGGATATAAGAAAATTCAGGATCTTAGCTAAATTTTGGCTTTGGAATCACCTAAAACGCATGCACCATTTTTTTTTAATAATTTTTGCAAATTTGGTGTGCAGTTAGGCCAGCTGTGACGCTCAAGATTCGCACTCTGATTTTGTGAGATTTATCATTTTTTTTCTTTTGCTCCTTTTGACCTCATTCTTTTTTTGTCTTTTCTATAACACCTTAAACTTGCATTTTCCAGAAATTCAGAATTTTCCTATGGGTGGAAAAATTTTTATAAACAAAACAGCCCAGAACAGAGAGGTGTTACAGGGGAAAACTGGAAAAACTGGAAGAAAACAGCAAGATGACCAAATTAACACAATGGAAAATGTGAGAATGGAAATTGTGTATGAACTAAGACACAATTATGAACTCAAACTAAAAATAAAAAGCATCAAAGGATCAAAATAACAGCAGATTATAGCAATATAAAGAGACCCAAAACAAGAAACAATCAAGCCAAAAAATAGGACTACTAAGAATTGATGACAATATGGATGAACATGACTTGACAAAACATGTATAGATTCAGAAATTTAAAGACTCAAAGCATAATATGAAGCAAAATAATGGAAGCAATAAAGACTCAAAGCCTAAAACAAAAATAGCAACACAAAGGTGTATGGAATCCTATCACAAATTCCACAAGAACTTGTTCAAGATCAAATGAACAAGAGTGCTTGGGTTGGATCTTCCACAAAGCACACCAAGAACAAATTAAAATATAAAAACAGCAAGACAAGTAAGGAATTGAAATGACAAAGATGAAAATAAAGAAGAACTGAAATTAAAAAGACAAGCTACTCATCTTGAAGAACCAATAGCTCTGATACCAAATGATGGCATTTCATGTGTTCTTCTTGAATCAAAGTAGTAAAATGGATGCGGAAGCAATGGGTGAGTGAAACAAAGCCCTCCTAGGAGTTGTGATGGCTTTGAAGGTGCATGATGAGTATGAATTAGAGAGGTTCGGCCAGCTCTATGAAGAAAGGTGAAGGAAGTGAAGTTTATAGCCTAGATTTCTAGGAGAAGTATAGCTAGTGCACAAAATGGGCAGCATAACAATACTCAAATAAACTTGTCAAATACAATGAGCTAGCCTTCCTATTTATAGGCTAGTTTGGGACGTAAATGATAAGCTACATTACAAGGAAAAAGAAAACCAAAAATAAATCTAAATGCTAAGCCATGTGCCAATCCATGACCGGCCACACTAACCTAGTTTCTAGAAGGTTTCCATCAAAAATGCTTCCTACACTATCCTATCTACTAAGTACCCCCAATGGGCCTTTATGCAAACATATACAAAGCCTTCTCTCTTCCATCCGTGGCCTCATTTGCTTGTGTTTGAATATGTTTGGCCATTGATCTTGTAAGGGGTCCTAGACGGTCTAGCTCCATGGATAGCCTCCCTCCTTCACGGCCTAGACGCTCACCTTCACGTCCTAGACGCTTACTTTCACGTCCTAGACGCTCACCTTGGTCTTGGTCTTGGTCTAGACGCTCTCCTTGGCTTGTGCCTTGGCTTCCTTGGGTAGGTGTGCTTGGCCCTCCTCCATCACGGTGTTCTTGAGTTTTCTTGTGCAGCTTTGCACTGTTTTCTCCGATTGATCGCTGATTCGATCGCGGTTGAAGTGTTGTTCGCTGCATTCCTGTGATTCGCTGAAGTTCATGAGAAAAATGAGAAGCAATCGATCAAGTCCGGTTGCGCCCGTGGCGCCTGCCGCTGCCGAAGGTGCCGCTGCCATGACCATGGCACAGATGGCGGAAATGATGCGCGCGTTGCAGGCAACTGTGGAAGCCTCACGCGTGGAGCAGGCGAGAATGCATGAGGACCTGGTCGCCTCTCGCGCCAGGAATGAGGAGCTCAGCAAGATGACTGAGGAGCTGCGTCAAGCTCTTCAGGAGCAGCAAGGGCATTCTGCCGCGGAAGAGGTTGCGCCATCGTCGCCACCTCGTGTTTTTCCCATGCCTTTTATTCAGGCGATCACGGACACGCCCATTCCCGCGAGCGTGGTTCCGGTTAAGGCTGTTTTCACCGGCGTGGAGGATCCTGAGGCTCATCTCACCACGTTCCATACGCAGATGATGCTGTCAGGAGGGTCAGACGCCGTCTACTGCAAGATGTTCGTGAGTACGCTCCAGGGAACGGCGTTAGAGTGGTTCGTGAGCCTGCCTAACGGCCACATAACCAATTTCCAACAGTTCTCGAAGATTTTTGTCGAGCAGTACATCGTGAATAAGGCACCGCCCAGGGTGTCTTACAACCTGTTTGATATAAGGCAGTACCAGGGAGAGTCCCTCAGAGAATACCTGAATCGCTTTGGAGCGCAGATGGTCAGATCGCCGGCCAAGGATGAAGAAATGCTGGTCTATGCCTTCAAGAAGGGCGTGCAGCCAGGACCATTCTGCGAAGCCTTGATCAGGGCTCACCCTGCGACGTTTGCTGAAGTTAGGCGACTTGCGGTGGCCCATATCGCTGACGAGAATGAAGTCGCCGAGAAGAGAGGAAGCGTGGCTCCCGCCAGGCCACACGCCCAGACCAGGATCCAGCCGCAGAGGGTGCTGGAGACAGCGGCGGCGGCTAGGAAGGACCAGAGGACTCGCCATCCTTACGATAGGAGGAACAAGGGAAGGAGCCAAGCGCGCCAGCAACCAGCACGCTGGGAATACAATCGCCCGCCTAAGCACAAATTTGTCATGGGATTAGCGGATCTGATCGCCATCCCTAACATATCTGCTAGGTTGAAAGCGCCTGAGAAGGTGGGCGACAAGGTGCTGGGGTCGAAGCCGGATGCCTGGTGCGAGTTCCACCAGTGTTTTGGCCACACTCTGGACTCATGTTTGTCTTTGGGATATCAGCTCGACGATCTGGTTAAGAGCGGGTTCCTAAATGACTATCTGCTGGATAGGAGGACGGGGGGAGCGTCGAGTTCCCAGCCAGCAGGTGGAGAAGCCCAGCAACACGAGATGCCTATCCACGGGGAGATCCACACCATTGTAGGGGGCTTCTCAGGTGGTGGATGCACCGCATCGCAGAGAAAGAAGTATGCGCAATCGGTGATGACAGTGGATATGTTTGAAGATCACTCGCCGGAAGTGGACATTACGTTCACCAAGCAGGATCTTCAGGACGTTGTGCCTCATGACAACGATCCCATAGTCATTTCGCTGATTACGGCAGGAAGGAAGGTCCACAGAGTTCTGGTGGACCAAGGAAGCTCGGCAGACGTGATGTTCTGTCCAACTTTCACGCAGCTGGAGTTGCCCCTTGACCAGCTAAGGCCCTATGGAGGGTGCCTATATGGGTTCGCTGGTGACCAGGTGGAGGTCAGGGGGTACATAGAGCTGAGAACCACGTTTACTGATGAGGCTGGTTCGAGAACGGAGAAAATCAAGTACCTCATCGTAAACGCACCTTCAGCGTATAACATCCTGTTGGGAAGGCCCACGCTTAACAGGATAGGCGCCATTCCGTCGACGCGGCACATGAAGGTAAAGCTGCCGTCCATGGAAGGGGTGGTGATCACGATCAAGTCTGATCAGAAAGAAGCGAAAAGGTGCTATGAGAATAGCCTGAAAAACAAAAGATCAGTGAGTTATGTAACAACCACCCCGCCTCTCGGTGTGAAGCCCAGACCGCCGGTAACAGAGGAGGCCGCCGGAAGGGATGTAGAGAGGGTAGACACTGAGCTAGGGGGGAGGAATGCTGGTCTGGAGGAGGAAGAGGCGCGGAATCGCCCTGAGGAAGCAAGGGAGCAGGGAATTGCCAGGGCGGTGATCGCCAGAGAATCCAGGCCTAAACCCGTCGAGCAGTGGCTCGAAAAGGAGATCGGAGGGAAAATCTTCAAGCTGGGAAGATCTCTGGAGGTCGATCTCCAGGACCAGATCGCCAAGGTGATTGAGCGGCATCTGGACGCGTTTGCATGGTCCGCTTCGGACATGCCCGGGATTGATCCCGACTTCTTGTGCCATCATCTGGCGATGGATAACATGGTGAGACCGGTGCAACAGAGAAGAAGGAAGTTCAACGAGGAGAGGAGGCAGGCGATTAGAGATGAAACGCAGAAACTCCTCGCTGCAGGCCACATCAGGGAAGTCCAGTACCCTGAATGGTTGGCAAATGTCGTGCTGGTGAAGAAGAGTAACGGTAAGTGGCGCATGTGCGTCAACTTCACCGACCTGAACAAAGCTTGCCCGAAGGATTCGTATCCTTTGCCAAGCATTGATGCCCTGGTTGATAGTGCTGCAGGGTGTAAGTTGCTGAGTTTCCTGGATGCCTTCTCATGATATAATCAGATCAAGATGCATCCCATGGATGAAGAGAAAACAGCCTTCATGATGGAGAGGTCGTGCTATTGCTATAAGGTGATGCCGTTTGGGCTGAAGAACGCGGGGGCCACGTACCAGAGGCTGATGGATCGAGTACTTGCACCGATGCTGGGAAGGAACGTGCAAGCCTACGTCGATGACATGGTCGTGACCTCGCCGAAAAGAGCAAGCACGTTGCAGACTTGGAAGAATTGTTCACGACGATCGCCAAGTTCAGATTGAAGCTGAACCCGGAGAAATGCATTTTCGGCGTGGAGGCTGGAAAGTTTTTGGGTTTCCTCTTGACTAAAAGAGGAATAGAAGCCAACCCAGACAAGTGTGCCGCCATCTTGGCGATGAGGAGCCCAGCTACGGTGAAAGAAGTCCAGCAGCTAACAGGTCGGATGGCAGCCCTATCTCGCTTCGTGTCAGCTAGCGGAGAAAAGGGACATCCCTATTTTCAGTGTCTGCGGCGCAATAACAAGTTCGCTTGGACGAAAGAATGCGAGGAAGCTTTCGTCAAACTGAAGGAGTATCTGGCGAGCCCGCCGGTTCTGTGCAAACCGCTGGTAGGGATCCCTCTCAGGTTGTATTTTGCTGTAACTGAGAGGGCGGTGAGTGCGGTGCTCGCCCAGGATCAAGATCAGGCTCAGAAGCCTATTTATTTTGTGAGCAAGGTGTTGCAGGGCCCAGAAACGAGATATCAGGCCCTGGAGAAGGCTGCGCTGGCGGTGGTGTTCTCGGCGAGGAGGTTGCGCCACTACTTCCACAGTTTCACAATACTGGTGATGACTGACCTGCCCATCCAGAAGGTCTTGAAGAAGCCTGACGTTGCGGGAAGGATGGTGAAGTGGGCGGTAGAGTTGTCAGAGTTTGATATTAAGTACGAGCCTCGAGGCCCGATCAAGGGGCAAATCTTTGCAGATTTCGTGGTTGAGCTATCGTCAGAGGCGACGCGGGTTGAAGGAGACGATTTCCGTTGGGTACTCTCGGTGGATGGATCGTCGAACCAGCAAGGTAGCGGTGCTGGAGTCATATTGGAAGGGCCCAACGGCGTGCTGATTGAACAATCTTTGAGGTTTGCCTTCAAAGCCAGCAACAATCAAGCAGAGTATGAGGCGCTAATCGCCGGAATTTTGCTGGCCAAGGAGATGGGAGCTAGGGTGTTGATGGCAAAGAGTGACTCGCTGCTAGTCACGGGGCAAGTAACAGGCGAGTTCCAGGCTAAAGATCCACAAATGGCGGCTTACTTGGCGTATGTGCAGGAATTGAAGAGTTCCTTTGCCTCCTTCGAAGTAGTGCATGTGCCCAGAGAGCAGAATGCCCGAGCTGACCTGCTTGCTAAGCTGGCCAGCTCAGGCAAGGGGGGTAGGCAGAGGACGGTGATCCAAGAAACTCTGAAGACGCCAAGGGCATTTGTAGCAGATCACCTGGTCCTTCAGATAAGTAGGTCGACGGAGAGAGCAGCGAGAGGCCATAAGTCTTTGACGCAAGAAACCCTGAGATCGCCGAAGATTAGAGCATGTCGAGGAGAGAAGGTGGACGTGATGCAGGTCTGCGCCGCCCATGAGCCAGACACTTGGATAACACAGTACAAGCGGTGCCTGGCAGATGGTCTCCTCCCGCTGGATCCGTCAGAAGCTAGAAAGGTAAAGAAAAATTCCAGCAAGTACACACTGATTGATGGCGACCTGTACAGGTTTGGGTTCACTCACCCGCTCCTGGAATGTATACACGGTGAGAAGTGCACGAGAATCATGGTAGAGCTCCACGAAGGTATATGCGGAAGCCACGTCGGGGGTCGAGCTCTGGCCGCAAGGACTCTCCGTGCAGGCTACTACTGGCCATCCATGAGAGAAGATTGCAAGAAATATGCCCAATGTTGTAAACAATGCCAGCAGCATGCCGATTGGCATAAGGCACCTCCCGAGGAGTTGAAGTCGATCTATAGCCCTTGGCCGTTTCATACTTGGGGAATCGACATCCTGGGACCTTTCCCGCTGGCGATCAGGCAGATGAAGTACTTGGTGGTGGCGATTGAGTATTTCACCAAGTGGATTGAAGCAGAACCAGTGGCCCAGATCACCGCACACAAGATCGAAGGTTTTGTATGGAAGAACATCGTGTGCCGGTTTGGAGTGCCTAAACGCCTGGTGTCAGATAATGGGACGCAGTTTGCAAGCCACCTGTTGAAGAAGCTTTGTGAAGGGGTTGGAATTCAACAAGTGTTTGCATCCGTCGAGCACCCTCAGACAAATGGCCAGGTGGAGTCAGCTAATCGGGTGTTGTTGAGAGGCTTGAAGAGAAGGCTTGAGAAGGCCAAGGGAAGTTGGGCTGAGGAGGTGCCCCGTATAGTCTGGGCGTACCACACCACCGAGCAGTCAGGAACCCATGAGACCCCGTTTAGCTTGGTCTATGGGTGTGACGCCATGATTCCGGTGGAGATCCAGGAAAGCTCGCCGAGATTCCAGAACTTCGTAGAGGAAGACTCGAATGAAGAGAGAAGGCTGAACCTGGATCTACTGGATGAGGTCAGGGAAGAGGCGAGGCTGAAGGCTGAGGCGGTGAAGAGGAGGATCGAACGAAGATACAACTCAAAGGTGATGCCAAGGCAGTTTCGAGAAGGCGATCTGGTGATGAGGAAGGCCCACCAGTATGAGATGGAGAATAAACTATCACCCAAGTGGACTGGACCGTTCAGGATAACCGAGGCGCTCGGGAACGGAGCCTACCGCTTAGAAACGCTGGAAGGAGGGGCGATTCCTCGCACCTGGAACGCCACACACCTGAAGTTGTACTATAGTTAAGAGCTTTGTAAGTAAAGACAAAACACAAAGGTTATATTACAATGTCTCTATTAAAACAGTTTGAAGAGGGCACTCTTTTTTCCCTAAGGAGGGTTTTTAATGAGGCCACCCAATAAAAGAAGAGTTTTCGAAGTATAAGGCGTTTTCTGGTTGCATGTTTGCTGTTTTCCAAAAGTTTTGAAGAAAGACCTTGTCACTTGTAAGTGATTTAAGGCAAGAAAAGATATGTCGCATGTTTTCCAGCTAAAGTTTTAAGTCCTCATCGTTTTTTCGGCGATTGGAGGCATCAGTTAAAGTTTTTAAGTCCTCATCGTTTTTCGGCGATTGGAGGCATCAGTTAAGTTTTCAAAGTCCTCATCGTCTTTCGGCGATCGGAGGCACCAGATGAAAGACCTCAACGCCCTCGCGCGTTTTGAGGCAAGTTAAAGACCTCCTCGCCGTCGAGCGAGTGCAGGCGAGAAAGAGTAAAAGTCCTCCTTGTTTCTGGGGGGGAGAAGATGTAACCCCTGGGGCAATGTAGAGGCACCAGTAAAAGTCCTCCGTGTTTCTGGGGGCGAGAAGATGTAACCCCTGGGGCAATGTAGAGGCAAGATAAAGACCTCCTCGCCGACGAGCGAGCGCAGGCGAGAAAGAGAAAAGGTCCTCAGTGCATCCAGGGGGGAGGAGATGTACACCCTGGGCAAGTTGAGGCACCAGATAAAGTCCTTCTCGCCGTTGAGCGAGCGCAGGCGAGAAAGAGAAAAGGTCCTCAGTGCATCCAGGGGGGAGGAGATGCACACCCTGGGCAAGTTGAGGCACCAGATAAAGTCCTTCTCGCCGTTGAGCGAGTTCAGGCGAGTTAAAGACCTTCTCGCTTACACGCGAGCATAGGCAAGATAAAATCCTTCTCGTCTCGAACGAGTTCAGGTATGGCGCAGAGGGTGGAAGAAGTTTGGAAGGTGGCTAAGGTAGGTTCGAAGAGAACGCCTAGTCAGCCGGTCTTTCGCTCTGAAGTTTAGGGGGGCAAAGAAAGGTCCCAAAGGACGCTTCTACCCCAGATAAAAAAACGATTGCCAAAGCATGAGGCCAGAAAGAGGCTGATGTTACCAAGAATTCTTGGCGATCGGGAAGAGTTCAGACAGCGGCGAGAAGGTTAAAAGACTTGTTTGATGAAGCAGGTCGAGTGCGACGGTGTTTGAGCCAATAATTGAGTTACAGTTCGTTGTTTGAAAGGTATTCTTACAATAAGGTTAGTTGCCTTAAGAGTACAAGTTGTTTAAAGTGTTTATTGCTTAAGTTTGAAGCGGTTCGAAGTAGTTAAGTCAAAAGTTGTATTTGTAAAATCGTTAAGTTAAATCCGACAAAGTTAAACATGCAAAGAAGGTTAAAGCGTTTAAAGAAGTCAGAAGGGAGAATATCCAAACTTTGTCATTGAGATAAGTATTTGTTAAAAGCACATATGCACGAGTTTATTACAAGATATATACAAGGGAAATCATAAAAGTAGCAGATGAGGTGGAGTTGATTAGTCTTCAGCAGGAACGACCTTTCCATCTACTACTTCGTTGTCCAACGACACCATGCTGAGGTCGAGATCAGGGAATAGGCATGCGAATTGTTCCCGAGCGGCTTCGAATCCAGCAGCCAGAATCTGAGCAGAGTTTAGTTTAAGTTCTTCAATTTGCCCTTGAAGTTCCTCAACCTACTTCTTGAGCTCTTTATTCTGCTGCTCCAGCTCTTCAACCTGTTTCCTGAGTTGTTCGTTGGTCTCTTGAGCATGGAGAAGGTCTTCAGTAACCTTCTTGGATTCCGACTGCGCTTGGGCCAACTCAGCAGCCATCTTTTCTTTCTCTTTGTTGGCCTCGACGAGATCAGCCATGGCGTCGTCCCTCGCCTTTTCTACTTGCCCAAGTAGTTTCTCTCGGTCGATCGACCTCTGCTCTAGTTTCTGCACCTTAGCGGCGTCAGCTTTTATGAGAGCCTCCAGGTCGACCGCCCTGGTGCGAAGAGGTACGATCTTGCTCTCCAATTCGATTTTCTCTTGGGCAAGTTGATGAACCTTGCGGCGAAGGTCAGTGGCCTCCTGGCGCGCCAATCTGAGCTCGGTGCTCATCGCGTCTTCTACTCGGGAGTGTTCCATCTCCGCGAGCGTCAGATTGGCAGACAACTTCTGCACCTCGAGCCTCATGGTGCTGTTTTCGGTTCTGAGGTTGAAGAGGTCGTCTTGGAGCCTCCGGGTTGAGCCTTCCACCGCCCTGGTTATGATTGCTGGGATATCCTCCGCTATGGTTTTCAGTTTGGCGGTTAGGGGCTCCCACATCCTTGTGACCTCAAGGGGAAGGTTTGCGGCTTGGAGAGGCGCCAGGTGGGCCTGTTAAGGGTTCTCGTCGCCACCTCCCTTCGCAGGATCTTCAGTGTTTGCTTCTTGGCGTGGCGACGGGATCGGGGATTCGGTGATCAGAATTGGAGAGGTATGAGCAACCTCATCCCCGATTGGAGCATTTTCTGCAGCTGAAGCGTTTGAAGGGGGGCCCCCTCCAGCTGACATGTATGGCGTAGAGGCGCTTGGGGGGTCCTCCAGGAAATTTGGCTCTTGGGCCTCAGCTGCAGGTGGCGCAGTGGCCAGTGGAACCGCTTGGACTGGAGAGGGAGGAGCCTGCGGTGTTGGCGATGACGGAGGAGGAGCAGGCGTCGATGGTGGTGTTGAGGTTGGAAGAGGGGGTGGAGCAGGTGGAGAAGAAGGTGCCACCCTCTTCCTCTTCGTAACGAGGCCATCCTCGGTGACCTCGTCATCCTCTTCTTCCTCCTCATGGACGACTTGAGGGGCTTTTCTTTTGGGTCTCTTAAGGACCAATTTTTTGCGTTGGGTGGGTTCCTTAGGCGGCGATCGCCCATGAACGATTGCTTTCTCGACCGCCGAGTTAATAAGCAGCAGAGCAGATGGTATGTGCAGGAAAGGTAAAACCAAAGTCTTGTGCATATCGCACAAGACGCCCAGAACAGTTAAACAGAAGCAGTATCAAAGCAACAGTTTGGATGTCCTAACCTATTTGGAATTCTAGCTGATCCTCAAAGAATTCGAAGGAGATCAAGGTGGTGGTCAGGAATGTTATATTGGCGTCCGCCACCCTCTTCCAGAAAAGACAGAGGTCTCTGTCCAATGCTCCCATGCTATCAGGACTTCTGGGCCTCCTGAAGCAGCTCTTGGACTCCTTTTCCCCCTTGTCCACCCAGTACAAGGGGAAGCCATCAAGAAGGGAGGTGTCCTTGTCGTTTGCACGTACTTGGACGAATTTCCCCTTCCAGTCTTTGTACGATTGCTGGAAGATGGTAAAGATGGATCTCCCAGCAATCGCATTCAAGCTGACCCACAGGCGGTCTCCTGGGTGCTTGGCTTCGAAAAGGAACAAAAACACGTCCACCGACGCGGGCAACCCCAGGTGGTCGCATGTTATTTGAAAGGCTCGAACAAACGCCCAGCTGTTGGGGTGAAGCTGGGTGGCAGCAATGTTGAGCTCGGTCAGAAGTTCCCTCTCGAATCGGGTGAGAGGGAACCTGAGCTTGACCTTCTTGAAGAAAGTTGTATAGACAAAGCAGAAGGGCCCGTCGGCGCTTACTTTGTCATCAGCACACACGGGCAGATCGGCGGGGCAAGGCAGCACCATCATCTTCTCGTCGTGCTCCTTGTGAAACGATTGATGGACCTCGTCCCCCTTAGTCAGCCGCAAAACTGCTCCCGCAGTGTTCACCGACGAGGTCTCCTTCAGAAGGGTTGAGTTAGTCCAGGGGTATAAAGTTTTGAAGTCTGGCAGAGGGACGGGGGCTCCTCCAGCGTTAGGTGGAGTCGCCTGGGCCAGGACAGGATGGGAAGACGCAGGCCTCACAGCCTGCGAAGACGAAGCGCCACGAACTTGTGTTGTGATGTGATTCCAATAGCCACATAGAACAAGATTCTTGACACTTTGAGGAATCACCTTGAGCTGGAAAATATAGAGGCACTTTCTTAGAAGTTGGATCATGGTTCTAAGTCAAGAACTCACCAATAACAAGTACCAAATCCCAAACTCATTTGGATGAACCAAATATTATCAAATTGAATCAACAAAGGAACTTAAAAAGAAGAGACCGAACAGAATTGAATCAAAGCCAAATGTACCGAACAGAATTAAGAAACAAACAGAATATAGGTGCTGGAAAATTAGAAGAACCGAAACAACAACAACTCAAAACACAAGGCAACATGAACAAATTGAAGAAGAAGAAAGGAAGGAGAAGAGAATGCTCATGAAGATGGAAGAATGGTTGGATGATCACGCCACTAGAAGTATGGATGCTCCTAGATGAGTGTGCAAGCCGCCACTTGAGGAAACCATGGTCCTTCAAGATAAGACTAGAGTAGAAGCTCAAAAGCTCTCCAAATGCTCACTCCAATTTTGAGTATAGTTTCTTTAGATAAATTCAAATCTGAAATTTACAAGGAAGGCACCTCTATTTATAGCCTAAGGTGCTGAAAATTGAAAGCTAAAACAAATCAAAATTCCCTCCAAAACAAGCTAGAACCGGCGCTAAAAAACAAAGCAAGGAAGGTGTGATCCTTTCCTTCACTTTGGCACCCCCTATTCTACTCCTACACCTATCTACTAATACACCCCCCTAAAGCTCCTAACTAAAACCTAAAAGATGCTATAACAAAAGAGGTTTCTAAGGTTTCCCTCTAAGCACCTTCAACTAAAGACACTACAAAAAGAGAAAATAAATGTCCTCTAGCTCCCAAGGCTTTGAACATGCTTCTTGTAATCCTTTGAGGTGGACTTTGACCTCCATGGGCGTCCTCCATTTGTGCCTCCACCTCTTCTTGAGCTTGATGAGTGGCCTCCATGTTCTCTTGGGCTTGATCTCCATCATACTCCCCGAGTTGGAGAGAATTCGACCACGAATTCTGGAGACCTATAGAAAAAGGAGTTAGATCGCTGACATTAAAAGTATGACTACCTAAGAATGTATCAGGCATATCTAACTCATAAGCATTGTCATTAATCCTCTTGAGGACTTGGAAAGGTCCATCCCCTCGAGGCATTAGTTTGGACTTCCTTTGAGTAGGAAAACGATCCTTCCTCAAGTGAAGCCAAACCCAATCGCCCTCATCAAACAACAATGCTTTTCTCCTTTTATTGGCAAGTTCAGCATACTTGCCAACCTTCTTCTCAATTCTCTTCTTGATGTCTTTATGCAAAGTTTTCACAAAAGAAGCCTTTTCATCCCCATCTTTGCACAAGACATCGTCAAGAAAGGGAATAGGAAGAAGATCAAGAGGTGTTAGGGGATTAAACCCATAGACCACCTCAAAAGGAGAATGGGAGGTGGTAGAATTTACTACTCGGTTATATGCAAACTCAACATGGGGTAGTAAATTCTCCCACACTCTAGGATTCCCCGAAATAAAGCATCTCAATAGTTTTTTTTTTTTGATCAGCAAAGAATTAATTTAATTAAAACTGGGACACTTTAGGGGTGTCCCAACCCGTATACAAAAAGTGCTTATAGCAACAAACATATATAACTTATAGATAAAGCTACTAATGGCTTCTACCGTCCTAGACCATTTGCTGCCCAAAATACTTTACACTTCGGCATAATGGGGAAGCACAATCCCCCTCTTCCATTCCTTCCAATACTAGATTACCCATAAGCATGGCCTATTTAAGATATCACCAAAACCGGGGATGACAAATTGCACACATTTTCATTCCTTCGTATCCAGAACCTTCCCCATAAAACCTGTTTTCCATCCACAGCGAGTGCATCCGTTATCTTTCCCTGTTGTGATATATAACCGTGTATGAGTGTGGCGCACCTATTAACCTTTCTCCATTCCATTCCTTATCTTCACTATACCGAACCGAACCTACACCTAGGAGCTCCTCGATTCCAGCTTGCACCGAACTCAGACTTTGCAGTGCCATCATCGAAACTGGCCAAGACCATTTCACCATAGCACCTATAATCCACAACTCCAAACTTCATAGTCCCTGCTAACAGCTAATGCAACCATCTGCTGCACCTCCTCATTACTTTCTCAGCCGTTTTGGTTTATGGTCCATGCCTTATGGTATTTTACAGCTTTCCATACTTTCAATGTTCTTTGGACCGTGCCTTCCTGCTTCCCTTTGATGTGTTTAGACCCATGTCCATCACTAGCTAGTAAAAACTCCCCTCTGCCCCAAGGTAGCCTTGTCTTCCTAACCGCCTCACACCAGCTGTTCTTCACCTTCATTTCTGCAGTTCCTTACCACTCCAGTACTGGTCCAAAATGTCAATCAACACCATAGCCGCTCTTCTAGTTCTGCTTCCTATTGCTACCTGCATATTGGAGCTCCCCTATTTACGTCCCAGAACATTCAGAGCCAACCTACCCCCCTTGACCCCTTTGCTGGACATGAAAAACTATTTAACACTCTTTATACAGCTACCCGGGTTAATTATCCAATCTGAGAAGGAGTAATTAAAGGAGTTAGTTCTGTGTTTTAGCCAGGACCAGGATTTTAGCTGCGCCAGCTGGATCATCTCCTCTGCATCCACAACACCTTGTTTGTACAGGATGGAGTTTCTCTGGTCCCAGATACCTCTTATAATCACTGCCCAGATACCTTTCCACACTAAGATCTGTTTTCCACTGGCCTGAGTACAAAGAAAACTCTCAAAATGGGATTGAATCTCGTTATTTTGTACTAACACAATTCCCAGCCACTTTTGGCAAAGGGACCAAACATGCTGCGCAACCTCACATTCAATGAATAGATGCTCTGCTGATTCCTCCATATTCCTACACAGAACACAGACTGTGGATTCCATCTGCACACCTCTTCTCACTAGGGCCTCCCGTGTTGGAATTCTGTCTATGAGTACTCTCCACGCTGTTACTAGCACATTAGGGAATGCTGTGGCTTTCCAGAGGAGCTCAAAAATCACGTGTTGTGACCCTCTTAGATGTTTGCCTAAGCAAAGGTAGGCTGAGCTCACCGTGTACCTCTCTAGCTCCTCCTCCCCCCACACTAGGATGTCATTTACATGTCTCTTCACTTCAGATCCTGAAATTCTTTCTCTAAGATTTCTCTCCATCTCAGATTCCCACTCAAATCTCTCCCTCCTCCATTGTAGCCTCCAATGCCATTCGGTTCCCTCCCACTCTCCAGCTTCCTCTAGTTTTTCCTCCTGATTCGCCGCTAAGGAATACAATCTTGGGAAATCAGTTTTAAGACTTGTATTACCATTCCACACATCCTCCCAAAACCTAATCTTATCCCCCTTTCCTAATTTCCATCGTAGCTCTTCTTTGAACCAACCTTCGCCTTCTCCCTCTATACATATCTTCTTTAAATCTCTCCACCACCATGACTGATATTTTACTGGAATCTGTGTCTCCTGTGGCTGCAAACCATATTTTGAAGTAAACACCTCCTTCCACTTCCCTGGCTCTTGTGAGATAAGCCGCCATTTCCATTTTGCTACAAGGGCAAAATTCAGCTTTCTAATATCCTTGATTCCCAGTCCTCCATCTTCCTTCTGCTTGCACACCTCTCCCCAACTTACCCATGAAATCGGCCTGGTCTCTTTTCCCCATCCCCAGAGAAATTTTCTCTGAATACTAATAATGCTTTTGTAGACCGATTCTGGGGCTTTGAATACGGACAAATAAAAGAGGGGTATTGCAGTGAGCACGGACTTAATTACGCAGATCCTTCCTGCCAAGGACATAAACCTCCCCTTCCACATACTTAATCTGGCCTTCAGCTTTTCCACTACAGGTTTCCAAAACGTTTCTTTCCTTGGGTTTCCTCCTACTTCTATTCCCAAGTACTTAAACGGGTAACCCATCTGACCACAATTTAAGAGTTCTGAGTAGCATCGAAGACTCGAGTTGTCAACATTAAAGCCTACCAGACTTGATTTGTGGAAGTTAATTTTCAGCCCAGACGCTATTTCAAAACCCCTTAAAATTGCCTTCATACTTACCACATTACTCCATGAGTCCTCGTAGAAAAAAAGGGTGTCATCCGCATACTGCAGAAAGCTCACAACTACCTCCTTACTTCCAATCTTTATCCCCGCCAAAAGGTTGGTTTTTAACGCCTGCCTGACTAGCCCAGCAAGACCTTCAGCCACAACTGTGAAGAGGAACGGTGCTAAGGGATCTCCCTGTCTCAAGCCTCTTGTCGGTCTGAATTCTTCAGTTGGACTCCCGTTGACTAGGACAGACACTGTGGCTGACTCCATACATCCTCTAATCCATTGAATCCAGGTCTTGTGAAAACCCATCCTATGAAGCATATCATACATGTACTCCCACCTTACCGAGTCATACGCTTTTTCAAAATCAACTTTCAAGCACAACCCGCTTCTCCCCTTCCTTCTAAGATCCTCAATCACCTCGTTTGCCAGTATCACACTATCTGTGAGACCCCTATCCTTAATAAAAGCAGATTGGCTCTCATCTATTAAATTCGGTAGCACTTTCTTTAACCTTCCTGCTAATACCTTAGCAATGACTTTATAAATAGCGCCCACTAAGGATATGGGTCTGAACTGATCGAGCTTGCAAGGATCCTTAACTTTTGGAACTAATGCTATGAACGAAGCATTGCACCCCTTGGGAATACATCCTGTTTTATAGAATTCCGCTACGGCAGCTACAAAATCAGCCTTTAAGTACTTCCAACTTTTCTTGATAAAGTTAAAATTGAAACCATCCGGACCTGGACTTTTTGAGCCTTCACATTGCCACACCGCATCCTTAATTTCTTCCTCAGAGAAGGTCTCTATCATTCGCAAGCTGTCTTCTTTAGCAAGGGTTTTAAAATCTACCTCATCAAGTCTCACCCCAAAATCCTTCGTTGCTTTAAATCTATTTTCAAAGATCCTTTTAGCTTCTCTTCGAACAGTACTAGGCTCCTCGCACCATAGGCCTCCTACCTCTACCCCTTTGACTTCATTTCTTAGTCTTCTCCACCTAAGATTTGAGTGGAAAAACCTAGAGCAAGAGTCACCAAATTTGAACCAGCTTGTCCTAGCCTTTTGACGGATAAGAGAGTCTAGCTTGTTATCCGTCTCCCAAAGCCTTCTAACCAGATCTGTTCTAGCTTGTTTCTGACTTTCCCCCAATTGGCCGTTACAATCTTGACCGTCAAGTGTCTCCATTTCCTGCATTATAGAGCTCTTGATCAAGTCCAAGTTTCCAAACACGTCCCTATTCCAGACTTTCAGATCCATCTTCAGAAGTTTAAGCTTTTCCTTGAGCCCTTTAATTGCACCTCCTTCGGTTGAATATGACTCCCACTTTTCCTCCACCATTTCAGCAAAGCCTTTTTCCGAAAGCCATGCATCTAACGACCTAAAGGGCTTGGGACCGCAGTCCTTGTCCATGCATTTAATCATCAAAGCACAATGGTCTGAGACCTCCCTTCTTTGAACATACTGCTTGCAGGTAGGCCAACACTGTAGCCACTCCTCTGTTACAAGAGCTCTATCAATCCTACTCTTTGCTGTTCCATTTGCTTTGAACCACGTGAACTTTTTCCCAACAATGGGCAAATCCATCAGTAGATTTGTCTCTATAAACCCATTAAACTCCTTCATCTCTTTTATAAAGCATCTCAATAGTTGTCCTAAAGTTCTATTCACCACCTCGGTTTGACCATCAGTTTGTGGGTGGCAAGTGGTAGAAAATAAAAGCTTAGTTCCAAGCTTGCCCCACAAGGTCTTCCAAAAGTGACTCAAGAACTTAGGATCTCTATCGGACACTATAGACCTAGGAATCCCATGCAAGCGAACCACTTCTTGGAAGAAGAGGTTTGCAATGTGGCATGCATCATCCACTTTGTGGCAAGGAATAAAGTGAGCCATCTTTGAAAAACGATCCACTACCACAAAAATGGAGTCCTTTCCCTTTGATGTCTTGGGTAAGCCTAAGATGAAATCCATAGATATATCTACCCAAGGCATTGAAGGGATAGGAAGAGGAGTATAAAGACCATGGGGATGCATTTTAGATTTAGCTTTGCGGCAAGCTATGCATTTATCACACAAACTATGAACATGTTTATGCATATGAGGCCAAAAGAAATGTTCATGCAACACATCCAAAGTTTTAGCAACCCCAAAATGTCCCATTAAGCCCCCCTCATGAGCTTCTCTAACAAGAGATAATCTAATAGAGCATTGGGGAACACAAAGAAGTTTTCCCTTAAAAAGAAAGCCATCTTGAATAAAAAAGTCTTTGTGTCCTCCCTTAAGACACTCTTGATAGAGGAGAGAAAAATCAAGGTCATCATGATAAAGTTCCTTAATGTGATCAAAACCAAGATATTGAGAGGTTAAAAGATTTAGCAAGGTGTATCTTCTAGAAAGAGCATCCGCAACAATATTTATTTTGCCTTGCTTGTGTTTGATCACATAAGGAAATTGCTCAATGAATTCCACCCACTTAGCATGCCTCTTGTTAAGTTTGTTTTGGCTTTTCAAATATTTAAGAGATTCATGATCACTATGTATCACAAACTCTTTGGGAAAAAGATAATGTTGCCAAGTAAACAAAGCCCTAACAAGTGCATATAATTCCTTATCATAGGTGGAATAGTTGAGATGACTTCCCTTCAATTTCTCACTAAAATAGGCTATGGGGTGGCCCTCTTGAAGGAGAACAACCCCAATACCTATGCTTGAAGCATCACACTCAATCTCAAATGTCTTAGTGAAATTAGGAAGGGCCAAGATGGGAGCATTAGTCAATTTTTCTTTCAAAGTATCAAAAGCATTTTGTTGTGCTTCTCCCCAATGAAAGACCACATCCTTTTTCACTATGTCATTGAGTGGTGCGGCAATGGTACCAAAGTTTGGGACAAATCTTCTATAGAAAGAAGCAAGCCCATGAAAACTTCGGACCTCATTCAAAGATTTCGGTGTAGGCCAATTTTGAATGGCCACCACCTTTGTTTTGTCCACATGGACCCCTTTACAACTCACAACAAACCCTAGGAATTCTATATGATCAAGAGCAAACATACATTTAGCAAGGTTAGCATACAAATGTTCCTTCCTAAGGGTTTCCAAAACTTGCCTAACATGCAACCTATGGTCATTCAAAGATAAGCTATAAATGAGAATGTCATCAAAGTAAACCACAACAAACTTACCAATGAAAGGTCTAAGAACATGATGCATGAGGCGCATGAAGGTACTTGGTGCATTAGTTAAACCAAAAGGCATAACTAACCACTCATATAAACCAAAGTTGGTCTTAAAAGCCGTCTTCCATTCATCACCCGGTTTGATACGGATTTGATTGTAGCCGCTTTTAAGATCAATCTTTGAAAAGATTTTTGAACCATGTAATTCATCCAACAAATCATCTAGTCTAGGTATGGGATGCCTATACTTAATGGTTATGTTATTGATGGCCCTACAATCTGAACACATTCGCCATGTGCCATCCTTTTTTGGCACTAAGATGATAGGCATAGCACAAGGACTCATGCTATCTTGCACCCACCCTTTTTGAATCAAAGCCTCAACTTGTTGGCGAATTTCCTTGGTTTCACTTGGATTGGTCCTATATGCGGGACGATTTGGTAAAGAAGAGCCCGGTATCAAATCAATTTGGTGCTCAATCCCTCTCAAAGGTGGAAGTCCATTTGGAGGATCTTGAAACACATCTTTGAACTCTTCTACCAAATTGTCCAAGCAATGAGGACTATCAACAAGTGATTCTATGCTAAGAGTTCTAGGGATGGCTAAAAAAAGAGGATGATGAGCCACTATTTCCCTTTCAATGTCACGCCTAGACACAAGGAGTGTAGGCTTAGAACTCTTATCTTTTTTATCTTTTTTATCTTTTTCACTCTCCCTCTTTTTCTTCATGATAACTTGGTCCTCATGGACTTCTCTTGGAGAGAGAGATTTTAAAGTAACCTTGTGACCATGGAATTCAAAAGATAATTTGTTGGTAAAGCCATCATGTAAAACTTTTCTATCAAATTGCCAAGGCCTTCCCAAAAGAACATGAGTGGCTTCCATGGGCACAACATCACATAATACCTCATCTTTGTATTTTCCAATGGAGAAATGGATGAGGACTTGTTTATTAACAATTATTTCTCCTACTTCACTAAGCCATTGTAACTTATAGGGCTTTGTATGAGAGATAGTAGGCAATCCAAGCTTATCTACTACTCTTGTACTAGCCACATTTGCACAACTACCCCCATCCACTATCAAGGAACAAATGTTGTTTTGAATAAGACATCTTGTATGGAAAATATTTTCCCTTTGACTTTCATCAAAAGGTTGTGAAACTTGTCCAAGAAGTCTTCTCACAACTAACAAGTCCCCTTCAAGTGGACATTCGCTCTCTTCCTCACTAGATGCATGAGAATGCAATGAATGCTTTGAAGAATCCGAATCATGCTCACTAACTACAATGCCCTCATGCATGTACATACTTCGTTTGGAAGGACAATTTGCAGCAATATGACCATAACCCATACATTTAAAGCATTTAGTGTTAGATGTTCTAGTGGGAGACTTAGGTCTAGATGTTGATGGCTTAGATTCCTTGGGTTTGAAAGAAGAATCTTTGGAAGGATGTTTAGAAAAAGAAGTTTTGTTTCTCCAAGACTTGGAGTAGTATCCATTATTGGAATCATTTTTAAAAGAGTTTTTCTTAGCAAGTTGGGCTTCCACCTTCATTGCAAGATGAACTAAAGAGCCCAATGATGAATACTCTTGTAACTCAACAATGTCTTGGATATCCTTCCTAAGACCACTCACAAACCTAGCAACCATGGCTTCTTCACTTTCTTCTAATTCAATTTTAAGCACAAGCGTCTCAAGCTCCTTATAATATTCATCCACATTTAGCGTGCCTTGTTGAAACCGTTGGAGTCTCAACATGAGGTCTTTCCTAAAATGTGGGGGCACAAACCTAGCGCGCATATGATCCTTTAAAGAGTTCCAAGAGTCCACGGGAGGACCCTTGTGATAGATAATGTCCTTTACAATCCCATGCCACCATTTCATGGCATAATCACTAAACTCTAGGGTGGCTAGCTTGAGCTTATGCTCATCTTGGATCTCATGGATCTCAAAAATTTGTTCACACTTAGCCTCCCAATCTAAATACACATTTGGATCACTAGAACCATTAAAACAAGGTAGTTTGACCGAAGGAAGCTTGGACTTTGCATCATGGTAGAAGCCATTGCCGTAGTGAATTCTTTCCCCTTGGTGATGATGTCTTTGTCCATGGACTTGGGGTGGAGGTCTCCTTCTCCTATGCTCATCTTCACGGCCAACATCATTTGAAGAAGCTCTTGAAGATGGTCTATGAGAATGATGTCCATCATGGATAGAAGGAGATGGTCTAGATTGTTGGACCTCCATCTTTTGCATTTTTTCCTCCAACCTTCTAATTGTTCTTTGAGCTTCATGTAATTCACGAAGAATGGAAGCTTTGGAAGGAGAATTCTGCTTGTAGGATGCATCACTTGAAGATCCAGCCATTTGTAATTAAAAAAACAGCAAACACACAAAACAGCAAACAAGTTAAAAATTAGCAAAAACAGTGAGCTTTGCAATTGAAACTGCCGAAGTGAATTTAAGGCTGAAAAAGATATCACTCTCAAAGAAATAATGTTCTTGCACCAATCTGATCTTGAGGCCTTGGAATCCTCAAATGAAATATGTCAAAGCAAGCACACCAATCTTAAGAGCAAACCACCACAAAACCAAAGAAACAAAAAAAGACAAACAAGAAAAGGTATAAGCAAGGAAAGGTAATTGCAAAAGGAATACTATATGTAAGACAAACTCAAAGAGTAAGTCAGCCGCAAAACTGCTCCCGCAGTGTTCACCGACGAGGTCTCCTTCAGAAGGGTTGAGTTAGCCCAGGGGTATAAAGTTTTGAAGTCTGGCAGAGGGACGGGGGCTCCTCCAGCGTTAGGTGGAGTCGCCTGGGCCAGGACAGGATGGGAAGACGCAGGCCTCACAGCCTGCGAAGACGAAGCGCCACGAACTTGTGTTGGGTCGTGTGCTTGTGAAGGAAGGTTTCGTGCTGAAGGAGGTGGGTTCGGGGTAATCTTTGTGCGAGTCATGATAGCAGCTGCAAAGGAAGAAGAAAGGAAAAATGGTCAGGGGGTTACAGAGGCTGACTCGATAATAGAAGGAAGGAGAAGAACGAACGAATGAAGGTTCGTTGCGACGATTGACGAAACCCTAAGTTGCGAAGAATGAGAAATGGAAAGAACAACCCACAGCGTATGCACCAGGCAGTTACAGGATGATGCAAATCGGTGAAAATGCAAGGGAACCCAGCAGATGAAGGAAAGTAGTTACCTTTCGATGATCAGGAAGACGGTGGAGGGAGATGGTGATCTAGAGCGTTGAAGAGCGTCGAGAGTTTTCGCAGAAGGAAGTGAGAGCGTTTGCAAGCACGAAGAAAGTGATGGAACAGTGGAGCGTAATGGGTTTAAGGGTTTTCGAGATGATTTTAGGAAGCGCTAACGGCAGATGAAGAGAGCCGTTGATGAAGCCACGTGTCGAACGATGAGTGAAGGGTTTGGTGGAGCGTCAGAGCAGCAGAAGGTACAACCGCTTGGAATTCTGCGTCAGTGCCACGTAGATCGGTGTTAACGAAGGCACTTTCAGTCTTTTCGCTAGACAAGTCTTCGCTTAAGACTGGGGGGCTTGTGTTCCGCCCTGGTGGTCGGGTGTGATGACGTGGCATCCTCTTACAGTATAGGCGTGTTGACAAGGCGCCAGGTTGGCAGAAGGGAAGGAAGTCGGGGGGCACGTGTAGTCGCCAGTTGTTATATTGGCGTGTTCCGATCTCCAGCTTACCAGAAGCGGCGATCGCCAGGTTGAAGATGAAGTCGCTAGATGTAGATTCAGGTGGCCTAGTCGTTGGAGATCGCCAGAGCGAGCACATCGCCGAAGATGAAGGAGAAGCAGATTGTGAAGGCGGCCGGCGAAACCACAGGGAAGGAGTATGAAGGCCCCTAACTCGCCAGTTCCAGTAGAGATCGCATTCCCAAGTTAGCTATGCACTGGGCAGTACCATGCATAAGTAACTTAGCCAAAATGAGAGTAGAAGCTGCGCAAAGTCAGGGAGCCTCCAGATGATGGCACGTGTACAGTTGGATGCGAGCCACGTGTCCAAGTCTGTAACTGCCAGGAGAGAGAAAGCTACCAGGTATATAAGAGTTCTTAACAAACTTTCTGAGGTACGCACGTTCAGTTCATACACTTTACGCTTGCGAGTGACAGAGCTGATGGTGAGAGAGGATTTGCACGGTTCTTGTTCTTAGTATTTGGTGATACCGTCACTGACTTGAGCGTTGGAGTGCGATCGGCCGAAGCGGCGCCGTACTGTTTCTTTGCAGGTTCTTGAGGTAGATCCCGGAGAGGAACGGAGGTGAGAAGCGGTGCGCACGTCGATCCTTTGACGAGGCAGTCTCCAGCGTTCCGGTCAACAGGCAGGATCAAATGCTAATTACTTGAAAATAATGTCTTTCACTATTATATGATATCTAGAGACGCATCTATCACATACATACAACAAATTCATGCAACTACCACAAAAAATCTAGTTTCAAGTCTCTTCATGCTAATTACTTGAAAATCAATGTCTTTCACTATTATATAGTATCTAGAGACATATCTATCAAATGCATACTATAAATTCTTGCAATTACCACAAAAAACAAGTTTTAAGTATTTTCATGCTAATTACATGAAAAATCAATGTCTATCACTATTATGTAGTATCTAGAGACTCATCTATCTAGTACATACAATAAATTCATGCAACAACGACAAAAAAACTAGTTTCAAGTATTTTCATGCTAATTTATTGGAAATCAAAGTCTATCACCATTATATAATATCCACAGACTTATCAAATAAACATATACTATAAATTCAACAACTACTACAAAAAAACTTGTTTCATGTCTTTTCATGCTAATTACTTGAAAATCAATCTCTATCACTATTATATAGTATCTAGAGACGCATCTATCACATACATACAATAAATTCATCCAACTACCACAAAAAAACTAGTTTCAAGTTTTTTCATGCTAATTACTTGAAAATCAATGTCTATCAGTATTATATAGTATCTAGAGACTTATCTATCAAATGCATACTATAAATTCATGCAATTACCACAAAAAACTAGTCTTAAGTCTTTTCATGCTAATTACTTAAAAATCAATATCTATCACTATTATGTAGTATCTAGAGACTCGTATACCAAGTACATACAATAAATTCATGCAACTACGACAAAAAAACTAGTTTCAAGTATTTTTATGCTAATTTATTGGAAATCAAAGTCTATCACTATTATATAGTATCCACAGACTTATCTAACAAATACATACTATAAATTCAACAACTATCACAAAAAATCTAGTTTCAAGTCTTTTCATGCTAATTACTTGAAAATCAATCTCTATCACTATTATATAGTATCTACAGACTTATATATCACATACATACAGTAAATTCATGCAATTACCACAAAAAAGTATTCTTAAGTCTTTTCATGCTAATTACTTAAAAATCAATGTCTATCACTATTATATAGTATCTAAAGACTCATCTTTCATATACATACAATAAAGTCATGCAACTACCACAAAAAAACTAGTTTCAAGTCTTTTCAGGCTAATTACTTGAAAATCAATGTCTATCACTATTATATATTATCTAGAGACTCATCTATCACATACATACAATACATTCATGCAACTACCACCACAAAACTAGTTTCAAATCTTTTCATGCTAATTACTTGAAAATAAATATCTATCACTTTTATACAGTATCTAGAGAGTTATCTAACAAATGCATACTATAAATTCATGCAACTACGACAAAAAACTAATTTTAAGTCTTTTCATGCTAATTATTTTCAAATCAATGTCTATTACTATTATATAGTATCTAAATACTCATCTATCAAATACATACAATAAATTCACGCAACTACCACAAAAAAAGCTAGTTTCAAGTCTTTCCATGCTAATTTATTGGAAATCGAAGTCTATCACTATTATATAGTGTCCGGAGACTAATCTATCAAATACATACTATAAATTCTACAACTACCACAATAAAACTTGTTTCAAGTCTTTTCATGCTAATTACTTGAAAATCAATCTCTATCACTATTATATAGTATCTAGAGACACATCTATCACACATATACAACAAATTCATGCAACTACCACAAAAAATCTAGTTTCAAGTCTCTTCATGCTAATTACTTGAAAATCAATGTCTATCACTATTATATAGTATCTAGAGACTTATCTATCAAATGCATACTATAAATTCATGCAATTACCACAAAAAACTAGTTTTAAGTATTTTCATGCTAATTACATGAAAATCAATGTCTATCACTATTATGTAGTATCTAGAGACTCATCTATCTAGTACATACAATAAATTCATGCAACTACGAGAAAAAAATAATTTCAAGTCTTTTCATGCTAATTTATTGGAAATCAAAGTCTATCACTATTATATAGTATCCACAGACTTATCTATCAAATACATACACTATAAATTCAACAAGTACTAGAAAAAAACTTGTTTCATGTCTTTTCATGCTAATTACTTGAAAATCAATCTCTATCACTATTATATAGTATCTAGAGACGCATCTATCACATACATACAATAAATTCATGCAACTACCACAAAAAAACTAGTTTCAAGTCTTTTCATGCTAATTACTTGAAAATCAATGTGTATCACTATTATATAGTATCTAGAGACTTATCTATCAAATGCATACTATAAATTCATGCAATTACCACAAAAAACTAGTTTTAAGTATTTTCATGCTAATTTATTGGAAATCAAAGTCTATCACTATTATATAGTATCCACAGACTTATCTATCAAATACATACTATAAATTCAACAACTACCACAAAAAAACTAGTTTCAAGTCTTTTCATGCTAGTTACTTGAAAATCAATCTCTATCACTATTATATAGTATCTAGAGACTCATGTATCACAGAGATACAATAAATTCATGCAACTACCACAAAAAAACTAGTTTTAAGTCTTTTCATGTTAATTACTTGAAAATCAATATCTATCACTATTATATAGTATCTAGAGACGCATCTATCACATACATACAATAAATTCATGCAACTACCACAAAAAAACTAGTTTCAAGTCTTTTCATGCTAATTACTGGAAGATCAATGTGTATCACTATTATATAGTATCTAGAGACTTATCTATCAAATGCATATTATAAATTCATGCAATTACCACAAAAAACTTGTTTTAAGTATTTTCATGCTAATTACCTGAAAATCAATGTCTATCACTATTATGTAGTATCTAGAGACTCATCTATCTAGTACATACAATAAATTCATGCAACTACGACAAACAAAATAGTTTCAAGTCTTTTCATGCTAATTTATTGGAAATCAAAGTCTATCACTATTATATTGTATCCACAGACTTATCTATCAAATACATACTATAAATTCAACAACTACCACTAAAAAACTAGTTCAAGTCTTTTCATGCTAATTACTTGAAAATCAATGTCTATCACTATTATATGGTATCTAGAGACTCATCTATCACAGACATACAATAAATTCATGCAACTACCACAAAAAAACTAGTTTCAAGTCTTTTCATGCTAGTTACTTGGAAATCAATGTCTATCAGTATTATATAGTATCTAGAGAGTTATCTATCAAATGCATACTATAAATTCATGCAACTTCCACAAAAAAACTAGTCTTAAGTCTTTTTCATGCTAATTACTTAAAAATCAATGTTTATCACTATTATATAGTATCTAAAGACTAATCAATGTCTAATACATACAATACATTCATGCAACTACCAGCACAAAACTAGTTTCAAATCTTTTCATGCTAATTACTTGAAAATAAATATCTATCACTGTTATACAGTATCTAGAGACTTATCTAACAAATGCATACTATAAATTCATGCAACTACGACAAAGGCATGACTTCATAGTAGAGTTGAAGGACCTAATCGCTATCGCAAACATACCTGAGAGGCTCGTACCTCCCAAGACTGATAAGAGGCTCAGGTCTAACCTGAACTCCTGGTGTGAGTTCCACCAAGCATTTGGCCACCCCATACGCAATTGCCTAGCGTTGGGACACCAACTAGACGAGTTGGTGAAGAACGGTCTCCTAAAGGATTATCTGCAAGAAAAACAGGGGACTGAAGACATGGCGTCAATAGGGGGTGGCCCAGGGCACGAAGTCCCAGTGCACGGTGAGGTCCACACCATCGCAGGAGGGTTCTCAGGTGGAGGCTGTACCGCTTCTCAACAAAGGAGATACGCGTGAACGGTGATGTCGATGGAAGCACAGAGAACCGACGACGCCTTCAACATCGACCTGGTCTTTACCAAGGCCGACCTGGAGAACGTTGTTCCCCATGACAACAATCCAATGGTAATCTCAACGGTAACCGCAGGAAGGAAGGTACAGCGTGTGCTGGTAGATCAGGGAAGCTCGGCAGACGTAATGTTCTGGACGACTTTCAACAAACTGCAACTATCCCTCGACATGCTAAGGCCCTATGGCGGCTGTCTCTACGGTTTCGCAGGAGACCAGGTAGAGGTGCGAGGATACTTGGAGTTGAGGACCACCTTCACGGATGGCACCGCGTCACATACGGAGAGCATCAGGTACCTTGTCTTCAACGCCTCCTCTGCATATAATATTTTGTTGGGCAGACCAACACTGAACAGGTTAGGGGCGGTGCCGTCGACAAGGCACATGATGATGAAGTTACCAGACATGACGGGAAAGGTGATTACCATCAAATCAGATCAGAAGGAGGCTAAGCGATGCTACGAGAAAAGCATCAAAACAAGGCGAGGGGTATTTATGGTCACTATGTTAGAATATATGGCCTTAAACAAGAGGAAGGGTGAATTTTTTTTAAAGGATTTTCGCAAACTTTGAATGTATAATGAAATTCAATGCTGAATTACAGAGAAAGAAATCAAGGAAACAAAGAACCAAAACTGTTTTAAGATTATATCAGAAAAACAATCGGTTGTTTTGTCGAAACAATCGGTTGTGGGTGAATTGTTTAAAAGGGATTTTCGCAAACTTTGAAGGTATAATGAAAATCAATGCTGAATTACAGAGAAAAGAATCAAGAAAACAAATACACAAAACTGTTTTAAGATGATATCAGAAAAACAATCGGTTGTTTTGTCGAAACAATCGGTTGTTTTGTCGAAACAATCGGTTGTTTTTATCAGCAGTTAATAAAAACAACTTAAAACAGATATATGTGAGATCAGGGAAAAAGAGAATCACACAAACAGATTTATACTGGTTCACTCTTACACCAAGAGCTACATCCAGTCCCCAGAAACCACTGGGTAATCTACTATACAATCAAAACCAGATTACACACATCACACACCAAAGTAGTGACCTTGAACCCCTCAAGAAAGACACTACCTTTGGCAAACCACACCAAAAATGTTTATCTTGAACACCTCAAGAACACACAACACTCCTTGGCAACACAACTATAGAAATACAGTAATCAAGGAAGAAGGGAATAGAATACACCTCGGTATTACAAAGCTTAAAGTTCAGAATTACAACTCAATCCTATTCCACACACTTAAGAATGATCCAAAAGCTCTTTCAAATCTTGGAAAAACTGTTTTGATAAACTCTTTCTCTGACTCCAAGATTAGGAGCGTAAAACCACCTTTATATAGACCCACCAAGTGGTCAAAAGCATTTAATAAAGGAGCCAAGTTAGTTAGGATCATTTAAAACATATTAAAACCACTTAACAAAATTCTGTTAAGGTTTACAGGAAAACAATCGGTTGTTTTGGTTTGACAGCAAAGTCAACCAAGTTTTTCAAAACCTTTTAAAAAACTGCTAAGGTAAAACAACCTAAGGAAATTTTGGCAGCTTTTTAGAAAACACATTTTTTTAAAAGGTTAAAGATTCAAATGAACTTGGATCAACTTAAGGAGTGAATTAACGAGTTTCAAACAACTAGATAACACACACACACCCAACAACAAGGTCTACAAACTTTCCTCTTGGATTTGGAGACATCAAAGCATCTTGTTCAACAATCTCCCCCTATTTGATGAAGACAAATCCCTGGTTTGTTTGTGTTGTTGTTTTTGAACTTGATAGATCCTGCAAAACAGAATTTGTGCATATACAAAGCAAGCATACCAGTAGAATACCAAGGCACACAAAACCAGTTTTTTGCATAAGCCTTTGAGCAGAAAAACCAGTCAAATAACAATAAAAACCAGTGCCAAAATGAGACTTATTTGCAACAGAACTATGGTGAATAAGAGCATGGCAGCAGCAAAATATAAACTATGATGAAACCAGATAACACCATAGTGTAGCAGTAGCAACACAACACATAAAACCATACCATTCTCCCCCTATTCGTCTTCTCAAATAGAATGAAAGAAGGGATAAAAACAGAATAACCTGTTTGCATCAGTGTTTTCCAGCATTGAAAACTAGCATATAGCAACAACATAATAAACCAGAAAACCAGTGTGTGTAGCAGCATCATTGCAGCAACAAATCTGTGATGCCACATCAAAATTTGCAGCAAAATCTATGGTGTATCAGAGCTATGACAGCAGCAGAATCAAAGTACCATGACCCCAGAAATTTCAGCAAGGAGACCACAATTTCTCCCTTTATCTTTTCTTCATCCAGCAATACAAGTTGGTCAAATGATTGCTCAAGAGGCGGATTTGGTAGAAATATTCTCTCTTCTGTTAAGAGCAAACCTTCCAGAAGTTCCAAAGATACATTCACAAATATTTATCAACCCAAAGACCAGCAATGTGGTTGTCATCCATAAAAAGCATAATAAATCATAATAGCTTTATTCAAATGTGCCATAGGTAAAACAATCGGTTGTTTCGTGAAAACAATCGGTTGTTTTTCTGAGACACCAAGAAAATGTTAATTTTCAAAGCAAATCATTTTTCAAAGCATACCTTTGCATTACCTCAAGCCCGGTGGTTGTTCAACATAGAAGCTTCTAATCTTGCAACTGGAGCAAAGGTTTCATCATAATTTATGCCTTCTTCTTGATTATGACCTTAAGTCACAAGCCTTGCCTTGTTCCTTGTAAATACTTCTGATTCATCCAACTTGTTTCTGAAAACCCATTTGCATCCAATGATGTTCTCCACTGAAAGATCCCTTGGAATTCTCCATTCCTTTGGTAGCTCTTCCTGTTGCAGAATTTCAACCGGTTGTTTTTCTAGACAGGATTCCAGCTTCTCCAAGGTGATGTTCTATGAATGATTTCATCAAACACCACATGGACAGACTTCTCCACAATTATAAGCCATCAACAACACCAAATCAGACTCTTTATTCTTGAAATTTCTTTACATAGGTCATTGTACCGTCCCGTATCCGGGCGTTGACTAAGTCAAGGTCAAAGTCAACACCAGGAGTCAAAGTCAACACAAGGCGCCTGCCTAGGTGAAGAGACGCCAAGTGCCAGCGTCGTCAAGAAGAGGCATCGCTAGGGCAAGGCGTCGCCTAGGTGAAGGCGTCGTCCAACCAGGGCGTCGCCGGATCAAACATTACTAAAGCAAGGCAATCACAGTGTGGTTCCCCGATACCCATGGGTAGGAAAGACCATGGAGGGAGCGACGCCGTGGGAAGGCCTCAGGTCCCGATGATCCGGGAGAGTGATAAAGAGAAGAGAAAGGTGGCTTCAAGGCCATAGTAACAACACCAGTGTAGGGCAGCCTGACTCGTGAAGTACCCCTGCCGCCCCAGAGACGCCTTTGGGACAGATACGACTCAAGAGGAAGGTCACGTCCAGGGTAGCCGGGTGCAGGGTACGAGAGGAAGACAAATACGCTTTCAAAGTGAGTGACTAGATGATTGGGGGCATGAGTTGGCACCCAAAAAGTCACCCCTTGCGCAGTAGCACTCCCAGGCAGGAGGACTCACACGTAGAGACGTCCCCAGATGGGCAGAAACGCCCCCAAATGGGGTCATGGCGTCGTGAGGCCCTCCACGTGTACGACAGCCAGGTCAGAATAGAAACACCGTTTAGTCAGGTACCAGGTAATTAAAGTCATTCAATACAGTTTCCGTTTCGAGCGTTCAGGTACTGTAATGGCTCCCAAGCGTTTCAACGTCTTAAATGCGCTACGTTTTGTAATTAGACGCCTTAATTGAGCGCGTTACGTTTGTGATTAAAAGCGCTTTAAGGCGCTTTAAATGCTTGGGTAGTTTAAATAGCGCTGGGAATGTTGGGAACGGGGTTCGAAGTTTTGGCAAATTTTCCCAGAATACACTCCAGTTGCTTGCTCGAAGTCGTGAGGCTACGCACAAGGGACTGGAAAAGAGATTGTTTGCCAGAGCGAGAATATACACACAATACACAGTTCTTTTTACCACCTTCAGAGTGCCATACGCGGTGCTCAGATACGGAGGTGCACAGTTTTGGTGTTTCTTGCTGGCTGACTTGAGCGTCGGAGTGCAAACGGCCGCTAGGGCGCCCTTTTGTCCTCTTTTTGCAGGAATCCACAGGTAACCAGTGGGAAGGAGTCCCTAGCTGACGGTTGAGGTCGCGCACAAAGACGTCACAGGAAAACCGGACGGAACATTTGGCGCCCACCGTGGGGCCGATATAAAACATCAGTCCCATCACAAGTTCGAAAAGATCTACCAAGTTACAGTAACGTTTGAGGAAGTTGGAAGAAACCGTGACAATGGCCCCCACCAGACGAAGTACAGCACGCGCAGCCCCAACAGAACTATCCATGCAACAGGTCCTGGAGATAATGCGGGGGCTGCAGGAGGATATGGCGGAGTCGAAGATGGAACAGGAACGCATGCAGGCAGATCTCGAAGCCTCGCATGAGAGGAATGAAGAGCTCCGCCGCGTAAACGAGGAGTTGCGCCGGGGTCTGAGAAATAATCGGGGGCAACGTGAACATGACGAGATGGAGAACCACTCCCCGCCAAGGGAGTTTTCCACTCCCTTCTCGCAGGAGATTCTGGATGCAGTGATCCCGAACACGTTCGCGGGGCCCAAGGTGATCTTCACCGGGATGGAGGACCCTGAGACGCACCTCGCTGCATTTCACACACAGATGGTCCTGGTAGGCGGTTCTGACGCTGCCAAGTGCAAGCTCTTTATGAGCACCTTGACTGGGATGGCTATGGACTGGTTCATCAGCCTCCCGGATGGTCATATCACATCTTTCCGACAACTGTCACGATTGTTCAGGGAGCAATACCTAGCAAACAAAGCCCCGCCGCCGGTCTCCTACGATTTGTTTGATGTGAAACCGGGAGACCCTCAAGGAATACATCAACCGCTTCGGGGCTCAGGTGGTCAAGGTTGGTACGACTGAGGAACCTATGATTGTGTACGCGTTCGTGAAAGGCGTATGCCCCGGTCCTTTCGGAGAATCCATCATTCGCAACCGCCCTAGGACTTTTGCAGAACTACGGCGTCGTGCGGTAGAGCATATCGCTTCTGAGGGAGAGATGTGCGTGAAGCTTACCAGCGTCGTACCCTCACGCCCGAGGGGACCGACGCGAGCTCAACCCGCCAGGGTCAATGAGACCACGACGGGAAGGAAGAAGCCCGAGGGGAGACGCCCCTACGAGGCCATAAAGCCCCAGCCCCGGGGTTCAGCAGGAGGCGATCGCCCGGCCAGAGAAAGAACAAGGCCGGCGAGATACAATTTTATGGTGGAATTGAAGGACCTGATCGCCGTGCCCAATATAGCTGAGAGATTGAGGCGACCAGCGAAGTCCGATAAGGTGTTGGGGCCTCGGAAGGACTCTTGGTGCGAGTTCCACGAGGCTTTCGGTCACCACATTGATAACTGCCTTTCGTTGGGATACCAGCTGGATGAGCTGGTGAGAACCGGGTTTTTGAAGGATTATGTCGCAGAGTCCCCAACGACCGCCACTTTGCCGCCGCTAGCGGAAGAACAAGCGCACGAGACGCCGGTTCTCGGCGAGGTCCATACCATAGCTGGAGGATTTTCCGGCGGAGGTCCCACCGCCTCCCAGCGGAAGAAATACGCGAGGGGGGTTAACTCGATCGAAGAAAGACTCTCGGGTGCACCATGGGAGTCGGACATCGTATTCACGAGAGGGGATCTCAGAGACGTGGTGCCGCACGACAATGACCCCGTGGTCATCTCAGTTGTCACGGCGGGAAGAAAGGTGCACAGAGTACTTGTCGACCAGGGGAGTTCAACAGACGTCATGTTCTGGTCGACATTCAATAAGTTGCGATTATCCCCCGACCTACTGAGGCCCTACACAGGGTGCTTGTATGGGTTTACGGACAACCAGGTGGAAGTCCGAGGCTACCTGGAATTGAGAACTACGTTCACGGACGGAGAGGCCTCACGTACCGAAAGTATCCGGTACTTGGTCGTGAACGCCAGCTCCGCTTACAACATCTTGTTGGGCAGGCCGGCGTTGAACCGGTTGAACGCAGTGGCCTCCACACGCCACATGAAGATGAAGCTTCCAGACCTCAGTGGCAAGGTGATAGTCATTGTACCGACCTGGTAGTCGGGAGTAATGACGTGGCGTCGAGCTATTATATAGGCGTGTTGGATGGGACACCTGGCTGGCAGAAGGGAAGGAAGTCGGGGGGTTCGCGTAGTCGCCAGTTATTAAGTTGGCGTGCTCCGATCTCCATCATACCTAAACCGGCGGTCACCGAGTTGAAGATGAAGTCGCCAGATGTGAACCCAGGCGACCAAGTGATTAGAGATCGCCGAAACAAGGACATCGCCGAAGATGAAGGCAGATAGACACTTCCCAGCTGGCCAGAGGATGAGGTCGAGGGACAGCTTGCTTGAACATATACGGTGAAGCAGGTAGCGCAGATCATGAAGGCGGCCGGCGAGACCACAGGGAAGGTGTGTACGAAGGCACCCGAACTCGCCACCCAGAAGAAATCACGCTTCAGGGCAACTATGCACTGAGTTGTATCATGCATAAGTAACTTAGCCAAAAAACCTGAAGAGTAAGAAGTAGCGCCCAAGTCAAGGATGCTCCAGATGATGGCACGTGTACAGCTGGATGCGAGCCACGTGTCCAGATGTGTAACTGCCAGGAGAGAGAAAGTGCCCAGGTATATAAGAGTTTCCAACGAACTTCTGAGGTACGCACGCGTTTAGATTACTTCTTTACAACTGCGAGAACGAGAGTACGCTGAGAGAGAACTGGTCACGGTTCCTTAGAGTTCTTGAGTTTTACTCTTAAGTAATTGGTAGTTCAGTCGCTGACTTGGGCGTCGGAGCGTGATCGGCCGCAGCGGCGCCGTTTCGTCTTTTGCAGGTTCTTGAGGTGGAATCACGGTGAAGGACGGAGGCTAACACGGTGTAGAAGTCGATCCAAGTCTGACGAGGCAAAGCTCCAGCATTTTGGTCAACAGGCAGGATCATCAGGCGCCCACCGTGGGGCCGTGTAAAACCTGTTCCCATCCACAGCGTGAGTTCTTGGAGATTCCTGCGGTTTCTGTTTGGTTGTGTGCTGGTGCAACCATTTTCCGCTGTTCATCTAAGTTTCGTTCGGTAGTTTCTCGTTTTCCACCGTTCGTTTGAGTTTTGTTCGGTGAGGTGAGGTTTTTTGCTGCTGACGCGAGTTTTAATTGGTGAGATCTGAGTTCTGTTGCTCGTTTGGATCTTCGTGGAAGAAGCGTTGGTTTTTGGTGGAGTTGCGAGTTTCTGTGAAGGTTCGTTGTGTTCTTGAAGCTTTTCGGAGTTTCGCGAAGTTCTGACCGATTGATCGCTGAATCGATCGTCGCTGAAGAAGGTGTTGTTCATCGCTCTCTGTGATTCGTCAAGATTTCATGAGAAAAATGAGAAGCAACCGTTCAAGTCCAGTTGCGCCCGTTGCTGCTGAAGGCGCCATGACTATGGCGCAGATGGTGGAAATCATGCGTTCGCTGCAGGCGAATGTGGAAGCCTCGCGTATAGAGCAGGCAAGAATGCACGAGGACCTGGTCGCCTCTCGGGCCAGAAATGATGAGCTCAGCAGAGTGACTGAGGAACTGCGTCAAGCTCTTCAGGAGCAGCGAGGGCGTCCAGTCGCTGAAGAGGTCGCGCCGTCAACGCCGCCTCGCGTTTTCCCTATACCTTTCGCTCAGGCGATTACAGACACGCCTATCCCTGCGAGTGTGGTACCTGTGAAGGCTGTTTTTACCGGCGTGGAGGATCCTGAGGCACATCTGATGGAAGAGGCCCAAGCACAAGCCCACATGCAAGCCCACCAAAGGGTAGATTTAGGCCAACCATAGAGTTATGGCCAAGAGGATCCAAGAAGACGTTCTTTTACATGTTCAAATGCCATAAACTCTAGGGTAGAGTTTATTTGTCAAAATTAGCATAAGAACTTTATTTGTAATTTTCTTAGAATTAATTTTGGCACCTAAAACACCAACCTAGGTAAACTTAGAGTTTCTAAAAAAAACCTCTAAATTTACCAAGGCCGGTCTAGAACGCCCATGGAGGGGGTGAGCATAAAAACTAGACACACCCCTCCCCATGTGCTCATTTGTGCACCCATGTGCCATGTGCACCCATGTGCTTCACTTTTACATTTCATTTGGCTAGCATTAGGGTTGCATTATGGTCCTCCTTAGCCTATAAAAGGAGGAGCCTACACCTTGTATTTTCAAGTTTATTGTGAGTAGTTATGCTGCCATTTTGTGCCAAGCTTTGCTTCTCCCTAGAATTCTAGGCTCTAAACTTCATCTCCTTCACCTCTCCTTGGGTTGGCCGAACCTCCCTAGCTTCATACTCATCATGCACCTTCAAGATCAACACCACTCTTAGGAGGATCTTGCTCACACACCTTCATAGCTTCCGCACCACTTTTCCTTACATGATTCAAGAAGACCTTCATGAAATGCCATCAACATCTCACCACGTTCCATACGCAGATGATGCTATCAGGAGGATCAGACGCCGTGTACTGCAAGATGTTTGTGAGCACACTCCAGGGAACGGCGCTGGAATGGTTTGTGAGCCTGCCTACAGGTCACATAACCAACTTCCAACAGTTTTCGAAGATCTTCGTCGAGCAGTACATAGTGAACAAGGCGCCGCCCAGAGTATCTTATGATCTGTTTGACATAAGGCAGTACCAGGAAGAGTCCCTCAGGGACTACTTGAATCGTTTTGGGGCTCAGATGGTCCGCTCGCCGGCGAAGGACGAAGAGATGTTGGTCTACGCGTTCAAGAAGGGCGTGCTGCCGGGACCCTTCTGCGAGGCGTTGATCAGGGCTCACCCCGCCACATTTGCTGAGGTTAGGCGACTTGCGGTGGCCCACATTGCCGATGAAAGTGAGGTCGCCGAGAAGAGGGGAAGCGTGGCTCCCGCTAGGCCACGTGCCCAGACCAGGATCCAGCCACAAAGGGTGCTGGAGACAGCGGCGGCCAAGAGGGATCAGAGGACTCGCCATCCTTACGATCCAAGGAAGAACAAAGGCAGGGGCCCAAGCCGCTCTCAACCAGCACGCCGGGAGTACAATCGCCTGCCAAAGCACAAGTTTGTCATGGGATTGGCGGACCTGATGGCCATTCCCAATATATTAGCTAGGCTGAAGGCGCCCGAGAAGGTGGGTGATAAGGTGTTGGGACCAAAGCCAGACGCCTGGTGCGAATTCCACCAGGGCTTTGGCCACACCGTGGACTCATGCTTAGCTTTAGGATACCAGCTCGACGACCTGGTCAAGAGCGGGTTCCTAAATGATTATTTGCTGGATAGAAGGACAGGGGGCGCGTCGAGCTCCCATCCAGCAGGTGGTGAGGCTCAGCAGCACGAGATGCCTACCCACGGAGAAATCCACACTATTGCGGGAGGTTTCTCGGGCGGTGGATGCACCGCGTCACAGAGGAAGAAGTATGCGAGGTCTGTGATGATGGTGGATATGTTTGAGGACCACTCGCCGGATGTGGACATTATGTTCACAAAGCAAGATCTTCGGGACGTTGTGCCTCATGACAACGACCCCATAGTCATCTCGCTGATCACAACAGGAAGGAAGGTCCACAGGGTTCTGGTGGACCAAGGAAGCTCGGCAAACGTGATGTTCTGGCCGACTTTCACACAGTTGGAGCTACCCCTTGACCAGCTGAGGCCCTATGGAGGGTGTTTGTATGGTTTCGCTGGTGACCAGGTGGAGGTCAGGGGGTACATTGAGTTGAGGACTACGTTTACAGATGAGGCGGGTTCGAGAACAGAGAAAATCAAGTACCTTGTCGTAAACGGTCCTTCAGCATACAACATTCTGCTGGGAAGACCCACGCTCAACAGAATAGGCGCTATACCTTCGACCCGGCACATGAAGGTGAAGCTGCCGTCTATGGAGGGGGTGGTGATCACCATCAAATCCGACTAGAAAGAAGCGAAGAAGTGCTATAAGAATAGCCTGAAGAACAAGAGGTCAGTGAGTTACGTGACAACCACCCCGCCTCCTGGTGTGCAGCCCAGGCCAACGGTAATAGAGGAGACCGCCGGAAGCGACGTGGTGATGGTGTATGCTGAGCTGGGGGAGGGGAACGACGGTCTAGAGGAAGAAGAGGCGAGGAATCGCCCTGAGGAAGCGAGGGAGCTGGGAATCGCCAGGGCGGTGATCGCCAGAGAAACCAGACCAAAACCCGTCGAGCAGTGGCTCGAAAGAGAGATCGGGGGAAAGATCTTCAAGCTGGGGAGATCTCTGGAAGTTAAGCTCCAGGACCAGATCGCCAAGGTGATAGAGCGGCATCTGGATGCGTTCGCGTGGTCCGCTTCGGACATGCCCGGGATCGACCCGACTTCTTGTGCCATCATTTGGCGATGGACAGCCAGGTGAGGCCGGTACGGCAGAGGAGAAGGAAGTTCAACGAGGAGAGGAGGCAAGCGATTAGAGACGAAACCCAGAAGCTCCTTGCTGCAGGCCATATCAGGGAAGTCCAGTACCCTGAGTGGCTAGCTAATGTCGTGGTGGTGAAGAAGAGCAACGGGAAATGGCGCATGTGCGTCGACTTCACCGATCTGAACAAGGCTTGCCCAAAGGATTCATATCCTTTGCCAAGCATAGACGCCCTGGTGGACAGTGCTGCAGGGTGTAAGTTGTTGAGTTTCCTGGATGCCTTCTCGGGGTATAACCAGATCAAGATGCATCCCATGGATGAAGAAAAGACTGCCTTCATGACCGAGAGATCGTGCTACTGCTACAAGGTGATGCCATTTGGGCTGAAGAATGCGGGGGCCACGTACCAGAGGTTGATGGATCGGGTACTTGCACCAATGCTGGGAAGAAATGTGCAAGCATATGTAGATGACATGGTCGTGACCTCGCCAGAGAAGAGCAAGCACGTTGCGGACTTGGAGGAATTGTTTACTACGATCGCCAAGTTTAGATTAAAGCTGAATCCCGAGAAGTGCATTTTTGGCGTGGAGGCTGGGAAGTTCTTGGGTTTCCTCTTAAATGAGAGAGGAATAGAAGCCAACCCTGATAAGTGTGCTGCCATCTTGGCGATGAGGAGCCCCACGACCGTGAAGGAGGTGCAGCAGCTCACGGGTCGGATGGCCGCCCTGTCTCGCTTCGTGTCGGCTAGCGGAGAGAAGGGCCATCCATATTTCCAGTGTTTAAGGCAGAATAACAAATTTACCTGGACGAAGGAGTGTGAAGAAGCCTTCGTCAGGCTTAAAGAGTACCTGGCGAGCCCGCCGGTTTTGTGCAAACCGCTGATGGGGACCCCTCTCAGGTTGTATTTTGCTGTAACTGAGAGGGCGGTGAGTGCGGTGCTCGCCCAAGACCAAGATCAGGCTCAAAAGCCTATTTATTTTGTCAGCAAGGTGCTGCAAGGCCCCGAAGTAAGATATCAGGCCTTGGAGAAAGCTGCACTAGCAGTAGTCTTTTCGGCAAGAAGGTTACGCCACTATTTTCATAGTTTCACAATATTGGTGATGACCGACTTGCCCATCCCGAAGGTCATGAAGAAGCCCGACGTCGCCGGGAGAATGGTGAAGTGGGCGGTAGAGCTGTCGGAGTTCGATATTAAGTATGAGCCCCGAGGTCCGATCAAGGGGCAGATCTTCGCAGATTTCGTGGTCGAGCTCTCGTCAGAAGCGACACGAGTTGAGGGGGATGACTTCCGTTGGGTGCTTTCAGTGGACGGATCGTCGAACCAGCAGGGCAGTTGATGGAGATCAAGCCCAAGAGAACATGGAGGCCACTCATCAAGCTCAAGAAGAGGTGGAGGCACAAATGGAGGACGCCCATGGAGGTCAAAGTCCACCTCAAAGGATTACAAGAAGCATGTTCAAAGCCTTGGGAGCTAGAGGACATTTATTTTCTCTTTTTGTAGTGTCTTTAGTTGAAGGTGCTTAGAGGGAAACCTTAGAAACCTCTTTTGTTATAGCATCTTTTAGGTTTTAGTTAGGAGCTTTAGGGGGGTGTATTAGTAGATAGGTGTAGGAGTAGAATAGGGGGTGCCAAAGTGAAGGAAAGGATCACACCTTCCTTGCTTTGTTTTTGAGCGCCGGTTCTAGCTTGTTTTGGAGGGAATTTTGATTTGTTTTAGCTTTCAATTTTCAGCACCTTAGGCTATAAATAGAGGTGCCTTCCTTGTAAATTTCAGATTTGAATTGATCTAAAGAAACTATACTCAAAATTGGAGTGAGCATTTGGAGAGCTTTTGAGCTTCTACTCTAGTCTTATCTTGAAGGACCATGGTTTCCTCAAGTGGCGGCTTCCACACTCATCTAGGAGCATCCATACTTCTAGTGGCGTGATCATCCAACCTATCTTCCATCTTCATGAGCATTCTCTTCTCCTTCCTTTCTTCTCTTTTAATTACTCTTGTTGTCTTGTGTTCTTGAGCATGTTTTGGTTCGGCTATTCCATTTTCCAGCACATGTGTTCTGTTTTTGTTTTCAATTCCTTTTATGTTCGGTTCTTATGTGTTCTTGCCTAATTTCTGTTCGGTCTTCTCTTTTTATAATTCCTTTGTTGATTCAATTTGACAATATTTGGTTCAACCAAATGAGTTTGGGATTTGGTACTTGTTATTGGTGAGTTCTTGACTTAGAACCATGATCCAACTTCTAAGAAAGTGCCTCTATATTTTCCAGCTCAAGGTGATTCCTCAAAGTGTCAAGTATCTTGTTCTATGTGGCTATTGGAATCACATCAGCAGTGGTGCTGGAGTCATCTTGGAAGGGCCCAACGGCGTGCTGATCGAGCAGTCCCTGAGATTTGCCTTCAAGGCCAGCAACAATCAAGCAGAATATGAGGCGCTGATCGTCGGTATCTTGCTGGCTAAGGAAATGGGAGCTAGGGTGCTAATGGCTAAGAGTGACTCACTGCTGGTCACAGGACAAGTAACAGGCGAGTTCCAGGCCAAGGAGCCACAAATGGCGACTTACCTGGAATATGTGCAGGAGTTGAAGAGTTCCTTTGCCTCCTTTGAGGTAGTGCATGTGCCCAGAGAGCAGAATGCCCGAGCTGACTTGCTAGCTAAGCTCGCCAGTTCGGGCAAGGGGGGTAGGCAGAGGACGGTGATTCAAGAAACTCTGAAGACGCCCAGAGCATTTGTGGCGGATCACCTGGTTCTTCAGATAAGCAAGTCGACGGAGAAAGCGGCGAGGAGTCACAGGTCCTTGACTCAAGAGACCCTGAGGTCGCCAAGAATAAAAGCATGTCGGGGAGAAAAGGTGAACATGACGCAGGTCTGCACGACCCATGAGCCAGACACCTGGGTAACACAGTACAAGCGATGCCTGGCGGATGGCCTCCTCCCGCTGGATCCGACGGAGGCTAGGAAGATAAAGAAGAATTCTAGCAAGTTCACAATGATTGATGGCGAGTTGTACAGGTTTGGGTTCACTCACCCACTCCTGGAGTGTGTGCATGGCGGGAAATGTACAAGAGTTATGGCAGAGCTCCATGAAGGGGTATGTGGAAGCCACGTCGGGGGTCGAGCTCTGGCCGCCAGGACCCTCCGTGCTGGTTACTACTGGCCTACGATGAGAGAAGACTGCAAGAAGTATGCACAGTGTTGCAAGCAGTGTCAGCAGCACGCCGATTGGCACAAGGCGCCTCCCGAGGAGTTGAAGTCGATTTACAGCCCTTGGCCGTTTCACACGTGGGGGATCGATATTCTGGGACCCTTTCCATTGGCGATCAGGCAGATGAAGTACTTGGTGGTGGCGATTGAGTATTTCACCAAGTGGATCGAAGCAGAACCAGTGGCCCAGATCACCGCACACAAGATCGAGGGTTTCGTGTGGAAGAACGTTGTGTGCCGGTTTGGTGTGCCCAAGCGCCTGGTGTCGGACAACGGGACTCAGTTTGCAAGTCACCTGTTGAAGAAGCTGTGCGAAGGGGTGGGAATTCAACAAGTATTTGCATCCGTCGAGCAACCTCAGACGAATGGCCAAGTAGAGTCAGCCAATCGGGTGTTGCTAAGAGGTTTGAAGAGAAGGCTAGAGAAAGCCAAAGGAAGTTGGGCTGAGGAGGTACCCCGTATAGTCTGGGCGTACCACACCACTGAGCAGTCGGGAACCCATGAGACCCCGTTCAGTTTGGTTTACGATTGCGACGCAATGATTCCAGTGGAGATCCAGGAGAGCTCGCCGAGATTCCAGAACTTTGCAGCGGAAGACTCGAATGAGGAAAGAAGGCTGAATCTGGATTTGCTGGATGAGGTCAGGGAGGAGGCGAGATTGAAAGCTGAGGCGGTGAAAAGAAGGATTGAACGAAGATATAACTCGAAGGTGATGCCAAGACAGTTCAGAGAAGGCGACCTGGTGATGAGGAAGGCCCACCAGTACGAGATGGAGAACAAGCTGTTGCCTAAGTGGACGGGACCGTTCAGAATAACCGAGGCGCTCGGGAACGGCGCCTACCGCTTAGAAACATTGGAAGGAGGGGCGATTCCTCGCACTTGGAACGCCACGCACCTCAAGTTATATTACAGTTAAGAACTTTGTAAGTAAAAACAAACACGAAGAGCTTTACAATGTTTATGTTAAAATAGTTTGGAGGGGGCACTCTTTTTTCCCTAAGGAGGGTTTTTAATGAGGCCGCCCAATAAAGAAGAGTTTTCAAAGTTTAAAGTGTTTTAGATTCCATGCTTGTTGTTTTCCGAAAGTTTTGAAGAAAGACCTTGTCACTTATATGTGATTTAAGGCGAGTTGAAGTTATGTTGCATGCTTTCTAAAAAGTTTCTAAGTCCCCATCGTCTTTCGGCGATTGGCGGCATCAGTTAAAGTTTAAGTCCTCATCGTCTTTCGGCGATCGGAGGCACCAGTTAAAAGACCTCAACGCCCTCGCGCGTCCTGAGGCGAGATAAAGACCTCCTCGCCGTCGAGCGAGTGCAGGCGAGGAAGAGTAAAAAGTCCTCAGTGCTTCCAGAGGAGAGAAGATGTAGCCTCTGGGGCAATGTAGAGGCACCAGTAAAATGTCCTCAGTGCTTCCAGAGGAGAGAAGATGTAGCCTCTGGGGCAATGTAGAGGCACCAGCAAAAAGTCCTCAGTGTTTCTGGGGGAGAGAAGATGTAGCCCCTGGGGCAATGTAGAGGGACGAGATAAAGACCTTCTTGCCGATGAGCGAGTTCAGGCGAGTTAAAGACCTTCTCGCCGATGAGCGAGTTCAGGCAAGAGAAAATCCTTCTCGTCTTGAACGAGTTCAGGTATGGTGTGAAGGGCGGAAGAAGTTTGGAGGGTGGCTAAGGTAGGTTCGAAGAGAACGCCTAGCCACCCGGTCTCTTGTTCTGAAGCTCAGGGAAGTAAAGAAGGATCCGAAAGGCGCCTCTACCCCCAGATAAAGGAACAATGACCAAGTTGAGAAGGCAAGAGGAAGCTGGAATCGCCAAGAGTCTTTGGCGACCAGGAGAAATTCAAGCAATGGCGAGAAAGTTAAAGACCCGTTTTGATGAAGCAGATCGGGTGAGTGGTGTCTTAAGCCATTAGTTGGGTTGAAGTTCGTTATTTGAAGAGTGATTTCACGCTAAGGTTCATTACCTTGAGGTTACAAGTTGTTAGAGAGTTTTTGTTCGAAAATCGGCGGTTCGAAGCAGTTAAGTATATGTTTGCGCTTACGAAATTACTAAGTTAATTTCGTTGAAGTGAATTATGCAAGAAGAAATAAAGCAGACAGAGAAGTTATGGGAAGAAATACAAAGGCTTTATCGTAAAGTAAACATCAGTTCAAGGTACATATACAGAAAAAGGGGAAAATCTATTACAATTACGTGTAAGGAGAAAGCATAAGAGTCGTGGATGGAGGGCAGCAATCAATCTTCAGAAGGAACCACCTTCCCGTCCACCACCTCGTTGTTAAGAGACACCATGGTAAGATCTAAGTCAGGGTACAGGCAGGCGAACTGTTCCCGGGCGGCCTCGAATCCAGCAGCAAGAATCTGGGCAGAGCTCAGCTCAAGTTCTTCGATTTGTTTCTTTAGCCCCTCGTTCTGCTGCTTCAGCTCTTCAGCTTGTTTCTTAAGTTCTTCAACTGTTTCTCGAGCTTGAAGAAGGTCTTCAGCAACCTTCTTGGATTCTGCCTACACCTGGGCCAGCTCTGCGGCGATCTTCCCGTTTTCTTCGTTGGCTTCAACGAGCTTGGCCACGGTGTCGTCTCTCTCCTTTTCCACCTTCCCCAAGAAGACCTCCCGATCGGCTGACCTTTGTTCGAGCTTCTTTACCTTGGCGGCGTCGGCTTTGATCAACGCCTCCAGGTCAACTACTTTGACGCGATAAGGTACCAGCTTGCTCTCCAACTCAATTTTCTCTTGAGCCAAGAGCTGCACCTTATGGCGTAGATCGGTGGCCTCCTTGTGTGCCACCCGGAGCTCCGTGCTCATAGCATCTTCAACTCGGGAGTGTTCGATTTCGGCGAGTGTTAGGTTGCAAGATAACCTCTCTGCCTCGATCCTTATGCTGCGATTCTCCGCTCGGAGTGTGAAGATGTCATCTTGGAGCTTCCTAGTGGAACTCTCCACAGCTTTGGATATGATGGAGGGGAAATCCTCCGCCATCATCTTCAGTTTTGCTGAAAAGGGCTCCCACACCCTTTTGACCTCAAGAGAGAGGTTTGCTTGTGGAGGCACCGGGGGGGCTTCTTGTTGGTTCTCGCCGCCACCTTCTTGAGTTGGTTGTGGAATGAGCGCTTCTTGGCGTGGTGGCGACGTTGGGGATTCGGTGATAAGGATTGGAGAATGGTGAGCACCCTCATCCCCGACTGGTGCAGCATTTGCAGTTGAGGCATTTGAAGGAGGACCCCCTCCAGCTGATACATAAGGCGTGGAGGCGCTCGGGGGGTTCTCCATGAAGTTAGGCTCGGCAGCCTCAACCACAGGGAGTGCAGACGCCAGTGGAACCGCTTGGACTGGCGAGGCGGGAGCTGGTGGAGGAAGCAATGCTGGAGGTGGAGCTGGTGTGGAAGGAGGTGTTGATGTTGGAGGAGGAGGTGGAGCAGATGGTGAAGAAGGCGCCACCCTCTTCCTCTTGGTGATGAGGCCATCTTCAGTCGCCTCATCGTCTTCTTCTTCTTCCTCATGAACCACTTGAGGGGTTTTCCTCTTTGGTTTCCTGAGGATAAGCTTTTTGCGCTGGTTGGCAGGCTGGGCCTCGGGTGGAGTTGGGCCTTTGGGTGGCGATCTGCCCTGTGCGGCGGCGATCTCCACCACTGAGTTTGGCACGGTCTGGGAACCCGATGCCAACCCGTGGGCTCGGGCGAGCGCCCTTAGTTCAGCAAGTTTTCCTTGGCCCAACATGCGATCTGCATAATGCAAATGTGCATGGGTTAGTTCAGAGAAGAAGGTAAACACATAAGTCAGTATGCAGCAAAAGCAGATAAGTGGTGCAGAAAATAAAACCAAAGTCTTGTGCACAACACACAACACGCCCAGAAACAGTTAGCAGAGGTAATGCCAAAGTAAAGACTTAGACGTTGAGGCGAGTTCTAACCTATGCGAACTTCGAGTTGATCTTCGAAGAACTCGTAGGAGATGAGTGTAGTGGTGAGGAAAGTAATATTGGCGTCTGCCACACTCTTCCAGAAGAAGCATAGATCCTTGTCCAAAGCACCCATGCTATCAGGACTTCTTGGCCTCCTGAAGCTTCCCTTGGACTCTTTATTCCCCTTGTTTACCCAATACAAGGGGAAGCCGTCGAGCAGTGAGGCGTCCTTGTCGTTCGGGCGCACTTGGACAAACTTGCCCTTCCAGTCTTTCGGCGATGTTTAAAAGCAAAGTCTAGAACAATGCCGCATGGACTCTACACCCCTTTGCCGATTGCAAATGCTCCTTGGGAAGACATTAGCATGGATTTCATTTTAGGACTTCCTAGGACTGCAAGAGGCCATGACTCTATCTTTGTGGTAGTGGACCGTTTTAGCAAAATGTCCCACTTTATTCCATGCCACAAAGTGGATGATGCTCAAAATATTTCTAAACTCTTCTTTAGAGAAGTGGTGAGACTCCATGGTCTCCCTAGAAGTATAGTGTCCGATAGAGATCCCAAGTTTATAAGCCACTTTTGGAAAACTCTTTGGGGTAAACTTGGAACAAGACTACAATTTTCAACTTCTTGTCATCCTCAAACGGATGGGCAAACTGAGGTAGTCAATCGATCTCTTGGAACTATGCTTAGGGCTATCATGAAGGGCAGCCACAAATCTTGGGATGAGTACCTTCCCCACATTGAATTTGCTTATAATAGAGTAGTTCACAAGACTACTAATGCTTCTCCTTTTGAGGTAGTATATGGTTTCAATCCTCTCACGCCCATGGACTTGATACCCCTTCCTAATCCACAAGATTTTGTGCATAAGGAAGGAGTACTCAAAGCTGATTTTATCAAGAAAATGCATGAGAAGATTAAAATTCAAATACAACAACAAAATGAGAAGTATACAAAATACAACAACAAAGGGAAGAGAGAAATAATTTTTGAGGAAGGAGACTTAGTTTGGCTTCACCTTCGCAAAGATAGATTTCCAAATCAAAGGAAGTCCAAACTAAGTCCCCGAGGTGATGGACCTTTCCAAGTTCTCAAGCGAATCAACAACAATGCATACAAGTTGGACCTACCTCTTGAATATGGAGTACATGACACTTTTAATGTAATTGATCTTTCTCCATTTGTAGGTACCAATGACAGTGACGAGCTGGATTTGAGGACAAATCCTTTCCAAGGGGGAGGGGATGATGGAGGAGGGCCAAGCACACCTACCCAAGGAAGCCAAGGCACAAGCCAAGGAGAGCGTCTAGACCAAGACCAAGACCACGGAGAGCGTCTAGGACGTACAAGTGAGCGTCTAGGACGTGAAGGTGAGCGTCTAGGACGTGAAGGAGGGAGGCTATCCATGGAGCTAGACCGTCTAGGACCCCTTACAAGATCAATGGCCAAACATATTCAAACACAAGCAAATGAGGCCACGGATGGAAGAGAGAAGGCTTTGTATATGTTTGCATAAAGGCCCATTGGGGGTACTTAGTAGATAGGATAGTGTAGGAAGCATTTTTGGAAGGAAACATTCTAGAATGTAGGGTTTGATGGCCGGTCATTGCTTGGCACATGGCTTAGCATTTAGATTTAATTTTTGGTTTTCTTTTCTTGTAATTTAGCTTACAAGTTACGTCCACAAATAGCCTATAAATAGGAAGGCTATCTCATTGTATTTGACAAGTTTAATTGAGTATTGTTATGCTGCCAATTTTGTGCACTAGCTTTACTTCTCCTAGAAATCTAGGCTATAAACTTCAATCCTTTCACCTTTCTCCCTTGAGCTGGCCAAACCTCTCAAACCCATACTCATCATGCACCTTCAAAGCCAACACAACTCCTAGGAGGGCTTTGTTTCACTCACCCATTGCTTCCGCATCACTTTCACTACTTTGATTCAAGAAGAACACATGAAATGCCATCAGGATCGACCTCCCAGCGATCCCGTTCAGACTCACCCACAGGCGATCTCCTGGGTGTTTGGCTTCGAAGAGGAAGGGAAAGACGTTCACTGACGCTGGCAGCCCCAGATGGTCGCACATGATCTGGAACGCCCTCACGAACGCCCAGCTGTTGGGATGGAGCTGGGCGGCGGCGATGTCGAGCTCGGTAAGAAGCTCCCTTTCAAAACGAGTGAAGGGAAACCTAAGTTTCACCTTCTTGAACAGAGTGGGGTAGACGAAGCAGAACAACCCGCCGTTGTTCCCTTTGTCGTCGGCGCACACTGGCATGTCGGGGGAGCAATGTAGCACCACCATCTTGTCGTCATGCTCCTTGTGGAACGACAGGTGAGGCTCGTCCCCTTTCTTCAGTCGAAGAACTGCCCCAGCAGAGTTTACTGAGGAGGTTTCCTTCAGCAAGGTCGGGGTGGCCCATAGGTATAATTTTTTGAAGTCTGGGGAAGGAACGGAGGCTCCTCCGGCAACAGGTGGAGTAGCCTGAGCCAGGTTAGAGCGGGAGGGTGCAGGCCTCTCAGCCTGAGAAGAAGAAGCACCAGGTGCTCGCAGTGGGTTGTGTGCTTGAGATGAGGGGTTTCGTGACGAGGGAGGAGGATTTGGGGTGATCTTTGAGCGAGCCATCGCGGAAACTGCAAAGGAAGAAGAAAAGAAAAGATGATCAGGGTTCGCAGAGGCTGACTCGATCGTGAAAGAAGGGTGAAAAACGAACGAACGAAGGTTCATTGTAACAAAGACGAAGCCCTAAGTTACGAGAAAGGAGAAATAGAAGAAACAGCCCACAGCGTATGCATCAGACAGTTAAAGGATGATGCGAATCGGTTAAAATGCAGGAAAAATCAGCAGAAGAAGTAAAAGGGGTACCTTTTTATGATCGGAAGAATGATGAAGGAAGTTGGTGATTCAGGAGGTTGAAGAACGTCGTGAGCTTTTGCAGAAGAAAGTTGAAGAGTCTGAGAAAATGAAGAAGTGATAGAACAGTGAAGAGAAATGGGTTTAAGGGTTTTTCGAATGGGTTTGGAAAGCGCAAACGGCAATTAAAGGTAACCGTTGATGAAGCCACGTGTCGAGCGATTGGAGGAGAGGTTGGTGGAGCGTCAGGAAAGAAGAAGGTACAACCGCTTGGAATTCTGCGCCAGCGCCACGTAGATCGGTGTTGACGTGACTCCTTTAGTCTTTTCGCTGGACAAGTCTTCGCTTAAGACTGGGAGGCTTGTGTACCACCCTGGTAGTCGGAAGTGATGACGTGGCATCAAGCTATTGTATAGGCGTGTTGATGGGACGCCTTGTTGGCAGAAGGGAAGGAAGTCGGGGGGCTCGTGTAGTCGCCAGTTATTAAGTTGGCGTGCTCCGATCTCCAGCACACCAGAACCGGGGGTCACCGAGTTTAAGATGAAGTCGCCAGATGTAAACCCAGGCGACCAAGTGATCAGAGATCGCCGAAGATGAAGATGGTGCAGATCATGAAGGCGGCCGACGAGACCACAGGGAAGGTGTGTACGAAGGCACCCTAGCTCGCCAATCCAGTAGAGATCGCACTCCAGGACAACTATGCACTGAGTAGTATCATGCATAAGTAACTTAGCCAAAGGAGAGTCAGAAGTAGCGCCCAAGTCCAGGAGGCTCCAGATGATGGCACGTGTACAGCTGGATGCGAGCCACGTGTCCAGATGTGTAACTGCCAGGAGAGAGAAAGTGTCCAGGTATATAAGGGTTTCCCAACGAACTTCTGAGGTACGCACGTTCAGATTCTTCTTTACGCTTGCGAGTTCTTGAGTATACTGAGAGAGAACTGGTTCACGGTTCCTTGAGAGTTCTTGAGTGTTACTCTTAGTATTTGGTGGTTCAGTCACTGACTTGGGCGTTGGAGTGCGATCGGCCGCCGCGGCGGCGTTCTGTTCTTTCGCAGGTTCTTGTGGTGGATCGCGGTGAAGGACGGAGGTTGACGCGGCGCACACGTCGATCCAAGTTTGACGAGGCAAAGCCCCAACGTTTTGGTCAACAGGCAGGATCATCAGGCGCCCACCGTGGGGCCGTGTAAAACCTGTTCCCATCCACAGCGTGAGTTCTTGGAGGTTTTTGCAGTTTTCTGTGTGGTTGTGTGCTGGAGCAACCATTGTTCGCTGTTCGTCTAGATTTGTTCGGTGATTTTGCACTTTCCACCGTTCGTTTGGGTTCTTGTTCGGTGAGGTGAAGTTTTTTGCTGCTTGCGCGAGATTTGTTCGGTGAGATCTGAGTTCTTTGGCTCGTTTGGTTTTTCGTGGGAGAAGCGGTGGTTTCTGGTGGAGTTGCGGGTTTCTGTGGAGGTTTTCTGTGTTCTTGAGGTTTCTTTCGCAGTTCCGCGAAGTTCTGACCGATTAATCGCTGAGTTGATCGTCGCTGAAGAAGGTCTTGTTCGTTCCTCTCTGTGATTTGCCAAGTTTTCATGAGAAAAATGAGAAGCAACCGTTCAAGTCCAGTTGCGCCCGTTGCTGCTGAAGGCGCCATGACTATGGCGCAGATGGTGGAAATCATGCGTTCGTTGCAGGCGAATGTGGAAGCCTCGCGTATAGAGCAGGCGAGAATGCATGAGGACCTGGTCGCCTCTCGGGCCAGGAATGATGAGCTTAGCAGAGTGACTGAAGAACTGCGTCAAGCTCTTCAAGAGCAGCGAGGGCGCCCAGTCGCTGAAGAGGTCGCACCGTCAACGCCGCCTCGTGTTTTTCCTATGCCTTTCGCTCAGGCGATTACCGACACGCCTATCCCTACGAGTGTAGTACCTGTGAAGGCTGTTTTCACTGGCGTGGAGGATCCTGAAGCTCATCTCACCACGTTCCATACGCAGATGATGCTGTCAGGAGGGTCAGACGCCGTGTACTGCAAGATGTTTGTGAGCACACTCCAGGGAACGGCGCTGGAATGGTTTGTGAGCCTGCCTACAGGTCACATAACCAACTTCCAACAGTTCTCTAAGATCTTTGTCGAGCAGTACATCGTGAACAAGGCACCGCCCAAGGTGTCTTATGATTTGTTCGATATAAGGCAGTATTAGGGAGAATCCCTCAGGGATTACCTGAATCGTTTTTGGGGCGCAAATGGTCCGATCGCCGGCCAAGGATGAAGAAATGCTGGTCTATGCATTTAAGAAGGGCGTGCTGCCGGGACCATTCTGCGAGGCATTGATCAGGGCTCACCTTGCCACGTTTGCTGAGGTTAGGCGACTTGCGGTGGCCCACATCGCCGATGAGAGTGAAGTCGCTGAGAAGAGAGGAAACGTGGCTCCCGCTAGGCCACACGCCCAGACCAGGATCCAGCCACAGAGGGTGCTGGAGACAGCGGCGGCCAGGAGGGATCAGAAGACTCGCCATCCTTATGATCCAAGGAAGAACAAGGGCAGGGGCCAAGGGCGCCCGCAACCAGCACGCCGGGAGTATAATCGCCCGCCAAAGCACAAGTTTGTCATGGGATTGGTGGACCTGATCGCCATTCCCAATATATCAGCTAGGTTGAAAGCGCCCGAGAAGGTGGGCGATAAGGTGCTGGGACCAAAGCCAGACGCCTGGTGTGAGTTTCACCAGGGCTTTGGCCACACCGTGGATTTGTGCTTGGCTTTAGGATACCAGCTCGACGATCTGGTCAAGAGCGGGTTCCTAAACGACTACCTGCTGGATAGAAGGACAGGGGGTGCGTCGAGCTCCCAACCAGCAGGCGGTGAGGCTCAGCCGCACGAGATGCCTACTCACGGGGAAATCCACACCATTGCAGGAGGTTTCTCGGGTGGTGGATGCACCGCATCACAGAGGAAGAGGTATGCGAGGTCTGTGATGACGGTGGATATGTTTGAAGACCACTCGCCGGATGTGGACATTACGTTCACCAAGCAAGATCTTCGGGACGTTGTGCCTCATGACAACGATCCCATAGTCATCTCGTTGATCACGGCAGGAAGGAAGGTCCACAGGGTTCTGGTGGACCAAGGAAGCTCGGCAGACGTGATGTTCTGGCCGACTTTCACGCAGTTGGAGCTACCCCTTGACCAGCTGAGGCCCTATGGAGGGTGTTTGTATGGTTTCGCTGGTGACCAGGTAGAGGTCAGGGGGTATATCGAGTTGAGGACTACGTTTACAGATGAGGCGGGTTCGAGAACAGAAAATATCAAATACCTTGTCGTGAACGCTCCTTCAGCATACAACATTCTGTTGGGAAGGCCCACGCTCAACAGAATAGGCGCTATACCGTCGACCCGGCACATGAAGGTGAAGTTGCCGTCTATGGAGGGGGTGGTGATCACCATCAAATCCGACCAGAAAGAAGCGAAGAAGTGCTATGAGAATAGCCTGAAAAACAAGAGGTCGGTGAGTTACGTGACAACCACCCCGCCTCCTGGTGTGAAGCCCAGATCGACGGTAATAGAAGAGACCGCCAGAAGAGACGTGGTGATGGTGGATGCTGAGCTGGGGAGGGGAACGCCGGTTTAGAGGAAGAAGAGGCGAGGAATCGCCCTGAGGAAGCGAGGGAGCTGGGAATCGCCAGGGCGGTGATCGCCAGAGAAACCAGGCCAAAACCTGTCGAGTAGTGGCTCGAGAGAGAGATCGGGGGAAAGATCTTCAAGCTGGGAAGATCTCTGGAGGTCGAGCTCCAGGACCAGATCGCCAAGGTGATAGAGCGGCATCTGGATGCGTTTGCATGGTCCGCTTCGGACATGCTCGGGATCGATCCCGACTGCTTGTGCCATCACTTGGCGATGGACAACTTGGTGAGACCAGTGCGGCAAAGGAGAAGAAAGTTCAACGAGGAGAGGAGGCAGGCGATTAGAGACGAAACCCAGAAGCTCCTCGCTGCAGGCCACATCAGGGAAGTCCAGTACCCTGAATGGCTGGCAAATGTCGTACTGGTGAAGAAGAGTAATGGGAAATGGCGCATGTGCGTCGATTTCACTGATCTGAATAAGGCTTGCCCAAAGGACTCATATCCTTTACCAAGCATAGACGCCCTGGTGGATAGTGCTGCAGGGTGTAAGTTGTTAAGTTTCCTGGATGCCTTCTAGGGGTATAACCAGATCAAGATGCATCCCATGGATGAAGAGAAGACTGCCTTCATGACCGAGAGATCGTGCTACTGCTACAAGGTGATGCCGTTTGGGCTGAAGAACGCGGGGGCCACGTACCAGAGGTTGATGGATCGGGTACTTGCACCAATGCTGGGAAGGAATGTGCAAGCGTACGTGGATGACATGGTCATGACCTCGCCAGAGAAAGGCAAGCACGTTGCGGACTTGGAGGAGTTGTTTACTACGATCGCCAAGTTTAGGTTGAAGCTGAATCCCGAGAAGTGCATCTTTGGCGTGGAGGCTGGGAAGTTCTTGGGTTTTCTCTTAACTGAGAGAGGAATAGAAGCCAACCCTGATAAGTGTGCCGCCATCTTGGCGATGAGGAGCCCCGCCACCGTGAAGGAAGTACAACAGCTTACAAGTCGGATGGCCGCCCTGTCTCGCTTCATGTCAGCTAGCGGAGAGAAGGGCCATCCCTATTTTCAGTGCTTAAGGCGGAATAACAAGTTTGCCTGGACGAAGGAATGTGAAGAAGCCTTCGTCAAGCTGAAGGAGTATCTGGCGAGCCCGCTGGTTTTGTGCAAACCGCTGGTGGGAACCCCTCTCAGGTTGTATTTTGCTGTAACTGAGAGGGCGGTGAGTGCGGTGCTCGCCCAGGACCAAGATCAGGCTCAAAAGCCTATTTATTTTGTTAGTAAGGTGCTGCAGGGCCCCGAAACGAGGTATCAGGCCCTGGAAAAGGCTGCACTGGCTGTGGTATTTTCGGCGAGGAGGTTGCGCCACTATTTGCACAGCTTCATGATACTGGTAATGACCGACCTGCCCATCCAGAAGGTCTTGAAGAAGCCCGATGTTGCGGGAAGGATGGTGAAGTGGGCAGTGGAGCTGTCGGAGTTTGATATTAAGTATGAGCCCCGAGGCCCGATCAAGGGGCAGATCTTCGCAGACTTCGTGGTCGAGCTCTCGTCTGAAGCGACACGAGTTGAAGGGGATGGTTTCCGTTGGGTGCTTTCGGTGGATGGATCGTCGAACCAGCAGGGTAGCGGTGCTGGAGTCATCTTGGAGGGACCCAACGACGTGCTGATCGAACAATCTTTGAGGTTTGCCTTCAAAGCCAACAACAATCAAGCAGAGTATGAGGCGCTGAACACCGGTATCTTGCTGGCTAAAGAGATGGGAGCTAGTGATGGCATTTTCATGTGTTCTTCTTGAATCAAAGTAGTAAAAGTGATGCGGAAGCAATGGGTGAGTGAAACAAAGCCCTCCTAGGAGTTGTGTTGGCTTTGAAGGTGCATGAGGAGTGTGATGTTTGAGTGGTTCGGCCAGCTCAAGGGAGAAAGGTGAAAGGATTGAAGTTTATAGCCTAGATTTCTAGCAGAAGTAAAGCTAGTGCACAAAAATGGCAGCATAACAATACTCAATTAAACTTGAAAATACAAGGTGTAGGCTCCTCCTTTTATAGGCTAAGGAGGACCATAATGCAACCCTAATGCTAGCCAAATGAAATGTAAATGTGAAGCACATGGGTGCACATGGCACATGGGTGCACAAATGAGCACATGGGGAGGGGTGTGTCTAGTTTTTATGCTCACCCCCCCCTCCATGGTCTTTCTAGAATGTTCACACAAATATGCTTTCTACACTACTCTAATTACTAAGCACCCCTAATGGGCCTTTATGTAACAATTACAAAGGTCTTCTCTTCCCAAAACCGTAGCTTTGACCCATGTGTATGTGAAGCTAGACGGTCTAGAAGGAATCCTCATCATGGCCTAGACGCTCCTTATGTAGCCGCTCCTCATCATGGCCTAGACGCTCCTCTTCATGGGCTAGACGCTCCTTTTTGAGTCTAGACGCTCCTCATCATAGGCTAGACCGTCTAGTCTTGGAGGCTTGGCTTTCATCGTGTGGTGAGCTTGGGCCCTCCTCCATCATCCCCTCCCTCTTGAAAAGGATTTGTCCTCAAATCCAAAGCTTTTTCTTCAACTAGGGGGATGGTTGTGGCTGGATGGTGTCCATCATCTCCTCCTTCGGGAAAAGATCTATCCTCAGATCTACAGACTTGATCTCGGATAGCAACCTTTTGCTTCGCCAAAGCTTGTCCTCCTGGATCAAACGTCCACCTATAGAAATAATCAAATAAGGCATAGGTGTTAGTTTGCAAATTAATTTTACTAGGTTGCCATTTTTGCTTTTCTTTTGGTTTTGGCAACCTTGGACAAAGTTTCTCTTTTAATGGTTGTGTGTGGTCTCTAATCATCTTATGTATTTTAAAAGGTTCATTTGTGGTTACTTTCTCTTTAGGCATAAATCCTATAGAAGATGGTAACAACTTAAAAGGAGAAAGATGATTGAACCCACACATAACTTTAAAAGTAGAAATATAAGTAGTTTTGTGAACTACTTTATGGTATGTTTGCTCACCTCTAGAGTTGTGTGTGCACTTCATGATTATTCTAGGCATCGTAGAAAGAGCTAGATTTTCAAATATATTTTGACCATGCGTTTGAGGATGATAAGAATTTAAAGTGTGCAATTTAGTTGCAAGTTTTCCAAAGGAAATCCTCAAATCATGGTTTGCGAAATTTGGAACTCTATTCAACACTATGCTTGAAGATAAACCATGAAGATGTATCACTTCTCTAGAGAAGAGTTTATCCATAACCATGAAGATTGAATCACAACCTTTTGTTGTCGTAGGGAGTTTTAATAGGAAATTTATATCTTCCCAAGGATCATTTGCAAAAGGTGAAGGAGTATAGAGTTTATGAGACATTGCCTTGGGCGTATTTTGAAAACAAGAATTGTACCTAAGGTAATGTTTTTGAACTTCTTTTCTCATGGGGGACAAAAGTTTTCCTTTTAAAAGCTCTAGAGTTTTATCAACTCTAATTTGTCCCATGAGTTCTCCTTCATGAAGACTTTTTCTCTTATGTGTAAGGATAGTCTCGTTGTGACAACCATTGTTTATAAGGATTTGTACACTTTGCAATGGTTGTCTCAATAAGACATGACAAGTTTCTTTAGGCACTACTTCACATAAAAAATTGTTTTTGTAGATGCTTATAAAAAACTTGACATTCACTTGGTGATATCCTAGCACATATGAGAAATAATCTATTTCATTTTTATCTATGCAAGCTTCTTTTAAAGACTCTTCTTTTTCACTTAGGCTTGCAAGTGTTCCTTTATGATCCGATCGGTCATCGGTAGTCGATGACGTCAGCATCAGAGAACCACGTGGACCGCTCGCAGGGTGACACGTGGTGATGGAGGAAGGCCCAAGCTCACCACAATATGAAAGCCAAGCTTCCAAGACCAAGACCGTCTAGCCTTCCAAAAGGAGCGTCTAGCCTCACAAGGAGCGTCTAGCCTCACAAAGGGAGCGTCTAGCCATGATGAGGAGCGTCTAGGCCAAGGCTACATGAGGAGCATCTATGAAGAGTCCTAGACCGTCTAGCTTCACACACACAAGGGCCAAAGCTACGGTTTGGGAGAGAAGAGGCTTTGTTGCATAAAAGGCCCATTAGGGGTACTTAGTAAAATAGGTAGTGTAGAAAGAACTTTGTGAAGGAAACCTTCTAGAACCTAGGGTTGTGTGGCCGGTCATTGCATGGCACATGGCTTAGAATTTAGATTTAATTTTGGTTTTCTTTTCCTTAGAAATGTAGCTTAACATTTAAGCCCAAATAGCCTATAAATAGGAAGGCTATCTCTTTGTATTTGACAAGTTTATTTGAGTATTGTTATGCTGCCCATTTTGTGCACTAGCTATACTTCTCCTAGAAATCTAGGCTATAAACTTCACTCCCTTCACCTTTCTTCATAGAGCTGGCCGAACCTCTCTAATTCATACTCATCATGCACCTTCAAAGCCATCACAACTCCTATGAGGGCTTTGTTTCACTCACCCATTGCTTCCGCATCCATTTTACTACTTTGATTCAAGAAGAACACATGAAATGCCATCATTTGGTATCATGAGCTATTGGTTCTTCAAGATGAGTAGCTTGTCTTTTTAATTTCAGTTCTTCTTTATTTTCATCTTTGTCATTTCAATTCCTTACTTGTCTTGCTGTTTTTATATTTTTAATTTGTTCTTGGTGTGCTTTGTGGAAGATCCAACCCAAGCACTCTTGTTCATTTGATCTTGAACAAGTTCTTGTGCAATTTGTGATAGGATTCCATACACCTTTGTGTTGCTATTTTTGTTTTAGGCTTTGAGTCTTTATTGCTTTCATTATTTTGCTTCATATTATGCTTTGAGTCTTTAAATTTCTGAATCTATACATGTTTTGTCAAGTCATGTTCATCCATATTGTCATCAATTCTTAGTAGTCCTATTTTTTGGCTTGATTGTTTCTTGTTTTGGGTCTCTTTATATTGCTTTAATCTGCTGTTATTTTGATCCTTTGGTGCTTTTTATTTTTAGTTTGAGTTCATAATTGTGTCTTAGTTCATACACAATTTCCATTCTCACATTTCCATTGTGTTAATTTTGGTTATCTTGCTGTTTTCTTCCAGTTTTCCAGATTTCCCCTGTATCACCTCTCTGTTCTGGGCTGTTTTGTTTAACAAAATTTTTCTACCCATAGGAAAATTCTGAATTTCTGGAAAATGCAAGTTTAAGGTGTTATAGAAAAGACAAAAAAAGAATGAGGTCAAAAGGAGCAACAGAAAAAAAATGATAAATCTCACAAAATCAGAGTGCGAATCTTGAGCGTTACAGCTGGCCTAACTGCACACCAAATTTGCAAAAATTATTAAAAAAAAATGGTGCATGCGTTTTAGGTGATTCCAAAGCCAAAATTTAGCTAAGATCCTGAATTTTCTTGTATCCAAATTTCAGAAACAAATTTTACAATTACAGCTCAGCATAAATCGGGGAACAAAACTGTTTTCTGGCCCACAACATTTTCCAGTGGTGCTGTTTTTTTATTTGGTCATCTAATCTAGTGCTTTTCTTTAGGAATTCCTTTTGTGTGCCAACTTTTATTGAGTACCTTTAATTGTTTGCTTTAATTCCTTGAATCTCTTTCTAAGTTGTCATATTATAAATCCTTTTGGTGGTACTGTTTTCTTTCAATTAAATTTGTTTCTTGCTTTTGTTTCTTGACCTCTCTTTTATGGGTGTTGGAAATTAATTCTCTCTTGGTGCTTATGTGCATGGAAATTGACTTGATTTAAGGCTAAGCCCTTGTGAATAGGTGCTGGAAATTGGAGAATTAAAGCCAACTTTCTAAGGAGGAGTCAAGCTAAGGCCGAAACAAGTTTCTTGAAACAAACACTACAAACACCTAGAAGATCAACAATCAAGACAACAAAGAAAGTGCACTAACCAAAAAGAGGAACAACAAAGGGAGTTTTCTTATCTCCTTTACAACTTGGATTATTGTTAATTACCTCTTTTAAATTACGTTTTAGACGGTGAGTGTGTCTTCAAGGGCTCAAAGTGTCCAAGAAGCCTCACCTAGGGCCGAATAGCATAGTTATTTTGCTTAGTAATTTGTTGCTTGTTTGAACTTGTATTTCTTTTGTTTTGGTAGAAACGTTTTGCATGTTTAGTATTGTTTAATTTTGTGCTATACCGACTAGTTTGCTGCATATCTAGCTTACATAGTTTTCTTGCTTTTTGATTTTTCAACTTCTTGTGTTCTAAGTGTTCTACTAAGAGAAAATTTTGTGTGAAGTCATTGGAGGAAAAGTTTTTGGCAAGGAAAAGGCTTGGTACTTAAGTAGTCCATTGTGACTCACCTCCCTTACCTGGAAAACTCCCTTCTCTAACTTTCCTAAACTTTCTCCAAGTAAAACACCTATAATACACAAAGTTTTAGCCATGTCTTCTTCTTCTCATTCTCCAAAGTCTATGGAAAGTGAAGTAAAATCTTTGAAAACCCTTTTAAAAGAGGTATCCCAAGCGGTACAATTAATCTCTTTTAGACAATTGGAGAATGAAAACAAAATTAATGAGTTGGCTAGAGCTCAAGAAGAGAAATCCCAAAAATCTCAAAAATCCAAAAAAACGCTTACTCATGCATCTCAAAGTATTGAGTCTCTAGGGGAGGGCAGCCGTAGAATCAATGATTATTACCAACCACCCCCTAGAAGAACTAGACAAAGGGAGCAAGAGAGTCCAAAGGAAGTAAGGGTAGACCTACCCCATTTCTATGGTAAGGAAGACGTAGAGGCCTACCTAGATTGGGAGATGAAAGTAGAGCAACTCTTTGCTTGCCATAGGGTGAGTGAAGAGAGGAAGGTACCCTTAGCAACCCTTAGTTTCCAAAGCAATGCCATGTATTGGTGGACCTCTCTAGAGAGAGACCGACGTCTTCATAGGGAGCCTTCCATAGAATATTGGAATGACCTTAGGGGAGCCCTAAGACGTCGTCACATACCTTCCTACTACCATAAGGAGTTGATGGACAAGCTCCAAAGACTCCAACAAAAGAACTTAAGTGTGGAAGAGTATAGGCAGAAAATGGAGCTCTACATGATGAGAGCATCCATTAGAGAGGAAGAAACCACCACCATATCTAGGTTTCTAAGTGGGCTCAACCTTGAGATAAGGGATCGAGTAGAACTATTACCCTACCAAGACTTGAATGATTTGGTTCAACTTTGCATTAAAGTTGAACAACAAAATTTGCGTAAAACTTCAAGTCAAAGGGTGGGTTCTTACTCCAACTCTTATCCAAAGAAAGACTTTAAAAGGGAGGGTAGTACACCTAGAGACGAATCCAAAGAGACTACCAAACCCTTAGTGAAAGATGCCTCCACCCCATACATCCGTACTAGGGACACCAAATGTTTTAAATGTTTTGGAAGAGGGCATGTGCAAGCACAATGTCCAAACCAAAGAGTTTTGTTTTTAAAAGGAGAAAATGAATACACAAGTGGTGAAGATGAACCTAGTACCCAAGAAAAAGGGGAAGGAGAAAGGATAAATCCTTTGGAGGGGGACTTATTGATGATTCAAAGAATCCTCCACAATCAACCTAGTGCATCCATTGAAACACAACCAGAGAACATTTTTCATACTAGATGCAATGTTTTAGAAAATATATGCTCTCTTATTGTGGATGGTGGGTCATGTTGCAATTGTTGTAGCACTAGATTGATTGAAAAATTAAAACTACAAGTAGTTCCTCATCCAAAACCTTACAATTTACAATGGATCAATGAGGATGGAGAACTACGTGTAGACAAACAAGTGGAGATCGAGTTTTCTATAGGCAACTACAAAGACAATGTTTTATGTGATGTAGTACCTATGGAAGCTTGCCACATCTTATTAGGTAGACCATGGCAATTTGATAAGAAAACCACGCATAATGGTCTAACTAACGAGATTTCTTTCATCCACAAGCATAAAAGGTTTGTACTTAGCCCTTTACCACATTCCCAAGTGGTAAAAGACCAAATACAAATGAAACACAAAAGGGATGAAGAAAAAATAGAAAAAGAAAAAAATTTTGGGAAACAAAAGGCGTGGGAGAATAGTGTTCCTTCCCACAAGGTCATTCAACAAGTCAAGCATATTGAAAATACCTTTACAAACATGCTTCTTGTTGAACAACCTAGCCTTTCCTTTTGTAAAGGAACACTTGCAAGCATGAACACAAAAGAAAAGTCCTTACAAGAAGCTTGCATAGATCAAGAAGGAGAACTCATGGGACAAAAGAAAGTTGATCAAACGCTAGAGCTTTTAAGAGGAAAACTTTTGTCACCCATGAGAAAAGAGGTTCAAAGACATTACTTTAAGTACAACTCATGTTTTCAAACTACACCTAAAGTAAAGTCTCATGAACTCTATACTCCTTCACCTTTTGCAAATGATCCTTGGAAAGATACAAATTTCATTTTAAAACTTCCTAGGACAACAAAAGGTTTTAATTCAATCTTCATGGTTATGGATAAACTCTTCTCTAGAGAAGTGATACATCTTCATGGTTTATTTTCAAGCATAGTATTGAATAGAGCTCCAACTTTCGCAAACCATGATTTGAGGATTTCCTTTGGAAAACTTGCAACTAAGTTGCACACTTTAAATGCTTATCATCCTCAAACGCATGGTCCAAATATTTTTGAAAATATAGCTCTTTCTATTATGCCTAGAATAGTCATGAAGTGCACACACAATTTTAGAGATGAGCAAACATACCATCAAGTAGTTCACAAAACTACTTCTACTTTTAAAGTTATGTGTGTGCTCAATCATCTTTCTTCTTTTAAGTTGTTACCATCTCCTATAGGATTTATGCCTCAAGAGAAGGTAACCATAAGTGACCATTTTAAAATACAAAAGATGATTAGAGGCCACACACAACCCTTAAAAGAGAAATCTTGTCCAAGGTTGCCAACACCAAAAGACAAACAACAATGGCAACCTAGTAAAATTAATTCGCAAACTAACACCTATGCTTTATTTGATTATTTCTATAGGTGGGCATTTGATCCAGGAGGACAAGCTTTGAAGAAACAAGATGCTGCTATCCGAGATCAAGCCTGACGATCTGAGGATAGATCTTCTCAAAAGAAGGAGGAGATGATGGACACCATCCAGCCACAACCATTCCCCTAAGCAAAAGCATTGGATTTGAGGACAAATCCTTTTCAAGAGGGAGGGGATGATGGAGGAAGGCCCAAGCTCACCACAATATGAAAGCCAAGCTTCCAAGACCAAGACCGTCTAGCCTTCCAAAAGGAGCGTCTAGCCTCACAAGGAGCGTCTAGCCTCACAAAGGGAGCGTCTAGCCATGATGAGGAGCGTCTAGGCCAAGGCTACATGAGGAGCATCTATGAAGAGTCCTAGACCGTCTAGCTTCACACACACAAGGGCCAAAGCTACGGTTTGGGAGAGAAGAGGCTTTGTTGCATAAAAGGCCCATTAGGGGTACTTAGTAAAATAGGTAGTGTAGAAAGAACTTTGTGAAGGAAACCTTCTAGAACCTAGGGTTGTGTGGCCGGTCATTGCATGGCACATGGCTTAGAATTTAGATTTAATTTTGGTTTTCTTTTCCTTAGAAATGTAGCTTAACATTTAAGCCCAAATAGCCTATAAATAGGAAGGCTATCTCTTTGTATTTGACAAGTTTATTTGAGTATTGTTATGCTGCCCATTTTGTGCACTAGCTATACTTCTCCTAGAAATCTAGGCTATAAACTTCACTCCCTTCACCTTTCTTCATAGAGCTGGCCGAACCTCTCTAATTCATACTCATCATGCACCTTCAAAGCCATCACAACTCCTAGGAGGGCTTTGTTTCACTCACCCATTGCTTCCGCATCCATTTTACTACTTTGATTCAAGAAGAACACATGAAATGCCATCACGTGGACCAGGTGGCAGAGAGGTAGGGAGACGATCGCCAAGAGAGGTGATCGGTGGTCAGTAACCAAGGGACCACCGGCAGACCAGTTCCCAGACTCGCGCCTGGAGGCAGAGCGCGAGTAGCGAATAAACACTGATCAGTCATCGGGTGTATTGTCATCGGGGTCTCGTGTTACACGCAGTTAAACTGGGACTAAGGTTCCCAGCGAGAGCGTTACGCATGGACCTCGCATGGGCACACCTCAAGGAATCATGCACGAGAGTGGCCTGAGGGAACTAGTAAGCCAGTCGGTGATTGGTGATTCCCTCAACCCATTACGTGCGTGTCATCCTGAAGGGTAAGTCGCCTACGCAGAGAGTAACGTTTGGTGAGTGCGCCTAGACCAGCCACACCCGACGTTCTCCTAAGAGTATGTAATTTACCCAGATAAGAGAAGCATCCTAAGTTACTCCGCAAGGGCGTAACTTAGGCAGACAAAGAGAGGCGCTAGAGCCCTTCCAGTAAGTGACACGTGTGTGGTTAGATGTGAGTTGCAGGCCTCCACGTGTCATCATCTGAGAGGGGTGCGGTCCAGACAAAGGAGCACTCCGTACCGCTAAAGGTACAGACAGGCGCAGCCAAGCACAGACATGCGCAGACTCTCACGCTGTCCGTTGCTGATTCTGAAGGTACGCTTTCTCTGAAAAGCATGACAGGGTTCTGACACATGCCGGAAAAGCATAACAGAATTCTGTTATGCCCAGAAGCAGGGAAAGAGAGATAAAAGGCAGAATCAGAGTGAGAGTGGAGGAGAGATAGGAAAAACAGAGTGCAAGTTTTTTCTCACACACACATTTTTTACTAAGTTTCCAGTTTCTGGTGGTTCTGTTGAACTAACTTGATCGTCGGAGTGCAAACGGCCGCTAGAGGCGCCGTCTGTGTATTTTGCAGGTCACATTTTGAAGGCATCTGAGAGAGAGAGTTCAGAAGGTGATTCTTCAGGAGACGCAGTCGCGAAGACAGGGCAGAAAGTGTTACGAAGCGTTTCACCCACGTTCAAGTTGCCGGCAGGATCATTTGGCGCCCACCGTGGGGCCCGAGTGAATCGTTGTCCCACATATACCACAGTTTTAAAGCTCACCAGAGTTTTATCAGTTTCTCTGATAGAGAAGATGCCTAGAAACAGACAACCATCACCTGCGCCATCCGCTGACGAAGGAGCTGTGACAATGGCGCAGGTCCTGGAAATGGTGCGCACGCTGCAGGATAACGCTGCAGCGTCGAAAGTCGAACAAGAAAGGATGCAGACGGAGCTGGCTGCGTCGCAAAGCAGGAACGACGAATTGAATCGTGTCAACGAAGAGTTGAGAAGAACGCTGCAGGCGCAGAGGGAGCACGTCGTTGACGAAAGGGTGTCTAGGCAGCCTTCACCTCCAAGGGCATTTCCCATGCCATTCTCCCCCGAGATTATGGGAACCATGGTGCCTTCCAACCTGGTGGGGGTGAAAGCGTCGTTCAGAGGGGTAGAAGACCCGGAGGCGCATCTGACGGCATTCCACACCCAGATGATGTTGTCTGGGGGCTCAGACGCTGTATACTGCAAGATGTTCATGAGCACCCTGAGCGGAATCGCCATGGAGTGGTTCGTGAGTTTACCAGAAGGGCATATCACGTCGTTCTCTCAGTTCTCGAAGCTCTTCATCGAACAATACATCGTCAACAAGGCACCTGCAGTGGTGTCCTACGACCTGTTCGACGTGCGCCAATACCAGGGGGAGTCGCGGAAAGACTACCTCAACCGTTTTGGAGCACAAGTGGTTAGACTACCCAGCAAAGATGAAGATATGCTTGTGCACGCGTTTAAGAAGGGAGTGCTGCCTGGCCCTTTCAGTGAGTCTCTCATCAGGAGCCATCCCAGCACTTTTGCAGAGATCCGACGGCGTGCGGTGGCGCACATAGTGGCAGAAACAGAAGTTTCTGAGAAGAGGGGAAGTGTTGCACCGCCCAGACCGCGTGGAGGGCAAGGAAAACCACAGCAAGCGAGGGTGCATGAGGCCAAAGAAGGGAAGAAGGTGCGGGAAAAACCTCGTCCCTATGCACCAGGCAAAGACCAGAGTAAGGGGCGTGCAAGGGAGAATAACGCGCCCCCAAGATACAACTTCATGGTGGGGTTGGCGGATCTCATCGCCCTTCCTGCCATAGCAGCAAGACTACGAGTACCAGAGAAGACAGATAAGGTACTCGGAAGGAAGAAGAATGAATGGTGTGAGTTTCATCAGGCCTTTGGACATACACTTCATTCCTGTTTGGCGCCGGGACACCAACTGGCAGAGTTGGTGAAGTCTGGTTTTCTAGCAGATTACCTGCGTGAGCCACAGGGTGATCGCGCGTCAGGATCCCAAACTGGAGAGCAACAGCATGAAGTCCCTGTGCATGGGGAAGTGCAGACGATCGCTGGAGGCTTCTCTGGTGGGGGATGCACAGCTTCACAAAGAAGGAGATACACTCGATCTGTGATGACGGTAGATGCAGCGAATGAGAGTCATTACCCTGAGGTGGACATTGTCTTCAGGAAGGCTGACCTACGAGACGTTGTCCCGCACGACAACGACCCTGTGGTCATTTCTCTCATCACAGCAGGAAGACGAGTGCATAGAGTACTCGTAGATCAAGGAAGCTCAGCGGATGTCATGTTCTGGCCAACATTCAACAAGCTACAGTTGTCCCCTGATCAGTTGAGACCGTATACTGGTTGTCTCTACGGTTTTGCAGGGGACCAGGTAGAAGTGCGGGGATACATCGAGCTGAGGACAACGTTCACCGACGGAACGACAGCCCGCACGGAAAGGATAAAGTACCTGGTGGTGAACGCCCCTTCTGCGTACAATGTCCTGTTGGGGAGGCCGACGCTCAATAGACTGGGCGCAATACCATCGACAAGGCATATGAAGTTGAAGCTGCCGTCGATGGAAGGGGCCGTGATAACCATCAAATCGGATCAGGCTGAGGCAAGACGCTGTTATGAGAACAGTTTGAAGCAAAAAAGAAGTGTGTGCCATGTCACCACAAAACCACCACCAGGCGTGCGCGGAGAGCGATTGGCGGTCAGGGAGACACAAGGCGCTCAGAGGATGGAGAACGCTGCGGTGGGGGGCTCCCAGGTGACCCAAGTTGAGGAAGAGGAGGAAGGCACGATCACTCCTCGCGAGTCAGGGATCGCGAGAGCGGTCATTGCCAGTGAGAGGAGGCCCCACCCAGCTGAAGGATGGGTCGAGGTGGACATCGGGGGAAGAAAATTCAAGCTGGGGGGATCCCTCATTGAAGAAGAGCGAAGGCTGATCATGGGTGTGATTGAGAAGCACATGAATGCCTTTGCATGGTCATCATCCGACATGCCAGGAATCGACCCCGATTTCCTCTGCCATCGTCTATCAATGGACCCCATGGTTCGACCGGTACGGCAGAGAAGAAGGAAATTCAACGGGGAGAAGAGGAAGGTGATCCACGACGAAGCGCAGAAGCTCCTTGACGCAGGGCATATCAGAGAAATCCAGTACCCCGAGTGGCTAGCGAATGTGGTACTGGTGCGGAAGGCAAGCGGCAAGTGGAGAATGTGCGTGGACTTCACTGACCTCAATAAGGCGTGCCCCAAGGATTCTTACCCCTTACCCAGTATAGATGCTCTAGTCGATAGCGCCTCCAGGGGAAAGCTACTCAGCTTCTTGGACGCTTTCTCAGGGTATAATCAGATCAGGATGCACCCAATGGACGAATGCAAGACCGCGTTCATGACGGAACGGTCTTGCTACTGCTACAAGGTCATGCCATTTGGGTTGAAGAATGCGGGGGCTACCTACCAGCGGCTCATGGATAGGGTGCTCTCGCCCATGCTGGGAAGGAACGTACACGCCTATGTAGATGACATGGTGGTTACGTCCCAAGAGAAGAAGCATCATGCAGCTGATCTGGAAGAGCTATTCACCACCATTGCCAAGTATAGGCTGAAGCTCAACCCTGAGAAATGCATATTCGGTGTGGAGGCTGGGAAGTTCTTGGGTTTCCTCTTGACAGAGCGAGGAATCGAAGCTAACCCGGAGAAGTGTGCGGCGATCGTGGCGATGAGGAGCCCAACGACGGTGAAGGAGGTGCAGCAGCTCACCGGTCGCTTGGCAGCACTGTCCCGATTTATGTCTGCTGGTGGGGAGAAAGGTCATCCATACTTCCAGTGTCTCAAGCGCAACAGCAGATTTCTCTGGACGCAGGAGTGCGAGGAGGCCTTCATTAAGTTGAAGGGATATCTGGCAAGCCCACCAGTCCTGCGAAAGCCCCAGGTAGGCATTCCTCTCCGTCTATACTTTGCTGTTACGGAGAAGGCAGTCAGTTCAGTCCTGGTGCAAGAGCAGGACCGGGCCCAGAGGCCTGTTTACTTCGTAAGTAAGGTGCTGCAAGGCCCTGAAACCAGGTACCAGGCCCTCGAGAAGGCTGCTCTAGCGGTGGTATTCTCAGCCAGAAGACTCAGGCATTATTTCCACAGCTTCACAGTGGTCGTGATGACTGATCTGCCTATCCAGAAGGTATTGAAGAAACCTGATGTGGCAGGAAGGATGGTCAAGTGGGCAGTAGAATTGTCGGAATTCGATATTCAATACGAGCCCCGAGGACCGATCAAGGGGCAGGTGTTCGCGGACTTCGTAGTCGAGCTATCATCCATCGCGACACCTGCAGAAGGGCTAGATTTCCGATGGGTGTTATCGGTGGATGGCTCCTCTAATCAGCAGGGAAGCGGCGCTGGGGTCATCCTGGAAGGGCCAAACGGAGTACTGATCGAGCAGTCCCTCCGTTTCGCCTTCAAAGCTAGCAACAATCAGGCGGAGTACGAGGCCCTGATCGCGGGAATGTTGCTAGCAAGGGAAATGGGAGCAAGAAACCTGCTGGCCAAGAGCGATTCGTTACTGGTCACCGGGCAGGTCACCGGGGAGTTCCAAGCAAAGGACCCCCAGATGGCAGCCTACCTGGAGTATGTGCAGCTCCTGAAGACGTCTTTCGCCGAGTTTGAGTTAGTGCATGTACCAAGAGAGCAGAACGCCCGAGCAGACCTGCTTGCCAAGCTGGCCAGCTCAGGCAAAGGGGGGAAGCAGAGGACTGTCATTCAGGAAACCCTGAAGGTGCCGCGCGCGTTTGTGTCAGACAACCAGGTGCTTCATGTATACAAGTCAATGGAGCGTCTAACGATCGGTCATCGGTCGTTGACTCAAGAGACGCTGAGAGCGCCGAGGGTGAGATCGCGACCCTCAAAGATCGGTGAGTCGATGGAGGTCCACGCGGAGAAGGAACCCCACACCTGGATGACGCCATACCGGCTATACTTAGAAGATGGTGTACTCCCGCTCGATCTGGCAGAGGCAAAAAGAATAAAGAGGGGTTCAAGTAAGTTTACTCTCATAGATGGAAGCCTATTTAGATTTGGATTTTCTCACCCTGTGCAGATCTGTGTACACGGCGAGCAATGCACCAGACTCATGTCTGAGCTGCACGAGGGGGTGTGCGGAAGCCATGTAGGTGGTCGCGCTTTGGCAAGTAGAGTACTCCGCGCGGGGTACTACTGGCCAAAGCTGAAGGAAGATTGCATAAGGTTTGCTCAGCGATGCAAACAATGTCAGCTGCATGCAGATTGGCACAAGGCACCCCCTGAGGAGTTGAGGTCCATCCATAGCCCGTGGCCATTCCATACATGGGGGATTGACATCCTAGGACCTTTTCCCCTGGCGACAAGGCAGATGAAGTTCCTCATTGTGGCCATCGAATATTTCACTAAGTGGGTGGAGGCAGAGCCAGTTGCACACATCACCGCACAAAAAGTCGAACACTTCGTCTGGAAGAACATTGTCTGCCGCTTCGGAATACCCAAGAGGCTGGTTTCCGACAATGGCACCCAGTTCACCAGTCATCAGTTGAGGAAGATGTGTGAAGAGCTAAAGATACAACAGGTTTTCGCCTCAGTGGAGCACCCACAAACAAATGGGCAGGTGGAGTCAGCAAATCGGGTGCTGCTCAGGGGGCTGAAGCGAAGGCTAGACAAGGCCAAAGGAGGCTGGGCAGAGGAGATCCCCAGAATTGTGTGGTCTTATCACACCACCCCACAGTCCAGCACCCATGAGACACCCTTCAGCCTTGTCTATGGGACAGACGCCATGATTCCTGTAGAGATACAGGAGAGCTCCCCCAGATTCTTGAACTTCGTTGCTGAAGAGTCCAATGAAGAGCGTAAGGTGAATCTGGATCTACTAGACGAAGTGCGAGAGGAGGCCAGAGTCAGTGCTGAAGCCGTGAAGAGAAGAGTAGAGCGGAGGCACAACTCTAAAGTGAGGCCCAGGCGCTTCCAGGAAGGTGATCTGGTGATGAGAAAGGCGCATCAGAATGACATGCAGAATAAGTTATCCCCGAAGTGGACAGGCCCGTACAGAGTGGTGGAGACGTTAGAGAACGGAGCCTATCGCCTAGAGACTTTGGAAGGAGGAGCAATCCCCAGAACGTGGAACGCCACCCATTTAAAATTTTATTTCAGTTAAAATTGTACAGTAATGGCGTTCTCATGCTAAAAGACACATGCTTTGTTTGTGGTGGAAACAGTTGAACAGACAAGGGGGCACTCTTTTCCCTAAAGAGGGTTTTTAACGAGGCCACCCAATTAAAGGAAAATTTCCAGCATATAAAGTGTGCTCAAGTATTAAAGTTAAAATCCTCCTTGCCCCAGGTGCAAGTGCAGGTGATTGGTTAGGCCCTACTTGCCCTAGGCGCAAGTACTGGCACCGATCTAAGTCTTCCTCACCCCAGGTGTGAGCGCAAGCAGAAAGGTTTGAAAAGCCAGGGGTGCTAGTAAGACCAACAGAGGGAAAGGAAAGGTTTTGACAAAACGTCCTTACCCACTTGGCATGCACCAATATTGGCCCAGTAAGACTCTCATTCAGAAAACCTTTCTCACCCCAGGAGTGAGACAGGGAGTGAGCGACTCAACCCGCCAAAGGGTGATGACCTCGGGGAAAGGGAAAGGGGTTAGCGAGAAACACTTCCTTTTCCCAAGACGAGGCCTCACTTTGAACGATCGATGTCAAGGTCCTTTATGCGCTTAGCGCTAGAGCGACAGAGAAAGCTAAGTAAGGGCTAAAGAGTGATCACTGATGAGTTGTTGGTAATTGGCTAGTAGTGCAAAGCAGCGCACGAGGACTGTTAAACACCAAGCTGAGGGAATAGCCAGTCGTGATCAAGCAGATCGCGCTAAGCCTGAGTTGGTTAACACTTAGTCGTGCGCAAAGAATAAGAGAAGCAGATCGCGCTAAGCCTGAGTTGGTTAACACTTAGTCGCGCGCAAAGAGTAAGAGAAGCAGATCGCGCTAAGCCTGAGTTGGTTAACACTTAGTCGCGCGCAAAGAGTAAGAGAAGCAGATCGCGCTAAGCCTGAGTTGGTTAACACTTAGTCGCGCGCAAAGAGTAAGAGAAGCAGATCGCGCTAAGCCTAAGCTGGTTAACACTTAGTCGTGTGCGAAAGGAAAGGTAAAGCCCCAGATCGCGCTGAACCTAAACTAGCTAACAGTTAGTCGCGCACATAAAGATCAGTGGAGTCCAAAGAAAATACAAAGAGAAATTGAGCAATTGAATCCGAGATATATCACCAGAGATGTTCATACAATTGTCAGTTACAAAGAGTTGAGTGGTGCAGAAACATAAGGTGACAGAATGAAACTTTGTACAGAAGAAGTCAAAATTACAAAGGGGAGGAGATTCAGGGAGTAGGAGGCCTAAGTTTTCCATCTACCACCGAGTGATGAATGCTGAATTGCGCAAGGTCTAGGTCTGGGAGGACGCAGCGGACTTGCTCGAGTGCCAACTCGAATCCATCAATGAGGGAATCGGCGCCTACGTTCATCAAGTCCTCTTTCTCCGCCTCCAGACTTCGCCTCGAAGCCTCTGCAGCATCCCTCTGCATGGTAAGGGTAGCAAGGGAGGAGGCAGCCTCAGACAGCTGGCCCACTGCCTCCTCAAGCTTCTTTTCGGCAGCAGCAGTTGCCTCCTTGGCGGCCTTGAGCATCTCCACCCGCTGGGAATCCTGTTGGCGTAGGGAGGAGTTCTCAGCCTGTAACTCCTCCACCATCTGACTCCGTTCGAGCAAAGAGGAATTCTCAGCCTGTAACTCTGCCACCTTCAAGTCCAGGGGACCAACAGTCTGCCCCATCAAGATCTCCATCTTGATGGTCTCCTGGACCTGCAGCAAGTACTCCCTCCTGGTCTTCTCCACCATGCCTCGCATCAGCTCGACAGACCCCTGAGCGGCTTCAAGGTCACTGTGCAGCGACTCATTGTCGTGCTCAAGTTCCCTCACCCTTTTCTCCAGGGCTTTCTGCTTGCGATGCTGGGTGGAGAACTCCAGCGAGAGCACCACCTGCTTGGCAAGGTGTGCGTCTATCTCCTCCCCGCTCCAGTCGACGAGCTCCCCATTGCTGATGTGCTGTCGCACCATGGAGATAACTCTGCTGAAGTTCTCATGGTTGGCTCCAGTGTTGCTTGGGCGCGAGCCAGACCCACCAGGTTCAGCATTGGCGGTGGAGATTGTTATTGGAGGCGGGGCACACTCGTTTCGAGCCGAAACACCCCCAGCAGGGTGAGCGGATGGACCAGGTGATTGACCTGCTGGGGGGAAGTTGGCGGTTGAGAGACTGGGGGCGATTTTTGGCTAGGAGAAGGTGGGCATGCGGGCTCTGGGGCAAGTCGAGTGGAGGGAGAGGGAGGTGGTGAACCTTCCTCTACCTCTACCACCTCGATCCCTCCAGGCTGGAGAGACGAGACCCCCTCAACCACTGTTTTCTTCCTCTGGCGGTGAATGAGGGGGGAGCCTGAGCTTTCCTCTTCCACTGAGGCAGCAGCAGCAGCAGGTACCAGCGAAGAAGCCTTCACCAGTCTTTTCCTTTTCTTCCCTGGCTCGAGGCCTTCGGCTGGCGCGACCGAGAGCGGAGGGGCTTCGATTGGCTCAGTGGTGGAAGAGGAAGAGCCAGTCCCTTTGGCCGCTCGGCGTTTAGCGAGCTCCAACACCGCCAACCTCCTATCTTTCCCTGACATTGAATCTGCATAGGCAAGAAAGAGGGAAATTAGACAGCTAAGAGACGCAAGCAAGGTGAAAAGTATAAGAGCATGCATGAGGAAGTATAAATGTCCTAAGGGGCGGCAGAGAAAGAACTACCTATATATTTCTTCAGGGAAACCACATCAAACTCATCCTTGATGAGGCGAGCGGAGTCATACTTAGCCCCCAGGAGCAGCCCACACAGCTCGCGCTCGTAGGGGGCCATGGTCTCGAGATCCTTGGGTTTTTTAAATTGAACCTGGGGAACCCAGTAGAGGGGGTACCCCTCGAGCAGATGAGGGCTTTGTGGGGTGGCGGATATCATATAAAATCTGCCCTTCCAGTCTTTGAAGGACTGCTGGTACAGGCCCAGAAGCACCCGTCCAGCAACCCCGTTCAGGCTGACCCAAAACCTATCCACTGGTTTTTTCGCCTCAAAGAAGTAAAGGAACACCTCCACCAAGGCGTTGTGCCCAAAATGGTTGCACAGGATCTGAAACGCCCGGATGAAGGCCCAGGCATTGGGGTGGAGTTGGCAGGGCGCGACGTTCAACTCCATCATCAGCTCTTTCTCGAAGAAGGTGAAGGGGAGTCGCAGCCTCAACCTTTTGAAGATCGCGGAGTAAACAAAAACGAAGGGCACCCCATTGGTGGCCCTGTCGTCAGCGCAAATGGGCATCCCTCGGGGAGGGATGCGGACTCGGATGTGGAAGTCGTTTTCCCTGTCTATGGAACACGAGGGTTCGTCCGGGTCGTGGCTCAGAAGTGAGTTAAGATGGTCCTCAGGTAGCAAGGTAGACGTTTCAGATAGCAACGCCAGAGGGGCCCAGTCATAAACTTTGGCGTTGTCATGGAATGAGGTGACAACAGGCGGTGGCGAAGCTGGTGCACTCGCGGAGGGCTGTGCACCAGAAGAAGAGGCAAGGACGCGAGCGGTCTGCTTCAAGCGAGCCATCGAGAGATAGCTGCAATGGAGGAAAACGAGGGGTCAGAAATAGAAAGGGAGAGAGTGATGGATGGTTCGGTGAAAAACAGAGAGAGGGAATGAGGGAGAAATGCCCAGGTAAAGGAGAAAGAAGAGGAGGCAGAAGTCAAAGCGGAAACATGAGAAAAACCCTAGCGCGGGTTGAGAAGAAGAAAAACAGGGAAGAGGGATGCATGATAACTAGAATGATAAATGCAATCGGTAAAGATGACCAAAAAGGGGCCAGGGAAAAGAAAAACCATACCTTTGGATGATCGTAAGAGTTTAGGATCACAGAGAATTTGAAGAAGAAAGATGGGTGCGCAGAAGAGAGATTCGCAGAGAGTCTGGGAGTCAAATGAAGAAGATGAAGGAACAGTGGAAGGGCGCGCCAATTTGAATGAAAGAAGCGCTAGCGACGCACAGCGCTGGCCGTTGATGGGGCCACGTGTCGCGAGATTAAGAAAGGAAGTCCAAACGTTAAAGAAGCAGCACGTGAGGTGGCACGTGAGGCGGCCCCACTTGCCACGTGGATTGAGGGCACGACCACTTAGTCTCTTCGCTGAGAACGAGTTCTCGACTCGAGACTGGGGGGCTTGTGATCCGATCGGTCATCGGTAGTCGATGACGTCAGCATCAGAGAACCACGTGGACCGCTCGCAGGGTGACACGTGGACCAGGTGGCAGAGAGGTAGGGAGACGATCGCCAAGAGAGGTGATCGGTGGTCAGTAACCAAGGGACCACCGGCAGACCAGTTCCCAGACTCGCGCCTGGAGGCAGAGCGCGAGTAGCGAATAAACACTGATCAGTCATCGGGTGTATTGTCATCGGGGTCTCGTGTTACACGCAGTTAAACTGGGACTAAGGTTCCCAGCGAGAGCGTTACGCATGGACCTCGCATGGGCACACCTCAAGGAATCATGCACGAGAGTGGCCTGAGGGAACTAGTAAGCCAGTCGGTGATTGGTGATTCCCTCAACCCATTACGTGCGTGTCATCCTGAAGGGTAAGTCGCCTACGCAGAGAGTAACGTTTGGTGAGTGCGCCTAGACCAGCCACACCCGACGTTCTCCTAAGAGTATGTAATTTACCCAGATAAGAGAAGCATCCTAAGTTACTCCGCAAGGGCGTAACTTAGGCAGACAAAGAGAGGCGCTAGAGCCCTTCCAGTAAGTGACACGTGTGTGGTTAGATGTGAGTTGCAGGCCTCCACGTGTCACCATCTGAGAGGGGTGCGGTCCAGACAAAGGAGCACTCCGTACCGCTAAAGGTACAGACAGGCGCAGCCAAGCACAGACATGCGCAGACTCTCACGCTGTCCGTTGCTGATTCTGAAGGTACGCTTTCTCTGAAAAGCATGACAGGGTTCTGACACATGCCGGAAAAGCATAACAGAATTCTGTTATGCCCAGAAGCAGGGAAAGAGAGATAAAAGGCAGAATCAGAGTGAGAGTGGAGGAGAGATAGGAAAAACAGAGTGCAAGTTTTTTCTCACACACACATTTTTTACTAAGTTTCCAGTTTCTGGTGGTTCTGTTGAACTAACTTGATCGTCGGAGTGCAAACGGCCGCTAGAGGCGCCGTCTGTGTATTTTGCAGGTCACATTTTGAAGGCATCTGAGAGAGAGAGTTCAGAAGGTGATTCTTCAGGAGACGCAGTCACGAAGACAGGGCAGAAAGTGTTACGAAGCGTTTCACCCACGTTCAAGTTGCCGGCAGGATCACTTTACAAAAGGTAAGGCTTTGAGGTTGTTCAACAAGACACATATTTTCAAAGGTATTTTTAAATCTTTGGTCTTGTTGAATGACCTTGTGGGAAGGAACACTCTTCTCCCACGCCTTTTGTTCTTCAAGGGTCTTCTCATGCTTTTCTTTTTCTTCTTTTTCTTTAGCTTCCCTTTCGACTTCCCCTCTCTTCTTTTGTATTTTTCTTTCCTTTCTTTCTTTATGGGAAGCAAACAATTTTTCTACCCTCATTTCCCAATCTAGGCAAGCTTCTATATTTTCTTTTCCTTGGAAATGGGGTTGGTCTACCCTAACCTCTCTTGGGTTTTCTTGTTCTTTTCTATCTCCTCTATGTCTTCTAGGGGGTGCTTGATAATAATCATTTACTCTAATGCTTCCCTCCCCAAAAGAATCATGATCTTTAGAGATATATGCATGAGAAGGTAATTTTTTTAGAATGTGAGACTTCTCATCCTTTGCTTTAGTCAAAACATTAAGTTTAGTCTCACTCTCCAATTGTCTATATGCAATTGATTGCACAGTTTGTGAAACTTCTTTCAAAAGAGTTTTTAAAGATTTTAATTCACTTCCAATAGACTTTGTAGAATGAGAAGAAGAAGACATGGCTAAAGCTTTGTGTATATAGGTGTTTTACTTTGAGAAAGTTTAGGAAAGTTAAAGAAGGTAGTTTTCCAGGTAAGGGAGGTGAGTCACAAAGGACTACTTAAATACCAAGCCTTTTCCTTGCCAAAAACTATCCTCCAATATCTTCACACAAGACTTTCTCTTAGTGAAACACTTAGAACACAAATAAGTTGAGAAATCAATTTTTTTTTTTTTTCAATGCAAGAAAACAATGTATGCTAACTAATTTAACAAAGCTAGTCGGTTTAACACAAAATAAGCATGCAAAGCGTTACTACTAAGCAAAAAGAAAGACAATCACCAACAATTAACAAAATTAAACATGCAAAACGTAGCTATGAAAGCAAAAGAAAAGCAATTACAAACAAGTAACAATTACTAATCAAGAATGCTATACTATTCGGCCCTAGGTGAGGCTTCTTGGACACTTTGAGCCCTTGAAGACACACTCACCGTCTAAACGTAATTAACAAGGTAATTAACAATAAACCAAGTTGCAAAGGAAATAAGAGAAAACTCCCTTTGTTGTTTCTCCTTTTGGTTAGTGCACTTCTTTGTTGTCTTGATTGTTGATCTCCTAAGTGTTTGTAGTGTTTGTTTCAAGAAAGCTTGTTTCGGCTTTGGCCTTGTCTCCTCCTTAGAATGTTGGCTTTAATTCTCCAATTTCCAGCACCTATTCACAAGGGCTAAACCTTAAACCAAGTCAAATTCCATGCACATAAGCACCAAGGGAGAAATTAAATTCCAGCACCCAAAAAGAGAGGTCAAGGAACAAAAGCAAGAAACAAATTTAATTGAAAGAAAACAGTACCACCAAAAGGATTTATAATATGACAACTTAGAAAGAGATTGAAGAAATTAAAGCAAACAATTAAAGGTACTCAATAAAAGTTGGCACACAAAAGGAACTCCTAAAGAAAAGCACTAGATTAGATGACCAAATAAAAAAACAGCACCACTGGAAAATGTTGTGGGCCAGAAAACGTGTTTGTTCCCCGATTTATGCTGAGCTGTAATTGTAAAATTTGTTTCTGAAATTTGGATGCAAGAAAATTCAGGATCTTATCTAAATTTTGGCTTTGGAATCACCTAAAAAGCATGCACCATTTTTTTTTAATAATTTTTGCAAATTTGGTGTGCAGTTAGGCCAGCTGGAGCGCTCAAGATTTGCACTCTGATTTTGTAAGATTTATCATTTTTTTTCTGTTGCTTCTTTTGACCTCATTCTTTTTTTGTCTTTTCTATAACACTTTAAACTTGCATTTTCCAGAAAATCAGAATTTTCCTAGGGGTGGAAATATTTTTTTAAAACAAAACAGCCCAGAACAGAGAGATGAAACAGGGGAAATCTGAAAAACTGGAAGAAAACAGCAAGATAACCAAAATTAACACAATGGAAATGTAAGACTGGAAATTGTGTAAGAACTAAGACACAATTATGAACTCAAACTAAAAAATAAAAAGCACCAAAGGATCAAAATAACAGCAGATTAAAGCAATATAAAGAGACCCAAAAACAAGAAACAATCAAGCCAAAAAAATAGGACTACTAAGAATTGATGACAATTATGGATTCACATGACTTGACACAACATTTATAGATTCAGAAAATAAAGACTCAAAGCATAAAATGAAGCAATTATAAGAAAGCAATAAGGACTCAATTTCCTAAAAGAAAAACAGCCACACAATGGTGTAAGGAATCCTATCACAAGCTGCACAGAATTTGTTCAAGATCAATTGAACAATTGTGCTTTGGTTGGATCTTCCATAAGCACACCAAGAACAACGTAAAATATAAAAACAGCAAGACAAGTAAGGAATTGAAATGACAAAGATGAAATAAAGAAGAACTGAAATTAAAAGACCAAGCTACTCATCTTGAAGAACCAAAAGCTCATGATACCAAATGATGGCATTTTCATGTGTTCTTCTTGAATCAAAGTAGTAAAAGTGATGCGGAAGCAATGGGTGAGTGAAACAAAGCCCTCCTAGGAGTTGTGTTGGCTTTGAAGGTGCATGAGGAGTGTGATGTTTGAGTGGTTCGGCCAGCTCAAGGGAGAAAGGTGAAAGGATTGAAGTTTATAGCCTAGATTTCTAGGAGAAGTAAAGCTAGTGCACAAAAATGGCAGCATAACAATACTCAATTAAACTTGAAAATACAAGGTGTAGGCTCCTCCTTTTATAGGCTAAGGAGGACCATAATGCAACCCTAATGCTAGCCAAATGAAATGTAAATGTGAAGCACATGGGTGCACATGGCACATGGGTGCACAAATGAGCACATGGGGAGGGGTGTGTCTAATTTTTATGCTCACCCCCCCCCCTCCATGGTCTTTCTAGAATGTTCACACAAATATGCTTTCTACACTACTCTAATTACTAAGCACCCCTAATGGGCCTTTATGTAACAATTACAAAGGTCTTCTCTTCCCAAAACCGTAGCTTTGACCCATGTGTATGTGAAGCTAGACGGTCTAGAAGGAATCCTCATCATGGCCTAGACGCTCCTTATGTAGCCGCTCCTCATCATGGCCTAGACGCTCCTCTTCATGGGCTAGACGCTCCTTTTTTAGTCTAGACGCTCCTCATCATAGGCTAGACCGTCTAGTCTTGGAGGCTTGGCTTTCATCGTGTGGTGAGCTTGGGCCCTCCTCCATCAGCTAGGGTGCTGATGGCAAAGAGTGACTCGCTGCTAGTCACGGGGCAAGTAACAGGCGAGTTCCAGGCTAAAGATCCACAAATGGCGGCTTACCTGGAGTATGTACAGGAATTGAAGAGTTCCTTTGCCTCCTTTGAAGTGGTGCATGTGCCCAGAGAGCAAAATGCCCGAGCTGACTTGCTAGCTAAGCTCGCCAGTTCAGGCAAGGGGGGTAGGCAGAGGACGGTGATTCAAGAAACTCTGAAGACGCCGAGAGCATTTGTAGCAGATCACCTGGTTCTTCAGATAAGCAAGTCGACGGAGAAAGCGGCGAGGAGTCACAGATCCCTGACTCAAGAGACCTTGAGGTCACCAAGAATAAGAGCATGTCGGGGGGACAGGGTGAACATGACGCAGGTCTGCGCTACGCATGAGCCAGACACCTCGGTGACGCAGTACAAACGATGCTTGGCGGATGACCTTCTCCCGCTGGATCCGACAGAGGCTAGGAAGATAAAGAAGAATTCTAGCAAGTTCACATTGATTGATGGCGAGTTGTACAGGTTTGGGTTCACTCACCCACTCCTGGAATGTGTGCATGGCGAGAAATGTACGAGAATTATGGCAGAGCTCCATGAAGGGATATGCGGAAGCCACGTCGGGGGTCGAGCTCTGGCCGCAAGGACTCTCCGGGCAGGTTACTACTGGCCAACAATGAGAGAAGATTGCAAGAGGTATGCGCAGTGCTGCAAGCAATGCCAGCAGCACGCCGATTGGCACAAGGCGCCTCCCGAGGAGTTGAAGTCGATTTACAGCCCTTGGCCGTTTCATACGTGGCGAATCGACATCCTGGGACCGTTTCCCCTGGCGATCAGGCAGATGAAGTACTTGGTGGTGGCGATTGAATATTTCACCAAGTGGATCGAGGCAGAACCAGTGGCCCAGATCACCGCACACAAGATCGAAGGTTTCGTGTGGAAAAACATTGTGTGCCGGTTTGGTGTGCCCAAGCGCCTGGTGTCGGACAACGGGACTCAGTTTGCAAGTCACCTGTTGAAGAAGCTATGCGAAGGGGTGGGAATTCAACAAGTGTTTGCATCCGTCGAGCACCCTCAGACGAATGGCCAAGTAGAATCCGCCAATCGGGTGTTGCTAAGAGGTTTGAAGAGAAGGCTAGAGAAAGCCAAAGGAAGCTGGGCTGAGGAGGTACCCCATATAGTCTGGGCGTACCACACCACCGAGCAGTCAGGAACCCATGAGACCCCGTTCAGCTTGGTCTATGGGTGTGACGCAATGATTCCAGTAGAGATCCAGGAGAGCACGGCGAGATTCCAGAACTTCGTGGAGGAAGACTCGAATGAGGAGAGAAGGTTGAACCTGGACCTACTGGATGAGGTCAGGGAAGAGGCGAGATTAAAAGCTGAGGCGGTGAAGAGAAGGATTGAACGAAGATATAACTCGAAGGTGATGCCAAGGCAGTTCAGAGAGGGTGACCTGGTGATGAGGAAAGCCCACCAGTACGAGATGGAGAATAAGCTGTCGCCTAAGTGGACGGGACCGTTCAGAATAACCGAGGCGCTCGGGAACGGCGCCTACCGCTTAGAGACATTGGAAGGAGGGGCGATTCCTCGCATTTGGAACGCCACGCACCTCAAGTTATATTACAGTTAAGAACTTTGTAAGTAAAGACAAACATGAAGTTATATTACAATGTTTCTGTTAAAACAGTTTGAAGGGGGCACTCTTTTTTCCCTAAGGAGGGTTTTTAATGAGGCCACCCTATAAAGAAGAGTTTTCGAAGCTTAAAGTTGTTTTAGATTACATGCCTGTTGTTTTCTGAAAGTTTTGAAGAAAGACCTTGTCACTTATATGTGATTTAAGGCAAGTTAAAGATATATTGCATGCTTTCTAAAAAGTTTCTAAATCCCCATCGTCTTTCGGCGATTGGCGGCACCAGTTAAAGTTAAAGTCCTCATCGTCTTTCGGCGATCGGAGGCACCAGTTAAAAGACCTCAACGCCCTCGCGCGTCCTGAGGCAAGATGAAGACCTCCTCGCCGTCGAGCGAGTGCAGGCGAGGAAGAGTAAAAAGTCCTCAGTGCTTCCAGAGGAGAGAAGATGTAGCCTCTGGGGCAATGTAGAGGCACCAGTGAAAAGTCCTCAGTGTTTCTGGGGGAGAGAAGATGTAACCCCCGGGGCAATGTAGAGGCACCAGCGAAAAGTCCTCAGTGTTTCTGGGGGAGAGAAGATGTAACCCCTGGGGCAATGTAGAGGCACGAGTTAAAGACCTTCTCGCCGTCGAGCGATTTCAGGCGAGTTAAAGACCTTCTCGCCGATGAGCGAGTTCGGGCGAGAGAAAGACCTTCTCGCCGATGAGCGAGTTTAGGCAAGAGAAAATCCTTCTCGTCTTGAACGAGTTCAGGTATGGTGTGAAGGGCGGAAGAAGTTTGGAGGGTGGCTAAGGTAGGTTCGAAGAGAACGCCTAGCCACCCGGTCTCTTGTTCTGAAGCTCAGGGAAGTTGAGAAGGATCCGAAAGGCGCCTCTACCCCCAAATAAAGGAACAGTGACCAAGTTGAGAAGGCAAGAGGAAGCTGGAATCGCCAAGAGTCTTTGGCGACCAGGAGAAATTCAAGCGATGGCGAGAAAGTTAAAGACCCATTTTGATGAAGCAGATCGGGTGAGCGGTGTCTTAAGCCATTAGTTGAGTTGAAGTTCGTTATTTGAAGAGCGATTTTACGCTAAGGTTCATTACCTTGAGGTTCCAAGTTGTTAGAAAGTTTTTGTTCGAAAATCGGTATATGTTTGCACTTACGAAATTACTAAGTTAATTTCTTTGAAGTAAATTGTACCGTCCCGTATCCGGGCGTTGACTAAGTCAAGGTCAAAGTCAACGACTGAAGAGTCAAAGTCAACGCAAGGCGTCGCCTAAGTGGAGAAACGCCAAGTGCCAGCACCGCCAAGAGGAAGCGTCGCCAGGACAAGGCGTCGCCTGGGTGAAGGCGTCGCCCAACCAGGGCGTCGCCAGATCAAGCATTACCAAAGCAAGGCAATCACGGTGTGGTTCCCCGATACCCATGGGTAGGAAAGACCATGGAGGGAGCGACGCCGTGGGAAGGCCTTAGGTCCCGATAACCCGGGGCAGCGATAAGGAGAAGGAAAAGGTGGCTTCAAGGCCATAGTGATAGCACCAGTGTAGGGCAGCCTGACCCGTGAAGTACCCCTGCCGCCCCAGAGACGCCTTTCGGACAGATACGACCCAAGAGGAAGGTCACGCCCAGGGTAGCCGGGTGCGGGGTGCAAGGGGAAGGCAGATACGCTCTCAAAGTAAGTGACTAGATGATTGGGGGCATGAGTTGGCACCCAAAAAGTCACCCCTAGCGCAGTAGCACTCCCAAGCAGGAGGACTCACACGTAGAAACGTCCCCAGATGGGCAGAAGCGCCCCCAGATGGGGTCACGGCGTCGTGAGGCCCTCCACGAGTACGACAGCCATGTCAGAATAGAAACACCCTTTAGTCAGGTGCCAGGTAATTAAAGTCATTCAATATAGTTTCCGTTTCGAGCGTTCAGGTACTATAATGGCTCCCAAGCGTTTCAACGTCTTAAATGCGCTACGTTTTCTAATTAGATGCGCTGATTGGGTGCGTTACATTTGTAATTAAAGGCGCTTTAAGGCGCTTTAAATGCTTGGGTAGTTTAAATAGCGCTGAGAATGTTGGAAACGGGGTTCGAACTTTTGGCAAATTTACCAGAACTCTCTAGTTGCTTGCTCGTGCTTTGAGGTTACGAACAAGGGACTGGGAAAAGATCTTTGCCTGAGGGAGAAAAAGACACACAATACATAGTTCTTTCTTTTTACCACCTTCAGAGTGCCACACGCGGTGCTCAGAGACGGAGGTGAATAGTTTTGGTGTTTCTTGCTGGCTGACTTGAGCGTCGGAGTGCAAACGGCCGCTAGGGCGCCTCTTTGTCCTCTTTTTTGCAGGAATCCACAGGTAACCAGTGGGAAGGAGTCCCTAGCTGACGGTTGAGGTCGCGCACGAAGACGTCCTGGTCAACCGGACGGAACATTTGGCGCCCACCGTGGGGCCGATATAAAACATCAGTCCCATCACAAGTTCGAGAAAATCTACTAAGTCGCAGTAACGTTGGAGGAGGTTGGAGTGACGATGGCCCCCACCAGACGAAGTACAGCACGCGCAGCCCCAGCAGAACTATCCATGCAACAAGTTCTGGAGATAATGAGGGGGCTACAGCAGGACATGGCGGAGTCGAAACTGGAACAGGAACGCATGGAGGCAGATCTCGATGCCTCGCATGAGCGAAATGAAGAGCTCCACCGTGTAAATGAGGAGTTGCGCCAGGGCCTGAGAAATGATCGGAGGCGGCATGGACATGACGAGATGGAGAACCATTCCCCACCAAGGGAGTTTTCCACTCCCTTCTCGCAGGAGATCTTAGATGCAGTGATCCCGAACACGTTCGCGGGGCCCAAGGTGATCTTCACCGGGATGGAGGACCCCGAGACGCACCTTGCTGCATTTCACACACAGATGGTCCTGGTAGGCGGTTCTGACGCTGCCAAGTGCAAGCTCTTTATGAGCACCCTGACCGGGAAGGCTATGGACTGGTTCATCAGCCTTCCAGATGGTCATATCACATCTTTCCGCCAACTGTCACGATTGTTCAGGGAACAATACTTAGCAAACAAGGCCCCGCCGCCGGTCTCATACGATCTGTTTGATGTGAAGCAGTATCAAGGGGAGACCCTGAAGGAGTATATCAATCGCTTCGGGGCCCAGGTCGTGAAGGTGGGTACGACAGAGGAGCCTATGATCGTGTACGCATTTGTGAAAGGTGTATGCCCCGGTCCTTTTGGAGAATCCATCATTCGCAACCGCCCTAGGACTTTCGCTGAGCTACGGCGTAGGGCGGTAGAACATATTGCTTCTGAAGGGGAGGTGTGTGTGAAGCGCACCAGCGTCGTACCCTCACGCCCGAGAGGACCGGCGCGAGCTCAACCCGTCAGGGTCAATGAGACCATGACAGGAAGAAAGAAGCCAGAGGCGAGACGCCCCTACGAGGCCAGAAAGCCTCAGCCCCGGGGTCTAGCGGGAGGCGATCGCCCGGCCAGAGAAAGAGCGAGACCGGCGAGGTACAATTTTGTGGTAGAGCTGAAGGACCTGATCGCCGTGCCTAATATAGCCGAGAGGCTGAGGCGATCGGCGAAGACCGACAAGGTGTTAGGGCCTCGAAAAGACTCTTGGTGCGAGTTCCACGAGGCTTTTGGGCACCACATTGACAACTGCCTGTCGTTGGGTTACCAGCTAGATGAGCTGGTGAGAACTGGGTTTTTGAAGGACTATGTCGCAGAGCCCACAACGACCGCCACCTTGCCGCCGCTGGCGAAAGAACCAGCACACGAAATGCCTGTCCTTGGCGAGGTCCACACCATTGCTGGAGGTTTTTCCGGCGGGGGACCCACCGCCTCCCAGCGGAAGAAATACGCGAGGGGGGTAAATTCAATCGAAGAGAGACTCTCGGGGGAGCCATGGGAGTCGGATCTCGTGTTTACGAGAAGTGACCTCCGAGATGTGGTACCCCACGACAACGACCCCGTTGTCATCTCAGTCGTCACAGCCGGAAGGAAGGTGCACAGAGTGCTTGTCGACCAAAGAAGTTCGGCAGACGTCATGTTTCTGTCGACCTTTAATAAGTTACGGTTGTCCCCCAATCTGTTGAGTTCCTACACGGGGTGCCTGTATGGGTTTGGGGATAACCAGGTGGAAGTCCGGGGTTACCTGGAGTTGAGGACTACGTTCACAGACGGAGAGGCCTCCCGTACCGAAAGCATCCGGTACCTGGTCGTGAACGCCAACTCCGCCTACAATATTTTGCTGGGCAAGCCGGCGTTAAACCGTTTGAACGCGGTGTCCTCCACACGCCACATGAAGATGAAGCTGCCGGACCTCAGTGGCCAGGTGATAGTCATCAGGTCAGACCAGGAGGAGGCAAGGAAATGCTATGAGAACAGCCTGAAAACGAAGAGAGGTGTGTTCATGGTGTATGAACGTCCGCCGAGCGCGGACACGACGATGATAGAGGCGACGCCCGCTGGGTCGACGCCTAATAAGGCCATACCGGCGAGGGCGATGCCCGAAGCAGATGCGCCTATGGAGGAAGGCCCCGACGACGTGGCGCCTGTGGAAGAGGCGGCGCCCGTCGAGGATGATAGCAGGGAACAGCCCGCGGCTAACGCCGTAGAAAGGGAGATTGGCGGCTAGACTTTCAAGTTAGGAAGTTTGCTGAGCCCAGAAGAACAGGAAGGGGTGGCGGAGGTGATTTCACGCCACCTGGATGCCTTCGCATGGTCCGCCTCGGATATGCCAGGCATCGATCCCGATTTCCTGTGTCACCACCTCAGCATGGACGCCACGGTCCGCCCCGTGCGCCAGAGAAGGAGAAAGTTCAATGAGGAACGACAGCAGGTGGTGAAAGACGAGACGCAGAAGCTGTTGAGGGCTGGCCACATCAGGGAGATTCAATACCCTGAGTGGCTTGCCAATGTCGTCTTGGTGAAAAAGGCGAATGGAAAGTGGAGGATGTATGTTGACTTCACAGACTTGAATAAGGCGTGCCCAAAGGACTTGTATCCGCTGCCCAGCATTGACGCCTTGGTGGACAGTGCGTCCGGCAGCAAGGTGCTGAGTTTCCTGGACGCCTTCTCAGGGTACAACCAAATCAAGATGCACCCAAGAGACGAGAGCAAGACTGCATTCATGACTGAGACCTGCAGTTACTGCTATAAGGTGATGCCTTTTGGGCTGAAAAACGCGGGCGCCACGTACCAAAGGTTAATGGACAAGGTCCTGGCGCCAATGCTCGGGAGGAATGTGTACGCCTATGTAGACGACATGGTGGTGGCGTCGCAGAATAGGGCGCAGCACATGGCGGACCTGGAGGAGTTGTTCGTCACAATATCCAAGTACCGCCTCAAGTTAAACCCTGAGAAATGTGTTTTCGGGGTAGAGGCCGGTAAGTTCTTGGGTTTTATGCTCACAGAGAGGGGGATAGAGGCGAACCCCGACAAATGCGCGGCGATTATCGCCATGCGAAGCCCGACGTCGGTAAAAGAGGTGCAACAGCTGACGGGGCGGATGGCGGCGCTTTCAAGGTTTGTTTCCGCCGGAGGAGAGAAGGGGCATCCATATTTCCAGTGCCTCAAGAGAAACAGTCGCTTTGCATGGACTGATGAATGCGAAACGGCTTTCATTAAGCTAAAGGAGTACCTGGCGACGCCGCCGGTCCTCTGCAAACCGGTAATGGGCGTGCCCCTCCGGTTGTATTTTACTGTAACGGAGCGGGCCATCAGTTCTGTGTTAGTCCAAGAGCAGGACCAAAGTCAGAAGCCCATCTATTTTGTAAGCAAAGCATTACAAGGTGCTGAGACGAGATACCAAGCGCTGGAGAAGGCAGCGCTAGCGGTAGTATTTTCTGCCAGGAGGCTCCGTCATTACTTCCACAACTTCACGGTGGTGGTGATGACGAACCTCCCTATACAGAAGGTGATGCAGAAGCCTGATGTGGCCGGGAGAATGGTACGCTGGGCGGTGGAACTGTCAGAATTCGACATCCGGTATGAGCCTAGAGGATCCATCAAAGGGCAGGTATACGTGGATTTTATAGCGGAACTTTCGCTCGGAGGTGAGCAGGAGGTGGAAGTGGTGATGGAGATCAAGCTCAAGAGAACATGGAGGCCAATCATCAAGCTCAAGAAGAGGTGGAGGCACAAATGGAGGACGCCCATGGAGGTCAAAGTCCACCTCAAAGGATTACAAGAAGCATGTTCAAAGCTTTGGGAGCTAGAGGACATTTATTTTCTCTTTTTGTAGTTTCTTTAGTTGAAGGTGCTTAGAGGGAAACTTTAGAAACCTCTTTTGTTATAGCATCTTTTAGGCTTTAGTTAGGAGCTTTAGGGGGGTGTGTTAGTAGATAGGTGTAGAAGTAGAATAGGAGGTGCCAAAGTGAAGGAAGGAGTCACACCTTCCTCATGGCTTGAAATAGGCGCCGGTTTTAGCTAGCTTTGGGAGGGAAATTTGAATTGTTTTAGCTTGCATTTTCAGCACCTTAGGCTATAAATAGAGGTGCTCTCTTTGTAAAATTCAGATTGGAATTAATCTAAGAAAACTCTACTCAAATTTTGAGTGACCTTTGGAGAGCTTTTGGAGCCTTCTTCTCTAGTCTTATCTTGATGGATCATTGGAGTCCTCAAGTGGCGGCATCACTCTCATCTAGGAGCATTCCACACTTCTAGTGGCGAGATCATCCAACATTCTTCCATCTTCATGAGCACTCTCATCTCCTTCCTTTCTTCTTTTTCAATTGTTCATGTTGCCTTGTGTTCTTGAGTTGTTTTGGTTCGGTTTTTCCATTTTCCAGCACCTATGTTTTGTTTTTGTTTTTAATTTCTATTTTGTTCGGTTCATATGTTTTCTTGCTTAATTCTGTTCGGTCATTCCAAGTTATAATCTCTTTGTTGATTCAATTTGACAATATTTGGTTCATCCAAATGAGTTTGGGATTTGGTACTAGTAATTGGTGAGTTCTTGTCTTAGAACCATGATCCAACTCTAAGAAAAGTGCCTCTATATTTTCCAGCTCAAGGTGATTCCTAAAAATGTCAAGAATCTTGTTCTATGTGGCTATTGGAATCACATCATGTGGTATCATGAGTCTTAGGTTCATTCTTGTTTAATTGTTGAGTTGTGTGCACTTTATTTCAAGAGCTCTTTTTAATTTCTTGCAATTTAAGTTTCTGTTTTAGAATTTTAATTGAGTATTCTTGCTGTTTTTCTTTTGCTCCAAGTGTTTGTGGAAAGGTTTATGGCACTCATAATTCTTATGAGTATGGTTGCTCTTTTGGAATGGCATTATCCTTCCTAGAGTTTACCTTAAGCTTCCTTTCACTTGTTACAATTTGTGTTGTGTCTTTTAATTTTTGAATCATGTCAAGTTTTGTCTTAGTCATGTTATTCCATATATGTCATTACTTCTAGTAGTACTTTTATTGTTTTGATTGTTTCTTGCTTTGGTGTCATAATTTTCTGAATTGATGTTGATCCTTTGTGCATTTTCTTTTTAGAACTGAGTTCATACTTGTATTCTAGACCTATACAAGTTCCAATACATCATTTTCTATTATGTCTTTGCTAGTTCATCATCCTGTTTTTTTTATTCCTATTAGGATTCCTCTGTTTCTGAAAAAAGTGCTTACTGTTTTTCCTTATTGCAACTGATTTACGTACTGTAAAATTCTGCAATTCTGGATTTGAGATATTCAAAGTGTTAGAAAAGAATAGAAAAAAGAATCATTCAAAAATATGAAGTACACAAAAAAATGATAAATAAAATAAAAAAAGTGTACATTCCTGCCGAAAAAAATACGGTAATCTGGCAGCGATTTTAAAAAATTTATTTCTCTCAATTGGCTTACTTTTTTTAATTGATTCCAGTGCCATTATTGAGTTAACATCTTGAAGTTTCTGTGGTATAAATTTCATAATCCAGTTCGCTCTACAACGTTCCAGTTAAATCAGTGAATATCAAGCACAGTTTGCATAAAAAAAAAAAAATTTCCAGTAGCTAATATTTTGTTTTCTTCATCTACTCTAGTGCTTTTCCTTAGGTATTCTTTTGTGTGCCTACTTTTCTCATTGAGTTCTTTATTTTCTTGATTGTCTTTCATTCTTACTCTTTGAGTTTGTCTTACATATAGTATTCCTTTTGCAATTACCTTTCCTTGCTTATACCTTTTCTTGTTTGTCTTTATTGTTTCTTTGGTTTTGTGGTGGTTTGCTCTTAAGATTGGTGTGCTTGCTTTGACATATTTCAATTGAGGATTCCAAGGCCTCAAGATCAGATTGGTGCAAGAACATTATTTCTTTGAGAGTGATATCTTTTCAGCCTTAGTTCACTTCGGCAGTTTCATTACCAAAAGCTCACTGTTTTTGCTAATTTTTAACTTGTTTGTTGTTTTTGTGTGTTTGCTGTTTTTAATTACAAATGGCTGGATTTTCAAGTGATGCATCCTACAAGCAGAATTCTCCTTCCAAAGCTTCAATTCTTGGTGAATTACATGAAGCTCAAAGAACAATTAGACGGTTGGAGGAGAAAATGCTAAAGATGGAGGTACAACAAGCTAGACCATCTCCTTCTATCCATGATGGACATCATTCTCATAGACCATCTTCAAGAGCTTCTTCAAATGATGTTGGCCGTGAAGATGAGCATAGGAGAAGGAGACCTCCACCCCAAGTCCATGGACAAAGACATCATCACCAAGGGGAAAGAATTCACTACGGCAATGGCTTCTACCATGATGCAAAGTCCAAGCTTCCTTCGGTCAAACTACCTTGTTTTAATGGTTCTAGTGATCCAAATGTGTATTTAGATTGGGAGGCTAAGTGTGAACAAATTTTTGAGATCCATGAGATCCAAGATGAGCATAAGCTCAAGCTAGCCACCCTAGAGTTTAGTGATTATGCCATGAAATGGTGGCATGGAATTGTAAAGGACATTATCTATCACAAGGGTCCTCCCGTGGACTCTTGGAACTCTTTAAAGGATCATATGCGCGCTAGGTTTGTGCCCCCACATTTTAGGAAAGACCTCATGTTGAGACTCCAACGGTTTCAACAAGGCACGCTAAATGTGGATGAATATTATAAGGAGCTTGAGACGCTTGTGCTTAAAATTGAATTAGAAGAAAGTGAAGAAGCCATGGTTGCTAGGTTTGTGAGTGGTCTTAGGAAGGATATTCAAGACATTGTTGAGTTACAAGAGTATTCATCATTGGGTTCTTTAGTTCATCTTGCAATGAAGGTGGAAGCCCAACTTGCTAAGAAAAACTCTTTTAAAAATGCTTCCAATGATGGATACTACTCCAAGTCTTGGAGGAACAAAACTTCTTTTTCTAAACATCCTTCCAAAGATTCTTCTTTCAAACCCAAGGAATCTAAGCCATCTACTTCTAGACCTAAGTCTCCCACTAGAACATCTAACACTAAATGCTTTAAATGTATGGGTTATGGTCATATTGCTGCAAATTGTCCTTCCAAACGAAGTATGTACATGCATGAGGGCATTGTAGTTAGTGAGCATGATTCGGATTCTCCAAAGCATTCATTGCATTCTCATGCATCTAGTGAGGAAGAGAGCGAATGTCCACTTGAAGGGGACTTGTTAGTTGTGAGAAGACTTCTTGGACAAGTTTCACAACCTTTTGATGAAAGTCAAAGGGAAAATATTTTCCATACAAGATGTCTTATTCAAAACAACATTTGTTCCTTGATAGTGGATGGGGGTAGTTGTGCAAATGTGGCTAGTACAAGAGTAGTAGATAAGCTTGGATTGCCTACTATCTCTCATACAAAGCCCTACAAGTTACAATGGCTTAGTGAAGTAGGAGAAATAATTGTTAATAAACAAGTCCTCATCCATTTCTCCATTGGAAAATACAAAGATGAGGTATTATGTGATGTTGTGCCCATGGAAGCCACTCATGTTCTTTTGGGAAGGCCTTGGCAATTTGATAGAAAAGTTTTACATGATGGCTTTACCAACAAATTATCTTTTGAATTCCATGGTCACAAGGTTACTTTAAAATCTCTCTCTCCAAGAGAAGTCCATGAGGACCAAGTTATCATGAAGAAAAAGAGGGAGAGTGAAAAAGATAAAAAAGATAAAAAAGATAAGAGTTCTAAGCCTACACTCCTTGTGTCTAGGCGTGACATTGAAAGGGAAATAGTGGCTCATCATCCTCTTTTCTTAGCCATCCCTAGAACTCTTAGAGTAGAATCACTTGTTGATAGTCCTCATTGCTTGGAAAATTTGGTAGAAGAGTTCAAAGATGTGTTTCAAGATCCTCCAAATGGACTTCCACCTTTGAGAGGGATTGAGCACCAAATTGATTTGATACCGGGCTCTTCTTTACCAAATCGTCCAGCATATAGGACCAATCCAAGTAAAACCAAGGAAATTCGCCAACAAGTTGAGGCTTTGATTGAGAAAGGGTGGGTGCAAGATAGCATGAGTCCTTGTGCTATGCCTATCATCTTAGTGCCAAAAAAGGATGGCACATGGCGAATGTGTTCGGATTGTAGGGCCATCAATAACATAACCATTAAGTATAGGCATCCCATACCTAGACTAGATGATTTGTTGGATGAATTACATGGTTCAAAAATCTTTTCAAAGATTGATCTTAAAAGCGGCTACAATCAAATCCGTATCAAACCGGGTGATGAATGGAAGACGACTTTTAAGACCAACTTTGGTTTATATGAGTGGTTAGTTATGCCTTTTGGTTTAACTAATGCACCAAGTACCTTCATGCGCCTCATGCATCATGTTCTTAGACCTTTCATTGGTAAGTTTGTTGTGGTTTACTTTGATGACATTCTCATTTATAGCTTATCTTTGAATGAACATAGGTTGCATGTTAGGCAAGTTTTAGAAACCCTTAGGAAGGAACATTTGTATGCTAACCTTGCTAAATGTATGTTTGCTCTTGATCATATAGAATTCCTAGGGTTTGTTGTGAGTTGTAAAGGGGTCCATGTGGACAAAACTAAGGTGGTGGCCATTCAAAATTGGCCTACACCGAAATCTTTGAATGAGGTCCGAAGTTTTCATGGACTAGCTTCTTTCTATAGAAGATTTGTCCCAAACTTTGGTACCATTGCCGCACCACTCAATGACATAGTGAAAAAGGATGTGGTCTTTCATTGGGGAGAAGCACAACAAAATGCTTTTGATACTTTGAAAGAAAAATTGACTACTGCTCCCATCTTGGCCCTTCCTAATTTCACTAAGACATTTGAGATTGAGTGTGATGCTTCAAGTATAGGTATTGGGGCTGTTCTCCTTCAAGAGGGCCACCCCATAGCCTATTTTAATGAGAAATTGAAGGGAAGTCATCTCAACTATTCCACCTATGATAAGGAATTATATGCACTTGTTAGGGCTTTGTTTACTTGGCAACACTATCTTTTTCCCAAAGAGTTTGTGATACATAGTGATCATGAATCTCTTAAATATTTGAAGAGCCAAAACAAGCTTAACAAGAGGCATGCTAAGTGGGTGGAATTCATTGAGCAATTTCCTTATGTGATCAAACACAAGCAAGGCAAAATAAATATTGTGGCGGATGCTCTTTCTAGAAGATACACCTTGCTAAATCTTTTAACCTCTCAATATCTTGGTTTTGATCACATTAAGGAACTTTATCATGATGACCTTGATTTTTCTCCCATCTATCAAGAGTGTCTTAAAGGAGGACACAAAGACTTTTTTATTCAAGATGGCTTTCTTTTTAAAGGAAAACGTCTTTGTGTTCCCCAATGCTCTATTAGATTATCTCTTGTTAGAGAAGCTCATGAGGGGGGTTTAATGGGACATTTTGGGGTTGCTAAAACTTTGGATGTGTTGCATGAACATTTCTTTTGGCCTCATATGCATAAACATGTTCATAGTTTGTGTGATAAATGCATAGCTTGCCGCAAAGCTAAGTCTAAAATACATCCCCGTGGTCTTTATACTCCTCTTCCTATCCCTTCAATGCCTTGGGTAGATATATCTATGGATTTCATCTTAGGCTTACCCAAGACATCAAAGGGAAAGGACTCCATTTTTGTGGTAGTGGATCGTTTTTCAAAGATGGCTCACTTTATTCCTTGCCACAAAGTGGATGATGCATGCCACATTGCAAACCTCTTCTTCCAAGAAGTGGTTCGCTTGCATGGGATTCCTAGGTCTATAGTGTCCGATAGAGATCCTAAGTTCTTGAGTCACTTTTGGAAGACCTTGTGGGGCAAGCTTGGAACTAAGCTTTTATTTTCTACCACTTGCCACCCACAAACTGATGGTCAAACCGAGGAGGTGAATAGAACTTTGGGACAACTATTGAGATGCTTTATTTCGGGGAATCCTAGAGTGTGGGAGAATTTACTACCCCATGTTGAGTTTGCATATAACCGAGTAGTAAATTCTACCACCTCCCATTCTCCTTTTGAGGTGGTCTATGGGTTTAATCCCCTAACACCTCTTGATCTTCTTCCTATTCCCCTTCTTGAAGATGTCTTGTGCAAAGATGGGGATGAAAAGGCTTCTTTTGTGAAAACTTTGCATAAAGACATCAAGAAGAGAATTGAGAAGAAGGTTGGCAAGTATGCTGAACTTGCCAATAAAAGGAGAAAAGCATTATTGTTTGATGAGGGCGATTGGGTTTGGCTTCACTTGAGGAAGGATCGTTTTCCTACTCAAAGGAAGTCCAAACTAATGCCTCGAGGGGATGGACCTTTCCAAGTCCTCAAGAGGATTAATGACAATGCTTATGAGTTAGATATGCCTGATACATTCTTAGGTAGTCATACTTTTAATGTCAGCGATCTAACTCCTTTTTCTGTAGGTCTCCAGAATTCGTGGTCGAATTCTCTCCAACTCGGGGAGTATGATGGAGATCAAGCTCAAGAGAACATGGAGGCCAATCATCAAGCTCAAGAAGAGGTGGAGGCACAAATGGAGGACGCCCATGGAGGTCAAAGTCCACCTCAAAGGATTACAAGAAGCATGTTCAAAGCTTTGGGAGCTAGAGGACATTTATTTTCTCTTTTTGTAGTTTCTTTAGTTGAAGGTGCTTAGAGGGAAACTTTAGAAACCTCTTTTGTTATAGCATCTTTTAGGCTTTAGTTAGGAGCTTTAGGGGGGTGTGTTAGTAGATAGGTGTAGAAGTAGAATAGGAGGTGCCAAAGTGAAGGAAGGAGTCACACCTTCCTCATGGCTTGAAATAGGCGCCGGTTTTAGCTAGCTTTGGGAGGGAAATTTGAATTGTTTTAGCTTGCATTTTCAGCACCTTAGGCTATAAATAGAGGTGCTCTCTTTGTAAAATTCAGATTGGAATTAATCTAAGAAAACTCTACTCAAATTTTGAGTGACCTTTGGAGAGCTTTTGGAGCCTTCTTCTCTAGTCTTATCTTGATGGATCATTGGAGTCCCCAAGTGGCGGCATCACTCTCATCTAGGAGCATTCCACACTTCTAGTGGCGAGATCATCCAATATTCTTCCATCTTCATGAGCACTCTCTTCTCCTTCCTTTCTTCTTTTTCAATTGTTCATGTTGCCTTGTGTTCTTGAGTTGTTTTGGTTCGGTTTTTCCATTTTCCAGCACCTATGTTTTGTTTTTGTTTTTAATTTCTATTTTGTTCGGTTCATATGTTTTCTTGCTTAATTCTGTTCGGTCATTCCAAGTTATAATCTCTTTGTTGATTCAATTTGACAATATTTGGTTCATCCAAATGAGTTTGGGATTTGGTACTAGTAATTGGTGAGTTCTTGTCTTAGAACCATGATCCAACTCTAAGAAAAGTGCCTCTATATTTTCCAGCTCAAGGTGATTCCTAAAAATGTCAAGAATCTTGTTCTATGTGGCTATTGGAATCACATGAAGTGGGCTCGCAGTGGCTGCTCTCGGTTGATGGCTCTTCCAACCAGCAGGGGAGCGGTGCGGGAATAGTCTTGGAGGGACCCAACAGCGTGCTGATTGAGCAGGCCCTACGCTTCGCCTTCAAGGCAAGTAACAATCAGGCAGAATATGAAGCCCTGATAGCAGGAATGCTCCTGGCCAAGGAGATGGGCGCGCAGAACCTCCTGGTGAAGAGCGACTCTCAGCTGATTACGGGGCAGGTGTCGGGTGAGTTCCAGGCGAAGGACCCACAGATGGCGGCGTATCTGAAATACGTCCAGTTGTTGAAGGGAGCATTCAACACTCTTGAGCTGATGCATGTCCCGAGGGAGCAGAATGCCAGAGCTGACCTGCTTGCAAAGCTGGCCAGCTCAGGCAAGGGGGGTAGACAGAGGACAGTGATCCAAGAGACTCTCAAAGCTCCGCGTAGATTCGTGGAAGACAACAGGGTGGATGTCCTCCAGATTCGTACATCAAGGGGAAGGCCGAGGAGTCATTGCTCTTTGACCCAAGATACGCAGAGGGCACCCCGCATCAGCACGTACGCGGATGCGCCCGAGGGAGAGCAAATGCAGGTATGCGTTTTGGCCAAGGGAGACACCTGGATGACGCCCTACAAGCGATACCTGGCGGATGGGGCTCTCCCAGTGGAGCCTGAAGAGGGTAAAAAGGTCAAAAGAAATGCTGCAAGATATACTTTGGTGGATGGGGTGTTGTTCAGGCACGGTTTCACTCACCCTATCCTAACATGCGTCAGTGGCAATGAGTGCACCAGGATAATGGCGGAGCTACACGAAGGCATCTGCGGAAGCCACGTAGGGGGAAGATCCCTAGCCTCCAAGGTAATACGCGCAGGTTTCTTCTGGCCAACAGTGAAAGAGGACTGCGCACGACACGCCCAGCGGTGCAGGCAATGCCAAAAGCACGCCGACTGGCACAAGGCGCCGCCAGAAGAATTGCGGTCCATATACAACCCGTGGCCTTTCCATACATGGGGAATCGACATCCTGGGCCCGTTCCCACTGGCAATCAGGCAGATGAAGTATTTGATCGTTGCCATCGAGTACTTCACCAAGTGGATAGAGGCAGAGCCCGTAGCGCAGATCACTGCGCACAAAGTACAGCATTTTGTATGGAAGAACATTGTGTGCCGCTTTGGCGTACCTAGGTGCCTGATATCCGATAACGGGACCCAGTTTGCCAGTCAGCAGCTGAGAAATCTGTGCGCTGAGGTGGGAATCAAACAAGTGTTCGCATCGGTTGAACACCCCCAGACCAATGGACAAGTGGAGTCGGCAAACAAAGTTCTGCTGAGGGGGTTAAAATGAAGGTTAGAGAAAGCCAAAGGGGCGTGGGCGAAAGAGGTACCAAGGATCGTATGGGCATATCACGCCACGCCCCAATCCTCTACTATGGAGCGCCTTTCAGTTTGGTGTACGGGTCGGACGCGATGATTCCAGTAGAAATACATGAAAGCTCACCACGTTTTCAAAACTTTGTGGTGGAGGAGTCCAATGAAGAAAGGCGGGTAAACCTAGATCTACTAGAGGAGGCCAGAGAAGAAGCCAGAATCAAAGCTGAAGCAGTGAAGAGAAGAGTAGAGCGACAATACAGCTCTAAGGTAAAGCCGAGGCAGTTTCAGATTGGCGACCTGGTTATGAGGAAGGCTCACCCATACGAGTTGGAGAATAAGCTGTCTCCCAAGTGGACCGGACCCTTCAGAGTTACTGAGGCTAAGGGCAACGGTTCATACAACCTAGAGACCTTGGAGGGGGGTCCCATCCCACGCAGTTGGAATGCAGCCAACTTAAAATTTTATTTCAGTTGACCTATGTAAGCAGTTATGTAACAATTTAGTTGAAGGGGACGCTCTTTTTCCCTCTCGGGGGTTTTTTAACGAGGTCACCCAAATAAAAGGTAAAACCAGTTTAAGAAAAAGAAGTGCCTTGGTTTTCAGCCTTTATCTTTCCCCGTTTGAAGTAATGTGATGCATCGCCAAGAAAGGAGGCGTCGCCTAGGTCAAGGCGTCGCCAAGAAAGAAGGTGTCGCCTAGATAAAGGCGTCACCTACGTGAAGGCGTCGCCCAGGTAAAGGCGTCGCCCATGTGAAGGCGTCGCCCCGGTGAAGGCGTCGCCTAGATGAAGGCTAGCGCCGTTGAGGAACACGACGAAGGAAAGGCGCACAATTTGCGAAACGTATGCAGAGTAAAGTGACGTTGCAAAAATCAAGTATGATATAGAAAAATTGATGAATACAAGCAATGTTCGATACAATGGGAGTAGCGCAAATGGGGCAAATGTTACAACTCATGCAAATCACAAAAGATCCGCTTCTCAGTGGCCGTCGGAGTCAGCACTGGAGGAAGACGAAGCCCTGATCCCAGCCCGCAGAGCTCGAGTAAGTCGTGTCCTCCTCTCTTGGTTTATTTTCGAGCCTGCACCAAGGGAGATAAATGTGTCAGAGACACCACGAAGCAAGACATGCACGGTTAGAAAGCAATAAGGGCCGAAGTTTCTAGGGCAGTGACTCTTACATATGTACTTTTCGAGAGTCCCGACGTTGAACTCCAGGCTGATCAAAGTGGCAGAGTCAAAACCTCCCGCCTCAGCAAGAATCCGGCAAACTATTTGATCACTTGGAGCCAGCTTCTTGAAGGGTTTGGTTTTGAGGGCCCTCGCCTCTCTCACCCAGTACAGCGGAAACCCATCCATTGCGTCGGGAACAAGGTCAGTGCAGCAGATCTTGAAGAACCGGCCTTTCCACCCGGTGAACGAGTTTTGGAAGGGTGTGAAGAGAACTCTCCCGGGTACATTACTGAGAGTTACCCAGAGGTTATGTCTCTGCCTCTTCACCTCAAAGAAGTGAAGAAAGAGGTCAACCGAGGGTGCACAACCCAGAAACCCGAAGAGAATGTCGAAGGCTTTGACAAAGGCCCAGCTGTTGGGGTATAACTGGGCCGGAGCAACGTTGATCTTCGTCAGCAGTTCCTTCTCGAACCAAGAGAAGGGTAGGCGCACTTTGGTGGTCTTGAACACCACCTGGTAAAAGTAAAAGAAAGGGACCCCTTCGTTGGCCCGTCCGTCTCCGCATACTGGCTCCCCTAGAGTGCAAGGGAGCACAGCAATGTTGTCGTCATGCCTCCTCGCGAAGCCCCGGTGATCATAGGAACATGAATCCCCTTTGTGTTCCCTTGTGGCCCTGGTAGCAAGCAAGCATGAACATTCGTCAAGAAGTTCACTCGAAGCCCAAGGGTACAGGTCCCTAGGTGATGGAAGAGGGCCAAGCACAACCTCACAAGAAAGACAAGAGCCAAGACATAAGCATCCAAAGCCAAACCAAGAGCGTCTAGGCCAATGGAGGAAGCGTCTAGGCCATGGGAGGAGCGTCTAAGCCAATGGAGGAAGCGTCTAGGCCAATGGAGGAAGCGTCTAGACCAATGTGAATCCAAGAAAGATTTGTGTAAGATACATGGACGGCCCATTAAGGGTAGCATGGTATTAATTGTGGTGTAAATAGCACACATGGTTTCATAAGGACTTAACCTAGATTTGTTAAGATTTGGTGCGTTTTCTAGAAGGAATCTTTAGGCTAGGGTCGGCCATGTGCCTTTAGTCTTTGGATGTAATTTGCATTTCATTTTGGTAGCATTAGGGTTGCATTAAGGTCCTCCTTAGCCTATAAAAGGAGGAGCCTACACCTTGTATTTTCAAGTTTATGGTGAGTAAAGTTATGCTGCCAATTTGTGCTCAACTTTGTTTCTCCCTAGAATCCTAGGCTCTAAACTTCAATTCCTTCATCTTTTCCCTTAAGCTGGCCGAACCACTCAATACCCATACTTAACATGCACCTACAAGATCAACACCACTCTTAGGAGGATCTTGCTCACTCTCATTCATTGCTTCTGCCCCATACTCTACATTGATTCAAGAAGAACTTCATGAAAATGCCATCATTTGGTATCGGAGCTTTGGTTCTTCAAGATGAGTAGCTCCTTGTCTTTTCAATTTTAGTTCTTCTTTATTTCATATTGTCATTTACTTTCCATACTTGTCTTGCTGTTTTTTACATTTTAATTTGTTCTTGGTGTGCTTTGTGGAAGATCCAACCGAAGCACTCTTGTTCATTTGATCTTGAACAAGTTCTTGTGCAATTTGTGATAGGATTCCATACACCTTTGAGTTGCTATTTTCTTTTAGGCTTTTGAGTCTTTATTGCTTTCATTATTTGGTTCATATTATGCTTTGAGTCTTTAATTTTCTGAATCTATACATGTTTTGTCAAGTCATGTTCATCCTTATTGTCAACAATTCATAGTAGTCCTTTTATTTGGCTTGATTGTTTCTTTATTTTGGGTCTCTTTAATTGCTTGAATCTGCTGTTCTTTGCTCTTTGGTGCCTTTTTTTAATTTTAGTTTGAGTTCATATTGTGTTTAGATCCTATACAATTCTATTTCACAAATTTCCATTGTGTCTAAACTTTGGTATCTTGCTGTTTTTGTTTCCAGTTTTCAGATTCCCCTGTTTTCACCTTCTCTGTTTTGGCTGTTTTAACCCAAAAAAATATTTCCACCCATAGGAAAATTTTGATTCTCTGGAAAATGCAAGTTTAAAGTGTTATAGAAAGGAAAAAAAAAAGAATTAGGTCAAAAGAAGCAACAGAAAAAAAATGTAAAATCTTTTAAAATCAGAGTGCAAATCTGAAGCGCTCCAGCTGGCCTAACCGAACACCAAATTTGCAAAATTTATTAAAAAAAAATGGTGCATCCGTTTTGAGTGATTCCAAAGCCAGATTTTAGATAAGATCCTGAATATCTTGCATAACAAATTTCAGAGCCAAATTCTAAAAATACAGCTCAGCATAAATCGGGGAACAAACACGTTTTCTGGCCCACAACATTTTCCAGTGGTGCTGCTTTTTTTATTTGGTCATCTAATCTAGTGCTTTTCTTTAGGAATTCTTTTGTGTGCCAACCTTTAATTGAGTACCTTTATTTGTTTGCTTTACTTAATTGACTCTCTTTCTATTTGTCACAATCTAAATCCTTTTGGTGGTACTGCTTTTATTCAATTAAATTTGTTTCTTGCTTTTGTTCTTTGACCTCTAATTTGGGTGCTGGAATTTAATTCTTCTTTGGTGCTTATGTGAATGGGAACTTGATTTGGTTAAGGTTTAGCCCTTTGCTAGGTGCTGGAAATTGGAGGATTAAAGGCCATCATTCTAAGGAGAAGACAAGGTCAAAGCCGAAACAAACATTCTTGAAATAAACACTACAAACACTTGGAAGATCAACAATCAAAGACAACAAGGAAGTGCACTAATCAAAAGAGGATCAACAAAGGGAGTTCTCTTATTTCCTTTGCAACTTGGTTTATTGTTAATTACCTTGTTAATTACGTTTTAGACGGTGAGTATGTCTTCAAGGGCTCAAAGTGTCCAAGAAGCCTCACCTAGGGCCGAATAGTATAGCAATTTCTTGATTAGTAATTGTTACTTGTTTGTAATTGCTTTTCTTTTGCTTTCATAGATACGCTTTGCATGTTTAATTTTGTTTAATTTGTGTGCTAAACCGACTAGCTTTGTTGCATAGTTAGCTTACATTGTTTTCTTGCATTTATTTCTCAACTTATTTGTGTTCTAAGTGTTTCACTAAGAGAAAGTCTTGTGTGAAGATATTGGGGGATAGTTTTTGGCAAGAAAAAGGCTTGGTACTTAAGTAGTCCTTTGTGACTCACCTTCCTTACTTGGAAAACTACCTTCTTTAACTTTCCTAAACTTTCTCAAAGTAAAACACCTATATACACAAAGTTTTAGCCATGTCTTCTTCTTCTCACTCTCCAAAGTCTATAGAAAGTGAAGTAAAATCTTTGAAAACTCTTTTAAAAGAAGTATCCCAAGCGGTACAATTAATTTCTTTTAGACAATTGGAGAATGAGAACAAAATCAATGAGTTGGCTAAAGCTCAAGAAGAGAAATCACAAAACTCACAAAAATAAAAAAAAACTCATGCATCCCATTCTAAAAGTAATGAGACTCTAGGGGAGGGAAGCCTTAGAATTAACGACTATTACCAACCACCCCCTAGAAGAACTAGACAAAGGGAGCAAGAGAGCCCAAAGGAAGTAAGGGTAGACCTACCCCATTTCTATGGTAAGGAAGATGTAGAGGCCTACCTAGATTGGGAGATGAAAGTAGAACAACTCTTTGCTTGCCATAGGGTGAGTGAAGAGAGGAAGGTACCCTTAGCAACCCTTAGTTTCCAAAGCAATGCCATGTATTGGTGGACCTCTTTAGAGAGAGACCGACGTCTTCATAGGGAGCCTTCCATAGAATATTGGAATGACCTTAGGGGAGCCCTAAGACGTCGCCACATACCTTCCTACTACCATAAGGAGTTGATGGACAAGCTCCAAAGACTCCAACAAAAGAACTTAAGTGTGGAAGAGTATAGGCAGAAAATGGAGCTCTACATGATGAGAGCATCCATTAGAGAGGAAGAAACCACCACCATATCTAGGTTTCTAAGTGGGCTCAACCTTGAGATAAGGGATAGAGTAGAACTATTACCCTACCAAGACTTGAATGATTTGGTTCAACTTTGCATTAAAGTTGAACAACAAAATTTGCGCAAAACTTCAAGTCAAAGGGTGGGTTCTTACTCCAACTCTTATCCCAAGAAAGACTTTAAAAGGGAGGGTAGTACACCTAGAGACGAATCCAAAGAAACTACCAAACCCTTAGTAAAAGATGCCTCCACCCCATACATCCGTGCTAGGGACACCAAGTGTTTTAAATGTTTTGGAAGAGGGCATGTGCAAGCGCAATGTCCAAACCAAAGGGTTTTGTTTTTAAAGGGAAAAGATGAGTACACAAGTGGTGAGGATGAACCTAGTACACAAGGAAAGGGGGAAGGAGAGAGGATAAATCCTTTGGAGGGGGACTTATTGATGATTCAAAGAATCCTCCACAATCAACCTAGTGCATCCAGTGAGACACAACGAGAGAACATTTTTCATACTAGATGCAATATTTTAGAAAATATATGCTCTCTTATTGTGGATGGTGGATCATGCTGCAATTGCTGTAGCACTAGATTGATTGAAAAACTAAAACTACAAGTAGTTCCTCATCCAAAACTGTACAATTTACAATGGATCAATGAGGATGGAGAACTACGTGTAGACAAACAAGTGGAAATCGAGTTTTCTATAGGTAACTACAAAGACAATGTTTTATGTGATGTAGTACCTATGGAAGCTTGCCACATCTTATTAGGTAGACCATGGCAATTTGATAAGAAAACCTCGCATAATGGTCTAACTAACGAGATTTCTTTCATCCACAAGCACAAAAAGTTTGTACTTAGCCCTTTACCACATTCCCAAGTGGTAAAAGACCAAATACAAATGAAACACAAAAGGGATGAAGAAAAAATAGAAAAAGAAAAAAAATTTGGGAAACAAAAGGCGTGGGAGAATAGTGTTCCTTCCCACAAGGTCATTCAACAAGTCAAGCACAATGAAACTACCTTTACAAACATGCTTCTTGTTGAACAACCTAGCCTTTCCTATTGTAAAGGAACACTTGCAAGCATGAGCACAAAAGAAAAGTCTTTAAAAGAAGCTTGCATAGATCAAGACTATTTCTCCAATGTGTTAAGATATCCCCAAAAGAATGACAAGTTATCTATAAGCACCTACCAATTTTTGTATGACGTAGTGCCTAGAACAACTTGCCATGTCTTATTGAGACAACCATTGCAAAATGTACAAATTTTCATAAACAATGGTTGTACCAACGAGACTCTCTTTGCACATAAGAGAAAAAGTCTACAAAAAGGATAACTCATGGGGCAAATGAGAATTAATGAAACTCTAGAGCTTTTAAGAGGAAAACTTTTGTCACCCATGAGAAAAGAGGTTCAAAGACATTACTTTAGGTACAACTCTTGTTTTCAAACTACACCTAAAGCAAAGTCTCAAGAACTCTATACTCCTTCACCTTTTGTAAAAGATACTTGGGAAGACACACATTTCATATTAGAGCTTCCTAGGACAACAAAAGGTCTTGATTCTTTCTTCATGGATGTGGATAAACTCTTCCTAAGAAACGTGACAAGCCTCCATGATTTATTTTCAAAAATAATGGATAGAGCTCTAAAATTTGAAAACATAGCTCTTCCTTCTATGCTTCACGAAATCATGAGGGACATTCACAATTCTTGGGATAAGAATCCTTTTCCTTATAATCATGCATACAATGGAGTAGTCCACAAGATTACTCATATTTCTCCATTTGAAGTTGTATGTGCACATTGTCCTCTTGCCTTTTTAAAGTTGCTACCTTTTCTTAAAGGGATTATGCCTAAGGGAAAAGTAACAACTTTTTGAAATTTTCGAAAACATAAGAGGATTAGAGGGCACCTACAACCATCAAAAGGGAGGTATTGTGAGAAGTTGGCCAAAACAAGAGAAAAACAAAAATGGCAACTTCACACAATTAAAATTTCTCCAAATGTTCACACTAACTCCTTTGCTTTGTTTCAAGATTCCCATAGATTGATATTTGATCCGGGAGGACACACCTTGATGAAGCAAGAGGCTGCTATCCGAGATCAAGTCTGCAAATCTGAGGATAGATCTTCTCAAGAAGGAGGAGATGATGGACACCATCCAGCCACAACCATTTCCCTAAGCAACAACAGCATTGGATTTGAGGACAAATCCTTTTCAAGAGGGAGGGGATGATGGAAGAGGGCCAAGCACAACCTCACAAGAAAGACAAGAGCCAAGACATAAACATCCAAAGCCAAACCAAGAGCGTCTAGGCCAATGGAGGAAGCGTCTAGGCCATGGGAGGAGCGTCTAAGCCAATGGAGGAAGCGTCTAGGCCAATGGAGGAAGCGTCTAGACCAATGTGAATCCAAGAAAGATTTGTGTAAGATACATGGACGGCCCATTAAGGGTAGCATGGTATTAATTGTGGTGTAAATAGCACACATGGTTTCATAAGGACTTAACCTAGATTTGTTAAGATTTGGTGCGTTTTCTAGAAGGAATCTTTAGGCTAGGGCCGGCCATGTGCCTTTAGTCTTTGGATGTAATTTGCATTTCATTTTGGTAGCATTAGGGTTGCATTAAGGTCCTCCTTAGCCTATAAAAGGAGGAGCCTACACCTTGTATTTTCAAGTTTATGGTGAGTAAAGTTATGCTGCCAATTTGTGCTCAACTTTGCTTCTCCCTAGAATCCTAGGCTCTAAACTTCAATTCCTTCATCTTTTCCCTTGAGCTGGCCGAACCACTCAATACCCATACTTAACATACACCTACAAGATCAACACCACTCTTAGGAGGATCTTGCTCACTCTCATTCATTGCTTCCGCCCCATACTCTACATTGATTCAAGAAGAACTTCATGAAAATGCCATCATTTGGTATCAGAGCTTTGGTTCTTCAAGATGAGTAGCTCCTTGTCTTTTCAATTTTAGTTCTTCTTTATTTCATATTGTCATTTACTTTCCATACTTGTCTTGCTGTTTTTTACATTTTAATTTGTTCTTGGTGTGCTTTGTGGAAGATCCAACCGAAGCACTCTTGTTCATTTGATCTTGAACAAGTTCTTGTGCAATTTGTGATAGGATTCCATACACCTTTGAGTTGCTATTTTCTTTTAGGCTTTTGAGTCTTTATTGCTTTCATTATTTGGTTCATATTATGCTTTGAGTCTTTAATTTTCTGAATCTATACATGTTTTGTCAAGTCATGTTCATCCTTATTGTCAACAATTCATAGTAGTCCTTTTATTTGGCTTGATTGTTTCTTGATTTTGGGTCTCTTTAATTGCTTGAATCTGCTGTTCTTTGCTCTTTGGTGCCTTTTTTTAATTTTAGTTTGAGTTCATATTGTGTTTAGATCCTATACAATTCTATTTCACAAATTTCCATTGTGTCTAAACTTTGGTATCTAGCTGTTTTTGTTTCCAGTTTTCAGATTCCCCTGTTTCACCTTCTCTGTTTTGGCTGTTTTAACCCAGAAAAATATTTCCACCCATAGGAAAATTTTGATTCTCTGGAAAATGCAAGTTTAAAGTGTTATAGAAAGGAAAAAAAAGAATTAGGTCAAAAGAAGCAACAGAAAAAAAATGTAAAATCTTTTAAAATCAGAGTGCAAATCTGAAGCGCTCCAGCTGGCCTAACCGAACACCAAATTTGCAAAATTTATTAAAAAAAAATGGTGCATCCGTTTTGAGTGATTCCAAAGCCAGATTTTAGATAAGATCCTGAATATCTTGCATAACAAATTTCAGAGCCAAATTCTAAAAATACAGCTCAGCATAAATCGGGGAACAGACACGTTTTCTGGCCCACAACATTTTCCAGTGGTGCTGTTTTTTTTATTTGGTCATCTAATCTAGTGCTTTTCTTTAGGAATTCTTTTGTGTGCCAACCTTTAATTGAGTACCTTTATTTGTTTGCTTTACTTAATTGACCCTAAGCAGCTTAGGGCGCTCCGTCCAATAGAGGGGAAAGCCGTCCAAGGCTGTGGGGTCGTACTTGGCGCTGCACACCCTAAAGAACTTCCCTTTCCAGTTCTTGTAAGAGTTTTGGAAGAGGGAGAGGAGGATCCTGCCCGCGATCCCGGAAAAGCTTACCCAGAAGCTTTTCCCCTGCTTTTTCACCTCAAAGAAATGCAGGAAAACGTCTACAAAAGGGAGGATGCCCAGGTGTCCGCAAAGAATTTGAAAACCCCTCACGAATGCCCAGCTGTTGGGATGGAGCTGGGCGGGGGCGGTATTGATTTCAGTGAGGAGTTCCCGTTCAAAGGGGGTGAATGGGAGACGCACTCCTACGCGTTTGAACACGGTCTGGTACATGAAGAAGAAGGGTTTCCCCTTTCTAGGTCTGTCGTCCAAACAAACAGGTTCTCCAGGCCTGCCGGAACGGACGGATATGTGGGCGTCGTGAGTGCGGCAGAAAGCATTAAAGTTATACAAATGGGGATCCCCACGGTGAGCTTCCAGGTCCTGGAAAGTGGTCAGGCTGGTACACTCGTTCAAAAGCTCGTCGGGGGCCCATGGGTAGTAGGCTTTGTAGTTGGACTTGGGGGTCTTGGGGGAGGAATCAGGCTCCGCGTTTGTACGCGTCATGGTGTAAATAAATAGCTGGAGAAAGAAGAGAGGAAAAAGGTTTTAGCAAGTGTAGCCATGGCAGGAAGGGGAGTGAACCCCAGGAAACATCACCCACGCGAGAAAACCCAAAAAGAAGGAGAAGGGACAAAGAAGGAAGGAGAAGCAGAGGAACGCAGTGATGCATGAATGTCAACAGTCCCAGGCAGTTCAATAAATCATACAATGCGACGAAAAGGAAGAGTCGTGAGTATTCGAAATCATACCTTTGCTATCAAAGTGAAGGCGGAAGAAGAGCACAGGAAGGAGAGAACAGCAATTGCAGAGAAAAGGGGTTTTGAAGACGAAGAACAGTGCAAAGACGCAGAGGGAATGAATGTAACAGTGGGGTGAGCGCGGGGTTTGGGGATAACTTAAACGTTACATTTCGCAACCTAAGAGGCGCTAACTAAGAGCCGTGAGATCGTGCCACGCGTCAAAAGATCAATCGCCCAAGGGAAACGCAAGGGTCTCCAGAGGCTAGCCGTGCGATGCGCTACATGGCGCACGATCAAGGGTAGCCCCAAAAGGTATTACTCTCCCCGTTTCAGAGGATGTCCAATCAGTCATTAAGAGCGCTCCTATGGTTCAGAGAGTGTCACGTCAATAATTCGAGAATTGTCGAGTCAGCAGGGAGCGACACGTCATCAGGGTGGCACGTGGACGGCGTGGGTGAGGCCTTAGTCTTTACGCTGAAGACAAGTCTTCGGCTTAAGACTGGGGGGCTTGTTTACCGTCCCGTACCCGGGCGTTGACTAAGTCAAGGTCAAAGTCAAAGTCAACACAAGGCGTGGCCTAGGTGAAGAGACGCTAGGTGCCAGCGTCGTCAAGAAGAGGCGTCGCCAAGGCAAGGCGTCGCCTGGGTGAAGGCGTCGCCCAACCAGGGCGTCGCCAGACCAAGCATTACCAAAGTAAGGCAATCACGGTGTGGTTCCCCGATACCCATGGGTAGGAAAGACCATGGAGGGAGCGACGCCGTGGGAAGGCCTCAGGTCCCGATAACCCGGGGCAGCGATAAGGAGAAGGAAAAGGTGGCTTCAAGGCCATAGTGATAGCACCAGTGTAGGGCAGCCTGACCCGTGAAGTACCCCTGCCGCCCCAGAGACGCCTTTGGGACAGATACGACCCAAGAGGAAGGTCACGCCCAGGGTAGTCGGGTGCAGGGTGCGAGGGGAAGGCAGATACGCTCTCAAAGTAAGTGACTAGATGATTGGGGGCATGAGTTGGCACCCAAAAAGTCACCCCTAGCGCAGTAGCACTCCCAAGCAGGAGGACTCACACGTAGAAACGTCCCCAAATGGGCAGAAGAGCCCCCAGATGGGGTCACGGCGTCGTGAGGCCCTCCACGGGTACGACAGCCATGTCAGAATAGAAACACCCTTTAGTCAGGTGCCAGGTAATTAAAGTCATTCAATACAGTTTCCGTTTCGAGCGTTCAGGTACTATAATGGCTCCCAAGCGTTTCAACGTCTTAAATGCGCTACGTTTTCTAATTAGATGCGCTGATTGGGTGCGTTACATTTGTAATTAAAGGCGCTTTAAGGCGCTTTAAATGCTTGGGTAGTTTAAATAGCGCTGAGAATGTTGGAAACGGGGTTCGAACTTTTGGCAAATTTACCAGAACTCTCTAGTTGCTTGCTCGTGCTTTGAGGTTACGAACAAGGGACTGGAAAAAGATCTTTGCCTGAGGGAGAAAAAGACACACAATACATAGTTCTTTCTTTTTACCACCTTCAGAGTGCCACACGCGGTGCTCAGAGACGGAGGTGAATAGTTTTGGTGTTTCTTGCTGGCTGACTTGAGCGTCGGAGTGCAAACGGCCGCTAGGGCGTCTCTTTGTCCTCTTTTTTGCAGGAATCCACAGGTAACCAGTGGGAAGGAGTGCCTAGCTGACAGTTGAGGTCGCGCACGAAGACGTCCTGGTCAACCGGACGGAACAGTGCCACTCTCAACTATCCCACCTATGACAAAGAGCTTTATGCTCTTGTGCGAGCCCTAAAGACTTGGGAACACTACCTTGTGTCCAAAGAATTTGTAATCCATAGTGACCACGAGTCTTTAAAGTATTTAAAGGGCCAACACAAGCTCAATAAGAGACATGCTAAATGGATGGAATTTCTTGAACAATTTCCTTATGTAATCAAATACAAGAAAGGAAGCACCAACATAGTGGTCGATGCTCTTTCGAGACGGCATGTACTCTTTTCAAAATTAGGTGCCCAAATTCTTGGATTTGATCACATAAGAGAGCTTTATCAAGAGGATCAAGAATTTTCACCCATCTATGCCCAATGTCAACATAGAGCACAAGGAGGATACTATGTGGCCGAGGGATATCTTTTTAAAGAAGGAAAACTTTGCATTCCCCAAGGCACACATAGGAAACTCCTCGTCAAGGAATCACATGAGGGGGGACTCATGGGCCATTTTGGAGTTGATAAGACTCTAGACCTTTTGAAAGAAAAATTTTATTGGCCACACATGAGAAAGAATGTCCAAAGACATTGTTCTAGATGCATATCATGTTTAAGAGCAAAGTCTAGAACAATGCCTCATGGACTCTACACCCCCTTGCCGATTGCAAATGCTCCTTGGAAAGACATTAGCATGGACTTCATTTTAGGACTCCCTAGGACTGCAAGAGGCCATGACTCTATCTTTGTGGTAGTGGACCGTTTTAGCAAAATGTCCCATTTTATTCCTTGCCACAAGGTAGATGATGCTCAAAATATTTCTAGACTCTTCTTTAGAGAAGTGGTGAGACTTCATGGTCTACCTAGAAGTATAGTATCCGATAGAGATCCCAAGTTCATAAGCCACTTTTGGAAAACTCTTTGGGGCAAACTTGGAACAAGACTACAATTTTCATCTTCTTGTCATCCTCAAACGGATGGCCAAACTGAAGTAGTCAATAGATCTCTTGGGACTATGCTTAGGGCCATCATGAAGGGAAACCATAAATCTTGGGATGAGTATCTTCCCCACATTGAGTTTGCTTACAATCGAGTAGTCCACAAGACTACTAATGCTTCTCCTTTTGAAGTAGTATATGGATTTAATCCTCTCACACCTATGGATTTGTTACCTCTTCCTAATCCACAAGAATTTGTGCATAAGGAATGAGTAATCAAAGCCGATTTTGTGAAGAAAATGCATGAGAAGATTAAAATCCAAATACAACAACAAAATGAAAAGTATACAAAATACAACAATAAAGAGAAGAAAGAAGTAATTTTTGAGGAAGGAGACTTAGTTTGGCTTCACCTTCGGAAAGACTGATTTCCAACCCAAAGGAAGTCCAAACTAAGTCCCCGAGGTGATGGACCCTTTCAAATCCTCAATAGAGTCAATAACAATGCATACAAATTGGACCTACCTCTTGAATATGGAGTACATGATACTTTTAATGTAATTGATCTTTCTCCATTTGTAGGTACCAATGACAACGAAGACGAACTGGATTTGAGGACAAATCCTTTCCAAGGGGGAGGGGATGATGGAGGAGGGCCAAGCTCACCACCCTATGGAAAACAAGAGCCAAGTCTAGACTGTCTAGAGTCATGTTGGGAGCGTCTAGAGCCAAGTAGGGAGCGTCTACTCCAAGATGAAGAACGTCTACCCCAAGATGAAGGGCGTCTAGCAAAGGAGTGTCTAGGAGGAATACTAGAGCGTCTAGGACCTATCACTAGGTCCATGACCAAGCATCTCCACGCATATGTGGGTCAAGCTACGGATGGTAGAGAAAGGAACTTGTACATGTTGCATAAAGGCCCACTCCATGTAGCTTAGTATTTTTTGTGGTGTAATTAGCCTAGCTTATGAACCTTTTGATTATTTTTTCTGCACATTAGAATTAAGGAAGCATTAACCTTGATTAGCTAAAGGTTTCTAGAAGCCTTCACTAATCAAGTTCGGCCATGTGAATGTTGGAGGACCATGTGCACCCATGTGCTCCATGTGGCCCATGTGCTTCACATTTACATTACATTTAGCTAGCATTTCATCTTCTATTAGCTTAACATTTACGGCCTCCTTACCCTATAAAAGGAGAAGCCTATCACTTGTATTTGCAAGATTGAATAGAGTAATGTTATGCTGCCATTTTAGTGCCATACATTGCCCATTGCCTAGCTTCTAGGATTTAATCTTCTTTTCACCATCTACCAAGGGGCTGGCCGAACCTCCCCTCTTTCTACACTCTTCATATACCTTCAAGGTCACCACAACTCCTAGGAGGACCTTGCCCATCTCCTACATTGAGCTTCCGCACCAACTCACCAAACATCCAAGAAGAGCTCCTTGAGAATGTCATCAGAAGGCAAATAACCCAAGACAAGCAGAGAAATGGGTCTTGATGGAACATAATAGAACTTTCATGCCTTGGTTTAAAGACAAGGTGTTCAAGGATTCAACGACATCAGAGACCTTGACCTGGTTGGCTGCTGCATTGAAGTTTGATGTCATCTCATGTACAGCGTACGAAGTGAATAATTGTATATTTTACACGAAGTCCATGGATGAAAAGAGTACAGTTCAAAATTCTGGTGTTACTCTTGAAGCCGAGTCAATGCAGTTTTCGACTTTGAAAGATACAATCCAGTACTTGGATCAATGGCATAATATGGGTTTATAGAAGAGATATGGGAGGTTGACTACACTAAGTTTTTCGTTCCAGTTTTCAAGTGTAAATGGGTTGACAATTAAAGTGGGGTTAAAATTGATGATTCAGGATTCACACTAGTGGACTTTCGAAAGATAGGGTATCGAGATGAGCCATTTATAATGGTTCAACAAGCATCTTATGTTTTCTACGTGAAAGATCCTACGTCAGAACATTTGTATGTCGTTTTACATGGGAAAAAACAAGGGGAGGCCATAGATGATATTGAAAATGGTGACCCCCGTTCATTCACACTAATGATAATTAATAAAGATGGCGATGTACTTGATGATGTACATGCAACCCGTAAAGACCATAGTGAAGGAATTTACATATGAACTTTCAACCCACATGCAACCTGTAAATAAGCATTTCGATTTAGAATTTTATGTATTATTTTTATATGATTTTAATTCGATGCAGATTAACTAATGTTTGTTACCTAATTTTTTTAACAGAGACATGGATGACGATCAGACCGTACTCAGATCTCGATCCGGACGAGGCAGCTGAGGACCTACTAGATTGAAGCGTCTCGCATTAAGACGTGCTGCTGGTGAGAAGACACGTGTTGACATTGATGTCAACATTGGAGTGGCTTTTGTTCCTAAAGCATATGATTTTATGAGCTATCTTGGAGTTGTTTCTCGTGAGAGGCTCTCCATTCTGATTAATTCATGGGGTGAGGTGTCAGAGGTCGACCGGAACATGATCTGGTAAGCTTTACATTTTCATATAATGCTTTTTAATATTTGTACCGTCCCGTATCAGGGCGTTGACTAAGTCAAAGTCAACGACTGGAGAGTCAAAGTCAACTCAAGGTGTCGCCCAGGTGTAGAGACGCCAAGAGGAAGCGTCGCCAAGATAGGAGAACGCGTCGCCAAGGCAAGGCGTCGCCTGGGTGGAGGCGTCGCCCAGCCAGGGCGTGGCCAGATCAAACAGTGTAAAAGTAAGGCAATCACAGTATGGTTCCCCGATACCCATGGGTAGGAAAGACCATGGAGGGAGCGACGCCGTGGGAAAGCCTCAGGACCCGATATCTCGGGAAAGTGATAAAGAGAAGGAAAAGGTGGCTTCAAGGCCATAGTGATAGTACCAGTGAAGGGCAGCCTGACTCGTGAAGTACCCCTGCCGCCCCAGAGACGCCTTCGGGACAGATACGACCCAAGAGGAAGGTCACGCCCAGGATAACCGGGTGCAGGGTGCGAGAGGAAGGCAGATACGCTCTCAGAGTAAGTGGCTAGATACTTGGGGGCATGAGTTGGCACCCAAAAAGCCACCCCTAGCGCAGTAGCACTCCCAAGCAGGAGGGCTCACACGTAGAGACGTCCCCAGGTGGGCAGAAACGCCCCCAGATGGGGTCATGGCGTCGTGAGGCCCTCCACGTGTACGACAGCCATGCCAGAATAGAAACACCCTCTAGTCAGGTGCCAGGTAATTAAAGATATTCAATACAGTTTCCCTTTCGAGCATTCAGGTACTATTAGGGCTCCCGAGCATTTCAACGTCTTAAATGCGCTATGTTTCGTAATTAAGCGCTTTAATGAGTGCGTTACGTTTGAGATTAAAAGCGCTTTAAGGCGCTTTAAATGCTGGGGCAGTTTAAATAGCGCTGGGAATGTCGGAAAAAGGGTTGGAACCTTTGGCAAATTTACGAGAAACTCTCTGGTTGCTTGCCCGTGCTTTAAGGTTACGTACGAGTGACTGGAGAATATTTTTGCCTGAAGGAGACAACACACACACATATACACAGTTCTTTTACCACCTTCAGAGTGCCACACGCGGTGCTCAGATACGACGGTGGACGGTTTTTTTGGTGTTTCTTGCTGGCTGACTTGAGCGTCGGAGTGCACACGGCCGCTAGGGCACCTCTTTGTCCCCTTTTTTTTGCAGGAATCTGCGGGCAACCAGCGGGAAGGAGACCCCAGCTGACGGTTGAGGTCGTGCACGAAGACGTCCCGGTCAACCGGACGGAACATTTGGCGCCCACCGTGGGGCCGATATAAAACATCAGTCCCATCACAAGTTCGAGAAGGTTTATCAAGTTACAGTAACGGTGAAGGAGTTTGGAGCGACAATGGCCCCCACCAGACGAAGAGCAGCGCGCGCAGCCCCAGCAGACCTATCCATGCAGCAGGTCCTGGAAATAATGAGGGGGCTGCAGCAGGACATGGCGGATTCGAAAATGGAGCAGGAGCGCATGCAGGCAGACCTTGACGCCTCGCATGAGCGGAACGAAGAGCTCCACCGTGTGAATGAGGAGTTGCGTCAGGGCCTGAGAAATGATAGGAGGCGGCCTGGGCATGACGAGACGGAGAACCAGTCCCCACCAAGGGAGTTTTCCACTCCTTTCTCACAGGAGATCCTAGACGCAGCGATCCCGAACACGTTCGCGGGACCCAAGGTGATCTTCACCGGGATGGAGGACCCAGAGACGCACCTGGCTGCATTTCACACGCAGATGGTCCTGATAGGCGGTTCCGATGCTGCCAAGTGCAAGCTCTTCATGAGCACCCTGACCGGGATGGCTATGGACTGGTTCATTAGCCTCCCCGAGGGCCATATCACGTCTTTCCGCCAATTGTCGCGGTTATTCAGAGAACAGTACTTGGCCAACAAGGCCCCGCCGCCGGTCTCTTACGACCTGTTTGACGTGAAGCAGTATCAGGGGGAGACCCTGAAGGAGTATATCAATCGCTTCGGGGCCCAGGTCGTGAAGGTTGGTACAACAGAGGAGCCTATGATCGTGTACGCATTTGTGAAAGGCGTATGCCCCGGCCCCTTTGGAGAATCTATTATCCGCAATCGCCCTAGGACCTTCGCTGAATTACGGCGTAGGGCGGTAGAGCATATTGCTTCGGAAGGGGAGGTATGTGTGAAGCGCACCAGCGCCGTACCCTCGCGCCCGAGGGGACCAACGCGAGTTCAACCCGTCCGAGTCAATGAGACCACGACGGGAAGAAAGAAACCAGAGGCGAGACGCCCCTACGAGGCCAGAAAGCTCCAGCCCCGGGGCCCAGCAGGAGGCGAACGCCCCGCCAGAGAAAGAGCAAGACCGGCGAGGTTCAACTTCGTAGTTGAGTTGAAGGATTTGATCGCCGTACCCAACATAACCGAGAGGCTGAGACGACCGGCGAAGACCGACAAGGTGTTAGGGCCCCGCAAAGACTCTTGGTGCGAATTTCACGAGGCTTTCGGGCACCAAATTGATAATTGCCTGTCGTTGGGCTACCAGCTAGATGAGCTGGTGAGGACTGGGTTTTTGAAAGATTATGTCGCAGATTCCACCACGACCGCCACCTTGCCGCCGCCGGCAGATGAGCCAGCACACGAGATGCCTGTGCTTGGCGAGGTCCACACCATTGCTGGAGGTTTTTCCGGCGGAGGACCCACCGCCTCCCAGCGGAAGAAATACGCGAGGGGGGTGAATTCAATCGAAGAGTGGCTCTCGGGGGAGCCCTGGGAGTCAGATATTGTGTTCACAAGAAGAAACCTCTGAGATGTGGTGCCCCACGACAACGATCCCGTTGTCATCTCAGTCGTCACAGCTGGAAGGAAGGTCCACAGAGTGCTTGTTGATCAAGGAAGCTCGGCAGACGTCATGTTTCTGTCGACCTTTAATAAGTTACGGTTGTCCCCCGATCTGCTGAGTCCCTATACGGGATGTTTGTATGGGTTTGGGGATAACCAGGTAGATGTCCGGGGGTACCTGGAGTTGAGGACTACGTTCACAGACGGAGAGGCCTCCCGTACAGAGAGCATTCGGTACCTCGTCGTGAACGCCAATTCTGCCTACAATATTTTGCTGGGCAGACCGGCGTTAAACCGTCTGAGTGCAGTGTCCTCCACCCGTCACATGAAGATGAAGCTACCGGACCTCAATGGCCGGGTGATAGTCATCAGGTCAGACCAGGAGGAGGCGAGGAAATGCTATGAAAACAGCCTGAAGACGAAGAGAGGCGTATTTATGGTGTATGAACGTCCGCCAAGAGCGGACACGACGATGGTTGAGGCGACGCCCGTTGGGCTGACGCCCGAAGCGGCCATAGCAGAGAGGGCGAGGCCCGAAGCAGGCGTGCCAATGGAGGAAGGCCCTGACGACGCGGCGCCCGTAGAAGAGGCGGCGCCTGTCGAAGAGGCGGCGTCCGTCGAAGAAGATAGCAGGGAGCAGCCTGCAGGTAACGCCATAGAAAGGGAGATTGGCGGCAAAGCTTTCAGGTTAGGAAGCTCGCTAAGCCCAGAAGAACAGGAAGGGGTGGTAGAAGTGATTTCGCGCCACCTGGATGCCTTCGCATGGTCCGCCTCGGATATGCCGGGCATCGACCCTGATTTCCTGTGTCACCACCTCAGCATGGACGCCACGGTCCGCCCCGTGTGTCAGAGAAGGAGGAAGTTCAATGAGGAACGACAACAGGTGGTGAGAGACGAAACGCAGAAGTTGCTGAGTGCTGGCCACATTAGGGAGATTCAGTACCCTGAGTGGCTCGCCAATGTCGTCTTGGTGAAAAAGGCGAACGGAAAGTGGAGAATGTGCGTTGACTTCACGGACCTGAACAAGGCGTGCCCAAAGGATTCCTATCCGTTGCCCAGCATCGACGCCTTAGTGGACAGCGCGTCCGGCAGCAAGGTGTTAAGCTTCCTGGACGCCTTCTCAGGGTACAACCAAATCAAGATGCACCCAAGGGACGAGAGCAAAACTGCATTCATGACGGAAACATGCAGTTACTGTTATAAGGTGATGCCCTTCGGGCTGAAAAATGCGGGCGCTACGTACCAGAGGCTAATGGATAAAGTCTTGGCGCCAATGCTTGGGAGGAATGTGTACGCTTATGTCGACGACATGGTGGTGGCGTCGCAGAGTAGGGTGCAGCACATGGCAGACCTCGAGGAGTTGTTCAACACAATATCCAAATACCGCCTCAAGTTGAACCCCGAAAAGTGTGTTTTCGGGGTAGAGGCCGGTAAGTTCTTGGGTTTTTTGCTCACCGAGAGGGGAATAGAGGCGAACCCCGACAAATGTGCGGCTATTATCGCCATGCGGAGTCCGACATCGGTAAAGGAGGTGCAACAGTTGACAGGGCGGATGGCGGCGCTCCCGAGGTTTGTTTCCGCCGGAGGAGAAAAGGGGCACCCGTACTTCCAGTGCCTCAAGAGTAACAGTCGCTTTGCCTAAACTGATGAGTGCGAAGCGGCTTTCATTAAGCTGAAGGAGTACCTGGCGACGCCACCGGTTCTCTGCAAGCCGGTAACGGGCATGCCCCTCCGGTTGTATTTTACTGTAACGGAGCGGGCCATCAGTTCTGTGTTGGTCCAAGAGCAGGACCAGAGTCAGAAGCCCATCTATTTTGTAAGCAAGGCCTTACAGGGGGCTGAGACAAGGTACCAAGCACTGGAGAAGGCGGCGCTGGCGGTAGTGTTTTCTGCTAGGAGGCTCCGTCATTACTTCCACGGTTTTACGGTGGTAGTGATGACCAATCTCCCCATACAGAAAGTGCTGCAGAAACCCGATGTGGCAGGAAGGATGGTACGCTGTGATGGAGGAGGGCCAAGCACACCTACCCAAGGAAGCCAAGGCACAAGCCAAGGAGAGCGTCTAGACCAAGACCAAGACCAAGGTGAGCGTCTAGGACGTGAAAGTAAGCGTCTAGGACGTGAAGGAGAGCGTCTAGGCCGTGAAGGAGGGAGGCTATCCATGGAGCTAGACCGTCTAGGACCCCTTACAAGATCAATGGCCAAACATATTCAAACACAAGCAAATGAGGCCACGGATGGAAGAGAGAAGGCTTTGTATATGTTTGCATAAAGGCCCATTGGGGTTACTTAGTAGATAGGATAGTGTAGGAAGCATTTTTGATGGAAACCTTCTAGAAACTAGGTTAAGTGTGGCCGGTCATGGATTGGCACATGGCTTAGCATTTAGATTTATTTTTGGTTTTCTTTTTCCTTGTAATGTAGCTTATCATTTACGTCCCAAACTAGCCTATAAATAGGAAGGCTAGCTCATTGTATTTGACAAGTTTATTTGAGTATTGTTATGCTGCCCATTTTGTGCACTAGCTATACTTCTCCTAGAAATCTAGGCTATAAACTTCACTCCCTTCACCTTTCTTCATAGAGCTGGCCGAACCTCTCTAATTCATACTCATCATGCACCTTCAAAGCCATCACAACTCCTAGGAGGGCTTTGTTTCACTCACCCATTGCTTCCGCATCACTTTCACTACTTTGATTCAAGAAGAACACATGAAATGCCATCATTTGGTATCATGAGCTATTGGTTCTTCAAGATGAGTAGCTTGTCTTTTTAATTTCAGTTCTTCTTTAATTTCATCTTTGTCATTTCAATTCCTTACTTGTCTTGCTGTTTTTATATTTTAATTTGTTCTTGGTGTGCTTTGTGGAAGATCCAACCCAAGCACTCTTGTTCATTTGATCTTGAACAAGTTCTTGTGCAATTTGTGATAGGATTCCATACACCTTTGTGTTGCTATTTTTGTTTTAGGCTTTGAGTCTTTATTGCTTTCATTATTTTGCTTCATATTATGCTTTGAGTCTTTAAATTTCTGAATCTATACATGTTTTGTCAAGTCATGTTCATCCATATTGTCATCAATTCTTAGTAGTCCTATTTTTTGGCTTGATTGTTTCTTGTTTTGGGTCTCTTTATATTGCTTTAATCTGCTGTTATTTTGATCCTTTGGTGCTTTTTATTTTTTAGTTTGAGTTCATAATTGTGTCTTAGTTCATACACAATTTTCCTTTCTCACATTTCCATTGTGTTAATTTTGGTTATCTTGCTGTTTTCTTCCAGTTTTCCAGATTTCCCCTGTAACACCTCTCTGTTCTGGGCTGTTTTGTTTAACAAAATTTTTCTACCCATAGGAAAATTCTGAATTTCTGGAAAATGCAAGTTTAAGATGTTATAGAAAAGACAAAAAAAGAATGAGGTCAAAAGGAGCAACAGAAAAAAAATGATAAATCTCACAAAATCAGAGTGCGAATGTTGAGCGTTACAGCTGGCCTAACTGCACACCAAATTTGCAAAAATTATTAAAACAAAATGGTGCATGCGTTTTAGGTGATTCCAAAGCCAAAATTTAGCTAAGATCCTGAATTTTCTTGTATCCAAATTTCAGAAACAAATTTTACAATTACAGCTCAGCATAAATCGGGGAACAAAACTGTTTTCTGGCCCACAACATTTTCCAGTGGTGCTGTTTTTTTATTTGGTCATCTATTCTAGTGCTTTTCTTTAGGAATTCCTTTTGTGTGCCAACTTTTATTGAGTACCTTTAATTGTTTGCTTTAATTTCTTGAATCTCTTTCTAAGTTGTCATATTATAAATCCTTTTGGTGGTACTGTTTTCTTTCAATTAAATTTGTTTCTTGCTTTTGTTTCTTGACCTCTCTTTTGTGGGTGCTGGAAATTAATTCTCTCTTGGTGCTTATGTGCATGGAAATTGACTTGGTTTAAGGTTAAGCCTTTGTGAATAGGTGCTGGAAATTGGAGAATTAAAGCCAACTTTCTAAGGAGGAGTCAAGCTAAGGCCGAAACAAGCTTCTTGAAACAAACACTACAAACACCTAGAAGATCAACAATCAAGACAACAAAGAAAGTGCACTAACCAAAAAGAGGAACAACAAAGGGGGTTTTCTTATCTCCTTTACAACTTGGTTTATTGTTAATTACCTCTTTTAAATTACGTTTTAGACGGTGAGTGTGTCTTCAAGGGCTCAAAGTGTCCAAGAAGCCTCACCTAGGGCCGAATAGCATAGTCATTTTTGCTTAGTAATTTGTCGCTTGTTTGAACTTGTATTTCTTTTCTTTTGGTAGAAACGTTTTGCATGTTTAGTATTGTTTAAATTTGTGCTATACCGACTAGTTTGCTGCATATCTAGTTTACATAGTTTTCTTGCTTTTTGATTTCTCAACTTCTTGTGCTCTAAGTGTTCTACTAAGAGAAAATTTTGTGTGAAGTCATTGGAGGAAAAGTTTTTGGCAAGGAAAAGGCTTGGTACTTAAGTAGTCCATTGTGACTCACCTCCCTTACCTGGAAAACTCCCTTCTCTAACTTTCATAAACTTTCTCCAAGTAAAACACCTATATACACAAAGTTTTAGCCATGTCTTCTTCTTCTCACTCTCCAAAGTCTATAGAAAGTGAAGTAAAATCTTTGAAAACTCTTTTAAAAGAAGTATCCCAAGCGGTACAATTGATCTCTTTTAGACAATTGGAGAATGAGAACAAAATCAATGAGTTGGCTAAAGCTCAAGAAGAGAAGTCACAAAAATCACAAAAATCAAAAAAAACTCATGCATCCCATTCACAAAGTATTAAATCTCTAGGGGAGGGAAGCCGTAGAATCAATGATTATTACCAACCACCCCCTAGAAGAACTAGGCAAAGGGAACAAGAGGTGCCAAGGGAAACAAGAGTAGACCTACCTCATTTTCATGGTAAGGAAAATGTAGAAGTATATCTAGATTGGGAGATGAAGGTAGAGCAACTTTTTGCTTGCCATAGGGTAAGTGAGGAACGAAAAGTACCCTTAGCCACCCTTAGTTTCCAAGGGAATGCCATGTATTGGTGGACCTCTCTTGAAAGAGATAGACGTCTTCATAGGGAACCTTCCATCACATATTGGAATGACCTTAGGGGAGCCCTAAGACGTCGACATATACCCTCTTACTACCATAGGGAGTTGATGGACAAGCTCCAAAGACTCCAACAAAGAAATATGAGCGTAGAGGAGTATAGACAAAAGATGGAGCTCTATATGATGAGAGCCTCTATTAGAGAGGAAGAGGAAACCACCATTGCTAGGTTCCTTAGTGGCCTATCACTTGAGATAACAGATAGAGTAGAGCTCTTACCTTATCAAGACTTGAATGATTTGGTTCAACTTTGCATTAAAGTTGAGCAACAAAACTTGCGCAAAACCTCAAGTCAAAAGGTGAGCCCCTATTCTAGTTTTTATCCCAAGAAAGAGTTTAGAAGGGAGGGTAGTACATCCAAGGACAAACCAAAAGAGCCTACCAAGCCCTTCACCAAAGAAACCTCAACCCCACCCATCCGAGCTAGAGATGTCAAGTGTTTTAAGTGCTATGGTAGGGGGCATGTGCAAGCACAATGTCCAAACCAAAGGACTTTGATTTTAAAAGGTGTAGACGAGTACACTAGTGGCGAGGATGAGCCTAAAGAGGAAGGGGGAGAGGATGAGAGGGTAGCTCCATTAGAGGGAGAGTTGCTTATGATTAGGAGAACCCTCAACAATCACCCTAGCACATCCATGGAAACACAAAGGGAGAACATCTTTCATACAAGATGCAATGTTTTAGAAAATATATGTTCTCTCATTGTGGATAGTGGATCTAGTTGTAATTGTTGTAGTGCTAGAATGGTTGAAAAGCTTAAGCTACAAGTAGTTCCTCACCCAAAACCTTACAAACTTCAATGGCTTAATGAAAATGGGGAACTACATGTAGACAAGCAAGTGGAAATCAAGTTTTCCATAGGGAACTACAAAGACAAAGTTTTATGTGATGTAGTGCCTATGGAAGCTTGCCATATCTTATTAGGGAGGCCATGGCAATTTGACAAGAAAACCTTGCATGATGGTCTCACTAACGAGATTTCCTTCACCCATAAATATAAGAAGTTTGTACTTAGTCCTTTACCACATTCTCAAGTGGTGAAAGACCAAATACAAATGAAACAAAAGAGGGATGAGGAAAACAAAAAAAAAAAAGAGCTAGAAAAAGAGAAAATCCTTAGGGATAGAAAGGCGTGGGAGAAGAGTGTTCCTTCCCACAAGGTTGGTCAACAAGAAAAACCTCTTGAAAATGTTTTTGAAAACTTGCTTCTTGTTGAACAACCAAGCCTTATCTTTTGTAAAGGAGCACTTACATGCACTGCCACAAGTAGTGAACTCATGGTTTTACCTCCTCAAGTAGAAAACCTTTTGAGTGAATTTGAAGATCTATTCTCCCAAGAAGGACCCATTGGGCTTCCTCCTCTTAGGGGGATAGAACATCAAATTGACTTTATACCGGGGGCAAGCCTACCAAATAGGCCTGCTTATAGAACCAACCCCGAGGAAACAAAGGAGATAGAATCACAAGTTCAAGACTTGTTGGAGAAGGGTTGGGTTCAAAAAAGCCTAAGCCCTTGTGCTGTACCTGTCTTGTTGGTGCCAAAAAAAGATGGAAAATGGCGTATGTGTTGTGATTGTAGAGCAATCAACAACATCACCATCAAGTATAGGCATCCAATCCCGAGGCTTGATGATATGCTTGATGAATTGCATGGGTCAACTCTATTCTCCAAGATTGACCTTAAAAGTGGATATCACCAAATTCGAATCAAGGAGGGTGATGAGTGGAAAACCGCTTTTAAGACCAAATTTGGATTATACGAGTGGTTGGTGATGCCCTTTGGGCTTACTAATGCTCCAAGCACATTCATGAGGCTTATGAATCACACCTTGAGAGATTGTATAGGTAAATATGTAGTAGTTTACTTTGATGATATCTTAGTCTATAGTAAAAGCCTAGAAGACCATCTAAGTCACCTTAGGGAAGTTCTTCTAGTTCTTAGGAAAAATAGTCTTTTTGCCAATAAGGATAAGTGTACCTTTTGTGTAGATAGTGTAGTTTTCTTAGGTTTCATAGTTAACAAAAAGGGGGTACATGTAGATCCCGAGAAAATCAAAGCCATCCGCGAGTGGCCAACTCCACAAAATGTAAGTGATGTGAGAAGTTTTCATGGGTTAGCTAGCTTCTATAGAAGGTTTGTACCTAATTTTTCTAGTCTAGCTTCTCCTTTGAATGAACTTGTGAAAAAAGATGTTGCATTTTGTTGGAATGAAAAGCATGAGCAAACCTTTCAAAGGCTCAAAGCTCAACTCACCAATGCACCCATTCTATCTCTTCCAAATTTTTCCAAAACTTTTGAGATAGAGTGTGATGCATCGGGGGTAGGCATAGGTGCGGTTTTGTTGCAAGGTGGACACCCCATTGCTTATTTCAGTGAAAAACTCCATGGTGCCACCCTCAACTACCCCACCTATGACAAAGAGCTCTATGCTCTTGTGCGAGCCCTAAAGACTTGGGAACACTACCTTGTGTCCAAAGAATTTGTTATCCATAGTGATCACGAGTCTTTAAAATATTTAAAGGGCCAACACAAGCTCAACAAGAGACATGCTAAATGGATGGAATTTCTTGAACAATTTCCTTATGTAATCAAATACAAGAAAGGAAGCACCAATATAGTGGCCGATGCTCTTTCAAGACGGCACACTCTCTTTTCAAAACTAGGTGCCCAAATTCTTGGATTTGACCACATAAGAGAGCTTTACCAAGAAGATCAAGAACTCTCATCCATCTATGCCCAATGTCTACATAGAGCGCAAGGAGGTTACTATGTGTCCGAGGGATATCTTTTTAAAGAAGGAAAACTTTGCATTCCCCAAGGAACACATAGAAAACTCCTTGTCAAAGAATCACATGAAGGGGGACTCATGGGCCATTTTGGAGTTGATAAAACTCTAGATCTTTTAAAAGCAAAATTTTGTTGGCCACACATGAGGAAAGATGTCCAACGACATTGTTCTAGATGTATCTCATGTCTAAAAGCAAAATCTAGAACAATGCCGCATGGACTCTACACCCCTTTGCCGATTGCAAATGCTCCTTGGGAAGACATTAGCATGGATTTCATTTTAGGACTTCCTAGGACTGCAAGAGGCCATGACTCTATCTTTGTGGTAGTGGACCGTTATAGCAAAATGTCCCACTTTATTCCATGCCACAAAGTGGATGATGCTCAAAATATTTCTAAACTCTTCTTTAGAGAAGTGGTGAGACTCCATGGTCTCCCTAGAAGTATAGTGTCCGATCGAGATCCCAAGTTTATAAGCCACTTTTGGAAAACTCTTTGGGGTAAACTTGGAACAAGACTACAATTTTCAACTTCTTGTCATCCTCAAACGGATGGTCAAACCGAAGTAGTCAATAGATCTCTTGGAACTATGCTTAGGGCTATCATGAAGGGAAGCCACAAATCTTGGGATGAGTACCTTCCCCACATTGAATTTGCTTACAATAGAGTAGTTCACAAGACTACTAATGCTTCTCCTTTTGAAGTAGTATATGGTTTTAATCCTCTCACGCCCATGGATTTGATACCCCTTCCTAATCCACAAGATTTTGTGCATAAGGAAGGAGTACTCAAAGCTGATTTTATCAAGAAAATGCATGAGAAGATTAAAATTCAAATACAACAACAAAATGAGAAGTACACAAAATACAACAACAAAGGGAAGAGAGAAATAATTTTTGAGGAAGGAGACTTAGTTTGGCTTCACCTTCGCAAAGATAGATTTCCAACTCAAAGGAAGTCCAAACTAAGTCCCCGAGGTGATGGACCTTTCCAAGTTCTCAAGCGAGTCAACAACAATGCTTATAAATTGGACCTACCTCTTGAATATGGAGTACATGACACTTTTAATGTAATTGATCTCTCTCCATTTGTAGGTACCAATGACGATGACGAGCTGGATTTGAGGACAAATCCTTTCCAAGGGGGAGGGGATGATGGAGGAGGGCCAAGCACACCTACCCAAGGAAGCCAAGGCACAAGCCAAGGAGAGCGTCTAGACCAAGACCAAGACCAAGGTGAGCGTCTAGGACGTGAAAGTAAGCGTCTAGGACGTGAAGGAGAGCGTCTAGGCCGTGAAGGAGGGAGGCTATCCATGGAGCTAGACCGTCTAGGACCCCTTACAAGATCAATGGCCAAACATATTCAAACACAAGCAAATGAGGCCACGGATGGAAGAGAGAAGGCTTTGTATATGTTTGCATAAAGGCCCATTGGGGTTACTTAGTAGATAGGATAGTGTAGGAAGCATTTTTGATGGAAACCTTCTAGAAACTAGGTTAAGTGTGGCCGGTCATGGATTGGCACATGGCTTAGCATTTAGATTTATTTTTGGTTTTCTTTTTCCTTGTAATGTAGCTTATCATTTACGTCCCAAACTAGCCTATAAATAGGAAGGCTAGCTCATTGTATTTGACAAGTTTATTTGAGTATTGTTATGCTGCCCATTTTGTGCACTAGCTATACTTCTCCTAGAAATCTAGGCTATAAACTTCACTCCCTTCACCTTTCTTCATAGAGCTGGCCGAACCTCTCTAATTCATACTCATCATGCACCTTCAAAGCCATCACAACTCCTAGGAGGGCTTTGTTTCACTCACCCATTGCTTCCGCATCACTTTCACTACTTTGATTCAAGAAGAACACATGAAATGCCATCACGCTGGGCAGTGGAGCTGTCAGAATTCGACATACAGTACGAGCCTAGAGGACCCATCAAAGGGCAGGTGTACGCGGATTTTGTGGCGGAACTTTCGCCCGGAGGTGAGCAAGAGGTGGAAGCGAGTTCACAGTGGCTGCTCTCGGTTGATGGCTCCTCAAACCAACAAGGGAGTGGTGCGAGAATAGTGCTGGAAGGACCCGACGGCATACTGATCGAGCAGGCCTTGCGTTTTGCCTTCAAGGCAAGTAACAACCAAGCAGAATATGAAGCCCTAATTGCAGGAATGCTCTTGGCCAAGGAGATGGGCGCACATAACCTCCTAGTGAAGAACGACTCCCAGTTGATTACGGGGCAGGTGTCGGGTGAGTTCCAGGCGAAGGACCCACAGATGGCGGCGTATCTAAAATACGTCCAGTTGTTGAGAGGGGCGTTCAACGCTCTTTAGTTAATACACATCCCGAGGGAGCAGAATGCCAGAGCTGACCTACTCGCAAAGCTGGCCAGCTCAGGCAAGGGGGGTAGACAGAGGACAGTGATCCAGGAGACTCTCAAAGCTCCGCGTCGATTCGTGGAAGACAACAGGGTGGATGTCCTCCAGATTTATGCATCAAGGGGAAGGCCGAGGAGTCATTCCTCATTGACCCAAGATACGCAGAGGGCGCCCCGCATCAATATATACGCGGGTGTGTCTGAGGAAGAGCAGATGCAGGTCTGTGTCCTGTCCAAGGGAGACACCTGGATGACGCCCTATAAACGATACCTGGCGGATGGGGCCCTTCCAGTGGACCCTGAAGAGGGTAAGAAAATCAAAAGAAACGCCGCAAGATATACTTTGGTGGATGGGGTGCTGTTCAGGCATGGTTTCGCTCACCCTATCCTAACATGCGTCAGTGGCGATGAGTGCACCAGGATAATGGCGGAGCTACACGAAGGCATATGCGGAAGCCATGTAGGAGGAAGGTCCTTAGCCTCCAAGGTAATACGCGCAGGTTTCTTCTGGCCAACAGTGAAAGAGGATTGCGCACGGCACGCCCAGCGGTGTAAGCAATGCCAAAAGCACGCCGACTGGCACAAGGCGCCGCCAGAAGAGTTGCGGTCCATATATAGCCCGTGGCCTTTCCACACATGGGGAATTGACATCTTGGGCCCTTTCCCACTGGCAATCAGGCAGATGAAATATCTGATCGTCGCCATAGAATACTTCACTAAGTGGATAGAGGCAGAGCCCGCGGCACAAATCACTGCGCATAAGGTACAGCATTTTGTGTGGAGAAACATCGTGTGTCGCTTTGGCGTACCCAGGCGCCTGATATCTGACAACGGGACCCAGTTCGCCAGTCAGCAGTTGAGAAATCTGTGCGCTGAACTGGGAATCAAGCAAGTGTTCGCGTCGGTCGAACACCCCCAGACCAATGGACAAGTAGAGTCAGCAAACAGAGTTCTGTTGAGGGGGTTAAAAAGAAGGTTAGAGAAGGCCAAAGGGGCGTGGGCGGAAGAGGTGCCAAGGATTGTATGGGCATACCACACCACGCCCCAATCCTCTACTATGGAGACGCCTTTCAGTTTGGTGTACGGGTCGGACGCGATGATTCCAGTAGAAATACACGAAAGCTCACCGCGTTTTCAAAACTTTGTGGTGGAGGAATCTAATGAGGAGAGACGGGTAAACCTGGATCTGCTAGAAGAGGCCAGGGAAGAAGCTAGAATAAAAGCTGAAGCGATGAAGAGAAGAGTGGAGCGGCAATATAGCTCTAAAGTAAAGCCGCGACAGTTTCAGGTGGGCGACCTAGTGATGAGGAAAGCTCACCCATACGAGTTGGAGAATAAGCTGTCTCCCAAGTGGACCGGGCCCTTCAGAGTTACCGAGGCTAAGGGCAACGGTTCGTACAACCTGGAGACTTTAGATGGAGGCCCTATCCCGCGCAGTTGGAATGCAGCCAACTTAAAATTTTATTTCAGTTGACTTATGTAAGCAGCATGTAACAATTTAGTTGAAGGGGACGCTCTTTTTCCCTTTCGGGGGTTTTTTAATGAGGTCACCCTAATAAATGGAAAAACCAGTTGAGAAAAAGAAGTGCCTTGGTTTTCAGCCTTTATCTTTCCTTGTTAGAAGTTGATGGCATTTCATGTGTTCTTCTTGAATCAAAGTAGTAAAACGTGATGCGGAAGCAATGGGTGAGTGAAACAAAGCCCTCCTAGGAGTTGTGTTGGCTTTGAAGGTGCATGAGGAGTGTGGTGTTTGAGTGGTTCGGCCAGCTCAAGGGAGAAAGGTGAAAGGATTGAAGTTTATAGCCTAGATTTCTAGGAGAAGTAAAGCTAGTGCACAAAAATGGCAGCATAACAATACTCAAATAAACTTGAAAATACAAGGTGTAGGCTCCTCCTTTTATAGGCTAAGGAGGACCATAATGCAACCCTAATGCTAGCCAAATGAAATGTAAATGTGAAGCACATGGGTGCACATGGCACATGGGTGCACAAATGAGCACATGGGGAGGGGTGTGTCTAGTTTTTATGCTCACCCCCTCCATGGTCTTTCTAGAATGTTCACACAAATATGCTTTCTACACCACTCTAATTACTAAGCACCCCTAATGGGCCTTTTATGTAACAATTACAAAGGTCTTCTCTTCCCAAAACCGTAGCTTTGACCCATGTGTATGTGAAGCTAGACGGTCTAGAAGGAATCCTCATCATGGCCTAGACGCTCCTTATGTAGCCGCTCCTCATCATGGCATAGACGCTCCTCTTCATGGGCTAAACGCTCCTTTTTTAGTCTAGACGCTCCTCATCATAGGCTAGACCGTCTAGTCTTGGAGGCTTGGCTTTCATCGTGTGGTGAGCTTGGGCCCTCCTCCATCATCCCCTCCCTCTTGAAAAGGATTTGTCCTCAAATCCAAAGCTTTTGCTTTTGAGGGGGCTTGTTGTGGCTGGATGGTGTCCATCATCTCCTCCTTCGGGAAAAGATCTATCCTCAGATTTGCTAACTTGATCTCGGATAGCAGCCTCTTGCTTCGTCAAGGTGTGTCCTCCCGGATCAAATATCAACCTATGAGAATCTTGAAACAAAGCAAAAGAGTTAGAGTGAGTATTTGGAGAACAATTAATTGTGTGAAGTTGCCATCTTTGTTTTTCTCTTGTTTTGGTCAACTTCTCACAATGCTTCCCTTTTGATGGTTGTAGGTGCCTTCTAATCCTCTTATGTTTTCTAAAATTTCCAAAAGTAGTTACTTTTTCCTTAGGCATAATCCCTTTAGGAAATGGTGACAACTTTAAAAAGGCAAGAGGACTATGTTCACATACAACTTCAAATGGAGAGATATGAGTAATCTTGTGGACTACTCCATTGTATGCATGTATAAAAGGAAAAGGATTCTTATCCCAAGAATTGTGGGTGTCCCTCATGATTTCGTGAAGCATAGAAGGGAGAGCTATGTTTTCAAATTTTGGAGCTCTATCCCTTATTTTTGAAAATAAATCATGGAGGCTTGTCACTTTTCTTAAGAAGAGTTTATCCACTTCCATGAAGAAAGAATCAAGACCTTTTGTCGTCCTAGGAAGCTCTAATTTGAAATGTGTGTCTTCCCATGGATCTTTTACAAAAGGTGAAGGAGTATAGAGTTCTTGGGACGTTGCCTTAGGTGTAGTTCGAAAACAAGAGTTATACCTAAAGTAATGTCTTTGAACTTCTTTTCTCATGGGTGACAAAAGTTTTCCTCTTAAAAGCTCTAGAGTTTTATCAACTCTAATTTGACCCATGAGTTCTCCTTCATGAAGAATTTCTCTTTTATGTGTGAAGGTAGTCTCGTTGATACAACCTTTGTTCATGGAAATTTCAATTCTTTGCAAAGGTTGTCTCAATAAGACATGACAAGTTTCTTTAGGCACTACTTCACATAAAAATTTGTCTTTGTAGATGCCTATAGATGACTTGACCTTCACTTGGTGATATCTTGGCATGTATGTAAAATAATCTACTATATTTTTATCTATGCAAACCTTTTTTAAGGATTCTTCTTTTTTTTCTAGGCTTGCAAGTGTTCCTTTACAAAAGGTAAGGCTAGGTTGTTCAACAAGAGGTATATTTTCAAATGTATTTTCAACTTTTCCTTCTTGTTGAATGACCTTGTGGGAAGGAACACTCTTCTCCCACGCCTTTTGTTTCCCAAGGTTTTTCTCTTGCTTTTCTATTTTTACATTTTCTTCACTCTCACTAGCTTCTTTTTCTTGGCTACTATTCTCATCTTTGTCCCTTAAGATCATAGATCTTTCATTGAAACATTGAGATGCTAATTGATCATTGCCAAGGTATTCTAAACATGGAATTTCTCTAGCTGGAGTGTGAGAGATATGCTTGGTTAGGTTTTCTTGTCTCTCTTTCCTAGCTCTCCTAGGGAATTGTTGATGATATTCATTTTTCCGAAGACTTTCTTCCCCAAGATAATCATGATGTTTAGAGCTAGATGCATGAGAATGTAATTTTTTTGAAAATTGAGACTTCGCATTCTTTGCTTTAGTCAAAACATTAAGTTTAGTCTCACTCTCCAATTGTCTATATGCAATTGATTGCACAGTTTGTGAAACTTCTTTCAAAAGAGTTTTTAAAGATTTTAATTCACTTCCAATAGACTTTGTAGAATGAGAAGAAGAAGACATGGCTAAAGTTTTTGTGTATATAAGTGTTTTACCTTAAGGAAATTTAGGAAAGTCAAATAAGGTAGTTTTCCAGGTAAGGGAGGTGAGTCACAAAGGACTACTTAAATACCAAGCCTTTGCCTTAGCCAAAAACTATCCCTCAATGTCTTCACACAAAACTTTCTCTTAGTAAACCACTTAGAACACAAATAAGTTGAGAAATAAATGCAAGAAAACAATGCAAGCTAACTATGCAATCAAAGCTAGTCGGTTTAGCACACAAATTAAACAAAAATAAACATGCAAAACGTAGCTATGAAAGCAAAAGAAAAGCAATTACAAACAAGTAACAATTACTAATCAAGAATGCTATACTATTCGGCCCTAGGTGAGGCTTCTTGGACACTTTGAGCCCTTGAAGACACACTCACCGTCTAAACGTAATTAACAAGGTAATTAACAATAAACCAAGTTGCAAAGGAAATAAGAGAACTCCCTTTGTTGATCCTCTTTTGATTAGTGCACTTCCTTGTTGTCTTTGATTGTTGATCTTCCAAGTGTTTGTAGTGTTTATTTCAAGAATGTTTGTTTCGGCTTTGACTTTGTCTCCTCCTTAGAATGTTGGCTTTAATTCTCCAATTTCCAGCACCTATTCACAAGGGCTAAACCTTAAACCAAGTCAAATTCCATGCACATAAGCACCAAGGGAGAAAATAAATTCCAGCACCCAAAAAGAGAGGTCAAGGAACAAAAGCAAGAAACAAATTTAATTGAAAGAAAACAGTACCACCAAAAGGATTTATAATATGACAACTTAGAAAGAGATTCAAGAATTAAAGCAAACAATTAAAGGTACTCAATAAAAGTTGGCACACAAAAAGAATTCCTAAAGAAAAGCACTAGATTAGATGACCAAATAAAAAAAAACAGCACCACTGGAAAATGTTGTGGGCCAGAAAACGTGTTTGTTCCCCGATTTATGCTGATCTGTATTTTTAGAATTTGGCTCTGAAATTTGTTATGCAAGATATTCATGATCTTATCTAAAATCTGGCTTTGGATTCACTCAAAACGGATGCACCATTTTTTTTTAATAAATTTTGCAAAATTGGTGTTCGGTTAGGCCAGCTGGAGCGCTCAAGATTTGCACTCTGATTTTGTAAGATTTATCATTTTTTTTCTGTTGCTTCTTTTGACCTCATTCTTTTTTGTCTTTTCTATAACACTTTAAACTTGCATTTTCCAGAAAATCAGAATTTTCCTATGGGTGGAAATATTTTCTGGGTTAAAACAGCCAAAACAGAGAAGGTGTAAACAGGGGAATCCTGGAAAACTGGAAAAAACAGCAAGATAACCAAACTTTAACACAATGGAATTGTAAGAACGGAAATTGTGTAAGAACTAAGACACAATTATGAACTCAAACTAAAAATAAAAAGGCACCAAAGGATCAAAGAACAGCAGATTCAAACAATTTAAAGAGACCCAAAAGCAAGAAACAATCAAGCCAATAATAAGACTACTAAGAATTGTTGACAAATATGGATTCACATGACTTGACACAACATTTATAGATTCAGAAAATAAAGACTCAAAGCATAAAATGAAGCAAAATTAAGAAAGCAATAAGGACTCAAATTCCTAAAAGAAAACAGCCACTCAATGGTGTAAGGAATCCTATCACAAGCTGTACAGAATTTGTTCAAGATCAATTGAACAATTGTGCTTCGGTTGGATCTTCCATAAGCACACCAAGAACAATTTAAAATGTAAAAAACAGCAAGACAAGTAAGGAAAGTAGATGACAATATGAAATAAAGAAGAACTAAAATTTAAAAGACAAGGAGCTATTCATCTTGAAGAACCAAAGCTCATGATACCAAATGATGGCATTTCATGTGTTCTTCTTGAATCAAAGTAGTAAAACGTGATGCGGAAGCAATGGGTGAGTGAAACAAAGCCCTCCTAGGAGTTGTGTTGGCTTTGAAGGTGCATGAGGAGTGTGGTGTTTGAGTGGTTCGGCCAGCTCAAGGGAGAAAGGTGAAAGGATTGAAGTTTATAGCCTAGATTTCTAGGAGAAGTAAAGCTAGTGCACAAAAATGGCAGCATAACAATACTCAAATAAACTTGAAAATACAAGGTGTAGGCTCCTCCTTTTATAGGCTAAGGAGGACCATAATGCAACCCTAATGCTAGCCAAATGAAATGTAAATGTGAAGCACATGGGTGCACATGGCACATGGGTGCACAAATGAGCACATGGGGAGGGGTGTGTCTAGTTTTTATGCTCACCCCCTCCATGGTCTTTCTAGAATGTTCACACAAATATGCTTTCTACACCACTCTAATTACTAAGCACCCCTAATGGGCCTTTTATGTAACAATTACAAAGGTCTTCTCTTCCCAAAACCGTAGCTTTGACCCATGTGTATGTGAAGCTAGACGGTCTAGAAGGAATCCTCATCATGGCCTAGACGCTCCTTATGTAGCCGCTCCTCATCATGGCATAGACGCTCCTCTTCATGGGCTAAACGCTCCTTTTTTAGTCTAGACGCTCCTCATCATAGGCTAGACCGTCTAGTCTTGGAGGCTTGGCTTTCATCGTGTGGTGAGCTTGGGCCCTCCTCCATCAGAAGTAATGTGATGCGCCGCCTAGGCCATGGTGTCGCCAAGGAAGAAGGCGTCGCCTAGGTCTTGGCGTCGCCCAGAAAGAAGGCGTCGCCCGAGTAAAAGCATGCATCGTTGGCAGAACGAGACGAAAGGAAGTCACGCGGTATATGAAGCATATGCAAAGTAAAGTGGCGTTGTAAAGAATTATGATATTGAAAAGTTGTTGTTACAAGCAATGTTCAGTACAAAATGCAAAAACACAAACAAGCCACTTCTCAGCGCTCATCAGAGTCATCACTGGAGGAAGGCGAAGCCCCTTTCCCAGCCCGCAGCGCTCGAGTAAGTCGTGTCCTCTTTTCTTGGCTTATTTTCGAACCTGCACAAAGGGAACAGATGTATTAGCGACACCGTGAAGAAAGACAGGCACAGTTAGAAAGTAACGAAGGCCGAAGTTGCCTAAGGCAGTGGTTCTCACATATGTACTTTTCAAGAGTCCTAACGTTGAACTCCAAGCTGATCACCATAGCAGAGTCAAAGCCTCCCGCCTCAGCAAGAGCTGGCTGCATTCCGGCAAGCTATTTGATCACTTGGAGCCAGATTCTTGAGGGGTTTGGCTTTGAGGGCCTTTTCCTCTCTCACCCAGTACAGTGGAAACCCATCCAGAGCGTCGGGAACAAGGTCAGTACGACAGATCTTGAAGAACCGGCCTTTCCACCCGGTGAACGAGCTCTGGAAGGGTGTGAAGAGAACCCTCCCGGGCACATTACTGAGAGTTACCCAGAGGTTGTGTCTCTGTCTCTTCACCTCAAAGAAGTGAACAAAGAGGTCAACCGAGGGTGCACAACCCAGAAACCCGAAGAGAACGTCGAAGGCCTTGACAAAGGCCCAGCTGTTGGGATAAAACTGGGCCGGAGCAACTCCTTCTCAAACCAGGAGAAGGGTAAGCGCACCCCGATGGTCTTGAACACCACCTGTTAAAAGTAAAAGAAAGGGACCCCGTCGTTGGCCCGTTCGTCTCCACACACTGGCTCCCCCAGAGTGCAAGGGAGCACAGCGATGTCGTCATCGTGCCTCCTTGCGAAGGCCCGGTGGTCATAAGAACACAACTCCCCTTTGTGTTCCCGTACGGCCCTGGTGGAGAGCAAGCATGAACACTCATCAAGAAGTTCACTCGAGGCCCAAGGGTACAAGTCTTTGGGACGGACCCTGGAGGAAGCATCGTGCGAAGACATTCTTTAACAAGAGCAGGATGGCCAGAAATGCAAGAGTTGAGCGAGGGGAGCGAAGGTTAGAACAACCCTTCGACAGAGAAGAAAGGGTGCAAGAAGGAAGGGTGCAAGGAGAAAGAACGCAAGTAGGTTATGAAGAGTGAGAAAATGGTGAAGATAGTTCCAGAGTTTGAAGAGTTAAATAAAGCGGTTAGAGCGCCAAACGACGCGAACGGATGCACCGTGCGATTGATACACGTGGCAGAAGATGAAAGGATGACGCTGGCACCATTGGTTTAAATCAGAAAACGTCGTATCAGCAGAATATCCAGTGGTACGATGCGCCGTCGAAAGTGAGCCAGGGGTACAGCAGGAGTCAGAAAATGGAATGACTAGATACCCCATCAACCATGCAAGCAGCGCCATGTGGATCAAGTCGAATGACAGAAGGTCCCATCAGCTATACAAGGATCGCCACGTGGATGGCACAGGCAAAACCTTGGGCTCTTCGCTGTTATCAGGCGTTGACCAAGGCAAGAATTAAGGTCAATGTCGAAGTAAAGGTAACGCCCGAGGCGTTGCCAGGAAGGACGTAAAGGGCGACGACAGCGCGAGATGTCGCGGGCGTCGCCAACCCAAATACCGACTGGCGTCACCTCCCCGATACCCACAGGTAGGAAAGACTGAGGAGGGAGAAGAAATCAAAGAAAGGCAAAGTTAATCACAGGCGTTACCTCCCCGATACCCACAGGTAGGAAAGACTGTGGAGGGAGATGAGATCGCCAAACGCCAGCGAATCGCTGGCAGGGTGTTCCCCGATACCTATGGGAAGGAAAGACCATGGAGGGAACAGACCCCCACAGCACTCAGCGTTTTAAGACACCCGGGGACGATACGGTGCTGCCTTAGTAGGCCTCTCCTTAGGCGTGGGTGCCGAGCGTTAAAGATCAAGAAAAGGTCCTTTCGGTATCAGAGACGTCCCGTGGACGATACGGCGCCATTTAGTGAGCCTCTCCATGGGCGTGAGGGTTGGCGGGCGACCTTACCCAATCATACCAAACCGCCCAACGAAGTGAAAGAAATGGGCAGAACCCAGATAAGGTAAGTGAAGCGCGTGAAGGGAAAAGATGAGAATGAGATCGCATAGGCAGAATCGTATGTGACAAAGAAATAAAGGCAACCATACGAACGTCCCAAATCAGTAACAAGAGTGCGGATAGTTTAAAGAATTACAAGTTTTGGCAGATAAAATCAAAAAACGAAGGTAAAGAATGAAGAGTTAAGCTTGAAGAGGAAGGTGGCGGATAAGGGGCAGCGGTTCAGTCGTTCAAGTCCATGGGCACGACCTTCCCGTTGACCACGTGGTGTGTGGGGTCGCAGTTCGAAAGGTTGACGCCAGGATTCTCGCAGGACGCCTGGGTCAGGGCCTCTTGGAACCCCTCCTCGAAGGTACCCGCCATCTCCTGGATAAGGGACTTTTTCTCCTTCTCCAGTTCCTCAATGGCGGCTTCTCCAGAGGCCACCTGCTTCTCTAGAGCCTCTTTCTCCACGCGAAGCCGGCTAACCTCGACCTGCAGTTTGTCGTAGTCAACTCGGAGAAGGTCCATAGCTTTGGCCTGGGTGGGCATTTCCTCCTCCATCCGCTCCACCTTGGCAGCCTGTTCACAGCAACGGTCCTTCAGGCCCTTGTGAGTTTCTGCATCCGCTTTGACCACTTCCTGAAGACCCGCTACCTGCACTTGAAGAGCAACTTCCCGAGTGTAGAAACCTGCCTGGAGCTCCAATGCCTCCGCCAGTCGCCTCTCTGTTTCCGCTTTGGACTCTTGCATTTGTCTCAGGGAAGTTTGATAGGCTTCGTTCTGGCGTCCCAGGGTCCTCATTTCCTCTTCCAGAGTAGATGCTTTCGTTTCCAAGGCTTGGAGGGTATGAGCTTGCAGGACCGCGTTTCTGGCCTGGGAGCGCCATTCAAGAGCCACCGCCAAGAAGGCCCCCAAGTAGAAAGGCATGCCTTCCCTCCTGTCGGTACCTTCTGGCATAGTCCCGCCACTGAAACCCCTCATCAGATGCTTGATAGGAGGAGGGATGGCGATGAAGTCGGGGGCAGCAGCGTCGGGAGTCGGGGAAGCAGTGGTTTCTGGCGGCGGCGGAGGCGGGGCAGATTCGGCGCCTTCGCCCTTTTCCTCTTGGAGTATCATAGGAGGGAGTGAGGTTGCGCCTGGTGGGTTGTCCCTAAAGGGGTTCCCTCCCTGCGGCGACGTCTCTACCAGAAGAGGAACCCGCGCGGATTTTCTCCTTCTGAAGGGTGCCACCCCTTCCGAATCCTCATCATCTGACAGAATCTCCAAAACCCTTTTCCCTTTGTCAAGGGGGGTTGGAGCCGGTGATGAGGCCGCAGCTAGGGGAACGGCGGCGATAGGCGGAGGAGAATGGGGAGTTGGAAGCACGGCGGAGCCAGGTGGAGACGTCGGAGATGGGCTAGAAGCAGCTTCAGCAGTGACTGGAGGCGGCGGTGACGGAGCCGGTGGGAGAACCGGATTGGCAACAGGGCTGGAGGAGACGCCTGCCTTGGCGGCACGAGCCTCCTTCAGTGCTTTCGCCAACATTATTCTTTTGGAAACGCCCATCACCGATCCTATATCAAGACAGGTCAAACAACAAGGATTAGCACTAGAACAGTTATGCGAATTCACAATACATGAAGAGGCGTGAAAATGCAAGTAACATTGTACAGCGAAAAATGGTAGCATAAGTTTAATTCAGATGAATCAGAAGGAAGATTCTATGGCCAAATACATGCAGATAACCACAACAACTAATGCATCATAAATCACCAAGGGCAGATACCGAAGTAGGTAGAAAGCCCATGGGCATTGAATTCATTCGCGATGAGTTTGGCGGTGTCGAAGACTATTCCCAGTCCCGCCAAGGCTTTGCATACATCCCGGTCAGGCGGGGCGAGCTCGTCCAGAGCCAAGGGCTTCATGGTTATAGGTTTGTCTGTCCAGTACAGGGGAAAGCCCTCTATGATGGAAGGATCGCGCTTGGTCGTGCGTACCTTGAAGAATTTCCCCTTCCATCCTTTGAACGAATTCTGGAAGAGCGTAAGGATGATGCGCCTGGCGATGCCAGAAAAGCTCATCCAGAGACTCTTCCCTTGCTTCTTTACCTCGAAGAAGTGAAGAAAAACGTCCACGGAGGAAGGAACGCCTAGATAGCCGCAGAGAATTTGGAATCCCCTCACGAAAGCCCAACTGTTGGGATGGAGTTGGGCGGGAGCAGTGTTTATCTCTGTCAGTAGCTCTTTTTCGAAGGGAGTGAGGGGTAGACGCAGGCCCACCCTCTTGAGCACCATCTGATAGAGGAAGAAGAAAGGGCATCCCCCAGTATCCCGTGAGTCCGCACAAACGGGCATCCCAGGTCGCACCGGGCTTACCAGGACTTGGGAGTCATGATTTTTGTGGAACGCATTGAAGTTATAGAGGGCAGGGTCCCCCCTATGAGCCTCCACGTCCTCAACAGAGTTCAGGAGGGAACATTCGTCCAGAAGTTCGTCGGGGGCCCAGTCATATTCGCCCTTATAATGAGACTTGGGGAGCGGGGGAGGCACGGTGGTCTTGGTTTTCGCCATCAACGCCAATGCAGAAGATCAAAAGAGAAAGAAAGGGTTCAGAGAAAAGGGGTTTGGGGAGAAGAAAAGGGGAAAATGGAAGAACCCTAAGAGCGCCCTACCCACAAGAGAACGAAAGGAAGCGAGAGGGACAACGAAGCATACAAACAATATCCAGAGAAATACGAGAATAACAACAGTCCCAGGCAGTTTCCGATAATGCGACGAAAGTGAAGAGTTGTGAGTGCTCGAAACCATACCTTTGCTGTTGAGATGGAGGCGGTAGGAGAGCGCAGGAAGGGGAGAATCGCAATTGTAGAGAGAAAAGGTTTTGGAGGCGATGAACAGGGCAAAGTAGCAGAGTGAATGAATGTAACAGTAGGGTAAGCGCGGGGTTTGGAGTAACTTAAACGTTACATTTCGCAACTCAAGAGGCGCTAACTAAGGGCCGCAGGATCGGGCCACGCGTCAGAGGGTCGATTGCCCAGGGGAAACGCAAAGGTCCCCTAAGGAGGACCACGCGATGGGCCACGTGGCGCGCGATCAAGGGTAGCCCAAAAGGCGTTATCATCCCCATTTCAGGGTATGTCCAATCGGCCATTAAGAATACCCTGTGGTTCAGAAAGTGTCGCGTCAGTAATTCGAAAAATTGCTGAGTCAGCAGAGAATGACACGTCATCAGGAAGGCACGCGGATGGTAGGGGCAAGGCTTTAGTCTTTGCGCTGAAGACAAGTCTTCGGCTTAAGACTGGGGCTTGTGTACCGTCCCGTATCAGGGCGTTGACTAAGTCAAAGTCAACGACTGGAGAGTCAAAGTCAACTCAAGGTGTCGCCAAGAGGAAGCGTCGCCAAGATAGGACAAGGCGTCGCCAAGGCAAGGCGTCGCCTGGGTGGAGGCGTCGCCCAGCCAGGGCGTGGCCAGATCAAACAGTGTAAAAGTAAGGCAATCACAGTATGGTTCCCCGATACCCATGGGTAGGAAAGACCATGGAGGGAGCGACGCCGTGGGAAAGCCTCGGGACCCGATATCTCGGGAAAGTGATAAAGAGAAGGAAAAGGTGGCTTCAAGGCCATAGTGATAGTACCAGTGAAGGGCAGCCTGACTCGTGAAGTACCCCTGCCGCCCCAGAGACGCCTTCGGGACAGATACGACCCAAGAGGAAGGTCACGCCCAGGATAACCGGGTGCAGGGTGCGAGAGGAAGGCAGATACGCTCTCAGAGTAAGTGGCTAGATACTTGGGGGCATGAGTTGGCACCCAAAAAGCCACCCCTAGCGCAGTAGCACTCCCAAGCAGGAGGGCTCACACGTAGAGACATCCCCAGGTGGGCAGAAACGCCCCCAGATGGGGTCATGGCGTCGTGAGGCCCTCCACGTGTACGACAGCCATGCCAGAATAGAAACACCCTCTAATCAGGTGCCAGGTAATTAAAGATATTCAATACAGTTTCCCTTTCGAGCATTCAGGTACTATTAGGGCTCCCGAGCGTTTCAACGTCTTAAATGCGCTACGTTTCGTAATTAAGCGCTTTAATGAGTGCGTTACGTTTGAGATTAAAAGCGCTTTAAGGCGCTTTAAATGCTGGGGCAGTTTAAATAGCGCTGGGAATGTCGGAAAAAGGGTTGGAACCTTTGGAAAATTTACGAGAAACTCTCTGGTTGCTTGCCCGTGCTTTAAGGTTACGTACGAGTGACTGGAGAATATTTTTGCCTGAAGGAGACAACACACACACATATACACAGTTCTTTTACCACCTTCAGAGTGCCACACGCGGTGCTCAGATACGAGGGTGGACAGTTTTTTTGGTGTTTCTTGCTGGCTGACTTGAGCGTCGGAGTGCACACGGCCGCTAGGGCGCCTCTTTGTCCCCTTTTTTTGCAGGAATCTGCGGGCAACCAGCGGGAAGGAGACCCCAGCTGACGGTGGAGGTCGTGCACGAAGACGTCCCGGTCAACCGGACGGAACAATATTCATTGATTAATTTTAATTTGCTGATGTTATTTTGCAGGTAAACTTTGAAATTCCTGATGTGGAACCGCTTCGATCAAAGATTATATCCAATATCGGACTTAAATTTCATACCTTTAAGTCAAGACTGACTTCGAGATACGTTTTTGGCGACCTTAAAGACGAAAATCCATGTTTAAAGTACAAACATATTGATGAAGAGACATGGCGTCTTTTTAAAGAAAGTGCTCAAAATGATGAATGGATGGTAAGTGAAGTAACTTAACTTTTTTTGTTTATGATCCTGCCTGTTGACCAAAGCGCTGGAGTCTTGCCTCGTCAAACCTGGACCGACTTCTGCGCCGTGTTAGCCTCCGTCCTTCACCGCGATCCACCTCAAGAACCTGCAAAAGACAGAACGGCGCCGCTGCGGCCGATCACGCTCCGACGCCCAAGTCAGCGACTGAACCACCAATTACTAAGAGAAGAACTCAAGAACTCTAAGGAACCGTGCAAAAGTTCTCTCTCAGCGTACTCTCGTTCTCGCAGTTGTAAAGAAGTAATCTAAAATGCGTGTGTACCTCAAAGTTCGTTGGAAACTCTTATATACCTGGGCACTTTCTCTCTCCTGACAGTTACACATCTGGACACGTGGCTCGCATCCAGCTGTACACGTGTCATCATCTGGAGCATCCTTGACTTGGGCGCCACTTCTTACTCTTCAGGCTTTTGGCTAAGTTACTTACGCATGGAGCGCAAAGCTACCTTGGAGCGTGATCTCTTCTGAGTGGCGAGTTCGGGTGCCTTCATATACACCTTCCCTGTGGTCTCGCCGGCCGCCTACATGATCTGCTCTACCTGCTTCACCGTGTATGTTCAAGTAAGCTGTCTCCCGACCTCATCCTCTGGTTAGCTAGGAAATGACTATCTGCCTTCATCTTCGGCGATGTCCTTGTTTCGGCGATCTCTAAGCACTTGGTCGCCTGGGTTTATATCTGGCGACTTCATCTTCAACCTGGCGACCGCCGGTTTAGGTATGCTGGAGATCGGAGCACGCCAACTTAATACCTGGCGACCGCTCGAGCCCCCCGACTTCCTTCCCTTCTGCCAGCCATGGGCCCCGCTCAACACGCCTTTATAATAGCTTGCTGCCACGTCATCACTACCGACTACCAGGGCGGTACACAAGCCCCCCAGTCTTAAGCGAAGACTTGTCCGGCGAAAAGACTAAAGAAGTCACGTCACTACCGATCTACGTGGCGCTGGCGCAGAATTCCAAACGCTCGTACTTTCTACTTCCCTGACGCTCCACCAAACACCTTTTCAATCGCTCGACACGTGGCTTCATCAACGGTCATTTTTAGCTGTCGTTTATGCTTCCAAAAAACCGTTTGAAAAACCCTTAAACCCATTTCATTTCTACTGTTCCATCATCTCTTTGCCTTCTCAAACGCTCTGAACTCCCTCTGCAACCTTCGACGCTCTTCAACTCCTCGCAACCCCCAACTCCTTTCAGCGTTCAACTGATCATCGAAAGGTACCCCTTTTACTTCTTCTGTTGGTATTTGCTGCATTTTAACCGATTCGGATCATCCATTAACTGTCTGGTGCATACGCTGTGGGTTGTTTCTTCTTCTTTCCCCTTTTTCGCAACTTAGGGCTTCGCCTTCCATTTCTTCCATCACAACGAACTTTCGTTCGTTCGTTTTTCATCCTTCATTCACAACCAGATCAACCTCTGCAACCTTCGCTCACCACTCTTTTCCTTTTTCCTTTGCAGTTCCCACGATGGTTCGTACAAAGATCACCGCGAATCCTCCCCCTTCGTCGCAAAACCCTCCATCACAAGCGCATAACCCATCGCGAGCACCTGGTGCTCCCTCTTCCCAGGCTTAGAGGCCTGGAACCTCTCGCCCCGACCTGGCTCAGGCTACTCCACCGGTTGCCGGAGGAGCCTCCATCCCTACTCCAGACTATAAGAAGCTTTACCCCTGGGCCAGCTCGGCTCTGCTGAAAGAAACTTCTTCAATAAACTCTGCGATGGCAGTGCTCCAACTAAGGAAAGGGGACCAGTCGGATCTTTCATTTCACAAGGAGCACGACAGTAAAATGGCCGTGCTGCCTTGCCACCCTGATGAGCCGATCTGCGCTGACGACAAAGCGAGCAACGACGAGTCGTTCTGCTTTCTCTACGCGACATTTTTCAGGAAGGTGAAGCTCCGACTTCCCTTTACTCGTTTCGAGCGAGAACTGCTGACTGAGCTCGACATCGCCCCTGCCCAGCTTCACCCTAACAGCTGGGCGTTCGTAAGGGCATTCCAGATTATGTGCGCACACCTGGGACTGCCAGCGTCAGTGGATGTTTTCCTCTTCCTTTTTGAAGCTAAGCATCCAGGAGATCGCCTTTGGGTGAGCCTGAACGGAATTGCTGGGAGGTCGATCCTTTCTATCTTCCAGCAATCTTACAAGGATTGGAAAGGGAAATTCATCCAAGTACGCCAAAACGACCAGGACGTTTCGCTGCTCGACGGCTTTCCCTTGTACTGGGTAAACAAGGGAAACAAAGACTCCAAGGGAAACTTCAGAAAGCCAAGAAGCCCCGACAACATGGGCGATTTGGATAAGGACCTGTGCCTCTTCTGGAAAAGCGTGGCAGACGCTAACATTCCTTTCTCACCTCCGCGCCCATCTCCTTTGAGTTCTTCGAGGACCAACTCGAGACTCGCATAGGTTAGTGCTTACCTCAACGCTTAAGTCTTTGCCCCATGTTGCACTTCTGTTATCTGTTGCTGGGTGTATTGTCTGTTGCACAATAGACTTGGTCTTCATTTTATGCATCACTTGTTTGTCTCATTGGCATATTTACCCATGTATTTATCTTCGTCTTTGAGCTAACCTGTATACTTTCTCATTGTGCAGATCTCATGTTGGGTAAAGGCAAACTAGCCGAATTGAGGGCGCTCGCCCGAGCTCATGGGTTGGCGTCGGGCTCCCAGACTGTGCCTAACTCAGTGGTGGAGATCGCCGCCGCTCAGGGCAGATCGCCCCCTCGAGGCCCAGCCCCTTCAAAAGCCTTGCCCGCCCAACAACGCAAGGAACTCATCCTCAGGAAGCCAAAGAGGAAAACCCCTCAGGTGGTCCATGAGGATGAAGAAGAAGACGATGAGGCAACTGAGGATGGCCTCATCACCAAAAGAAGAAGGGTGGCGCCTTCTTCACCACCTGTTCCCCCCCCCCCCCTCTTCCAACATCAACACCGTCCTCACCACCAGCTCCCATTCCAACACCGCCTTCTCCCCCAGCTGCAACACCGCCGGTTCAAGCAGTTCCTTTGGCGGCTGCACTTCCCGTGGTTGAGGCTACTGAGCCCAACTTCATGGAGAACCCTCCGAGCGCCTCCACGCCATTTGTATCTGCTGGAGGGGGTCCTCCTTCAACCGCCTCAATCGCCGAAGCTGCGGCGGGTGGGGATGAAGGCGCTCACAACTCACCCATCATCATCACCGAGTCCCCCTCGTCACCACCACGCCAAGAAGCTCCAACTCACCAACCAATTCAAGAAGGTGGTGGCGAGAACCAGCAACAGGCTCCCCCAGCGCTTCCGCGAGCAAACCTTTCCCTTGTGGTCAAAGGGATGTGGCAACCCTTCTCAGCAAAACTCAAAATGATGGCAGAGGATCTCCCCTCCATCATATCAAAAGCTGTGGAGAGTTCCAGCAAGAAACTCCAGGACGACATCTCCGTGCTCCAAGAGGAGAATCGCCTAATAAGGATCGAGGCGGAGAAGTTGTCCTGCAACCTTATGCTGGTGGAGATCGACCATTCGCGAGTGGAGGATGCTATGAGCACCGAGCTGCGGGTGGCGCGCAAGGAGGCCACCGATCTACGCCATAGGGTGCACCTCTTAGCTCAAGAGAAAATTGAGCTGGAGAGCAAACTGGTCCCCTATCGTCTCAAGGTGGCTGGCCTGGAGGTGTCGATCAAAGCGGATGCCGCCAAGGTAGAAAGCCTTGAGAAGAGGTCAGTAGATCGGGAGGTCCTCTTGGGGAAAGTTGAAAAAGAGAGAGATGACACCATGGCTAAACTTGCTGAGGCCAAAAAAGAGAAAGAAGGGATCGCCGCAGAGCTGGCCCAGGAGCAGGCGGAAAACAAGAGGATTACTGAAGACCTCCTTCAAGCTCGTGAGAGAGTTGAAGAACTAAAACGGCAGACCGAGGGGCTCAAGAAGCAGACTGAAGAACTCGAGCTGAGCTCTGCCCAAATCCTCGCTGCTGGGTTGACGCCGCCCTGTAGCAGTTCGCCTGCCAATATCCTGATCTGGACCTCTCCATGGTGTCACTAAACAACGAAGTGGTGGATGGGAAGATCGTTCCTTCTGAAGACTAGCTGATTCCCTCCATTCACTTATTCATCTGTTTTCTCTTGCACAACTTTCTTGTAATAACTTTCCTCTTTTGTATATGTATTTTGAACCGATACCACTTTATTATAAAGTTTTTCTGCCTCTTCTTACAGTTTCTCTGTTTGCCTTATCTCTCCTTGTACAATTTGCTTCAAACGAAATTGACATAGCAATTCTGCGGGCGCAACTTGTTTACTTGCTGCTTAAACTATCAACTTTCGAATAACAGCATTCTAATAACTCGTAAACTTTAAAGTAGCGAACTTCGTCGTAAAACTACTCACTAAACAGTAAGTTTCACTTCAACTGACAGCTTAAGGCATAGCTTACCTGATCTGTTCCATCAAATGGGCCTTTGCTCATGCCACCGCCCGAATCTGATCGCCAGAGGGTCTTGGCGATGTAGGCTTCCTCTTGCCCTCACAACTTGGCCATTGTTCCCTCATCTAGGGGTAGGGGCGCCTTTCGGATCCTTCTCTACCTCCCTGAGCTTCAGAACAAGGAACCGGGTGGCTGGGCGTTCTCTTCGAACCTACCTTAGCCACCCCCTGAACTTCTTCCACCCTTTACACCATACCTAAACTCGTTCAAGACGAGAAGGATTTTATCTTGCCTGAACTCGCTCGATGGCGAGAAGGTCTTTAACTTGCCTGAACTCGCTCGACGGCGAGAAGGTCTTTAACTCGCCTGAACTCGCTCGACGGCGAGAAGGTCTTTAACTCGTGCCTCTACATTGCCCCAGGGGCTACATCTTCTCTCCCCTGGAGGCACTGAGGACTTTTTCTCTTTCTCGCCTGCACTCGCTCGGCGGCGAGGAGGTCTTTAACTCGTGCCTCTACATTGCCCCAGAGGCTACATCTTCTCTCCCCTAGAGGCACTGAGGACTTTTTCTCTTTCTCGCCTGCACTCGCTCGGCGGCGAGGAGGTCTTTAACTCGTGCCTCTACATTTCCCCAGAGGCTACATCTTCTCTCCCTTGGAGGCACTGAGGACTTTTCACTCTTCCTTGCCTCGAAACGCGCGAGGGCGTTGAGGTCTTTTAAACTGGTACCTCCGATCGCCGAAAGACGATGAGGACTTTTAAAACTTTAACTGATGCCGCTAATCGCCGAAAGCGATAGGGACTTAAAAACTTTTTAGAAAGCATGCAACATAACTTCAACTCGCCTTCAATCACATATAAGTGACAAGGTCTTTCTTTAAAACTTTCGGAAAACAACAAGCATGCAATCTAAAACACTTTAAACTTTGAAAACTCTTCTTTATTGGGCGGCCTCATTAAAAACCCTCCTTAGGGAAAAAAGAGTGCCCCCTTCAGACTGTTTTAACAGAAACATTGCAAAGCTCTTCGTGTTTGTTTTTACTTACAAAGTTCTTAACTGTAATATAACTTGAGGTGCGTGGCGTTCCAAGTGCGAGGAATCGCCCCTCCTTCCAACGTTTCTAAGCGGTAGGCGCTGTTCCCGAGCGCCTCGGTTATCCTGAACGGTCCCGTCCACTTAGGCGACAGCTTGTTCTCCATCTCGTACTGGTGGGCCTTCCTCATCACCAGGTCGCCTTCTCTGAACTGCCTTGGCATCACCTTCGAGTTATATCTCCGTTCAATCCTTCTTTTCACTGCCTCAGCCTTCACTCTTGCCTCCTCCCTGAACTCATCCAGCAAATCCAGATTCAACCTTCTTTCCTCATTCGAGTCCTCCGCTACAAAGTTCTGGAATCTCGGCGAGCTCTCTTGGATTTCCACTGGAATCATTGCGTCGCATCCATAGACCAGGCTGAATGGGGTCTCATGGGTTCCTGACTACTCGGTGGTGTGGTACGCTCAGACTATACGGGGTACCTCCTCAGCCCAACTGATGTGAATGTAACTACAAGAACACATGATTCTTGACATTCTTAGGAACAACTTGAGCTGGATTTGAAAGGCACTTTACTTTAGAATTGGATCAATGTTCTAAACTCAAGAACTCACCAAAACTAAGCACCAACCAAGACTCATATTGAAGTCCATGTATTGTCAAATTGAATCAAAACAAAAGGAAAGAAGAACAAGAATTAAAACTGGACAGAATTAAGAAACTAGCTACTCAACCGAAAAAGAAACAAAGCACAAAGCTGGAAAACAGAATGTAAACGGTAGAAAATGAAGGAAACACATTAGGAAATGAAACTACCGAATGGAAAATTGAAGAAAGGAAAGAAGACACTTATATGAAGATGCTTGCTGGATTTTGAGGATTGGAAGAAGCCATTCACGCCACTTGGAACCTTGAACCAAGATAAGTGATGGAGTGCCACCACTTGAAGCTCACCATAGCTCACAAGATAAGGCAAAGAAGAGGAAGACTCAAAACTCACAAATTCTCTCCCAAATTGAGTATAGTCTCTCTACTATAAAATTCCAATCTGAATTGTGAAGGACCTAAGCCCTCCTTTTATAGGAGTAAGGGCTGGTCATTTACATAGCTTATTCCCTAAGCTACCCAAAAAACTCCTAAGATCACACCCCCCTTACTAAGCTCACTCCCCAAGTTTCTAGAATTTGCTAAACTAAAGCCTAAAGATGCTTTTACAAAAAAGGTGTCTCATGTTTCCCTCTAAGCACCTTTCTAAACATTATTCTATATTATTTACAATTTAAAAGAAACTATAAAGAGAGATATTTAATATGAAGCCTATTATTTGAGAGTTTGTAGACTTCTTTATCTTTAGGCTTGATCTTCTCTTTGACTTCTTTTAATTTATGAGAAGACTAGAAGGAAGAACTTCAAATGTGTAGGTGAAAATCCTCTTCCTTCATTAATAAAATCCTCTCCTAGTGGATATCCATCACCAACTTCCTTTGGCTTTCTCTAGCCTTCTCTTCAAACCTCTGAGCAATACCCGATTGGCCAACTCTACTTGACCATTCGTCTGAGGGTGCTCGACAGATGCAAATACTTGTTGAATTCCCACCCCTTCGCACAACTTCTTCAACAGGTGACTTGCAAACTGAGTTCCGTTATCTGACACCAGGCGCTTGGGCACACCAAACCGGCACACGATGTTCCTCCACACAAAGCTCTCAATCTTGTGCGCGGTGATCTGGGCCACAGGTTCTGCTTCGATCCACTTGGTGAAATATTCAATCGCCACCACCAAGTACTTCATCTGCCTGATCGCCAATGGAAAGGGTCCCAAAATGTCGATCCCCCATGTATGAAACGGCCAAGGGCTGTAAATCGACTTCAACTCCTCGGGAGGCGCCTTGTGCCAATCGGCGTGCTGCTGACATTGCCTGCAACACTGTGCATACTTCTTGTAGTCTTCTCTCATTGTTGGCCAGTAGTAACCTGCACGGAGAGTCCTCGCGGCCAGAGCTCGACCCCCGACGTGGCTTCCACAGATCCCTTCATGGAGCTCGGCCATGATTCTTGTACATTTTTCTCCGTGCACACATTCAAGGAGTGGGTGTGTGAACCCAAACCTATACAACTCGCCATCAATCATCGTGAACTTGCTGGAGTTCTTCTTTATCTTCCTGGCCTCCGTCGGATCCAGCGGGAGAAGGCCATCCGCCAGGCATCGCTTGTACTGTGTTACCCAGGTGTCTGGCTCATGGGTCGCGCAGACCTGTGCCACGTTCACCTTCTCTTCCCGACGTGCCCTTATTCTTGGCGATCTCAAAGTCTCCTGGGTCAAAGACCTGTGACTTCTCGCCGCTTTCTCCGTCGATTTGCTTATCCGAAGAACCAGGTGATCTGCCACAAATGCTCTGGGTGTCTTAAGAGTTTCTTGGATCACTGTCCTCTGCCTACCCCCCGAGGAAACTAAGGAGATAGAATCACAAGTTCAAGACTTGTTGGAGAAGGGTTGGGTTCAAAAGAGCCTAAGCCCTTGTGCTGTACCTGTCTTGTTGGTGCCAAAAAAAGATGGAAAATGGCGCATGTGTTGTGATTGTCGAGCAATCAACAACATCACCATCAAGTATAGGCATCCAATTCCAAGGCTTGATGATATGCTTGATGAATTGCATGGGTCAACTCTATTCTCCAAAATTGACCTTAAAAGTGGATATCACCAAATTCGAATCAAGGAGGGTGATGAGTGGAAAACCGCTTTTAAGACCAAATTTGGATTATACGAGTGGTTGGTGATGCCCTTTGGGCTTACTAATGCCCTAAGTACATTCATGAGGCTTATGAATCACACCTTGAGAGATTGTATAGGTAAATATGTAGTAGTTTACTTTGATGATATTTTAGTATATAGTAAAACCCTAGAAGACCATCTAAGTCACCTTAGGGAAGTTCTTCTAGTTCTTAGAAAAAATAGTCTTTTTGCAAATAGGGATAAGTGTACCTTTTGTGTAGATAGTGTAGTCTTTTTAGGCTTCATAGTAAACAAAGGGGGTGCATGTAGATCCCGAGAAAATCAAAGCCATCCGAGAGTGGCCAACTCCACAAAATGTAAGTGATGTAAGAAGTTTTCATGGGTTAGCTAGCTTCTATAGAAGGTTTGTGCCTAATTTTTCTAGCCTAGCATCTCCTTTGAATGAACTTGTTAAAAAAGATGTTGCATTTTGTTGGAATGAAAAGCATGAGCAAGCATTTCAAAGGCTAAAAGCTCAACTCACCAATGCACCCATCCTATCTCTTCCAAATTTTTCCAAAACCTTTGAGATAGAATGTGATGCATCGGGGGTAGGCATAGGTGCGGTCTTGTTGCAAGGTGGACACCCCATTGCTTATTTTAGTGAAAAACTCCATGGTGCCACCCTCAACTACCCCACCTATGACAAAGAGCTCTATGCTCTTATGCGAGCCCTAAAGACTTGGGAACACTACCTTGTGTCTAAAGAATTTGTCATACATAGTGATCACGAGTCTTTAAAATATTTAAAGGGCCAACACAAGCTCAACAAGAGACATGCTAAATGGATGGAATTTCTTGAACAATTTCCTTATGTAATCAAATACAAGAAAGGGAGCACCAATATAGTGGCCGATGCTCTTTCAAGACGGCATACACTCCTTTCAAAATTGGGTGCCCAAATTGTTGGATTTGACCACATAAGAGAGCTTTACCAAGATGATCAAGAACTCTCATCCATCTATGCCCAATGTCTACATAGAGCGCAAGGAGGTTATTATGTGTCCGAGGGATATCTTTTTAAAGAGGGAAAACTTTGCATTCCCCAAGGAACACATAGGAAACTCCTTGTCAAAGAATCACATGAGGGGGGACTCATGGGCCACTTTGGAGTTGATAAAACTCTAGATCTTTTAAAAGCAAAATTTTGTTGGCCACACATGAGGAAAGATGTTCAACGACATTGTTCTAAATGCATCTCATGTTTAAAAGCAAAGTCTAGAACAATGCCGCATGGACTCTATACCCCTTTGCCGATTGCAAATGCTCCTTGGGAAGACATTAGCATGGATTTCATTTTAGGACTTCCTAGGACTGCAAGAGGCCATGACTCTATCTTTGTGGTAGTGGACCGTTTTAGCAAAATGTCCCATTTTATTCCATGCCACAAAGTAGATGATGCTCAAAATATTTCTAAACTCTTCTTTAGAGAAATGGTGAGACTCCATGGTCTCCCTAGAAGTATAGTGTCCGATAGAGATCCCAAGTTTATCAGCCACTTTTGGAAAACTCTTTGGGGTAAACTTAGAACAAGACTACAATTTTCAACTTCTTGTCACCCTCAAACGGATGGACAAACCGAAGTAGTCAATAGATCTCTTGGAACTATGCTTAGGGCTATCATGAAGGGCAGCCACAAATCTTGGGATGAGTACCTTCCCCATATTGAGTTTGCTTACAATAGAGTAGTTCACAAGACTACTAATGCTTCTCCTTTTGAAGTAGTATATGGCTTTAATCCTCTCACACCCATGGATTTGATACCCCTTCCTAATCCACAAGATTTTGTTCATAAGGAAGGCGTAATCAAAGCTGATTTTGTAAAGAAAATGCATGAGAAGATTAAACTCCAAATACAACAACAAAATGAAAAGTAAACAAAATACAACAATAAAGGGAAGAGAGAAATAATTTTTGAGGAAGGAGACTTAGTTTGGCTTCACCTTCGCAAAGATAGATTTCCAACTCAAAGGAAGTCCAAACTAAGTCCCCGAGGAGATGGACCTTTCCAAGTTCTCAAGCGAGTCAACAACAATGCATATAAATTGGACCTACCTCTTGAATATGGAGTACATGACACTTTTAATGTAATTGATCTTTCTCCATTTGTAGGTACCAATGACGATGACGAGCTGGATTTGAGGACAAATCCTTTCCAAGGGGGAGGGGATGATGGAGGAGGGCCAAGCACATCTAGCCATGGGAGCCAAAGCCCACACCATGAAGAGCGTCTAGACCGTGAAGAAGGGAAGCGTCTACCCATGGAGCGTCTAGGTGTGGCACTAGACCGTCTAGGTCCTCTCACAAGATCAATGGCTAAGCATGTACGAGCACAAGTGGATGAAGCCACGGATGGAAGAGAGAAAGCCTTGTATATGTTGCATCAAGGCCCAATAGGGGTACTTAGTAGATAGGGTAGTGTAGAAAGCACATTTGAAAGAAACCTTCTAGAACTTGGCTAGGTGTGACCGGTCATGGCACATGGTCTAGCTTTGCATTTCATTTGGTTTACATTTCATTATGTTTTAGCTTAGGATTTACGTCCCAAATAGCCTATAAATAGGGAGGCTATCTCATGTATTTTGCAAGTTTATTGTGAGTAAAGTTATGCTGCCCATTTGTGCTCAACTTTGCTTCTCCCTAGAATCCTAGGCTCTAAACTTCAATTCCTTCATCTTTTCCCTTGAGCTGGCCGAACCACTCAATACCCATACCTATCATGCACCTACAAGATCAACACCACTCTTAGGAGGATCTTGCTCACTCTCATTCATTGCTTCCGCCCCATACTCTACATTGATTCAAGAAGAACTTCATGAAAATGCCATCACATCTCCTTGGCCAGCAAGATACCGGCGATCAGCGCCTCATATTCTGCTTGGTTGTTGCTGGCCTTGAAGGCAAACCTCAGGGACTGCTCGATCAGCACGCCGTTGGGCCCTTCCAAGATGACTCCAGCACCATTGCCCTGCTGGTTCGACGATCCGTCCACCGAAAGCACCCAACGAAAGTCGTCCCCCTCAACTCGCGTGGCTTCTGTCGAGAGCTCGACCACGAAATCTGCGAAAATTTGTCCCTTAATCGTACCTCGCGGCTCATACTTGATGTCGAACTCCGACAGCTCCACAGCCCACTTCACCATCCTCCCAGCTACGTCGGGCTTCTTCAGAACCTTCTGGATGGGCAAGTCGGTCATCACCAGTATTGTGAAGCTGTGGAAATAGTGGCGTAACCTTCTTGCCGAGAAAACTACTGCCAGTGCAGCCTTCTCCAGGGCCTGATATCTCATTTCGGGGCCCTGCAGCACCTTACTAACAAAATAAATAGGCCTTTGGGCCTGATCTTGGTCTTGGGCGAGCACCGCACTTACCGCCCTCTCAGTCACAGCAAAATACAACCTGAGAGGGGTCCCCATCAGCGGTTTGCACAAAACCGGCGGGCTCGCCAGGTACTCTTTAAGTTTGACGAAGGCTTCTTCACACTCCTTCGTCCAGGCAAATTTGTTATTTCGCCTTAAACACTGGAAATACGGATGGCCCTCTCTCCGCTAGCCGACACGAAACGAGACAGGGCGGCCATCCGACCTGTAAGTTGTTGCACTTCCTTCACGGTAGCCGGGCTCCTCATCGCTAAGATGGCAGCACACTTATCAGGATTGGCTTCTATTCCTCTTTCAGTCAAGAGAAACCCCAAGAACTTCCCTGCCTCCACGCCAAAGATGCACTTCTCGGGATTCAGTTTTAGCCTGAACTTGGCGATCGTAGTGAACAATTCCTCCAAGTCCGCAACGTGCTTGTTCTTCTCCGGCGAGGTCACGACCATGTCATCCACATATGCTTGCACATTCCTTCCCAGCATTGGTGCAAGTACCCGATCCATCAACCTCTGGTACGTGGCTCCCGCGTTCTTCAGCCCGAAGGGCATCACCTTATAGCAGTAGCACGACCTCTCGGTCATGAAGGCGGTCTTCTCTTCATCCCTAGGATGCATCTTTGCCTGGTTGTACCCCGAGAAGGCATCCAGGAAGCTCAGTAACTTACACCTTGCAGCATTGTCGACCAGGGTGATGGCATTTTCATGAAGTTCTTCTTGAATCAATGTAGAGTATGGGGCGGAAGCAACGAATGAGAGTGAGCAAGATCCTCCTAAGAGTGGTGTTGATCTTGTAGGTGCATGATAAGTGTGGGTATTGAGTGGTTCGGCCAGCTCAAGGGAAAAGATGAAGGAAATGAAGTTTAGAGCCTAGGATTCTAGGGAGAAGCAAAGTTGAGCACAAATTGGCAGCATAACTTTACTCACAATAAACTTGAAAATACAAGGTGTAGGCTCCTCCTTTTATAGGCTAAAGAGGACCATAATGCAACCCTAATGCTAGCCAAATGACATGTAAATGTGAAGCACATGGGTGCACATGGCACATGGGTGCACAAATGAGCACATGGGGAGGGGTGTGTCTAGTTTTTATGCTCACCCCCCCCCTCCATGGTCTTTCTAGAATGTTCACACAAATATGCTTTCTACACTACTCTAATTACTAAGCACCCCTAATGGGCCTTTATGTAACAATTACAAAGGTCTTCTCTTCCCAAAACCGTAGCTTTGACCCATGTGTATGTGAAGCTAGACGGTCTAGAAGGAATCCTCATCATGGCCTAGACGCTCCTTATGTAGCCGCTCCTCATCATGGCCCAGACGCTCCTCTTCATGGGCTAGACGCTCCTTTTTGAGTATAGACGCTCCTCATCATAGGCTAGACCGTCTAGTCTTGGAGGCTTGGCTTTCATCGTGTGGTGAGCTTGGGCCCTCTTCCATCATCCCCTCCCTCTTGAAAAGAATTTGTCCTCAAATCCAAAGCTTTTTCTTCAACTAGGGGGATGGTTGTGGCTGGATGGTGTCCATCATCTCCTCCTTCGGGAAAAGATCTATCCTCAGATCTACAGACTTGATCTCGGATAGCAACCTTTTGCTTCGCCAAAGCTTGTCCTCCTGGATCAAACGTCCACTTATAGAAATAATCAAATAAGGCATAGGTGTTAGTTTGCAAATTAATTTTACTAGGTTGCCATTTTTGCTTTTCTTTTGGTTTTGGCAACCTTGGACAAAGTTTCTCTTTTAATGGTTGTGTGTGGTCTCTAATCATCTTATGTATTTTAAAAGGTTCATTTGTGGTTACTTTCTCTTTAGGCATAAATCCTATAGAAGATGGTAACAACTTAAAAGGAGAAAGATGATTGAACCCACACATAACTTTAAAAGTAGAAATATAAGTAGTTTTGTGAACTACTTTATGGTATGTTTGCTCACCTCTAGAGTTGTGTGTGCACTTCATGATTATTCTAGGCATAGTAGAAAGAGCTAGATTTTCAAATATATTTTGACCATGCGTTTGAGGATGATAAGAATTTAAAGTGTGCAATTTAGTTGCAAGTTTTCCAAAGGAAATCCTCAAATCATGGTTTGCGAAATTTGGAACTCTATTCAACACTATGCTTGAAGATAAACCATGAAGATGTATCACTTCTCTAGAGAAGAGTTTATCCATAACCATGAAGATTGAATCACAACCTTTTGTTGTCCTAGGGAGTTTTAATAGGAAATTTATATCTTCCCAAGGATCATTTGCAAAAGGTGAAGGAGTATAGAGTTTATGAGACATTGCCTTGGGCGTATTTTGAAAACAAGAATTGTACCTAAGGTAATGTCTTTGAACTTCTTTTCTCATGGGGGACAAAAGTTTTCCTTTTAAAAGCTCTAGAGTTTTATCAACTCTAATTTGTCCCATGAGTTCTCCTTCATGAAGACTTTTTCTCTTATGTGTAAGGATAGTCTCGTTGTGACAACCATTGTTTATAAGGATTTGTACACTTTGCAATGGTTGTCTTAATAAGACATGACAAGTTTCTTTAGGCACTACTTCACATAAAAAATTGTTTTTGTAGATGCTTATAAAAAACTTGACATTCACTTGGTGATATCCTAGCACATATGAGAAATAATCTATTTCATTTTTATCTATGCAAGCTTCTTTTAAAGACTCTTCTTTTTCACTTAGGCTTGCAAGTGTTCCTTTACAAAAGGTAAGGCTTTGAGGTTGTTCAACAAGACACATATTTTCAAAGGTATTTTTAAATCTTTGGTCTTGTTGAATGACCTTGTGGGAAGGAACACTCTTCTCCCACGCCTTTTGTTCTTCAAGGGTCTTCTCATGCTTTTCTTTTTCTTCTTTTTCTTTAGCTTCCCTTTCGACTTCCCCTCTCTTCTTTTGTATTTTTCTTTCCTTTCTTTCTTTATGGGAAGCAAACAATTTTTCTACCCTCATTTCCCAATCTAGGCAAGCTTCTATATTTTCTTTTCCATGGAAATGGGGTTGGTCTACCCTAACCTCTCTTGGGTTTTCTTGTTCTTTTCTATCTCCTCTATGTCTTCTAGGGGGTGCTTGATAATAATCATTTACTCTAATGCTTCCCTCCCCAAAAGAATCATGATCTTTAGAGATATATGCATGAGAAGGTAATTTTTTTAGAATGTGAGACTTCTCATCCTTTGCTTTAGTCAAAACATTAAGTTTAGTCTCACTCTCCAATTGTCTATATGCAATTGATTGCACAGTTTGTGAAACTTCTTTCAAAAGAGTTTTTAAAGATTTTAATTCACTTCCAATAGACTTTGTAGAATGAGAAGAAGAAGACATGGCTAAAGCTTTGTGTATATAGGTGTTTTACTTTGAGAAAGTTTAGGAAAGTTAAAGAAGGTAGTTTTCCAGGTAAGGGAGGTGAGTCACAAAGGACTACTTAAATACCAAGCCTTTTCCTTGCCAAAAACTATCCTCCAATATCTTCACACAAGACTTTCTCTTAGTGAAACACTTAGAACACAAATAAGTTGAGAAATCAATTTTTTTTTTCAATGCAAGAAAACAATGTATGCTAACTAATTTAACAAAGCTAGTCGGTTTAACACAAAATAAGCATGCAAAGTGTTACTACTAAGCAAAAAGAAAGACAATCACCAACAATTAACAAAATTAAACATGCAAAACGTAGCTATGAAAGCAAAAGAAAAGCAATTACAAACAAGTAACAATTACTAATCAAGAATGCTATACTATTCGGCCCTAGGTGAGGCTTCTTGGACACTTTGAGCCCTTGAAGACACACTCACCGTCTAAACGTAATTAACAAGGTAATTAACAATAAACCAAGTTGCAAAGGAAATAAGAGAACTCCCTTTGTTGATCCTCTTTTTGGTTAGTGCACTTCTTTGTTGTCTTTGCTTGTTGATCTTCCTAGTGTTTGTAGTGTTTTCAAAAATGCTTGTTTCGGCTTTGGCCTTGTCTTCTCCTTAGAATGATGGTCTTTAATTCTCCAATTTCCAGCACCTAGCAAAGGGCTAAACCTTAACCAAATCAAGTTCCCATTCACATAAGCACCAAAGAAGAATTAAATTCCAGCACCCAAATTAGAGGTCAAAGAACAAAAGCAAGAAACAAATTTAATTGAATAAAACAGTACCACCAAAAGGATTTAGATTGTGACAACTAGAAAGAGAGTCAATTAAGTAAAGCAAACAAATAAAGGTACTCAATTAAAGGTTGGCACACAAAAGAATTCCTAAAGAAAAGCACTAGATTAGATGACCAAATAAAAAAAAACAGCACCACTGGAAAATGTTGTGGGCCAGAAAACGTGTTTGTTCCCCGATTTATGCTGATCTGTATTTTTGGAATTTGGCTCTGAAATTTGTTATGCAAGATATTCAGGATCTTATCTAAAATCTGGCTTTGGAATCACTCAAAACGGATGCACCATTTGTTTTTAATAAATTTTGCAAAATTGGTGTTCGGTTATGCCAGCTGGAGCGCTTCAGATTTGCGCTCTGATCTTAAAAGATTTATCATTTTTTTTTCTGTTGCTTCTTTTGACCTAATTCTTTTTTTGTCCTTTCTATAACACTTTAAACTTGCATTTTCCAGAGAATCAAAATTTTCCTATGGGTGGAAATATTTTTCTGGGTTAAAACAGCCAAAACAGAGAAGGTGAAAACAGGGGAATCTGAAAACTGGAAACAAAAACAGCAAGATACCAAAGTTTAGACACAATGGAAATTTGTGAAATAGAATTGTGTAGGATCTAAACACAATATGAACTCAAACTAAAAATTAAAAAGGCACCAAAGGAGCAAAGAACAGCAGATTCAAGCAAATAAAGAGACCCAAAATCAAGAAACAATTAAGCCAAATAAAAGGACTACTATGAATTGTTGACAATATGGATGAACATGACTTGACAAAACATGTATAGATTCAGAAAATTAAAGACTCAAAGCATAATATGAAGCAAAATAATGAAAGCAATAAAGACTCAAAGCCTAAAACAAAATAGCAACACACAGGTGTATGGAATCCTATCACAAATTGCACAAGAACTTGTTCAAGATCAAATGAACAAGAGTGCTTCGGTTGGATCTTCCACAAAGCACACCAAGAACAAATTAAAATGTAAAAAAAACAGCAAGACAAGTATAGAAATTAAATGACAATATGAAATAAAGAAGAACTAAAATTGAAAAGACAAGGAGCTACTCATCTTGAAGAACCAAAGCTCATGATACCAAATGATGGCATTTTCATGAAGTTCTTCTTGAATCAATGTAGAGTATGGGGCGGAAGCAACGAATGAGAGTGAGCAAGATCCTCCTAAGAGTGGTGTTGATCTTGTAGGTGCATGATAAGTGTGGGTATTGAGTGGTTCGGCCAGCTCAAGGGAAAAGAGGAAGGAATTGAAGTTTAGAGCCTAGGATTCTAGGGAGAAGCAAAGTTGAGCACAAATTGGCAGCATAACTTTACTCACAATAAACTTGAAAATACAAGGTGTAGGCTCCTCCTTTTATAGGCTAAGGAGGACCATAATGCAACCCTAATGCTAGCCAAATGAAATGTAAATGTGAAGCACATGGGTGCACATGGCACATGGGTGCACAAATGAGCACATGGGGAGGGGTGTGTCTAGTTTTTATGCTCACCCCCCCCCTCCATGGTCTTTCTAGAATGTTCACACAAATATGCTTTCTACACTACTCTAATTACTAAGCACCCCTAATGGGCCTTTATGTAACAATTACAAAGGTCTTCTCTTCCCAAAACCGTAGCTTTGACCCATGTGTATGTGAAGCTAGACGGTCTAGAAGGAATCCTCATCATGGCCTAGACGCTCCTTATGTAGCCGCTCCTCATCATGGCCTAGACGCTCCTCTTCATGGGCTAGACGCTCCTTTTTGAGTCTAGACGCTCCTCATCATAGGCTAGACCGTTTAGTCTTGGAGGCTTGACTTTCATCGTGTGGTGAGCTTGGGCCCTCCTCCATCACAGGGCATCTATACTTGGCAAAGGATATGAATCCTTTGGGCAGGCTTTGTTCAGATCAGTGAAGTCGACGCACATGCGCCACTTCCCATTGCTCTTCTTCACCAGCACGACGTTGGCCAGCCACTCAGGGTACTGCACCTCCCTGATATGGCCTGCAGCGAGGAGCTTCTGGGTTTCGTCTCTAATCGCCGGCCTCCTCTCCTCGTTGAACTTCCTTCTCCTCTGTCGCACCGGCCTGACCTGGTTGTCCATCGCCAAATGATGGCACAATAAGTCGGGATCGATCCCGGGCATGTCCGAAGCGGACCATGCAAACGCATCCAGATGCCGCTCTATCACCTTGGCGATCTGGTCCTTGAGCTCAGCCTCCAGAGATCTTCCCAGCTTGAAGATCTTTCCCCCGATCTCCCTTTCGAGCCACTGCTCGACGGGTTTTGGTCTGGTTTCTCTGGCGATCACCGCCTTGGTGACTCCCAGCTCCCTCGCTTCCTCGGGGCGGTTCCTCGGCTCTTCCTCTAGACCGGCATTCTCCTCCCCCAACTCAGGATCCACCATCACCACGTCGCTTCCGGCGGTCTCCTCTATTACCGTCGGTCTGGGTTTCACACCGGGAGGCGGGGTGGTTGTCACGTAACTCACGGACCTCTTGTTCTTCAGGCTATTCTCATAGCACTTCTTTGCTTCTTTCTGGTCGGATTTGATGGTGATCACCACCCCCTCCACAGATGGCAGCTTCACCTTCATGTGCCGGGTCGAGGGTATAGCGCCTATTCTGTTGAGCGTGGGTCTTCCCAACAGAATGTTGTATGCTGAAGGAGCGTTCACGACAAGGTACTTGATTTTCTCTGTTCTCGAGCCCGCCTCATCCGTGAACGTAGTCCTCAACTCAATGTACCCCCTGACCTCCACCTGGTCGCCAGCGAAACCATACAAACACCCTCCATAGGGCCTCAGCTGGTCAAGGGGTAGCTCCAACTGTGTGAAAGTCGGCCAGAACATCACGTCTGCCGAGCTTCCTTGGTCCACCAGAACCCTGTGGACCTTCCTTCCCGCCGTAATCAGCGAGATGACTATGGGGTTGTTGTCATGAGGCACAACGTCCCGAAGATCTTGCTTAGTGAACGTAATGTCCACATCCGGCGAGTGGTCCTTGAACATGTCCACCGTCATCACAGACCTCGCATACTTCTTCCTCTGTGACGCGGTGCATCCACCACCCGAGAAACCTCCTGCAATGGTGTGGATCTCTCCGTGAGTGGGCATCTCGTGCTGCTGAGCCTCACCACCTGCGGGCTGGGAGCTCGACGCGCCCCCCGTCCTTCTATCCAGCAGGTAATCATTTAGGAACCCGCTCTTGACCAGGTCGTCGAGCTGGTATCCTAAAGCCAAACATGAGTCAACGGTGTGACCAAAGCCCTGGTGGAATTCGCACCAGGCGTCTGGCTTTGGTCCCAACACCTTGTCGCCCAGCTTCTCCGGAGCCTTCAGCGTGGCTGCTATATTGGGGATGGCGATCAGATCCGCCAATCCCATCACAAACTTATGTTTTGGTGGGCGATTGTACTCCCGACGTGCTAGTTGAGGGCGCCCTGGGCCCCTGCCCTTGTTCTTCCTCGGGTCATAAGGATGGCGAGTCCTCTGATCCCTCTTGGCCGTCGCTGTTTCCAGCACCCTCTGCGGCTGGATCCTGGTCTGGGCCATCGCAAGTCGCCGAATCTCAGCAAACGTGGCGGGGTGGGCCCTAATTAACGCCTCGCAGAAGGGTCCCGGCAGCACGCCCTTCTTGAATGCGTAGACCAGCATCTCTTCGTCCTTGGCCGGCGAGCGGACCATCTGCGCCCCAAAACGATTCAAGTAGTCCCTGAGGGACTCTCCCTGGTACCGCCTTATGTCGAACAGATCATAAGACACCCTAGGCGGCGCCTTGTTCACTATGTACTGCTCGACGAAGATCTTCGAAAACTGTTGGAAGTTGGTTATGTGACCTGTAGGCAGGCACACAAACCATTCCAGCACCGTTCCCTGGAGTGTGCTCACAAACATCTTGCAGTACACGGCATCCGATCCTCCTGACAGCATCATCTGCGTGTGGAACGTGGTGAGATGTGCCTCAGGATCCTCCACGCCGGTAAAAACAGCCTTCACGGGTACCACACTCGAAGGGATTGGCGTGTCTGTAATCGCCTGTGCGAAAGGCATAGGGAAAACGCAGGGCGACGTTGACGGCGCAACCTCTTCAGCGACTGGACGCCCTCGCTGCTCCTGAAGAGCTTGACGCAATTCCTCAGTCACTCTGCTAAGCTCTTCATTCTTGGCCCGAGAGGCGACCAGGTCCTCGTGCATTCTTGCCTGTTCTATGCGCGAGGCTTCCACATTCGCCTGCAGCGAACGCATGATTTCCACCATCTGCGCCATAGTCATGGCGCCTTCAGCAGCAACGGGCGCAACTGGACTTGAACGGTTGCTTCTCATCTTTCTCATGAAAACTTGACAGATCGCAAGGAGTGACGAACAACACCTTCTTCAGCGCCGATCGATTCAGCGATCAATCGGTCAGAACTTCGCTGCACTCTGAAGAACTTCAAGAGCACAACTTCGACAGCAAAACCTTCACAGACACTCGCGACTCCACCACAAACCACCGCTTCTTCCACAAAAATCCGAACGAGCGGCGAAACTTAGATCTCACCGATAAAAACTCGCGTAAGCAGCGAAAAACCTCACCTCACAGAACAAGAACTCAAACAAACGGCGGAAAACGCGAATCTACCGAACAAAGCTTAGATGAACGGCGAAAAATGGTTGCACCAGCACACAACCACACCGAAACTACAGAAACTCCCAAGAACTCACGCTGTGGATGGGAACAGGTTTTACACGGCCCCACGGTGGGCGCCTCATGATCCTGCCTGTTGACCAAAGCGCTGGAGTCTTGCCTCGTCAAACCTGGATCGACTTCTGCGCCGTGTTAGCCTCCATCCTTCACCGCGATCCACCTCAAGAACCTGCAAAAGACAGAACGGCGCCGCTGCGGCCGATCACGCTCCGACGCCCAAGTCAGCGACTGAACCACCAATTACTAAGAGAAGAACTCAAAAACTCTAAGGAACCGTGCAAAAGTTCTCTCTCAGCGTACTCTCGTTCTCGCAGTTGTAAAGAAGTAATCTAAAATGCGTGTGTACCTCAAAGTTTGTTGGAAACTCTTATATACCTGGGCACTTTCTCTCTCCTGACAGTTACACATCTAGACACGTCGCTCGCATCCAGCTGTACACGTGTCATCATCTGGAGCATCCTTGACTTGGGCGCCACTTCTTACTCTTCAGGCTTTTGGCTAAGTTACTTACGCATGGAGCGCAAAGCTGCCTTGGAGCGTGATCTCTTCTGAGTGGCGAGTTCGGGTGCCTTCATATACACCTTCCCTGTGGTCTCGCCGGCCGCCTTCATGATCTGCTCTACCTGCTTCACCGTGTATGTTCAAGTAAGCTGTCTCCCGACCTCATCCTCTGGTTAGCTAGGAAATGACTATCTGCCTTCATCTTCGGCGATGTCCTTGTTTCGGCGATCTCTAAGCACTTGGTCGCCTAGGTTTATATCTGGCGACTTCATCTTCAACCTGGCGACTGCCGGTTTAGGTATGCTGGAGATCGGAGCACGCCAACTTAATACCTGGCGACCGCTCAAGCCCCCCGACTTCCTTCCCTTCTGCCAGCCATGGGCCCCGCTCAACACGCCTTCATAATAGCTTGCTGCCACGTCATCACTACCGACTACCAGGGCGGTACAGTTTATATAACATTAATAAGTTTATCTTATTTACTTCACTTTGTTTATTTCAATTATGACAGGATCGTCGGAAGAAAGCTCAAGAGATAGCTTTGAAGAATGTTACCCCGCACATTATGTCTCGTTCGGGGTATCGAAAACTTAAGCAAACACTGTTCCGGCCGGTTGACCTGGGACGTCTTTGTGCGCAACCTTGCCCGTCAGCTAGGGACACCTTCCCTCTGGCTACCTGTGGATACCTGCAAAGAAGGACAAAAGGGCGCCCTAGCGGCCGTTTGCACTCCGACGCTCAAGTCAGCTAGCAAGAAACACTAAAAACTCTGCACCTCCGTATCGGAGCACCGTGAATGGCACTCTGAAGGTGGTAAACGAAACTGTGTATTGTGTATCTTTTCTCCTTCTGGCAAACAACCTTTCTCTAGTCCCTTGTGCGTAGCCTCAAGACTCGAGCAAGCTACTAGAGTGTATTCTGGGAAAATTTGCCAAAAGTTCGAACCCCGTTTCCAACATCCCAGGTTCTATTTAAACGATTCTCGCATTTAAAGTGTCTTAAAGCGCATTTAAGGTTGTGAAACGTTCAGCGCCTTTAAGACGTTTAAACCACTCGAAGCATTTAAAGTACCTTAAACGCTCGAACGTAAACTTTAATTTAAATAGCTTTAATTACCTTATACCTGACAAATTGATGTTTCTGTTCTGACTTGGCTGCTATCACACGTGGAGGGCCTCACAGCACCGCGACCCAACTTAGGGGTATTTCGTCGTGTGAGTCCTCCTTCCTTGGAGTGCATCTGGCGCAAGGGGTGACTCTTTGGGTGCCAGCTCATGCCCCCAAGCCTCTAGTCACTCGCTTTGAGAGCGTATCTACCTTCCTCTCGTACCCTGCACCTGGTTACCCCTGGGCGTGACCCTCTCATTAGTCGTATCTATCCCAAGGGCCTCTCTGGGGCGACATGGGCACTTCACGAGTCAGATTGCTCTCCACTGGCGCTAGTACTATGGCCTTGAAGCCACCTTTCTCTTCCCTTTATTGCTACCCCGGGTTATCGGGGTTCGAGGCCTTCCCATGGCGTCACTCCCTCCATGGTCTTTCCTACCCATGGGTATCGGGGAGCAACACTGTGGATGCCTTGCTCTGGTGACATTTTACCTTGGCGACGCCCTACCTTGGCGACGCCTTCCCTAGGCAACGTCTTATCTGGGCGACTCTTCCTCTCGGCGATGCCTCGCCTTGGCGATGCTTGCACTTGGTGTCGCCTCACCTAGGCGACGCCTTATGTTGACTTTGACCTTGACGCTGACTTTGACCTTGACTTTGCCAACGCCCGGGTACGGGACGGTACACAAGCCCCCCAGTCTTAAGCTGATGACTTGTTTTCAGCGAAAAGACTAAGGCCTCGCCCACGCCATCCGCGTGGCATCCTGATGACGTGTCATTCTTGCTGACGTGACAATCCTCAAACTATTGACGTGACATTCTCTGAACCATTGGGGTGCTCTTAATGGCTGATTGGACATCCTCTGAAACGGGGAAAACAACACTTTTTGGGGCCACGCTTAATCGCTTGCCACGTGGTTCATCACGCGGTCAGTCTCAAAAGTCTCTTACGCTCCCAGTGAGCGCCTAATCCTACGACACGTGGCATCATTGCACGGTCACCATCTGTTGCCCCTCGCGCTCCTCGTAACGTTTAAGTTACCCAAACTCAGCGCTCGAAACCACTATTTCATCTACTCTCTCTGTAATCCCGCACTGTTCATCTCCTTCGAGCTCTTTCTCTGCAATCCCTGCTCTCTCCTTCGCGCTTCTGTTCCTCCCCTACTTGCCTGGGACTGTTTATTTTCTTGTGTTCTCGTGATGTTCGTGTGTTTCTTCGTTCCCCCTCGTTCTTCTTTTCTTACGTGGGTAGGGTTTGCCTAGGGTTCCTCCTTTTTTCCCCTTTTTCTTCTTCAAACCCCCTTTTCGCTGAACACTTTCTTTTTTCTTCACTCTTCAGCTTTCGATCAGATGGCGCGAGATAAAGCCATTGCCGATCCTCCGCCCCCCGTGTCCCCCTACAAAGAGGAGTATGGATGGGCCTCCGATGATCTCCTCGCGGAGTGCTCTACATTGACCTGCATCACAGACGTGGAGGCCCACAGGGGAGACCCCACGGTTTACAATTTCAATGCTTTCCACAAAACCCACGATTCCCACGTCCTAGTATGCCGTGTGAAACCGGGGGAACCTGTTTGCGTAGACTCGAGGGCCACCGGGGGAAGTCCCTTCTTCTTCCTCTACCAAATGGTATTCAAACGAGTGGGCCTGCGTCTCCCCTTTACCTCCTTCGAGAGGGAGCTGCTCACCGAAATCAACACCGCCCCTGCCCAGCTCCATCCCAACAGCTGGGCCTTCGTGAGGGGTTTTCAAATTCTTTGCGGGTATTCAGGCATCCCCTCCTCTGTGGATGTCTTTCTTCATTTTTTCGAGGTGAAGAAACAAGGTAAAAGCCTTTGGATGAGCTTTTCTGGCGTCGTCGGGCGCATCATCTGGAGCCTCGTTGACTTGGGCGCTGCATCTAACTCTCTTTTGGCTAAGTTACTTATGCATGGTGCTGCCCAGTGCATAGCTAACTTGGAGCGCGATCTCTACTGGGATTGGCGAGCTAGGGTGCCTTCGTACACCTTCCCTGTGGTCTCGCCGGCCGCCTTCATAATCTGCACCACCTTCATCTTCGGCGATGTGCTTGCTCCGGCGATCTCTAATCACTTGGTCGCCTGAGTTTACATCTGGAGACTTCATCTTTAACCCGGTGATCACCGGTTCTGGTATACTGGAGATCGGAGCACGCCAACTTCATAACTGGCGACTTCACGAGCCCCCCGACCTCCTTCCCTTCTGCCAACCTGACGTCTCGTCAACACGCCTATACTGTAGCTTGATGCCACGTCATCACTTCCGACTACCAGGGCGGTACAGTGTGGTTCCCCGATACCCATGGGTAGGAAAGACCATGGAGGGAGCGACGCCGTGGGAAGGCCTCAGGTCCCGATGATCCGAGGTAGTGATAAAGAGAAGAGAAAGGTGGCTTCAAGGCCATAGTGACAGCACCAGTGTAGGGCAGCCTGACTCGTGAAGTACCCCTGCCGCCCCAGAGACGCCTTTGGGACAGATACGACTCAAGAAGAGGGTCACGCCCAGGGTAGCCGGGTGCAGGGTACGAGAGGAAGGCAGATACGCTCTCAAAGTGAGTGACTAGATGATTGGGGGCATGAGTTGGCACCCAAAAAGTCACCCCTTGCGCAGTAGCACTCCCAAGCAGGAGGACTCACACGAAGAAACGCCCCCAGATGGGGCCATGGCGCTGTGAGGTCCTCCACGTGTAGAGCAGCCAGGTCAGAATAGAAACGCCATTTAGCCAGGTACCAAGTAATTAAAGTCATTTAATACAGTTTCCGTTTCGAGCGTTTACGGTACTATAAAGGCTCCCGAGCGTTTTTAACGTCTTAAATACGCTACGTTTTATAAGTAAATGCGCTAATTAAATGCGCTACGTTTTATGATTAAAGGCGCTTTAAATGCTAGGGTAGTATAAATAGCGCCTGAGATGTTGGGAACGGTGTTGGAACTTTTGGCAAGTTTCCCAGGAACTCTCTAGTTGCTTGCTCGAGCCTTGAGGTTACGCACAAGGGACTAAGGAAAGATCTTTGCTAGAAGAAGAAATACACACTAGACACAATTTCCTTTTTACCACCTTCAGAGTACCATACGCGGTGCTCCGATACGGAGGTGCATAGTTTTTGGTGTTTCTTGCTGGCTGACTTGAGCGTCGGAGTGCAAACGGCCGCTAGGGCGCCCTTTTGTCCTTCTTTGCAGGAATCCACAGGTAACCAGTGGGAAGGAGTCCCTAGCTGACAGTTGAGGTCGCGCACGAAGACGTCCCAGGTCAACCGGACGGAACATTTGGCGCCCACCGTGGGGCCGATATAAAACATCAGTCCCATCGCAAGTTTGAGGAGACCTATCAAGTTACAGTAACGTTGGAGGAGGTTTGAGGAGACTGTGAAAATGGCCACCACAAGACGAGGTACTGCACGCGCGGCCCCAGCAGAACTGTCCATGCAGCAGGTCCTGGAGATAATGCGGGGGCTGCAAGATGATATGGCGGAGTCGAAGCTGGACCAGGAACGCATGCAAGCAGATCTCGAAGCCTCGCATGTAAGGAACGAAGAGCTCCATCGTATAAATGAGGAGTTGCGCCGGGGTTTGCGAAATAATCGGGGGCAACGTGAACATGACGAGATGGATAACCTCTCCCCGCCAAGGGAGTTTTCCACTCCCTTCTCGCAGGAGATTCTGGATGCAGTGATCCCAAACACGTTCGCGGGGCCCAAGGTGATCTTCACCGGGATGGAGGATCCTGAGACGCATCTCTCTGCATTTCACACACAGATGGTCCTGGTAGGCGGCTCCGACGCTGCCAAGTGCAAGCTCTTTATGAGCACCCTGACGGGGATGGCTATGGATTGGTTTATCAGCCTCCCGGACGGCCATATCACCTCCTTCCGACAACTGTCACGATTGTTCAGGGAACAATACCTAGCAAACAAGGCCCCGCCGACGGTTTCCTACGATCTGTTTGATGTTAAACAGTATCAAGGGGAGACCCTAAAGGAATACATCAACCTTTTCGGGGCCCAGGTAGTAAAGGTTGGTACGTCAGAGGAGCCCATGATTGTGTACGCGTTCGTGAAAGGTGTATGCCCCGGCCCTTTTGGCGAATCCATCATTCGCAACTGCCCTAGGACTTTCGCTGAACTACAACGTCGGGCGGTGGAACATATCGCTTCTGAGGGAGAGGTGTGTGTGAAGCGCACCAGCGTCGTGCCCTCGCGCCCGAGAGGACCGACGCGAACTCAACCCGCCAGGGTCAATGAGACCATGACGGGAAGGAAGAAACCAGAGGGGAGACGCCCCTACGATGCCAGAAAACCCCAGCCCCGGGGTCCAGCGGGAGGTGATCGCCCGGCCAGAGAGAGGGCGAGGCCGGCGAGATACAATTTTGTGGTGGAACTGAAGGACCTGATCGCCGTGCCTAATATAGCTGAGGGGTTGAGGCGACCGGTGAAGTCTGATAAGGTGTTGGGGCCTCGGAAAGACTCTTGGTGTGAGTTCCACGAGGCTTTCGGTCACCACATTGATAACTGCCTGTCGCTGGGTTACCAGCTAGATGAGCTGGTGAGAACCGGGTTTTTGAAGGATTGTGTCGCGGAACCCGCCACGACCGCCGCCAGCGGAAGAACAAGCACACGAGACGCCGGTTCTCGGCGAGGTCCATACCATTGCTGGAGGTTTTTCCGGCGGAGGACCCACCGCCTCCCAGCGAAAGAAATACGCGAGGGGGGTCAACTCGATCGAAGAAAGGATCTCGGGTGAGCCGTGGGAATCGGACCTCGTGTTCACGAGAGGGGACCTTCGAGACGTGGTGCCGCATGACAATGACCCCGTGGTCATTTCGGTTGTCACAGCTGGAAGAAAGGTGCACAGAGTTCTTGTCGACCAGGGAAGTTCAACAGACGTCATGTTCTGGTCGACATTCAATAAGTTACGGTTGTCCCCCGACCTTTTGAGGCCCTACACAGGGTGCCTGTATGGGTTTGCGGATAACCAGGTGGAAGTCCGAGGCTACCTGGAGTTGAGGACTACGTTCACGGATGGAGAAGCCTCGCGTAGCGAAAGCATCCAGTACTTAGTCGTGAACGCCAACTCCGCCTACAACATTTTGTTGGGCAGACCGGCGTTGAACAGGCTGAACGCAGTAGCCTCCAAGCGCCATATGAAGATGAAGCTGCCGGACCTCAGTGGCAAGGTGATAGTCATCAAGTCAGACCAGGAGGAGGCGAGGAAATGTTATGAGAACAGCCTGAAAACGAAGAGAGGCGTGTTCATGGTGTATGAGCGTCCGCCAAGTGCAGACACGACGATGATTGAGGCGACGCCCTCTGGGTCGACGCCTAACGAGGCCATACCCGTGAGGGCGATGCTCGAAGCAGATACACCCATGGAAGACGCCCTGACGACGCGGCGCCCGTCGAGGATGATAACAGGGATCAACAGGCGGCTAATGCCGTGGAGAGGGAGATTGGTGGCAAAACGTTTAAGCTAGCGCGTTTGCTGAGCCAGGAAGAATAGGAGGGGGTGGCAGGGGTGATTTCACGCCACTTGGATGCTTTCGCATGCTCCGCCTCGGATATGCCCGGCATCGACCCTGATTTCCTATGTCATCACCTCAGCATGGACGCCACGGTCCGCCCCGTCCGCCAAAGAAGGAGGAAGTTCAACGAAGAGAGGCAGATGGTGGTAAGGGAGGAAACGCAGAAGCTGCTAAGTGCTGGCCACATCAGGGAAATCCAATACCCTGAGTGGCTAGCTAACGTCGTCCTAGTAAAGAAGGCGAATGGAAAGTGGAGGATGTGCGTGGACTTCACGGACTTAAATAAGGCGTGCACGAAGGACTCGTACCCACTGCCCAGTATCGACGCGTTGGTGGATAGTGCATCCGGCTGCAAGGTGCTAAGTTTCCTGGATGCATTCTCGGGGTACAACCAGATTAAAATGCACCCGAGAGATGAGAGCAAAACTGCATTCATGACAGAGACTTGCAGTTACTGTTACAAGGTGATGCCTTTTGGGCTGAAAAACGCGGGCGCCACCTACCAAAGGCTGATGGACAAGGTCCTGGCGCCCATGCTAGGAAGGAATGTATATGCCTACGTGGATGACATGGTAGTGGCGTCGCAGGATAGGGCACAGCACATGGCAGACCTGGAGGAGTGGTTCGTCACTATATCCAAATATCACCTGAAACTAAACCCTGAGAAGTGTGTTTTCAGGGTAGAGGCCGGTAAGTTCTTGGGTTTCATGCTCACAGAGAGGGGGATAGGGGTGAACCCCGACAAATGCGCGGCGATCATCGCCATGCGAAGCCCGACGTCGGTAAAGGAAGTGCAGCAGTTGATGGGGCGGATGGTGGCACTCTCAAAGTTTGTTTCCGCCGGAGGAGAGAAGGGGCACCCATATTTCCAGTGCCTCAAGAGAAATAGTCGTTTCGCATGGACTGACGAATGCGAAGTAGCTTTCATCAAGTTGAAGGAGTACCTGGCGACGTCACCAGTCCTCTGCAAACCGGTGGCGAATGTGCCCCTCCGGCTGTACTTCGCAGTGACAGAGCGAGCTATCAGCTCAGTGCTGGTCCAGGAGCAGGACCATATTCAAAAGCCCATCTATTTCGTAAGCAAGGCCTTACAAGGCGCGGAGACGAGATACCAGGCGTTGGAGAAGGCAGCATTGGCGGTGGTGTTTTCAGCCAGGAGGCTCCGTCATTACTTCCACAGCTTTACGGTGGTAGTGATGACGAACCTCCCTATACAGAAGGTGCTGCAGAAGCCTGATGTAGCTGGAAGGATGGTGCGCTGGGCGGTGGAGTTATCGGAATTCGACATCCAGTATGAGCCCAGAGGATCCATCAAGGGGCAAGTATACGCGAATTTTGTGGCAGAACTCTCGCCCGGAGGTGAACAAGAGGTGGATGTGGGCTCACAGTGGCTGCTCTCGGTTGATGGCTCTTCCAACCAACAAGGGAGTGGTGCAGGAATAGTCTTGGAGGGACCCAATGGCGTGCTGATTGAGCAAGCTCTGCGCTTCGCCTTTAAGGCAAGTAATAATCAGGCTGAATACGAAGCTCTAATCGCAGGGATGCTCCTGGCCAAGGAGATGGGCGCGCAGAACCTCTTGGTGAAAAGCGATTCCCAGCTGATTACGGGGCAGGTGTCGGGTGAGTTCCAGGCGAAGGACCCACAGATGGCGGTGTATCTGAAATATGTCCAGTTATTGAAGGGAGCATTCAACGCTTTTGAGCTGATACATGTCCCAAGGGAACAGAATGCCAGAGCCGACCTGCTTGCGAAGCTGGCCAACTTAGACAAGGGGGGTAGACAGAGGACAGTGATCCAAGAGACGCTCAAAGGTCCGCGTAAATTCATGGAAGATAACAGGGTGGATGTCCTCCAGATTTGTAGAACAAGAGGAAGGCCAAGGAGTCATCGCTCTTTGACCCAAGATACGCTAAAGATGCTCCGCATCAGTACATACGCGGACATGCCCGAAGAGGGAAGGCAGATGCAGATATGCGCCCTAGCCGAGGGAGACACCTGGATGACGCCATACAGACGGTACCTGGCGGATGAGACTCTCCCAGTGGAGCCTGAAGAGGGTAAGAAGGTCAAGAGAAATGCCGCAAGATACACTCTGGTGGACGGAGTGTTGTTCAGGCACGGGTTCACTCACCCTATCTTACCGTGTGTGAGTGGCGACGAGTGTACCAGGATAATGGCGGAGCTCCACGAAGGCATTTGCGGGAGCCACGTAGGGAGAAGGTCCTTAGCCTCCAAGGTGATACGCGCAGGGTTTTTCTGGCCAACGGTAAAAGAGGATTGCGCGCGACACGCCCAGCGCTGCAAGCAATGCCAAAAGCACGCTGACTGGCACAAGGCGCCGCCAGAAGAACTGCGATCCATATATAGCCCGTGGCCTTTTCATACCTGGGGAATTGACATCCTAGATCCGTTCCCACTGGCGATAAGGCAGATGAAGTATTTGATCGTTGCCATCGAGTACTTCACCAAGTGGATAGAGGCAGAGCCCGTGGCACAGAATACTGCGCACAAGGTACAGCACTTTGTGTGGAAGAACATTGTGTGTCGCTTTGGCGTACCTAGGCGCCTGATATCCGATAATGGAACCCAGTTTGCCAGTCAGCAGTTGAGAAATCTGTGCGCTGAGGTAGGTATCAAGCAAGTGTTCGCATCAGTCGAACACCCCCAGACCAATGGGCAAGTAGAGTCAGCAAACAGAGTTTTGCTGAGGGGGTTAAAGAGAAGGTTAGAGAAGGCCAAAGGGGCGTGGGCGGAGGAAGTACCAAGGATCGTATGGGCATACCACACCACGCCCCAATCTTCTACCATGGAGACGCCTTTCAGTTTGGTGTATGGGTCGAATGCGATGATCCTAGTAGAAATACACGAAAGCTCGCCACGTTTTCAAAACTTTGTGGTTGAGGAATCCAACGAAGAAAGGCGGGTAAACCTGGATCTACTAGACGAAGTCAGGGAGGAAGCCAGAATAAAAGCCCAAGCGGTAAAGAGAAGAGTAGAGCGGCAATATAGCTCTAAGGTAAATCCACGACTGTTCCAGATTGGCGACCTAGTTATGAGGAAAGCCCACCCATACGAGCTGGAGAATAAGCTGTCTCCCAAGTGGACCGGACCCTTCAGAGTTACCGAGGCTAAGGGCAACGGTTCGTACAACCTAGAGACCTTGGAAGGGGGTCCCATCCCGCGCAGTTGGAATGCAGCCCACCTAAAGTTTTATTTTAGTTGACTTATGTAAAGCAGCTATGTAACAGTCTTATTAAAGGGGACGTTCTTTTTCCCTTTCCGGGGTTTTTTAATGAGGTCACCCAAATAAAAGAAAAACAAGTTTGAGAAAAAACCTTGCCTTGGTTTTCAGTCTTTGTCTTTTCCCCGTTTGAAGCGGCGATAGGCGTCGCCAGTAAAGAAGGCGTCGCTAGTAAAGAAGGCGTCGCCAGTAAAGAAGGCGTCGCCAAGAAAGAAGGCGTCGCTAAGAAAGAAGGCGTCGCCAAGAAGAAAGGCGTCGCCAAGAAGAAAGCATCGCCAAGGTAGAAGGCGTCGCCCTAGCGCAGGCGCCGCCGAGAAACATGACGGAGGAAAAACGCACAATATATGAGGTGTATGCAAAAGTAAAGCGGCGTTACAGGAACCAAGTATGGTATAGTAAAGTTAATTTTACAAGCAGTGTTCGAAACAAATGGGAGTAATGCGAATAGGGCAAACATTACAAGCCCTGTGCCCATACAAAAAATACAAACGAACCATTCTTCAGTGGCCGCCGGAGTCAGCATGGGAGGAGGACGAAGCCCCGCTCTCAGTCCGCAGAGCCCGGGTAAGTCGTGACCTCCGCTCTTGGTTTATCTTCGAACCTGCACCAAGAGAGGTGAACGTGTCAGAGACACCATGAAGCAAAACACACACAGATAGAAAGAAACAAAGGCGGAAGTTTCTAGGGCAGTGACTCATACGTATATACTTCTCAAGGGTTCCAGCGTTGAACTCCTAACTGATCAAGGTGGCGGAGTCAAAACCTCCCGCCTCAGCAAGAATCCGGCAAACCACCTGGTCATTCGGGGCTAGCTTCTTGAAGGGTTTGGATTTGAGGGCCCTCGTCTCCCTCACCCAGTATAGCGGAAAACCATCTAGGGCGGAGGGAACGAGATCAGAGCAACAGATCTTGAAGACCTGCCCTTCCAACCAGTAAATGAGTTTTGGAAAGGGGTCAGGAGAACCCTGCCAGGAACATTACTGAGGGTCACCCAGAGGTTATTCTTTTGCCTCTTCACCTCAAAGAAGTGAAGAAAGATATCAACTGAGGGTGCACAACCCAGAAACCCGAAAAGGATGTCAAAGGCCTTGACGAAAGCCCAGCTATTGGGATATAACTGGGCCGAAGCAGCATTGATCTCCGTTAGCAGTTCCTTCTCAAACATGGAGAAGGGCAAGCGCACGCCGATGGTCTTGAAAACCACCTGATAGAAATAAAAGAAGGGGACCCTGTCGTTGGCTCGTTCGTCTCCGCATACTGGCTCCCCTAGGGTGCAAGGGAGCACAGCAATATCGTCGTCGTGCCTCCTCGCGAAGGCACGATGATTATAGCAGCATGAATCCCCCTTGTGTTTCCTTATGGCCCTGGTGGAGAGTAAGCATGAGCATTCGTCAAGAAGCTCGCTCGAAGCCCAAGTATACAGGTCTTTGGGGTTGACCCTGGGGGGAGGAACACGAGAAGACATGCTTGAACAAAATCTGGGAGGTTTGAAGGCGAGTGGCCCACTGGTAACGCAAGAGTAAAACGCTGGTGGGAACGAACACTAGAAGAACTCTTCGCAAGAAGAGAAAGGGTGCAAGTAGGTTACGAAAAGCGCAGAAATGATGAGGACAGTTTCAAGATTTTGAAGAATTAAATATTGCGGTTAGAGCGCCAAACGACGCAAATGGAAGTATTGCAGTTATAGCGCTAAACGACGCAAATGGATACACCGCGCGATCGAGCCACGTGGCAGAGGATGGGAGGATGACCCTGGCACTACTGGTTAACACTCAGAAAACGTCGTATCGACAGAATGCCCGAGGGTACGATACGCTGTCGAGAGTGGGTCAGAGGCACAGTAGGTGTCAGGACCAAGTCAAGTGACTGAACGTCCCATCAGTCATGCAAGAAGCGCCACGTGGATAGCACAGGCGAAACCTTGAGCTCTTCGCTATCCTCAGGCGTCAACCAGGGCCAAGGTTGAAGTCAATGCCAAGGTAAAGATAACGCCCAAGGCGTCGCCATGGAAGGCGCAGGAGGCGACGCCAGGAAAGGCGTAGAAGGCGACGCCAACATGAGACGTTGCGTGCGTCGCCAACCCAAGTATCAGCAGTGTCACCTCCCCGATACCCACAGGTAGGAAAGACTGTGGAGAGAGATGAAATCGAAGAAGTCGAAACTAGTTACTAGCGGTGTCGCCTCCCCGATACCCACAGGTAGGAAAGACTGTGGAAGGAGACGAGATCGCCAAACGCCAGTGGACCGCTGGCAGGGTTGTTCCCCGATACCCATGGGAAGGAAAGACCATGGAGAGAACGACCCCCCCCCCCCAGAGCACTCGACGTTTTTGGACACCCTGGGACGATACGGCGCTGCTGTAGCAGGCCTCTCCTTAGGCGTGGGCGCTGAGCACCAAGTATCAAGGGACGGATCGCTTTGGTGTTTGAGACACCCCGTGGATGATACGGCCCCGTTAGGCAAGCCTCTCCATGGGCGTGGGCATCGACGCGTGACCTTTCCCGGGCATACAGGGCCGCCCAACGCAGTGAAAGAAACAGGTAAAGTACAGGCAAAACAATCGAAGCACGTGAAGGCAAAAAACGAGGGTAAAATCATACAGGCGGAATTCAATAACTCAATAGCACGAAAATTGTCATGCAAACCCCAAAGTTGTGACGAAAGTGCAAACAGTTCAAAGAATTACAAGATTGTCAAAGAGGGTAAAAAAAAAAGTGTAAAGTGTGAAGGAGAAAGGTGGCGATTGAGGGTGGCAGTTCAATCATCCATCTCCAAGGGCACGACCTTCCCGTCAACGATGTGATGAGTGGAATCACAGTTGGAAACGTCGATTCCCGGGTTCTCACAGACGGCCTGGGCTAGAGCCTCTTTGAACCCCTCCTCGAAGGTACCCGCCATGTCGTTGACGAGGGTCTTCTTATCCTTCTCTAACTCCTCGATGATGGCGTCCCCCGAAGCCACTTGTTTCTCCAAACCTTCCTTCTCCACACGGAGCCGGCTGACTTCGACCTGCAGTTTGTCGTAGTCAACCTGGAGAAGGCCCATAGCTTTGGCCTGGGTAGCAATCTCCCCCTCCATCCGCTCCAGTCTGTCAGCCTGCTCGCAGCATCGGCTCTTCAAGACCTTTTGGACTTCATCGTAAGTTTCGACCATGCCCTGGAGGCCTGTTACTTGGACTTGAAGAGTGACTTCCCGAGTGTAGGAGTCAACCTGCAGCTCCACCGCCTCTGCCAGTTGTTTTTCAGCCTCTTCTTTGGCCTCTTGCGCCTGCTTCAGGGTGGTTTGGTAAGCTTCATTTTGGCGTCCCAAAATCTTCTTTTCCTCCTCCAGGGCAGTTACCCTTGTTTCCAAGGCCTGGAGGGTTTGAGTCTGCAGAACAACGTTTCTGGCTTGGGCGCGCCATTCAAGGGCCACCGCCAAGAAGGCCCCCAAGTAGAAGGGCATTCCCTCCTTCCTGTCGGAGCCTTCTGGCATTGATCCACCGCTGAAGCCCCTCATCAAATGCATAATTGGAGGAGGGATGGCGATAAGATCGGGGGCGACGGCGACAGAGGCGGGAGAAACAGAGACCTCTGCCGGTGGCAGGGGTGGAGCAGATTCGGCACCTTCGCCTGTTTCCTCTTGGACCATTGTGGGGGAAGGGAAGTAGCACTTGGAGGGTTGTCCCTGAAGGAATTCTCTCCCTGGGGCGACGCCGCTGGTAGGAGGGGAACCCTCGCAGCTTTCCTCCTCTTGAAGGGTGCCACGCCATCCGAGTCCTCATCATCGGATATAATCTCCAAGACCCGTTTTCCTTTGTCAAGGGGGGTTGGAGCCGGTGATGAAGCCACGGCCAGAGGGACGGCGACGATGGGCGGAGGAGAGCCGGGAGTCTGAAGCGCCTCGGGGCTATGTGGGGATGGTGAAGATGAGCCTAGTGGGGCTTCAGTAGTGGTCGGTGGTGGCGGAGGCAGGGTTGATGGGGGGTTTGGGTTAGCAGCAGGGGCGGAGGAGGCGCCAGCTTTGGCAGCACGAGCGACCTTCATCGCTTTCGCCAGCATCATCCTTTTGGAGGCATCCATCACCGATCCTACATTCAGATAAACCAAGCAGCAGAAGTCAAATCCAAAGCAGTTATACGAAACCACAAAACGCGTAGATGAATGGGACATAAGTCACATGGCACAATGGAAAACAGGTGGAAGAGGCCAGAGGAACAAACATTAAGCAGTAAAGAACAGATAACAAAAGATAGTAAGAGAGGAGTCTCCCTACCAAAGTAGGTGGTCAGGGAGTGGGCGTTGTATTCGCTCGCGATAAGCTTCAACGTATCGAAGACAATCCCCAGGCCAGCCAAGGCCTTGCATACCTCCCTATCAGCAGGGGATAGCTCATCCAGGGCCTTGGCCCTGAGCAGCTTGGGGTGCTCCGTCCAGTACAGGGGAAAGCCGTCTAAGGCTGTGGGGTCGTGCTTGGCGCAGCACACCCTAAAGAATTTTCCTTTCCAGTTTTTGTAGGATTTCTGGAAGAGGGAGAGAAGGATCCTACCCGCAATCCCGGAGAAGCTTACCGAAAAGCTTTTCCCCTGTTTCTTCACCTCGAAGAAATGCAAGAAGACATCCACAGAGGGAAGGATGCCCAGGTGCCCGCAGAGAATTTGAAAACCCCTTACAAATGCTCAGCTGTTGGGGTGGAGCTGGGCGGAGGCTGTGTTAATCTCGGTGAGGAGTTCCCTCTCGAAGGGCGTGAATGGGAGGCGCACCCCGACGCGTTTAATTACCGTCTAGTACATGAAGAAGAAAGGATCCCCCTTTCTGGGTCTGTCATCCACGCAGACAGGTTCCCGAGGTCTGCCGGGACGAATAGAGATGTGCGCGTCATGGGTACGGCAGAAAGCATTAAAGTTGTACAAGTGAGGATCCCCACGATGATTCTCCAGGTCCTGAATGGTTGTCAGGCTGGTACATTCGTTCAAGAGCTCTTTGGGGGCCCATGAATAGAAGGCTTTATAGTTGGACTTGGGGGTCTTGGGGGGAGAACCAGACTTTGAGTTCAGGCGCGTCATGATGTGAATAAATAGCTGGAGAAAGAAGAAAGGAAAAGGGTTTTAACAAGTGATGCCAAGACAGAAAAGGGGGTGAAACCCCAGGAAATGCCACCCACGCGAGAAAACCCAGAAAGAAGGAGAAGGGAACGGAGAAGAAAGGAGAAGCGGAAGAACACAGTAATGCAAAAACGTCAACAGTCCCAGGCAGTTCAATACACAGTGATGCAATGCGACGAAGAAGAAGAGTCGTGGAGATGCAAAAATCATACCTTTGAGCGCCGTGAGATCGTGTCGCGTGTTAAAGGATTAAGCGCCCAAGGGGAGCGCAAGGGACTCTAGAGGCTAGCCATGTGATGAGCCACGTGGCGCATGATTAAGCGTAGCCCCAAAAGGTGTTACTTTCCCCGCCTTAGAGGATGTCCAATCAGCCATTAAGAGCGCCCCTATGGTTCAGAGAGTGTCACGTCAATAATTCGAGAATTGTTGAGTCAGCAGGGAATGACACGTCATCAGGGTGACATGTGGACGGCGTGGGCGAGGCCTTAGTCTTTGCGCTGAAGACAAGTCTTCGGCTTAAGATTGGGGGGCTTGTGTATCGTCCCGTATCCGGGCGTTGACAAAGTAAAGGTCAAAGTCAACTCCTGGAGTCAAAGTCAACACAAGGCGTCGCCTAGGTGAAGAGACGCCAAGTGCCAGCGTCGCCAAGAGGAAGCGTCGCCAAGGCAAGGCGTCGCCTAGGTGAAGGCGTCGCCCAACCAGGGCGTCGCCAAGATCAAATATCACTAAGGCAAGGCAATCACAGTGTGGTTCCCCGATACCCATGGGTAGGAAAGACCATGGAGGGAGCGACGCCGTGGGAAGGCCTCAGGTCCCGATGATCCGGGGTAGTGATGAAGAGAAGACAAAGGTGGCTTCAAGGCCTTAGTGACAGCACCAGTGTAGGGCAGCCTGACTCGTGAAGTACCCCTGCCACCCCAGAGACGCCTTTGGGACAGATACGACTCAAGAAGAGGGTCACGCCCAGGGTAGCCGGGTGCAGGGTACGAGAGGAAGGCAGATACGCTCTCAAAGTGAGTGACTAGATGATTGGGGGCATGAGTTGGCACCCAAAAAGTCTGCGTAGTAGCACTTCCAAGCAGGAGGACTCACACGAAGAAACGCCCCCAGATGGGGCCATGGCGCTGTGAGGTCCTCCACGTGTACAGCAGCCAGGAAAGAATAGAAACGCCATTTAGCCAGGTACCAGGTAATTAAAGTCATTTAATACAGTTTCCGTTTCGAGCGTTTACGGTACTATAAAGGCTCCCGAGCGTTTTTAACGTCTTAAATGCGCTACGTTTTATAATTAAATGCGCTAATTAAATGCGCTACATTTTATGATTAAAGGCGCTTTAAGGCGCTTTAAATGCTAGGGTAGTATAAATAGCGCCTGAGATGTTGGGAACAAGGTTGGAACTTTTGGCAAATTTCCCAGAATCTCTCTAGTTGCTTGCTCGAGCCTTGAGGTTACGCACAAGGGACTAGGGAAAGATCTTTGCTAGAAGAAGAAATACACACTAGACGCAGTTTCCTTTTTACCACCTTCAGAGTACCATACGCGGTGCTCCAATACGGAGGTGCATAGTTTTTGGTGTTTCTTGCTGGCTGACTTGAGCGTCGGAGTGCAAACGGCCGCTAGGGCGCCCTTTTGTCCTTCTTTGCAGGAATCCACAGGTAACCAGTGGGAAGGAGTCCGTAGCTGACGGTTGAGGTCGCGCACGAAGACGTCCCAGGTCAACCGGACGGAACAACTTCCCTACAGACTCCTCCACCGTCCTCCCGAACCTGCCAAACGTCCGCCTCTCCTCCCCCTATTGCTGCGGTTCCATTGGCCATGGCATCGACACCTGCCCCAGCACGCCCTGATAAAGGGAAAAGGGTGTTGGTGATAAATTCTGACAGTGAAGACTCGTGCGGCACCCTGGTTTTCAAGAAGATGAGGGCAACGGGCATTCTTACCCTGTCTGCCGCGTCTCCCGGTGGCGGGGGTTTTTCCAGGGACGATCCTCCAAGCGCCACATCGCCTCCGCCTCGAACAGTCCAAGAGGAACAAGATGAGGGGGCCGATTCGGTTCCCCCGCCGCTACCGCTGCGTGAAGTGGCTGAGGCTTCGGGTTCTGCCCCCCCTGCATCAGCTCCTGCTCCTTCTTCCCGCGAGCCACGGATTTCCCACCCCGTCCACCGGGAGTTGACGCAGGGATTTACTGAAGGAATGTCGCCAAAGGACCCTCGCAAGGGGGGAGGCATGCCTTATTATATGGGGGCGTTCCTGGCGGTGGCACTCAAGTGGCGCACCCGGGCCCGAAGCGCTGCCAAGAGGGTAGGGAGGGGGCCGAGGCATACGCGTGTGAACTTGAACGAGAGCATGTAGACCAGCTAGCCCAGCTCACCTCCTACCAAGTTCAAAGCATTGGCCTCCAAGAGGCGGCTCTTGCCTCCGAAATGCAGCGGAAAAAACTCGAAGAACTAGATGCTGCTTGGAGGCAGAAGCTAGTTGAAAGAGAGGACGCCTTGGGGGTGAAGGTCGAAGCCTTGGGCCTTCTCCAAGCTGAGGCCAATAAGCTCCGGGTGGAGAAGGAGTTCTTGGAGAAACAGCTGGTGTCCAAGGACTCTAGGATCGCCGAGTTGGAGGGGGAGGTCCAAGAGCTTACTAGGGAGATGGCGGGCGCATTTGACGAGGGCTTCCAAGAGGCTCTGGCTTAGGCGTCTTGTGAGAACCCGGGAATCAATGTTTCAAACTGCGATCCCACCCACCATGTCGTCGACGGAAAAGTCGTGCCTCTCGAATTGGATGACTGAACCACCAACTCTCAGCTGCCACCTTTACTTTTGTGCTTTTTCATTCGTTTTTGATAATCTTTGATAACCTTGTAAATATTTTGAACCATTTGCACTTTGTTGGAACAATGGGTTTTGTATAACAATTGCATACTTTTGAGGTGTTGAGCTCTGTTTGTATGATATCTTCACCTTCGTTCTTCATTTTGTATGCTTCAATTCCTTTACCCGTACTTTTACCTGTTTCTTTCGCTGTGTCGGGCGATCCCGTGCGTGCGGCGCCTGACTTCCAACGCGCACCTCAAAACCCGTTCCGCCTTCGTATCTATGAGGCCTCTGCCTCGTGAAGGCGCTGGCCATTCCACCATTGCTGCAAACGCAAAAGTCGAGACCTGCTCTGGGTCTAAACACTTGGGACAAGATCGCACTTCAGTGCCCACGCCCATGGAGAGGCCTGTCTAATAGCGTCGTATCGTCCATGAAGTGTCTTAAACACCAAGGCGATCTGTCCCTTAATTCTTGGTGCTTAGCGCCCACGCCTAAGGAGAGGTCTGCTACAGCAGCGCCGTATCGTCCTCAGGGTGTCTAGAAACGCCAAGCACCGGGAAAGCTCGAAGCCCCCATGGGGTCGCTCCCTCCATGGTTTTTCTGGGTTAAAACAGCCAAAACAGAGAAGGTGTAAACAGGGGAATCTGAAAACTGGAAACAAAAACAGCAAGATACCAAAGTTTAGACACAATGGAAATTTGTGAAATAGAATTGTGTATGATCTAAACACAATATGAACTCAAACTAAAAATTAAAAAGGCACCAAAGGATCAAAGAACAGCAGATTCAAACAATTTAAAGAGACCCAAAAGCAAGAAACAATCAAGCCAATAATAGGACTACTAAGAATTGTTGACAAATATGGATTCACATGACTTGACACAACATTTATAGATTCAGAAAATAAAGACTCAAAGCATAAAATGAAGCAAAATTAAGAAAGCAATAAGGACTCAAATTCCTAAAAGAAAACAGCCACTCAATGGTGAAAGGAATCCTATCACAAGCTGCACAGAATTTGTTCAAGATCAATTGAACAATTGTGCTTCGGTTGGATCTTCCATAAGCACACCAAGAACAATTTAAAAAGTAAAAAACAGCAAGACAAGTATGGAATTTAAATGACAATATGAAATAAAGAAGAACTGAAAATTTAAAAGACCAAGCTACTCATCTTGAAGAACCAAAAGCTCATGATACCAAATGATGGCATTTTCATGTGTTCTTCTTGAATCAAAGTAGAAAATAAGGTGCGGAAGCAATGGGTGAGATGATCAAGACCCTCCTAGGAGTTGTGTTGGCCTTGTAGGTGCATGATGAGTATGGTGTTTGAGTGGTTCGGCCAGCTCAAGGGAGAAGGTGAAAGGATTGAAGTTTAGAGCCTAGATTTCTAGGAGAAGTAAAGCTTGTGCACAAAAATGGCAGCATAACCTTACTCAATTAAACTTGAAAATACAAGGTGTAGGCTCCTCCTTTTATAGGCTAAGGAGGACCATAATGCAACCCTAATGCTAGCCAAATGAAATGTAAATGTGAAGCACATGGGTGCACATGGCACATGGGTGCACAAATGAGCACATGGGGAGGGGTGTGTCTAGTTTTTATGCTCACCCCCCTCCATGGTCTTTCTAGAATGTTCACACAAATATGCTTTCTACACTACTCTAATTACTAAGCACCCCTAATGGGCCTTTATGTAACAATTACAAAGGTCTTCTCTTCCCAAAACCGTAGCTTTGACCCATGTGTATGTGAAGCTAGACGGTCTAGAAGGAATCCTCATCATGGCCTAGACGCTCCTTATGTAGCCGCTCCTCATCATGGCCTAGACGCTCCTCTTCATGGGCTAGACGCTCCTTTTTGAGTCTAGACGCTCCTCATCATAGGCTAGACCGTCTAGTCTTGGAGGCTTGGCTTTCATCGTGCGGTGAGCTTGGGCCCTCCTCCATCATCCCCTTCCTCTTGAAAAGGATTTGTCCTCAAATCCAAAGTTTTTGCTTTTGAGGGGGATTGTTGTGGCTGGATGGTGTCCATCATCTCCTCCTTCGGGAAAAGATCTATCCTCAGATTTGCTAACTTGATCTCGGATAGCAGCCTCTTGCTTCGTCAAGGTGTGTCCTCCCGGATCAAATATCAACCTATGAGAATCTTGAAACAAAGCAAAGGAGTTAGAGTGAGTATTTGGAGAACAATTAATTGTGTGAAGTTGCCATCTTTGTTTTTCTCTTGTTTTGGTCAACTTCTCACAATGCTTCCCTTTTGATGGTTGTAGGTGCCCTCTAATCCTCTTATGTTTTCTAAAATTTCCAAAAGTAGTTACTTTTTCCTTAGGCATAATCCCTTTAGGAAATGGTGACAACTTTAAAAAGGCAAGAGGACTATGTTCACATACAACTTCAAATGGAGAGATATGAGTAATCTTGTGGACTACTCCATTGTATGCATGCATAAAAGGAAAAGGATTCTTATTCCAAGAATTGTGGGTGTCCCTCATGATTTCGTGAAGCATAGAAGGGAGAGCTATGTTTTCAAGAAGAGTTTATCCACTTCCATGAAGATTGAATCACAACCTTTTGTTGTCCTAGGGAGTTTTAATATGAAATTTATATCTTCCCAAGGATCATTTGCAAAAGGTGAAGGAGTATAAAGTTCATGAGACATTGCCTTGGGTGTAGTTTGAAAACAAGAATTGTACTTAAGGTAATGTCTTTGAACTTCTTTTCTCATGGGGGACAAAAGTTTTCCTTTTAAAAGCTCTAGAGTTTTATCAACTCTAATTTGATCCATGAGTTCTCCTTCATGAAGAATTTCTCTTTTATGTGTGAAGGTAGTCTCGTTGATACAACCTTTGTTCATGGAAATTTCAATTCGTTGCAAAGGTTGTCTCCATAAGACATGACAAGTTTCTTTAGGCACTACTTCACATAAAAAATTGTCTTTGTAGATGCCTATAGATGACTTGACCTTCACTTGGTGATATCTTGGCATGTATGTAAAATAATCTACTATATTTTTATCTATGCAAGCCTTTTTTAAGGATTCTTCTTTTTTTTCTAGGCTTGCAAGTGTTCCTTTAAAAAAGGTAAGGCTAGGTTGTTCAACAAGAGGTATATTTTCAAATGTATTTTCAACTTTTCCTTCTTGTTGAATGACCTTGTGGGAAGGAACACTCTTCTCCCACGCCTTTTGTTTTCCAAGGGTTTTCTCTTGCTTTTCTATTTTTACATTTTCTTCACTCTCACTAGCTTCTTTTTCTTGGCTACTATTCTCATCTTTGTCCCTTAAGATCATAGATCTTTCATTGAAACATTGAGATGCTAATTGATCATTGCCAAGGTATTCTAAACATGGAATTTCTCTAGCTTGAGTGTGAGAGATATGCTTGGTTAGGTTTTCTTGTCTCTCTTTCCTAGCTCTCCTAGGGAATTGTTGATGATATTCATTTTTCCTAAGACTTTCTTCCCCAAGATAATCATGATGTTTAGAGCTAGATGCATGAGAATGTAATTTTTTTGAAAATTGAGACTTCTCATTCTTTGCTTTAGTCAATTCATTAGTTTTGATCTCATTCTCCAATTGTTTAGATGAAATTGATTGAATATCCTTAGTAAGTTCCTTCAAAAGAGATTTCAAGGATTTCACCTCACTTTTAAGAGATTTAGAGGAGTGAGAAGACATGACTAAAACTTTGTGTGTAGAAGTATTTTACCTTGAGAAAAATTTAGGGAAGTCAAAGAAGGTAGTCTTCCAGGTAAGGGAGGTGAGTCACAGTGGACTACTTAAATACCAAGCCTTTGCCTTAGCCAAAAACTATCCCTCAATGTCTTCACACAAAGCTTTCTCTTAGTAAACCACTTGGAACACAATTAAGTTGAGAAATCAGATTTTAATGCAAGAAAACAATGTAAGCTAACTATGCAACAAAGGTAGTCGGTTTAGCACACAAATTAAACAAAGTTAAACATGCAAAGCGTATCTATGAAAGCAAAAGAAAAACAATTACAAACAAGTAACAACTACTAATCAAGAATGCTATACTATTCGGCCCTAGGTGAGGCTTCTTGGACACTTTGAGCCCTTGAAGACACACTCACCGTCTAAAACGTAATTAACAAGGTAATTAACAATAAACCAAGTTGCAAAGGAAATAAGAGAACTCCCTTTGTTGATCCTCTTTTGATTAGTGCACTTTCTTGTTGTCTTTGATTGTTGATCTTCCAAGTGTTTGTAGTGTTTATTTCAAGAATGTTTGTTTCGGCTTTGACTTTGTCTCCTCCTTAGAATGTTGGCTTTAATTCTCCAATTTCCAGCACCTATTCACAAGGGCTAAACCTTAAACCAAGTCAAATTCCATGCACATAAGCACCAAGGGAGAAAATAAATTCCAGCACCCAAAAAGAGAGGTCAAGGAACAAAAGCAAGAAACAAATTTAATTGAAAGAAAACAGTACCACCAAAAGGATTTATAATATGACAACTTAGAAAGAGATTCAAGAAATTAAAGCAAACAATTAAAGGTACTCAATAAAAGTTGGCACACAAAAAGAATTCCTAAAGAAAAGCACTAGATTAGATGACCAAATAAAAAAACAGCACCACTGGAAAATGTTGTGGGCCAGAAAACGTGTTTGTTCCCCGATTTATGCTGATCTGTATTTTTGGAATTTGGCTCTGAAATTTGTTATGCAAGATATTCAGGATCTTATCTAAAATCTGGCTTTGGATTCACTCAAAACGGATGCACCATTTTTTTTAATAAATTTTGCAAAATTGGTGTTCGGTTATGCCAGCTAGAGCGCTTCAGATTTGCACTCTGATCTTAAAAGATTTATCATTTTTTTTCTGTTGCTTCTTTTGACCTAATTCTTTTTTTGTCTTTTCTATAACACTTTAAACTTGCATTTTCCAGAAAATCAGAATTTTCCTATGGGTGGAAATATTTTTCTGGGTTAAAACAGCCAAAACAGAGAAGGTGTAAACAGGGGAATCTGAAAACTGGAAACAAAAACAGCAAGATACCAAAGTTTAGACACAATGGAAATTTGTGAAATAGAATTGTGTATGATCTAAACACAATATGAACTCAAACTAAAAATTAAAAAGGCACCAAAGGATCAAAGAACAGCAGATTCAAACAATTTAAAGAGACCCAAAAGCAAGAAACAATCAAGCCAATAATAGGACTACTAAGAATTGTTGACAAATATGGATTCACATGACTTGACACAACATTTATAGATTCAGAAAATAAAGACTCAAAGCATAAAATGAAGCAAAATTAAGAAAGCAATAAGGACTCAAATTCCTAAAAGAAAACAGCCACTCAATGGTGTAAGGAATCCTATCACAAGCTGCACAGAATTTGTTCAAGATCAATTGAACAATTGTGCTTCGGTTGGATCTTCCATAAGCACACCAAGAACAATTTAAAAAGTAAAAAACAGCAAGACAAGTATGGAATTTAAATGACAATATGAAATAAAGAAGAACTGAAAATTTAAAAGACCAAGCTACTCATCTTGAAGAACCAAAAGCTCATGATACCAAATGATGGCATTTTCATGTGTTCTTCTTGAATCAAAGTAGAAAATAAGGTGCGGAAGCAATGGGTGAGATGATCAAGACCCTCCTAGGAGTTGTGGTGGCCTTGTAGGTGCATGATGAGTATGGTGTTTGAGTGGTTCGGCCAGCTCAAGGGAGAAGGTGAAAGGATTGAAGTTTAGAGCCTAGATTTCTAGGAGAAGTAAAGCTTGTGCACAAAAATGGCAGCATAACCTTACTCAATTAAACTTGAAAATACAAGGTGTAGGCTCCTCCTTTTATAGGCTAAGGAGGACCATAATGCAACCCTAATGCTAGCCAAATGAAATGTAAATGTGAAGCACATGGGTGCACATGGCACATGGGTGCACAAATGAGCACATGGGGAGGGGTGTGTCTAGTTTTTATGCTCACCCCCCTCCATGGTCTTTCTAGAATGTTCACACAAATATGCTTTCTACACTACTCTAATTACTAAGCACCCCTAATGGGCCTTTATGTAACAATTACAAAGGTCTTCTCTTCCCAAAACCGTAGCTTTGACCCATGTGTATGTGAAGCTAGACGGTCTAGAAGGAATCCTCATCATGGCCTAGACGCTCCTTATGTAGCCGCTCCTCATCATGGCCTAGACGCTCCTCTTCATGGGCTAGACGCTCCTTTTTGAGTCTAGACGCTCCTCATCATAGGCTAGACCGTCTAGTCTTGGAGGCTTGGCTTTCATCGTGTGGTGAGCTTGGGCCCTCCTCCATTACTCCTTGCACCGCTCCTCTTCCACACAAAGAGTTCCTTCTGCGTTCTTTCTAGTTGGCGTTTTTCTCCCGCATTCTTAACGCATTATTCCCCTTCGATCTTCTAGCTCCTTCGCTGATAGTTTGTGCCGACATGTCTACCCATCCTCCTCCCCGTAGGGTTAACCCCAAGGACCTTTATGCATGGGCCTCGTGCGAGCTCCTCGACGAGTGCTCCAGCTTACTCTCTACCAGGGCCGTAAGGGAACACATGGGGGATTCGTGCTCCTACGATCATCGTGCCTTCGCGAATAGGCATGATGACGATATCACCGTGCTCCCTTGCACCTTAAGGGAGTCGGTGTGTGGGGACGAACGGGCCAACGACGGGGTCCCTTTCTTCTACTTCTACTAGGTGGTCTTCAAAAGCATCGGCGTGCATCTGCCCTTCTGCAGGTTTGAGAGGGAACTACTGACAGAGAATAACGATGCCCCAGCCCAGTTGTACCCTAATAGCTGCGCTTTCGTCAAAGCCTTCGACATACTCTTTGGCTTCCTGGGGTGCGCACCCTCGGTTGACATCTTTCTTCACTTCTTTGAGGTGAAGAGGTAAGGGAACAACCTCTGGGTGACCCTCAACAACGTTCCCGGCAGGGTTCTCCTAACTCCCTTCCAAAACTCCTTCACAGGGTGGAAGGGTAGATTTTTCAAAGTTTACTGTTCCGATCTCGTGCCTTCCGCCCTGGACGGTTTTCCACTATACTGGGTGAGGGAGACAAGAGCCTTGAAGTCCAAGCCTTTCAAGAGGCTGCCCTTGAACGACCAGGTGGCATGCCGGATCCTGGCTGAGGCGGGGGGCTTTGACGCTGCCGCTTTGATTAGCTTGGAGTACAACGCCGAAGCCTTGGAGAAATATATATGTACGAGAGATTACCTTAGAACCTCCCGCTCTTCATCTTTACTAGATCTTTGCATGTCTTATCTTGTGGTGCCTTCACCATGCTTGTTTTCTTCAGTGCAGGTTCGAAGATAAACCGGCAACCGAGGTCGCAGCTTACCCAGGCGCTGAAGACCGAGAACGGAGCTTCGTCCTCCTCCCATCCAGACTCCGGAGGCCACTGAAAGGTGGCCTGTTTGCACTTTTCGTTCGAGCATAGGGCATGTTCATGTTTGCCTCATTTTTCTAATTCGCCTTTACCTCCAACTCTATTTGTAATCTTAACTCTCGCGCCATGTTTTGATTTCTGTAACTTGGTCCTTTATTTTTGCCCACTCTCGTCTACATTCGCTTCCTCTGACATGCTGTGCGCGTTTCCTCCGTTGCGTTTCTTGGCGACGCCTACGTTTGGCGACGCCCCCTTCTTGGCCACGCGTACGTTCGGCGACGCCTGTCGCCACTTCGAGTCTTTGTCTTTTATCTCTTTACCCCTTGATCTTACACCTCGAGTGGGAAGAAGATAAAAAACTGAGGCAAGGCTTTTCTTGAACTTCTTTTTCTTTTTATTTGGGTGACCTCGTTAAAAAACCCCCGAGAGGGAAAAAGAGTGTCCCCTACGATAAGATTGTTACATGGTTGTTCACTTACATAATTCAACTAAAATAAAACTTCAAATTGGTCGCATTCTAGCTGCGCGGAATGGGCCCCCCTTCCAAAGTCTCTAGGTTGTACGAACCATTCCCCTTAGCCTTTGTGATTCTGAAGGGTCCGGTCCACTTGGGAGACAATTTTTTTTCTAGCTCATATGGGTGAGCCTTCCTCATAACTAAGTCGCCAACCTGGAAATGCCATGGCTTCACCTTGGAGCTATACTGTCGCTCTACCCTTCTCTTCACTGCCTCGGCCTTTATTCTAGTCTAAATTCACCCGCCTCTCCTCGTTGGATTCTTCAACCACAAAATTCTGGTAGCGTGGCGAGCTTTCGTGGATCTCAACTGGGATCACCGCATCTGACCCATATACTAGGCTGAAAGGCGTCTCCATGGTGGAAGATTGGGGTGTGGTGTGGTATGCCCATACGATCCTTGGCACTTCTTCCGCCCACGCCCCTTTTGCTTTTTCTAGCCTTCTCTTTAGTCCTCTCAGCAAAACTCTATTCGCCGACTCTACTTGCCCATTAGTCTGGGGGTGTTCGACTGATGCGAACACTTGCTTGATGCCTACCTCTGCATTGTCGGATACCAGCCGCCTGGGCACGCCAAAGCGACACACAATGTTCTTCCAAACAAAGTGTTGCACCTTGTGCGCAGTAATCTGGGCCCCGGGCTCCGCCTCTATCCACTTGGTGAAGTATTCAATGGCCACAATCAAATACTTCATCATCCTTATCACCAATGGGAATGGACCTAGGATGTCAATCCCCCACGTATGGAAAGGCCACGGGCTGTATATGGATCTCAGCTCCTCTGGCGGCTCCTTGTGCCAATCAGCGTGTTTCTGACACTGCTTGCAACGCTGGGCGTGCCGCACGCAATCCTCCTTTACAGTTGGCCAGTAGAAACCTGCGCGTACCACCTTAGAAGCTAAAGACCTTCCCCCCACGTGACTTCCACAAATGCCTTCGTGGAGCTCCGCCATTATTCTGGTGCACTCGTTGCCGCTTACGCATGTTAGGATAGGGTGGGTGAACCCGTGTCTGAACAATACTCCATCCACTAGGGTGTATCTTGCGGCATTCCTCTTGACCTTCTTGCCCTCCTCTGGTTCCGCTGGGAGAACCCCATCCGCCAGATACCGTCTATATGGCGTCATCCAGGTGTCTCCTTCGGCTAAAGCATATACCTGTGCATGCCTTCTGTACCGCCCAGGTAGTCGGAAGTGATGACGTGGCATCCAGCTACAGTATAGGCGTGTTGACAAGGCGCCAGGTTGGCAGAAGGGAAGGAAGTCGGGGGGCTCGTGAAGTCGCCAGTTATTAAGTTGGCGTGCTCCGATCTCCAGCATACCAGAACCGGCGATCACCGGGTTAAAGATGAAGTCGCCAGATGTAAACTCAGGCGACCTAGTGATTGGAGATCGCCAGAGAAAGCACATCGCCAGAGATGAAGGTGGTGCAGATTATGAAGGCGGCCGACGAGACCACAGGGAAGGTGTACGAAGGCACCCTAACTCGCCAATTCCAGTAGAGATCGCGCTCCCAAGTTAGCTATGTACTGGGCAGTACCATGCATAAGTAACTTAGCAAAACGAGAGTAGAAGCAGTGCCCAAGTCAAGGAGGCTCCAGATGAAGGCACGTGTACGACTAGATGCGAGCCACGTGTCCAAGTCTGTAACTGCCAGGAGAGAGAAAGTGACCAGGTATATAAGAGTTCTCAACGAACTTTCTGAGGTACGCACGTTCAGATTATACTCTTTACGCTTGCGAGTTCTAGAGCACACTGTGAGAGAGAATTTGCACGGTTCTTGTTCTCTTAGTATTTGGTGGTTCGGTTACTGACTTGGGCGTTGGAGTGCGATCGGCCGCAGCGGCGCCGCTCTGTTCTTTTGCAGGTTCTTGAGGTGGATCTTGGAGAAGGACGGACGTTTGAAGCGGTGCGCAAGTCGATCCTGAGACGAGGCAAGCTCCTACGTTCCGGTCAACAGGCAGGATCACCTTCCTCCTTCGGGCGTGTCTGCGTATGTGCTGATACGGGGCGTCTTTACCGTATCTTGAGTCAAGGAACGATGACCCCTTGGCCTCCCTCTCGCAGTGCTAATATGGAGGACATCCACCCTGTTGTCATCCACGATTTTTCTCGGAGCTTTGAGCGTCTCTTGGATTACTGTCCTCTGCCTGCCCCCCTTGCCTGAGCTGGCCAGCTTGGCCAGCAGGTCAGCTCTGGCATTCTATTCTCGTGGGACATGTATTAGCTCAAGAGCTCTAAATGCTCCCTTCAACAGTTGGACGTACCTTAAATACGCCGCCATTTGTGGGTCTTTTGCTTGGAAGTCACCCGATACTTGTCCCGTGATCAGCTGTGAATCACTTTTCACCAAGAGGTTATGTACGCCCATCTCCTTAGCCAGGAGCATCCCGGCAATCAGTGCTTCGTACTCGGCCTGATTGTTACTTGCTTTAAAGGCGAAACGCAGAGCTTGCTCAATCAGCACACCATTGGGTCCCTCCAAGACTATCCCTGCACCACTTCCTTGCTGATTGGAAGAGCCGTCGACCGAGAGTAACCACTACGAACCCGCCTCCACCTCTTGTTCGCCCCCGGGCGAGAGGTCTGCCACAAAATCTGCATATACCTGTCCTTTGATGGATCCTCTGGGCTCATACTGGATGTCAAACTCTGACAACTCTACCGCCCAGTGCACCATCCTTCCCGCTACGTCAGGTTTCTGCAATACCTTTTGTATAGGGAGGTTCGTCATCACCACTACTGTAAAACTGTGGAAGTAGTGGCAGAGTCTCCTGGCCGAAAATACCACGGCAAACACTGCCTTTTCCAATGACTGGTATCTCGTCTCTGGGCCTTGTAAAGCCTTGCTCACGAAATAGATGGGCCTTTGAATTTGGTCCTGCTCCTGGACCAGCACAGAACTGATAGCTCGTTCTGTTACCGCGAAGTATAGCCGGAGGGGCACGCCTGCTACTGGTTTGCAAAGGACCGGTGGCGTCGCCAAGTACTCTTTCAACTTGATGAAAGCCGCTTCACATTGGTCGGTCCATGCAAAGCGACTATTTCTTTTAAGGCACTGGAAATAGGGGTGCCCCTTCTCTCCTCCCGCAGAAACAAACCTTGATAATGCTGCCATTCGCCCTGTCAGTTGCTGCACTTCCTTTACTGATGTCGGGCTCCGCATGGCGATAATGGCTGCGCACTTGTCCGGGTTTGCCTCAATTCCTTTTTCCGTGAGCATGAAGCCTAAAAAATTCCCTGCCTCAACCCCAAAGACACATTTCTCAGGGTTCAGCTTGAGGCGATACTTCGAGATGGTGGCAAACAACTATTCTAGGTCTGTTGTATGTCGCCTTCTATCGGGCGAAGTTACCACCATGTCGTCTACGTAGGCTCGCACGTTCCTTCCCAACATGGGCGCCAGGACCTTGTCCATTAGCCTCTGATAGGTGGCGCCCGCATTCTTTAACCCGAACGGCATTACTTTGTAGCAGTAGCTACACGTCTCGGTCATGAACGTTGTTTTACCCTCATCTCTTGGGTGCATCTTGATCTGATTATACCCCGAAAAAGCGTCCAAGAAACTCAGCATTTCGCAGCCTGAAGCACTATCCACCAAGGCATCAATGTTGGGTAGTGGATACGAGTCTTTGGGGCATGCCTTGTTCAGGTCCGTGAAGTCTACACACATCCTCCACTTCCCATTCGCCTTCTTCACTAGGACGACATTGGCCAGCCACTCGGGGTATTGGATTTCCCGTATGTGTCCGGCGCTCAGCAGCTTCTGCGTCTCTTCCCTTATCACAAGTCGCCTCTCTTCATTAAACTTTCTCCCTCTTTGTCGCACGGGGCGGACCGTGGCGTCCATGCTAAGGTGATGGCATAGAAAGTCAGGGTCGATGCCCGGCATGTCTGAGGCGGACCATGCGAAAGCATCTAGATGACGTGAAATCACCTCCGCCACCTCATCCTGCTCTTCTTGGCTCAACAAACGCCCAAGCTTAAACGTTTTGCCGCCAATCTGCCTCTCCACCACGTTGGCAGCCGGCTGATCCCTGCTATCTTCCTTAAGGGGCGTCGCCTAGTAGTGCTTTCCAGGCGCCGACTCTTCTACGGGCGATGCGTCGCCAGGCCCCTCCTCCATGGGCGCGCCTGCTTTGGGCGTCGCCCTCGCGGGTGTGGCCTCGCCAGGCGTTGACTCTGTGGGCGTCGCCTCATTCAAGGGTTCTATCTCCATCGCGTGTCTGCACTTGGTGGACGTTCGAACACCATGAACACGCCTCTCTTCATTTTCAGGCTATTCTCATAACATTTTCGCGCTTCCTCCTGATCTGACTTGATGACGATCACCTTGCCACTGAGATCTGGCAGCTTCATTTTCATGTGGCGCGTGGAGGCTACTACGTTCAGCCTGTTCAACGCCGGTCTGCCCAACAAGATGTTGTAGGCTGAGTTGGCGTTTACGACTAAGTACCTAATGTTTTCGGTACGTGAGGCCGCTCCATCCGAGAATGTCGTCCTCAATTCCAGGTAGCCTCGTACATCCACCTGGTTGTCAGTGAACCCATATAAGCACCCTTTGTAGGGTCTCAAAAGGTCAGGAGACAAGCGCAACTTGTTGAATGTCGACCAGAACATAACATCTGCGGAGCTTCCTTGGTCGACTAGAACCCTGTGCACCTTTCTTCCGGCCGTAACGCCCAAAATGACCACGGGGTCATTATCGTGCGGCACAACATCCTGTAGATCCGTCCTCGTGAACACGAGGTCTGACTCCCACGGGTTACCCGAGATTCTTTCTTCAATCGAATTGACCCCCCTGGCGTATTTCTTCCGTTGGGAGGCAGTGGGTCCTCCCCCGGAAAAACCACCAGCAATGGTGTGGGCTTCGCCAAGGACAGGCGTCTCGTGCGCTTGTTCTTCCACTGGTGCCGGCAGGGTCGCGGTCGTGGTGGGCTCTGCGATGTAATCTTTCAAAAATTCGCTTCTCACCAACTCATCTAACTGGTATCCCAGCGACAGGCAGTTGTTGATGTGATGACCGAAAGCTTCATGGAACTCGCACCAACAGTTCTTGCGAGGCCCTAACACCTTGTCGGTCTTCGCCAGTCGCCTTAACCTTTCAACTATATTGGGCACGGCAATCAGATCCTTCAATTCCACCACAAAGTCGTACCTCGCTGGCCTGGCCCTTTCCCTGGGAGGGCGATTTCCACCTGCTGGACCCCTGGGCTGGGGTTTTCTTGTCTCATAGGGGCGTGTCCCGTCTGGCTTCTTCCTCCCCGTCGTGGTCTCGTTGACCCTGACGGGTTGAGCCCGCATCTACGCTCTCGGGCATGAGGGTACGACGCTGGTGCGCTTCTCACACACCTCTCCCTTAGAGGCGATAAGCTCCACCGTGCGACGCCTTATTTCAGCGAAGGTCCTGGGGCGATTGCGAATTATGGATTCGCAAAAAGGTCCTGGACACACGCCCTTTCTGAAGGCGTACACGATCATGGGCTCTTCTATAGTACCAACCTTTACTACCTGGGCCCCAAAATGGTTGATGTACTCCTTCAAGGTCTCTCCTTGATATTGTTTCACATCAAACAGGTCATACGAAACTGGCGACAGGGCCCTATTCACTAAGTATTTCTCACTAAACAACCGCGACAGCTGCTGGAAGAAGGTGATATGGCCATTTGGAAGGCTGATGAACCAGTCCATGGCCATCCCTGTCAAGGTGCTCATAAAGAGCTTGCACTTCACGGCATCGGAGCCGCCTACTAGCACCATCTGCGTGTGGAAAGCAGTGAGGTGCGCCTCAGGATCCTCCATCCCGGTGAAGATCACCTTGGGTCCCGCGAACGTGTTGGGGATCTGATGGCATTTTCATGTGTTCTTCTTGAATCAAAGTAGAAAATAAGGTGCGGAAGCAATGGGTGAGATGATCAAGACCCTCCTAGGAGTTGTGTTGGCCTTGTAGGTGCATGATGAGTATGGTGTTTGAGTGGTTCGGCCAGCTCAAGGGAGAAGGTGAAAGGATTGAAGTTTAGAGCCTAGATTTCTAGGAGAAGTAAAGCTTGTGCACAAAAATGGCAGCATAACCTTACTCAATTAAACTTGAAAATACAAGGTGTAGGCTCCTCCTTTTATAGGCTAAGGAGGACCATAATGCAACCCTAATGCTAGCCAAATGAAATGTAAATGTGAAGCACATGGGTGCACAAATGAGCACATGGGGAGGGGTGTGTCTAGTTTTTATGCTCACCCCCCTCCATGGTCTTTCTAGAATGTTCACACAAATATGCTTTCTACACTACTCTAATTACTAAGCACCCCTAATGGGCCTTTATGTAACAATTACAAAGGTCTTCTCTTCCCAAAACCGTAGCTTTGACCCATGTGTATGTGAAGCTAGACGGTCTAGAAGGAATCCTCATCATGGCCTAGACGCTCCTTATGTAGCCGCTCCTCATCATGGCCTAGACGCTCCTCTTCATGGGCTAGACGCTCCTTTTTGAGTCTAGACGCTCCTCATCATAGGCTAGACCGTCTAGTCTTGGAGGCTTGGCTTTCATCGTGTGGTGAGCTTGGGCCCTCCTCCATCAGGATCACAGCTTCCAGAATCTCCTGCGAGAAGGGTGTGGAAAACTCCCTTGGTGGGGTGAGAGGCTCGGTCTCATTTTGGTCACGTTGCCCTTGGTTATCGCCCAAACCACGACGCAACTCTTTATTGATACGATGGAGCTCATCGTTTCTCACATGGGAAGCCGCGAGATCCGCCTGCATACGCTCTTGCTCCGCCCTTGATTCCGCCATTTCATCTTGCAGCCCCCACATCATGTCCATGACCTGCTGCATGGACATTTCCTCGCCTGCTGCGCGCACGGAACCTTGTCTCGTGCCCCTCATTCTTCACTGTTTTCCTCTGAAACTTCTCCAGTCGTTAGGGTAGCTCTGATAAATTGACTGAAACTTGTGGTGGGACTGATGTTTTAAATCGGGCCCCACGGTGGGCGCCAAATGTTCCGGCCGGTTGACCTGGGACGTCTTTGTGCGCAACCTTGCCCGTCAGCTAGGGACACCTTCCCTCTGGCTACCTGTGGATACCTGCAAAGAAGGACAAAAGGGCGCCCTAGCGGCCGTTTGCACTCCGACGCTCAAGTCAGCTAGCAAGAAACACCAAAAACTCTGCACCTCCGTATCGGAGCACCGTGAATGGCACTCTGAAGGTGGTAAACGAAACTGTGTATTGTGTATCTTTTCTCCTTCTGGCAAACAACCTTTCTCTAGTCCCTTGTGCGTAGTCTCAAGACTCGAGCAAGCAACTAGAGTGTATTATGGGAAAATTTGCCAAAAGTCCGAACCCCGTTTCCAACATCCCAGGTTCTATTTAAACGATTCTCGCATTTAAAGCGTCTTAAAGCGCATTTAAGGTTGTGAAACGTTCAGCGCCTTTAAGACGTTTAAACCGCTCGAAGCATTTAAAGTACCTTAAACGCTCGAAACATAAACTTTAATTTAAATAGCTTTAATTACCTTATACCTGACAAATTGATGTTTCTGTTATGACTTGGCTGCTATTACACGTGGAAGGCCTCACAGCACCGCGACCCAACTTAGGGGTATTTCGTCGTGTGAGTCCTCCTTCCTTGGAGTGCATCTGGCGCAAGGGGTGACTCTTTGGGTGCCAGCTCATGCCCTCAAGCCTCTAGTCACTCACTTTGAGAGCGTATCTACCTTCCTCTCATACCCTGCACCTGGTTACCCCTGGGCGTGACCCTCTCATGAGTCGTATCTATCCCAAGGGCCTCTCTGGGGCGACATGGGCACTTCACGAGTCAGATTGCTCTCCACTGGCGCTAGTACTATGGCCTTGAAGCCACCTTTCTCTTCCCTTTATTGCTACCCCGGGTTATTGGGGTTCGAGGCCTTCCCATGGCGTCACTCCCTCCATGGTCTTTCCTACCGATGGGTATCGGGGAGCAACGCTGTGGATGCCTTGCTCTGGTGGCATTTTACCTTGGCGACGCCTTCCCTAGGCAACGTCTTATCTGGGCGACTCTTCCTCTCGGCGATGCCTCGCCTTGGCGATGCTTGCACTTGGCGTCGCCTCACCTAGGTGACGCCTTATGTTGACTTTGACCTTGACTTTGCCAACGCCCGGGTACGGGACGGTACAAACACTGATGGTGGAAAAAGAGCAATCTAAACAGGGGACGTTGTCTGAGAATGTGGAAACAGGGGTCACTTCTCCTCCATCACCACCTTTGCGCCATGTAAAATGGAAGAGGGCCCGAATTAAAAAGTCGGGTGCACCAACTTCTAAGCAATCCGGGGTTATCGTCGAAAAAATTGTAAGCTATTTTTGTTATTTTCATTTATTTTAAAGCATTAATTATATTAATGCTTTAAAATATAATTTTTGTCTACTCTTGCAGGATTCCTTGGAATCCGACGGTAAATTTGTTACTGAAGGTCGTCACGATATCCTGGTTGAAGCAATTGGACGACCTGAGCACTGTGGCCGTGTTCGTGCAGCTGGACAAGGGGTTGGAATTAAACTATATTTTGGAGTTTCAGAACGACAATCATCCTCCTCCTTCAAAGAGAACGAAACTCAATTGAAGACTAAGATACGTGAAGAATTAATGGAGGAGATGAGAAAGGAGATTGATTTGATGCGGCTAGAGATGAAAAAGGATAATGATTGAATGCGACAAGAGTTTCTATCGCAACAACTTTGTGCTGAGCCGATTGAACCCCTTGTTAGTCCCACTCCTAAGAGCACAAAGGGGAGTTGTGCGGCTCCTCCAACATCAGGGGATGATATCAATGTGCAGACGAAGGATTGTGAGCTACTGGTAGTGGGCAGCAAACTTCCTCAGGTGGTGGCGCTTGGAAAAGTCTATCAAGACGCCACCACCTTACATAACGTTCCTCTCTCCCCTGATGTGGCGAAGGTAACAGTTGAAAAAGTACTGATCCTGCCTGTTGACCAGAACGTTGGAACTTGCCTCGTCAAACTTGGATCGACGTGCGCACCGCTTCAACCTCCGTCCTTCGTCACGATCCACCTCAAGAACCTGCAAAAGAACAGAGCGGCGCCGCTGCGGCCGATCGCACTCCAACGCCCAAGTCAGTGACTGAACCACCAAATACTTCAAGAGCAAACACTCAAGAACTCTCAAGGAACCGTGCAATGTTCTCTCTCACAGTATGCTCAAGAACTCGCAAGCGTAAAGAATATAATCTGAACGTGCGTACCTCGAAAGTCCTGGCAGTTACGCAGCTGGACACGTGGCTCGCATCCAGTCGTACACGTGCCATCATCTGGAGCCTCCTTGACTTGGGCGCTGCTTCTGACTCTCTTTTGGCTAAGTTACTTATGCATGGTACTGCCCAGTGCATAGCTAACTTGGGAGCGCGATCTCTACTAGAATTGGCGAGTTAGGGTGCCTTCGTACACCTTCCCTGTGGTCTCGCCGGCCGCCTTCATAATCTGCACCACCTTCATCTTCGGCGATGTGCTTGCTCTGGCGATCTCCAATCCCTTGGTCGCCTGAGTTTACATCTGGCGACTTCATCTTTAACCCGGCGATCGCCGGTTCTGGTATGCTGGAGATCGGAGCACGCCAACTTCATAACTGGCGACTTCACGAGCCCCCCCGACTTCCTCTCCTTCTGCCAATCTGGCGTCTTGTCAACACGCCTATACTGTAGCTTGATGCCACGTCATCACTTCCGACTACCAGGGCGGTACACAAGCCCCCCAGTCTTAAGCGAAGACTTGTCCAGCGAAAAGACTAAAAGAGTCACGTCAATACCGATCTACGTGGCACTGGCGCAGAATTTCAAGCGGTTGTACTTTCTGCTTCTCTGACGCTCCACCAAACACCTCACCCATCGCTCGACACGTGGCTTCATCAACGGTTACCTTCAGTTAACGTTTGCGCTTCCCAAACCCATTTCGAAAAACCCTTAAACCCATTTCGCTCCACTGTTCCATCACTTTTTTCGTATTCTCATACGCTCCAACTCTCTTCTGCAAAAAAGCTCTCAACGTTCTTCAACTTTCTGAATCACCAACTTCCTTCATCACTCTTCCGATCATAAAAAGGTACTTCCTTTCCTTCTTCTGCTGGTTTTTCCTGCATTTTAACCGATTCGCATCATCCTTTAACTGTCTGGTGCATACGTTGTGGGTTGTTTTTTCCATTTCTCCTTTCTCGTAACTTAAGGCTCTGTCAACGTCACAACGAACCTACGTTCGTTCGTTTTTCACCCTTCTTTCATGATCGAGTCAGCCTCTGCGAACCCTGATCATTTTTCCTTTTCTTTTTCCTCTGCAGCTTCCGCAATGACTCGCTCAAAGATCACCCCAAATCCTCCTCCTTCATCACGAAACCCCTCCTCACAAGCACACAACCCACCGCGAGCACGCGGTGCTTCTTCTTCTCAGGCTGAGAGGCCTGCACCCTCCCGCCCTAACTTGGCTCAGGCCACTCCACCCGTTGCCGGAGGAGCCTCTGTTCCCTCCCCAGACTTCAAAACACTGTACCCGTGGGCCACTTCGACTTTGTTGAGGGAAACGTCTTCTGTAAATTCTGCTGGGGCAGTTCTGCGACTGACGAAAGGGGATGAGCCTCACCAATCATTCCATAAGGAGCACGACGAAAAGATGGCGGTGCTACCTTGCCCTCCCGACATGCCGGTGTGTGTTGACGATAAGGGGAACACCGGCGGGTTGTTCTGCCTCATCTACACCACCCTGTTCAAGAAGGTGAAACTTAGGTTTCCCTTCACCCGCTTTGAAAGGGAGCTTCTCACCGAGCTCGATATCGCCGCCGCCCAGCTCCATCCCAACAGTTGGGCGTTCGTACGGGCTTTTCAAATAATGTGCGACCATCTGGGGTTGCCAGCATCAGTGGATGTTTTCTTATTTCTTTTTGAAGCCAAGCACCCAGGAGATCGCCTGTGGGTAAGCTTGAACGGGATTGCTGGGAGGTCAATCCTCTCTATCTTCCAGCAATCCTACAAAGACTGGAAAGGCAAGTTCGTCCAGGTGCGCCCCAATGACAAGGACGCTTCGTTGCTCGACGGTTTCCCCTTGTATTGGGTAAACAAGGGGAAGAAAGAGTCCAAGAGTAGCTTCAGGAGGCCAAGAAGTCCTGATAGCATGGGTGCCTTGGATAGAGACCTCTGCTTCTTCTGGAAGAGTGTCGCAGATGCCAACATCACCTTCCTCACCACCACACTTATCTGCTTCGAGTTCTTCGAAGACCAACTTGAAATTCGCATAGGTTAGAACTCACCTCAACGTCTAAGTTTTATTTTTGATATTGCCTCTGTTAACTGTTTCTGGGCGTCTTGTGCGTTGTGCGCAAGACTTTGGTTTTATTTCTCTGCACCATTTATCTGCTTTGTTGCATACTGCCTTATGCATTTATTTTCTCTCTGAGCTAACTCATGCATTTTTGCTTTATGCAGACCATATGTTGGGCCAAGGCAAGCTCGCTGAACTGAGGGCGCTCGCCCGAACCCACGGGTTGGCATCGGGTTCCCAAACCGTGCCAAACTCAGTGGTGGAGATCGCCGCCGCACAGGGCCGATCGCCACCCAAAGGCCCAACTCCTCCCGATGTCCAACCCGCCAACCAACGCAAAAAGCTTGTCCTCAGGAAACCCAAGAGGAAAGCCCCCCAAGTAGTCCACGAGGAGGAAGAGGAAGACGACGAGGCAACTGAAGATGGCCTCGTCACGAAGAGGAAGAGGGTGGCACCTTCTTCACCATCTGCTCCACCCCCTCTTCCAACATCAACACCACCATCTACACCTGCTCCGCCTCCAACATTGCCACCCCCACCAGCTCCTGCCTCACCAGTCAAAGCAATTCCATTGGCGTCTGCGCCACCTGTGGTTGAGGCCCCCGAGCCAAACTTCATGGAGGACCCCCTGAGCACCTCCACGCCTTATGTATCAGCTGGAGGGGGTCCTCCTTCAAATGCCTCAACCGCAAACGTTGCTCCAATCGGGGATGAGGTTGCCCACAACTCTTCGATTCTGATTACTGAATCCCCGACGTCGCCACCACGCCAAGAAGCACCTGCTGAGCAACCAACTCAAGAAGGTGGCGGCGAAAACCAGCAACGAGCCCACCCGGTGCCCCCACAAGCAAACCTCTCCCTTGAGGTCACGAGGATGTGGGAGCCTTTCTCAGCGAAACTAAAGATGATGGCGGAGGATTTCCCCGCCATTATACCTAAAGCTGTGGAGAGCTCCACCAGGAAGCTCTAGGATGACCTCTACGCCCTTCGAACTGAGAATAGCACCATAAGAATTGAGGCGGAGAGGTTATCCTGCAATCTGACACTCGCGGAGATTGAACACTCCCGAGTAGAAGATGCAATGAGCACCGAGCTCCGGGTGGCGCGCAAGGAGGCCACCGATCTCCGCCATAAGGTACAGCTCTTGGCTCAAGAGAAGATCGAGCTAGAGAGCAAGCTGGTGCCTTATCGCGTGAAAGTGGCTGACCTGGAGGCCTTGATCAAAGCTGATGCCGCCAAGGTGAAGAAATTGAAGCAAAGGTCAGCCGATCAGGAGGTCTTCCTGGGGACGATGGAAAAAGAAAGGGACGACACCATGGCGAAGCTTGCTGAAGCCAACACAGAAAAGGGGAAGATCGCTGCTGAATTGGGCCAGGTGCAGGCAGAATCCAAGAAGGTTGCTGAAGACCTTCTTCAAGCTCAGGAAACCATCGAACAACTCAAGAAGCAAGCTGAAGAGCTGGAGCAGCAGAACAAGGGGCTGAAGGAACAAACTGAAGAACTCAAGAAACAGATTGAAGAACTTAATCTGAGTTCTGCCCAAATTCTTGCTGCTGGATTCGAGGCCGCACGGGAACAGTGCGCCTGCTTGTTCCCCGATCTGGATCTTAGCATGGTGTCCCTCAACAACGAGGTGGTGGATGGGAAGGTTGTTCCCGCTGAAGACTGATCAATTCCCTCCATCCACTACCTTTATGGTTTCTCTTTGCATATAACTTGTAATAAACTTTATATTTTCCTGTACATGTGCCTTGAACCTGACACTTACTTTTAATGATAAAGTCTTCGTACACCTCTTATAACTTCTTTGGCTGCTTTAACTTTCCTTGCACAATTTGCTTCAAGAAATTAACTTAGCGATTTCGTAGGCGCGATCTTATACTTAACTGCTTCGAACCACTTCGATTTCAAATAACAATCGCTTTAAAACTTGTAATCTCAAGGCAATGAACTTTAGTGTAAAATCATTCTTCAAACAACGAACTCTAACCCAACTAATGGCTTAAGACATCGCTTCACCCGATCTGCCTTGTCAAAACGGGTCTTAATTTTCTTGCCATTGCTTGAGTTTTTCCTGGTCGCCAGAGACTCTTGACGATATCAGATTCTTCCTGGCTTCATACCTTGGCCATTGTTCCTTTATCTGGGGGTAGAGGCGCCTTTCGGATCCTTCTCTACCTCTTTGAGCTTCAGAACAAGAGACCGGGTGGCTAGGCGCTCTCTTCGAACCTACCTTAGCCACCTTCCAAACTTCTTCCGCCCTCTACACCATACCTGAACTCGTTCGAGATGAGAAGGATTTTATCTTGCCTGAACTCGCTCATAGGCGAGAAGGTCTTTAACTCGCCTGAACTCGCTCACAGGCGAGAAGGTCTTTAAATCGTGCCTCTACATTGCCCCAGGGGTTACATCTCCTCCCCCCCCCCAGAAACACTGAGGACTTTCGTTGGTGCCTCTACATTGCCCCAGGGGTTACATCTTCTCGCCCCCAGAAGCACTGAGGACTTTTCACTGGTGCCTCTACATTGCCCCAGGGGTTACATCTTCTCGCCCCCAGAAGCACTGAGGACTTTTTGCTCTTCCTCGCCTGCACTTGCTCGACGGCGAGGAGGTCTTTATCTCGCCTCAGAACGCGCGAGGGCGTTGAGGTCTTTTAACTGGTGCCTCCGATCGCCGAAAGAGGATGAGGACTTTAACTGATGCCTCCGATCGCCGAAAGACGATGAGGACTTAAAACTTTAACTGATGCCTCCGATCGCCGAAAGACGATGAGGACTTAAAACTTTTTAGAAAACATGCAACATATCTTTACTTGCCTTAAATCACATATAAGCGACAAGGTCTTTCTTCAAAACTTTCTGAAAACAATAAGCATGCAATCTAAAATAACTTTGAGCTTCGAAAACTCTTCTTTATTGGGTGGCCTCATTAAAAACCCTCCTTAGGGAAAAAGAGTGCCCCCTTCAAACTGTTTGACAGAGACATTTTAATATAACTTCATGTTTGTCTTTACTTACAAAGCTTCTTAACTGTAATACAACTTGAGGTGCGTGGCGTTCCAGGTGCGAGGAATCGCCCCTCCTTCCAATGTCTCTAAGCGATAGGCGCCGTTCCCGAGCGCCTCGGTTATTCTGAACGGTCCCGTCCACTTGGGCGACAGTTTATTCTCCATCTCGTACTGGTGGCTTTCCTCATCACCAGGTCGCTTTCTCTAAACTGTCTCGGCATCACCTTCGAGTTATATCTTCGTTCAATCCTTCTCTTCACCGCCTCAGCCTTCAATCTTGCCTCTTCCCTGACCTCATCCAGTAGATCCAGGTTCGACCTTCTCTCCTCATTCGAGTCTTCCTCTACGAAGTTCTGGAATCTCGGCGAGCTCTCCTGGATTTCTACTGGAATCATTGCATCACACCCATAGACCAAGCTGAACGGGGTCTCGTGGGTTCCTGACTGCTCGGTGGTGTGGTACGCCCAAACTATGCGGGGTACCTCCTCAGCCCAGCTTCTTTTGGCTTTCTCCAGCCTTCTCTTCAAACCTCTTAGCAATACCCGATTAGCTGACTCTACTTGGCCATTTGTCTGAGGGTGCTCGACGGATGCAAACACTTGTTGAATTCCCACCCCTTCGCACAGCTTCTTCAACAGGTGGCTTGCAAACCGAGTCCCATTGTCCGACACCAGGTGCTTGGGCACACCAAACCGGCACACAATGTTCTTCCACACAAAACCTTCGATCTTGTGTGCGGTGATCTGGGCCACTGGTTCCGCTTCGATCCACTTGGTGAAATACTCAATCGCCACCACCAAGTACTTCATCTGCCTGATCGCCAGCGGGAAACGGCCAAGGGCTGTAAATCGACTTCAACTCCTCGGGAGGCGCCTTGTGCCAATCGGCGTGCTGTTGGCATTGTTTGCAACACTGGGCATACCTCTTGCAGTCTTCTCTCATCGATGGCCAGTAGTACCCTGCACAGAGAGTCCTTGCGGCCAGAGCTCGACCCCCGACGTGGCTTCCGCATATCCCTTCGTGGAGCTCTGCCATGATTCTCGTGCACTTCTCGCCATGCACACATTCCAGGAGTGGGTGAGTGAACCCAAACCTGTACAACTCGCCATCAATCAATGTGAACTTGCTAGAATTCTTCTTTATCTTCCTAGCCTCTGTCGGATCCAGCGGGAGAAGGCCATCTGCCAGGCACCGCTTGTACTGTGTTATCCAGGTGTCTGGCTCATGGGTAGCACAGACCTGCGTCATGTTCACCTTCTCTCCTCGACATGCTCTAATTCTTGGCGATCTCAATGTTTCTTGCGTCAAAGACTTGTGGCTTCTTGCCGCTTTTTCCGTCGACCTGCTTATCTGAAGAACCAGGTGATCTGCCACAAATGCTCTCGACGTCTTCAGAGTTTCTTGAATCACCGTCCTCTGCCTACCCCCCTTGCCTGAACTGGCGAGCTTAGCTAGCAAGTCAGCTCGGGCATTCTGCTCTCTGGGCACATGCACCACTTCAAAGGAGGCAAAGGAACTCTTCAATTCCCACACATACTCCAGGTAAGCCGCCATTTGTGGATCTTTAGCCTGGAACTCGCCTGTTACTTGCCCTGTGACTAGCAGCGAGTCACTCTTAGCCATCAACACCCTCGCTCCCATCTCCTTTGCCAGCAAAATCCCGGCGATCAGCGCCTCATATTCTGCTTGATTGTTGTTGGCTTTGAAGGCAAACCTCAAAGATTGTTCAATCAACACGCCGTTGGGTCCTTCCAAAATGACTCCAGCACCGCTACCCTGCTGATTCGACGATCCATCCACCGAGAGTACCCAACGGAAGTCGCCCCCTTCAACTCGTGTCGCCTCAGACGAGAGCTCGACCACGAAATCTGCGATGATTTGCCCCTTAATCGGGCCTCGGGGTTCATACTTAATATCAAACTCTGACAGCTCTACTGCCCACTTCACCATCCTTCCCGCAACGTCGGGCTTCTTCAAGACCTTCTGGATGGGCAGGTCAGTCATCACCAGAATTGTGAAGCTATGGAAATAGTGGCGCAACCTCCTCGCCGAAAATACCACAGCCAGCGCAGCCTTCTCCAGGGCCTGATATCTTATTTCGGGGCCTTGCAGCACCTTACTAACAAAATAAATAGGCTTTTGAGCCTGATCTTGATCCTGGGCGAGCACCGCACTCACCGCCCTCTCAGTTACAGCAAAATACAACCTGAGAGGGGTTCCCAGATACTCCTTCAGCTTGACGAAGGCTTCCTCACACTCCTTCGTCCAAGCAAACTTGTTATTGCACCTTAAGCACTGGAAGTAGGGATGGCCCTTCTCTCCGCTAGCTAACACGAAGCGAGACAGAGCGGCCATCCGACCTGTTAGTTGTTGTACTTCCTTCACGGTAGCTGGGCTCCTCACCGCCAAGATGGCGGCACACTTATCCGGGTTGGCCTCTATTCCTCTTTCAGTCAAGAGGAAACCCAAAAACTTTCCAGCCTCCACGCCAAATATGCATTTCTCTGGATTCAGCTTCAACTTGAACTTGGCGATCGTCGTGAACAATTCCTCCAAGTCTGCGACGTGCTTGCTTTTTTCTGGCGAGGTAGGGTGCCTTCGTACACCTTCCCTGTGGTCTCGCCGGCCGCCTTCGTACAACTTACACCCTGCAGCACTATCCACCAGGGCGTCTATGCTTGGTAAAGGATACGAATCCTTTGGGCAAGCCTTGTTCAGATCAGTGAAATCGACGCACATGCGCCATTTCCCATTACTCTTCTTTACCAGCACGACATTTGCCAGCCATTCAGGGTACTGAACTTCCCTGATGTGGCCTGCAGTGAGGAGTTTCTATGTTTCGTCCCTAATCGCCTGCCTCCTCTCCTCGTTGAACTTTCTTCTTCTTTGTCACACTGGTCTCACCAAGTTGTCCATCGCCAGATGATGGCACAAGAAGTCGGGATCGATCCCGGGCATGTCAGAAGCGGACCATGCAAATGCGTCCAGATGCCGTTCTATCACCTTGGCGATCTGGTCCTGGAGCTCAACCTCCAGGGATCTTCCCAGCTTGAAGATTTTTCCCCCGATCTCCCTCTCGAGCCACTGCTCGACGGGTTTTGGTCTGGTTTCTCTGGCGATCACCGCCCTGGCGATTCCCAGTTCTCTCGCTTCCTCCGGGCGATTCCTCGCCTCTTCTTCCTCCAGACCGGCGTTTCCCTCCCCCAGATCAGCATCCACCATCTCTACGTCTCTTCCGGCGATCTCTTCTACGGCCGTCGATATGGGCTTCACACCAGGAGGCGTGGTGGTTGTTACGTAACTCACCGATCTTTTGTTTTTCAAACTATTCTAATAGCACTTCTTTGCTTCTTTCTGATCGGATTTGATGGTGATCACCACCCCCTCCATAGACGGCAACTTCACCTTCATGTTCCGGGTCGACGGTATGGCACCTATCCTGTTGAGCGTGGGTCTTCCCAACAGGATGTTGTATGCTGAAGGAGCGTTTACAACAAGGTATTTGATTTTCTCCGTTCTCGAACCCGCCTCATCTGTAAACGTAGTCCTCAATTCTATGTACCCCCTGACCTCCACCTGGTCACCAGCGAAACCATACAAACACCCTCCATAGGGCCTCAGCTGGTCAAGGGGCAGCTCCAACTGCGTGAAAGTCGGCCAGAACATCACGTCTGTCGAGCTTCCTGGGTCCACCAGAACCCTGTGGACTTTTCTTCCTGCTGTGATCAATGAGATTACTATGGGATCGTTGTCATGAGGCACAACGTCCCGAAGATCTTGCTTGGTGAATGTAATGTCCACTTCCGGCGAGTGGTCTTCAAACATATCCACCGTCATCACAGACCTCGCGTACCTCTTCCTCTGTGATGCGGTGCATCCACCCCCTGAGAAACCCCCTGCAATGGTGTGGATTTCCCCGTGCGTAGGCATCTCGTGCTGCTGAGCTTCTCCACCTGCTGGTTGGGAGTTCGACGCGCCCCCCGTCCTTCTATCCAACAAATAGTCATTTAGGAACCCGCTTTTTACCAGATCGTCGAGCTGGTATCCTAAAGCTAAACACGAATCCACTGTATGGCCAAAGCCCTGGTGAAACTCACACCAGGCGTCTGGCTTTGGTCCCAGCACCTTGTCGCCCACCTTCTCTGGCGCTTTCAACCTAGTAGATATATTGGGAATGGCGATCAGGTCCGCCAATCCCATGACAAACTTGTGCTTAGGCGGGCGATTGTATTCCCGGCGTGCTGGTTGCTAGCGCCCTTGGCCCCTGCCCTTGTTCTTCCTTGGATCATAAGGATGGCGAGTCCTCTGATCCCTTATGGCCGTCGCTGTCTCCAGAACCCTCTGTGGCTGGATCCTGGTCTGGGCGCGTGGCCTAGCGGGAGCCACGCTTCCTCTCTTCTCGGCGACTTCACTCTCGTCGGCGATGTGGGCCACCGCAAGTCGCCTAACCTCAGCAAACGTGGCGGGGTGAGCCCTGATCAATGCCTCGCAGAACGGTCCCGGTAGCACGCCCTTCTTAAATGCATAGACCAGCATTTCTTCATCTTTAACCGGCGATCTGACCATCTGCGCCCCAAAGCGATTCAAGTAGTCCCTGAGGGACTCTCCCTGATATTGCCTTATATCAAACAAATCGTAAGACACCCTGGGCGGTGCCTTATTCACGATGTACTGCTCGACGAAAATCTTCGAGAATTGTTGGAAATTGGTTATGTGACCGTTAGGCAGGCTCACAAACCACTCCAACGTCGTTCCCTGGAGCGTGCTCACGAACATCTTGCAGTATACGGCGTCTGATCCTCCTGACAGCATCATCTGCGTATGGAACGTGGTGAGATGAGCCTCAGGATCCTCCACGCCGGTAAAAACAGCCTTAACAGGTACCACACTCGCAGGAATAGGCGTGTCAGTAATCGCCTGAGCGAAAGGCATAGGAAAAACGCGAGGCGGCGTTGACGGCGCGACCTCTTCAGCAACAGGACGCCCTTGCTGCTCCTGAAGAGCCTGACGCAGCTCTTCAGTCACCTTGCTAAGCTCGTCATTCCTGGCCCGAGAGGCGGCCAGGTCCTCATGCATTCTCGCCTGTTCTATGCGCGAGGCCTCCACGGTTGCCTGCAACGAGCGCATAATCTCTACCATCTGCGCCATGGTCATGGCGGCGGCGCCTTCAGCAGCAACGGGCGCAACTGGACTTGAACGGTTGCTTCTCATTTTTCTCATGAAACTTGACGAATCACAAAATGCAGCGAACAACCCTTCCTTCAGTTACGATCGATTCAGCGATCAATCGGTCAGAACCTCGCAAAACTCCGCAAGAAACTCAAGAACACAGAAAACCTCCTCAGAAACCTGCAACTCCACCAGAAACCACCGCTTCTTCCATGACAAACCAAACGAGCCAAAGAACTCAAATCTCACCGAACAAATCTCGCGCAACCAATAGAAAACTTCGCCTCACCGAACAAAACCTCAAACGAACGGTGGAAAACGTGAAAACACTGAACAAAAACTAAGTGAACAGCGAACAGCGGTTGCACCAGCACACAACCACACAGAAAACTACGAAAACCTCCAAGAACTCACGCTGTGGATGGGAACAGGTTTTACACGGCCCCACGGTGGGCGCCTGATGATCATGCCTGTTGACCAGAACGTTGGAACTTGCCTCGTCAAACTTGGATCGACGTGCGCACCGCTTCAACCTCCGTCCTTCGTCACGATCCACCTCAAGAACCTGCAAAAGAATAGAGCGGCGCCGCTGCGGCCGATCGCACTCCAATGCCCAAGTCAGTGACTGAACCAACAAATACTTCAAGAGCAAACACTCAAGAACTCTCAAGGAACCGTGCAATGTTCTCTCTCACAGTATGCTCAAGAACTCGCAAGCGTAAAGAATATAATCTGAACGTGCGTACCTCGAAAGTTCGTTGGGAAACCCTTTTATACCTGGTCACTTTCTCTCTCCTGGCAGTTACGCAGCTGGACACGTGGCTCGCATCCAGTCGTACACGTGCCATCATCTGGAGCCTCCTTGACTTGGGCGCTGCTTCTGACTCTCTTTTGGCTAAGTTACTTATGCATGGTACTGCCCAGTGCATAGCTAACTTGGGAGCGCGATCTCTACTAGAATTGGCGAGTTAGGGTGCCTTCGTACACCTTCCCTGTGGTCTCGCCGGCCGCCTTCATAATCTGCACCACCTTCATCTTCGGCGATGTGCTTGCTCTGGCGATCTCCAATCCCTTGGTCGCCTGAGTTTACATCTGGCGACTTCATCTTTAACCCGGTGATCGCCGGTTCTGGTATGCTGGAGATCGAAGCACGCGAACTTCATAACTGGCGACTTCACGAGCCCCCCCGACTTCCTTTCCTTCTGCCAATCTGGCGTCTTGTCAACACGCCTATACTGTAGCTTGATGCCACGTCATCACTTCCGACTACCAGGGCAGTACAAGTACGATTTCCTGATGCTCGTGTTCCACTACCTTCAGATGAGGTAACCACTGTGGCCGATGCATTTCAGACATTCGTTGCCTGGCCCAGAGACCTCATTCGATTTATGCCCGAACCTCATGTAATAATTTCATTTCATTATATTATTTTTATTTATATTTATATATTACATATAATTTAATACAAATGTTCTTTATCTTGTAGAAACCTTTTCGGGCACCAAGTCCGGAGAAGAAGCGTGAGGTTCCAATTGACAATCCTATAGCTTCATTAGGTCTCATTCCTAGTCAGATTGGTAATGAACCTTTTTCAGTTCCGTGGGATGATACATTTTTTCAAATAAAAAATGAACTGCCACTGATGATGTACAACACAAATTTATTAGAATTTATATCTGGGAATCAGGAGCTCAATATAAGTATAATTCAATTTTTTATGATGTAAGTATCTTTACCTATTATTCAATTTACTTTATGTTAAATTATTATTGATTATGCTTTAACTAAAAACTTGTAGGTTTTTGCATATAGTCTATATCACTGAGGGGAAGGAAAATATGTATGGATTCTTAGATCCTGCATATACTAATCCCGTTGGACCAAAGTCATCTGAGACTCAAGCATACATCACTAACACCTTGGAAAAAGAGGGAAAACAAATTTATTTATGCCCTTATATTAATGAGTAAGTTTAATTATATGTCATCAATTATTACTATTTCATGTTTTAAATATTTACTAATATTTATTAACTCTTTTCATGGATGATATAAGCATCATTGGCAGTTACTTGTCTTATCAATGGTTGATAAGACTGTTGTGTGGTTTTGTTCCCTACACAAGAAGATTCCCACAAAATTTAAGGATATCATTGATACGTAAGTACATTATAAACTTAACTTTATGTTACTAATTAACCATCTACTAACGAGGTTTTTTGTATTAACTAGTTCATGGCGTGGATATAACATTCTAAAAGGTCGATCCAATTCAAATAATTTGAACTGGATGAGAATAAAGGTTTGTAATTTTTTTTCTTTCTCTATTATCATTGTTTATCAATATACTAACATATTACTTTTTATTGAATTATAGTGTAATAAACAACCAGGAAGGTATGAGTGTGGCTATTACATTATGCAATGGATGATTACCATTATAAGACTAGGTGTTAAAACTAGTTGGAAAGAGGTAATAACATGATATGTTAAATCATTTTTATAATTCTTGAACATATATATATATATATATATATATATATATATATATCTAAAAACTAATTTATGTCAACTATATTTTGCAATGCAGTTATTCACGGACGAAACACCAATGAATTCGAAGGCATTTCATATGTCAGAGATTCTTGGTCCACATATTTCATAAATTTTTATAACTCTACCATAGTTAATCAATAGTGTAGGTTTTATTATGTTTGATTACTTGTAAATGTACATTTTGATTCTCTCAATTTATCTCTATATTTCTGTATTTGTCTGGCTGGGTTTGATCATTATGCAGGTTAATTTATATGGTTTAGGGACAATACAAATTGCACTTTAAAAAAAAACACTATTTACAAATGCGGTTATTTACCAAAGCCGCATTTGTAAATCCAAAAACAAGATTTACAAATGCGGCTTTGGTAAATAACCGCATTTGTAAATGTGATTTACGAATGCGGCTATTACCAGAGCCGCATTCGTAAATCTTAAACCCCTAAAACCCTCAGCTCATTCAGAAGAATATACAAATGCGGGTATTTTAAATAACTGCATTCGTAAATCGCATTTACAAATGCGGCTTGATCCTGCCGGTTGACTCGAGTTCAAGAGTCTTGCCACATCAAAGGTATCCTCTCTCGATCAGCTTTGCACCACGTTAGCTTCTATCCTTCAAGCCTCAATTCCTCACAAGAACCTGAAAGAAACAGAGTGGCGCCGCTGCCGCCGATCGCGCTCCGACGCTCAAGTCAGTGACGGAATCATCAAATACTAAGAGAGAAAAGCTAAACTCAAGGAACCGTGCAAATGCTCTCTCAGCGTACTCAAGTATTCTCAAAAGCGTAAAGAAGTGTTCTAAACGCGCGTACCTCAGAAGTTCGTTAGAGTTCCTTAAATACCTGAGCACTTTCTCTCTCCTGACGGTTACACCTCCGGACACATGGCTCGCATCCAGCTGTACACGTGTCACCATCTGGAGCCACCTTCTACTTGAGCGTCACCTCTACTCTTCAAGCTATTCGACTAAGTTATCCATGCAAGGAGTAACTCGGTGCATAGCTTCCTTGGAGCGCGATCTCTTCTAAGTGGCGAGTACGGGGTGTCACCATGCACACCTTCTCTGTGGTCTCGCCTGCCGCTATCACGATCTGCTTCACTTGCACATCATGCATGTTCTGGTAAACTGTTCCCTTGCCTCGACCTCTGGCTGGGAAATGATCATCTGACAACCTCATCCTTCGTGCTCGTACTTCATGAAAGCTTTAAGCAAGCCTTCTTGATCTTTCGGCAATGTGCCCCTTTCGGCAGTCTCTAACCACTTGGTCGCCTAAAACTCACATACGCCGACCATGACGCGAGCCTGGTGACCGCCGGTTATACACACCAGAGATCGGAGAACGCCAAGCTAACAATTGGCGACTACACAAACTTCCCGATGTGCTTCCCTTCTGTCAACCAAGTGTTCCGCTCAACACGCCTATATTATCGCTTGCTGCCACGTCATCACTTCCGACTACCGATCGGTACACAAGCCCCCCAGTCTTAAGCTGAGACTTGACCAGCGAAAAGACTAAGAGGTCACGTCATCGTCGATCTACGTGGCACTGGTGCAGATTTCCGTACGTCCGTACCCTCTGCTTTTCTGACGCTCCACCAACCTCTTTTTCCATCACTCGACACGTGGCTTCATCAACGGTCGTCTTCAACAGTCGTTTGCGCTTCCGAAAACGTTCGAAAAACCCTTAAACCCTTTGCGCTTCCACTGTTCCATCATCTTTCTTCACTCTCAAGCGTTCTAAGTATTTTCTCTGCGAACCACGAAGCTTCTCGTCTCTCTCAATCTCCAACTTTCTTCCACGCTCATCCGATTACAAAAAGGTAACCCTTTTACTCCTTCTATGGATATTTGCTGCATTTTAATTGGTTTGCATCATCCATTATCTGTCTGAAGCATACGTTGTGGGTTGTTTTCTCTTTTTCTCCTTTTCTCGTAACTTAGGGCTTTGTCCTTCATAACGTTGATCCCAGCGAACCCTTATTCGTTCGCTTTGTCTTCTTCGTCCTCAATTGAGTCGTTCTCTGTATCGTCATTTCATCCCTTTCTCTTTCCTTTGCAGTTCCTGCGATGGCTCACACGAAGTCCACCGCGAACCCTCCTCCTTCATCGTGAAACCCTCCACCCCAAGCGCGTAGGGTTGCCCCTGGGGCAAATCCTCCACCAGCGCGCAATCCATCACGAGCCTCTGGTGCTCCTTCTAATCAGGCTAAGAGGCCTAACTCTTCTCACGCCAAACCCACTCAGGCAACTCCGCCAGTCGCCAGAGGAGCCTCCCTACCTCCATAAGACTACAAGGAACTCTACCCTTGGGCCACCCTAACCTTGCTAAAAGAGACTTCTTCGATAAACACCGAGTTGGGCGTGCACCGACTGCGGAAAGGAGACCAATCCGACCTCTCCTTCCACAAAGAGCACAACAGCAAAATGACCGTGCTGCCCTGCCTCCCCGGGGAACCGATCTGTGCGGATAATAAGGGGAACAACGGCGAGTTGTTCTGCTTTATCTACACGACATTCTTCAAGAAAGTGAAGCTTAGGCTTCCTTTTACCCGCTTCGAGAGAGAGCAGCTAACCGAGCTCGATATCGCCCCCGCCCAGCTTCATCCCAACAGCTGGGTGTTTATAAGGGCGTTCCAAATCATCTGCGCACACCTGGGGCTGCCGGCTTCAGTGGATGTTTTTCTTTTTCTATTCGAGGCCAAGAATCCCAGAGATCGCCTCTGGATTAGCTTGAACGGAATTGCTGGGAGGTCAATCCTCTCAATCTTCCAACAATCTTACAAAGACTGGAAGAGGAAGTTCGTCAAGGTGTGTCAAAACGACCAAGACCCTTCCCTGCTCGACGGCTTCCCCTTGTACTGGGTACACAAGGGGAACAAAGACTCCAAGGAATGCTTCAGGAGGCCAAGGAGTCCTGACAATATGGGGGAGTTAGACAAAGATCTCTGCCTCTTCTGGAAGAGTGTGGCCACCGCCAACATCACCTTCCCAACTGCCTCAATCATCTCCTTCGAGTTCCTCGAGGGCCAACTCGAAGCTCATATAGGTTAGCTCCTACCTCAACACCAAGTCTCCCCCTTCGCGTCAAAACTAACTCTGAATCTTTACCACTCCGTTTTGGCATTCCGTTATTTATCCATGTGCTGCTTGTGTTACTTCTGCATGAATATACTTGCATCTTTTGCTCCTGTTTTGGTTGCTCATTTGTTCTTCATCTTGCGCAGATAATATGTTGGGCAAAGGGAAACTGGCTGAGCTGAGGGCGATCGTCCGGTCTCATAAGCTAGCGGCGGGCTCCCAAACCGTGCCCAACTCGGTGGTGGAGATCGCCGCCGCTCAAGGCAATACCCCTCCCCGAGGTGCAACCTCTTCCGGGGTACTACCCGCCCCTCAAAGGAAAAAGATGATTTTGAGGAAACCAAAAAGGAAAGCTCTTCAAGTGGTGCAGGAGGAAGAAGAGGATGATGAGGCGACTGAGGATGGCCTCGTCACCAAGAGAACAAGGGCGGCTCCCTCTTCACCACCAGCACTCCCAATACCAACACCGCCCTCACCTCCAGCTCCAACACAACCAGTCCAAGCAACACCCTTGGCTGTCGCACCCCCCGTGGTTGAAAGCAGCGACCCTAACTTCATAGAGAACCCTCCAAGCGCCTCCACACCGTTCGTATTTGCTGGAGAGGGTCCTCCTTCTACCACGTCCATTGTTGGGGCCGCACCAGGAGGAGATGAGGGCGCCCATAACTCGCCGATTTTGATAACAGAGTCTCCGACCTCACCACCACGCCAAGAAGCCCCTCTTGCTCTTCAAATTCAAGAGGGTGGTGGTGAAAGTCAGCACCAAACTCCTCCAGCACCTCCACCAGCAACAACCTCAAGCCTCCCACCCTCCATCGAAGAGATCACAGCTAAACTGAAGATGATGGCGGAGGATCTCCCCCCAATTGTATCGAAAGCCGTGAAGGACTCCCTCAAGAAGCTCCAAGAGGAGAACTCAGCGCTAAAAAAGTCAAACCTGATGATAAGGGCTGAGGCTGAAAAACTTTCTTGCAACCTGATGATGATGGAGTTGGACCATTCAAGGCTGGAGGACGCCATGGATGCTGAGCTAAGGGGCGTGCGCAAGGAGGCCTCTGACCTGCGCCAAAAACTGCACCTCCAAGCCCAAGAGAAGATCGAGTTGGAGAGCAAGCTTGTACCTTACAGGCTCAATGATGGCATTTCATGAAGGTCTTCTAGAATCATGTAAGAAAAAGTGGTGCGAAAGCTATGAAGGTGTGTGAGCAAGATCCTCCTAAGAGTGGTGTTGATATTGAAGGTGCATGATGTGTATGAAGCTAGGGAGGTTCGGCCAACCCAAGGAGAGGTGAAGGAGATGAAGTTTAGAGCCTAGAATTCTAGGGAGAAGCAAAGCTTGGCACAAAATGGCAGCATAACTTTACTCACAATAAACATGCAAATACAAGGTGTAGGCCTCCCTATTTATAAGCTACTTGGCCGTAAGTTTTAAGCTAATGCCTAATGAAATGAAAACCAAATTAAATGCAATTCACAAAGCCATGTGCCATGTGCTCATGACCGGCCACACCTAGAGAGTTTCTAGAATGTTTCACTCAAATATGCTTTCTACACTACTCTAATTACTAAGCACCCCTAATGGGCCTTTATGCAACATGTACAAAGCTTTCTCTCTTCCATCCGTGGCTTCATTCAATTGGGCTTGAATATGCTTAGCCATTGACCTTGTGATAGGTCTTAGACGGTCTAGGTCTCCTCCTAGACGCTCCATGGGTAGCCTTTCCTTTTCACGTCCTAGACGCTCCATCCTTCTAGCTAGACGCTCATCATGGTCTAGACGCTCTTCATGGTCTAGTGTTGGGCTTTGGCTTTCATGGTTAGATGTGCTTGGCCCTCTTCCATCATCCCCTCCCCCTTGGAAAGGATTTTTCCTCAAATCCAGCTCGTCATCATCATTGTTACCTACAAATGGAGAAAGGCCAATTACATTAAAAGTGTCATGTACTCCATATTCAAGAGGTAGGTCCAATTTATATGCATTGTTATTGACTCGCTTGAGGACTTGAAAGGGTCCATCACCTCGGGGACTTAGTTTGGACTTCCTTTGAGTTGGAAATCTATCTTTGCGAAGGTGAAGCCAAACTAAGTCTCCTTCCTCAAAAATTATTTCTCTCTTCCCTTTATTGTTGTATTTTGTGTACTTCTCATTTTGGTGTTGTATTTGGAGTTTAATCTTCTCATGCATTTTCTTTACAAAGTCAGCTTTGATGACTCCTTCCTTATGCACAAAATCTTGTGGATTAGGAAGAGGTATCAAATCCATGGGTGTGAGAGGATTAAAACCATATACTACTTCAAAAGGAGAAGCATTAGTAGTCTTGTGAACTACTCGATTGTAAGCAAATTCAATGTGGGGAAGATACTCATCCCAAGATTTGTGGTTGCCCTTCATGATAGCCCTAAGCATAGTTCCAAGAGATCTATTGACTACTTCGGTTTGCCCATCCGTTTGAGGATGACAAGAAGTTGAAAATTGTAGTCTTGTTCCAAGTTTACCCCCAAAGAGTTTTCCAAAAGTGGCTTATAAACTTGGGATCTCTATCGGACACTATACTTCTAAGGAGACCATGGAGTCTCACCACTTCTCTAAAGAAGAGTTTAGAAATATTTTGAGCATCATCTACCTTGTGGCATGGAATAAAATGGGACATTTTGCTAAAACGGTCCACTACCACAAAGATAGAGTCATGGCCTCTTGCAGTCCTAGGAAGTCCTAAAATGAAATCCATGCTAATGTCTTCCCAAGGAGCATTTGCAATCGGCAAAGGGGTGTAGAGTCCATGCGGCATTGTTCTAGACTTTGCTTTTAAACATGAGATGCATCTAGAACAATGTCGTTGGACATCTTTCCTCATGTGTGGCCAACAAAATTTTGCTTTTAAAAGATCTAGAGTCTTATCAACTCCAAAATGGCCCATGAGTCCCCTCTCATGTGATTCTTTGACAAGGAGTTTCCTATGGTTTCCTATGTGTTCCTTGTGGAATGCAAAGTTTTCCCTCTTTAAAAAGATATCCCTCGGACACATAGTAACCTCCTTGCGCTCTATGTAGACATTGGGCATAGATGGAGGAGAGTTCTTGATCTTCTTGGTAAAGTTCTCTTATGTGGTCAAATCCAAGAATTTGAGCACCCAATTTTGAAAAGAGTGTATGCTGTCTTGAAAGAGCATCGGCCACTATATTGGTGCTTCCTTTCTTGTATTTGATTACATAAGGAAATTGTTCAAGAAATTCCATCCATTTAGCATGTCTCTTGTTGAGCTTGTGTTGGCCCTTTAAATATTTTAAAGACTCGTGATCACTATGGATGACAAATTCTTTGGACACAAGGTAGTGTTCCCAAGTCTTAAGGGCTCGCACAAAAGCATAGAGCTCTTTGTCATAGGTGGGGTAGTTGAGGGTGGCACCATGGAGTTTTTCACTAAAATAAGCAATGGGGTGTCCACCTTGCAACAAAACCGCACCTATGCCTACCCCCGATGCATCACACTTGATCCGGTCGGTCATCGGTGGTTGATGTCGTCAGCAGAAGACAATCACGTGGACCACTCGTAGGGTGACACGTGGACCGGGTGACACGTGGACCGGGTGACAGAGAGATCAGGGAGCAGATCATCCAAAGAGGTGATCGGTGGTCAGTAGTCAAGTGGCCACCGACAGACCAGTTGGCAGAGAAGTCAGGGGACAGATCACCCAGAACGGTGATCGGTGGCCAGTAACCAAGCGGTCATCGACAGATCAGTTCCCAGATGAACACCTGGGGGTAGAACGCGAGAAGCAATAGAGCACCGATCAGTCATCGGATGCATGGTCATCGGGGGCTCGTGTTACACGCAATTAAGCTGGGGCTGAGGTTCCCAGCGAGAGCGTTACGCACGGACCTCGCATGAACATGTCTCAGAGAATCGTGCATGAGAGTGGCCTGAGGGGGGCTAGTAAACCGGTCAGTGATTGGTGACTCCCTCAACCCATTACGTGCATGACATCGCGAAGGGGGAATCGTTCGCACAGAGAGCAATGCCTGGTGAGTGTGCTTAGACCAGCCACACCTGGCGTTCTCCTGAGAGTATGCGATTTACCTAGATGAAGGGAATGCGCTAAGTTACTCCGCCAGGGGATAACTTAGACACGCAGTGAGAAGCGCTAGAGCCTTCAAGTAATGACACGTGTGTGGTTAGTTGCATGCCTCCACGTGTCATCATCTGAGAGGGACGCGGTCCAGACAAAGGTGCACTCCGTGCCGCCGAAGGTACAGACAATCGCAGACACGCGCAGACACTCACGTTCTACTGATTCTGGAGGTACGTTGCCACATAAAAGCACAATAGGGTTCTGACACATGCCAGAGAGGAATAACAGAATTCTGTTAGGCGCAGGTACAGAGGGAGGCATAAAAGAGAATTAGAGTGAGATTCAGAGGAGGGTTTTTTGACACGCTGTTTTTACACATTGTTTTTCTAGTGATTCTGTGATCTGACTTGAGCGTCGGAGCGCCACCGGCCGCAGAGGCGCCACTGTGTGTTTTTCAGGTTCTCAGAGAGGCTATCTGTGGAGCGGACTTGGAGGGCACGTGGTGTCAAGCTGGTGAGGAAGATCGTGACGAGGCAACGCTCTTGCGCTAAGTCAACCGGTAGGATCATTTGGCGCCTACCGTGGGGCACGTATAAAACGTGATTCCCAACCATAGTTTGTGTTGGTGGTGCTTCGAGTGTTTTCTGTTCAGCTGCTCGCTATCTCAGTCGACTCCTGGAGTTTTCACGGTTTGTTTGGAGTTCTTTGAGCTGCTGAGTTTGCTGAGGAAGGATGAGGACAACGCGCTCCAGTTCAGTTGCGCCATCAACTGACGAAGATGCTGTGTCCATGACGCAAGTGATGGACATGATGAGGACGCTGCAGGAGAACGTGGCTGCATCGCGTTCTGAGCAGGAAAGGATGCACGAGGCGCTGGTGGCCTCGCAGGCAAGGAACGAAGAGCTCAACAGGATCAACGAAGAGCTGCGCAAAGCCCTTCAGGAGCGGGAGGAGCGTGCGGCAGGGGACAGATCTGCACCCCCATCCCCGCCACGCAGCTTTCCTATGCCATTTTCCCAAGAGATCATGGACTCAGTAGTCCCGGCTAGCACTGTGGCAGTGAAAGCGTCTTTCACTGGGGTAGAGGACCCTGAAGCCCATCTCATGGCGTTTCATACTCAGATGATGCTCTCAGGGGGCTCAGACGCGGTGTATTGTAAGGTGTTCATGAGCACCTTGAGCGGAACGGCGTTGGACTGGTTCGTCAGTATACCCACTGGCCATATTACCACGTTCCAACAATTTTCCAAGATGTTTGTTGAGCAGTACATAGTGAACAAGGCGCCAACTCTGGTGTCTTACGACTTGTTTGATATAAGGCAGTACCAAGGGGAGTCCTTGAAGGATTTCCTGAACAGGTTCGGGGCTCGGATAGTCCGTTTGCCAGGAAAGGACGAGGAGATGTTGGTGCACACCTTCAAAAAGGGCGTATTGCCTGGGCCCTTTAGTGAGTCGCTCATCAGAAGCCACCCCGCCACGTTCGCCGAAATCCGGCGACGTGCTGTGGCTCACATCGCCGCCGAGAGCGAAGTCACCGAGAAGAGAGGAAATGTGGCCCCAGCTAAACCGCGCACCCAAGCAAGGGTACAGCCTCAGAGGGTAATGGAGGCGGCGGCGGGAAAGAGGGATCAAAGGACGCGTCATCCTTACGACCCTAAGAAAAATAAGAGCAAAGGACCAGGGCGCCCCAGGGAGAGTGATCGCCCCCCGAGGTATGAGTTTGTGATGGGTTTGGCTGATTTGATCGCCATCCCAAACATAGCTGCCAGGCTCAAAGTGCCTGAGAAAACGGCGGAGAAGATTTTGGGGCCAAAACCAGAGGCATGGTGCGAGTTCCACAAGAGTTTTGGCCACTCTATCAATTCGTGTTTGGCTCTGGGGCACCAGCTCGCCGAGCTGGTCAAATGTGGTTTCCTGAAGGATTACTTGCTAGAGAAGCGAGCGGACCAAGCATCAGGGTCTCAACCGGCGAGCAGCGGAGGGCAACAGCACGAGGTGCCTATTCACGGCGAGTTCCACACCATAGTCGGCGGATTCTCCGGCGGGGGGTGCACAGCGTCGCAACGAAAGAGGTACTTTGAGGAAGGAAGCTTAGAAGCGGCGATCTGGTGATGAGGAGGGCCCATCAGTATGAGATGCAGAACAAGTTATCGTCCAAGTGGACGGGACCGTTCAGCAAAAACGAGGCGCTCGGGAGTGGCGCCTACCGCTTGGAGACGTTATAAGGAGGGGCGATTCCTCGCACTTGGAACGCCACACATCTCGAGTCGTATTACAGTTAAAGCCTTGTAAGTAAAGACGAATATGAAGAGATTTGAATAGTTTCAGTTAAAGCAGTTTTTCAAGGGGCACTCGTTAAGAAGTAGTTTCAGTTAAAACAATTTTATCAAAGTTTCCAAGTTATTTAAGTTCGCATGCTTATCGTTTTAAGTTTTCAGAAAAAGGACCCTATCGCTTTATAAGATTTAAGGCAACGGTTTGAAGATTATGGCATGCATTCAGTACAAGGTTTTAAAGCATAAGTTTTAAGACCTCATCGCCACCTGGCGATCGGAGGCATTAGTATAAAGTTTTAAGACCTCATCGCCACCTGGCGATCGGAGGAAAACAAGTATAAGTTTTTAAGTCCTCATCGCCACCTGGCGATCGCAGGCACGAGCATAAAGTTTTAAGTCCTCATCGCCATCTGGCGATTGGAGGCACAAGCACAAAGTTTTAAACCCTCATCGCCACCTGGCAACCGGAGGTGAAAGTTAAAGCTTTAAAGTCCCCATCGTCTTTCGGCGATCGGAGGCACCAGCAATGATTAAAGACCTCAACGCCCTCGCGCGTCTTGAGGCGAGAAAGAGATAAAAGTCCTCCTCGACTTTGTGCGAGTGCAGGCGAGAACAGATTAAAAGTCCTCAGTGCGTCCAGGGAAGAGGAGATGTAACCCCTGGGCAAAGTAGAGGCACCAGATAAAGTTCTCCTCGCCCTTGAGCGAGTGCAGGCGAGAAAGAGAAGTCCTCCTCACCCTTGAGCTAGTGCAGGCGAGAACAGATTAAGAAGTCCTACTCGCCTAGAGCGAGTATAGGCGAGAGTTCAGAACAAGATAACAGTTAAAATCCGGGCGCCTAGTCCTTGAGCAGGGGTCAAGGGATTCCTTCGGGACGCCCCCTCCTCAAGTATGAATAGCTAGCCCCGGTACGAGAACAGATTAAAAGTCCTCAGTGCATCCAGGGGAAGAGGAGATGTAACCCCTGGGCAAGTTGAGGCACCAGAGAAAGTCCTTCTCACCCTCGAGTGAGTTCAGGCCAGAATAATTTGCAAGTCCTCAGTGCATCCAGGGGAAGAGGAGATGTAACCCCTGGGCAAGTTGAGGCACCAGAGAAAGTCCTTCTCACCCTCGAGTGAGTTCGGGCAAGAACAGATTACAAGACCTCTTTGCTTAAGCGAATTGAGGCAAGTTCAAAAGTCCTCAGTGCATCCAGGGGAAGAGGAGATGTAACCCCTGGGCAAGTGGAGGCACCAGAGAAAGTCCTTCTCACCCTCGAGTGAGTTCAGGCAAGATAAAGTCCTTCTCACCCTCGAGTGAGTTCAGGCAAGATAAAGTCCTTCTCACCGAGTGAGTTCAGGCAAGGTGAGCTGAAAGGTCAGGGGTGTTTGTGACCTTAAGTGGAGGGAAGGGAAGGAAAATGCCTTTCCCCCTTTAAGTGTAACATCAATATTGACCCAGTAAGACCAGATCATTGTTCTGAAACTCAGGGAGGTAGAGAAGGATCCGAAAGGCGCCTCTACCCCCAGATGAGGGAACAATGATCAGGTCATGAAAAGAAGAAAGATAACATCGCCAGAACCTTATGGCGTGAAAGTTGAGACAGTGAAGGGGTTGTGCGACGAGTACCAGATCAGAGGAGTTCCGGGCGATGACAGAAGTAGGGAATGAGGTAAACTGTATTTTTGATGGAAGAGGCCCAAGCACAAGCCCACATGCAAGCCCACCAAAGGGTAGATTTGGGCCAACCATAGAGTTATGGCCAAGAGGATCCAAGAAGACGTTCTTTTACATGTTCAAATGCCATAAACTCTAGTGTAGAGTAGACTTTAATTTCTTGTCAAAATTAGCATAGGAACTTTATTTGTAATTTTCTTAGAATTAATTTTGGCACCTAAAACACCAACCTAGGTAAACTTAGAGTTTCTAAAAAAACCTCTAAATTTACCAAGGCCGGTCTAGAAAGCCCATGGAGGGGGTGAGCATAAAAACTAGACACACCCCTCCCCATGTGCTCATTTGTGCACCCATGTGCCATGTGCACCCATGTGCTTCACATTTACATTTCATTTGGCTAGCATTAGGGTTGCATTATGGTCCTCCTTAGCCTATAAAAGGAGGAGCCTACACCTTGTATTTTCAAGTTTATTGTGAGTAAAGTTATGCTGCCATTTTGTGCCAAGCTTTGCTTCTCCCTAGAATTCTAGGCTCTAAACTTCATCTCCTTCACCTCTCCTTGGGTTGGCCGTACCTCCCTAGCTTCATACATATCATGCACCTTCAAGATCAACACCACTCTTAGGAGGATCTTGCTCACACACCTTCATAGCTTCCGCACCACTTTTTCTTACATGATTCAAGAAGACCTTCATGAAATGTCATCATTTGGTATCATGAGCTATGGTTCTTCAAGATGAGTTGCTTTTGGTCTTTCATTTTTAGTTCTTCTTTACTTTCATGTTGTTCATCTTATTTTCCATAATTGTCTTGCTGTTTTTACATTTTAATTTGTTTGGTGTGCTTTGTGGAAGATCCAACCGAAGCACTCTTGTTCAATTGATCTTGAACAAGTTCTTGTGCAATTTGTGATAGGATTCCATACACCTTTGAGTTGCTATTTTTCTTTTAGGATTTTGAGTCTTTATTGCTTTCATTATTTGGTTCATATTATGCTTTGAGTCTTTAATTTTCTGAATCTATACATGTTTTGTCAAGTCATGTTCATCCATATTGTCAACAATTCATAGTAGTCCTTTTATTTGGCTTGATTGTTTCTTGATTTTGGGTCTCTTTAATTGCTTGAATCTGCTGTTCTTTGCTCTTTTGGTGCCTTTTTAATAATAGTTTGAGTTCATATTGTGTTTAGATCCTACACAATTCTATTTCACAAATTTCCATTGTGTCTAAACTTTGGTATCTTGCTGTTTTTTGTTTCCAGTTTTCAGAATCCCCTGTTTCAGATTTTCTGTGCTGACTGTTTTGATCCAGAAAAATAATTTCACTCATAGGAAAATTTTGATTCTCTGGAATTTGCAAGTTTGAAGTGTTATAGAAAGGAAAAAAAAAAGAATTAGTCCAAAAGAAGCAACAGAAAAAAAATGATAAATCTTTTAAAATCAGTGTGCAAATCTGAGGCGCTACAGCTGGCGTAACTGAACACCAAAATTGAAAAATTTATTAAAACAAATTGGTGCATGCGTTTTGAGTGATTCCAAAGCCAGGATTTAGCTAAGATCTTGAATATATTGCATATCAAATTTCAGAATCATATCTTAAAAACACAGCTCAGCATAAATTGGGGAAAAACACGTTTCTGGCCCACAACATTTTCCAGTGGTGCTGTTTTTTTTTATTTGGTCATCTAAATCTAGTGCCATTCTTAGGATTCTTTTGTGTGCCTACCTTTATTTTGGTACCTTTTATTTGCTTGCTTAATATTTCTTGAACCTCTTTCTAGTTGTCATAATCTAACTCCTTTTGGTGGTACTGTTTTATTCAATTAAATTGTTTCTTGCTTTTGTTCTTTGACCTCTAATTTGGGTGCTGAAATTTATTCTCCTTTGGTGCTTATGTGAATGGAAACTTGACTTGGTTAAGGTTTAGCCCTTTGATAGGTGCTGGAAATTGGAGAATCAAGACCTTCATTCTAAGGGGAAGACAAAGACAAAGCCGAAGCAAACTTTCTCAAAACACTACACACATTTGGAGGGCTAACAAGCAAAGACAACAAGGAAGTGCACTTAGCAAAAAGAGGATCAACAAAGGGAGTTTTCTTAATTTCCTTACAACTTAATTTTTGTTAATTACCTCTTAATTACGTTTTAGACGGTGAGTGTGTCTTCAAGGGCTCAAAGTATCCAAGAAGCCTCACCTAGGGCCGACTAGTATAGAATTCTTAATTAGCAATTGTTAATTGTTTGTAATTGCCTTTTCTTTTGCTTAGTTAGTGACGCTTTGCATGGTTATTTTGTTAAGTTTGTGTTAAACCGACTAGCTTTGTTGATTAGTAGCTTGCATTGTTTTCTTTCTTTGAAAATTTGATTTCTCAACTTAATTGTGTTCTAAGTGGTTTACTAAGAGAAAGTTTTGTGTGAAGACATTGAGGGATAGTTTTTGGCTAAGGCAAAGGCTTGGTATTTAAGTAGTCCTTTGTGACTCACCTCCCTTACCTCGAAAACTACCTTCTTTGACTTTCCTAAGTTTTCTCAAGGTAAAATACTTGTATACACAAAGCTTTAGCCATGTCTTCTTCTTCTCATTCTACAAAGTCTATTGGAAGTGAATTAAAATCTTTAAAAACTCTTTTGAAAGAAGTTTCACAAACTGTGCAATCAATTGCTTATAGACAATTGGAGAGTGAGACTAAACTTAATTTTTTGACTAAAGCAAAGGATGAGAAGTCTCACATTCTAAAAAAATTACCTTCTCATGCATATATCTCTAAAGATCATGATTCTTTTGGGGAGGGAAGCATTAGAGTAAATGATTATTATCAAGCACCCCCTAGAAGACATAGAAGAGATAGAAAAGAACAAGAAAACCCAAGAGGGGTTAGGGTAGACCAACCCCATTTCCATGGAAAAGAAAATATAGAAGCTTGCGTAGATTGGGAAATGAGGGTAGAAAAATTGTTTGCTTCCCATAAAGAAAGAAAGGAAAGAAAAACACAAAAGAAGAGAGGGGAAGTCGAAAGGGAAGCTAAAGAAAAAGAAGAAAAAGAAAAGCATGAGAAGACCCTTGAAGAACAAAAGGCGTGGGAGAAGAGTGTTCCTTCCCACAAGGTCATTCAACAAGACCAAAGATTTAAAAATACCTTTGAAAATATGTGTCTTGTTGAACAACCTCAAAGCCTTGCCTTTTGTAAAGGAACACTTGCAAGCCTAAGTGAAAAAGAAGAGTCTTTAAAAGAAGCTTGCATAGATAAAAATGAAATAGATTATTTCTCATATGTGCTAGGATATCACCAAGTGAATGTCAAGTTTTTTATAAGCATCTACAAAAACAATTTTTTATGTGAAGTAGTGCCTAAAGAAACTTGTCATGTCTTATTGAGACAACCATTGCAAAGTGTACAAATCCTTATAAACAATGGTTGTCACAACGAGACTATCCTTACACATAAGAGAAAAAGTCTTCATGAAGGAGAACTCATGGGACAAATTAGAGTTGATAAAACTCTAGAGCTTTTAAAAGGAAAACTTTTGTCCCCCATGAGAAAAGAAGTTCAAAGACATTACCTTAGGTACAATTCTTGTTTTCAAACTACGCCCAAGGCAATGTCTCATAAACTCTATACTCCTTCACCTTTTGCAAATGATCCTTGGGAAGATATAAATTTCATATTAAAACTCCCTAGGACAACAAAAGGTTGTGATTCAATCTTCATGGTTATGGATAAACTCTTCTCTAGAGAAGTGATACATCTTCATGGTTTATCTTCAAGCATAGTGTTGAATAGAGTTCCAAATTTCGCAAACCATGATTTGAGGATTTCCTTTGGAAAACTTGCAACTAAATTGCACACTTTAAATTCTTATCATCCGCAAACGCATGGTCAAAATATATTTGAAAATCTAGCTCTTTCTACTATGCCTAGAATAATCATGAAGTGCACACACAACTCTAGAGGTGAGCAAACATACCATAAAGTAGTTCACAAAACTACTTATATTTCTACTTTTAAAGTTATGTGTGGGTTCAATCATCTTTCTCCTTTTAAGTTGTTACCATCTTCTATAGGATTTATGCCTAAAGAGAAAGTAACCACAAATGAACATTTTAAAATACATAAGATGATTAGAGACCACACACAACCATTAAAAGAGAAACTTTGTCCAAGGTTTCCAAAACCAAAAGAAAAGCAAAAATGGCAACCTAGTAATATTAATTTGCAAACTAACACCTATGCCTTATTTGATTATTTCTATAGGTGGACGTTTTATCCAGGAGGACAAGCTTTGGCGAAGCAAAAGGTTGCTATCCGAGATCAAGTATGTAGATCTGAGGATAGATCTTCTCAAGAAGGAGGAGATGATGGACACCATCCAGCCACAACCATCCCTTAGCCATGAAGAAGAAGAAGCAATGGATTTGAGGACAAATCCTTTTCAAGAGGGAGGGGATGATGGAAGAGGCCCAAGCACAAGCCCACATGCAAGCCCACCAAAGGGTAGATTTGGGCCAACCATAGAGTTATGGCCAAGAGGATCCAAGAAGACGTTCTTTTACATGTTCAAATGCCATAAACTCTAGTGTAGAGTAGACTTTAATTTCTTGTCAAAATTAGCATAGGAACTTTATTTGTAATTTTCTTAGAATTAATTTTGGCACCTAAAACACCAACCTAGGTAAACTTAGAGTTTCTAAAAAAACCTCTAAATTTACCAAGGCCGGTCTAGAAAGCCCATGGAGGGGGTGAGCATAAAAACTAGACACACCCCTCCCCATGTGCTCATTTGTGCACCCATGTGCCATGTGCACCCATGTGCTTCACATTTACATTTCATTTGGCTAGCATTAGGGTTGCATTATGGTCCTCCTTAGCCTATAAAAGGAGGAGCCTACACCTTGTATTTTCAAGTTTATAGTGAGTAAAGTTATGCTGCCCTTTTGTGCCAAGCTTTGCTTCTCCCTAGAATTCTAGGCTCTAAACTTCATCTCCTTCACCTCTCCTTGGGTTGGCCGAACCTCCCTAGCTTCATACATATCATGCACCTTCAAGATCAACACCACTCTTAGGAGGATCTTGCTCACACACCTTCATAGCTTCCGCACCACTTTTTCTTACATGATTCAAGAAGACCTTCATGAAATGCCATCAATTTTAATACTAGTTTGAGTCAAAACCTGCTGCCTAGTAAGTGATTTTATGTTAAGGATTGTTGCCTTAAGTTCACCAGTTCTATTGAACGTCATCACCGAAGAATTGATAGTTGCTCAAGTTTACCTTGAGTTAACAATTTGCCAAGTTTGTTATAAGGTTAGACAACTTGCTCGAGTTAAAAGCGGTACATGGAGGGTCGAGTTCAAGTATTGCTGAGTTCACGCAGTTGAGCAAGTTTCGCCAAACAAGGCATCACCTCTGAAGATCGGTGTCCTCTATGCACTTAGCACTAGAGCGACAGACAAGCAAAGTGAAGTACAAAGAACAATGACTGATCAGTTTTGCCTTGTCGAAGGAAACTTTTCCAAACAAGTTCCTACACAACAAGCTAGTAGACAGGCTACGCCTTGTCAGTCATCCAGTACAAAGCAGTGCACAAGAGCTGTTAAGGACGAAGCTAAGGGAGTTGTTAGTCGCGATCAAAGTAGAGGCCAAGATCAAAGAAGGCAGATCGCGCTAAGCCTAAGTTGGTTAACATTTAGTCGTGTGCAAAGAGAAAGACAAAGTTTAAGAAAATGCGGAGAAAAAGATATGCGTCTGAAACTAGTACATATTAAGCGACAAAGTTTATACAAGTTCAAGTACAACAAATTGTGCAGAAGTGTAAAATTACAAAGAAAAAAGAGAGAAAGAGCTCAAGGAGGAGGGGTGAGCTTTCCATCTACCACTTCGTGATAAATGCTGCACTGTGAGAGGTCCAAATCTGGGAGAACGCATCAGATCTGCTCGAGCGCCAGCTCGAATCCTCAGTAAGGGCGTCAGCACCCACATTCATAAGATCGGCGTTCTCAGCCTCTAATTTTTGCTTTGAGGCCTCCGCAGCATTTTTCTCGGTGGTAAGGGCAGCAAGGGAAGAGGCAGCTTCTTCCAATTGGCCCTTTGCTTTAGACAGCTGGCCCACCACCTCCTCAAGTTTCTTCTCCCCAGTAGCGGCCGCTTCCCTGGTGGACTCGATGATGGAAGAGGCCCAAGCACAAGCCCACATGCAAGCCCACCAAAGGGTAGATTTGGGCCAACCATAGAGTTATGGCCAAGAGGATCCCAGAAGACGTTCTTTTACATGTTCAAATGCCATAAACTCTAGTGTAGAGTAGACTTTAATTTCTTGTCAAAATTAGCATAGGAACTTTATTTGTAATTTTCTTAGAATTAATTTTGGCACCTAAAACACCAACCTAGGTAAACTTAGAGTTTCTAAAAAAAACCTCTAAATTTACCAAGGCCGGTCTAGAAAGCCCATGGAGGGGGTGAGCATAAAAACTAGACACACCCCTCCCCATGTGCTCATTTGTGCACCAATGTGCCATGTGCACCCATGTGCTTCACATTTACATTTCATTTGGCTAGCATTAGGGTTGCATTATGGTCCTCCTTAGCCTATAAAAGGAGGAGCCTACACCTTGTATTTCAAGTTTATTGTGAGTAAAGTTATGCTGCCATTTTGTGCCAAACTTTGCTTCTCCCTAGAATCCTAGGCTCTAAACTTCAATTCCTTCATCTTTTCCCTTGGGCTGGCCGAACCACCCAATACCCACACTTAACATGCACCTACAAGATCAACACCACTCTTAGGAGGATCTTGCTCACCTCATCCATTGCTTCTGCCCCTTTACTCTACTTTGATTCAAGAAGAACTTCATGAAAATGCCATCACTCGAGCTCCCCCACTAGTTGTGAGTTCAGTTGGCGTAGGGAGGAGGTCTCGGCCCGCAGTTGCGCCACCTCGCAGTCCAGGGAGTTGACATCTTGCCCCATCAAGATCTCAGTCTTGATGGTCTCTTGGACTTGCGCGAAGTGCTCTCCCCTGGACTTTTCCACCATACCCCTCATCATGGCAATGGACCCTTGTGCAGCTTCGAAGTCACTTTGCAGTGACTCCTTGTCATGCTCAAGCTCTTTTACCCTCTTCTCCAGGGCTATTTGCTTGCGGTGCTGGGTGGAAAACTCCAAGGAAAGCACAATCTGCTTCGCCAGGTGCATGTCCACCTCCTCCCCGGTCCACTCGATAAGCTCCCGGCTGCGAATGAGCTGTCGAACCAGAGCAATGACTCGGCTGAAGTTCTCATTACTTGTTCCAGAGCCGCTTGGTCGAGAGCTGGCCCCACCACCTTCAGCGGTGGCAGCGGAGGTTGGCAGTGGTGGTGGCGACACGAGAGGTCCCGGGAGATTCCCCGAGCGAGCAGAATCACCCCCAGCAGGTGGAGTGGATTGACCAAGTGGTTGGCCTGCTGGGGAGGAGATGGCGATCGAGGAGTTGGGGATGGCAGTTGTTTGGGGGAGGGAGAGCATGTTGGCACTGGAGCAGGTTGAATAGAGAGGGGCGAGGGTGAACCTTCCTCTATCTCCACTACCTCAATCTCCCCGGGCTGAAGAGATGAAGCCCCCCCAACCGCTGGAAGTGTCCTCTTGCGGTGTATGAGAGGAGAGCCAGAGCTCTCCTCTTCGGTTGAGGGAGCAGCAGCAACAGCAGCAGCAGATGAAGGAAAGGCCTTCACCAGCTTCCTTCTTTTCCTTCCTGGCTCGGGGCCTTCAGCTGGCGCGACCGAGAGAGGAGGGGCTGCAATAGGATCGGTGGTGGAAGAAGAGGAGCCAGTCCCTTTGGCCCCCCGGAGTTTGGCAAGCTCCAGCAAAGCTTTCCTCCTATCCTTCCCTGACATCGTATGTACATCGAAGGGAAAAAGAAGAGTTAGATGGCCTAGTTATGCAAGTAAGTCAAAATGTATGCAAGCATGCATGAGAATGTGCAAGTATCCTAAGAGGTGAAAGAATAAGAGCTACCTATATATTTTTTCAGAGCCAACACATCAAACTCATGTTTGATGAGAAGTGCAGAGTTGTACTTGGCCCCCAGGAACAGCCTACATAGCTCGCGCTCGTAGGGGGCCATGGCTTCTAGATCCCGGGGTTTCTTGAACTCAACCACAGGAACCCAATAGAGGGGGTACCCCTCGAGCAATGTTGGACTTTGTGGGGTGGCAGATATCATGTAGAACCTGCCTTTCCAATCTTTGAAGGATTGCTGATACAGGCCCAAGAGCACCCGTCCAGCAACCCCATTCAGACTCACCCAGGACCTGTCCCCAGGGTTCTTCGCCTCGAAGAAGTAGAGGAACACGTCCACGGAGGCGTTATGCCCGAAGTAATTGCAGAGAATTTCAAATGCCCGGATGAAAGCCCAGGCATTTGGATGGAGTTGGCAGGGTGCAACGTTCAACTCCATCATCAACTCCTTCTCGAAAAAGGTGAAGGGCAGGCGTAGCTTCAACCTTTTGAAGATGGCAGAGTAGACGAAGACGAAAGGCACCCCATTGGTGGCCCTATCGTCCGCGCAGATGGGCATCCCTCGAGGAGGAATGCAGACGCGGATGTTGAAGTCGTTCTCCCGATCGATGGCGCAAGAGGGCTCATCCGGGTCGCTGCTCAGGAGGGATTTTAGGTGCCCTTGCGGCAGCAAGGTAGAGGTTTCAGCGAGCAACCCCAGGGGAGCCCAGTCATAGACCCTGGCGTTGTCGTGGTAGGAGGTTGCAACGGGTGGTGGTGGAGCTGGAGCACTTGCGGAAGGCTGTGCACCAGAAGACGAGGCGATGATTCGAGCGGTCTGTTTCAAGCGAGCCATTGATAGATAGCTGCAGTGGGGGAAAAGCGAAAAGTCAGAATGAATGGAAGGAGAGGGAATGATGAATAGTTCGGTGAAAAACAGAGGAAGGAAAGGAGAGAAAGGTCCAGGTGGAAAGAGGAAGAGGGAGAAGCAGATAGCAGAGTGAAGAGTGCGAAAACCCTAGCCTGGGTCGAGAAGAGGAAAAACGGAGAAGATGGATGCATGATGATGAAAGGGACGAATGCAATCGATGAAAATAACCTAAATGGACCAAGAAAAAAGAAAAACCATACCTTTGAATGATTGCAAAGGTTCTGAAGATAGAAAGCTGGAAGAAAGATGGAAGCGTAAGAGGGGATTCGCAGAGAGTCTAGGGGCTGATTGAAGAAGATGAAGAAACAGTAAAGGCGCGCGCCTATTTGAAAAGAAGGGAAGCGCTAGCGACACTCCACGCTGACCGTTGATGCGCCCACGTGTCGCGAGATTAAGGGAGGTAGTCGTAACGTTAAAGGGCAGCACGTGAGGTAGCACGTGACGTGGGCCCACTTGCCACGTGGACCAAGGTCGCGACCACTTAGTCTCTTCGCTGAGAACGAGTTCACAGCTCGAGACTGAGGGGCTTGTGATCCGGTCGGTCATCGGTGGTTGATGACGTCAGCAGAAGACAATCACGTGGACCACTCGTAGGGTAACACGTGGACCGGGTGACAGAGAGATCAGGGAGCAGATCATCCAAAGAGGTGATCGGTGGTCAGTAGTCAAGTGGCCACCGACAGACCAGTTGGCAGAGAAGTCAGGGGACAGATCACCCAGAACGGTGATCGGTGGCCAGTAACCAAGTGGTCATCGACAGATCAGTTCCCAGATGAACACCTGGAGGCAGAACGCGAGAAGCAATAGAGCACCGATCATTCATCGGATGCATGGTCATCGGGGGCTCGTGTTACACGCAGTTAAGCTGGGCCTGAGGTTCCCAGCGAGAGCGTTACGCACGGACCTCGCATGAACATGTCTCAGAGAATCGTGCATGAGAGTGGCCTGAGGGGGGCTAGTAAACCGGTCAGTGATTGGTGACTCCCTCAACCCATTACGTGCATGACATCGCGAAGTGGGAATCGTTCGCACAGAGAGCAATGCCTGGTGAGTGTGCTTAGACCAGCCACACCTGGCATTCTCCTGAGAGTATGTGATTTACCCAGATGAAGGGAATGCGCTAAGTTACTCCGCCAGGGGATAACTTAGACACACAGTGAGAAGCGCTAGAGCCTTCAAGTAATGACACGTGTGTGGTTAGTTGCATGCCTCCACGTGTCATCATCTGAGAGGGACGCGGTCCAGACAAAGGTGCACTCCGTGCCGCCGAAGGTACAGACAATCGTAGACACGCGCAGACACTCACGTTCTACTGATTCTGGAGGTACGTTGCCACAGAAAAGCACAACAGGGTTCTGACACATGCCAGAGAGGCATAACAGAATTCTGTTAGGCGCAGGTACAGAGGGAGGCATAAAAGAGAATCAGAGTGAGATTCAGATGAGGGTTTTTTGACACGCTGTTTTTACACACATTGTTTTTCTAGTGATTCTATGATCTGACTTGAGCGTCGGAGCGCCACCGGCCGCAGAGGCGCCACTGTGTGTTTTTCAGGTTCTTAGAGAGGCTATCTGTGGAGCGTACTTGGAGGGCACGTGGTGTCAAGCTGGTGAGGAAGATCGTGACGAGGCAACGCTCTTGCGCTAAGTCAACCGGCAGGATCAACACTCTATCTCAAAAGTTTTGGAAAAATTTGGGAGAGATAGAATGGGTGCATTGGTGAGTTGAGCTTTTAACCTTTGAAAGGCTTGCTCATGCTTTTCATTCCAACAAAATGCAACATCTTTTTTAACAAGTTCATTCAAAGGAGAAGCTAGACTAGAAAAATTAGGCACAAACCTTCTTGTACCGCCCTGGTAGTCGGTAGTGATGACGTGGCATCCAGCTAAAGTATAGGCGTGTTGACAAGGCGCCAGGTTGACAGAAGGGAAGGGAGTCGGGGGGCTCGTGAAGTCGCCAGTTATTAAGTTGGCGTGCTCCGATCTCCAGCATACCAGAATCGGCGATCACCGGGTTAAAGATGAAGTCGCCAGATGTAAACTCAGGCGACCTAGTGATTGGAGATCGCCAGAGAAAGCACATCGCCAGAGATGAAGGTGGTGCAGATTATGAAGGCGGCCGGCGAGACCACAGGGAAGGTGTAGGAAGGCACCCTAACTCGCCAATTCCAGTAGAGATCGCGCTCCCAAGTTAGCTATGTACTGGGCAGTACCATGCATAGGTAACTTAGTAAAACGAGAGTAGAAGCAGCGCCCAAGTCAAGGAGGCTCCAGATGAAGGCACGTGTACAACTAGATGCGAGCCACGTGTCCAAGTCTGTAACTGCCAGGAGAGAGAAAGTGACCAGGTATATAAGAGTTCTCAACGAACTTTCTGAGGTACGCGCGTTCAGATTATACTCTTTACGCTTGCGAGTTCTAGAGCACACTGTGAGAGAGAATTTGCACGGTTCTTGTTCTCTTAGTATTTGGTGGTTCGGTTACTGACTTGGGCGTTGGAGTGCGATCGGCCGCAGCGGCGCCGCTCTGTTCTTTTGCAGGTTCTTGAGGTGAATCTTGGAGAAGGACAGACGTTTGAAGCGGTGCGCAAGTCGATCCTGAGACGAGGCAAGCTCCTACGTTCCGGTCAACAGGCAGGATCATCAGGCGCCCACCGTGGGGCCGTGTAAAACTTGCTCCCATCCACAGCGTGAGTTCTTGAAGGTTTTCGAAGTTTTCTGCGTGGTTGTGTGCTGGTGCAACCATCGTTCGCTGTTTGCTTGAAATTTGTTCGGTGAATTCGCGTTTTATACCGTTCGTTTGGGTTTTCGATCGGTGAAGGGAGGTTTTCCTGCGGTTTACGCGTGATTTGTTCGGTGGAGTTGAGTTCTTTCGCTCAATTAGTTATCAGTGGGAAGAGCAGTGGTTTCTGGTGGAGTTGCAGGTTTCTATGGAGGTTGCGGTGTTCTTGAGTTTCCTTGCGAAGTTTCGCACAGTTTCTTCCGATTGATCGCTGAATCGATCGTAGCTGAAGTAAGTGTTGTTCGCTGCATTCTGTGATTCGTTAAGTTCATGAGAAAAATGAGAAGCAATCGTTCAAGCCCCGTGGCGCCTGTCGCTGCTGAAGGCGACGCCGCCATGACCATGGCGCAGATGGTAGATATTATGCGCTCGTTGCAGGCGACTGTGGAAGCCTCGCGCATAGAGCAGGCGCGAATGCATGAGGACCTGGCCGCCTCTCGGGCCAGGAATGACGAGCTTACCAAGGTGACTGAGGAGCTGCGTCAAGCTCTCCAGGAGCAGCAAGGGCGTCCTATTGCTAAAGAGGTTGCGCCGTCGTCGCCACCTCGTGTTTTTCCTATGCCTTTCGCTCAGGCGATTACTGACACGCCTATTCCTACGAGCGTGGTCCCTGTCAAGGCTGTCTTTACCGGCGTGGAGGATCCAGAGGCTCATCTGACCACGTTCCATACGCAGATGATGCTGTCGGGAGGGTCAGACGCCGTGTATTGCAAGATGTTCGTGAGCACGCTCCAGGGAACGGCGTTGGAGTGGCTTGTGAGCCTACCTAACGGTCACATAACCAATTTCCAGCAGTTCTCGAAGGTTTTCGTCGAGCAGTACATTGTGAACAAGGCACCGCCCAGGGTGTCTTATGATTTGTTTGATATAAGGCAGTACCAGGGAGAATCCCTCAGAGACTACCTGAATCGCTTTGGAGCGCAGATGGTCAGATCGCCGGCCAAAGATGAAGAAATGCTGGTCTATGCGTTCAAGAAGGGCGTGCTGCCAGGACCATTCTGCGAGGCCTTGATCAGGGCTCACCCTGCAACGTTTGCTGAGGTCAGGCGACTTGCGGTGGCTCACATCGCCGACGAGAGTGAGGTCGTTGAGAAGAGAGGGAGCGTGGCTCCCGCTAGGCCACGCGCCCAGACCAGGATCCAGCCGCAAAGGGTGCTGGAAACAGCGGCGGCGGCCAGGAAGGACCAGAGGACTCGCCATCCTTATGATAGGAGGAACAAGGGGAGGGGCCAGGGACGCCAGCCACCAGCACGCCGGGAATACAATCGCCCGCCCAAGCACAAGTTTGTTATGGGACTGGCGGACCTGATCGCCATTCCCAATATATCTGCTAGGTTGAAAGCGCCTGAGAAGGTGGGCGACAAGGTGCTGGGACCAAAGCCAGACGCCTAGTGTGAGTTTCACCAGGGCTTTGGCCACACTTTGGACTCGTGTTTGTCCTTAGGGTATCAGCTCGATGATCTGGTTAAGAGCGGGTTCCTAAATGACTATCTGCTGGACAGGAGAACGGGGGGAGCGACGAGTTCCCAGCCAGCAGGTGGAGAAACCCAGCAACACGAGATGCCTATCCGCGGGGAAATCCACACCATTGCAGGAGGCTTCTCAGGTGGTGGGTGCACCGCATCGCAGAGGAAGAAGTACGCGCGGTCGGTGATGACAGTGGATATGTTTGATGATCACTCGCCGGAGGTGGACATTACGTTCACCAAGCAGGATCTTCGGGACGTTGTGCCCCATGACAACGATCCCATAGTCATTTCGTTGATTACGGCGGGAAGGAAGGTCCACAGAGTTCTGGTGGACCAGGGAAGCTCGGCAGACGTGATGTTCTGGCCGACTTTCACGCAGCTGGAGTTGCCCCTTGACCAGCTAAGGCCCTATGGAGGGTGCCTATATGGGTTCGCTGGTGACCAGGTGGAGGTCAGGGGGTACATTGAGTTGAGAACCACGTTTACAGATGAGGCAGGTTCGAGGACGGAGAAAATCAAGTACCTCATTGTAAACGCTCCTTCAGCATACAACATCCTGTTGGGAAGGCCCACGCTTAACATGATAGGCGCTATACCGTCGACTCGGCACATGAAGGTGAAGTTGCCGTCTATGGAGGGGGTGGTGATCACGATCAAGTCTGATCAGAAAGAAGCAAAAAAGTGCTATGAGAATAGCCTGAAAAACAAGAGATCAGTGAGTTATGTAACAACCACCCCACCTCCCGGCGTGAAGCCCAGATCGACGGTAACGGAAGAGACCGCCGGAAGGGACGTGGAGATGGTGGACGCTGAGCTGGGAGAGGGGAACGCTGGTCTGGAGGAGGAAGAGGCGCGGAATCGCCCTGAGGAAGCGAGAGAGCAGGGAATCGCCAGGGCGGTGATCGCCAGAGAATCCAGGCCAAAACCTGTCGAGCAGTGGCTCGAGAAAGAGATCGGGGGAAAGATCTTCAAGCTGGGAAGATCTCTGGAGGTCGAGCTCCAGGACCAGATCGCCAAAGTGATTGAGCGGCATCTGGACGCGTTTGCATGGTCCGCTTCGGACATGCCCGGGATCGACCCCGACTTCCTGTGCCATCATCTGGCGATGGACAACTTGGTGAAACCAGTACGACAAAGAAGAAGAAAGTTCAATGAAGAGAGGAGGCAGGCGATTAGAGATGAAACCCAGAAGCTCCTCGCTGCAGGCCACATCAGGGAGGTTCAGTACCCTGAGTGGCTGGCAAATGTCGTGCTGGTGAAGAAGAGTAATGGGAAATGGCGCATGTGCGTCGATTTCACTGACCTGAACAAAGCTTGCCCAAAGGATTCGTATCCTTTACCAAGCATAGACGCCCTGGTGGACAGTGCGGCAGGGTGTAAGTTGCTGAGTTTCCTGGATGCCTTCTCGGGGTATAATCAGATCAAGATGCATCCCATGGATGAAGAGAAGACAGCCTTCATGACGGAGAGATCGTGCTATTCCTATAAGGTGATGCCGTTTGGGCTGAAGAACGCGGGGGCCACGTACCAGAGGCTGATGGATCGAGTACTTGCACCGATGCTGGGAAGGAACGTGCAAGCATACGTCGATGACATGGTCGTGACCTCACCGGAAAAGAGCAAGCACGTTGCCGACTTGGAAGAATTGTTCACGACGATCGCCAAGTTCAGGTTAAAGCTTAATCCAGAGAAATGCATTTTCGGCGTGGAAGCTGGGAAGTTTTTGGGTTTCCTCTTGACTGAAAGAGGCATAGAGGCCAACCCTGATAAGTGTGCCGCCATCCTGGCAATGAGGAGCCCAGCTACGGTGAAGGAGGTTCAACAGCTAACAGGTCAGATGGCAGCCCTGTCTCGCTTTGTGTCAGCTAGCGGAGAAAAGGGCCATCCCTATTTTCAGTGCTTGAGGCGCAATAACAAGTTTGCCTGGACGAAGGAGTGCGAGGAAGCCTTCGTAAAGCTGAAGGAGTATCTGGCGAGCCTGCCGGTTTTATGCAAGCCGCTGGTGGGGATCCCTCTCAGGTTGTATTTTGCTGTAACTGAGAGGGCAGTGAGCACGGTGCTCGCCCAAGACCAAGATCAGGCACAGAATCCTATTTATTTTCTTAGTAAGGTGTTGCAGGGCCCCGAAACGAGATATCAGGCCCTGGAGAAGGCTGCGCTAGCTGTGGTGTTTTCGGCGAGGAGGTTGCGCCACTATTTCCACAGCTTCACCATACTGGTGATGACTGACCTGCCCATCCAGAAAGTTTTGAAGAAGCCCGACGTTGCGGGAAGGATGATGAAATGGGCAGTGGAGCTGTCAGAGTTTGACATCAAGTATGAGCCCCGAGGCCCGATCAAGGGGCAAATCTTTGCAGATTTCGTGGTCGAGGTCTCGTCTGAGGCGACACGAGTTGAGGGGGACGGCTTCCGTTGGGTACTCTCGGTAGATGGATCATCGAACCAGCAGGGCAGCGGTGCTGGAGTCACTTTGGAAGGACCCAACGGCGTGCTGATTGAACAATCTTTGAGATTTGCCTTCAAAGCCAGTAACAATCAAGCAGAATATGAGGCGCTGATCGTCGGGATTTTGCTGGCCAAGGAGATGGGAGCTAGGGTGCTGATGGCTAAGAGTGACTCGCTGCTAGTCACAGGGCAAGTAACAGGCGAGTTCCAGGCTAAAGATCCACAAATGGTGGCCTATCTGGAATATGTGCAGGAGTTGAAGAGTTCCTTTGCCTCCTTTGAAGTAGTGCATGTGCCCAGAGAGCAGAATGCCCGAGCTGACTTGCTAGCTAAGCTCGCCAGTTCAGGCAAGGGGGGTAGGTAGAGGACTGTGATTCAAGAAAATCTGAAGACGCCGAGAGCATTTGTGGCAGATCACCTGGTCCTTCAGATAAGCAAGTCGACGGAGAAAGCAGCGAGAAGCCATAAGTCCCTGACGCAAGAAACTCTGAGATCGCCGAGAATTAGAGCATGTCGGGGAGAGAAGGTGAACGTGATGCAGGTCTGTGCTACCCATGAGCCAGACACTTGGATAACGCAGTACAAGCAGTGCCTGGCAGATGGCCTTCTCCCACTGGATCCGACTGAGGCTAGGAAGGTAAAGAAGAATTCTAGCAAGTACACCCTGATTGATGGCGATCTGTACAGGTTTGGGTTCACTCACCCGCTCATGGAATGTATACATGGCGAGAAGTGCACGAGAATCATGGCGGAGCTCCACGAAGGTATATGCAGAAGCCACGTCGGGGGTCGAGCTCTGGCCGCAAGGACTCTTCGTGCAGGCTACTACTGGCCAATGATGAGAGAAGACTGCAAGAAGTACGCGCAGTGTTGCAAACAGTGCCAACAGCACGCCGATTGGCACAAGGCGCCTCCCGAGGAGTTGAAGTCGATCTACAGCCCTTGGCCGTTTCATACGTGGGGAATCGACATCCTGGGACCTTTCCCGCTGGCGATCAGGCAGATGAAGTACTTGGTGGTGGCAATTGAGTATTTCACCAAATGGATCGAAGCAGAACCAGTGGCCCAGATCACCGCACACAAGATCGAAGGTTTCGTGTGGAAGAACATTGTGTGCCGGTTTGGTGTGCCCAAGCGCCTGGTGTCGGACAATGGGACTCAGTTTGCGAGTCACCTGTTGAAAAAGCTTTGCGAAGGGGTGGGAATTCAACAAGTGTTCGCATCCGTCGAGCACCCTCAGACAAATGGCCAGGTGGAGTCAGCCAATCGGGTGTTGCTGAGAGGATTGAAGAGGAGGCTCGAGAAAGCCAAGGGAAGTTGGGCTGAGGAGGTACCCCGTATAGTCTGGGCATACCACACCACCGAGCAGTCAGGAACCCACGAGACCCCGTTCAGTTTGGTCTATGGGTGTGATGCGATGATTCCAGTAGAGATCCAGGAGAGCTCGCCGAGATTCCAGAACTTTGTAGAAGAAGACTCGAATGAAGAGAGAAGGCTGAACCATAGGTCAGGGAAGAGGCGAGATTGAAGGCTGAGGCGGTGATTTGAAGGATTGAACGAAGATATAACTCGAAGGTGATGCCAAGACAATTTAGAGAAGGCGACCTGGTGATGAGAAAAGCCCACCAGTACGAGATGGAGAATAAGCTGTCGCCTAAGTGGACGGGACCGTTCAGAATAACCGAGGCGCTCGGGAACGGCGCCTACCGCTTAGAGACGCTGGAAGGAGGGGCGATTCCTCGCACTTGGAACGCCACGCACCTGAAGTTGTACTATAGTTAAGAGCTTTGTAAGTAAAGACAAACACAAAAGTTATATTACAATGTCTCTGATAAAACAGTTTGAAGGGTGCACTCTTTTTTCCCTAAGGAGGGTTTTTAATGAGGCCACCCAATAAAAGAAGAGTTTTCGAAGTATAAGGCGTTTTCAGATTGCATGCTTGATGTTTTCCAAAAAGTTTTGAAGAGAGACCTTGTCACTTGTACGTGACTCAAGGCGAGTTAAAGATATATTGCATGCTTTCTAAAAAGTTTTAAGTCCTCATCGTTTTTCGGCGATTGGAGGCATCAGTTAAAGTTTTTAAGTCCTCATCGTTTTTCGGCGATTGGAGGCATCAGTTAAAGATTTTAAGTCCTCATCGTCTTTCGGCGATCGGAGGCACCAGTTAAAAGACCTCAACGCCCTCGAGCGTCCTGAGGCAAGTTAAAGACCTCCTTGTCGCTGAGCGAGTGCAGGCAAGGAAGAGCGAAAAGTCCTCAGTGTTTCTGGGGGCAAGAAGATGTAACCCCTGGGGCAATGTAGAGGCAAGTAAAAGACCTCCTCGCCGTCGAGCGAGTGCAGGCGAGAAAGAGTAAAAGTCCTCAGTGTTTCTGGGGGCGAGAAGATATAACCCCTGGGGCAATGTAGAGGCACCAGTAAAAGTCCTCAGTGTTTCTGGGGGCGAGGAGATGTAACCCCTGGGGCAATGTAGAGGCACCAGTAAAAGTCCTCAGTGTTTCTGGGGGCGAGAAGATGTAACCCCTGGGGCAATGTAGAGGCACCAGTAAAAGTCCTCAGTGTTTCTGGGGGCGAGAAGATGTAACCCCTGGGGCAATGTAGAGGCACGATTTAAAGACCTTCTCGCCTATGAGCGAGTTCAGGCGAGCAAAAGACCCTCTCGCCTATGAGCGAGTTCAGGCGAGCAAAAGACCTTCTCGCCTATGAGCGAGTTCAGGCGAGTTAAAGACCTTCTCGCCTATGAGCGAGTTCAGGCAAGATAAAATCCTTCTCGTCTCGAACGAGTTTAGGTATGGTGTAGAGGGTGGAAGAAGTTCTGAGGGTGGCTAAGGCAGGTTCGAAGAGAACGCCTAACCACCCGGTCTCTTGCTCTGAAGCACAAGGAGGTGGAGAAGGATCCGAAAGGCGCCTCTACCCCCAGATGAAAGAGCAATGTGTTCTTCTTGAATCAAAGTAGTGAAAGTGATGCGGAAGCAATGGGTGAGTGAAACAAAGCCCTCCTAGGAGTTGTGTTGGCTTTGAAGGTGCATGATGAGTATGGGTTTTGAGAGGTTTGGCCAGCTCAAGGGAGAAAGGTGAAAGGATTGAAGTTTATAGCCTAGATTTCTAGGAGAAGTAAAGCTAGTGCACAAAATTGGCAGCATAACAATACTCAATTAAACTTGTCCAATACAATGAGATAGCCTTCCTATTTATAGGCTATTTGTGGACGTAACTTGTAAGCTAAATTACAAGAAAAGAAAACCAAAAAATTAAATCTAAATGCTAAGCCATGTGCCAAGCAATGACCGGCCATCAAACCCTACATTCTAGAATGTTTCCTTCCAAAAATGCTTCCTACACTATCCTATCTACTAAGCACCCCCAATGGGCCTTTATGCAAACATATACAAAGCCTTCTCTCTTCCATCCGTGGCCTCATTTGCTTGTGTTTGAATATGTTTGGCCATTGATCTTGTAAGGGGTCCTAGACGGTCTAGCTCCATGGATAGCCTCCCTCCTTCACGTCCTAGACGCTCACCTTCACGTCCTAGACGCTCACTTTCACGTCCTAGACGCTCTCCGTGGTCTTGGTCTTGGTCTAGACGCTCTCCTTGGCTTGTGCCTTGGCTTCCTTGGGTAGGTGTGCTTGGCCCTCCTCCATCAAATGGCCAAGGTGTGAAGGCAGGAAGAAGCTGGTGTTGCCAAGAGTCTCTGGCGACCAGGAAACGATCAAGCAATGGAGAGAAGTCAAAAACCCGTTTTGACGAAGCAGATCGGGTGTAGTGATGTTATAAAGCCAGGGGTTGAGTTAAAGTCCTTTGCTTGAGGTATCATTTTACGCTAAAGTTCGTGGCCTTAAGTTTACGAGTTGATAAATGTGATTATTATTCGAAGTTGAGATGGTTCGAAACAGCTAAGTACAAGATCGTGCCTACGAGATTACTAAGTTATTTCGTTGAAGTAAATCACGCAAGGAAAAGTTAAAGGTAGACGAAGAGGTTGCAAGAAGGAATGCGAAAGTAACTTCATTAAGTAAAGTATCAGTTCAAAAATACATGTCCAAGAAAATACGAGTTTATTACAGAAGTATATGCAAGGGAAAGGCACGAAGGTAGCAGATGGAGAGAATCGATTAGTCTTCAGCAGGAACCACTTTTCCATCCACTACCTCGTTATCAAGAGACACCATGCTGAGGTCCAGGTCGGGGAACAAGCAGGCAAATTGTTCCCGCGCAGCTTCGAATCCAGCAGCCAGAATTTGAGCAGAATTCAGCTTGAGTTCTTCAATCTGTTTCTGAAGTTCCTCAATCCGTTTCTTGAGATCTTCAGTTTGCTCTTTCAGCTCCTTATTCTGCTGCTCCAGCTCTTCAACTTGTTTCTTGAGTTGTTCATTGGTTTCTTGAGCCTGGAGAAGGTCTTCAGCAACCTTCTTGGATTCTGCTTGCGCTTGTCCCAATTCGGCGGCCAGCTCCCCTTTTTTCTTGTTGGCTTCAGCGAGCTCAGCCATGGCGTCATCCCTCGCCTTTTCCACCTTTCCAAGGAGGGTCTCTCGGTCGGCTGACCTTTGCTCCAATTTCTTCACCTTGGCGGCGTCAGTTTTTATGAGAGCCTCCAGGTCAGCCACCTTGACGCGATAAGGCACAATCTTGCTCTCCAGTTCAATCTTTTCTTGAGCCAGTTGCTGCACCTTATGGCGGAGATCAGTGGCCTCCTTGCGCGCCAATCTGAGCTCAGTGCTCATTGCGTCTTCTACTCGGGAGTGTTCAATCTCCGCGAGCGTCAAGTTGAAGGACAACTTCTCCACCTCAACCTTCATGGTGCTGTTCTCGGTTTTGAGGTTGAAGAGGTCGTCCTGGAGCTTCCTGGTGGAGCTCTGCACCGCCCTAGTTATGATGGCGGGAATGTCTTCTGCTATCGTCTTCAGCTTAGCAGATAAAGGCTGATGTGATTCCAATAGCCACATAGAACAAGATTCTTGACACTTTTAGGAATCACCTTGAGCTGGAAAATATAGAGGCACTTTCTTAGAAGTTGGATCATGGTTCTAAGTCAAGAACTCACCAATAACAAGTACCAAATCCCAAACTCATTTGGATGAACCAAATATTGTCAAATTGAATCAACAAAGGAATTTTAAAAAGAGAAGACCGAACAGAATTAAACCACAATCAATTGTACCGAACAGAATTAAGAAACAAAACAGAATATAGGTGCTGGAAATTGGAAGAACCGAAACTAAAAACAACTCAAAACACAAGGCAACATGAACAATTGAAGAAGAAGAAAGGAAAGAGAAGAGAATGCTCATGAAGATGGAAGAATGGTTGGATGATCACGCCACTAGAAGTATGGATGCTCCTAGATGAGTGTGCAAGCCGCCACTTGAGGAAACCATGGTCCTTCAAGATAAGACTAGAGTAGAAGCTCAAAAGCTCTCCAAATGCTCACTCCAATTTTGAGTATAGTTTCTTTAGATAAATTCAAATCTGAATTTTACAAAGGAAGCACCTCTATTTATAGCCTAAGGTGCTGAAAAAATAGGTGGGAAATTTCAAATAAACTCATTTGAAATTCCCACCAAAAACAAGTCACATGGGATGGACTTGGGCTCTTTGGGCTTTGGCCTTCTTGGGCTTGGGCTTGGGCTTGGGCTTTGGGCTTGGGCCTCATCTTTATTTTATTTCTTCTTTTAATTTTGAGAAGACTAGAAGGAAGAACTTCAAATGTGAGGGTGGATGTCCTCTTCCTCCATTAATAAAAGCCTCCTTTATTTGATTCTCATCATACTCCTCGAGTTGGAGAGAATTCGTCCACGAATTCTGAATCCCTGCATAGAACAAAGTCAGTTTAGTTTTACAATTAAAAGTGGAAGAAAAATGTAAACATGACTTAGTATTTGTAAATAATGGGATTTCAGAAAAGGAGGTTCTATAAATCGACCAAGTTGGAAAAATTTGTTTGGGAATGATGTGATGTTTTGGAAAAAGACCTCTTAAATGGTGACAACCATTAGGAGGTATGAACAAATCATCCCTAACATTTTTTAACCAAGATGGTGGTGAAATAGGAACCTTGGGTAATGAAAAAGATAAGGAAGGAAAACACCTTGGAGGTGAAAGGATAAGACCCATGTCAACTTGGCCTTCTTTGTCTTTTTCTTGTTTACTTGTGGTAGGTGGGTGAGTTAGGTCTTGTTTTACCTTGTTGATCTTTAAGATTTGCTTTTGTGGACAATGAAGAGCTATGTGCCCAAAACCTAAACATTTAAAACATTTGATATTTGAAGTTTTGGTAGGTGACTTAGGAGTAGAAAGATTTGTAGTAGAAACTTTGTTTGGAAACATGGTTTGTTTGGAAAAATTGGAAGGAGAAATTTTGTTTGCATCCTTCCTAGAAGAGTTGTAGAAATCATCATCATGAGTATTTTTGAAAGTTTTGTTCAAAAGATATGATTCTACCTTGATGGCTTTGCGAAACACGCTCTTTAAAGAAGAATATTCTTTTAATTCTACAAAATCTCTAATATCTCTTTTCAAACCACGTACAAACCATTTAATCTTTGACTCTTCATTAGCATGCATATTCATTTTAGTCAAAGTTGTTTCAAAATCTTTAAAGTATTCTTCTACCATCCTATGTCCTTGAGGAAGCCTTTGGAACTTCAACAAGTGTTCCTTCCTAGAAGGAGGAACAAACCTCGCGCGCATACACTCTTTCAAAGCATTCCAAGAAACCACGGGAGGTTTCTTGCGATACATAATGTCCATTACAATTTTATGCCACCATTCTTTGGCATAGCCCAAAAAGGATAAAGAAACTAATCTAAGTTTTTGGTCATCTTGGACCTTATACACATGAAAATAATGGTCAACCTTAGTCTCCCATTCTAAATACACATTAGGATCACTATCACCATTAAAACTAGGGACTTTTTTACAAGCAATGTTGAACACTTGGTGATATCTTTGGTCACGGTTATAGCTCTCTTCATGAGAATGATGGTGATGCCACCTTCTTCTATGTTCTTCTTCACCAAGGACTGAAACTTTGCAAGGAGAATGCTGCTTGTAATATGCACCACTTGAATAGCCAGCCATTTTGCAAATAAAAAACAGCAAACACACAAAAACAGCAAACAAGTTAAGAAACAAAATTAGCAAAAACAGTGAGCTTGGCAATGAAACTGCCGAAGTGAAATGAGGCTGAAAAAAGAGATCACTCTCAAAGAAATAATGTTCTTGCACCAATCTGATCTTGAGGCCTTGGAATCCTCAAATGAAAGATATCAAAGCAAGCACACCAATCTCAAAAGCAACCACCACAAAACCAATGAAACAATAAAGACAAACAAGAAAAGGTATAAGCAAAGAAAGGTAATTGCAAAAGGAAAACTATATGTGAGACAAACTCAAAGAGTAAGAATGAAAGACAATCAAGAAAATAAAGAACTCAATGAGAAAAGTAGGCACACAAAAGAATACTTAAGGAAAAGTTCTAGAGTAGATGAAGAAAACAAAAATTAGCTACTGGAAAAAAAAAATTTAAAAGGCAAACTGTGCTCGATATTCACGGATTTAACTGGAATGATGTAGAGCGAACTGGATTATGAAATTTAAACCACAGAAACTTCAAGATGTTAACTCAATAATGGCACTGGAATCAATTAAAAACAGTAAGCCAATTGAGAGAAATAAATTTTTTAAAATCACTGCCAGATTACCGTATTTTTTTCGGCAGGAATGTACACTTTTTTTATTTTATTTATCATTTTTTGTGTACTTCATATTTTTGAATGATTCTTTTTTCTATTCTTTTCTAACACTTTGAATATCTCAAATCCAGAATTTCAGAATTTTACAGTACGTAAATCAGTTGCAATAAGGAAAAACAGTAAGCACTTTTTTTCAGAAACAGAGGAATCCTAATAGGAATAAAAAACAGAATGATGAACTAGCAAAGACATAATAGAAAATGATGTATTGGAACTTGTATAGGTCTAGAATACAAGTATGAACTCAAATCTAAAAAGAAAATGCACAAAGGATCAACATCAATTCAGAAAATTATATGACACCAAAGCAAGAAACAATCAAAACAATAAAAGTACTACTAGAAGTAATGACATATATGGAATAACATGACTAAGACAAAACTTGACATGATTCAAAAATTAAAAGACACATCACAAATTGTAACAAGTGAAAGGAAGCTTAAGGTAAACTCTAGGAAGGATAATGCCATTCCAAAAGAGCAACCATACTCATAAGAATTATGAGTGCCATAAACCTTTCCACAAACACTTGGAGCAAAAGAAAAACAGCAAGAATACTCAATTAAAATTCTAAAACAGAAACTTAAATTGCAAGAAATTAAAAGAGCTCTTGAAATAAAGTGCACACAACTCAACAATTAAACAAGAAGAACCTAAGACTCATGATACCACATGATGTGATTCCAATAGCCACATAGAACAAGATTCTTGACACTTTTAGGAATCACCTTGAGCTGGAAAATATAGAGGCACTTTCTTAGAAGTTGGATCATGGTTCTAAGTCAAGAACTCACCAATAACAAGTACCAAATCCCAAACTCATTTGGATGAACCAAATATTGTCAAATTGAATCAACAAAGGAATTTTAAAAAGAGAAGACCGAACAGAATTAAACCACAATCAATTGTACCGAACAGAATTAAGAAACAAAACAGAATATAGGTGCTGGAAATTGGAAGAACCGAAACTAAAAACAACTCAAAACACAAGGCAACATGAACAATTGAAGAAGAAGAAAGGAAAGAGAAGAGAATGCTCATGAAGATGGAAGAATGGTTGGATGATCACGCCACTAGAAGTATGGATGCTCCTAGATGAGTGTGCAAGCCGCCACTTGAGGAAACCATGGTCCTTCAAGATAAGACTAGAGTAGAAGCTCAAAAGCTCTCCAAATGCTCACTCCAATTTTGAGTATAGTTTCTTTAGATAAATTCAAATCTGAATTTTACAAAGGAAGCACCTCTATTTATAGCCTAAGGTGCTGAAAAAATAGGTGGGAAATTTCAAATAAACTCATTTGAAATTCCCACCAAAAACAAGTCACATGGGATGGACTTGGGCTCTTTGGGCTTTGGCCTTCTTGGGCTTGGGCTTGGGCTTGGGCTTTGGGCTTGGGCCTCATCTTTATTTTATTTCTTCTTTTAATTTTGAGAAGACTAGAAGGAAGAACTTCAAATGTGAGGGTGGATGTCCTCTTCCTCCATTAATAAAAGCCTCCTTTATTTGATTCTCATCAAAGGCTCCCACATCCTCGTGACCTCGAGAGGGAGGTTTGCTGTTTGGAGAGGCGCTGGTGGGGCCTGTTGTTGGTTTCCGTCGCCACCCTCTTTAGTTGGTTCTCCAGTGGGTGCTTCTGCTCGTGGTGGCGACGTCGGGGACTCGGTGATCAGAATCGGAGAGGTGTGGGCAACCTCATCCCCGATTGGAGCGGCATCTGCAGCTGAGGCGTTAGAGGGAGGACCCCTTCCAGCTGATGCATGTGGCGTGGAGGCGCTTGGGGGGTCCTCCAAGAAATTGTCTTCGGCGGCCTCAACCGCGGGTGGTGCAGTTGCCAATGGAATGGCTTGGACTGGGGAAGCGGGAGCTGGTGGAGATGGCATCGTTGGAGGCGGAGCAGGCGTAGATGGCGGTGTTGAGGTTGGAAGAGGGGGCGGGGCAGGTGGTGAAGAAGGTGCCACCCTCTTCCTCTTTGTAACGAGGCCATCTTCGGTGACCTCGTCATCTTCTTCCTCATCCTCGTGGACTATCTGGGGAGCTTTCCTCTTAGGCCTCTTGAGGACAAGTTTCTTTCGCTGAGCGGCGGGTTGGACGTCGGAGGGAGCTGGGCCCTTAGGTGGCGATCGGCCCTCAGTGGCGGCGATCTCCACCATGGAATTTGGCACTGTTTGAGAGCCCGTCGCCAACCCGTGGGTTCGGGCGAGAGCCCTCAATTCAGCGAGCATACCCTTGCCCAACATGTTATCTGCATAGAACGAAAATGCATGGGTTAACTCAGAGAGAAAATAAGTGCATAAGGCAGTATGCAGCAAAGCAGATGATCGGTGCAGAAAAACAAAACCAAAGTCTTGCGCATAACCCACAAGACGCCCAGGAACAGTTAAATAGAAGCAGTATTAAAACAACAGTTTAAATGTTCTAACCTATTCGAATTTCGAGTTGGTCCTCGTAGAATTCAAAGCAGATCAGGGTGGTGGTGAGGAAGGTGATGTTGGCATCCGCCACCCTTTTCCAGAAAAGGCAGAGATCTCTGTCCAACGCTCCCATGCTATCAGGACTTCTGGGTCTCCTGAAGCAGCTCTTGGACTCTTTTTTCCCCTTGTCCACCCAGTACAAGCGGCATCTGCAGCTGAGGCGTTAGAGGGAGGACCCCCTCCAGCTGATGCATGTGGCGTGGAGGCGCTTGGGGGGTCCTCCAAGAAATTGTCTTCGGCGGCCTCAACCGCGGGTGGCGCAGTTGCTAATGGAATGGCTTGGACTGGGGAAGCGGGAGCTGGTGGAGATGGCATCGTTGGAGGCGGAGCAGGCGTAGATGGCGGTGTTGAGGTTGGAAGAGGGGGCGGGGCAGGTGGTGAAGAAGGTGCCACCCTCTTCCTCTTTGTAACGAGGCCATCTTCGGTGACCTCGTCATCTTCTTCCTCATCCTCGTGGACTATCTGGGGAGCTTTCCTCTTAGGCCTCTTGAGGACAAGTTTCTTTCGCTGAGCGACGGGTTGGACGTCGGAGGGAGCTGGGCCCTTAGGTGGCGATCGGCCCTGAGTGGCGGCGATCTCCACCATGGAATTTGGCACTGTTTGAGAGCCCGTCGCCAACCCGTGGGTTCGGGCGAGCGCCCTCAATTCAGCGAGCATACCCTTGCCCAACATGTTATCTGCATAGAACGAAAATGCATGGGTTAACTCAGAGAGAAAATAAGTGCATAAGGCAGTATGCAGCAAAGCAGATGATCGGTGCAGAAAAACAAAACCAAAGTCTTGCGCATAACGCACAAGACGCCCAGGAACAGTTAAACAGAAGCAGTATTAAAACAACAGTTTAAATGTTCTAACCTATTCGAATTTCGAGTTGGTCCTCGTAGAATTCAAAGCAGATCAGGGTGGTGGTGAGGAAGGTGATGTTGGCATCCGCCACCCTTTTCCAGAAAAGGCAGAGATCTCTGTCCAACGCTCCCATGCTATCAGGACTTCTGGGTCTCCTGAAGCAGCTCTTGGACTCTTTTTTCCCCTTGTCCACCCAGTACAAGCGGCATCTGCAGCTGAGGCGTTAGAGGGAGGACCCGCTCCAGCTGATGCATGTGGCGTGGAGGCGCTTGGGGGGTCCTCCAAGAAATTGTCTTCGGCGGCCTCAACCGCGGGTGGCGCAGTTGCCAATGGAATGGCTTGGACTGGGGAAGCGGGAGCTGGTGGAGATGGCATCGTTGGAGGCGGAGCAGGCGTAGATGGCGGTGTTGAGGTTGGAAGAGGGGGCGGGGCAGGTGGTGAAGAAGGTGCCACCCTCTTCCTCTTTGTAACGAGGCCATCTTCGGTGACCTCGTCATCTTCTTCCTCATCCTCGTGGACTATCTGGGGAGCTTTCCTCTTAGGCCTCTTGAGGACAAGTTTCTTTCGCTGAGCGGCGGGTTGGACGTCGGAGGGAGCTGGGCCCTTAGGTGGCGATCGGCCCTGAGTGGCGGCGATCTCCACCATGGAATTTGGCACTGTTTGAGAGCCCGTCGCCAACCCGTGGGTTCGGGCGAGCGCCCTCAATTCAGCGAGCATACCCTTGCCCAACATGTTATCTGCATAGAACGAAAATGCATGGGTTAACTCAGAGAGAAAATAAGTGCATAAGGCAGTATGCAGCAAAGCAGATGATCGGTGCAGAAAAACAAAACCAAAGTCTTGCGCATAACGCACAAGACGCCCAGGAACAGTTAAACAGAAGTAGTATTAAAACAACAGTTTAAATGTTCTAACCTATTCGAATTTCGAGTTGGTCCTTGTAGAATTCAAAGCAGATCAGGGTGGTGGTGAGGAAGGTGATGTTGGCATCCGCCACCCTTTTCCAGAAAAGGCAGAGATCTCTGTCCAACGCTCCCATGCTATCAGGACTTCTGGGTCTCCTGAAGCAGCTCTTGGACTCTTTTTTCCCCTTGTCCACCCAGTACAAGGGGAAGCCGTCTAGTAGGGAGTCGTCTTTGTCGTTAGGGCGCACTTGGACGAACTTCCCTTTCCAGTCCTTATAGGATTGCTGGAAGATGGAGAAGATTGACCTCCCAGCAATCGCATTCAAGCTAACCCACAGGCTGTCTCCTGGGTGCTTGGCCTCGAAGAGAAACATAAATACATCTACGGATGCGGGCAACCCCAGATGGTCGCACATCACTTGGAATGCTCGCACAAACGCCCAGCTGTTGGGATGAAGCTGGGCGGCGGCGATGTTGAGCTCGGTAAGGAGCTCCCTTTCGAAACGGGTGAAAGGGAACTTGAGCTTCACCTTCTTGAATAAGGTTGTGTAGACGAAGCAGAAGGGCCCGTCAGCGCTCACCTTGTCGTCGGCACAAACGGGCAGATCGGGGGGGCAAGGTAGCACTATCATCTTTTCATCGTGCTCCTTATGAAATGATTGATGAGGCTCATCCCCCTTAGTCAATCGCAAGACTGCTCCAGCAGTGTTCACGGAAGACGTTTCCCTCAATAGGGTCGAGTTGGCCCATGGGTAGAGTTTTTCGAAGTCTGGTGGGGGAACGGGGGCTCCTCCGGCGATAGGTGGAGTCGCCTGGGCCAGGTTGGGGCGGGAAGGTGCAGGCCTCTCAGCCTGGGAAGATGAAGCACCGCGTGCTCGCGGTGGGATGAGTGCTTGAGAAGAGGGGTGTCGCGATGAAGGAGGAGGATTCGGGGTGATCTTTGAGCGGGTCATTCTCGAAGCTGCAAAGGAAGAAGAAAAGGAAAAATGATCAGGGTTCGCAGAGGCTGACTCGATCGTGGGAGAAGGGTGAAAAGCGAACGAACGAAGGTTCGTTGCGACGATTGACGAAGCCCTAAGTTACGCAGAAGGAGAAATGGAAAAAGCAACCCACAACGTATGCACCAGACAGTTACAGGATGATGCGAATCGGTTAAAATGCAAGAAAAACCAGCAGAAGAAGGAAAGTAGGTACCTTTTGATGATCAGGAAGGCGATGAAGGATGATGGTGATTCAGAATGTTGGAGAGCGCTGAGAGTTTTTTGCAGGAGGAAGTTAGAGCGTTTGTGAATATGAAGAAAAGTGATGGAACAGTGTGGAGTGAAAATGGGTTTAAGAGTTTTTTCGAAATGGGTTTGGGAAGCGCAAACGGTAACTGAAGGTAACCGTTGATGAAGCCACGTGTCGAACGATGGGTGAGGGGTTTGGTGGAGCGTCAGAGAAGCAGAAGGTACAACCGCTTGGAATTCTGCGTCAGTGCCACGTAGACCGGTGTTGACGTGACTCTTCTAGTCTTTTCGCTGGACAAGTCTTCGCTTAAGACTAGGGGGCTTGTGTACCGCCCTGGTAGTCGGTAGTGATGACGTGGCATCCAGCTAAAGTATAGGCGTGTTGACAAGGCGCCAGGTTGACAGAAGGGAAGGGAGTCGTGGGCTCGTGAAGTCGCCAGTTATTAAGTTGGCGTGCTCCGATCTCCAGCATACCAGAATCGGCGATCACCGGGTTAAAGATGAAGTCGCCAGATGTAAACTCAGGCGACCTAGTGATTGGAGATCGCCAGAGAAAGCACATCGCCAGAGATGAAGGTGGTGCAGATTATGAAGGCGGCCGGCGAGACCACAGGGAAGGTGTAGGAAGGCACCCTAACTCGCCAATTCCAGTAGAGATCGCGCTCCCAAGTTAGCTATGTACTGGGCAGTACCATGCATAGGTAACTTAGTAAAACGAGAGTAGAAGCAGTGCCCAAGTCAAGGAGGCTCCAGATGAAGGCACGTGTACGACTAGATGCGAGCCACGTGTCCAAGTCTGTAACTGCCAGGAGAGAGAAAGTGACCAGGTATATAAGAGTTCTCAACGAACTTTCTGAGGTACGCGCGTTCAGATTATACTCTTTACGCTTGCGAGTTCTAGAGCACACTGTGAGAGAGAATTTGCACGGTTCTTGTTCTCTTAGTATTTGGTGGTTCGGTTACTGACTTGGGCGTTGGAGTGCGATCGGCCGCAGCGGCGCCGCTCTGTTCTTTTGCAGGTTCTTGAGGTGAATCTTGGAGAAGGACGGACGTTTGAAGCGGTGCGCAAGTCGATCCTGAGACGAGGCAAGCTCCTACGTTCCGGTCAACAGGCAGGATCACTTCTATAGAAGCTAGCTAACCCATGAAAACTTCTTACATCACTTACATTTTGTGGAGTTGGCCACTCGCGGATGGCTTTGATTTTCTCGGGATCTACATGCACCCCCTTTTTGTTTACTATGAAACCTAAGAAAACTACACTATCTACACAAAAGGTACACTTATCCCTATTTGCAAAAAGACTATTTTTCCTAAGCACTAGAAGAACTTCCCTAAGGTGACTTAGATGGTCGTCTAGGGTTTTACTATATACTAAGATATCATCAAAATAAACTACTACATATTTACCTATACAATCCCTCAAGGTGTGATTCATAAGCCTCATGAATGTACTTGGGGCATTAGTAAGCCCAAAGGGCATCACCAACCACTCATATAATCCAAATTTGGTCTTAAAAGCGGTTTTCCACTCATCACCCTCCTTGATTCGAATTTGGTGATATCCACTTTTAAGGTCAATTTTGGAGAATAGAGTTGACCCATGCAATTCATCAAGCATATCGTCAAGCCTTGGGATTGGATGCCTATACTTGATGGTGATGTTGTTGATTGCTCGACAATCATAACACATGCGCCATTTTCCATCCTTTTTGGGCACCAACAAGACAGGTACAGCACAAGGGCTTAGGCTCTTTTGAACCCAACCCTTCTCCAACAAGTCTTGAACTTGTGACTCTATCTCCTTTGTTTCCTCGGGGTTGGTTCTATAAGCAGGCCTATTTGGTAGGCTTGCCCCCGGAATGAAGTCAATTTGATGTTCTATCCCCCTAAGAGGAGGAAGCCCAATGGGCCCCTCATGGGAGAATAGATCTTCAAATTCACTTAAAAGATTTTCTATTTGAGGAGGTAAATTCTTAAGTTCACTACTTGTGGCAGTGCATGTAAGTGCTCGTTTACAAAAGATAAGGCTTGGTTGTTCAACAAGAAGCAAGTGTTCAAAAACGTTTTCAAGAGGCTTTTCTTGTTGACCAACCTTGTGGGAAGGAACACTCTTCTCCCACGCCTTCCTATCCCTAAGGATTTTCTCTTTTTCTAGCGCTCTTTTTTTTTGTTTTCCTCATCCCTCTTTTGCTTCATTTGTATTTGGTCTTTTACCACTTGAGAATGTGGTAAAGGACTAAGTACAAACTTTTTATACTTGTGGGTGAAGGAAATTTTGTTAGTGAGACCATCATGCAAGGTTTTCTTATCAAATTGCCATGGTCTCCCTAATAAAATATGACAAGCTTCCATAGGTACTACATCACATAAAACCTTATCTTTGTAGTTCCCTATGGAAAACTTGATTTCCACTTGCTTGTCTACATGTAGTTCCCCATTTTCATTAAGCCATTGAAGTTTATAAGGTTTTGGGTGAGGAACTACTTGTAGCTTAAGCTTCTCCACCATCCTAGCACTACAACAATTCAACTAGATCCACTATCCACAATGAGAGAGCATATGTTTTCTAAAACATTGCATCTTGTATGAAATATGTTCTCTCTTTGTGTTTCAATGGATGTGCTAGGGTGATTGTTGAGGGTTCTCCTAATCATAAGTAATTCTTTCTCTAGTGGAGCTACCCTCTCATCCTCTCCCCCCTCCTCTCTCTCACTAGGCTCATCCTCGCCACTAGTGTACTCGTCTACACCCTTAAGAAACAAAGTCCTTTGGTTTGGACATTGTGCTTGCACATGCCCTCTACCATAGCACTTGAAACACTTGACATCTCTAGCTCGGATGGGTGGGGTGGAGGTTTCTTTGGTAAAAGGTTTGGTAGGTTCTTTTTGGTTTTTCTTTTGATGTACTACCCTCCCTTCTAAACTCTTTCTTGGGATAAAAGTTAGAGTAAGGGCTCACCTTTTGACTTGATGTTTTGCGTAAAATTTGTTGCTCAACTTTAATGCAAAGTTGAACCAAATCATTAAAGTCTTGGTAAGGTAAGAGCTTCACTCTATCTCTTATCTCAAGTGATAGGCCACTAAGGAACCTAGCTATTGTGGTATACTCCTCTTCTCTAATGGAGGCTCTCATCATGTAGAGCTCCATTTTTTGTCTATACTCTTCCACACTCATGTTTTTTTGTTGGAGTCTTTGGAGCTTGTCCATCATCTCCCTATGGTAGTAGGAAGGTATGTGTCGGCGTCTTTGGGCTCCCCTAAGGTCATTCCAATATGTAATGGGAGGTTCCCTATGAAGACGCCTTTCTCTTTCAAGAGAGGTCCACCAATACATGGCGTTCCTTTGGAAGCTAAGGGCGGCTAAGGGTACTTTACGTTCCTCACTTACCCTATGGCAAGCAAAGAGTTGCTCTACCTTCATCTCCCAATATAGATAGATTTCTACATTTTCTTTTCCATGAAAATGAGGTAGGTCTACTCTAGTTTCCCTTGGCACCTCTTGCTCCCTTTGCCTATTCCTTCTAGGGGGTGGTTGGTAGTAGTCATTAATTCTAAGGCTTCCCTCCCCTAGAGACTCATTACTCCTAGATGCATGAGTATGAGTTTTTTTTTTATTTTTGTGATTTTTGTGATTTCTCTTCTTGAGCTTTAGCCATCTCATTGATTTTGTTCTCATTCTCCAATTGTCTAAAAGAAATTAATTGTACCGCTTGTGATACTTCTTTCAAAAGAGTTTTTAAAGATTTTACTTCACTTTCAATAGACTTTGGAGAGTGAGAAGAAGAAGACATGGCTAAAACTTTGTGTATATAGATGTTTGACCTTGAGAAAGTTTAGGAAAGTTAAAGAAGGTAGTTTTCCAGGTAAATGAGGTGAGTCACAAAGGACTACTTAAGTACCAAGCCTTTTCCTTGCCAAAAACTATCCCCCAATGCTTTTACACAAAACTTTCTCTTAGTAAAGCACTTAGAACACAAGTAAGTTGAGAAAACAAATGCAATAAGAAAACAAAAGTATGCTACTAATTTAACAAAGCTAGTCGGTCTAACACAAAAAAAATAAGCATGCAAAGCGTCACTACTAAGCAAAAAAGAAAGACAATTACCAACTGATCCGGTCAGTCATCGGTAGTCGATGACGTCAGCAGAAGATAACCACGTGGACCACTCGCAGGGTGACATGTGGACCAGGTGACAGATAGATCAGGGTGAACGTGATCGGTTGTCAGTAACCAAGTGACCACCGACAGATCAGGCGGCAGAGAAGTCAGGGGACAGATCACCCAGAACGGTGATCGGTGTTCACTAACCAAGTGGCCACCAACAGACAAGTTCCCAGATGAACGCCTGGGGGCAGAACGCGAGAAGCAATAGAGCACTGATCAGTCATCGGGTGCATGGTCATTGGGGTCTCGTGTTACACGCAGTTAAACTGGGACTGAGGTTCCCAGCGAGAGCGTTACGCATGGACCTCGCATGAGCACATCTCAGGGAATCGTGCACGAGAGTGGCCTAAGGGAGCTAGTAAACCGGTCGGTGATTGGTGATTCCCTCAACCCATGACGTGCGTGACACCGTGAAGGGTAAGCCGTTTACACAGAGAGCAACGCTTGGTGAGTGTGCCTAGACCAGCCACACCTGGCGTTCTCCTGAGAGTATGCGATTCACCCAGATGGAAGAAATATGCTAAGTTACTCCGCAAGGGAATAACTTAGGCGCACAAAGAGAAGCGTTAGAGCCCTTCAAGTAGTGACACGTGTATGGTTAGATGTGAGTTGCATGCCTCCACGTGTCATCATCTGAGAAGGGCGCGGTCCAGATAAAGGTGCACTCCGTACCGCTAAGGGTACAGACAAGCGCAGCCAAGCGCAGACACGCACAGACACTGACACTCTACTTATTCTGGAGGTACGTTGTCGCAGAAAAGCATAACAGGGTTCTGGCACATGCCAGAGGGGCATAACAGAATTCTGTTAGGCCCAGATACAGGGAGAGGCATAAAAGAGAATCAAGGTGAGATTCAAAGGGGATAGAAAAAAAAAAAGAGCAAGAGTTTTCACACACACTACTAGTTATTCTCATTGGTGGTTCTGTGATCTAACTTGATCGTCGGAGTGCAAACGGCCGCTAGAGGCGCCGTTTGTGTTTTTTGCAGGTCGCGTTTGGAGATCCTAGAGAAGGTCCTGAGGGTGACTTTGCAGATAACACAGTCGCGTAGACGGGGCAGAGAGAGCTACGAAGCGATTCCTCCACACTCGAGTTGTCGGCAGGATCATTTGGCACCCACCGTGGGGCCCGAGTGAATCGTGGTCCCATATACACCACAGTTTTTGAAGCTTACCAAAGTTTTGCCAAGTTCTTTGCTGGGAAAGATGCCAAGAAATAGACAACCATCACCTGCACCATCTGCTGACGAAGGAGCTATGACAATGGCGCAGGTCCTGGAGATGGTGGGCACGTTGCAGGACAACGTCGCAGCGTCGAGAGCTGAACAAGAAAGGATGCAGACGGAGTTGGCTGCGTCGCAGAGTAGGAACGACGAGCTGAATCGCGTCAATGAAGAGCTGAGGAGGACGTTGCAGACACAGAAGGAACGCGCGGTTGAAGAAAGGGTGTCGAGGCCACCGTCGCCTCCAAGAGCGTTCCCCGTGCCATTCTCCCCTGAAGTCATGGGAGCCATGGTGCCTCCCAACCTGGTGGGAGTGAAGGCGTCGTTCACAGGGGTAGAAGATCCGGAGGCGCATCTGACGGCGTTCCACACCCAGATGATGTTGTCTGGGGGCTCAGACGTTGTGTACTACAAAATGTTCATGAGCACACTAAGCGGAATCGCCATGGAATGGTTCGTGAGCCTCCCAGAAGGACATATCACGTCCTTCCCTCAGTTTTCAAAGCTTTTCACTGAGCAGTACATCGTTGACAAAGCACCCGCAGTGGTGTCATACGATTTGTTCGATGTACGACAGTACCAAGGCGAGTCGCTGAAGGACTACCTCAACCGCTTTGGAGCACAAGTGGTTAGACTGCCCAACAAGGATGAGGATATGCTGGTGCACGCGTTTAAGAAGGGAGTGTTGCCTGGTCCCTTCAGTGAGTCTCTCATCAGGAGCCATCCCAGCACCTTTGCAGAGATCCGACGACGCGCGATGGTGCACATAGTGGCAGAAACAGAGGTTTCTGAGAAAAGAGGAAGTGCTGCACCACCAAGACCGCGTGGAGGGCAAGGGAAGCCGCAGCAGCAAGCAAGGGTGCATGAGGCCAAGGAGGGGAAGAAGGTGCAGGGAAAACCTCGTCCCTATGCACCAGGCAAGGACCAGGGCAGGGGGCGTGCAAGGGAGAATAATGCACCCCCAAGATACAATTTCATGGTGGGATTGGCGGATCTCATCGCCCTTCCTGCTGTAGCAGTGAGACTACGAGTACCGGAGAAGACAGATAAGGTACTTGGAAGGAAGAAGAATGAGTGGTGTGAGTTTCACCAGGCCTTTGGCCACACACTCCACTCATGTTTGGCGTTGGGACACCAACTGGCAGAGTTGGTGAAATCCGAATTCCTGGCAGATTACCTGCGCGAGCCGCAGGGTGATCGCGCGTCGGGATCCCAGGCTGGAGAACAGCAGCATGAAATCCCTGTGCACGGGGAAGTGCAAACAATCGCGGGAGGCTTCTCTGGTGGAGGATGCACCGCGTCACAGAGAAGGAGGTACGCTCGATCAATTATGGCGGTGGACTCGGTAGACGAGAGCCATTTCCCTGAAGTGGATATTGTCTTCAGGAAAGCTGACCTACGGGACGTGTCCCGCACGATAACGACCCTGTGGTCATTTCCCTCATCACGGCAGGAAAACGAGTGCACAGAGTGCTCGTAGATCAAGGAAGCTCGGCAGACGTCATGTTCTGGCCGACGTTTAACAAATTGCAGTTGTCCCCTGATCAACTAAGGCCGTATACCGGGTGTATTTACGGCTTTGCAGGGGATCAGGTAGAGGTGCGGGGGTACATTGAGCTGAGGACAACGTTCACTGATGGAACGACAGCCCGCACCGAAAGGATAAAATACTTGGTGGTGAACGCCCCTTCTGCGTACAACATTTTGTTGGGGAGGCCAACACTCAATAGGTTGGGCGCAATACCATCAACAAGGAACATGAAGCTGAAGCTGCCGTCGATGGAGGGGACCGTAATAACCATCAAGTCAGATCAGGCTGAGGCTAGACGCTGTTACGAGAACAACCTCAAGCAGAAGAGAAGCGTATGTCACGTCACCACAACACCACCACCCGGTGTGCGCGAAGAGCGATCGGTGGTTAGGGGAACGCATGGCGCTCGGAGGATGGAGAACGCTACGATGGTGGGCTCCCAGGTAGCTCAGGTTGAAGAAGAAGAGGAGGGCGCGATCACTCCTCGTGAGTCAGGGATCGCGAGGGCGGTCATCGCCAGTGAGAGAAGGCCCCACCCAGCTGAAGGATGGGTTGAAGTGGACATAAGGGGGAAAAAGTTCAAGTTGGGAGGATCTCTCGTTGAAGAGGAGCGAAAGCTGATTGTCGGTGTTATCGAGAAGCACATGGGTGCCTTTTCATGGTCAGCGTCCGACATGCCAGGAATCGACCCCGACTTCCTTTGCCATCGTCTGTCGATGGATCCCAAGGTTCGACCTGTGCGACAGAGGCGAAGGAAATTCAACGAGGAAAAGAGGAAGGTGATCCACGACGAAGCGCAAAAGCTCCTTGCTGCAGGGCACATCAGGGAGATCCAGTACCCAGAGTGGCTAGCGAACGTGGTGCTGGTGCAGAAGTCAAATGGCAAGTGGAGGATGTGTGTGGACTTCACTGACCTCAACAAGGCATGCCCCAAAGACTCTTACCCCTTACCCAGTATAGATGCTCTAGTGGATAGCGCGTCAGGGGGGAAGCTACTCAGCTTCCTGGACGCGTTCTCAGGATACAACCAGGTCAAAATGCACCCGATGGATGAATGCAAGACCGCGTTCATGACTGAACGGTCTTGCTATTCCTACAAGGTCATGCCATTTGGACTAAAGAACGCGGGGGCTACCTACCAGCGACTCATGGATAGGGTGCTCTCGCCCATGCTGGGAAGAAACGTACATGCATATGTAGATGACATGGTGGTCACGTCCCATGAGAAGAAGCACCATGCAGCCGATCTGGAGGAACTATTCACCACCATCGCCAAGTACAGGCTGAAGCTCAACCCTGAGAAGTGTATTTTTGGCGTGGAGGCTGGGAAGTTCTTGGGTTTCCTCTTAACAGAGCGGGGAATCGAAGCTAACCCAGAGAAATGCGCAGCGATCGTGGCAATGAGGAGCCCGACGACGGTGAAGGAGGTGCAGCAACTCATCGGTCGCTTGGCAGCCTTATCCCGGTTTATGTCCGCTGGAGGGGAGAAAGGTCATCCGTACTTCCAGTGTCTTAAACGCAACAGCAGATTCCTTTGGACACAGGAGTGCGAGGAGGCCTTCATCAAGCTGAAGGAGTATCTGGCAAGCCCACCAGTCTTGCGTAAACCACAGGTAGGCATCCCTCTTCGTCTATACTTCGCTGTGACGGAGAGAGCAGTCAGCTTAGTCCTGGTGCAAGAGCAAGATCAGGCCCAGAGGCCTGTGTACTTCGTGAGTAAGGTGCTGCAAGGCCCTGAAACAAGGTACCAGGCCCTCGAGAAGGCTGCCCTGGCGGTGGTATTTTCAGCAAGAAGACTCAGGCATTACTTCCACAGCTTCACAGTGGTGGTAATGACGGATCTGCCCATCCAAAACGTGCTGAAGAAACCTGACGTAGCGGGAAGGATGGTCAAGTGGGCGGTGGAATTGTCAGAGTTTGACATTCAGTACGAGCCCCGAGGACCGATCAAGGGGCAGGTGTTCGCGGACTTTGTGGTCGAGCTGTCGTCGGTCGCGACACCTGCAGAAGGTTTAGATTTTCGATGGGTGTTATCGGTGGACGGCTCCTCTAATCAGCAGGGGAGCGGCGCTGGAGTCATTTTGGAAGGCCCAAACGGAGTACTGATCGAGCAGTCCCTCCGCTTTGCCTTCAAGGCTAGCAACAATCAGGCGGAGTATGAAGCCCTGATCGCAGGAATGTTGCTAGCAAGAGAAATGGGAGCAAGAAACCTGGTGGCTAAAAGCGACTCTTTGCTAGTCACCGGGCAGGTTACAGGGGAGTTCCAGGCAAAAGATCCCCAGATGGCAGCCTACCTGGAATATGTACAGCTCCTGAAGACGTCCTTCACCGAGTTTGAATTGGTGCACGTGCCAAGAGAGCAAAATGCCAGAGCAGACCTGCTTGCCAAGCTGGCCAGCTCAGGCAAAGGGGGGAAGCAGAGGACCGTCATTCAGGAGACCTTGAAGGTACCACGAGCGTTCGTGTCAGACAACCAGGTACTTCATGTGTACAAATCAATGGAGCGTCTGACGATCGGTCATCGGTCGTTGATTCAAGAAACGTTGAAGGCGCCGAGGGTGAGAGCGCGACCATCGAAAATCGATGAGTCGATGGAGGTCTGCGCGGTGAAGGAACCCGACACGTGGAGAACACCGTACCGGTTGTACTTAGAAGATGGTGTACTCCCACTTGACGTGGCAGAGGCAAAAAGGATAAAGAGGAGCTCGAGTAAGTTTACTCTAATTGATGGGAACCTCTTTAGATTTGGATTTTCTCACCCTGTGCAGATCTGCGTGCACGGCGAGCAATGCACCAGACTCATGTCTGAGCTGCACGAGGGGGTGTGCGGAAGCCATGTAGGTGGTCGCGCTTTGGCAAGTAGGATACTCCGCGCGGGGTACTACTGGCCAAAGCTGAAGGAAGACTGCGTGAGTTTTGCTCAGCACTGCAAACAGTGTCAACTTCACGCAGACTGGCACAAGGCACCTCCTGAGGAGTTGAGGTCCATCCATAGCCCGTGGCCATTTCACACATGGGGGATCGATATCCTAGGACCTTTCCCCCTGGCGATAAGGCAGATGAAGTTTCTCATCGTGGCCATCGAGTACTTCACCAAGTGGGTGGAGGCGGAACCAGTCGCACACATCACCGCACAGAAAGTCGAGCACTTTGTCTGGAAGAACATCGTCTGTCGCTTCGGAATACCCAAGAGGTTGGTCTCCGACAATGGCACCCAGTTCACGAGTCATCAGCTGAGGAAGATGTGTGAGGAGTTAAAGATACAGCAGGTTTTCGCCTCAGTGGAACACCCACAAACCAATGGGCAGGTGGAGTCGGCCAACCGAGTACTGCTCAGGGGCCTGAAGCGAAGATTAAACAAGGCTAAAGGAAGCTGGGCAGAGGAGGTCCCCAAAATCGTATGGTCTTATCATACCACCCCACAGTCCAGCACCCATGAGACACCCTTCAGCCTTGTCTACGGGACAGACGCCATGATTCCCGTGGAGATACAGGAGAGCTCCCCCAGACTCTTGAATTTCATTGCTGAAGAGTCCAATGAAGAGCGAAAGGTGAATCTCGACCTACTGGACGAAGTGCAAGAAGAAGCCAGAGTCAGTGCTGAAGCCGTAAAGAGAAGAGTAGAACGGAGGCACAACTCTAAGGTGAGGCTCAGGCGCTTCCAGGAAGGTGATCTGGTGATGAGAAAGGCGCATCAGAATGAGATGGAGAACAAGTTGTCTCCAAAGTGGACAGGCCCGTACAGAGTGGTTGAGACGTTGGAGAATGGAGCTTATCGGCTAGAAACTCTGGAGGGAGGAGCAATCCCCAGAACGTGGAACGCCACCCACTTAAAATTTTACTTCAGTTAAGTTGTAAAGTAGTTGCGTTCTCGCGCTAAAGATACATGCTCTGTATATAGTGGAAACATTTGAACAGACAAGGGGGCACTCTTTTCCCTAAGGAGGGTTTTTGACGAGGCCACCCAATGAAAAGATTTCCAGCATATCAAGTGTGCGCAAGTATTAAAGTTAAAATCCTCCTTGCCCCAGGCGCAAGTGCAGGTGATCGGTTAGGCCTTACTCGCCCTAGGCGCGAGTACTGGCACTGATCTAAGCCTTCCTCACCCCAGGTGTGAGTGCAGGCGACTAGGGTTTGAAAAGCCAGGGGTGCTAGTAAGACCAAGAGAGGGAAAGGAAAGATTTTGACAAATGTCCTTACCCACTTGGCATACACCAATATTGGCCCAGTAAGGCTCTTAGTTTGAAACCCTTCTCACCCCAAGAGTGAGGCAGGGAATGAACGACCCAATCCGCCAAAGGGTGATGACCTTGGGGAAGGTAAGAGGGGTTAGCGAGAAACCCTTTTCTTTCCCCAAAACAAGGCATCACCTCGAGCGATTGATGTCAAAGTCCTCTATGCACTTAGCGCTAGAGCGACAGAGAAGCTAAGTGAAGACCGAAGAACGATAACTGATGAGTTGTTAGTGATTGGCTAGTGGTACAAAGTAGCGCACAAGAACTGTTAAAGACAAAGCTAAGGAAGTTGTTAGTCGCGATCAAAGTAGAGGCCAAGATCAAAGGAGGCAGATCGCGCTAGGCCTAAGCTGGTTAACATTTAGTCGTGTGCAAAGGGAAAGACAAAGCTTAAGAAAACGCGGAGAAAAAGATATGCATCTTAAACTAGTATATATTAAGCGACAAAGTTTATACAAGTTCAAGTACAACAAATTATGCAGAAGTGTGAAATTACAAAGAAAAAAGAGAGAAAGAGCTCAAGGAGGAGGGGTGAGTTTTCCATCTACCACTTCGTGATAAATGCTGAATTGCGAGAGGTCCAAATCTAGGAGAACGCATCGGATCTGCTCGAGCGCCAGCTCGAATCCGTCAGTAAGGGCGTCAGCACCCACGTTCATAAGATCGGCGTTCTCAGCCTCTAGTTTTTTCTTTGAGGCCTCCGCAGCATTTTTTCTCGGTGGTAAGGGCAGCAAGGGAAGAGGCAGCTTCTTCCAATTGGCCCTTTGCTTCAGACAGTTTGCCCACCACCTCCTCAAGTTTCTTCTCCCCAGTAGCGGCCGCTTCCCTGGTGGACTCGAGCTCCCCCACTAGTTGAGAGTTCAGTTGGCGTAGGGAGGAGGTCTCGGCCCGCAGTTGCACCACCTCGCAGTCCAGAGAATTGACGGCTTGCCCCATCAAGATCTCAGTCTTGATGGTCTCTTGGACCTGCGCTAGGTACTCTCCCCTAGCTTTTTCCACCATGCCCCTCATCAGATCTACGGACCCTTGGGCAGCTTCGAAGTCACTTTGCAGTGACTCCTTGTCATGCTCAAGCTCCTTTACCCTCTTCTCCAGGGCTATTTGCTTGCGGTGCTGAGTGGAAAACTCCAAAGAAAGCACCATCTGCCTAGCCAGGTGCATATCCACCTCATCTCCGCTCCATTCGACGAGCTCTCGGTTGCAGATGAGCTGTCGAACCAAGGTGATGACCCGGCTGAAGTTCTCATGGCTAGCCCCAGAGACGCTTGGTCGCGAGCTGGCCCCACCACATTCAGCAGTAGCAGCGGAGGTTGGAAGTGGTGGTGGGAGACCCCCCGAATGAGCAGAAGCGCCCCCAGCAGGAGGAGCAGATTGACCAGGAGATTGGCCTGCTGGGGGGGGAGATGGTGGTCGAGGAGCTGGAGATGGCTGTTGACGGGGAGAGGGAAGGCATGTGGGCACTGGGGCAGGTTGAGTAGAGGGAGGAGGGGGTGAACCTTCCTCTACCTCCACCACCTCAATCTCCCCAGGTTGAAGAGATGAGGCCCCCTCAACCACTGGTAATTTCCTCTTGCGGTGTACAAGAGGAGAGCCAGAACTCTCCTCTTCTGTTGAGGGAGCAGGAGCAGCAGCAGCAGCAGATGAAGGAAAGGCCTTCACCAGCTTCTTTCTCTTCCTTCCTGGCTCGGGGCCTTCAGCTGGCGCGACCGAGAGAGGAGGGGCTGCAATAGGTTCGGTGGTGGAAGAAGAGGAGCCAGTCCCTTTGGCCCCCCGGAGTTTGGCAAGCTCCAGCAAAGCTTTCCTCCTATCCTTCCCTGACATCGTATCTACATCGAAGGGAAAAAGAAGAGTTAGATGGCCTAGTTATGCAAGTAAGTCAAAATGTATGCAAGCATGCATGAGAATGTGCAAGTATCCTAAGAGGTGAAAGAATAAGAGCTACCTATATATTTTTTCAGAGCCAACACATCAAACTCATGTTTGATGAGGAGTGTAGAGTTGTACTTGGCCCCCAGGAACAACCCACATAGCTCGCGCTCGTAGGGGGCCATGGCTTCGAGATCCCGGGGTTTCTTGAACTCAACCACAGGAACCCAGTAGAGGGGGTACCCCTCGAGCAACGTTGGACTTTGTGGGGTGGCAGATATCATGTAGAACCTGCCTTTCCAATCTTTGAAGGATTGCTGATACAGGCCCAAGAGCACCCGTCCAACAACCCCGTTCAGACTAACCCAGGACCTGTCCCAGGGTTCTTCGCCTCGAAGAAGTAGAGGAACACATCCACGGAGGCATTATGCCCGAAGTAATTGCAGAGGATTTCAAATGCCCGGATGAAAGCCCAGGCATTTGGATGGAGTTGGCAGGGTGCGACGTTCAACTCCATCATCAGCTCCTTCTCGAAAAAGGTGAAGGGCAGGCGTAGCTTCAACCTTTTGAAGATGGCAGAGTAGACGAAGACGAAGGGCACCCCATTGGTGGCCCTATCGTCCGCGCAGATGGGCATCCCTCGAGGAGGAATGCAGATTCGGATGTTAAAATCATTTTCCTTGTCGATGGCGCAAGAAGGCTCATCGGGGTTGTTGCTCAGCAGGGATGTGAGGTGGCCCTGGGGCAGTAGGGTGGAGGTTTCGGCGAGCAACGCCAGGGGGGGCCCATTCGTAGACCCTGGCGTTGTCGTGGTAGGAGGTTGCAACGGGTGGTGGTGGAGCTGGCGCACTTGCGGAAGGCTGTGCACCAGAAGACGAGGCAATAATGCGAGTGGTTTGTTTCAAGCGAGCCATCGCGAGATAGCTGCAATGGAGGAAAAACGAAAAGTCAGAATGAATGGAAGAAGAGGGAATGATAAATGGTTCGGTGAAAACAGAGAAGGGGAAGGAGAAAGAAATGCCCAGGTGAAAAGAGGAAGAAGGAGAAGCAGAAATCAGAGCAAGAACGCGAAAAACCCTAGCGCGGGTCGAGAGAGGGAAAACAGAGAAGATGAATGCATGATAACGAGAAAGATGAATGCAATCGGTAAAAATAACCTAAGTGGACCAAGGAAGAAGAAAAACCATACCTTTGAATGATCGCAAGAGTCTTGAAGGTAGAAAGCTGGAAGAAGGATGGAAGCGCAGAGAGAGAGTTCGCAGAGAGTCTAAGAGTTGATTGAAGAAGATGAAGAAATAGTGAAGGCGCGCGCCTATTTGAAAAAGGGAAGTGCTAGCGACACTCCACGCTGACCGTTGATGCGTCCACGCGTCGCAAGATTAAGGGAGGAAGTTGTAACGTTAAAGGGGCCGCACGTGAGGTGGCACGAGATGTGGCCCACATGCCACGTGGACCGAGGGCACGACCACTCAGTCTCTTCGCTGAGAACGAGTTCACAGCTCGAGACTACGGGGCTTGTGATCTGGTCGGTCATCGGTAGTCGATGACGTCAGGAGAAGATAACCACGTGGACCACTCGCAGGGTGACACGTGGACCAGGTGACAGATAGATCAGGGTGAACGTGATCGGTTGTCAGTAACCAAGTGACCACCGACAGATCAGGCGGCAGAGAAGTCAGGGGACAGATCACCCAGAACGGTGATCGGTGTTCAGTAACCAAGTGGCCACCAACAGACCAGTTGCCAGATGAACGCCTTGGGGCAGAACGCGAGAAGCAATAGAGCACTGATTAGTCATCGGGTGCATGGTCATCGGGGTCTCGTGTTACACGCAGTTAAACTGGGACTGAGGTTCCCAGCGAGAGCGTTATGCATGGACCTCGCATGAGCACATCTCAGGGAATCGTGCACGAGAGTGGCCTGAGGGAGCTAGTAAACCGGTCAGTGATTGGTGATTCCCTCAACCCATGACGTGCGTGACACCGTGAAGGGTAAGCCGTTTACGCAGAGAGCAACGCTTGGTGAGTGTGCCTAGACCAGCCACACCTGGCGTTCTCCTGAGAGTATGCGATTCACCCAGATGGAAGAAATATGCTAAGTTACTCCGCAAGGGAATAACTTAGGCACACAAAGAGAAGCGCTAGAGCCCTTCAAGTAGTGACACGTGTATGGTTAGATGTGAGTTGCATGCCTCCACGTGTCATCATCTGAGAAGGGCGCGGTCCAGATAAAGGTGCACTCCGTACCGCTAAGGGTACAGACAAGCGCAGCCAAGCGCAGACACGCACAGACACTCACACTCTACTGATTCTGGAGGTAAGTTGTCGCAGAAAAGCATAACAGGGTTCTGGCACATGCCAGAGGGGCATAACAGAATTCTGTTAGGCCCAGATACAGGGAGAGGCATAAAAGAGAATCAGGGTGAGATTCAGAGGGGATAGAAAAAAAAAGAGAGCAAGAGTTTTCACACACACTACTAGTTTTTCTCATTGGTGGTTCTGTGATCTAACTTGATCGTCGGAGTGCAAACGGCCGCTAGAGGCGCCGTCTGTGTTTTTTGCAGGTCGCGTTTGGAGATCCTAGAGAAGGTCCTGAGGGTGACTTTGCAGATAACACAATCGCGTAGACGGGGCAGAGAGAGCTACGAAGCGATTCCTCCACACTCGAGTTGTCGGCAGGATCACCAACAATTAACAATTGCTAATTAAAAATTCTATACTAGTCAGCCCTAGGTGAGGCTTCTTGGACACTTTGAGCCCTTGAAAACACACTCACCGTCTAAAACGTAATTAAGAGGTAATTAACACAAGTTATGTTGTAAGGAAAATTAAGAAAACTCCCTTTGTTGATCCTCTTTTTGCTAAGTGCACTTCCTTGTTGTCTTTGCTTGTTGATCCTCCAAGTGTTTGTAGTGTTTTTTCAAGAATGCTTGTTTCGGCCTTGGCTTTGTTTCCCCTTAGAATGAAGGTTTTAATTCTCCAATTCCAGCACCTATCAAAAGACTAGACCTTACCCAAGTCAAGTTTCCATTCAATTAAGCACCAAAGACGAAATAAATTCCAGCACCAAATTAGAGGTCAAAGAACAAAAGCAAGAAACAATTTAATTGAATAAAACAGTACCACCAAAAGGAGTTAGATTATGACAACTAGAAAGAGGTCCAAGAAATATTAAGCAAGCAAATAAAAGGTACCAAAATAAAGGTAGGCACACAAAAGAATCCTAAGAATGGCACTAAAATTAGATGACCAAATAAAAAAAACAGCACCACTGGAAAATGTTGTGGGCCAGAAACGTGTTTTTTCCCCAATTTATGCTGAGCTGTGTTTTTAAGATATGTACCGCCCTGGTGGTCGGGTGTGATGACGTGGCATCCTGCTACAGTATAGGCGTGTTGACAAGGCGCCAGGTTGGCAGAAGGGAAGGAAGTCGGAGGGCCCGTGTAGTCGCCAGGTGTTATATTAGCGTGCTCCGATTTCCAGCTTACCAGAATCGGCGATCGCCAGGTTCAAGGATGAAGTCGCCGGATGTAGATTCAGGCGACCTAGTCGTTGGAGATCGCCAGAGCAAGCACGTCGCCGAGGATGAAGGAGAAGCAGGTTATGAAGGCGGCCGGCGAGACCACAGGGAAGGTGTATGAAGGCCCCTAACTCGCCAGTTCCATAGAGATCGCACACCCAAGTTAGCTATGCACTGGGCAGTACCATGCATAAGTAACTTAGCCAAAATGAGAATAGAAGCAGCGCCAAGTCAGGGAGCCTCCAGATGATGGCACGTGTACAGTTGGATGCGAGCCACGTGTCCAAGTCTGTAACTGTCAGGAGAGAGAAAGCTACCAGGTATATAAGAGTTCTTAACGAACTTTCTGAGGTACGCACGTTCAGTTTAGACACTTTACGCTTGCGAGTTAGAGCTGACTGTGAGAGAGGATTTGCACGGTTCTTGTTCTCTTAGTATTTGGTGATCCCGTCACTGACTTGAGCGTTGGAGTGCGATCGACCGCAGCGGCGCCGTACTGTTTCTTTGCAGGTTCTTGAGGTAGATCCCGAAGAGGAGCGGAGGTGAGAAGCGGTGCGCACGTCGATCCTTTGACGAGGCAGTTTCCAGCGTTCCGGTCAACAGGCAGGATCATCAGGCGCCCACCGTGGGGCCGTGTAAAACTTGCTCCCATCCACAGCGTGAGTTCGTGGAGGTTTTCGAAGTTTTCTGCGTGGTTGTGTGCTGGTGCAACCATCGTTCACGGTTTGTCTGAGTTTCGTTCGGTGAATTTGCGTTTTGTACCGTTCGTTTGGCTTTTCGATCGGTGGAGTGAGGTTTCCTGCTGTTCGCGCATGATTTGTTCGGTGGAGTTTTAGTTCTTTCGCTCGATCGGTTGTTTGTAGGATTTCTGGTGAAGTTGTGGTTTTCTTTGAAGGCTTACGGTGTTCTTGAGTTTTCTTGCGCAGCTTTGCACTGTTTTCTCCGATTAATCGCTGATTCGATCACGGTTGAAGTGTTGTTTGCCGCATTCCTGTGATTCGCTGAAGTTCATGAGAAAAATGAGAAGCAATCGCTCAAGTCCGGTTGCGCCCGTGGCACCTGTTGCTGCTGAAGGCGCCGCTGTCATGACCATGGCGCAGATGGCGGAGATGATGCGCGCGTTGCAGGCAACTGTGGAAGCCTCACGCGTGGAGCAGGCGAGAATGCATGAGGACCTGGTCGCCTCTCGCGCCAGGAATGAGGAGCTCAGCAAGATGACTGAGGAGCTGCGTCAAGCTCTTCAGGAGCAGCAAGGGCGTTCTGCCGCGGAAGAGGTTGCGCCATCATCGCCACCTCGTGTTTTTCCCAGCCTTTTATTCAGGCGATCACGGACACGCCCATTCCCACGAGCGTGGTTCCGGTTAAGGCTGTTTTCACCGGTGTGGAGGATCCTGAGGCTCATCTCACCACGTTCCATACGCAGATGATGCTGTCAGGAGGGTCAGACGCCGTCTACTGCAAGATGTTCGTGAGTACGCTCCAGGGAACGGCGTTAGAATGGTTCGTGAGCCTGCCTAACGGCCATGTAACCAATTTCCAACAGTTCTCAAAGATTTTTGTCGAGCAGTACATCGTGAATAACGCACCGCCCAGGGTGTCTTATGATCTGTTTGATATAAGGCAGTACCAGGGAGAGTCCCTCAGAGAGTACCTGAATCACTTTGGAGCGCAGATGGTCAGATCGCCGGCCAAGGATGAAGAAATGCTGGTCTATGCCTTCAAGAAGGGCGTGCAGCCGGGACCATTCTGCGAGGCCTTGATCAGGGCTCACCCTGCGACGTTTGCTGAAGTCAGGCGACTTGCGGTGGCTCATATCGCTGACGAGAATGAAGTCGCCGAGAAGAGAGGAAGCGTGGCTCCCGCCAGGCCACGCGCCCAGACCAGGATCCAGCCGCAGAGGGTGCTGGAGACAGCAGGGGCGGCCAGGAAGGACCAGAGGACTCGCCATCCTTATGATAGGAGGAACAAGGGAAGAAGCCAAGCGCGCCAGCAACCAGCACGCCGGGAATTCAATCGCCCGCCTAAGCACAAGTTTGTCATGGGGCTGGCGGATCTGATCGCCATTCCTAACATATCTACTAGGTTGAAAGCGCCTGAGAAGGTGGGCGACAAGGTGCTGGGGTCAAAGCCGGAAGCCTGGTGCGAGTTCCACCAGTGTTTTTGCCACGCTTTGGACTCGTGTTTGTCGCTGGGATATCAGCTCGACGATCTGGTTAAGAGCGGGTTCCTAAATGACTATCTGCTGGACAGGAGGACGGGGGGAGCGTCGAGTTCCCAGCCAGCAGGTGGAGAAGCCCAGCAACACGAGATGCCTATCCACGGGGAGATCCACACCATAGCAGGGGGTTTCTCAGGTGGTGGATGCACCGCATCGCAGAGGAAGAAGTACGCGCGATCGGTGATGACGGTGGACATGTTTGAAGATCACTCGCCGGAAGTGGACATTACGTTCACCAAGCAGGACCTTCGGGACGTTGTGCCTCATGACAACGATCCCATAGTTATTTCGTTGGTTACGGCGGGGAGGAAGGTCCACAGGGTTCTGGTGGACCAAGGAAGCTCGGCAGACGTGATGTTCTGGCCGACTTTCACGCAGCTGGAGTTGCCCCTTGACCAGCTAAGGCCCTATGGAGGGTGCCTATATGGGTTCGCTGGTGACCAGGTGGAGGTCAGGGGGTACATAGAGCTGAGAACCACGTTTACTGATGAGGCTGGTTCGAGAACGGAGAAAATCAAGTACCTCATCGTAAACGCACCTTCAGCATATAACATCCTGTTGGGAAGGCCCACGCTTAACAAGATAGGCGCCATTCCGTCGACTCGGCACATGAAGGTAAAGCTGCCGTCCATGGAAGGGGTGGTGATCACGATCAAGTCTGATCAGAAAGAAGCGACAAGGTGCTATGAGAATAGCCTGAAAAACAAAAGATCGGTGAGTTATGTAACAACCACCCCACCTCCCGGTGTGAAGCCCAGATCGACGGTAACAGAGGAGGCCGCCGGAAGAGATGTAGAGATGGTAGACGCTGAGCTGGGCGAGAGGGATGCTGGTCTGGAGGTGGAAGAGGCGCGGAATCGCCCTGAGGAAGCGAGATAGTAGGGAATCGCCAGGGCGGTGATCGCCAGAGAATCCAGGCCTAAACCCGTCGAGCAGTGGCTCGAGAAGGAGATCGGAGGGAAAATCTTCAAGCTGGGAAGATCTCTGGAGGTCGATCTCCAAGACCAGATCGCCAAGGTGATTGAACGGCATCTGGACGCGTTTGCATGGTCCGCTTCGGACATGCCCGGGATTGATCCCGACTTCTTGTGCCATCATCTGGCGATGGACAACATGGTGAGACTGGTGCGACAAAGGAGAAGAAAATTCAACGAGGAGAGGAGGCAGGCGATCAGGGACGAAACACAGAAACTCCTCGCTGCAGGCCACATCAGGGAAGTCCAGTACCCTGAATGGTTGGCAAATGTCGTGCTGGTGAAGAAGAGTAACGGGAAATGGCGCATGTGCGTCGATTTCACCGACCTGAACAAAGCTTGCCCAAAGGATTCGTATCCTTTACCGAGCATTGATGCCCTGGTTGATAGTGCTGCAGGGTGTAAGTTGCTGAGTTTCCTGGATGCCTTCTCAGGATATAATCAGATCAAGATGCATCCCATGGATGAAGAGAAAACAGCCTTCATGACGGAGAGGTCGTGCTACTGCTATAAGGTGATGCCGTTTGGGCTGAAGAACGCGGGGGCCACGTACCAGAGGCTGATGGATCGAGTACTTGCACCGATGCTGGGAAGGAACGTGCAAGCCTACGTCGATGACATGGTCGTGACCTCGCCGGAAAAGAGCAAGCACGTTGCAGACTTGGAAGAATTGTTCACAACGATCGCCAAGTTCAGATTGAAGCTGAATCCGGAGAAATGCATTTTCGGCGTGGAGGCTGGAAAGTTTTTGGGTTTCCTCTTGACTGAAAGAGGAATTGAAGCCAACCCGGACAAGTGTGCCGCCATCTTGGCGATGAGGAGCCCGGCTACGGTGAAAGAAGTCCAGCAGCTCACAGGTCGGATAGCAGCCCTATCTCGCTTCGTGTCAGCTAGCGGAGAGAAGGGGCATCCCTATTTTCAGTGTCTGCGGCGCAATAACAAGTTCGTTTGGACGAAAGAGTGCGAGGAAGCTTTCGTCAAACTCAAGGAATATCTGGCGAGCCCGCCGGTTCTGTGCAAACCGCTGGTGGGGATCCCTCTCAGGTTGTACTTTGCTGTAACTGAGAGGGCGGTGAGTGCGGTGCTCGCCCAGGATCAAGATCAGGCTCAGAAGCCTATTTATTTCGTGAGCAAGGTGTTGCAGGGCCCAGAAACGAGATATCAGGCCCTGGAGAAGGTTGCGCTGGCTGTGGTGTTTTCGGCGAGGAGGTTGCGCCACTACTTCCACAGTTTCACAATACTGGTAATGACTAACCTGCCCATCCAAAAGGTCTTGAAGAAACCTGACGTTGCGGGAAGGATGGTGAAGTGGGCTGTAGAATTGTCAGAGTTTGATATTAAATATGAGCCCCGAGGCCCGATCAAAGGGCAAATCTTTGCAGATTTCGTGGTTGAGCTCTCATCAGAGGCGACGCGGGTTGAAGGAAACGATTTCCGTTGGGTACTCTCGGTGGATGGATCGTCGAACCAGCAGGGTAGCGGTGCTGGAGTCATTTTGGAAGGGCCCAACGGCGTGCTGATCGAACAATCTCTGAGGTTCGCCTTCAAGGCCAGCAACAATCAAGCAGAGTACGAGGCGCTGATCGCCGCAATTTTGCTGGCCAAGGAGATGGGAGCTAGGGTGCTGATGGCTAAGAGTGACTCGCTGCTAGTCACGGGGCAAGTAACAGGCAAGTTCCAGGCTAAAGATCCACAAATGGCAGCTTACTTGGCGTATGTGCAGGAATTGAAGAGTTCCTTTGCCTCCTTTGAAGTAGTACATGTGCCCAGAGAGCAGAATGCCCGAGCTGACTTGCTTGCTAAGCTCGCCAGCTCAGGCAAGGGGGGTAGGCAGAGGACGGTGATTCAAGAAACTCTGAAGACGCCAAGGGCATTTGTAGCAGATCACCTGGTCCTTCAGATAAGTAAGTCGACGGAGAGAGCAGCGAGAAGCCATAAGTCCTTGACGCAAGAAACTCTGAGATCGCCGAGAGTTAGAGCATGTCGAGGAGAGAAGGTGAATGTGATGCAGGTCTGCGCCATCCATGAGCCAGACACTTGGATAACACAGTACAAGCGGTGCCTGGCAGATGGTCTCCTCCCGCTGGATCCGTCAGAAGCTAGGAATGTAAAGAAAAATTCCAGCAAGTACACACTGATTGATGGCGATCTGTACAGGTTTGGGTTCACTCACCCACTCCTGGAATGTATACACGGTGAGAAGTGCACGAGAATCATGGCAGAGCTCCACGAAGGTATATGCGGAAGCCACGTCGGGGGTCGAGCTCTGGCCGCGAGAACTCTCCGTGCAGGCTACTACTGGCTATCGATGAGGGAAGATTGCAAGAAGTATGCCCAGTGTTGCAAACAATGCCAACAGCACGCCGATTGGCACAAAGCACCTCCCGAGGAGTTGAAGTCGATCTACAGCCCTTGGCCGTTCCATACTTGGGGAATCGACATCCTGGGACCTTTCCCGCTGGCGATCAGGCAGATGAAGTACTTGGTGGTGGCGATTGAGTATTTCACCAAGTGGATTGAAGCAGAACCAGTGGCCCAGATCACCGCACACAAGATCGAAGGTTTCGTGTGGAAGAACATCGTGTGCCGGTTTGGAGTGCCTAAACGCCTGGTGTCAGATAATGGGACGCAGTTTGCAAGCCACCTGTTGAAGAAGCTTTGTGAAGGGGTGGGAATTCAACAAGTGTTTGCATCCGTCGAGCACCCTCAGACAAATGGCCAGGTGGAGTCAGCTAATCGGGTGTTGTTGAGAGGTTTGAAGAGAAGGCTTGAGAAAGCCAAGGGAAGCTGGGCTGAGGAGGTGCCCCGCATAGTCTGGGCGTACCACACCACCGAGCAGTCAGGAACGCATGAGACCCCGTTCAGCTTGGTCTATGGGTGTGACGCCATGATTCCAGTAGAGATCCAAGAGAGCTCGCCGAGATTCCAGAACTTTGTAGAGGAAGACTCGAATGAAGAGAGAAGGCTGAACCTGGATCTACTGGATGAAGTCAGGGAAGAGGCGAGGCTGAAGGCTGAGGCGGTGAAGAGGAGGATCGAACGAAGATACAACTCAAAGGTGATGCCAAGGCAGTTTGGAGAAGGCGATCTGGTGATGAGAAAGGCCCACCAGTACGAGATGGAGAATAAACTGTCACCCAAGTGGACTGGACCGTTCAGAATAACCGGGGCGCTCGGGAACGGAGCCTACCGCTTAGAAACGCTGGAAGGAGGGGCGATTCCTCGCACCTGGAACGCCACACACCTGAAGTTGTACTATAGTTAAGAGCTTTGTAAGTAAAGACAAACACAAAGGTTATATTACAATGTCTCTATTAAAACAGTTTGAAGGGGGCACTCTTTTTTCCCTAAGGAGGGTTTTTAATGAGGCCACCCAATAAAAGAAGAGTTTTCGAAGTATAAGGCGTTTTCAGATTGCATGTGTGCTATTTTCAAAAGTTTTGAAGAAAGACCTTGTCACTTGTACGTGATTTAAGGCAAATAAAGATATATCGCGTGCTTTCTATAAAGTTTTTAAGTCCTCATCGTTTTTCGGCGATTGGAGGCATCAGTTAAAGTTTTTAAAGTCCTCATCGTTTTTCGGCGATCGGAGGCGCCAGCTAAAGTTTTTAAGTCCTCATCGTTTTTCGGCGATTGGAGGCATCAGTTGAAGTTTTTAAGTCCTCATCATTTTTCGGCGATTGGAGGCATCAGTTAAGTTTTCAAAGTCCTCATCGTCTTTCGGCGATCGGAGGCACGAGATGAAAGACCTCAACGCCCTCGCGCGTTTTGAGGCAAGTTAAAGACCTCCTCGCCGTCGAGCGAGTGCAGGCGAGAAAAAGTAAAAGTCCTCCGTGTTTCTGGGGGCGAGAAGATGTAACCCCTGGGGCAATGTAGAGGCACCAGTAAAAGTCCTCCGTGTTTCTGGGGGCGAGAAGATGTAACCCCTGGGGCAATGTAGAGGCAAGATAAAGACCTACTCGCCGTTGAGCGAGTGCAGGCAAGAAAGAGTAAAAGTCCTCCGTGTTTCTGCGGGCGAGAAGATGTAACCCCTGGGGCAATGTAGAGGCAAGATAAAGACCTCCTCGCCGTCGAGCGAGCGCAGGCGAGAAAGAGAAAAGGTCCTCAGTGCATCCGGGGGGAGGAGATGTACACCCTGGGCAAGTTGAGGCACCAGATAAAGTCCTTCTCGCCGTTGAGCGAGTTCAGGCGAGTTAAAGACCTTCTCGCTTACATGCGAGCATAGGCAAGATAAAATCCTTCTCGTCTCGAACTAGTTCAGGTATGGTGCAGAGGGTGGAAGAAGTTTGGAAGGTGACTGTACCGCCCTGATGGTCGGATGCGATGACGTGGCATCCTGTTACAGTGTAGGCGTGTTGACAAGGCGCCAGGTTGACAGTTGGGAAGGAAGTCAGGAGGCACGTGTAGTCGTCGATAGTTAAGTTGGCGAGTTCCGATCTCCAGCTTACCAGAATAGGCGATCGCCAGGTTGAGGACGAAGTCGCCAGATGCAGACTCAGGCGACCAGGCAGTCGGAGATCGCCAGAACAAGCACATCGCCGAAGTTAAAGGAGAAGCAGATTATGAAGGCGGCCGGCGAGACCACAGGGAAGGTGTATGAAGGCCCCTAACTCGCCAGTTCCATAGAGATCGCACTCCCAAGTTAGCTATGCACTGGGCAGTACCATGCATAAGTAACTTAGCCAAAATGAGAGTAGAAGCAGCGCCAAGTCAGGGAGCCTCCAGATGATGGCACGTGTACAGTTGGATACGAGCCACGTGTCCAAGTCTGTAACTGCCAGGGGAGAGAAAACCACCAGGTATATAAGAGTTCCTAACAGATTTTCTAAGGTACGCACGTTCAGTTCATACACTTTACGCTTGCGAGTGACATAGCTGTTTGTGAGAGAGATTTGCACGGTTCCAGTTCTTAGTATTTGGTGATACCGTCACTGACTTGAGCGTCGGAGTGCGATCGGCCGCGGCGGCGCCGTATCGTTTCTTTGCAGGTTCTTGAGATAGATCCAGAGGAGGAACGGAGGTGGGAAGCGGCGCGCACGTCGATCCTTTGACGAGGCATTCTCCAGCGCTCCGGTCAACAGGCAGGATCATCAGGCGCCCACCGTGGGGCCGTGTAAAACGTGCTCCCATCCACAGCGTGAGTTCGTGGAGGTTTTCGAGGTTTTCTACGCGGTTGTGTGCTGGTGCAACCGTCGTTCTTGGTTTCTTTGAGTTTCGTTCGGTGAAGTTTGTGTTTTAAACCGTTCGTTTGGTTTTTCGATCGGTGGATTCGAGTTCTTTCGAGTGGTTGTTTGGTTCGCGGGGAAACAGTGGTTTTTGGTGAAGCTGCGATTTTCTTCGAAGGTTTGCGGTGTTCTTGAAGTTCTTACGCAGTTTCTTGAATCTTCTCCGATCGGTCGCTGATTCGTTCGTGGTTGAAGTGTTATTTGCTGTACTTCTGTGGTTCGCTGAAGTTAATGAGAAAGATGAGAAGCAATCGTTCCAGTCCCGTGGCTCCCGTCGCAGCCGAAGGCGACGCCGCCATGACCATGGCGCAGATGGCAGAAATGATGCGCTCATTGCAGGCCACTGTAGAAGCCTCGCGCGTCGAGCAGGCAAGGATACATGAAGACCTGGTCGCCTCTTGCGCCAGAAACGAGGAGCTCAGCAAGGTAGCTGAGGAGCTACGTCGAGCTCTTCAGGAGCAGCAGGTTCGTTCTTCCGCTGAAGAGGTGGCACCGTCGACGCCGCCTCGTGTTTTCCCAATGCCTTTCATTCAGGCGATTACCGACACGCCAATTCCCACGAGCGTGGTCCCGGTTAAAGCTGTTTTTACTGGTGTGGAAGATCCAGATGCTCATCTGACCACGTTCCACACACAGATGATGCTGTCAGGGGGGTCGGATGCTGTCTATTGTAAGATGTTCGTGAGCACGCTCCAGGGAACGGCGATGGAGTGGTTTGTGAGCCTGCCTAATGGCCACATAACTAATTTTCAGCAATTCTCGAAGATCTTTGTCGAGCAGTATATTGTGAACAAGGCACCGCCCAGAGTGTCCTATGATCTGTTTGATATAAGGCAGTACCATGGGGAGTCCCTCAGAGACTACCTCAATCGCTTCGGAGCACAGATGGTCAGATCGCCGGCCAAGGATGAAGAAATGCTGGTTTATGCCTTCAAGAAGGGCGTGCAGCCAGGGCCATTCTGCGAAGCCTTGATCAGGGCTCATCCAGCGACGTTTGCTGAAGTCAGGCGACTTGCGGTGGCTCACATCGCCGACGAGAGTGAGGTCGCCGAGAAGAGAGGCAGTGTGGCTCCCGTCAGGCCACGCGCCCAGACCAGGATCCAGCCACAGAGGGTGCTGGAAACGGCAGCGGCGGCCAGAAAGGATCAAAGGACTCGCTATCCTTACGATAGGAGAAACAAGGGAAGAAGCCAAGCGCGCCAACCGCCAGCACGCCAACAACCAGCACGCCGGGAATACAATCGCCCGCCTAAGCACAAATTCGTCATGGGACTAGCGGACCTGATCGCTGTCCCTAACATATCTGCTAGGTTGAAGGCGCCCGAGAAGGTGGGCGACAAGGTGCTAGGGTCGAAGCCGGATGTCTGGTGCGAGTTCCACCAGTGCTTTGGCCACAACCTGGACTCGTGTTTGTCTTTAGGGTACCAGCTCGACGATCTGGTTAAGAGCGGGTTCCTAAACGACTATCTGCTGGACAGAAGGACCGGAGGAGCGTCGAGTTCCCAGCCGGCAGGGGGAGAAGCCCAGCAACACGAAATGCCTATCCATGGGGAGATCCACACCATTGCAGGGGGTTTCTCAGGTGGTGGATGCACCGCATCGCAGAGGAAAAAGTACGCGCGATCGGTGATGTCGGTGGACATGTTTGAAGATCACTCGCCCGAAGTGGACATTACGTTCACCAAGTAGGATCTTCGGGACGTTGTGCCTCACGACAATGATCCCATTGTTATTTCGTTGATCACGGCGGGGAGGAAGGTTCACCGAGTTCTGGTGGACCAAGGAAGTTCGGCAGACGTGATGTTCTGGCCGACTTTCACGCAGCTAGAATTGCCCCTTGACCAGCTGAGGCCCTATGGAGGGTGCTTGTATGGGTTCGCTGGCGACCAGGTGGAAGTCAGGGGGTACATTGAGCTGAGAACCACGTTTACCGATGAGGCTGGGTCGAGGACGGAGAAAATCAAGTACCTCATCGTAAACGCCCCTTCAGCATATAACATCCTGCTGGGAAGGCCCACCCTCAACAGGATAGGAGCAATTCCATCGACTCGGCACATGAAGGTGAAGCTGCCGTCCATGGAAGGGGTGGTAATCACGATAAAGTCTGATCAGAAGGAAGCGAAAAGGTGCTATGAAAATAGCCTGAAAAATAAAAGATCAGTGAGCTATGTCACAACCACCCCACCGCCCGGTGTGAAGCCCAGACCGCCGATAATGGAGGAGGCCGCCGGAAGGGACGTGGAGATGGTAGATGCTGAGCTGGGGGAGAGGAATGCTGCCCTGGAGGAGGAAGAGGCGCGGAATCGCCCGGAGGAAGCAAGGGAACTCGGAATCGCCAAGGCGGTGATCGCCAGAGAATCAAGGCCCAAGCCCGTCGAGCAGTGGCTCGAGAAGGAGATCGGGGGGAAAGTTTTCAAGCTCGGAAGATCTCTGGAGGTCGATCTCCAGGACCAGATCGCCAAGGTGATTGAACGGCATCTGGACGCGTTTGCCTGGTCCGCTTCGGACATGCCCGGGATCGATCCCGACTTCTTGTGCCATCATCTGGCGATGGACAACATGGTGAGACCGGTGCGGCAAAGAAGGAGGAAATTTAATGAAGAGAGGAGGCGGGCGATCAAGGATGAGACCCAGAAACTCCTCGCTGCCGGCCACATCAGGGAAGTCCAGTACCCTGAGTGGTTGGCGAATGTCGTGCTGGTGAAGAAGAGCAACGGGAAATGGCGCATATGCGTCGATTTCACCGACCTGAATAAGGCTTGCCCAAAGGATTCGTATCCTTTACCAAGCATTGATGCCCTGGTTGATAGTGCTGCAGGGTGCAAGCTGCTGAGTTTCCTGGACGCCTTCTCGGGCTATAATCAGATCAAGATGCATCCCATGGATGAAGAAAAAACAGCCTTCATGACGGAGAGGTCGTGCTACTGCTATAAGGTGATGCCGTTTGGGCTGAAGAATGCGGGGGCCACGTACCAGAGGCTGATGGACCGAGTACTTGCACCAATGCTGGGAAGGAACGTGCAAGCTTACGTCGATGACATGGTCGTGACCTCGCAGGAGAAGAGCAAGCACGTTGCAGACTTGGAAGAATTGTTCATGACGATCGCCAAGTTCAAGTTGAAGCTCAACCCGGAGAAATGCATTTTCGGCGTGGAGGCTGGAAAATTTTTGGGTTTTCTCTTGACTGAAAGAGGAATAGAAGCCAATCCGGACAAATGTGCCGCCATCTTGGCGATGAGAAGCCCGGCTACAGTAAAAGAGGTCCAGCAGCTGACAGGTCGGATGGCAGCACTATCCCGCTTCGTGTCAGCAAGCGGAGAAAAGGGGCATCCCTATTTCCAGTGTCTGCGGCGCAATAACAAGTTCGCTTGGACGAAAGAGTGCGAGGAAGCTTTCGTCAAGCTAAAGGAATATTTGGCGAGCCCGCCGGTTTTGTGCAAACCGCTGGCGGGAACCCCTCTCAGATTGTATTTCGCTGTGACTGAGAGGGCGGTGAGTGCGGTGCTCGCCCAGGACCAAGACCAGGCTCAGAAGCCTATTTATTTCGTGAGTAAAGTGTTGCAGGGCCCAGAAACGAGGTATCAGGCCCTGGAGAAGGCTGCGCTGGCGGTGGTGTTTTCGGCGAGGAGGTTGCGCCACTACTTCCACAGCTTCACAATACTGGTGATGACTGACCTGCCCATCCAGAAGGTCTTGAAGAAGCCTGACGTTGCAGGAAGAATGGTGAAGTGGGCAGTGGAGTTGTCAGAGTTTGACATTAAGTATGAGCCTCGAGGCCCGATCAAAGGGCAAATCTTTGCAGATTTTGTAGTCGAGCTCTCTTCAGAGGCGACGCGGGTTGAAGGAGACGATTTCCGTTGGGTACTCTCGGTGGATGGATCGTCAAACCAGCAGGGTAGCGGTGCTGGAGTCATATTGGAAGGACCCAACGGCGTGCTGATCGAACAATCGTTGAGATTCGCCTTCAAAGCCAGCAACAATCAAGCAGAGTATGAGGCGCTGATCGCCGGGATTCTGCTGGCTAAGGAAATGGGAGCCAGAGTGCTGATGGCTAAGAGTGACTCGCTGCTAGTCACAGGGCAAGTAACAGGCGAGTTCCAGGCTAAAGATCCACAAATGGCGGCTTACTTGGCGTATGTGCAGGAATTGAAGAGTTCCTTTGCCTCTTTTGAAGTGGTGCATGTGCCCCGAGAACAGAATGCCCGAGCTGACTTGCTTGCTAAGCTCGCCAGCTCAGGCAAGGGGGGAAGGCAGAGGACAGTGATTCAAGAAACTTTGAAGATGCCGAGGGCATTTGTAGCAGATCACCTGGTCCTTCAGATAAGCAGGTCGACGGAGAGAGCAGCGAGAAGCCATAAGTCTTTGACGCAAGAAACTCTGAGATCGCCGAGAATTAGAGCATGTCAAGGAGAGAAAGTGGACGTGATGCATGTCTGTGCCACCCACGAGCCAGACACTTGGATAACACAGTACAAGCGGTGCCTGGCGGATGGCCTCCTCCCGCTAGATCCAACAGAAGCTAGGAAGGTAAAGAAAAATTCCAGCAAGTATACATTGATTGATGGCGATCTGTACAGGTTTGGATTCACTCACCCACTCCTGGAATGTATACACGGCGAGAAGTGCACGAGGATTATGGCAGAGCTCCACGAAGGAATATGTGGAAGTCACGTCGGGGGTCGAGCTCTGGCCGCGAGGACTCTCCGTGCAAGCTACTATTGGCCATCCATGAGAGAAGATTGCAAGAAGTACGCCCAGTGCTGCAAACAATGCCAGCAGCACGCCGATTGGCACAAGGCACCTCCCGAGGAGTTGAAGTCGATCTATAGCCCTTGGCCGTTTCATACTTGGGGAATCGACATCCTGGGACCTTTTCCACTGGCGATCAGGCAGATGAAGTACTTGGTGGTGGCGATTGAGTATTTCACCAAGTGGATTGAAGCAGAACCAGTGGCCCAGATCACCGTGCACAAGATCGAAGGCTTTGTATGGAAGAATATTGTGTGCCGGTTTGGAGTGCCTAAGCGCCTGGTATCAGATAATGGGACTCAGTTTGCGAGCCACCTGTTGAAGAAGCTTTGCGAAGAGGTCGGAATTCAGCAAGTGTTTGCATCCGTCGAGCACCCTCAGACTAATGGCCAGGTGGAATCAGGTAACCGGGTGTTGCTGAGAGGTTTGAAGAGAAGGCTCGAGAAAGCCAAGGGAAGTTGGGCTGAGGAGGTACCCCGAATAGTTTGGGCGTACCACACCACCGAGCAGTCAGGAACCCATGAGACCCCGTTTAGCTTGGTCTATGGGTGTGATGCCATGATTCCAGTCGAGATTCAGGAGAGCTCGCCGAGATTCCAGAACTTTGTAGAGGAAGACTCGAATGAAGAGAGAAGACTGAACCTGGATCTGCTGGACGAAGTCAGGGAGGAGGCAAGGCTGAAGGCTGAGGCGATGAAGAGAAGGGTCGAGCGAAGGTACAACTCAAAGGTGATGCCAAGGTAGTTTAGAGAAGGCAATCTGGTGATGAGAAAGGCCCACCAGTACGAGATGGAGAATAAGCTATCACCCAAGTGGACTGGACCGTTCAGAATAACCGAGGCACTCGGGAACGGAGCCTATCGCTTGGAGACGTTGGAAGGGGGGGCGATCCCTCGTACCTGGAACGCCACACACCTGAAGTTGTACTATAGCTAAGAGCTTTGTAAGTAAAGACAAACACAAATATTACATTGCAATGTCTCTGTTAAAACAGTTTCAAGGGGGCGCTCTTTTTTCCCTAAGGAGGGTTTTTAATGAGGCCACCCAATAAAGAAGAGTTTTCGAAAGTATAAGGCGTTTTCAGATTGCATATGTGTTATTTCCAAAAGTCTCGAAGAAAGACCTTGTCATTCGTACATGATTTAAGGCACGAAAAGATATGTCGCGTGTTTTCTAAAGTTTTAAAGTCCTCATCGTTTTTCGGCGATTAGAGGCACCAGTTAAGTTTTTGAAGTCCTCATCGTTTTTCGGCGATTAGAGGCACCAGTTAAGTTTTTAAAGTCCTCATCGTTTTTCGGCGATTAGAGGCACCAGTTAAGTTGTTAAGTCCTCATCGTTTATCGGCGATCGGAGGCACCAGATCAAAGACCTCCTCGCCGTTGTGCGGGCGCAGGCGAGAAAGGTCCTCAGTGCACCCAGGGGGGAGGAGATGTACGCCCTGGGCAAGTTGAGGCACCGGATAAAGTCCTTATCGCCGTTGTGCGAACTAAGGCCCATCAAAGACCTCCTCGCCGTTGTGCGGGCGCAGGCGAGAAAGGTCCTCAGTGCAACCATGGGGGGAGGAGATGTACGCCCTGGGCAAGTTGAGGCACCGGATAAAGTCCTTATCGCCGTTGTGCGAACTAAGGCCCATCAAAGACCTCCTCGCCGTCGAGCGAGTGCAGGCGTGAGAAAGAAAGGGTCCTCAGTGCATCCAGGGGGGAGGAGATGTACACCCTGGGCAAGTTGAGGCACCAGACAAAGTCCTTCTCGCCGTCGAGCGAGTTAAGGCCGTTTAAAGTCCTTCTCGCCAATGAGCGAGTTCAGGCGAGTAAAAGTCCTTCTCGCCGATGAGCGAGTTCAGGCGAGTTAAAAGACCTTCTCGCTTGTGTGCGGGTATAGGCAGGATAAAATCCTCCTCGTCTTGAACGAGTTCAGGTATGGCGAAGAGGGTGGAAGAAGCTTGGAAGGTGGCTAAGGTAGGTTCGAAGAGAACGCCTAGCCAGCCAGTCTCTAGCTCTGGGGTTCAGGGAGGTAAAGGAAGATCCCAAAGGGCATTTCTGCCTCAGATAAAGAAATGATTGCCAAAGCCTGAGGCTAAGGAAAGCTGGTGTTACCAAGAGGTCTAGGTGATCGCGAAAAGTTCAAACACGGCGAGAAGGTTGAAAGACTTGTTTGATAAAGCGGGTCGAGTGGGACGTTGTTTGAACCGATGTTTGGATCACAGTTCGTTGCTTGGAACTTTTCTTATGATCAGGTTAGTGCCTCAGGGGTACAAGTTGTTTAAAGCGATTATTGCTTAAGTTTGAATCGGCTCGAAGCAGTTACGCCAAAGGTCATGTTTGCAAAATCGCTAAGTTAAACGCAGCAGAGTTAAACATACAAAGAAAGTAAAGCACTCAAAAGGAGTCAGAAGAAATGTCCAAGTCTCGCCATTGAAATAAGAAGCTGTTCAAAATACGTGTGCAAGAGTTTTTTACAAGGTAAATACAAGTGAATTCATAAAGAAGCAGATGGTGATGGCATTTCATGTGTTCTTCTTGAATCAAAGTAGTAAAATGGATGCGGAAGCAATGGGTGAGTGAAACAAAGCCCTCCTAGGAGTTGTGATGGCTTTGAAGGTGCATGATGAGTATGAATTAGAGAGGTTCGGCCAGCTCTATGAAGAAAGGTGAAGGAAGTGAAGTTTATAGCCTAGATTTCTAGGAGAAGTATAGCTAGTGCACAAAATGGGCAGCATAACAATACTCAAATAAACTTGTCAAATACAAAGAGATAGCCTTCCTATTTATAGGCTATTTGGGCTTAAATGTTAAGCTACATTTCTAAGGAAAAGAAAACCAAAATTAAATCTAAATTCTAAGCCATGTGCCATGCAATGACCGGCCACACAACCCTAGGTTCTAGAAGGTTTCCTTCACAAAGTTCTTTCTACACTACCTATTTTACTAAGTACCCCTAATGGGCCTTTTATGCAACAAAGCCTCTTCTCTCCCAAACCGTAGCTTTGGCCCTTGTGTGTGTGAAGCTAGACGGTCTAGGACTCTTCATAGATGCTCCTCATGTAGCCTTGGCCTAGACGCTCCTCATCATGGCTAGACGCTCCCTTTGTGAGGCTAGACGCTCCTTGTGAGGCTAGACGCTCCTTTTGGAAGGCTAGACGGTCTTGGTCTTGGAAGCTTGGCTTTCATATTGTGGTGAGCTTGGGCCTTCCTCCATCATCCCCTCCCTCTTGAAAAGGATTTGTCCTCAAATCCAATGGTTTTGCTTAGGGGAATGGTTGTGGCTGGATGGTGTCCATCATCTCCTCCTTCTTTTGAGAAGATCTATCCTCAGATCGTCAGGCTTGATCTCGGATAGCAGCATCTTGTTTCTTCAAAGCTTGTCCTCCTGGATCAAATGCCCACCTATAGAAATAATCAAATAAAGCATAGGTGTTAGTTTGCGAATTAATTTTACTAGGTTGCCATTGTTGTTTGTCTTTTGGTGTTGGCAACCTTGGACAAGATTTCTCTTTTAAGGGTTGTGTGTGGCCTCTAATCATCTTTTGTATTTTAAAATGGTCACTTGTGGTTACCTTCTCTTGAGGCATAAATCCTATAGGAGATGGTAACAACTTAAAAGAAGAAAGATGATTGAGCACACACATAACTTTAAAAGTAGAAGTAGTTTTGTGAACTACTTGATGGTATGTTTGCTCAACTCTAAAATTGTGTGTGCACTTCATGACTATTCTAGGCATAATAGAAAGAGCTATATTTTCAAAAATATTTGGACCATGCGTTTGAGGATGATAAGCATTTAAAGTGTGCAACTTAGTTGCAAGTTTTCCAAAGGAAATCCTCAAATCATGGTTTGCGAAAGTTGGAGCTCTATTCAATACTATGCTTGAAAATAAACCATGAAGATGTATCACTTCTCTAGAGAAGAGTTTATCCATAACCATGAAGATTGAATTAAAACCTTTTGTTGTCCTAGGAAGTTTTAAAATGAAATTTGTATCTTTCCAAGGATCATTTGCAAAAGGTGAAGGAGTATAGAGTTCATGAGACTTTACTTTAGGTGTAGTTTGAAAACATGAGTTGTACTTAAAGTAATGTCTTTGAACCTCTTTTCTCATGGGTGACAAAAGTTTTCCTCTTAAAAGCTCTAGCGTTTGATCAACTTTCTTTTGTCCCATGAGTTCTCCTTCTTGATCTATGCAAGCTTCTTGTAAGGACTTTTCTTTTGTGTTCATGCTTGCAAGTGTTCCTTTACAAAAGGAAAGGCTAGGTTGTTCAACAAGAAGCATGTTTGTAAAGGTATTTTCAATATGCTTGACTTGTTGAATGACCTTGTGGGAAGGAACACTATTCTCCCACGCCTTTTGTTTCCCAAAATTTTTTTCTTTTTCTATTTTTTCTTCATCCCTTTTGTGTTTCATTTGTATTTGGTCTTTTACCACTTGGGAATGTGGTAAAGGGCTAAGTACAAACCTTTTATGCTTGTGGATAAAAGAAATCTCGTTAGTTAGACCATTATGCGTGGTTTTCTTATCAAATTGCCATGGTCTACCTAATAAGATGTGGCAAGCTTCCATAGGTACTACATCACATAAAACATTGTCTTTGTAGTTGCCTATAGAAAACTCGATCTCCACTTGTTTGTCTACACGTAGTTCTCCATCCTCATTGATCCATTGTAAATTGTAAGGTTTTGGATGAGGAACTACTTGTAGTTTTAATTTTTCAATCAATCTAGTGCTACAACAATTGCAACATGACCCACCATCCACAATAAGAGACCATATATTTTCTAAAACATTGCATCTAGTATGAAAAATGTTCTCTCGTTGTGTTTCAATGGATGCACTAGGTTGATTGTGGAGGATTCTTTGAATCATCAATAAGTCCCCCTCCAAAGGATTTTTCCTTTCTCCTTCCCCTTTTTCTTGGGTACTAGGTTCATCTTCACCACTTGTGTATTCATTTTCTCCTTTTAAAAACAAAACTCTTTGGTTTGGACATTGTGCTTGCACATGCCCTCTTCCAAAACATTTAAAACATTTGGTGTCCCTAGTACGGATGTATGGGGTGGAGGCATCTTTCACTAAGGGTTTGGTAGTCTCTTTGGATTCGTCTCTAGGTGTACTACCCTCCCTTTTAAAGTCTTTCTTGGGATAAGAGTTGGAGTAAGAACCTACCCTTTGACTTGAAGTTTTGCGTAAATTTTGTTGTTCAACTTTAATGCAAAGTTGAACCAAATCATTCAAGTCTTGATAGGGTAATAGTTCTACTCTATCTCTTATCTCAAGTGATAGGCCACTAAGGAACCTAGATATGGTGGTTTCCTCCTCTTCTCTAATGGAGGCTCTCATCATGTAGAGCTCCATCTTTTGTCTATACTCTTCTACGCTCATATTCTTTTGTTGGAGTCTTTGGAGCTTGTCCATCAACTCCCTATGGTAGTAAGAAGGTATATGTCGACGTCTTAGGGCTCCCCTAAGGTCATTCCAATATTCTATGGGAGGTTCCCTATGAAGACGTCGGTCTCTCTCTAAAGAGGTCTACCAATACATAGCATTTCCTTGGAAACTAAGGGTGGCTAAGGGTACCTTACGTTCCTCACTTACCCTATGGCAAGCAAAGAGTTGCTCTACCTTCATCTCCCAATCTAGATATATTTCTACATTTTCCTTTCCATGAAAATGAGGTAGGTCTACTCTTGTTTCCCTTGGCACCTCTTGTTCCCTTTGCCTAGTTCTTCTAGGGGGTGGTTGGTAATAATCATTGATTCTACGGCTTCCCTCCCCTAGAGACTCAATACTTTGCGAATGGGATGCATGAGTTTTTTTTGATTTTTGTGATTTTTGTGACTTCTCTTCTTGAGCTTTAGCCAACTCATTGATTTTGTTCTCATTCTCCAATTGTCTAAAAGAGATCAATTGTACCGCTTGGGATACTTCTTTTAAAAGAGTTTTCAAAGATTTTACTTCACTTTCTATAGACTTTGGAGAGTGAGAAGAAGAAGACATGGCTAAAACTTTGTGTATATAGGTGTTTTACTTGGAGAAAGTTTAGGAAAGTTAGAGAAGGGAGTTTTCCAGGTAAGGGAGGTGAGTCACAATGGACTACTTAAGTACCAAGCCTTTTCCTTGCCAAAAACTTTTCCTCCAATGACTTCACACAAAATTTTCTCTTAGTAGAACACTTAGAACACAAGAAGTTGAGAAATCAAAAAGCAAGAAAACTATGTAAGCTAGATATGCAGCAAACTAGTCGGTATAGCACAAAATTAAACAATACTAAACATACAAAACGTTTCTACCAAAACAAAAGAAATACAAGTTCAAACAAGCAACAAATTACTAAGCAAAATAACTATGCTATTCGGCCCTAGGTGAGGCTTCTTGGACACTTTGAGCCCTTGAAGACACACTCACCGTCTAAAACGTAATTTAAAAGAGGTAATTAACAATAAACCAAGTTGTAAAGGAGATAAGAAAACCCCCTTTGTTGTTCCTCTTTTTGGTTAGTGCACTTTCTTTGTTGTCTTGATTGTTGATCTTCTAGGTGTTTGTAGTGTTTGTTTCAAGAAGCTTGTTTCGGCCTTAGCTTGACTCCTCCTTAGAAAGTTGGCTTTAATTCTCCAATTTCCAGCACCTATTCACAAGAGCTTAACCTTAAATCAAGTCAAATTCCATGCACATAAGCACCAAGAGAGAATTAATTTCCAGCACCCACAAAAGAGAGGTCAAGAAACAAAAGCAAGAAACAAATTTAATTGAAAGAAAACAGTACCACCAAAAGGATTTATAATATGACAACTTAGAAAGAGATTCAAGAAATGAAAGCAAACAATTAAAGGTACTCAATAAAAGTTGGCACACAAAAGGAATTCCTAAAGAAAAGCACTAGAATAGATGACCAAATAAAAAAAACAGCACCACTGGAAAATGTTGTGGGCCAGAAAACAGTTTTGTTCCCCGATTTATGCTGAGCTGTAATTGTAAAATTTGTTTCTGAAATTTGGATACAAGAAAATTCAGGATCTTAGCTAAATTTTGGCTTTGGAATCACCTAAAACGCATGCACCATTTTTTTTTAATAATTTTTGCAAATTTGGTGTGCAGTTAGGCCAGCTGTAACGCTCAAGATTCGCACTCTGATTTTGTGAGATTTATCATTTTTTTTCTGTTGCTCCTTTTGACCTCATTCTTTTTTTGTCTTTTCTATAACACCTTAAACTTGCATTTTCCAGAAATTCAGAATTTTCCTATGGGTGGAAAAATTTTTATAAACAAAACAGCCCAGAACAGAGAGGTGTTACAGGGGAAAACTGGAAAAACTGGAAGAAAACAGCAAGATAACCAAATTAACACAATGGAAAATGTGAGAAAGGAAATTGTGTATGAACTAAGACACAATTATGAACTCAAACTAAAAATAAAAAGCATCAAAGGATCAAAATAACAGCAGATTATAGCAATATAAAGAGACCCAAAACAAGAAACAATCAAGCCAAAAAAAATAGGACTACTAAGAATTGATGACAATATGGATGAACATGACTTGACAAAACATGTATAGATTCAGAAATTTAAAGACTCAAAGCATAATATGAAGCAAAATAATGAAAGCAATAAAGACTCAAAGCCTAAAACAAAAATAGCAACACAAAGGTGTATGGAATCCTATCACAAATTGCACAAGAACTTGTTCAAGATCAAATGAACAAGAGTGCTTGGGTTGGATCTTCCACAAAGCACACCAAGAACAAATTAAAAAATATAAAAACAGCAAGACAAGTAAGGAATTGAAATGACAAAGATGAAAATAAAGAAGAACTGAAATTAAAAAGACAAGCTACTCATCTTGAAGAACCAATAGCTCTGATACCAGATGATGGCATTTCATGTGTTCTTCTTGAATCAAAGTAGTAAAATGGATGCGGAAGCAATGGGTGAGTGAAACAAAGCCCTCCTAGGAGTTGTGATGGCTTTGAAGGTGCATGATGAGTATGAATTAGAGAGGTTCGGCCAGCTCTATGAAGAAAGGTGAAGGAAGTGAAGTTTATAGCCTAGATTTCTAGGAGAAGTATAGCTAGTGCACAAAATGGGCAGCATAACAATACTCAAATAAACTTGTCAAATACAAAGAGATAGCCTTCCTATTTATAGGCTATTTGGGCTTAAATGTTAAGCTACATTTCTAAGGAAAAGAAAACCAAAATTAAATCTAAATTCTAAGCCATGTGCCATGCAATGACCGGCCACACAACCCTAGGTTCTAGAAGGTTTCCTTCACAAAGTTCTTTCTACACTACCTATTTTACTAAGTACCCCTAATGGGCCTTTTATGCAACAAAGCCTCTTCTCTCCCAAACCGTAGCTTTGGCCCTTGTGTGTGTGAAGCTAGACGGTCTAGGACTCTTCATAGATGCTCCTCATGTAGCCTTGGCCTAGACGCTCCTCATCATGGCTAGACGCTCCCTTTGTGAGGCTAGACGCTCCTTGTGAGGCTAGACGCTCCTTTTGGAAGGCTAGACGGTCTTGGTCTTGGAAGCTTGGCTTTCATATTGTGGTGAGCTTGGGCCTTCCTCCATCATCCCCTCCCTCTTGAAAAGGATTTGTCCTCAAATCCAATGGTTTTGCTTAGGGGAATGGTTGTGGCTGGATGGTGTCCATCATCTCCTCCTTCTTTTGAGAAGATCTATCCTCAGATCGTCAGGCTTGATCTCGGATAGCAGCATCTTGTTTCTTCAAAGCTTGTCCTCCTGGATCAAATGCCCACCTATAGAAATAATCAAATAAAGCATAGGTGTTAGTTTGCGAATTAATTTTACTAGGTTGCCATTGTTGTTTGTCTTTTGGTGTTGGCAACCTTGGACAAGATTTCTCTTTTAAGGGTTGTGTGTGGCCTCTAATCATCTTTTGTATTTTAAAATGGTCACTTGTGGTTACCTTCTCTTGAGGCATAAATCCTATAGGAGATGGTAACAACTTAAAAGAAGAAAGATGATTGAGCACACACATAACTTTAAAAGTAGAAGTAGTTTTGTGAACTACTTGATGGTATGTTTGCTCAACTCTAAAATTGTGTGTGCACTTCATGACTATTCTAGGCATAATAGAAAGAGCTATATTTTCAAAAATATTTGGACCATGCGTTTGAGGATGATAAGCATTTAAAGTGTGCAACTTAGTTGCAAGTTTTCCAAAGGAAATCCTCAAATCATGGTTTGCGAAAGTTGGAGCTCTATTCAATACTATGCTTGAAAATAAACCATGAAGATGTATCACTTCTCTAGAGAAGAGTTTATCCATAACCATGAAGATTGAATTAAAACCTTTTGTTGTCCTAGGAAGTTTTAAAATGAAATTTGTATCTTTCCAAGGATCATTTGCAAAAGGTGAAGGAGTATAGAGTTCATGAGACTTTACTTTAGGTGTAGTTTGAAAACATGAGTTGTACTTAAAGTAATGTCTTTGAACCTCTTTTCTCATGGGTGACAAAAGTTTTCCTCTTAAAAGCTCTAGCGTTTGATCAACTTTCTTTTGTCCCATGAGTTCTCCTTCTTGATCTATGCAAGCTTCTTGTAAGGACTTTTCTTTTGTGTTCATGCTTGCAAGTGTTCCTTTACAAAAGGAAAGGCTAGGTTGTTCAACAAGAAGCATGTTTGTAAAGGTATTTTCAATATGCTTGACTTGTTGAATGACCTTGTGGGAAGGAACACTATTCTCCCACGCCTTTTGTTTCCCAAAATTTTTTTCTTTTTCTATTTTTTCTTCATCCCTTTTGTGTTTCATTTGTATTTGGTCTTTTACCACTTGGGAATGTGGTAAAGGGCTAAGTACAAACCTTTTATGCTTGTGGATAAAAGAAATCTCGTTAGTTAGACCATTATGCGTGGTTTTCTTATCAAATTGCCATGGTCTACCTAATAAGATGTGGCAAGCTTCCATAGGTACTACATCACATAAAACATTGTCTTTGTAGTTGCCTATAGAAAACTCGATCTCCACTTGTTTGTCTACACGTAGTTCTCCATCCTCATTGATCCATTGTAAATTGTAAGGTTTTGGATGAGGAACTACTTGTAGTTTTAATTTTTCAATCAATCTAGTGCTACAACAATTGCAACATGACCCACCATCCACAATAAGAGACCATATATTTTCTAAAACATTGCATCTAGTATGAAAAATGTTCTCTCGTTGTGTTTCAATGGATGCACTAGGTTGATTGTGGAGGATTCTTTGAATCATCAATAAGTCCCCCTCCAAAGGATTTTTCCTTTCTCCTTCCCCTTTTTCTTGGGTACTAGGTTCGATCGACCTTTGCTCCAGCCTCTGTACCTTATCGGCATTGGCTTGAATTTGAGCCTCCAGGTCGCTCGCCTTGGTACGTAGAGGCACGATTCTGCTTTCAAGTTCAACTTTTTCTTGGGCAAGTTCATGGACTTTGCGGCGAAGGTCAACAGCTTCCTTGCGCGCAAGCCTAAGCTCGGTGTTTAGGGCATCCTCCACTCGAGAATGTTCCATTTCCGCGAGCGTTAGGCTGAATGACACCTTCTCCACCTCGACCTTCATTGTGCTGTTCTCGGTCTTGAGGTTGTAGATATCATCCTGTAGCCGCCTGGTGGAGCTCTCCACAGCTCTCGTTATGATTGATGGGATATCCTCTGCAATGGTTTTGAGTTTAGCAGTCAGAGGTTCCCACATCCTCGTGACCTCGAGGGAAAGATTTGCAGCTTGGAGAGGCGCCAGGGGGGCTTGTTGAGGGTTCTCGTCGCCGCCTTCCTTAACAATATTTTCGGTGGTTGCTTCTTGGCGCGGCGACGCAATCGGGGACTCGGTGATTAGGATTGGAGAGGTGTGAGCGACCTCATCCCCGATTGGAATGATTCCTGCAGCTGAAGTGTTGGAAGGAGGGCCCCCTCCTGCTGATATATGTGGTGTAGAGGCGCTCGGGGGGTCCTCTAGGAAGTTTGGCTCCGGGGCCTCAGTTGTAGGTGGCGCGGTGGCCAATGGAACTGCTTGGACTGGTGGTGAAGGAGCTCGTGGCGTTGGCGATGAGGGAGGAGGGGCAGGTGTTGACGGTGGTGTTGAAGCTGGAAGAGGGGGTGGGGCAGGTGGAGAAGGTGGTGCCACCCTTGTCCTCTTTGTAACGAGGCCATCCTCAGTGACCTCGTCGTCCTCCTCCTCATCCTCTTGGACAACTTGGGGGGCCTTCCGTTTTGGCCTCTTCAGGACCAGTTTCTTTCGTTGCGCGGGCTCCTTAGGCGGTGATCGCCCATGAATGATGGCCTTCTCGACCGCCGAGTTGAGCACAGTCTGGGAACCGCTCGCCAACCCGTGGTTGCGGGCGAGCGCCTTCAAGTCAGCGAGCATATTCTTACCCAACATGGTGTCTGCGTAAAATGAAAGTGCATAAGTTAGCTCAAAGGAGAATGGAGTAAGTGTACAAGGCAATGAAACAGCAAAAGCAGGCATATGCAGAAAAGATAAAACCAAAGTCTTGTGTGTGCCGCATAAGACGCCCAGAAACAATATCAGAAGCAATGTTAAGACAAGGGTATAGCGTCCTAACCTATTTGGAATTCCAACTGGTCCTCAAAGAACTCGAAGGAAATCAGGGTGGGGGTCAAGAATGTTATGTGGGCATCTGCCACCCTCTTCCAGAATAGGCAAAGGTCTCGATCCAAAGCGCCCATGCTATCAGGACTTCTGGGCCTCCTGAAGCAGCTCTTGGACTCCTTTTTCCCCTTGTCCACCCAGTACAAGGGGAAACTGTCGAGAAGGGAAGGGTCTTTGTCATTTGCGCGAACCTGGATGAACTTCCCCTTCCAATCCTTGTACGACTGCTGGAAGATGGTGAAGATGGATCTCCCAGCAATGGCGTTCAGGCTGACCCACAGGCGATCTCCTGGGTGTTTGGCCTCAAACAGAAATAAAAATACGTCCACTGACGCGGGCAGCCCCAGGTGGGCACATGTTATCTCGAAGGCTCGGACAAACGCCCAGCTGTTGGGGTGAAGCTGGGCGGCAGCGATATTGAGCTCGGTTAAGAGTTCCCTTTCAAATCGAGTGAGAGGGAACCGGAGTTTGACCTTCTTGAAGAAAGTGGTGTAGACGAAGCAGAAGGGCCCGTCGGCGCTCACTTTATCATCGGCGCACACTGGCAGAGTGGCGGGGCAAGGCAGCACCATCATTCTCTCATCGTGCTCCTTGTGGAACGATTGGTGGGCCTCGTCCCCGTTGGTCAATCGCAGAACCGCTCCCGCAGTGTTCACCGACGACGTTTCCTTTAAGAGGGTTGAGCTGGCCCATGAGTATAAAACCTTGAAGTCTGGCAGAGGGATGGGGGCTCCTCCAGCGTTTGGTGGAGTCGCCTGGGCCAGAGCGGTTTGAGAAGACGTAGGCCTCACAGCCTGTGAAGAGGGGGCACCACGAACTTGCGTAGAGTCGTGTGCTTGTGAAGGGGGGTTTCGCGCTGACGGAGGGGGGTTCGGGGTGATCTTCGTGCGAGTCATGGTAGCAACTGCAAACGAAGGAGGAAGGAAAAAATAATCAGGAGGGTTACAAAGGCTGACTCGATCATGAATGGAAGGTGAAAGACGAACGAATGTGAGTTCGTTGCGACGATCGACAAAGCCCTAAGTCACGCAGAAGGAGGAATGGAAAAACAGCCCACAGCGTATGCACCAGACAGTTACAGGATGATGCAAATCGGTGAAAATGCAAGAAAACCCAGCAGATGAAGGAAAGTAGTTACCTTTCGATGATCGGGAGAATGTTGAAGGGAGGTGGTGATCTAGAGCGTCGAGGAACGTCGAGAGCTTTCGCAGAAAGAAATGAGAGCGTATGCAAGTGTGAAGAAAGTGATGGAACAGTAGGAGCGTAAGGGGTTTAAGGGTTTTCGAACGGTTTTGGGAAGCGCTAACGGCAGATGAAAATGGCCGTTGATAAGAGCCACGTGTCGAACGATGCGCGAAGAGTTTGGTGGAGCGTCAGAGCAGCAGAAAGTACTACCGCTTGGAATTCTGCGCCCATGCCACGTAGACCGGTGTTAACGAAGGCTTTTTCAGTCTTTTCGCTAGACAAGTCTTCGCTTAAGACTGGGGGGCTTGTGTACCGCCCTGATGGTCGGATGCGATGACGTGGCATCCTGTTACAGTGTAGGCGTGTTGACAAGGCGCCAGGTTGACAGTTGGGAAGGAAGTCAGGAGGCACGTGTAGTCGCCGATAGTTAAGTTGGCGAGTTCCGATCTCCAGCTTACCAGAATAGGCGATCGCCAGGTTGAGGACGAAGTCGCCAGATGCAGACTCAGGTGACCAGGCAGTCGGAGATCGCCAGAACAAGCACATCGCCGAAGTTAAAGGAGAAGCAGATTATGAAGGCGGCCGGCGAGACCACAGGGAAGGTGTATGAAGGCCCTACCTCGCCAGTTTCAGTAGAGATCGCACTCCTGAGTTAGCTATGCACTGGGCAGCACCATGCATAAGTAACTTAGCCAAAATGAGAGTAGAAGCAGCGCCAAGTCAGGGAGCCTCCAGATGATGGCACGTGTACAGTTGGATACGAGCCACGTGTCCAAGTCTGTAACTGCCAGGGGAGAGAAAACCACCAGGTATATAAGAGTTCCTAACAGATTTTCTAAGGTACGCACGTTCAGTTCATACACTTTACGCTTGCGAGTGACAGAGCTGTTTGTGAGAGAGATTTGCACGGTTCCAGTTCTTAGTATTTGGTGATACCGTCACTGACTTGAGCGTCGGAGTGCGATCGGCCGCGGCGGCGCCGTATCGTTTCTTTGCAGGTTCTTGAGATAGATCCAGAGGAGGAACGGAGGTGGGAAGCGGCGCGCACGTCGATCCTTTGACGAGGATTCTCCAGCGCTCCGGTCAACAGGCAGGATCAGTGACTAAGGTAGGTTCGAAGAGAACGCCTAGTTAACCGGTCTTTCGCTCTGAAGTTCAGGGGGGGCAAAGAAAGGTCCCAAAGGGCGCTTCTGCCCCAGATAAAGAAACAATTGCCAGAGCATGAGGCCAGAAAGAGGCTGATGTTACCAAGAGTTCTTGGCGATCGGGAAGAGTCCAAACAGCAGCGAGAAGGTTAAAAGACCTGTTTGATGAAGCAGGTCGAGTGGGAAGGTGTTTTGAGCCAATAACTGAGTTACAGTTCGTTGCTTGAAAGGTATTCTTACGATAAGGTCAGTGCCTTAAGAGTACAAGTGGGTTAAAGTAATTATTGCTTAAGTCTGAAGTGGTTCGAAGCAGTTAAGTCAAAAGTCGCGTTTGCAAAATCACTAAGTTAAATCCGATAAAGTTAAGCAAGCAAGGAAAGCTGAGGCGAGTGAAGAGGTTATGAAAGGGAAAACGAAAGCCTTTGTCATTAACAGGCAACAGTGGATAACAGTTTAGAACATATATACAGGAACATAAAGGTTTGTTACAAGCTATATTACAAGGGAAATCATAAAAGTAGCAGATGAAGAAGGGTTGATTAGTCTTCAGCAGGAATGACCTTTCCATCTACTACTTCGTTGTTCAGCGACACCATGCTGAGATCGAGATCGGGGAATAGGCAAGCGAATTGTTCCCGAGCGGCTTCGAATCCAGCAGCCAGAATCTGAGCAGAGTTTAGCTTGAGTTCTTCAATTTGCTCTTAAAGTTCCTCAATCTGCTTCTTGAGCTCTTTATTCTGCTGCTCCAGCTCTTCAACCTGTTTTTTGAGTTGTTCGTTGGTCGCTTGAGCCTGGAGAAGGTCTTCAGTAACCTTCTTGGATTCCGATTGTGCTTGGGCCAACTCGGCAGCCACCTTTCCTTTCTCTTTGTTGGCCTCGACGAGATCAGCCATGGCGTCGTCCCTCGCCTTTTCTACTTGCCCAAGTAGTTTCTCTCGGTCGATCGACCTCTGCTCCAGTTTTTGCACCTTAGCGGCGTCAGCTTTCATGAGAGCCTCCAGGTCGACCGCCTTGGCGCGAAGAGGCACAATTTTGCTTTCCAGCTCGACTTTCTCTTGGGCAAGTTCGTGAACTTTGCGGCGAAGGTCAGTAGCCTCCTTGCGCGCCAGCCTGAGCTCGGTATTCATTGCATCCTCCACTCGGGAGTGTTCGATTTCTGCGAGCGTCAGGCTGAAAGACAATTTCTCCACCTCGACCTTCATAGTGCTGTTTTCAGTCTTGAGGTTGAAGAAATCGTCTTGAAGCCTCCTGGTGGAGCTCTCCACAACCCTTGTTATGATCGATGGGATATCCTCTGCCATGGTTTTCAGCTTGGCGGTTAGAGGCTCCCACATCCTTGTGACTTCAAGAGAAAGGTTCGCTGCTTGGAGAGGCGCCAGGTGGGCTTGTTGTGGGTTCTCGCCGCCACCTTCCTTAGCAATATCTTCAGCAGTCGCTTCCTGGCGTGGCGACGCAATCGGGGATTCGGTAATCAGAATTGGAGAGGCATGAGCAACCTCATCCCCGATTGGAGCATTTTCTGCAGCTGAAGCGTTTGAAGGGGGGCCCCCTCCAGCTGACACGTATGGCGTAGAGGCGCTTGGGGGGTCCTCCAGGAAATTTGGCTCTTGAGCCTCAGCTGCAGGTGGCGCAGTGGCCAGTGGAACCGCTTGGACTGGAGAGGGAGGAGCCTGCGGTGTTGGTGATGATGGAGGAGGAGCAGGCGTCGATGGTGGTGTTGAGGTTGGAAGAGGGGGTGGAGCAGGTGGTGAAGAAGGGGCCACCCTCTTCCTCTTCGAAACGAGGCCATCCTCGGTGACCTCGTCATCCTCTTCTTCCTCCTCATGGATGACTTGAGGGGCCTTTCTTTTGGGTCTCTTAAGGACCAATTTTTTGCGTTGGGCGGGTTCCTTAGGCGGTGATCGCCCGTGGACGATGGCCTTCTCGACCGCCGAGTTGGGCACCGTTTGGGAACCGGTCGCCAACCCGTGGTTTCGGGCGAGCGCCTTCAATTCGGCAAGCATGCCTTTGCCCAACATGTTGTCTGCATGGAATGAAAATGCATGGGTTAACTCAAAGAAGGAAAAAGATAAGTGTATAAGGTAATAAACAGCAGAACAGATGGTATGTGCAGGAAAGGTAAAACCAAAGTCTTGTGCATAACGCACAAGACGCCCAGAACAGTTAAACAGAAGCAGTATCGAAGCAATAGTTTGAATGTCCTAACCTATTTGAAATTCTAGCTGATCTTCATAGAATTCGAAGGATATCAAGGTGGTGGTCAGGAATGTTATATTGGCGTCCGCCACCCTCTTCCAGAAAAGACAGAGGTCTCTGTCCAATGCTCCCATGCTGTTAGGACTTCTAGGCCTCCTGAAGCAGCTCTTGGACTCCTTCTTCCCCTTGTCCACCCAGTACAAGGGGAAGCCATCGAGAAGGGAGGCTTCCTTGTCGTTCGCACGTACTTGGACGAACTTCCCCTTCCAGTCTTTGTACGATTGCTGGAAGATGGTGAAGATGGACCTCCCAGCAATCGCGTTCAAGCTGACCCACAGGCGCTCTCCTGGGTGCTTGGCTTCGAAAAGGAATAAGAACACGTCCACCGACGCGGGCAACCCCAGGTGGTCGCACGTTACTTGAAAGGCTCGAACAAACGCCCAGCAATGTTGAGCTCGGTCAGAAGTTCCCTCTCGAATCGGGTGAAAGGGAACCTGAGCTTAACCTTCTTGAAAAAAGTCGTATAGACAAAGCAGAAGGGCCCGTCGGCGCTTACTTTGTCATCAGCACACACAGGCAGATCGGCGGGGCAAGGCAGCACCATCATCTTCTCGTCGTGCTCCTTGTGGAACGATTGATGGATCTCGTCCCCCTTAGTCAGCCGCAAAACTGCTCCCGCGATGTTCACCGACGACGTCTCCTTCAGAAGGGTCGAGTTGGCCCAGGGATACAAAGTTTTGAAGTCGGGCAGGGGAACGGGGGCTCCTCCAGCGTTAGGTGGAGTCGCCTGGGCCAGGACAGGTTGGGAAGACGCAGGCCTCTCAGCCTGCGAAGACGAAGCGCCACGAACTTGAGTTGGGTCGTGTGCTTGTGAAGGAAGGTTTCGTGCTGAAGGAGGAGGGTTCGGGGTAATCTTTGTGCGAGTCATGATAGCAGCTGCAAAGGAAGAAGAAAGGAAAAATGGTCAGGGGGTTACAAAGGCTGACTCGATCATAGAAGGAAGGTGAAGAACGAACGAATGTAGGCTCGTTGCGACGATTGACGAAGCCCTAAGTTACGCAGAAGGAGAAATGGAAAAACAACCCACAGCGTATGCACCAGACAATTACAGGATGATGCGAATCGGTGAAGATGCAAGAAAAACCAGCAGATGAAGGAAAGTAGGTACCTTTCGATGATCAGGAAGACGGTGGAGGAAGATGGTGATCTAGAGCGTCGAAGAGCGTTGAGAGTTTTCGCAGAAAGAAGTTGGAGCGTTCGTAAATGCGAGGGAAAGTGATAAAACAGTGCTGAGTGAAAATGGGTTTAAGGGTTTTTTCGAAATGGTTTAGGAAGCGCAAACGGCAAATGAAGAGAGCCGTTGATGAAGCCACGTGTCGAGCGATGAGTGAAGGGTTTGGTGGAGTGTCAGAGCAGCAGAAGGTACAACCGCTTGAAATTCTGCGTCAGTGCCACGTAGATCCGTGTTGACGTAGGCTCTTTCAGTCTTTTCGCTAGACAAGTCTTCGCTTAAGACTGGGGGCTTGTGTACCGCCCTGGTGGTCGGGTGTGATGACGTGGCATCCTGCTACAGTATAGGCGTGTTGACAAGGCGCCAGGTTGGCAGAAGGGAAGGAAGTCGGAGGGCCCGTGTAGTCGCCAGGTGTTATATTGGCGTGCTCCGATTTCCAGCTTACCAGAATCGGCGATCGCCAGGTTCAAGGATGAAGTCGCCGGATGTAGATTCAGGCGACCTAGTCGTTGGAGATCGCCAGAGCAAGCACGTCGCCGAGGATGAAGGAGAAGCAGATTATGAAGGCGGCCGGCGAGACCACAGGGAAGGTGTATGAAGGCCCCTAACTCGCCAGTTCCATAGAGATCGCACTCCCAAGTTAGCTATGCACTGGGCAGTACCATGCATAAGTAACTTAGCCAAAATGAGAATAGAAGCAGCGCCAAGTCAGGGAGCCTCCAGATGATGGCACGTGTACAGTTGGATGCGAGCCACGTGTCCAAGTCTGTAACTGCCAGGAGAGAGAAAGCTACCAGGTATATAAGAGTTCTTAACGAACTTTCTGAGGTACGCACGTTCAGTTTAGACACTTTACGCTTGCGAGTTAGAGCTGACTGTGAGAGAGGATTTGCACGGTTCTTGTTCTCTTAGTATTTGGTGATCCCGTCACTGACTTGAGCGTTGGAGTGCGATCGGCCGCAGCGGCGCCGTACTGTTTCTTTGCAGGTTCTTGAGGTAGATCCCGAAGAGGAGCGGAGGTGAGAAGCGGTGCGCACGTCGATCCTTTGACGAGGCAGTTTCCAGCGTTCCGGTCAATAGGCAGGATCAAGATATGATTCTGAAATTTGTTATGCAAGATATTCAAGATCTTAGCTAAAATCTGGCTTTGGAATCACTCAAAACGCATGCACCAATTTTTTTTAATAAATTTTGCAATTTTGGTGTTCAGTTACGCTAGTTGTAGCGCCTCAGATTTGCACACTGATTTTAAAAGATTTATCATTTTTTTTCTGTTGCTTCTTTTGGACTAATTCTTTTTTTTTCCTTTCCATAACACTTCAAACTTGCAAATTCCAGAGAATCAAAATTTTCCTATGAGTGAAAATATTTTTCTGGATCAAAACAGTCAGCACAGAAAATCTGAAACAGGGGATTCTGGAGACTGGAAACAAAAACAGCAAGATACCAAAGTTTAGACACAATGGAAATTTGTGAAATAGAATTGTGTAGGATCTAAACACAATATGAACTCAAACTAAAATTAAAAAGGCACCAAAAGATCAAAGAACAGCAGATTCAAAGCAAATAAAGATACCCAAAATCAAGAAACAATCAAGCCAAATAAAGGGCTACTAAGAATTGTTGACATTGTGGATGAACATGACTTGACAAAACATATAAGATTCAGAAATTAAAGACTCAAAAGCATAATATGAACCAAATAAGAAAGAAATAAAGACTCAAAAGCCTAAAACAAAATAGCAACTCAAAGGTGTATGGAATCCTATCACAATTTGCACAAGAACTTGTTCAAGATCAATGGAACAAAAGTGCTTCTGTTGGATCTTCCACAAAGCACACCAAAACAATTAAAATGTAAAAAACAGCAAGACAATTATGGAAAATAAGATGAACAACATGAAAGTAAAGAAGAACTAAAAATGAAAGACCAAAAGCAACTCATCTTGAAGAACCATAGCTCATGATACCAAATGATGGCATTTCATGAAGGTCTTCTTGAATCATGTAAGAAAAAGTGGTGCGGAAGCTATGAACGTGTGTGAGCAAGATCCTCCTAAGAGTGGTGTTGATCTTGAAGGTGCATGATGTGTATGAAGCTAGGGAGGTTCGGCCAACCCAAGGAGAGGTGAAGGAGATGAAGTTTAGAGCCTAGAATTCTAGGGAGAAGCAAAGCTTGGCACAAAATGGCAGCATAACTTTACTCACAATAAACTTGCAAATACAAGGTGTAGGCCTCCCTATTTATAAGCTACTTGGCCGTAAGTTTTAAGCTAATGCCTAATGAAATGAAAACCAAATTAAATGCAATTCACAAAGCCATGTGCCATGTGCTCATGACCGGCCACACCTACAGAGTTTCTAGAATGTTTCACTCAAATATGCTTTCTACACTACTCTAATTACTAAGCACCCCTAATGGGCCTTTATGAAACATGTACAAAGCTTTCTCTCTTCCATCCGTGGCTTCATTCAATTGGGCTTGAATATGCTTAGCCATTGACCTTGTGATAGGTCCTAGACGGTCTAGGTCTCCTCCTAGACGCTCCATGGGTAGCCTTTCCTCTTCACGTCCTAGACGCTCCATCCTTCTAGCTGGATGCTCATCATGGTCTAGACGCTCTTCATGGTCTAGTGTTGGGCTTTGGCTTTCATGGTTAGATGTGCTTGGCCCTCTTCCATCACTCAAGGTGGCCAACTTGGAGGCTGCAATAAAGGCAGATGCGACCAAGGTGGAAAACCTTGAGAAAAGGTCGGCAGATCGGGAGGTTCTCCTCGGGAAGGTCGAGAAGGCCAGGGACGATGCCATCGCCGAGCTTGCTGAAGCTCGAGAGGAAGCCAAGAAGATTGCTGCAGAGATGGCTCAGGCTCGGGACGAAAGCAAAAAGGCTGCTGAAGAACTTGCTCGGGCTCGTGAGGAAACCGAAGAGCTAAAGAAACAAACACAAGAGCTCGAGCAAAGCACCGCCCAAGTCCTTACCGCCAGGTTCGACGCCGCTTTGGAGCAAGTCTCATGCCAATACGCTGAGCTCGACCTCTCCATGGTGTCCATTTGCAACGAGGTGGTGGATGGGAAGATCGTACCATCTGAAGACTAACTGCCTCTCCCCACCACCTCTCTTTCGAAACTTGTCGCTTCATCTTTCAATTGTAATAGTCGTTTGGGTATAAACTTGTATTGATATTGCTTTATATAACTTCTTCTGCTGGGATGTTGTTTTCTGATATCTTGCCTTAAACGCCTCTTACTCGCTGTGTGATTAATCAACTTAACCGGTGAAGTTTGCTTAAACGAATTAGCTCAGCGATGCTTCGGGTTTAACCATTCACATACTGCTTTGAACTTGAATAAACTGTTAACTTTATAACAATTTATCAAACGATTAACTCAAAGTAAAACTTGAGCAACTATTAACTTTCAAGCAATGACATTTAACATAACTTGTAATCTCAAGGCAACGAACCTTAGCATAAGTTACTTACTAGGCACCAGGTTTTAACTTAAACTAGTATCACAATACAGTTTACCTGATCTGCCCAGCAAGGTGAGCCTTTACTCCTGTCATCGCCTGGAATTCTTCTGATCGTCGTAGGGTTCTGGCGACGTGAACTTTCTTGCCTTCTTACCTTGACCATTGTCCCCTCATCTGGGAGGTAGAGGCGCCTTTCGGATCCTTCTCTACCTCCCTGAGTTTCATAACAATGAGCCGGATAGTGAGGTGTTCTCTTTGAACCTACCTTAGTTATCCTTTTAACTTCTTTCACCCTTCACACCATACCTGAACTCGTTCAAGATGAGAAGGATTTTATCTGTCTTCACACCACCTACAAGCGTAGAAGCTTTCTCTAGTCTTACTAAGTCAATATTGATGTTTCACTTAAAGGGGGAAAGGCGTTTTCCTTCCCTTCCTGCCGTTTAAGGTCACGAACACCCCTAACTTTTCAGTTCATCTTGCCTGAACTCACTCTGAGGTGAGAAGGACTTTTTCTGGTGCCTCAACTTGCCCAGGGCGTACATCTCCTCCCCCCTGGATGCACTGAGGACTTTTAACCTTGCCTCTATCTGCTTGTGCAGAGAGGTCTTTCAATCTGTTCTCGCCTGCACTCGCTCAAGGCGAGGAGGACTTCTTCTATTCTCGCCTGCGCTCGCTCAAGGGCGATGAGGACTTCATCTTGCCTGAACTCGCTCAAAGGTGAGAAGGACTTTTTCTTGCCTGAACTCACTCTGAGGTGAGAAGGACTTTTTCTTGCCTACACTCGCTCAAAGTCGAGGAGGACTTTATCTTGCCTGCACTCGCCTAAAGTCGAGGAGGTCTTTTTCTTTTCTTGCCTCGAGACGCATGAGAGCGTTGAGGCATCACTGGTGCCTCCGATCGCCGAAAGACGATGAGGACTTTAAAACTTTAACTACTGCCGCCGATCGCCGAAAGGCGATGGGGACTTTAAAACTTTTAACTGGTGCCGCCAATCGCCGAAAGACGATGGGGACTTTAAACTTTTCACTGATGCCGCCAATCGCCGAAAAACGATGGGGACTTTAAAATTTTATTTAGAAAGCATGCAGCATAACTTTGAACTTGCCTTGAATCACGTACGAGTGATAAGGTCTTTTTTCTAAAACTTTCGAAACAACAAGCATACAATCTTAGAAGCTTTAAACTTTGAAAACTCTTCTTTATTGGGTGGCCTCATTAAAAACCCTCCTTAGGGAAAAAAGAGTGCCCCCTTCAAACTGTTTTAACAGAAAGCTTGTAAATCTCTTCATGTTCATTTTTACTTACCAAGCTTTAACTGTAATATAACTTGAGGTGTGTGGCGTTCCAGGTGCGAGGAATCGCCCCTCCTTCTAACGTCTCTAAGCGGTAGGCGCCGTTCCCGAGCACCTCGGTTATTCTGAACGGTCTTGTCCACTTAGGCGATAACTTGTTCTCCATCTCGTACTGATGGGCCTTCCTCATCACCAGGTCGCCCTCTCTAAACTGCCTTAGCATCACCTTCGAGTTATACCTTCGCTAAATCCTCCTTTTCACTGCCTCGGCCTTTACCCTTGCCTCCTCCCTGACCTCATCCAGTAAATCCAGATTCAACCTTCTTTCTTCGTTCGAGTCTTCCGCCACAAAGTTCTGGAATCTCGGCGAGCTCTCCTGGATTTCAACTGGAATCATTGCATCACATCCATAGACCAAGCTAAACGGGGTCTCGTGGGTTCCTGACTGCTCGGTGGTATGGTACGCCCAAACTATGCGGGGTACCTCTTCAGCCCACGATCCCTTAGCTTTCTCTAGCCTTCTCTTCAAACCTCTCAGCAACACCCGATTGGCAGACTCTACTTGGCCATTTGTCTGTGGGTGCTCGACGGATGCAAACACCTGCTGTATTCCCACCTCTTCGCATAGCTTCTTCAACAGGTGACTTGCAAACTGAGTTCCATTGTCCGACACCAGGCACTTAGGCACACCAAACCGGCACACGATGTTCTTCCATACAAAGCTTTCGATCTTGTGTGCGGTGATCTGGGCTACTGGCTCCGCTTCGATCCACTTGGTGAAGTATTCAATCGCCACCACCAAGTACTTCATCTGCCTGACCGCCAATGGGAAAGGTCCCAGAATGTCAATTCCCCAAGTATGAAACGGCCATGGGCTGTAAATTGACTTTAACTCTTCTGGAGGCGCCTTGTGCCAATCGGCGTGCTGCTGACATTGCTTGTAACACTGTGCATACTTCTTGCAGTCCTCCCTCATCGTTGGCCAGTAATAACCTACACGGAGAGTTCTTGCAGCCAGAGCTCGTCCCCCGACGTGACTCCCACATATACCTTCATGGAGCTCGGCCATAATTCTAGTGCATTTTTCTCCGTGCACACATTCTAGGAGTGGGTGTGTAAACCCAAACCTGTACAGCTCGCCATCGATCATGGTGAACTTGCTGGAGTTCTTCTTTATCTTCCTAGCCTCCGTCGGATCCAACGGGAGAAGGCCATCTTCCAGGCAGCGCTGGTATTGCGTTATCCATGTGTCTGGCTCATGCGTAGCGCAGACCTGCGTCATGTTCACCCTCTCCCCCCGACATGCTCTTATTCTCGGCGATCTCAAGGTCTCCTGGGTCAAGGACCTGTGACTCCTCGCCGCTTTCTCCGTCGACTTGCTTATCTGAAAACCAGGTGGTCTACCACAAACGCTCTAGGCGTCTTCAGAGTTTCCTGGATAACTGTCCTCTGCCTACCCCCCTTGCCCGAACTGGCGAGCTTGGCTAGCAAGTCTGCTCTGGCATTTTGTTCTCTGGGCACATGCACCACTTCGAACGAGGCAAAAGAGCCCTTCAACTCCTGCACATACTCCAAGTAAGCCGCCATTTGTGGATCCTTGGCCTGGAACTCGCCTGTTACTTGTCCCGTGATTAACAATGAGTCACTCTTGGCAATCAACACCCTAGCCCCCATCTCCTTAGCCAACAAGATTCTGGCGATCAGCGCCTCATATTCTGCTTGATTGTTGCTGGCTTTAAAAGCAAATCTCGGGGATTGTTCTATCAGCACGTCGTTGGGTCCTTCCAGAATGACTCCAGCACCGCTACCCTACTGGTTGGACGATCTGTCCACCGAAAGTACCCAATGAAAATCGTCCACTTCTACTCGTGTTGCTTCTGACGAGAGCTCGACCACAAAATCAGCGAAAATCTGCCCCTTGATCGGTCCTCGGGGCTCGTACTTGATGTCGAACTCCAACAGTTCCACCGCCCACTTCACCATTCTCCCAGCTACATCAGGCTTCTTCAGGACTTTCTGGATGGGCAAGTCGGTCATCACCAGCACTGTAAAGCTGTGAAAATAGTGGCGCAACCTCCTCGCCGAAAATACTACAGCCAGTGCATCTTTCTCCAAGGCCTGATACCTTACCTTCGGGCCTTGTAACACTTTGCTGACGAAATAAATAGGCTTCTGGGCCTGATCTTGATCTTGGGCGAGCACCGCACTCACCGCCCTCTCAGTTACAGCAAAATACAACCTGGGAGGGGTTCCCACCAAAGGTTTGCACAAAACCGGCGGGCTCGCTAGGTATTCCTTAAGCTTCATGAAGGCTTCTTCGCACTCCTTCGACCAGACAAACTTGTTGTTTCGCCTCAAGCATTGGAAGTACGAATGGCCTTTCTCTCCACTAGCTGATACGAAACGAGACAGGGCGGCCATCCGACCTATAAGCTGCTGCACCTCCTTTACAGTAGCTGGGCTCCTCATCGCCAAGATGGCGGCACACTTGTCAGGATTTCCCTCTATTCCCCTTTCAGTTAAGAGGAAACCTAAGAACTTCCCCGCCTCCACGCCAAAAATGCACTTCTCGGGGTTTAGCTTTAATCTGAACTTGGCAATCGTGGTAAACAGCTCCTTCAGATCTGAGACGTGCTTGCTTTTCTCTAACGAGGTCACGACCATATCATCTACGTACGCTTGCACATTCCTTCCCAGCATCGGTGCGAGTACCTTATCCATCAGCCTTTGGTAAGTGGCCCCCGCGTTCTTCAGCCCGAAGGGCATCACCTTGTAACAGTAGCACGATCTCTCAGTCCTGAAGGCAGTTTTCTCTTCATCCATGGGATGCATCTTTATCTGGTTGTACCCCGAGAAGGCGTCCAGAAAACTCAGCAACTTGCACCCTACTGCGCTGTCGACCAGGGCATCTATGCTTGGTAAAGGGTACGAATCCTTTGGACAAGCCTTGTTCAGGTCGGTGAAGTCGACGCACATGCGCCACTTTCCGTTGCTCTTCTTCACCAGTACGACATTAGCTAACCACTCAGGGTACTGGACTTCCCTGATATGGCCTGCGGCGAGGAGCTTCTGCGTTTCATCCCTAATCGCCTGTCTTCTCTCCTTGTTAAACTTCCTTCTTCTGTGTCGCACTGGTCTGACCTGTATGTACATTGCCAAATGGTGACACAAGAAATCGGGGTCGATTCCCGGCATGTCTGAAGCAGACCATGCAAAAGCATCCAGATGTTGTTCTATCACCTTGGCGATCTGGTCTTGGAGCTCACCTTCCAAAGATCTTCCCAACTTGAAGACCTTACCCCCGATCTCCCTCTCGAGCCACTCCTCGACGGGTTTGGGTCTGGTTTCCCTGGGGATCACCGCCCTGGCGATTCCCGACTCCCTCGCTTCCTCTGGGCGATTTCTCGCTTCTTCTTCCCGTCTGGCGTTCTTTCCCCCAACCTCGGCGTCTACCATGGTGACATCGCCTCCGGCGGCCACTTCCATCGCCGCATCAACAACTCGCCATTCTGTTGGCTTGGGCTTCACACCGGGAGGCGGCGTCGTGGTGATGTAACTTACTGACCTTTTATTCTTGAGACTGTTTTCATAGCACTTCTTCGCCTCCTTCTGGTCAGATCTGATGGTGATCACCACCCCCTCCATTGATGGTAACTTAACCTTCATGTGCCTGGTTGAGGGCACAGCTCCTATTCTGTTGAGGGTTGGTCTTCCCAACAGAATGTTATACGCTGAGGGGGCGTTCACAACGAGGTACTTGATCTTCTCTGTCCTCGAGGCCACCTCATCTGTGAACGTTGTTCTCAGCTCAATGTACCCCCTGACCTCCACCTGATCGCCAGCGAACCCATATAGGCATCCTCCATAGGGTCTTAGCTGGTCAAGGGATAGTTGCAACTTGGTGAAAGTCGGCCAGAACATTACATCTGCCGAGCTTCCCTGGTCCACCAGCACCTGATGGACCTTCCTTCCCGCCGTGACTAGCGAGACAACTATGGGATCGTTGTCGTGAGGCACAACGTCCCTGAGATCCTCCTTTGTGAACGTAATGTCCACGTCTGGCGAGTGATCTTCAAACACATCTACTGCCATCACAGACCTTGCATACTTCTTTCGCTGTGATGCAGTGCACCCACCACCTGAGAAACCTCCGGCGATGGTGTGGATCTCGCCATGAGTGGGCATCTCATGCTGCTGACCCTCACCACTCGCCGGCTGAGAGCTCGACGTACCCCTCGTCCTCTTGTCCAGCAGGTAATCATTTAAGAAGCCGCTCTTGACCAGATCGTCGAGCTGGTAACCCAGGGTCAAACACGAATCAAGGGTGTGACCAAAACTCTGGTGGAACTCACACCAAGCGTTTGGCTTTGGTCCTAACACCTTGTCGCCAACTTTCTCAGGCGCTTTAAGCCTGGCAGCTATGTTGGGAATGGCGATCAGGTCCGCCAATCCTATGACAAACTGGTACCTGGGTGGGCGATTGAACTCCCTAGGGCGCCCTGGGCCCCTTCCCTTGTTTTTCTTTGGATCGTAAGGATGGCGAGTCCTTTGATCCTTCTTGGCCGCCGCCGTCTCCAACACCCTCTGCGGCTGGATTCTAGTCTGGGCTCGTGGCCTAGCAGGAGCCACGCTCCCTCTCCTCTCGGCAACCTCACTCTCGTCGGCGATGTGGGCCACAGCAAGTCGCCTAACTTCAGCAAACGTGGCGGGGTGGGCCCTAATCAACGCCTCACAGAAAGGTCCCGACAGCACACCCTTTTTGAAGGTGTATACCAACATCTCCTCGTCTTTAGCAGGCGAGCGGACCATTTGTTCTCCAAAGCGATTCAAATAGTCCTTGAGGGACTCTCCCTGGTACTGCCTCACGTCGAACAGGTCGTAAGACACCCTAGGCGGCGCCTTGTTCACAATGTACTGCTTGACGAGAAGCTTCGAAAACTGCTGGAAATTGGTTATGTGACCTGTAGGCAAGCTAACAAACCATTCCAACGCTGTTCCCTGGAGCGTGCTCACAAACATCTTGCAATAGACAACATCTGAGCCTCCTGACAGCATCATCTGCGTGTGGAACGTAGTGAGATGTGCTTCAGGATCCTCCACGTCGGTGAAAGAGGCTTTCACAGGTACCACGCTTGCAGGGATCGGCGTGTCCGTGATCGCCTGAGCAAACAGCATTGGGAAAACGCGCGGTGGCGATGACGGCGCAACTTCTTCAACAACTGTGCGTCCTCTCTGCTCCTGAAGAGCTTGACGCAATTCCTCCGTGACCTTGCTGAGCTCCTCATTCCTGACCTGAGAGGCGACCAGGTCTTCATGCATCTTCGCCTGCTCTATGCGCGATGCCTCCACATTCTCTTGCAACGCGCGCATGATCTCCATCATCTGCGCCATAGTCATGGCGCCTTCTGCAGCAGCTGGCACAACGGGACTGGAACGCGTACTTCTCATCTTTCTCATGAAAAATCAACAAACCAAACTTCAGCGAACAAAACCTTCCCAGCGAAACGATCGATCCAGCAATCAATCGGCCAAAACCTCTCAAACTCCAAAGAACGTAACCACAACAACACGCCAATCAATTCGGATGCAAAACCTTCACAAAAACTTGCAATCACAACACGAACCTACTGCTTCTCCACCAAAACTCCTGATTCACCGGTCCGAAACACGAACGAACAGTAAAGTCTTCGATTTACCGATTGAAACTCGCGCTAACGGCGAAAAACTTCAACTCTCCGAACAAGAACTTAAACAATGGGGAAAAACTTCAATTCACCGAACAAAACTCAAGCAAGCAGTGAAAAACCTCAATCCACCGAACAAAAGCTTAAACGAACGGTGAAGAATGTCAAACTACCGATCAAAACTTCGAACGAACGGTGAAAAATGCCGATACACCGAATGGAAACTCAAACGAACGGTGGAAAACGCCGAAAATGGTTGCACCAGCACACAACCACACAAGAATCTCAGAAACTTCAAGAACTCCTGCTGTGGATGGGAAACAGGTTTTACACGGCCCCACGGTGGGCGCCTGATGATCCTGCCGGTTGACTCGAGTGCAAGAGTCTTGCCACGTCAAAGGTATCCTCTCTCGATCAGCTTTGCACCACGTTAGCTTCTATCCTTCAAGCCTCAATTCCTCACAAGAACCTGAAAGAAACAGAGTGGCGCCGCTGCGGCCGATCGCGCTCCGACGCTCAAGTCAGTGACGGAATCACCAAATACTAAGAGAGAAAAGCTAAACTCAAGGAACCGTGCAAATGCTCTCTCAGCGTACTCAAGTATTCTCAAAAGCGTAAAGAAGTGTTCTAAACGCGCGTACCTCAGAAGTTCGTTAGAGTTCCTTATATACCTGAGCACTTTCTCTCTCCTGACGGTTACACCTCCGGACACGTGGCTCGCATCCAGTTATACACGTGTCACCATCTGGAGCCACCTTCTACTTGAGCGTCACCTCTACTCTTCAAGCTATTCGACTAAGTTATCCATGCAAGGAGTAACTCGGTGCATAGCTTCCTTGGAGCGCGATCTCTTCTAAGTGGCGAGTACGGGGTGTCACCATGCACACCTTCTCTGTGGTCTCGCCTGCCGCTATCACGATCTGCTTCACTTGCACATCATGCATGTTCTGGTAAACTGTTCCCTTGCCTCGACCTCTGGCTGGGAAATGATCATCTGACAACCTCATCCTTCGTGCTCGTACTTCATGAAATCTTTAAGCAAGCCTTCTTGATCTTTCGGTGATGTGCCCCTTTCGGCGGTCTCTAACCACTTGGTCGCCTAAAACTCACATACGGCGACCATGACGCGAGCCTGGTGACCGCCGGTTATACACAGCAGAGATCGGAGAACGCCAAGCTAACAATTGGCGACTACACAAACTTCCCGATGTGCTTCCCTTCTGTCAGCCAAGTGTTCCGCTCAACACGCCTATATTATCGCTTGCTGCCACGTCATCACTTCCGACTACCGATCGGTACACGGCTCTATAGCCGCATTTATATCGCTATGATTTACGAATGCGTGTTGATCAAATGCGGCTCTATAGCCGCATTTGTAAATGTAAAATAGCCGCATTTGATTAGCATTTCTGCGCTAGTGTTTTATAATTTTCAACCAGCCTAAATAGTGTGAAATAATTAGAGAATAAGCGCACACTATATTAAAAAATATATGATCCATTTTTTACTTAGTAGAGTTTTGTAACATAATTAATAAGACATTTTTTTTAAAATATTGTAATTTACAAGAAAACCAAATTTTAATAGAAATTTAAAAACAATGTAGTGACATGGAAAATTATGAACATTTTTAGTTAAACTTTTTTTAAATAATTAACGTGTCTTGTTAAATAAGTGTGTTTTATTCCTAGAATATAATGTGTATTACTAAAATATAATTTGGATGGAGTTTTTTTTTATTTGGTCATATGCATTAAAATGAGGGTGAGAAAAAGTAATATATATTTTTCTATTTGTCTCGTCCAGTTATAAGTAATTAACAAAAGAACTTCATAATTAATTTAAGCATAATCGATTGTTACAAGTAAAGAAAGATCCAGAAAGATCCTCATAATAATTATTAAAACGCCTTTTGTATAAACCCTTCTCATTTTATAAAATAACATCTCTGTTTTTTTCTCTGGCTATTATTTTTACAAAGATGTGCAACTAAATATCTGATCTAATTTGGATATTGGAGACAGCTAAAGAGAAAACATATTTGATAGGGAATTTTGAATTTGATGTATGGAACAATCCTAAATATCACAATTGAATGATAAAATAATTTAAGAAAGAATATATTTTTTACACGTTAGAAGAGTAAAAGTAAAAGTAATATTACCTGCAAAAAGTTTACATTTTTTGTGCAAATGCAAAAAGCAGTGCAGAGTTTGTGATTGAAGGGACGCTCCAGTAAAATGGGCAGCTGTGAATCTGTCACGTCTAATAAATTATAGCAGATCTCTGAAAACTCACTAAAGAGAAAAGATATTTATAGGGGATTTTTATAAGTAAAGGTTAAAGGAGGGCAGAGAGGTTGTGTGCAGATGCTTTTTCTATAAATAAAGGTTAAAGGAGGGCAGAGAGTTTGTGTTCTCAACGCTCCGATTTTGTGGTTAATCTTTCAGGTATCATCTACTGGTTTTTTTTTCTTCTTATGCGTTTACACATGAAAGAAAGAATAGATAAAACATGTTCTTCACGGATTATAAATTATTTAAACCGTTTCTGGAATGAATTTAGATAAAAGAATGCTGTTATGTTTATCCGTGGAGAAATACAAGTCTACCTTCAATCTTGAAAAAGCAGTTTGCAACCATGGGTTTTTTATGATGGCACCCAACAAGTGGAATCCATCAACAAAATCTCTGCAACGTCCTTTAAGACTCATGGATCAATGTTGCAGTGTGATGGTAACCATCTCCCATCTTCCTGGAGAAAATAATCTGCATGTTCATGTTCACGATGTTCAACTTCTCTCCTTGGAGGATCAACAAGCAATATTGGCATGTCTCACTTCTCTATTTATTTCTGTTGGAATTTATTTATTTTACTTTTTTAGTATCTTTGATGAGTTACAAGTTCATTTAGTGTATAGAGATTTTGATTTATAAGTTTGGTTTATTAGAAACAAGTATCACGAATGCTAAGGATAAGTGATGAAGATGAAAACACAGTGATTGAGTTTCAAAAGCTTTATCCAGAAGCTAAAGAAGAAGGTTTTGGTAGAATATTTCGATCTCCTTCTATTTTTGAAGATGCTGTTAAGTCTCTGCTTCTTTGCTATTCCTCGTAAGTGGTTGATTATACAAATGCATGGCTAATTAATGTTACTGTTATGTAGTTAAAATATTGTTTATGTTACTGTTATGTAGTTAAAATATTGTTTATCTTTTTTATTTTGTTGTTAGAATAAATTTTAAAAAAATGTTTTAGTTTATATTATTATTAGTGAGAAAAAATATTTATGTGTATTAAAAGAAACTGTGTCTCGATGATAATAGACAAAAGAATAATTAAATAAATAGATTGTAATTTTATAGGAGACTAGATACACAAATTTTCACTTAAAACAAATATATAAATTTTTAATTATAAACGTTCTTTTTCTTTAAGTGAACTATTCCAAATTTTAAGCTAGAATGTATTTTAGTAAACCAATTAATTATATAATAAAATATTTTTTATTTTTCAGCCACATTAATTATATCATTTACAAAGTTTTTATTTAAATATATTTTTAGAATTGTTGGTGATTTTTTTAAATGGAGTATGTAATTTGGATGGTAAAGACTGATATCCGTTTGTGTTTAAATGACAAATAATTGTAGATTGATTTGAAATTTTGATGATTATATATGCTCTGTTGCTTAATATTATTGATTGAATCATAATTAATTTTGTATTAATAGGTGGCAGCGAACCTTAAAAATGGCTAAATCTCTGTGTGGGCTTAAATTACAGTTAAGCAGATCAAATAGAAAAAAGCAGCAACTGGTAGGGAATTTTCCTACTTCAAAGGAACTTGTGGAAATTGGTGAAACTAATTTGCAAAAGCAGTGTCGTCTAGGAATGAGAGCAGGATACATTATGAAATTGGCTAAAAAAGTAGAGAAAAATTCTGTTATGGAAAAACTTGAAAAGGAAAAGAGTTGTTGGTTTGCGCACTCTATATTAGATGAGTTTAAAGGGTTTGGTCCATTTTCCACTGCAACAACCCTAATGTGCATGGGAATCTATGAGAAGGTTCCAACTGATACCGAAACAAAAGCCCTCCTAAAACAGGTTCTTTCTACACTATGTACCATTTAGAGTGTTCAATTTCAAAAATCATTCCACATATTTATTATTATAAAAAATTATTAAACAAAAATTAGTTTTAATAATATAAAATAATTACTTATTATATTATTAAATTAGATATTATTTTAAAAATTTAAAACTTGTTTATATTTAAAATAATTTTAATTAATTTTAAAATTGTAATCTAATTTATCTACAAAGATTTTAGTTACTAGCTATTTTATCAATTTAAAAATTATTTATTAATAATAGTAATTATTTTAGATATTAATAATTTTTCTATAATGTATAATTTATTTTATAAATAATTGTATTTATCTGGGATAATTTAATTTGTATAATTATGAAACATTTTATCCGTTGTTCTTATTTCTTTAGGTATATGGGATTCGCAGCTCTAGAAATGTACCACTTCATAAAGTTGAAGAAATTTATGGAAAATATACACCATTTCAGTGTATTGCATATTGGTATTTAAATAATAATAGTATAATGTGTTTGTTAAATTTGATATTAGCCAATTGAATGTGTTTGTATTGATTCTTAACTCTGTTTTGTAGGTTTGAGCTTGTACAAAATTATGAAAAAAGGTATGGGAGATTAAGTGAGTTAGATGAATCTAAGTATCATACTATTACTGGAGTCTATTCTAAGAAGAGGAAAAGACCGCGCAAACGCTGATATTTCTTCTGTGTTTATCATTTAAAGTATCATTATAACAATTTTTTAAATTAACTCAACTGCTAATTTTGTAATTCTCTAAGTTATGGCTTAGATGATGTCTGGTGCCTATGTTTTGTGATGCAAATCATATTTGAAATTAAAATTATGAACTTTAATCTATTTCTACTGATTTCAGTGCTTCTTTTGATATATTTTATTTATTTTCCTATGCTACATTTGTCACATATAAAGAAATGGATACTGTATTTGTTTATTTAAAATATAATTACAATAAAAACACAGTGAAAGTTAAATATATACTAGTTTTATATAGTCACTCATTATAAAAAATTTAATTAGTAAGCTTTCATTCAAACTGGACACTTTTATCATGATATATAGAAAGTTTAATTGCATGGTATATTTTTATTAAAATAGGATATCTTTTACCATGTTTAATTTTTTTTCCCTTTTTCTATTTCTTACATTTTTGTGGCTCCAAAACTTAAATATTTGTATTCTCTGCTCTTTTTTTTTTTCAAATTTTCCAAATTTTAAAATATTTTGTTTTTTTATTTGTATTTTTTTTCGATGTAAGGTATGAGCCAAGACATATTTGAAAAGCTAAATCTTAGGTAAATACACTTAATAATATCCCAATAACACTCACATCATTACATGTTAAAAATTATATATTTCATGATATATTATACATATTATATTAATAAAAGTTTAAATATATTCTTGCATTTAATGTAAGGTATGAGCCAAGACACTAAAAGGAAAAGAGAAAAAGGGAAAAAGAAAGAAACCGTACTTGATTGTGTGAAAAGAATACAATGAAAAGCCCACTTTTTAATAACAGAGGAAGTTTATATATACAAAGAGCAGGGATAGACATGTGATGTAACATCTCCTTTTAAACTTGTGATGAGAGAACATGAACTATAAGTTTTCTGAGTCTAACAAAGTGATCTTGCAGAACGTCGAAGGATTTGCCACGTCAAACTCTGTCTTCCGCAAATAAGTTTCAAGCACCTCTCTAAGAACTCCAAGCAAACCTGCGAAACACAACAAATGGCGCCTCTAGCGATCGATTGCACTCCGACGCTCAAGTCAGTCAAGCAAGACCACCAAGAACTAAGAACTAAGAATCTCAGCGAGACTCGTGTGCACTCTGTGATTCTCTCTTTCTCTCTGTGTGTAGACGAAATGAATCTTACTTCCCTCTGCATGAGCGTGGAATACCTTTATATACTCTACGGCGCGCCTAAGTTATTCGTGTACGAAGTAACTTAGCGTGTTTCTTTTACTAGGTGCCTCGTGCAACCTCAGCGTGAGTACCAGGTGGGCTTGGCTAAGCGCACGTACCTGGCGTCACCTACTGTGTGAATGATCACCTCTGCTTTGCACCATGCACGTTATGGGTTAAGAGAGCACCAATCACCGACTGGCTGCTAACTCTCTTAGGCCAGTCTCATGCGCCGTATTACAAAGCACATAACTTCTCCTTTCTCTGACACTTCGTCGCACAAGGCTCGTATGCAGCGCTCTTGCCGGGAATCGCCTTTCGCTCCCGGCTTAACTGCGCGTGACACGACGATCGATCGTGCATCCCTCCTGATCACCGACCACCACCTGATCACTGATCACCCTCCCGGGCGACCCTCTCTAAGGTACATCAGCTTCCCTGGCCCACGTGTCCCACTAAGAACGGTCCACGTGGCTATCTGTTGCTGATGTCCCCGACTACCGATGACCGACCGGATCACAAGCCCCCAGTCTCGAGCTGTATACTTGTTTTCAGCGAAGAGACTAAGTGATCGTCCTCTGTGGCCACGTGGCAAGTGACGCCACGTCACGCGCCACATCACGTGCTGCGCTTTAAGTGACGTTACACTTTCCTCCCTTATCTTGCAACACGTGTACGCATCAACGGCTAGCATGAAGCGTCGTTTGCGCTTCTCATATTTCAAACTTACGCGCCTCCACTATTCCATCACCTTCTCCAACACTCCTTCTCTGAAACCTCTCGAATCCCTCCTTGCGATTCGTCTTCCCCATTTACAAGCTTCCAGAAACCGTTTGCGATCAACAAAAAGGTACCTCTTTTCTTTATCTATGGCATATTTGAATATCTTCTACCGATTGCATCATCCAATAAATGCACTGTGCATACGCTGTGGGTTGTTTTTTCCTTTTTCTGCAACGTACCAGGGTTTCTCCTGGTTTTACCGCGTTTTCACTTCTTCTTCTCCTTCGTCTCTTTCGTTTCTCTATTCCCTTCAAACCGTAGTGCTTTCGTTCCCGTTGTCTTCCTCTTGTTTTTCATTGACCCTTCATTTCTTCTTTCTTTCTCCATTGTAGCTAATGGCTCGCACCAAAACCACCGCGCGCCTTGCTTCACCTTCTGGTGCACAGCCTTCCGCCAGTGCACCGTCATCGCCTTCAACAAGTGCAACCCCTTCGGCGAGTGTGCAACCCAGGGCGACACTTCCTCCACAAGACTACGCGCGGGCGTACCAGTGGGCTCCTCTCCACCTGCTCGCCGAAACGTCTAGACAACTCCCCGCTGACCATCTTGCTACCCTGCTGAAAAGCGATGCGGACGAGCCCTCATGCGCTCTTGACAGGGAGGATGACCGACACTTGGGCGTGTGCATCCCCCCCCGTGGCATGCCAGTCTGCGTGGATGATAGGGTCACCAATGGGGTGCCCTTCACCTTTATCTACTCAGCCATCTTCAAAAGGGTCCGACTTCCCTTCACCTTCTTCGAGAAGGATCTCCTCACTGAGCTGAATGTGGCTCCTTGCCAACTACACCCGAACGCTTGGGCTTTCATCCGAGCGTTCGAAATTCTATGCAACCATTTCGGGGACCCTCCATCAACCGACGTCTTCCTCCACTTCTTTGAGGCCAAGAACCCGGGTGATAGGTCGTGGGTAAGCTTGAATGGTGTCTCAGGGAGGGTGATCTTGGGCCTATACCAACAGTCCTTCAAGGATTGGAAAGGTAAGTTCTACATGATCACCTCCAACGAGCACAACCCAACCCTACTTGAGGGCTTCCCCCTCTACTGGGTCCTCAGGGTGGAGTTCAGGAAACCCCGCGGTTTGGAGGCCATGACGCCATACGAGCGCGAGTTGTGCGGCCTTCTCTCAAGCTTGGGTGCCAAGTTTGGCTCATCCACCCTCATCAAGCACGAGTTTAATGTAGAAATGCTAAAAAAATACATTGGTTTGCCTTATTCTCTTCCCTTTAACTTGCTATTTTCTTGGGCATGCAACCTCGCGCTTGTTTGCCATGCTCGTGTATTTGCATGTGTTAATTGCCTTTCTGCACTTTGTTTGTTTGTTTTCTTGGCTTTTTGCGCACTAACCCCTTGCCATGTTTAATTGGTGCAGATATGACTTCCACAAGGGAACGACGACAGAAACTTATCGAGCTAGCCAAGAGCTGACGAGCCGTCGGGTCGTCTTCTGGAACGGAGGCGACTGCCGAGCCTATTCCCGCCTCCCCCATCTCGATCGCGCCAGCCGAAGGCCCCGAGACCAGGGGTGACAAAAAGAGGAAACGGTTGGTGAAGGCTCCCACCACCGTTGTGTCCATTGAAGAGGAGAGCTCGGGGTCCCCCTTGGTTCAACGGAGGAAGAGGGGAACCGAGGGCCTTGAGGGAGATGCCACCCCGATCCCTCAAGCACAGGCCTCCCCTGCACGCCCTCCTTCCCCAGTCCCTCTTCCCTCCCCGCTCCCAGCCAGATCACTCCTACTAACTCAAGCAGCTGGGAGCGGGGCTGCAGGCTCGGAGGGAACTTCTGATGGAAGAGGGCCAAGCACAACTTCACAAGAAAGACAAAAGACAAGACATGAGCATCCAAAGCCAAACCAAGAACGTCTAGGGCTAAGGGAGGAGCGTCTAGGCCAAAGGGGAGGAGCGTCTAGCTCAAGGTGGAGAGCGTCTAGGGCAATGAAAGGAGCGTCTAGGACCAAATTGCTAAGCCCATGGCCAAGCGAATCCATGCAGATTTGTTTATGCTGCATGAAGGCCCATTAGGGGTAGCTTAGTATTAGTTGTGGTGTAAATAGCATAAACTTGATTCCATGAGACTTGACCTATATTTGCTAAAGATTTGGTCACTTTCTAGAAGGATTCTCCACATGGCCATGTGCTCCATGTGATGTAAATTTGCATTTCATTTTGATTAGCATTAGGGTTGCATTATGGTCCTCTTTAGCCTATAAAAAGAGGCGCCTACACCTTGTATTTTCAAGTTTATTGTGAGTAAAGTTATGCTGCCATTTTGTGCCAAGCTTTGCTTCTCCCTAGAACTCTAGGCTCTAAACTTCACATCCTTCACCTTTCCTTGGGTTGGCCGAACCTCCCAATATTCATACACACCATGCACCTTCAAGATCAACATCACTCTTAGGAGGATCTTGCACACACTCATACATAGCTTCCGCACCATATCTTACATGATTCAAGAAGACCTTCATGAAATTTGCCATCATTTGGTATCATGAGTTTGGGTTCTTCAAGATGAGTTGCTTTTGGTCTTTTCTAGTTCTTCTTTATTTCATGTTGTTCATCTTATTTCCATAATTGTCTTGCTGTTTTTTGCATTTAAATTTGTTTTGGTGTACTTTGTGGAAGATCCAACTGAAGCACTTTTGTTCAATTGATCTTGAACAAGTTCTTTGCAAATTGTGATAGGATTCCATACACCTTTGAGTTGCTGTTTTCTTTTAGGCTTTTGAGTCTTTATTGCACTTTTAATTTGGTTCATATTATGCTTTTGAGTCTTTAATTTCTGAATCCATATATGTTTTGTCAACTCATGTTCATCCACAATGTCAACAATTCTTAGTAGTCCTTTATTTGGCTTGATTGTTTTTTGATTTTGGGTATCTTTAATTGCTTTGAATCTGCTGTTCTTTGATCTTTTGGTGCCTTTTTAATTTTAGTTTGAGTTCATATTGTGTTTAGATCCTACACAATTCTATTTCACAAATTCCATTGTGTTTAAATTTTGGTATCTTGTTGTTTTTTGTTTCCAATTTCCATAATCCCCTGTTTCAAATTTTCTGTGCTGGCTGTTTTGTTCCAGAAAAATATTTTCACTCATATGAAAATTTTGATTCTCTGAAATATGCAAGTTTGAAGTGTTATAGAAAGTACAAAAAAAGAATTAGTTCAAAAGAATCAACAGAAAAAAAATGATAAATCTTTTAAAATCAGTGTGCAAATCTGAGGTGCTACAGCTGGCGTAACTGAACACCAAAATTGCAAAATTTATTAAAAAAAATTGGTGCATGCGTTTTGAGTGATTCCAAAGCCAGATTTTAGCTAAGATCTTGAATATCTTGCATATCAAATTTCAGAATCATATCTTAAAAACACAGCTCAGCATAAATTGGGGAAAAAACACGTTTATGGCCCACGACATTTTCCAGTGGTGCTGTTTTTTTTATTTGGTCATCTAATTCTAGTGCTATTCTTAGGATTCTTTTGTGTGCCTACCTTTATTTTGGTACCTTTTTTTTGCTTGCTTAATATTTCTTGGACCTCTTTCTAGTTGTCATAATCTAACTCCTTTTGGTGGTACTGTTTTATTCAATTAAATTGTTTCTTGCTTTTGTTCTTTGACCTCTAATTTGGTGTTGGAATTTATTTCTCCTTTGGTGCTTAATTGAATGGAAACTTGACTTGGGTAAGGTCTAGTCTTTTGATAGGTGCTGGAATTGGAGAATTAAAACCTTCATTCTAAGGGGAAACAAAGCCAAGGCAGAATCAAGCTTTCTTGAAAACACCACAAACACTTGGAGGGCCAACAAGCCAAGACAACAAGGAAGTGCATTTAGCAAAAAGAGGATCAACAAAGGGAGTTTTCTTAATTTCCTTACAACTTAATTTGTGTTAATTACCTCTTAATTACGTTATTAGACGGTGAGTGTGTCTTCAAGGGCTCCAAGTGTCCAAGAAGCCTCACCTAGGGCCGACTAGTATAGAACTCTTTAATTAGCAATTGTTAATTGTTTTTAGTTGTTTCTATATTGCTTAATTAGTAACGCTTTGTATGTGTGGTTGTTTTAAGCTTTGTTAAAACCGTCTAGCTTTGTTAATTAGTCAGCATACATTGTTTTCTTGCATTGAAAAAAAAAAGTTTTGATTTCTCAACTTAATTGTGTTCTAAGTAGTTTACTAAGAGGAAGTTTTGTGTGAAGACATTGAGGGATAGTTTTTGGCTAAGGCAAAGACTTGGTATTTAAGTAGTCCTTTGTGACTCACCTCCCTTACCTGGAAAACTACCTTCTTTGACTTTCCTAAGTTTTCTCAAGGTAAAATACTTGTATACACAAAGCTTTAGCCATGTCTTCTTCTTCTCATTCTACAAAGTCTATTGGAAGTGAATTAAAATCTTTAAAAACTCTTTTGAAAGAAGTTTCACAAACTGTGCAATCAATTGCATATAGACAATTGGAGAGTGAGACTAAACTTAATGTTTTGACTAAAGCAAAGGATGAGAAGTCTCACATTCTAACAAAATTACCTTCTCATGCATATATCTCTAAAGATCATGATTCTTTTGGGGAGGGAAGCATTAGAGTAAATGATTATTATCAAGCACCCCCTAGAAGACATAGAAGAGATAGAAAAGAACAAGAAAACCCAAGAGAGGTTAGGGTAGAACAACCCCATTTCCATGGAAAAGAAAATATAGAAGCTTGCCTAGATTGGGAAATGAGGGTAGAAAAATTGTTTGCTTCCCATAAAGAAAGAAAGGAAAGAAAAATACAAAAGAAGAGAGGGGAAGTCGAAAGGGAAGCTAAAGAAAAAGAAGAAAAAGAAAAGCATGAGAAGACCCTTGAAGAACAAAAGGCGTGGGAGAAGAGTGTGTTGAAGATGGTTGCTGCCCCTTCAAGATTGTGTTTGATGAAGACTTATGTGTAGTGTTTGATGAAGACTTATATGTACATTTCACTTGTATTTTTGCTTTGCTTTAAGTATGTCTTAGCTAGTGCTTAGAGGTTGTCTAAGAGTGGGCTTTTTGCTGAGTAACTCACCTCATAACCACTGGCCATGTGATAAGAACAAGCATAAGTTTTCTTAAACTGTTTTTCACATGTTTTACACAAAAACACGTTTACTGCATAAAAATAAATCTGTTCTTTTCTAAATAAACAGATTCATTTTTTTACTGATGCCTTGGCTAAGTCTTGTAAAAATTAGCTTTTGTGCATCAGGTATTTTGACTATGTCTTCTTCTTTTCAAAATGACTGAGTTTCAAATAGTTAAACTTTCTCTGTTTTCGTTTTGAAAAATAAATCTGTTCATCTGTAAATGAATAGATTCTTTTTGCCTCTGGTGCCATGTCAAGCTTAAACGTTTTTCAGTTTTATCTCAGCACCAGAATGGTTGACTAAGTCTCCTCACTTAACAAATTCTCTAACTGCTTTTGAAAATAAATCAGTTCATTTTATTTTGAATCTGTTCATTTTATAACAGCTTTAACTGTTTTTCAAATTTCTGTTATAAGCTGGCTTTCTATAAAATGCAAACTTGTTTCTGAGTTTAACAACTAATTCAAAACAATTCATACATTTGCAAAAACAAGTTTTGACAGCAGAGAGTTAAGTGTTTACAAAGGATTAGCATTTGTTCTTCAAAGATTTCAAAAATCACAAAGTGCTTGTTCTTGGTTTGGTTCCAAAAGCTTGGTGTGAGGTGCAACTACTGTTCTAGCAATCTTGCCTACTGGTTTAAGGCAGATCTGTGTATCCTCAATCAGGTGTAGTCGTTTCACATCTCTTTCTTGTAATAGTTTGGTTGAACACTCTTCTTGATAGGTGTTCTTGAAGAGTGGGTGTGTGTGTATGCTGAAATAGGTTTTTTCAGCAAGAGTACCTAAGTTCTTGTAGGTTTCAAGAACAGTGGGAATTGTACTTGGTTGTACTGTGTGTTAGTGATTTCCACCTGTTGTTGGTGAAGACTGGATGTAGCTCAGTTGAGTGAACCAGTATAATTGCTTGTGTTCATTCTCTCTCACTCTCTGCAATTTCGTTTCTGCATAATTGATAAAACAGCAAAGAAATAAATCTGTTCAATTGAAAATAAATCTGTTCTTTCTGGGCACTGTGCATACTATTCTTGATTTCTGAAAAAGTTGTTTGAATCTCATAAGAACACATATAATCTGCTAAAAGCCATTGGAACAGATTGACTGTGATAGGTTGCACAAGAAACTGTCAATTCTATTAATTGAACCTTGAACAATTGCTTAAAGCTGAAATCTGCTGTTCTGTGATTCATTGTTCTTAATTTCTGGAAAATTGCTTGACATCAAGAAGAACACTCATAATCCGTTAAAAGCCACTGGAACAGGTTGTTTGCAAAGGTCACTCAATTAACTAGCATGCTATCAATTGAACCTTAATCACGTGCTTGAAACTGAAGTTTGCTGTTTTGGTGTTTCACTGTTTTTCAATCTGATATCTGTGTGTGTGCATCTGGAAAATCTATCTGCATAGTCTTATGATTAACCTTGTTGTATTAAAAGCGTTTCAAACAAAAACAGTGCTGAAATAAATCTGTTCATTTTCACATAAATCGATTTATTTTCTGAAAAACTGGGTTAAACATTGTTTCTGCGAGAAAGTTTTAAAAGGTCAATTCACCCCCCCTCTTGAACTTTGGCACTATTAAACCCAACAGAGTGTTCCTTCCCACAAGGTCATTCAACAAGACCAAAGATTTAAAAATACCTTTGAAAATATGTGTCTTGTTGAACAACCTCAAAGCCTTACCTTTTGTAAAGGAACACTTGCAAGCCTAAGTGAAAAAGAAGAGTCTTTAAAAGAAGCTTGCATAGATAAAAATGAAATAGATTATTTCTCATATGTGCTAGGATATCACCAAGTGAATGTCAAGTTTTTTATAAGCATCTACAAAAACAAATTTTTATGTGAAGTAGGGCCTAAAGAAACTTGTCATGTCTTATTGAGACAACCATTGCAAAGTGTACAAATCCTTATAAACAATGGTTGTCACAACGAGACTATCCTTACACATAAGAGAAAAAGTCTTCATGAAGGAGAACTCATGGGACAAATTAGAGTTGATAAAACTCTAGAGCTTTTAAAAGGAAAACTTTTGTCCCCCATGAGAAAAGAAGTTCAAAGACATTACCTTAGGTACAATTCTTGTTTTCAAACTACACCCAAGGCAATGTCTCATGAACTCTGATCCTGCCTGTTGACCAGGACGCAAGAGCCTTGCCTCGTCAAATCTGGATCGACTTTGCGCCGTGTTAGCTTCCGTCCTTCGCCTTGATTCACCTCAAGAACCTGCAAAAGACAGAACGGCGCAGCTGCGGCCGATCACGCTTCGGCGCCCAAGTCAGCGACTGAACCACCAAAATACTAAGAGAAAACTAAGAACTTCGTGAACCGTGCAAAATTCTCTCTCAGCGTACTTAAGTTTTCGCAAGCGTAAAAGAAGTATTCTAAAACGCGCGTACCTTAGAAGTTCGTTAGGATTCCTTATATACCTGTGCATTTTCTCTCTCCTGACAGTTACACATCTGGACACGTGGCTCGTATCCAGCTGTACACGTGTCACCATCTGGAGCATCCTTGACTTGGGCGTCACCTCTTACTCTTCAGGCTTTCGGCTAAGTTACTTATGCAGGAAACAACTCAGCGCATAACTGCCTTGGAGCGTGATCTCTTCTACGTGGCGAGTACTGGTGTTATCATACACACCTTCCCTGCGGTCTCGCCGGCCGCCATCATGATCTACTTCACTTGCTTCACCGTACCTGCCTGGGTAAGCTGTTCCCCGACCTCGACCTCTGGCTAGCTAGGGAATGGCCATCTGACGACTTCATCCTCTGCTTTGAAATCCTGGAACAAGCTTCCCTGATCCCTCGGCGATGTCCTCCTTTCGGCGATCTCTGATCACTTGGTCGTCTGGGTTCGCACCCGGCGACTTCACCACAAACCTGGTGACCGCCGGTTTAGGTATGCTAGAGATCGGAGCACGCTAACTTAATGACTGGCGACTACACGAGCCCCCCGACTTCCTTCCCTTCTGCCAGCCAGGTGTCCCGTTCAACACGCCTATACTATTGCTTGCTGCCACGTCATCACTTCCGACTACCTGGGCGGTACACAAGCCCCCCAGTCTTAAGCGAAGACTTGTCCAGCGAAAAGACTAAGAGGTCACGTCACTGCCGATCTACGTGGCGCTGGCACAGAATTCCAAACGTTTGTACCCTCTGCTTTTCTGACGCTCCACCAAACCCCTTTTTCCAATCGCTCGACACGTGGCTTCATCAACGGTCATCTTCAGCTGTCGTTTGCGCTTCCAAAAACGTTTGAAAAACCCTTAAACCCTTTCATTTCTACTGTTTCATCATCTCTCTGCTTTCTCAAAACGTTCTGAGTTTTCTCTGCAAACCCACAACGCTTCTCAGCTCCCTCAATCTCCAACTCCCTTCAACGCTCATCTGATCATCGAAAGGTACCTCTTTTACTCCTTCTGTTGATACTTACTGCATTTTAACCGATTCGCATCATCCTTTATCTGTCTGGTGCATACGCTGTGGGTTGTTTCCTCTTCTTCTTCCTTTTCGTAACTTAGGGCTTCGTCTTCCATTACATTCATCACGACGAACTCTCGTTCGTTCGTTCTTCATTCTTCGTCCACAATCGAGTCGATCTCTACAACCCTTGTTCATCCTTTTTCCTTTTCCTTTGCAGTTCCCGCGATGACTCGTACAAAAACCACCGCGAATCCTCCTCCTTCATCACGAAACCCTCCATCCCAAGCGCATAACCTACCACGAGCATCTGGTGCTCCTTCTTCCCAGGCTGAGAGGCCTGCAACCTCTCGTCCCAACCTCGCTCAGGCAACTCCACCAGTCGCCGGAGGAGCCTCCATTCCCACACCAGACTACAAGAAACTCTACCCGTGGGCCACCCCAACTTTGCTGAAGGAGACCTCTTCAGTAAACTCTGCGTTGGCGGTGCTACGGTTGAAGAAAGGGGACGAACCCAACCTCTCGTTCCACAAGGAGCACGACGACAAACTAATGGTGCTGCCTTTACCTCCTGACGTGCCAATCTGCGCAGATGACAAAGGGAACAACGGCGAGTTGTTCTGCTTCGTTTACACTACCCTTTTCAAGAAGGTGAAACTTAGGCTTCCCTTCACCCGTTTTGAACGGGAACTATTAACCGAGCTCAACATTGTCGCTGCCTAGCTTCATCCCAACAGCTGGGCATTCGTGCGGGCATTCCAAATCATGTGCGCGCACTTGGGACTACCGGCCTCGGTAGACGTCTTCCTTTTCTTGTTCGAGGCCAAGAATCCTGGAGACCGCCCCTGGGTGAGCTTAAACGGGATTGCTGGGAGATCGATCCTCTCAATCTTCCAGCAATCTTACAAAGATTGGAAAGGAAAGTTCGTCCAAGTGCGCCAAAACGATCAAGACCCTTCGCTGCTCGATGGCTTTCCCTTGTACTGGGTAAACAAGGGAAGTAAGGACTCCAAAGAAAACTTCAGAAGGCCAAGAGTCCTGACAACATGGGCGAGTTGGACAAGGACCTCTGCCTTTTCTGGAAGAGTGTAGCAGCTGCTAACATCACCTTTCCCACCTCCGCAATAATCTCCTTCGAGTTCCTCGAGGATCAACGCGAAGCTCACATAGGTTAGCACTTACCTCGACATTTAGGTTTTTGTCTTGTGTTGGAATTGATTGCGCATCTCTGCTATCTATTATTGGGCGTCCTGCTTGCTGCGCTCTGGACTTGGTTTTTATTTCATGCACCATTTGTTTGTCTCATTCGCACACGTACTTGTATATTTCACTTCTGCCTTCGCGCTTACTTGTATATTTTTGCACTGTGCAAATCTCATGTTGGGCAAAGGCAAATTAGCTGAACTGAGGGCGCTCGCCCAAACCCACAAATTGGCGTCGGGTTCTCAAACCGTGCCCAACTCGGTGGTGGAGATCGTCGCTGCCCAGGGCAAATCGCCCCCTCAAGGCCCAGCTCCTCCAGAGGCACTGCCCGCCCCTCAACGAAAGAAGCTCGTCTTAAAGAAACCAAAGAGGAAAACTCCTCAAGTGGTTCAAGAAGACGAGGATGAGGATGATGAGGCGACTGAGGACGGCCTCGTTACCAAAAGGAAAAGGGTGGCACCTTCTTCACCACCCGCTCTCCCAACACCAACACCGCCCTCTCCCCCAGCTCCAACACCGCCGGTCCAAGCAGTACCCTTGGCAGCTGCGCTTCCTGCGATTGAAGGCAATGAGCCCAACTTCATGGAGAACCCTCCTAGCGCCTCCACGCCATTCGTATCTGCTGGAGAGGGTCCTCCTTCAACTGCCTCAATCGTTGAAGCTGCACCAGGTGGGGATGAAGGCGCTCACAACTCATGAATATTCATAACCGAGTCCCCCACTTCACCACCACGCCAGGAAGCCCAACTTCATCACCCAATTCAAGAGGGTGGTGGTGAGAGTCAGCACCAGGCTCCTTCAGCACCTCCACCAACAGCAGCTGCAAGCCTTCCCCCCGCGGTCAAAGAAATCTGGGGGCCCTTCACAGTTAAACTCAAAATGATGGCAGAGGACCTCCCCTCAATCATAACAAAAGCTGTGGAGAGCTCCAACAAAAAACTTCAGGACGATATCTCCACACTCGAAGAGGAGAATCGCCTAATAAGGATCGAGGCGGAAAAGCTGTCCTGCAACCTCATGATGGCGGAGATTGATCACTCAAGGGTGGAGGACGCCATGAGTGCCGAGCTGAGGGTTGCGCGCAAGGAGGCCTCCGATCTGCGCCAGAAGCTGCATCTCCTAGCTCAAGAGAAAATCGAGCTGGAGAGCAAGCTGGTTCCTTACAGGCTCAAGGTGGCCAACTTGGAGGCATCGATGAAAGCAGATGCAGTCAAGGTGGAGAAACTTGAGAAGAGATCGGCTGATCGGGAGGTTCTCCTTGGAAAGGTCGAAAGGGAGAGGGACGACGTCGTGGACGAGCTCGCCAAGGCTCGAGAGGAGAACGAGAGGATTGCTGCAGAGCTGGCCCAGGCGCGGGGCGAAGGCAAGAAGGTTGTTGACGACCTTGCTCAGGCTCGTGGGGAAACTGAAGAACTGAAGAAACGAGCTGACGAGTTGAAGCAGCAAACCGAGGGGCTCAAACAACAAAACGAAGAGCTTGAACTGAGCTCCGCCCAAGTCCTTGCCGCCGGATTCGACGCCGCCCTGGAGCAAGTCGCCTACCAGTACCCCGAGCTCGACCTCTCCATGGTGTCGATTTGTAATGAAGTGGTGGATGGGAAGATCGTTCCTTCTGAAGATTAGTCGTCTCCCTCCATTACTTATTCTCTAGGACCTATCTGCCTATTTCCTTTTGCACGATCTTTACTTGTAATTCTCTTTCCTTTGTATTCGAACTGGCACATCTTTGTTATAAATTTTTCCGCTTCCACATATGGTCTCTCTGTTTACTTTTCTTCTCCTTGTAGAAACCGCTTAAACCAATTAACTTAGCGATTCTGCGGGCTCAATCGTTTACTTACTGCTTCGAACTCGAGCAAACTATCATCTTTCAAACGATGGTATTTTAATAACTTGTGAACTTAAGGCAACGAACTTCAGCGTGAAACTACTTGCTAAACAGCAAGTTTCAGTCCAACTGATAGTTTAAGATATAGTTCACCTGATCTGCTCCATCAAAATGGGCCCTTATTGATGGCATTTTCATGTGTTCTTCTTGAATCAAAGTAGAAAATAAGGTGCGGAAGCAATGGGTGAGATGATCAAGACCCTCCTAGGAGTTGTGTTGGCCTTGTAGGTGCATGATGAGTATGATGTTTGAGTGGTTCGGCCAGCTCAAGGGAGAAGATGAAAGGATTGAAGTTTAGAGCCTAGATTTCTAGGAGAAGTAAAGCTTGTGCACAAAAATGGCAGCATAACCTTACTCAATTAAACTTGAAAAATACAATGAGATAGCTTTCCTATTTATAAGCTATCTTGGACGTTGTACCGTCTCGTATCAGGGCGTTGACTAAGTCAAAGTCAAAGTCAACTCGAGGTGTCGCCCAGATGTAGAGACGCCAAGAGGAAGCGTCGCCAAGGCAGGACAAGACGTCGCTAAGGCAAGGCGTCGCCTAAGCGAAGGCGTCGCCTAGGTGAAGGCGTCGCCTAGGTGAAGGCGTCGCCTAGGTGAAGGCGTCGCCCAGGTGAGGGAGTCGCCAGGTTAAACAGTGTAAAAGCGAGGCAATCATGGTGTGGTTCCCCGATACCCATGGGTAGGAAAGACCACAGAGGGAACGACGTCGTGGGAAAGCCTCAGGTCCCGATATCTCGGGAAAGTTATAAAGAGAAGGAAAAGGTGGCTTCAAGGCCATAGTGATAGTACCAGTGAAGGGCAGCCTGACTCGCGAAGTACCCCTGCCGCCCCAGAGACGCCTTCGGGACAGATACGACCCAAGAGGAAGGTCACGCCCAGGATAACCGGGTGCATGGTCTGAGAGGAAGGCAGATACGCTCTCAGAGTAAGTGGCTAGATACTTGAGGGCATGAGTTGGCACCCAAAAAGCCACCCCTAGCGCAGTAGCACTCCCAAGCAGGAGGACCCACGCGTAGAAACGTCCCCAGATGGGCAGAAACGCCCCCAGATGGGGTCAAGGCGTCGTGAGGCCCTCCACGTGTATGACAGCAATGCCGGAATAGAAACACCCTCTAGTCAGGTGCCAGGTAATTAAAGATATTCAATACAGTTTCCCTTTTTGGCATTCAGGTACTATTTTGGCTCCCAAGCGTTTCAACGTCTTAAATGCGCTACGTTTCATAATTAAGCGCTTTAATGAGCGCGTTACGTTTGAGTTTAAAAGCGCTTTAAGGCGCTTTAAATGCTGGGGGCAGTTTAAATAGCGCTGGGAATGTCGGAAAAAGGTTGGAACTTTCGGCAAATTTACCAGAGAACTCTCTAGTTGCTTGCTCGTGCTTCAAGGTTACGTACAAGTGACTGGGGAATATTTTTGCCTGAAGGGGACAACACACATACACATATACACAGTTTCTTTTACCACCTTCAGAGTGCCATACGCGGTGCTCAGATACGTGGGTGGACAGTTTTGGTGTTTCTTGCTGGCTGACTTGAGCGTCGGAGTGCAAACGGCCGCTAGGGCGCCTCTTTGTCCTCTTTTTTGCAGGAAATTTGCAGGCATTCAGTGGGAAGGAGTCCTTAGCTGACGATTGAGGCCACGCACGAAGACGTCCCGGTCAACCGGACGGAACATTTAGCGCCCACCGTGGGGCCGATATAAAACATCAGTCCCATCACACAAGTTCGTGAAAAGCTACCAGGTTACGGTAGTGCCGAAGGAGGTTGGAGTGACAATGGCCCCCACCAGACGAAGATCAGCGCGCGCAGCCCCCACAGACCTATCCATGCAGCAGGTCCTGGAAATAATGAGGGGGTTGCAGCAGGACATGGCGGATTCGAAGATGGAGCAGGAGCGCATGCAGGCAGATCTTGACGCCTCGCATGAACGCAACGAAGAGCTCCACCGAGTAAATGAGGAGTTGCGCCAGGGCCTGAGAAACGATAGGAGGCGGCCTGGGCACGATGAGATGGAGAACCACTCCCCACCAAGGGAGTTTTCCACTCCGTTCTCGCAGGAGATCCTAGACGCAGCAATCCCGAACACGTTCGCGGGACCCAAGGCAATTTTCACTGGGATGGAGGACCCGGAGACGCACCTCGCGGCGTTCCACACGCAGATGGTCCTGATAGGCGGCTCTGACGCCGCCAAGTGCAAGCTCTTCATGAGCACCCTGACCGGGATGGCTATGGACTGGTTCATCAGCCTTCCCGAGGGCCATATCACATCTTTCCGCCAGTTGTCGCGGTTATTCAGAGAACAGTATTTGGCCAACAAGGCCCCGCCGCCGGTCTCCTACGACCTGTTTGACGTGAAGCAGTACCAGGGGGAGACCCTGAAGGAGTATATCAATCGCTTCGGGGCCCAAGTCGTGAAGGTTGGTACGACCGAGGAGCCTATGATCGTGTACGCATTCGTGAAAGGCGTATGCCCAGGGCCCTTTGGAGAATCTATTATCCGCAATCGCCCTAGGACTTTCGCAGAATTACGGCGCAGGGCGGTGGAGCATATTGCTTCGGAAGGGGAGGTATGCGTGAAGCGCACTAGTACCGTGCCCTCACGCCCAAGGGGACCGGCGCGAGTTCAACCCGTCAGAGTCAATGAGACCACGACGGGGAGAAAGAAGCCAGAGGCGAGACGCCCCTACGAGGCCAGAAAGCCCCAGCCTCGGGGTCCCGCAGGAGGCGAACGCCCCACCAGAGAAAGAGCAAGACCGGCGAGGTACAACTTCGTCGTCGAGTTGAAGGATTTGATCGCCGTGCCCAACATAGCCGAGAGGCTGAGGCGACCGGCGAAGACCGACAAGGTGCTAGGGCCCTGTAAAGACTCTTGGTGCGAATTTCACGAGGCTTTCGGGCACCAAATTGATAATTGCCTGTCGTTGGGCTACCAGCTAGATGAGCTGGTGAGGACTGGGTTTTTGAAAGATTATGTCGCAGAGTCCACCCCGACCGCCACCCTGCCGTCGCCGGCGGATGAGCCAGCACACGAGATGCCTGTGCTTGGCGAGGTCCACACCATTGCTGGAGGTTTTTCCGGCGGTGGACCCACCGCCTCCCAGCGGAAGAAATACGCGAGGGGGGTAAATTCAATCGAAGAGAGGCTCTCGGGGGAGACCTGGGAGTCAGATATTGTGTTCACAAGAAGGGATCTCCGAGATGTGGTGCCCCATGACAACGATCCCGTTGTCATCTCGGTCGTCACGGCTGGGAGAAAGGTTCACCGAGTGCTTGTTGATCAAGGAAGCTCGGCAGACGTCATGTTTCTGTCGACTTTTAATAAGTTACGGCTGTCCCCCGATCTACTGAGTCCCTATACGGGATGGTTGTATGGGTTCGGAGATAACCAGATAGAGGTCCGGGGGTACCTGGAGTTGAGGACTACGTTCACGGACGGAGAGGCCTCCCGAACAGAGAGCATTCGGTACCTCGTTGTTAACGCCAATTCTGCCTATAACATTTTGCTGGGCAGACCAGCGCTAAACCGTCTGAGTGCAATATCCTCCACCCGGCACATGAAGATGAAACTACCGGCCCTCAGTGGCCGGGTGATAGTCATCAGATCAGACCAAGAGGAGGCAAGAAAATGCTACGAAAACAGCCTGAAGACGAAGAGAGGCGTTTTCATGGTGTACGAGCGTCCACCGATCACGGACGCAACGATGATCGAGGCGACGCCCGCTAGGCAGACCCCTGAAGAGGCCATAGCAGAAAGAGCGACGCCCAAAGCAGATGCGCCAATGGAGGAAGCGCACGGGGAGGAGGCGGCGCCCGTAGAAGAAGCGGTGCTCGCCAATGATGATGATAGGGAGCAACTCGCTACCAACATCCTAGAAAGGGAGATTGGCGGCAAAGCTTTCAAGATAGGAAGCTCGCTAAACCCAGAAGAGCGGGAAGGGGTGGCGGAAGTGATTTCGCGCCACATGGATGCCTTCGCGTGGTCCGCCTCGGACATGCCGGGCATTGACCCCGATTTTCTGTGCCACCATCTCAGCATGGACGCCGCGGTTCGACCCGTGCGTCAGAGAAGGAGGAAATTTAATGAGGAGCGGCAACAGGTGGTGAAAGACGAAACGCAGAAGCTGCTGAGTGCTGGCCACATCAGGGAGATTCAGTACCCTGAGTGGCTCGCCAATGTCGTTCTGGTGAAGAAGGCAAACGGGAAATGGAGAATGTGCGTTGACTTCACGGACCTGAATAAGGCGTGCCCGAAGGATTCCTATCCGTTGCCCAGCATTGACGCCCTAGTGGACAGCGCGTTTGGCAGCAAAGTGTTAAGCTTCTTGGACGCCTTCTCAGGCTACAACCAAATCAAGATGCACCCTAGGGACGAGAGCAAAACTGCGTTCATGACCGAAACATGCAGTTATTGCTATAAGGTAATGCCTTTCGGACTCAAAAATGCGGGCGCCACGTACCAGAGGTTAATGGATAAGGTCTTGGCGCCAATGCTCGGGAGAAATGTATACGCCTATGTAGACGACATGGTGGTGGCGTCGCAGAACAGGATACAGCACATGGCAGACTTGGAGGAATTGTTCAACACGATATCCAAGTACCACCTCAAGTTGAACCCCGAGAAGTGTGTTTTTGGGGTAGAGGCCGGTAAATTTTTGGGTTTTTTGCTCACCGAGAGGGGTATAGAAGCGAATCCCGACAAATGTGCGGCCATTATTGCCATGCGGAGCCCGACATCGGTAAAGGAGGTTCAACAGTTGACAGGGCGGATGGCGACGCTCTCGAGGTTTGTTTCCGCTGGAGGAGAAAAGGGGCACCCATACTTCCAGTGCCTCAAGAGAAACAGTCGCTTTGCATGGACTGAGGAATGCGAAGCGGCTTTCGTTAAACTGAAGGAGTACCTGGCGACGCCTCCGGTTCTCTGCAAACCAGTAACGGGCGTGCCCCTCCGTTTGTATTTTACTGTAACAGATAGGGCCATCAGTTCTGTGTTGGTACAAGAGCAGAGCCAGAGTCAGAAGCCCATCTACTTTGTAAGCAAAGCCTTACAGGGAGCCGAGACAAGGTACCAGGCGCTGGAGAAGGCGGCACTGGCGGTAGTGTTCTCGGCTAGGAGGCTCCGTCATTACTTTCACAGTTTCACGGTGGTGGTAATGACCAACCTCCCCATACAGAAGGTGCTGCAGAAGCCCGATGTGGCAGGAAGAATGGTACGCTGGGCTGTGGAATTGTCGGAATTCAACATACAGTACGAGCCTAGAGGATCCATTAAGGGGCAGGTGTATGCGGATTTTGTAGCAGAACTTTCGCCCGGAGGTGAGCCAGAGGTGGAAGCGGGTTCGCAGTGGCTGCTCTCGGTCGATGGTTCCTCAAACCAGCAAGGGAGTGGTGCGGGAATAGTGCTGGAAGGACCCGACGGCATACTAATCGAGCAGGCCTTGCGTTTTGCCTTCAAGGCAAGTAACAACCAAGCAGAATACGAAGCCTTGATTGCAGGAATGCTATTGGCCAAAGAGATGGGCGCACAGAACCTCTTGGTGAAGAGCGACTCCCAGTTGGTCACGGGGCAGGTGTCGGGTGGATTCCAGGCGAAGGACCCACAGATGGCGGCGTATCTCAAATACGTCCAGTTGTTGAGAGGGGCGTTCGACGCTCTTGAGTTGATACACGTCCCGAGGGAGCAGAATGCCAGAGCTGACCTGCTTGCAAAGCTGGCCAGCTCAGGCAAGGGGGGTAGACAGAGGACGGTGATCCAGGAGACACTCAAAGCTCCGCGTCGATTCGTGGAAGACAACAGGGTGGATGTCCTCCAGATTTATGCATCAAGGGGAAGGCCGAGGAGTCATTCCTCATTAACCCAAGATACGCAGAGGGCGCCCCGCATCAGTACGTACGCGGGTGTGGCTGAGGAAGAGCAGATGCAGGTTTGTGCCCTGTCCACGGGAGACACCTGGATGACGCCCTATAAACGGTACCTGGCGGATGGGGCCCTTCCAGTGGACCCTGAAGAGGGTAAGAAAATCAAAAGGAACGCTGTAAGATATACCTTGGTGGATGGGGTGTTGTTCAGGCACGGTTTCACTCACCCTATCCTAACATGTGTCAGTGGCGATGAGTGCACCAGGATAATGGCAGAGCTACACGAAGGCATCTGCGGAAGCCATGTGGGAGGAAGATCCTTAGCCTCCAAGGTAATACGTGCAGGGTTTTTCTGGCCAACAGTGAAAGAAGATTGTGCACGGCACGCCCAACGGTGTAGGCAATGCCAAAAGCATGCCGACTGGCACAAGGCGTCGCCTGAAGAGTTGCGGTCCATTTACAGCCCGTGGCCTTTCCACACATGGGGTATTGACATCCTGGGCCCTTTTCCACTGGCAATCAGGCAGATGAAGTATCTGATTGTCGCCATCGAATACTTCACTAAGTGGATAGAGGCAGAACCCGTGGCACAAATCACTGCGCATAAGGTACAGCATTTTGTGTGGAGAAACATCGTGTGTCGCTTTGGCGTACCCAGGCGCCTAATATCTGACAACGGGACCCAGTTCGCCAGTCAGCAGTTGAGAAATCTGTGCGCTGAAGTGGGAATCAAGCAAGTGTTCGCGTCGGTCGAACACCCCCAAACCAATGGACAAGTAGAGTCAGCAAACAGAGTTCTGCTGAGGGGATTAAAAAAGAGGTTGGAAAAGGCCAAAGGGGCGTGGGCGGAAGAGGTGCCAAGGATCGTATGGGCATACCACACCACGCCCCAATCCTCTACTATGGAGACGCCGTTCAGTTTGGTGTACGGGTCAGACGCGATGATTCCAGTAGAAATACACGAAAGCTCACCGCGTTTCCAAAACTTTGTAGTGGAGGAATCTAATGAGGAGAGACGGGTAAACCTGGATCTGCTAGAAGAGGCCAGGGAAGAAGCTAGAATAAAAGCTGAAGCGATGAAGAGAAGAGTGGAGCGGCAATATAGCTCTAAAGTAAAGCCACGACAGTTTCAGGTGGGCGACCTAGTGATGAGGAAAGCTCACCCTTATGAGTTGGAGAATAAACTGTCTCCCAAGTGGACCGGGCCCTTCAGAGTTACTGAGGCTAAGGGCAACGGTTCGTATAACCTGGAGACTTTAGATGGAGGCCCTATTCCGCGCAGTTGGAATGCAGCCAACTTAAAATTTTATTTCAGTTGATTTATGTAAGCAGCATGTAACAGTTTAGTTGAAGGGGACGCTCTTTTTCCCTTTCGGGGGTTTTTTAATGAGGTCACCCTAATAAATGGAAAAACCAGTTGAGAAAAAGAAGTGCTTTGGTTTTCAGCCATTGTTTTCCCTTGTTAGAAGTAATGTGATGCGCCGCCTAGGCCATGGCGTCGCCAAGGAAGAAGGCGTCACCTAGGTCTTGGCGTCGCCCGGAAAGAAGGCGTCGCCCAAATAAAAGCATGCATCGTTGGCAGAACGAGACGAAAGGAAGTCGCGCGGTATATGAGACATATGAAAAGTAAAGTGGCGTTGTAAAGAATTATGATATTGGAAAATTGTTGTTACAAGCAATGTTCAGTACAAAATGCAAAAACACAAACAGGCCGCTTCTCAGCGCTCATCAGAGTCATCACTGGAGGAAGGCGAAGCCCCTTTCCCAGCCCGCAGCGCTCGAGTAAGTTGTGTCCTCTTTTCTTGGCTTATTTTCGAACCTGCACAAGGGGAAAAGATGTGTTAGAACACCATGAAGAAAGACAGGCACAGTTAGAAAGTAACGAAGGTCGAAGTTGCTTAAGGCAGTGATCCTTACTTATGTACTTCTCAAGAGTCCTAGCGTTTAACTCCAAGCTGATCACCGTAGCGGAGTCAAAACCTCCCGCCTTAGCAAGAATCCGGCAAGCTATTTGATCACTTGGAGCCAGATTCTTGAGGGGTTTGGCTTTGAGGGTTTTTTCCTCTCTCACCCAGTGCAGCGGAAACCCATCGAGGGCGTCGGGAACAAGATCAGTACAGCAGATCTTGAAGAACCGGCCTTTCCACCCCGTGAACGAGCTTTGGAAGGGTGTGAAGAGAACTCTCCCGGGAACATTGCTGAGAGTTACCCAGAGGTTGTGTCTCTGTCTCTTCACCTCAAAGAAGTGAAGAAAGAGGTCAACCGAGGGTGCACAACCCAGAAACCCAAAGAGGATATCGAAGGCTTTGACAAAGGCCCAGCTGTTGGGATATAACTGGGCTGGAGCCACGTTGATCTCCGTCAGCAGTTCCTTCTCGAACCGGGAGAAGGGTAAGCGCACCCCGATGGTCTTGAACACCACCTGGTAAAAGTAAAAGAAAGGGACCCCGTCGTTCGCTCATCCGTCTCCACACACTGGCTCCCCCAGAGTGCATGGGAGCACAGCGATGTCGTCATCGTGCCTCCTCGCGAAGGCCCGGTGGTCGTAAGAACACAACTCCCCTTTGTGTTCTCGTACGGCCCTGGTGGAAAGCAAGCATGAACACTCATCAAGAAGTTCCCTCGAGGCCCAAGGGTACAAGTCTTTGGGACGAACCCTGGAGGAAGCATCGTGAGAGGACATTCTTTAACAGGATCAAGATGGCTGGAAATGCAAGGGTTGAGCGAGGGGAGCGAAGGTTAGAACAGCCCTTCGACAGAGAAGAAAGGGTGCAAGAAGAAAGGGTGCAAGAAGAAAGAGCGCAAGTAGGTTATGACGAGTGAGAAAACGATGAAGATAGTTCCAGAGCTTGAAGAGTTAAATAAAGCGGTTAGAGCGCCAAACGACGTGAATGGATGCACCGCACGATTGATACACGTGGCAGAAGATGAAAGGATGACGCTGGCACCACTGTTTTGAAGCAGAAAATGTCCCGTCAACAGAATGTCCAGTGGTACGATGCGCCGTCGAGAATGAGCCAGGGGTGCAGCAGGAGTCAGAAAATGAAATGACTAGATACCCCACTGACCATTTAAGCAGCGCCACGTGGATCAAGTCGAATGACAGAAGGTCCCATCAGCTGTACAAGAAGCGCCACGTGGATGGCACAGGCAAAAGCCTTGGGCTCTTCGCTGTTATCAGGCGTTGACCAAGGCAAGAATTAAAGTCAATGTCGAAGTAAAGGTAACGCCCGGGGCGTTGCCAGGAAAGACGTAAAGGGCGACGACAGACGAGAAGTCGCGGGCGTCGCCAACCCAAATACCGACTGGCATTACCTCCCCGATACCCACAGGTAGGAAAGACTGAGGAGGGAGAAAAAATCAGAGAAAGGCAAAGTAGTTGCAGGCGTCGCCTCCTCGATACCCACAGGTAGGAAAGACTGTGGAGGGAGACGAGACCGTCAAACGCCAGCGAGGCACTGGCAGGGTGTTCCCCGATACCTATGGGCAGGAAAGACCATGGAGGGAACAAAAACCCCACAGCACTCAGCGTTTTAGACACCCGGGGACGATACGGTGCTGCTGTGACAGGCCTCTCCTTAGGCGTGGGCGCCGAGTGCTAAAAGATCAAAGAAAGAGCCTTTCGGTATCAGAGTCGTCCCGTGGACGATACGACGCCACTTAGTGAGCCTCTCCATGGGCGTAAGGGTTGGCGAGCGACCTTACCCCATCATACCAAACTGCCCAACGAAGTGTGAGAAACGAGCAGGATACAGATAAAGTAAGTAAAGCGTATGAAGGGAAAAGATGAGAACGAGATCGCATAGGCGGAGTCGTATGTGAAAAAGAAATAAGGACAACCATGCGAGTGTCCCGAATCAATAACAAGAGTGTGGATAGTGCGAAGAATTACAAGTTTTTGGCAGATGAAATTAAAAAGCGAAGGTAAAGAATGAAGAGTTAAGCTTGAAGAGGAAGGTGGCGGATGAGGGGCAGCAGTTCAATCGTTCAAATCCATGGGCAGGACCTTCCCGTCGACCACGTGGTGTGTGGGGTCACAGTTTGAAAGGTTGACGCCGGGATTCTCGCAGGACGCCTGGGACAGGGCTTCTTGAAACCCCTCCTCGAAGGTGCCCGCCATCTCCTGGATGAGGGAATTTTTCTCCTTCTCCAGCTCCTCAATGGCGGTGTCTCCGGAGGCCACCTGTTTCTCCAGAGCCTCTTTCTCCACACGAAGCCGGCTAACCTCGACCTGCAGCTCGTTGTAGTCAACTCGGAGAAGGTCCATAGCTTTGGCCTGCGTAGCCATTTCCTCCTCTATCCGTTCCACCTTGGCAGTTTGTTCACAGCAGCGGTCCTTCAGGTCCTTTTGGGTTTCCGCGTCTGCCTTGACCAATTCCTGAAGACCCGCTACCTGTACTTGGAGAGCGACTTCACGAGCGTAGAAGTCAGCCTGGAGCTCCAAGGCCTCTGCCAATTTCCTCTCAGCCTCTGCCCTGGACTCTTGTGCTTGTTTCAGAGAGGAACAATAAGCCTCGTTCTGGCGTCCCAGGGCCTTCATCTCCTCCTCCAGGGTGGTTGCTTTCGTTTCCAAGGCCTGGAGGGTTTGGGTTTGCAAGACAGCGTTTCTGGCCTGGGAGCGCCATTCAAGAGCCACCGCCAAGAAGGCCCCCAGATAGAAAGGCATACCTTCCCTCCTGTCGGTACCTTCCGGCATAGTCCCGCCGCTGAAACCCCTCATCAGATGCATGATTGGAGGGGGAATGGCAATGAAGTCGGGGGCGGCAGCATCGGGAGCCGGGGAAGCAGCGGTTTCTGGCGGCGGCAGAGGCGGCGCAGATTCAGCACCTTCGCCCCTTTCCTCTTGGAGAATCATAGGAGGGAGTGAGGTTGCGCTTGGAGGGTTGTCCATAAAGGGGTTCCCTCCCTGCGGCGGCGTCTCTACCAAAAGAGGAACCCGCGCGGATTTTCTCCTCTTGAAGGGTGCCACGCCTCCTGATTCCTCATCATCTGACAGAATCTCCAAGACCCTTTTTCCTTTGTCAAGGGGGGTTGGAGCCGGTGACAAGGCCGCAGCTAGGGGCACAGCGGCGATAGGCGAAGGAGAGTTGGGAGTTGGAAGCACGTCAGAGCCAGGTGGAGACGTCGGAGAGGGGCTAGAAGCACCTTCAGCAGTGACTGGAGGCGGCGGTGTCGGAGCCGGCGGGAGAATCGGATTGGCGGCAGGGCTGGAGGAGGCGCCTGCCTTGGCGGCACGAGCCTCCTTCAGTGCTTTCGCTAACATCATTCTTTTGGAAACACCCATTGCCGATCCTACACCAAGGCAGACCAAACAGCAAGGATTAGTACTAAAACAGCTACGCGAATTCACGATACGCGAAGAGACGTGAAATGCAAGTAACATGGTACAAGTGTAAAACAAGCATAATAGTATGGGGAAACAAATGCTCGATAGCAGGCTGTTCATAGCAAGAAAGATGAGGGGAGAGCCCCTTACCAAAATAGGTGGTCAGGGCGTGGGCATTGTACTCACTAGCGACCAGCTTCAAGGTATCAAAGACGATCCCCAACCCCGCCAAGGCTTTGCTTACCTCCCTATCGGCGGGGGATAGCTCCTCCAGGGTTTTGGCCCTGAGCAATTTGGGGCGTTCCGTCCAGTAAAGGGGGAAGCTATCCAAAGCTGTGGGATCATGCTTGGCGCAGCACACCCTGAAGAACTTCCCTTTCCAGTTCTTGTAAGAATTCTGGAAGAGGGAGAGGAGGATCCTGCCAGCGATCCCGGAAAAGCTTACCCAGAAGCTTTTCCCCTGTTTTTTCACCTCAAAAAAATGCAGAAAGACATCTACGGAAGGAGGAATGCCCAGGTATCCACAAAGAATTTGAAAGCCCCTCACAAATGCCCAGCTGTTGGGATGAAGCTGGGCGGGGGCGGTGTTGATTTCAGTAAGAAGCTCCCGTTCGAAGGGAGTGAACGGGAGACGCACTCCCACGCGCTTGAACACGGTCTGGTACATGAAGAAGAAGGGTTTCCCCTTTCTAGGTCTGTCGTCCAAACAAACAGGTTCCCCAGGCCTGCCGGGACGGACGGATATGTGGGCGTCGTGTGTGCGGCAGAAGGCGTTAAAGCTGTACAAATGGGGATCCCCCCGGTGAGCTTCCAGGTCCTGGAAAGAAGTCAGGCTGGTGCATTCACTCAGGAGCTCATCGGAGGCCCAGGGGTAGAAGGCTTTGTAGTTGGACTTGGGGGTCGTAGGGGAAGAATCAGGCTCCGCGTTCGCGCGCGTCATGGTGAAAATAGATAGCTGGAGAAAGAAGAGAGGAAAAAGGGTTTAGCAAGTTTAGCCATGGCAAGAAGGGGAAAGAACCCCAGGAAGCGTCACCCACGCGAGAAAAAATCAGAGGAGGAAGAAGAAGCGGAGAAATGCAATAATACGTGAATAACAACAGTCCCAGGCAGTTCAATAAATCAATCTAATGCGACGAAGGGAAAGGGTCGTGAGTATCCGAGATCATACCTTTGCTATTAGAATGGAGGCAGCAGAAGGGCACAGGAAGGAGAGAATCGCAGTTGCAGAGAAAGGAGTTTCGAAGGCGATGAACAGTGCGGAGTGCAGAGCGAATGAATGTAACAGTAGGGTGAGCGCGGGGTTTGGAGTAACTTAAACGTTACATTTCGCAACTCAAGAGGCGCTAACCTAAGGCCGTGGGATCGTGCCACGCGTCAGAGGATCAATTGCTCAAGGAGAAGCGCGAAGGTCTCTAAAGGAGGTCCGCGCGATGGGCCACGTGGCGCGCGATAAAGGGTAGCCCAAAAGGTGTAATCATCCCCATTGCAGGGAATGTCCAATCGGCCATTAAGAATACCCCTGTGGTTCAGATAATGTCGCGTCATTAATTCGAAAATTTTGCTGAGTCAGCAGAGAATGACGCGTCATCAAGAAAGCACGGGGAGGGCGGGGGCAAGGCTTTAGTCTTTGCGCTGAAGACAAGTCTTCGGCTTAAGACTGGGGGGCTTGTGTACCGTCCCGTATCAGGGCGTTGACTAAGTCAAAGTCAAAGTCAACTCGAGGTGTCGCCCAGATGTAGAGACGCCAAGAGGAAGCGTCGCCAAGGCAGGACAAGACGTCGCTAAGGCAAGGCGTCGCCTAAGCGAAGGCGTCGCCTAGGTGAAGGCGTCGCCTAGGTGAAGGCGTCGCCTAGGTGAAGGCGTCGCCCAGGTGAAGGCGTCGCCCAGGTGAGGGAGTCGCCAGGTTAAACAGTGTAAAAGCGAGGCAATCATGGTGTGGTTTCCCGATACCCATGGGTAGGAAAGACCACGGAGGGAACGACGTCGTGGGAAAGCCTCAGGTCCCGATATCTCGGGAAAGTTATAAAGAGAAGGAAAAGGTGGCTTCAAGGCCATAGTGATAGTACCAGTGAAGGGCAGCCTGACTCGCGAAGTACCCCTGCCGCCCCAGAGACGCCTTCGGGACAGATACGACCCAAGAGGAAGGTCACGCCCAGGATAACCGGGTGCAGGGTCTGAGAGGAAGGCAGATACGCTCTCAGAGTAAGTGGCTAGATACTTGGGGGCATGAGTTGGCACCCAAAAAGCCACCCCTAGCGCAGTAGCACTCCCAAGCAGGAGGACCCACGCGTAGAAACGTCCCCAGATGGGCAGAAACGCCCCCAGATGGGGTCAAGGCGTCGTGAGGCCCTCCACGTGTATGACAGCAATGCCGGAATAGAAACACCCTCTAGTCAGGTGCCAGGTAATTAAAGATATTCAATACAGTTTCCCTTTTTGGCATTCAGGTACTATTTTGGCTCCCAAGCGTTTCAACGTCTTAAATGCGCTACGTTTCATAATTAAGCGCTTTAATGAGCGCGTTACGTTTGTGTTTAAAAGCGCTTTAAGGCGCTTTAAATGCTGGGGGCAGTTTAAATAGCGCTGGGAATGTCGGAAAAAGGTTGGAACTTTCGGCAAATTTACCAGAGAACTCTCTAGTTGCTTGCTCGTGCTTCAAGGTTACGTACAAGTGACTGGGGAATATTTTTGCCTGAAGGGGACAACACACATACACATATACACAGTTTCTTTTACCACCTTCAGAGTGCCATACGCGGTGCTCAGATACGTGGGTGGACAGTTTTGGTGTTTCTTGCTGGCTGACTTGAGCGTCGGAGTGCAAACGGCCGCTAGGGCGCCTCTTTGTCCTCTTTTTTGCAGGAAATTTGCAGGCATTCAGTGGGAAGGAGTCCTTAGCTGACGATTGAGGCCACGCACGAAGACGTCCCGGTCAACCGGACGGAACAGACGTAAATGGTAAGCTAACTTCTAAGGAAAAGAAAACCAAAATTAAATCTAAATGCTAAGCCATGTGCCATGTGCAATGACCGGCCACACAACCCTAGTTTCTAGAATGTTTCCATCAAAAGTGCTTTCTACACTATCATATCTACTAAGTACCCCTAATGGGCCTTTATGCAAACATATACAAAGCCTTTTCTCTTCCATCCGTGGCTTCATTTACTTGTGTTTGAGCATGTTTGGCCATTGATATTGTAAGGGGGCCTAGACGGTCTAGTTCCATGGATAGCCTCCCTCCTTCACGTCCTAGACGCTCACCTTCACGTCCTAGACGCTCACCTTCACGTCCTAGATGCTCACCTTGGTCTTGGTCTAGACGCTCTCCTTGGCTTGGGCCTTGGCTTCCTTGGGTAGGTGTGCTTGGCCCTCCTCCATCATCCCCTCCCCCTTGGAAAGGATTTGTCCTCAAATCCAGCTCGTCATCGTCATTGGTACCTACAAATGGAGAAAGATCAATTACATTAAAAGTGTTATGTACTCCATATTCAAGAGGTAGGTCCAACTTATATGCATTGTTGTTGACTCGCTTGAGAACTTGGAAAGGTCCATCACCTCGGGGCTTAGTTTGGACTTCCTTTGATTTGGAAATCTATCTTTGCGAAGGTGAAGCCAAACTAAGTCTCCTTCCTCAAAAATTATTTCTCTCTTCCCTTTGTTGTTGTATTTTGTGTACTTCTCATTTTGTTGTTGTATTTGAATTTTAATCTTCTCATGCATTTTCTTGACAAAATCAGCTTTGAGTACTCCTTCCTTATGCACAAAATCTTGTGGATTAGGAAGGGGTATCAAATCCATGGGCGTGAGAGGATTAAAACCATATACTACCTCAAAAGGAGAAGCATTAATAGTCTTGTGAACTACTCTATTGTAAGCAAATTCAATGTGGGGAAGGTACTCATCCCAAGATTTGTGGCTGCCCTTCATGATAGCCCTAAGCATAGTTCCAAGAGATCTATTGACTACTTCGGTTTGCCCATCCGTTTGAGGATGACAAGAAGTTGAAAATTGTAGTCTTGTTCCAAGTTTACCCCAAAGAGTTTTCCAAAAGTGGCTTATAAACTTGGGATCTCTATCGGACACTATACTTCTAGGGAGACCATGGAGTCTCACCACTTCTCTAAAGAAGAGTTTAGAAATATTTTGAGCATCATCTACTTTGTGGCATGGAATAAAGTGGGACATTTTGCTAAAACGGTCCACTACCACAAAGATAGAGTCATGGCCTCTTGCAGTCCTAGGAAGTCCTAAAATGAAGTCCATGCTAATGTCTTCCCAAGGAGCATTTGCAATCGGCAAAGGGGTGTAGAGTCCATGCGGCATTGTTCTAGACTTTGCTTTTAAACATGAGATACATCTAGAACAATGTCGTTGGACATCTTTCCTCATGTGTGGCCAACAAAATTTTGCTTTTAAAAGATCTAGAGTCTTATCAACTCCAAAATGGCCCATGAGTCCCCCTTCATGTGATTCTTTGACAAGGAGTTTTCTATGTGTTCCTTGGGGAATGCAAAGTTTTCCTTCTTTAAAAAGATATCCCTCGGACACATAGTAACCTCCTTGTGCTCTATGTAGACATTGGGCATAGATGGATGAGAGTTCTTGATCTTCTTGGTAAAGCTCTCTTATGTGGTCAAATCCAAGAATTTGGGCACCTAGTTTTGAAAAGAGTGTGTGCCGTCTTGAAAGAGCATCGGCCACTGTATTGGTGTTCCCTTTCTTGTATTTGATTACATAAGGAAATTGTTCAAGAAATTCCATCCATTTAGCATGTCTCTTGTTGAGCTTGTGTTGGCCCTTTAAATATTTTAAAGACTCGTGATCACTATGGATAACAAATTCTTTGGACACAAGGTAGTGTTCCCAAGTCTTTAGGGCGCGCACAAGAGCATAGAGCTCTTTGTCATAGGTGGGGTAGTTGAGGGTGGCACCATGGAGTTTTTCACTAAAATAAGCAATGGGGTGTCCACCTTGCAACAAAACCGCACCTATGCCTACCCCGATGCATCACACTCTATCTCAAAAGTTTTGGAAAAATTTGGGAGAGATAGGATGGGTGCATTGGTGAGTTGAGCTTTTAGCCTTTGAAAGGCTTGCTCATGCTTTTCATTCCAACAAAATGCAACATCTTTTTTTACAAGTTCATTCAAAGGAGAAGCTAGGCTAGAAAAATTAGGCACAAACCTTCTATAGAAGCTAGCTAACCCATGAAAACTTCTTACTTCACTTACATTTTGTGGAGTTGGCCACTCGCGGATGGCTTTGATTTTCTCGGGATCTACATGCACCCCCTTTTTGTTTACTATAAAGCCTAAGAAGACTACACTATCTACACAAAAGGTCCACTTATCCCTATTGGCAAAAAGACTATTTTTCCTAAGGACTAGAAGAACTTCCCTAAGGTGGCTTAGATGGTCTTCTAGGGTTTTACTATATACTAAGATATCATCAAAGTAAACTACTACATATTTACCTATACAATCCCTCAAGGTGTGATTCATAAGCCTCATGAATGTGCTTGGAGCGTTAGTAAGCCCAAAGGGCATCACCAACCACTCATATAATCCAAATTTGGTCTTAAAAGCGGTTTTCCACTCATCACCCTCCTTGATTCGAATTTGGTGATATCCACTTTTAAGGTCAATCTTGGAGAATAGAGTTGACCCATGCAATTCATCAAGCATATCATCAAGCCTCGAGATTGGATGCCTATACTTGATGGTGATGTTGTTGATTGCTCTACAATCACAACACATACGCCATTTTCCATCCTTTTTGGGCACCAACAAGACAGGTACAGCACAAGGGCTTAGGCTCTTTTGAACCCAACCCTTCTCCAACAAGTCTTGAACTTGTGATTCTATCTCCTTTGTTTCCTCGGGGTTGGTTCTATAAGCAGGCCTATTTGGTAGGCTTGCCCCCGGTATAAAGTCAATTTGATGTTCTATCCCCCTAAGAGGAGGAAGCCCAATGGGTCCTTCTTGGGAGAATAGATCTTCAAATTCACTCAAAAGGTTTTCTACTTGAGGAGGTAAAACCATGAGTTCACTACTTGTGGCAGTGCATGTAAGTGCTCCTTTACAAAAGATAAGGCTTGGTTGTTCAACAAGAAGCAAGTTTTCAAAAACATTTTCAAGAGGTTTTTCTTGTTGACCAACCTTGTGGGAAGGAACACTCTTCTCCCACGCCTTTCTATCCCTAAGGATTTTCTCTTTTTCTAGCTCTTTTTTTTTGTTTTCCTCATCCCTCTTTTGTTTCATTTGTATTTGGTCTTTCACCACTTGAGAATGTGGTAAAGGACTAAGTACAAACTTCTTATACTTATGGGTGAAGGAAATCTCGTTAGTGAGACCATAATGCAAGGTTTTCTTATCAAATTGCCATGGTCTCCCTAATAAGATATGGCAAGCTTCCATAGGCACTACATCACATAAAACTTTGTCTTTGTAGTTCCCTATGGAAAACTTGATTTCCACTTGCTTGTCTACATGTAGTTCCCCATTTTCATTAAGCCATTGAAGTTTGTAAGGTTTTGGGTGAGGAACTACTTGTAGCTTAAGCTTTTCAACCATCCTAGCACTACAACAATTACAACTAGATCCACTATCCACAATGAGGGAACATATATTTTCTAAAACATTGCATCTTGTATGAAAGATGTTCTCCCTTTGTGTTTCCATGGATGTGCTAGGGTGATTGTTGAGGGTTCTCCTAATCATAAGCAATTCTCCCTCTAGTGGAGCTACCCTCTCATCCTCTCCCCCTTCCTCTCTCTCACTAGGCTCATCCTCGCCACTAGTGTACTCATCTACACCTTTAAGAAACAAAGTCCTTTGGTTTGGACATTGTGCTTGCACATGCCCTCTACCATAGCACTTAAAACATTTAACATCTCTAGCTCGGATGGGTGGGGTTGAGGTTTCTTTGGTGAAGGGCTTGGTAGGCTCTTTTGGTTTTTCCTTGGATGTACTACCCTCCCTTCTAAACTCTTTCTTGGGATAAAAGCTAGAATAGGGGCTCACCTTTTGACTTGAGGTTTTGCGCAAGTTTTGTTGCTCAACTTTAATGCAAAGTTGAACCAAATCATTCAAGTCTTGATAAGGTAAGAGCTCTACTCTATCTCTTATCTCAAGTGATAGGCCACTAAGGAACCTAGCTATGGTGGTTTCCTCCTCTTCTCTAATGGATGCTCTCATCATGTAGAGCTCCATTTTTTGCCTATACTCTTCCACACTCATGTTCTTTTGTTGGAGTCTTTGGAGCTTGTCCATCAACTCCCTATGGTAGTAGGAAGGTATATGTCGACGTCTTAGGGCTCCCCTAAGGTCATTCCAATATGTAATGGAAGGTTCCCTATGAAGACGTATATCTCTTTCGAGAGAGGTCCACCAATACATGGCATTCCCTTGGAAACTAAGGGTGGCTAAGGGTACTTTTCGTTCCTCACTTACCTTATGGCAAGCAAAGAGTTGCTCTACCTTCATCTCCCAATCTAGATATACTTCTACATTTTCCTTTCCATGAAAATGAGGTAGGTCTACTCTTGTTTCCCTTGGCACCTCTTGTTCCCTTTGCCTAGTTCTTCTAGGGGGTGGTTGGTAATAATCATTGATTCTACGGCTTCCCTCCCCTAGAGACTCAATACTTTGAGAATGGGATGCATGAGTTTTTTTTTATTTTTGTGATTTTTGTGATTTTTGTGATTTCTCTTCTTGAGCTTTAGCCAACTCATTGATTTTGTTCTCATTCTCCAATTGTCTAAAAGATATCAATTGTACCGCTTGGGATACTTCTTTTAAAAGAGTTTTCAAAGATTTTACTTCACTTTCTATAGACTTTGGAGAGTGAGAAGAAGAAGACATGGCTAAAACTTTGTGTATATAGGTGTTTTACTTTGAGAAAGTTTAGGAAAGTTAAAGAAGGTAGTTTTCCAGGTAAGGGAGGTGAGTCACAAAGGACTACTTAAGTACCAAGCCTTTTCCTTGCCAAAAACTATCCCCCAATATCTTCACACAAGACTTTCTCTTAGTGAAACACTTAGAACACAAATAAGTTGAGAAATAAATGCAAGAAAACAATGTAAGCTAGCTATGCAATCAAAGCTAGTCGGTTTAGCACACAAATTAAACAAAAATAAACATGCAAAACGTAGCTATGAAAGCAAAGAAAAGCAATTACAAACAAGTAACAATTACTAATCAAGAATGCTATACTATTCGGCCCTAGGTGAGGCTTCTTGGACACTTTGAGCCCTTGAAGACACACTCACCGTCTAAAACGTAATTAAAAGAGGTAATTAACAATAAACCAAGTTGCAAAGGGAAATAAGAAAACTCCCTTTGTTGTTCCTCCTTTTGGTTAGTGCACTTCTTTGTTGTCTTGATTGTTGATCTCCTAAGTGTTTGTAGTGTTTGTTTCAAGGAAGTTTGTTTCGGCTTTGGCTTTGTCTCCTCCTTGGAATGTTGGCTTTAATTCTCCAATTTCCAGCACCTATTCACAAGGGCTAAACCTTAAACCAAGTCAAATTCCATGCACATAAGCACCAAGGGAGAAATTAAATTCCAGCACCCAAAAAGAGAGGTCAAGGAACAAAAGCAAGAAACAAATTTAATTGAAAGAAAACAGTACCACCAAAAGGATTTATAATATGACAACTTAGAAAGAGATTCAAGAAATTAAAGCAAACAATTAAAGGTACTCAATAAAAGTTGGCACACAAAAGAAATTCCTAAAGAAAAGCACTAAATTAGATGACCAAATAAAAAAACAGCACCACTGGAAAATGTTGTGGGCCAGAAAACGTGTTTGTTCCCCGATTTATGCTGATCTGTATTTTTGGAATTTGGCTCTGAAATTTGTTATGCAAGATATTCAGGATCTTATCTAAAATCTGGCTTTGGATTCACTCAAAACGGATGCACCATTTTGTTTTAATAAATTTTGCAAAATTGGTGTTCGGTTAGGCCAGCTGAAGCGCTCAAGATTTGCACTCTGATTTTGTAAGATTTATCATTTTTTTTTGTTGCTTCTTTTGACCTCATTCTTTTTTTGTCTTTTCTATAACACTTTAAACTTGCATTTTCCAGAAAATCAGAATTTTCCTATGGGTGGAAATATTTTTCTGGGTTAAAACAGCCAAAACAGAGAAGGTGTAAACAGGGGAATCTGAAAACTGGAAACAAAAACAGCAAGATACCAAAGTTTAGACACAATGGAAATTTGTGAAATAGAATTGTGTATGATCTAAACACAATATGAACTCAAACTAAAAATAAAAAAGGCACCAAAGGATCAAAGAACAGCAGATTCAAACAAATTAAAGAGACCCAAAAGCAAGAAACAATCAAGCCAATAATAGGACTACTAAGAATTGTTGACAAATATGGATTCACATGACTTGACACAACATTTATAGATTCAGAAAATAAAGACTCAAAGCATAAAATGAAGCAAAATTAAGAAAGCAATAAGGACTCAAATTCCTAAAAAAAAACAGCCACTCAATGGTGTAAGGAATCCTATCACAAGCTGCACAGAATTTGTTCAAGATCAATTGAACAATTGTGCTTTGGTTGGATCTTCCATAAGCACACCAAGAACAATTTAAAAAGTAAAAAACAGCAAGACAAGTATGGAATTTAAATGACAAAATGAAGTAAAGAAGAACTGAAAATTTAAAAGACCAAGCTACTCATCTTGAAGAACCAAAAGCTCATGATACCAAATGATGGCATTTTCATGTGTCCTTCATGAATCAAAGTAGAAAATAAGGTGCGGAAGCAATGGGTGAGATGATCAAGACCCTCCTAGGAGTTGTGTTGGCCTTGTAGGTGCATGATGAGTATGGTGTTTGAGTGGTTCGGCCAGCTCAAGGGAGAAGGTGAAAGGATTGAAGTTTAGAGCCTAGATTTCTAGGAGAAGTAAAGCTTGTGCACAAAAATGGCAGCATAACCTTACTCAATTAAACTTGAAAAATACAATGAGATAGCTTTCCTATTTATAAGCTATCTTGGACGTAAATGGTAAGCTAACTTCTAAGGAAAAGAAAACCAAAATTAAATCTAAATGCTAAGCCATGTGCCATGTGCAATGACCGGCCACACAACCCTAGTTTCTAGAATGTTTCCATCAAAAGTGCTTTCTACACTATCCTATCTACTAAGTACCCCTAATGGGCCTTTATGCAAACATATACAAAGCCTTCTCTCTTCCATCCGTGGCTTCATTTACTTGTGTGTGAGCATGTTTGGCCATGGATCTTGTAAGGGGGCCTAGACGGTCTAGCTCCATGGATAACCTCCCTCCTTCACGTCCTAGACGCTCACCTTCACGTCCTAGACGCTCACCTTGGTCTTGGTCTTGGTCTAGACGCTCTCCTTGGCTTGGGCCTTGGTTTCCTTGGGTAGGTGTGCTCTGCCCTCCTCCATCAGCGGTGCTCGCCCAAGACCAAGACCAGGCTCAAAAGCCTATTTACTTCGTCAACAAGGTGCTGCAGGGCCCGGAGGTGAGGTATTAGGCCTTGGAAAAAGCTGCACTGGCGGTGGTGTTTTCGGCGAGGAGGTTGCGCCACTATTGTCACAGTTTTACAATACTGGTGATGACTGACTTGCCCATCCAGAAAGTCCTGAAGAAGCCTGATGTAGCGGGAAGGATGGTGAAATGGGCGGTGGAGCTGTCGGAGTTCGATATCAAGTATGAGCCCCGAGGTCCGATCAAGGGGCAGATTTTCGCCGATTTTGTGGTCGAGCTCTCGTCAGAAGCAGCACGAGTTGAGGGGGATGATTTTCGTTGGGTGCTCTCGGTGGACGGATCGTCGAATCAGCAGGGTAGCGGTGCCGGAGTCATCTTGGAAGGGCCCAACGGTGTGCTGATTGAGCAGTCCCTGAGGTTTGCCTTCAAAGCCAGCAACAACCAAGCAGAATATGAGGCACTGATCGCCGGAATCTTGCTGGCCAAGGAGATGGGAGCTAGGGTGCTGATGGCTAAGGGTGACTCGCTATTGGTCACAGGACAAGTAACAGGCGAGTTCCAGGCCAAGGATCCAGAAATGGCGGCTTATCTGGAGTATGTGCAGGAGCTGAAGAGTTCCTTTGCCTCCTTTGAAGTGGTGCATGTGCCCAGAGAGCAGAATGCCCGAGCTGACTTGCTAGCTAAACTCGCCAGTTCGGGCAAGGGGGGTAGGCAGAGGACGGTGATCCAAGAAACTCTGAAGACGCCTAGGGCATTTGTGGCAGACCACCTGGTTCTTCAAATAAGCAAGTCGACGGAGAAAGCGGCGAGGAGTCACAGGTCTTTGACTCAGGAAACCTTGAGATCGCCGAGAATAAGAGCATGTCGGGGGGAGAGGGTGAACATGACGCAGGTCTGCGCCACCCATGAGCCAGACACGTGGATAACATAGTACAAGCGATGCTTGGCAGACGGCCTTCTCCCGCTGGATCCGACGGAGGCCAGGAAGATAAAGAAGAACTCCAGCAAGTTCACAATGATTGATGGCGAGTTGTATAGGTTTGGGTTCACACACCCATTCCTGGAATGTGTGCACGGAGAGAAATGTACAAGAATTATGGCCGAGCTCCATGAAGGGATATGCGGAAGTCACGTCGGGGGTCGAGCTCTGGCCGCAAGAGCCCTCCGTGCAGGTTACTACTGGCCAACAATGAGGGAGGACTGCAAGAAGTATGCACAGTGTTGCAAGCAATGTCAGCAGCACGCCGATTGGCACAAAGCGCCTCCCGAAGAGTTGAAGTCGATTTACAGCCCTTGGTCGTTTCATACGTGGGGGATCGACATTCTGGACCTTTCCCATTGGCGATCAGGCAGATGAAGTACTTAGTGGTGGCAATAGAATATTTCACCAAGTGGATCGAAGCAGAACCAGTAGCCCAGATCACCGCACACAAGATCGAGAGCTTTGTGTGGAAGAACATCGTGTGCCGGTTTGGTGTGCCTAAGCGCCTGGTGTCAGACAACGGGACTCAGTTTGCAAGTCACCTGCTAAAGAAGCTGTGCGAAGAGGTGGGAATTCAACAGGTATTTGCATCCGTCGAGCACCCTCAGACAAATGGCCAAGTAGAGTCCGCCAATCGGGTATTGCTAAGAGGCTTGGAGAGAAGGCTAGAGAAAGCCAAGGGATCGTGGGCTAAGGAGGTACCCCGCATAGTTTGGGCGTACCACACCACCGAGCAGTCAGGAACCCATGAGACCCCGTTTAGCTTGGTCTATGGATGCGACGCAATGATTCCAGTAGAAATCCAGGAGAGCTCGCCGAGATTCCAGAACTTTGTAGCGGAAGACTCGAATGAAGAAAGAAGGTTGAATCTGGATTTGCTGGATGAGGTCAGGGAGGAGGCGAGAGTAAAAGCCGAGGCAGTGAAGAGAAGGATTGAACGAAGGTATAACTCGAAGGTGATGCCAAGGCAGTTTAAAGAAGGTGACCTGGTGATGAGGAAGGCCCACCAGTACGAGATGGAGAACAAGTTGTCGCCTAAGTGGACGGGACCGTTCAGAATAACCGAGGCACTCGGGAACGGCGCTTACCGCTTAGAAACATTGGAAGGAGGGGCGATTCCTCGCACTTGGAACGCCACGCACCTCAAGTTATATTACAGTTGAAGCTTTGTAAGTAAAAACAAACACGAAGAGTTTTGCAAGCTTTCTGTTAAAACAGTTTGAAGGAGGCACTCTTTTTTCCCTAAGGAGGGTTTTTAATGAGGCCACCTAATAAAGAAGAGTTTTCAAAGTTTAAAGTGTTTTAGATTGCATGCTTGTTATTACGAAAGTTTTAGAAAAATACCTTGTCACTCATATGTGATTTAAGGCAAGTTTGAAGATATGCTGCATGCTTTCTAAAAGGTTTTTAAGTCCCCATCGCCTTTCGGCGATTGGCGGCATCAGTTAAAGTTAAAAGTCCTCATCGTCTTTCGGCGATCGGAGGCACCAGCAACGTTTAAAAGACCTCAACGCCCTCGCGCGTCCTGAGGTGAGAAAGAGATTAAAGACCTCCTCGCCGTCGAGCGAGTGCAGGCGAGAAAGTCCTCAGTGCATCCAGGGGGGAGGAGATGTACACCCTAGGCAAGTTGAGGCACCAGATAAAGACCTTCTCGCCGTCGAGCGAGTTCAGGCAAGATAAAGACCTTCTCGCCGTCGAGCGAGTTCAGGCAAGATAAAATCCTTCTCGTCTCGAACGAGTTCAGGTACGGTGTGGAGGGTGGAAGAGGTTTAAAGGATGGCTAAGGTAGGTTCGAGGAGAACGCCTAGCTATCCGACTTATTGTTCTGAAACTCAGGGAGGTAGAGAAGGATCCGAAAGGCGCCTCTACCCCCCAGATGAGGGAACAATAGCCAAGTTACGAAGGCGAAAGGGGGCTTACGTCGCCGGGTCCCTATGGCGATCAAAAGAAGTTCGGGCGATGGCAAGAGTAAGTGATGGAGGAGGGCCAAGCACACCTACCCAAGGAAGCCAAGGCCCAAGCCAAGGAGAGCGTCTAGACCAAGACCAAGGTGAGCGTCTAGGACGTGAAGGTGAGCGTTTAGGACGTGAAGGAGGGAGGCTATCCATGGAACTAGACCGTCTAGGCCCCCTTACAAGATCCATGGCCAAACATGCTCACACACAAGTAAATGAAGCCACGGATGGAAGAGAGAAGGCTTTGTATATGTTTGCATAAAGGCCCATTAGGGGTACTTAGTAGATAGGATAGTGTAGAAAGCACTTTTGATGGAAACATTCTAGAAACTAGGGTTGTGTGGCCGGTCATTGCACATGGCACATGGCTTAGCATTTAGATTTAATTTTGGTTTTCTTTTCCTTAGAAGTTAGCTTACCATTTACGTCCAAGATAGCTTATAAATAGGAAAGCTATCTCATTGTATTTTTCAAGTTTAATTGAGTAAGGTTATGCTGCCATTTTTGTGCACAAGCTTTACTTCTCCTAGAAATCTAGGCTCTAAACTTCAATCCTTTCACCTTCTCCCTTGAGCTGGCCGAACCACTCAAACACCATACTCATCATGCACCTACAAGGCCAACACAACTCCTAGGAGGGTCTTGATCATCTCACCCATTGCTTCCGCACCTTATTTTCTACTTTGATTCAAGAAGGACACATGAAAATGCCATCAACCGCACTCACCGCCCTCTCAGTCACAGCAAAATACAACCTGAGAGGGGTTCCCACCAACGGTTTGCACAAAACCGGCGGGCTCGCTAGGTACTCTTTAAGCTTGACGAAGGCCTCTTCACACTCCTTCGTCCAGGAAAACTTGTGTTTCCGCCTTAAACACTGAAAGTACGGATGGCCTTTCTCTCCGCTAGCCAATACAAAACGAGACAGGGCGGCCATCCGACCTGTAAGTTGCTGCACCTCCTTCACGGTAGCCGGGCTCCTCATCGCCAAGATGGCAGCACACTTATCAGGATTGGCCTCTATTCCTCTTTCAGTTAAGAGGAATCCCAAGAACTTCCCTGCCTCCACGCCAAAAATGCACTTCTCGGGGTTCAGCTTTAACCTGAACTTGGCGATTGTGGTGAACAACTCCTCCAGGTCCGCAACGTGCCTGCTCTTCTCCGGCGAGGTCACGACCATATCATCCACGTACACTTGCACATTCTTTCCCAGCATTGGTGCAAGTACCCGATCCATCAATCTTTGGTACATGGCCCCCGCGTTCTTCAGCCCAAAGGGCATCACCTTGTAGCAGTAGCACGATCTCTCGGTCATGAAGGCGGTCTTCTCTTCATCCTTGGGATGCATCTTTATCTGGTTGTACCCCGAGAAGGCGTCCAGGAAACTCAGCAACTTGCACCCTGCAGCACTGTCGACCAGGGCGTCTATGCTTGGCAAAGGATACGAATCCTTTGGGGAAGCCTTGTTCAGGTCAGTGAAATCGACGCACATGCGCCACTTCCCGTTGCTTTTCTTCACCAGCACGACATTGGCCAACCACTCAGGGTACTGGACTTCCCTGATATGGCCTGCGGCGAGGAGCTTCTGTGTTTCATCCCTGATCGCCTACCTTCTCTCCTCGTTAAACTTCCTTCTTCTCTATCGCACTAGTCTGACCTGGTTGTCCATTGCTAGATGGTGGCACAAGAAGTCGGGGTCGATTCCCAGCATGTCTAAAGCAGACCATGCAAAAGCATCCAGATGCCGCTCTATTACCTCGGCGATCTGGTCTTGGAGCTCAGCCTCCAAGGATCTTCCCAGCTTGAAGACCTTTCCCCTGATCTCCCTTTCGAGCCACTCCTCGACGGGTTTGGGTCTAGCTTCCCTGGCGATCACCGTCCTGGCGATTCCCAGTTGATGTGATTCCAATAGCCACATAGAACAAGATTCTTGACACTTTGAGGAATCACCTTGAGCTGGAAAATGTAGAGGCACTTTCTTAGAAGTTGGATCATGGTTCTAAGATCAAGAACTCACCAATAACAAGTACCAAATCCCAAACTCATTTGGATGAACCAAATATTGTCAAATTGAATCAACAAAGGAAAAGAAACTAGATTAACCGAACAGAATTAAGCTACTAAACAAAAGAACCGAACAGAATTAAAAACAAAACAGAATATAGGTGCTGAAAATAGAAAAACCGAAAGCTAGACAACTCAAAACACAAGGCAACATGAACAATTGAAGAAGAAGAAAGGAAGGAGAAGAGAATGCTCATGAAGATGGAAGATAGGTTGAATGATCACGCCACTAGAAGTATGGATGCTCCTAGATGAGTGTGGAAGCCGCCACTTGAGGAAACCATGGTCCTTCAAGATAAGACTAGAGTAGAAGCTCAAAGCTCTCCAAATGCTCACTCCAATTTTGAGTATAGTTTCTTTAGATAAATTCAAATCTGAATTTTACAAGGAAGGCACCTCTATTTATAGCCTAAGGTGCTGAAAAATGAAAGCTAAACAATTCAAAATTCCCTCCAAAAGCCATCTAGAACCGGCGCTAATTGCCTAAGCAAGGAAGGTGTGATCCCTTCCTTCACTTTGGCACCCCCTATTCTACTCCTACACCTATCTACTAATACACCCCCCTAAAGGTCCTATTTAAAACCTAAAAGATGCTATAACAAAAGAGGTTTCTAAGGTTTCCCTCTAAGCACCTTCAACTAAAGACACTACAAAAAGAGAAAATAAATGTCCTCTAGCTCCCAAGGCTTTGAACATGCTTCTTGTAATCCTTTGAGGTGGACTTTGACCTCCATGGGCGTCTTCCATTTGTGCCTCCACCTCTTCTTGAGCTTGATGAGTGGCCTCCATGTTCTCTTGGGCTTGATCTCCATCATACTCCCCGAGTTGGAGAGAATTCGACCACGAATTCTGGAGACCTACAGAAAAAGGAGTTAGATCGCTGACATTAAAAGTATGACTACCTAAGAATGTATCAGGCATATCTAACTCATAAGCATTGTCATTAATCCTCTTGAGGACTTGGAAAGGTCCATCCCCTCGAGGCATTAGTTTGGACTTCCTTTGAGTAGGAAAACGATCCTTCCTCAAGTGAAGCCAAACCCAATCACCCTCATCAAACAACAATGCTTTTCTCCTTTTATTGGCAAGTTCAGCATACTTGCCAACCTTCTTCTCAATTCTCTTCTTGATGTCTTTATGCAAAGTTTTTACAAAAGAAGCCTTTTCATCCCCATCTTTGCACAAGACATCGTCAAGAAGGGGAATAGGAAGAAGATCAAGAGGTGTTAGGGGATTAAACCCATAGACCACCTCAAAAGGAGAATGGGAGGTGGTAGAATTTACTACTCGGTTATATGCAAACTCAACATGGGGTAGTAAATTCTCCCACACTCTAGGATTCCCCGAAATAAAGCATCTCAATAGTTGTCCTAAAGTTCTATTCACCACCTCGGTTTGACCATCAGTTTGTGGGTGGCAAGTGGTAGAAAATAAAAGCTTAGTTCCAAGCTTGCCCCACAAGGTCTTCCAAAAGTGACTCAAGAACTTAGGATCTCTATCGGACACTATAGACCTAGGAATCCCATGCAAGCGAACCACTTCTTGGAAGAAGAGGTTTGCAATGTGGCATGCATCATCCACTTTGTGGCAAGGAATAAAGTGAGCCATCTTTGAAAAACGATCCACTACCACAAAAATGGAGTCCTTTCCCTTTGATGTCTTGGGTAAGCCTAAGATGAAATCCATAGATATATCTACCCAAGGCATTGAAGGGATAGGAAGAGGAGTATAAAGACCATGGGGATGCATTTTAGATTTAGCTTTGCGGCAAGCTATGCATTTATCACACAAACTATGAACATGTTTATGCATATGAGGCCAAAAAAAATGTTCATGCAACACATCCAAAGTTTTAGCAACCCCAAAATGTCCCATTAAGCCCCCCTCATGAGCTTCTCTAACAAGAGATAATCTAATAGAGCATTGGGGAACACAAAGACGTTTTCCTTTAAAAAGAAAGCCATCTTGAATAAAAAAATCTTTGTGTCCTCCCTTAAGACACTCTTGATAGAGGAGAGAAAAATCAAGGTCATCATGATAAAGTTCCTTTATGTGATCAAAACCAAGATATTGAGAGGTTAAAAGATTTAGCAAGGTGTATCTTCTAGAAAGAGCATCCGCCACAATATTTATTTTGCCTTGCTTGTGTTTGATCACATAAGGAAATTGCTCAATGAATTCCACCCACTTAGCATGCCTCTTGTTAAGTTTGTTTTGGCTTTTCAAATATTTAAGAGATTCATGATCACTATGTATCACAAACTCTTTGGGAAAAAGATAGTGTTGCCAAGTAAACAAAGCCCTAACAAGTGCATATAATTCTTTATCATAGGTGGAATAGTTGAGATGACTTCCCTTCAATTTCTCACTAAAATAGGCTATGGGGTGGCCCTCTTGAAGGAGAACAGCCCCAATACCTATGCTTGAAGCATCACACTCAATCTCAAATGTCTTAGTGAAATTAGGAAGGGCCAAGATGGGAGCATTAGTCAATTTTTCTTTCAAAGTATCAAAAGCATTTTGTTGTGCTTCTCCCCAATGAAAGACCACATCCTTTTTCACTATGTCATTGAGTGGTGCGGCAATGGTACCAAAGTTTGGGACAAATCTTCTATAGAAAGAAGCAAGCCCATGAAAACTTCGGACCTCATTCAAAGATTTCGGTGTAGGCCAATTTTGAATGGCCACCACCTTGGTTTTGTCCACATGGACCCCTTTACAACTCACAACAAACCCTAGGAATTCTATATGATCAAGAGCAAACATACATTTAGCAAGGTTAGCATACAAATGTTCCTTCCTAAGGGTTTCCAAAACTTGCCTAACATGCAACCTATGGTCATTCAAAGATAAGCTATAAATGAGAATGTCATCAAAGTAAACCACAACAAACTTACCAATGAAAGGTCTAAGAACATGATGCATGAGGCGCATGAAGGTACTTGGTGCATTAGTTAAACCAAAAGGCATAACTAACCACTCATATAAACCAAAGTTGGTCTTAAAAGCCGTCTTCCATTCATCACCCGGTTTGATACGGATTTGATTGTAGCCGCTTTTAAGATCAATCTTTGAAAAGATTTTTGAACCATGTAATTCATCCAACAAATCATCTAGTCTAGGTATGGGATGCCTATACTTAATGGTTATGTTATTTATGGCCCTACAATCCGAACACATTCGCCATGTGCCATCCTTTTTTGGCACTAAGATGATAGGCATAGCACAAGGACTCATGCTATCTTGCACCCACCCTTTTTCAATCAAAGCCTCAACTTGTTGGCGAATTTCCTTGGTTTCACTTGGATTGGTCCTATATGCGGGACGATTTGGTAAAGAAGAGCCCGGTATCAAATCAATTTGGTGCTCAATCCCTCTCAAAGGTGGAAGTCCATTTGGAGGATCTTGAAACACATCTTTGAACTCTTCTACCAAATTTTCCAAGCAATGAGGACTATCAACAAGTGTTTCTATGCTAAGAGTTCTAGGGATGGCTAAAAAAAGAGGATGATGAGCCACTATTTCCCTTTCAATGTCACGCCTAGACACAAGGAGTGTAAGCTTAGAACTCTTATCTTTTTTATCTTTTTCACTCTCCCTCTTTTTCTTCATGATAACTTGGTCCTCATGGACTTCTCTTGGAGAGAGAGATTTTAAAGTAACCTTGTGACCATGGAATTCAAAAGATAATTTGTTGGTAAAGCCATCATGTAAAACTTTTCTATCAAATTGCCAAGGCCTTCCCAAAAGAACATGAGTGGCTTCCATGGGCACAACATCACATAATACCTCATCTTTGTATTTTCCAATGGAGAAATGGATGAGGACTTGTTTATTAACAATTATTTCTCCTACTTCACTAAGCCATTGTAATTTGTAGGGCTTTGTATGAGAGATAGTAGGCAATCCAAGCTTATCTACTACTCTTGTACTAGCCACATTTGCACAACTACCCCCATCCACTATCAAGGAACAAATGTTGTTTTGAATAAGACATCTTGTATGGAAAATATTTTCCCTTTGACTTTCATCAAAAGGTTGGGAAACTTGTCCAAGAAGTCTTCTCACAACTAACAAGTCCCCTTCAAGTGGACATTCGCTCTCTTCCTCACTAGATGCATGAGAATGCAATGAATGCTTTGAAGAATCCGAATCATGCTCACTAACTACAATGCCCTCATGCATGTACATACTTCGTTTTGAAGGACAATTTGCAGCAATATGATCATAACCCATACATTTAAAGCATTTAGTGTTAGATGTTCTAGTGGGAGACTTAGGTCTAGATGTTGATGGCTTAGATTCCTTGGGTTTGAAAGAAGAATCTTTGGAAGGATGTTTTGAAAAAGAAGTTTTGTTTCTCCAAGACTTGGAGTAGTATCCATTATTGGAAGCATTTTTAAAAGAGTTTTTCTTAGCAAGTTGGGCTTCCACCTTCATTGCAAGATGAACTAAAGAGCCCAATGATGAATACTCTTGTAACTCAACAATGTCTTGGATATCCTTCCTAAGACCACTCACAAACCTAGCAACCATGGCTTCTTCACTTTCTTCTAATTCAATTTTAAGCACAAGCGTCTCAAGCTCCTTATAATATTCATCCACATTTAGCGTGCCTTGTTGAAACCGTTGGAGTCTCAACATGAGGTCTTTCCTAAAATGTGGGGGCACAAACCTAGCGCGCATATGATCCTTTAAAGAGTTCCAAGAGTCCACGGGAGGACCCTTGTGATAGATAATGTCCTTTACAATTCCATGCCACCATTTCATGGCATAATCACTAAACTCTAGGGTGGCTAGCTTGAGCTTATGCTCATCTTGGATCTCATGGATCTCAAAAATTTGTTCACACTTAGCCTCCCAATCTAAATACACATTTGGATCACTAGAACCATTAAAGCAAGGTAGTTTGACCGAAGGAAGCTTGGACTTTGCATCATGGTAGAAGCCATTGCCGTAGTGAATTCTTTCCCCTTGGTGATGATGTCTTTGTCCATGGACTTGGGGTGGAGGTCTCCTTCTCCTATGCTCATCTTCACGGCCAACATCATTTGAAGAAGCTCTTGAAGATGGTCTATGAGAATGATGTCCATCATGGATAGAAGGAGATGGTCTAGATTGTTGGACCTCCATCTTTTGCATTTTTTCCTCCAACCTTCTAATTGTTCTTTGAGCTTCATGTAATTCACCAAGAATGGAAGCTTTGGAAGGAGAATTCTGCTTGTAGGATGCATCACTTGAAGATCCAGCCATTTGTAATTAAAAAAAACAGCAAACACACAAAACAGCAAACAAGTTAAAAATTAGCAAAAACAGTGAGCTTTGCACTTGAAACTGCCGAAGTGAATTTAAGGCTGAAAAAGATATCACTCTCAAAGAAATAATGTTCTTGCTCCAATCTGATCTTGAGGCCTTGGAATCCTCAAATGAAAATATGCCAAAGCAAGCACACCAATCTTAAGAGCAAACCACCACAAAACCAAAGAAACAATAAAGACAAACAAGAAAAGGTATAAGCAAGGAAAAGGTAATTGCAAAAGGAATACTATATGTAAGACAAACTCAAAGAGTAAGAATGAAAGACAATCAAGAAAATAAAGAACTCAATGAGAAAAGTAGGCACACACAAGAATACCTAAGGAAAAGCACTAGAGTAGATGAAGAAAACAAAAATTTAGCTACTGGAAATTTTTTTTTTTTTTTATGCAAACTGTTTTTGATATTCACTGATTTAACTGGAACGTTGTAGAGCGAACTGGATTATGAAATTTATACCACAGAAACTTCAAGATGTTAACTCAATAATGGCACTGGAATCAATTAAAAACAGTAAGCCAATTGAGAGAAATAAATTTTTTAAAATCACTGCCAGATTACCGTATTTTTTTTTCGGCAGGAATGTACACTTTTTTTATTTTATTTATCATTTTTTGTGTACTTCATATTTTTGAATGATTATTTTTTCTATTCTTTTCTAACACTTTGAATATCTCAAATCCAGAATTTCAGAATTTTACAGTACGTAAATCAGTTGCAATAAGGAAAAACAGTAAGCACTTTTTTTCAGAAACAGAGGAATCCTAATAGGAATAAAAAAACAGGATGATGAACTAGCAAAGACATAATAGAAAATGATGTATTGGAACTTGTATAGGTCTAGAATACAAGTATGAACTCAATTCTAAAAAGAAAATGCACAAAGGATCAACATCAATTCAGAAAATTATATGACACCAAAGCAAGAAACAATCAAAACAATAAAAGTACTACTAGAAGTAATGACATATATGGAATAACATGACTAAGACACAACTTGACATGATTCAAAAATTAAAAGACACAACACAAATTGTAACAAGTGAAAGGAAGCTTAAGGTAAACTCTAGGAAGGATAATGCCATTCCAAAAGAGCAACCATACTCATAAGAATTATGAGTGCCATAAACCTTTCCACAAACACTTGGAGCAAAAGAAAAAACAGCAAGAAAACTCAATTAAAATTCTAAAACAGAAACTTAAATTGCAAGAAATTAAAAAGAGCTCTTGAAATTAAAGTGCACACAACTCAACAATTAACAAGAATGAACCTAAGACTCATGATACCACATGATGTGATTCCAATAGCCACATAGAACAAGATTCTTGACACTTTGAGGAATCACCTTGAGCTGGAAAATGTAGAGGCACTTTCTTAGAAGTTGGATCATGGTTCTAAGATCAAGAACTCACCAATAACAAGTACCAAATCCCAAACTCATTTGGATGAACCAAATATTGTCAAATTGAATCAACAAAGGAAAAGAAACTAGATTAACCGAACAGAATTAAGCTACTAAACAAAAGAACCGAACAGAATTAAAAACAAAACAGAATATAGGTGCTGAAAATAGAAAAACCGAAAGCTAGACAACTCAAAACACAAGGCAACATGAACAATTGAAGAAGAAGAAAGGAAGGAGAAGAGAATGCTCATGAAGATGGAAGATAGGTTGAATGATCACGCCACTAGAAGTATGGATGCTCCTAGATGAGTGTGGAAGCCGCCACTTGAGGAAACCATGGTCCTTCAAGATAAGACTAGAGTAGAAGCTCAAAGCTCTCCAAATGCTCACTCCAATTTTGAGTATAGTTTCTTTAGATAAATTCAAATCTGAATTTTACAAGGAAGGCACCTCTATTTATAGCCTAAGGTGCTGAAAAATGAAAGCTAAACAATTCAAAATTCCCTCCAAAAGCCATCTAGAACCGGCGCTAATTGCCTAAGCAAGGAAGGTGTGATCCCTTCCTTCACTTTGGCACCCCCTATTCTACTCCTACACCTATCTACTAATACACCCCCCTAAAGGTCCTATTTAAAACCTAAAAGATGCTATAACAAAAGAGGTTTCTAAGGTTTCCCTCTAAGCACCTTCAACTAAAGACACTACAAAAAGAGAAAATAAATGTCCTCTAGCTCCCAAGGCTTTGAACATGCTTCTTGTAATCCTTTGAGGTGGACTTTGACCTCCATGGGCGTCTTCCATTTGTGCCTCCACCTCTTCTTGAGCTTGATGAGTGGCCTCCATGTTCTCTTGGGCTTGATCTCCATCACCAGTTCCCTCGCTTTTTCTGGGCGGTTCCTCGCCTCTTCTTCCCGATTGGCGTTCTCTCCCTCAGCCTCAGCATCCAGCATGGTGACATCGCCTCCGGCGGCCACCTCCATCGCCGTATCAACAACCCGCCATTCTGTTAGCTTGGGCTTCACACCGGGAGGCGGCGTCGTTGTGATGTAACTCACTGACCTCTTATTCTTGAGGCTATTCTCATAGCATTTCTTCGCTTCCTTCTGGTCAGATTTGATGGTGATCACCACCCCCTCCATAGACGGCAACTTCACCTTCATGTGCCGGGTCGAGGGCACGGCTCCTATTCTGTTGAGTGTTGGTCTTCCCAATAGAATGTTATATGCTGAGGGAGCATTCACGACGAGGTACTTGATTTTCTCCGTCCTCGAAGGATCATGGTTTCCTCAAGTGGCGGCTTGCACACTCATCTAGGAGCATCCATACTTCTAGTGGCGTGATCATCCAACCATTCTTCCATCTTCATGAGCATTCTCTTCTCCTTCCTTTCTCCTCTTTCTATTGTTTTTGTTAGCTTGTGTTCTTGAGTTTTGGTTTGGTGTTCTTGCTGTTTTTATAAGTTTTTGGTTCGGCAGTTTTATAATTCTGTCCATTCATCTTGTTCCTTTGTTTTTCTAGTTCTTTTGTTCGGTTCAATTCATTCCTTAAGTAATATGTTCGGTGCAATTGCTTTTTCTTCCACCTTATTCGGTTCAATTTGACTATAATTGGTTAATCCAAATGAGTTTGGGATTTGGTACTAGTTTTTGGTGAGTTCTTGTCTTAGAACAATGATCCAACTCTAAGAAAAGTGCCTCTATAATGTCCAACTCAAGGTGATTCCTAAGAAGGTCAAGAACCTTTCTCTATATGGCTAGTGGAATCACATCAACCAGTGGGGAGTATCCTGGCTCGTGAAGTCCACGCCACTTCAGGGTGATCCCTAGGATAGTTACGACCCAAGAAAGGGTCATGCCCAGGGATGAACCAGGTGCGTGGTGCGACAGGAAGGTAGATACACTCCCAGGGTGAGTGGCTGAAACCTGGGGAGCATGAGTTGGCACCCAGAATGTCACCCCCTGCGCCAACGACACTTCGAGAAGGAGGAAACTCACACGACAGAATGTCCTTAAGATTGGGATACGGCGCCATGAGGCCCTCCACGTGTGATAGTAATCAAGTCAGAAAAAAGATAGTGAGTCAACGAGAAGTTAGCAGAGATAGTAAATGGGGAAACATTAAATGTTTCCTCATCAGGTATGTTTTTATTTCAGTTAACGCTTTAAATGCCTCCATTAAAGGTTTTAAGGAAACGTGTTAAATGCGCCTTAAAGCGCCTTAAATGCACTTTAAGATGTGTTTAATGCAGGGTGGCGTTAAAAGGGTTTTTGAGCGTTTGAAGCAAGGATCGGACTTTTGGCAAATTTTCCCCAGAACCCACTCTAGTTGCTTGCTCGAGCTCTGAGGTTACGCACAAGGGACTAGAGAAGGATTGTTTGCCAGGACCAGAAACAGTACACAATATACAGTTCATTACCACCTTCAGAGCGTCTTTCACGGTGCTCCGATACGAAGGTGCAAAGTTTTGGTGTTTCTTGTTAGCTGACTTGAGCGTCGGAGTGCAAACGGCCGCTAGGGCGCCCATTTGTTCACTTCTTTGTAGGTGTTCGCAGATTACCAAAAAGGGGTGTCCATAGCAGACGGGCAAGGTCGCACAGAAAGACGTACCCAGGTCAACCGGCAGGAACATTGGGCACCCACCGTGGGGCCGATTTAAAACATCAGTCCCATCACAGGTTTCAGACCGACAGTTCCAGAGAGTTCATCAAAGCCACTGTAACAACAAGCATGAGGGCCACGAGACAAGGTTCCGCGCGCGCTACGAGTGAGGAAATGACCATGCAGCAGGTCATGGACATGATGCAAGGGCTGCAGGAGGAAATGGCAGAATCAAGGGCGGAGCAAGAACGTATGTAGATGGATCTCGCGGCCTTCCACGCGAGAAACGAAGAGCTCCATCGTATGAATGAGGAGTTGCGCCGTGGTTTGGGCAATAACCAAGGGCAATGTGACCTAGATGAGACCGAACGTCTAACCCCACCAAGGGATTTTTCCACACCATTCTCGCAGGAGATTCCGGAAGCAGCGATCCCCAACATGTTCGCAGGGCCCAAGGTGATCTTCACCGGGATGGAAGATCCTGAAGCACATCTCACTGCGTTCCACACGCAGATGGTGCTAGTAGGCGGCTCCGATGTTGTGAGGTGCAAGCTTTTTATGAGCACCTTGACGGGAATGGCCATGGATTGGTTCATCAGCCCTCCAGACGGCCATATCACCTCCTTCCTGCAGCTGTCGCGGTTGTTTAGGGAGCAATACCTAGCGAACAGGGCCCCACCGCCCGTTTCATATGACCTGTTCGACATGAAACAGTATCAGGGTGAGACTTTGAAGGAGTACATCAACTGTTTTGGGGCCCAAGTAGTAAAGGTTGGTACTACGGAAGAGCCCATGATCGTGTACGCGTTCAGGAAAGGCGTGTGTCCTGGCCCTTTTTGCGAATCCATCATTCGCAATCGCCCCTGGACCTTCGCTGAAATAAGGCGTCGCGTGGTGGAGCATATTGCCTCTGAGGGAGAGGTGTGTGAGAAGCGCACGAGCGTTGCACCCTCACGCCCGAGGGCACAGACGCGGGCTCAACCCGTCAGGGTTAACGAGACCACGACGGGAAGGAAGAAGCAGGAAGGGAGACGCCCCTACGAGAAAACCCCAACCCAGGGGTCAAGCGGGAGGGAATCGTCCGGTCAGGGAAAGGGCCAGACCAGAGAGGTACGACTTTGTGGTGGAGTTGAAGGACCTAATCGCCGTGCCCAATATAGCTGAAAGGTTGAGGCGACCGGCGAAGACTGACAAGGTGTTGGGGCCTCGCAAGGACTCTTGGTGTGAGTTCCACGAAGCTTTTGGTCACCACGTCAACAACTGCCTGTCACTGGGGTACCAGTTGGACGAGTTAGTAAAAAGCGGGTTCTTGAAGGACTATCTCGCTCAACCCGCCACAACCGCAACCCTGCCAGAACCAGCGGAGGATCAAACGCACGAGATGCCGGTTCATGGCGAAGTCCACACCATTTCTGGTGGTTTTTCGGGAGGGGGACCCACTGCATCCCAATGCAGGAAATATGCGAGGGGAGTAAACTCGATTGATGAAAGAATCTCAGGTGACCCGTGGGAGTCAGACCACGTGTTCTAAAGGGCAGACCTACGAGATGTTATCCCCTACGACAATGACCCTGTGGTTATTTCGGTTGTCACGGCCGGAAGAAAGGTGCATAGGGTCCTAGTCGACCAGGGAAGTTCCGCAGATGTTATGTTATGGTCGACGTTTAACAAACTTCTGTTGTCTCCCGACCTTCATTCATCGGAGGCCCAGCGGTATTCCTCCTTGTAGTTGGATCTGGGGGGTGGAGGAGTAGCAGTAGTCTTGGTTTTCGCCATCGACTTAAGAACTGAAGAATGAAGAAAAGAAAGGGCTCAGCGAAAGGGGGTTTTGAAGAAGAAAAAAGGGGGAAAAAGAGAAACCCTCGACAAACCCTACCCACGCGAGAAAGAGGAAAAAGGCATAGGAACAATGAAACACAAGAACAGTGCAACAAGGCAAGAAGATAAACAGTCCCAGGAAGTTCATTCACACACAAAGCAAGGCAGTGAAGAAGAAGAGTCATTGAGGGGGGAAAGATCGTACCTTTGAGTATTGGAGTGGTTGGAGACGGATAGTGTGCAGGAAGAACGAAGATCGCAGAGAGCCTCGAGCGTTAAGAGAAAGAAGATGAACAGTGAAATGCGAAAGAGAGTGAATGGAACAGTGATTTCAAGCGCGGGCTCTGGGGTAACTTAAACGTTACGAAGGAAGCCCAAAGGATGTTAAATCAGGATCGTTCAATAAGTCCACGAGTCGAAGGATCATGCGCTCCTTGGGAGCGCAAAAGGCTCTGGATGGTGACCACGTGATGAGCCACGTGGCCAGCTATTAAGCGTGAACCAAAGCGTCACTTTTCTCGATTCAGAGGATGTTCCGTCAGCCATTAAGAAGATGTCATGTCAACTGCTCAGGGAAGGTCATGTCAACTGTTCGAGGAATGATGACATGTCACCAGAGTGCCAAGTGGATGACGTGGGCGAAGCCTTAGTCTTTTCGCTGAAGACAAGCCATCAGCTCAAGACTGGGGGCTTGTGTACCGTCCCTGATGGAGGAGGGCCAAGGACACCTACCCAAGGAAGCCAAGGCACAAGCCAAGGAGAGCGTCTAGACCAAGACCAAGACCACGGAGAGCGTCTAGGACGTGAAAGTGAGCGTCTAGGACGTGAAGGTGAGCGTCTAGGACGTGAAGGAGGGAGGCTATCCATGGAGCTAGACCGTCTAGGACCCCTTACAAGATCAATGGCCAAACATATTCAAACACAAGCAAATGAGGCCACGGATGGAAGAGAGAAGGCTTTGTATATGTTTGCATAAAGGCCCATTGGGGGTACTTAGTAGATAGGATAGTGTAGAAAGCATTTTTGATGGAAACCTTCTAGAATCTAGGGTTGTGTATGGCCGGTCATTGCACCTTAGAATTTAGATTTATTTTTGGTTTTATTTTCTTTAGAAATGTGGCTTAACATTTACGTCCACATAGCCTTATAAATAGGAAGGCTATCTCCTTGTATTTGGGGAAGTTTAATTGAGTATTGTTATGCTGCCCATTTTGTGCACTAGCTTTACTTCTCCTAGAAATCTAGGCTAAACTTCAATCCCTTCACCTTTCTCCCTTGAGCTGGCCAAACCTCTCAAACCCATACTCATCATGCACCTTCAAAGTCAACACAACTCCTAGGAGGGCTTTGTTTCACTCACCCATTGCTTCCGCATCACTTTCACTACTTTGATTCAAGAAGAACACATGAAATGCCATCACTCCCGTCCCCGGGCGTTGACTAAAGTCAATGTCAAAGATACGGTGGGACCCATTGAAGGGGCCGAGGAAGGAGGATGAGGTGTCGCCAAGATGAGGCGTCGCCAGTAGAGGGAGTCGCCGTATAAGGCGCTGATGGCGTCGCCAATATAAGGCATTGATGGCGTCGCCCCCCGATACCCACGGGTAGGAAAGATTGTGGAGGGGACGAAATCGCCATAGGCCAAGTTAGAGAGAGGAGAAAGATGGCTTTAAGACCGCAGTTACAATACCAATAGAGGTGGCTTCAAGGCCATAGTTCCAATACCAGTGGGAGTATCCTGGCTCGTGATGTCCACGCCACTTCAGGGTGATCCCTAGGATAGTTACGACCCAAGAAAGGGTCATGCCCAGGGATGAACCAGGTGCGTGGTGCGACAGGAAGGTAGATACACTCCCAGGGTGAGTGGCTGAAACCTGGGGAGCATGAGTTGGCACCCAGAATGTCACCCCCTGCGCCAGCGACACTTCGAGAAGGAGGAAACTCACACGACAGAATGTCCTTAAGATTGGGATACGGCGCCATGAGGCCCTCCACGTGTGATAGTAATCAAGTCAGAAAAAAGATAGTGAGTCAACGAGAAGTTAGCAGAGATAGTAAATGGGGAAACATTAAATGTTTCCTCATCAGGTATGTTTTTATTTCAGTTAACGCTTTAAATGCTTTAAAGCGCTTTAAATGCTTTAAAGCGCTTTAAATGCCTCCATTAAAGGTTTTAAGGAAACGTGTTAAATGCGCCTTAAAGCGCCTTAAATGCACTTTAAGACGTGTTTAATGCAGGGTGGCGTTAAAAGGGTTTTTGAGCGTTCGAAGCAAGGATCAGACTTTTGGCAAATTTTCCCCAGAACCCACTCTAGTTGCTTGCTCGAGCCCTGAGGTTACGCACAAGGGACTTGTACCGCCCTGGTAGTCGGAAGTGATGACGTGGCATCCAGCTACAGTATAGGCGTGTTGACAAGGCGCCAGGTTGGCAGAAGGGAAGGAAGTCGGGGGGCTCGTGAAGTCGCCAGTTATTAAGTTGGCGTGTTCCGATCTCCAGCATACCAGAACCGGCGATCATCGGGTTAGAGATGAAGTCGCCAGATGTAAACTCAGGCGACCTAGTGACTGGAGATCGCCAGAGAAAGCACATCGCCAGAGATGAAGGTGGTGCAGATTATGAAGGCGGCCGACGAGACCACAGGGAAGGTGTACGAAGACACCCTAACTCGCCAGTTCCAGTAGAGATCGCACTCCCAAGTTTGCTATGTACTGGGCAGTACCATGCATAGGTAACTTAGCAAAACAAGAGTAGAAGCAGCGCCCAAGTCAAGGAGGCTCCAGATGAAGGCACGTGTACGACTAGATGCGAGCCACGTGTCCAAGTCTGTAACTGCCAGGAGAGAGAAAGTAACCAGGTATATAAGAGTTCTTAACGAACTTTCTGAGGTACGCACGTTCAGATTATACTCTTTACGCTTGTGAGTTCTAGAGCACACAGTGAGAGAGAATTTGCACGGCTCTTGTTCTCTTAGTATTTGGTGGTTCGGCTACTGACTTGGGCGTTGGAGTGCGATCGGCCGCAGCGGCGCCGCTCTGTCCTTTTGCAGGTTCTTGAGGTGGATCTTGAAGAGGGACGGACGTTTGAAGCGGTGCGCAAGTCGATCCTGAGACGAGGCAGTTTCCAGCGTTCCGATCAACAGGCAGGATCAGGACTAGAGAAGGATTGTTTGCCAGGACCAGAAACAGTACACAATATACAGTTCATTACCACCTTCAGAGCGTCTTTCACGATGCTCCGATACGAAGGCGCAAAGTTTTGGTGTTTCTTGTTAGCTGACTTGAGCGTCGGAGTGCAAACGGCTGCTAGGGCGCCCATTTGTTCACTTCTTTGCAGGTGTTCGCAGATTACCAAAAAGGGGTGTCCATAGCAGACGGGCAAGGTCGCACAGAAAGACGTACCCAGGTCAACCGGCAGGAACAGTTCTTAATTCTGTTTTGCATTCTTGTTAGGATTCCTCTGTTTTCCTGCAAAAATGTGCTGACTGTTTCGCCTTATTGCAATTGTTTTACTTACTGGAAATTTCTGAAATTCTGGATTTGTGTTCTTCAAAGTGTTATAAAAGAGTAGATAAATCTGTAAACATCACGCACAGTTTGCACAAAAATATTTTCCAGTAGTTCTGTTTTTGTTTTCTTCATCTAGTCTAATGCTTTTCTCTGGGTCTCTTTTGTGTGCCTTCTTTTTATTGAGTACCTTATTTTCTTGCTTGTCTTTTATTCATTAATCATTGAGTTTGTCATATATCTTGTCTTCCTTTTGTTATAGCCTTTTCTTGTTTATACCTTTTCTTGTTTGTCTTTCATTGTTCTTTGGTTTTGTGGTGCTTAGCTTTGACATAAGAGTGTTGTTGCTTTGACATCTTTCATTTGAGGTTACTAAGACCTCAAGATCAGATTGGTTAAGGGGAGTTTTCTTTCTTTGGAGTTGTACCGCCCTGGTAGTCGGAAGTGATGACGTGGCATCAAGCTACAGTATAGGCGTGTTGACAAGACGCCAGATTGGCAGAAGGAAAGGAAGTCGGGGGGCTCGTGTAGTCGCCAGTTATGTGGTTGGCGTGCTCCGATCTCCAGCATACCAGAACCGGCGATCACCGGGTTAAAGATGAAGTCGCCAGATGTAAACTCAGGCGACCAAGGGATTGGAGATCGCCAGAGCAAGCACATCGCCGAAGATGAAGGTGGTGCAGATTATGAAGGCGGCCGGCGAGACCACAGGGAAGGTGTACGAAGGCACCCTAACTCGCCAATTCTAGTAGAGATCGCGCTCCCAAGTTAGCTATGCACTGGGCAGTACCATGCATAAGTAACTTAGCCAAAAGAGAGTCAGAAGCAGCGCCCAAGTCAAGGAGGCTCCAGATGATGGCACGTGTACGACTGGATGCGAGCCACGTGTCCAGTTGCGTAACTGCCAGGAGAGAGAAAGTGACCAGGTATAAAAGGGTTTCCCAATGAACTTTTGAGGTACGCGCGTTCAGATTGTCTTCTTTACGCTTGCGAGTTCTAGAGCATATGGTGAGAGAGAACATTGCACGGTTCCTTGAGAGTTCTTGAGTGTTATTGCTCTTAGTATTTGGTGGTTCGGTCACTGACTTGGGCGTTGGAGTGCGATCGGCCGCAACGGCGCCGCTCTGTTCTTTTGCAGGTTCTTGAGGTGGATCTTAGCGGAGGACGGAGGTTGAAGCGGTGCACACGTCGATCCAAGTTTGACGAGGCAAGCTCCAACGTTTTGGTCAACAGGCAGGATCATCAGGCGCCCACCGTGGGGCCGTGTAAAACCTGTTCCCATCCACAGCGTGAGTTCTTGGAGGTTTTCGTAGTTTCCTGCGTGGTTGTGTGCTGGTGCAACCATCGTTCGCTGTTCGTTTGAATTTTGTTCGGTGATTTCGCGTTTTCCACCGTTCGTTTGGGTTTTTGTTCGGTGAAGTGAAGTTTTCTGCTGTTTACGCGAGATTTGTTCGGTGTAGTTTGAGTTCTTTGGCTCGTTTTGTTATCCGTGGGAGAAGCGGTGGTTTCTGGTGGAATTGCAGGTTTCTGTGGAGGTTCGCTGTGTTCTTGAGTTTCCTTGCGGAGTTTCGCGCAGTTTTGACCGATTGATCGCTGAATCAATCGTCGCTGAAGGAAGTGTTGTTCGTTACTCTCTGTGATTTGCTGAGTTTTCATGAGAAAAATGAGAAGCAACCGTTCAAGTCCTGTTGCACCCGTTGCTGCTGAAGGCGCCGCCGCCATGACCATGGTGCAGATGGTAGAGAATATGCGCTCATTGCAGGCAACTGTGGAAGCCTCGCGCATAGAACAGGCGAGAATGCATGAGGACCTGGCCGCCTCTCGGGCCAGGAATGATGAGCTTAGCAAGGTGACTGAAGAGCTGCGTCAAGCTCTTCAGGAGCAGCAAGGGCGTCCTATCGCTGAAGAGGTCGCGCCGTCAACGCCGCCTCGTGTTTTTCCCATGCCTTTCGCTCAGGCGATTACTGATACGCCTATTCCTGCGAGTGTGGTACCTGTCAAGGCTGTTTTTACCGGCGTGGAGGATCCCGAGGCTCATCTCACCACGTTCCATACGCAGATGATGCTGTCAGGAGGATCAGACGCCGTATACTGCAAGATGTTCGTGAGCACGCTCCAGGGAACGGCGTTGGAGTGGTTTGTGAGCCTGCCTAACGGTCACATAACCAATTTCCAACAGTTCTCGAAGATTTTCGTCGAGCAGTACATCGTGAATAAGGCACCGCCCAGGGTGTCTTACGATTTGTTTGATATAAGGCAATATCAGGGAGAGTCCTTCAGGGACTACTTGAATCGCTTTGGGGCGCAGATGGTCAGATCGCCGGCTAAAGATGAAGAAATGCTGGTTTATGCATTGATCAGGGCTCACCCCGCCACGTTCGCTGAGGTGAGGCGACTTGCGGTGGCCCACATCGCCGACGAGAGTGAAGTCTCCGAGAAGAGAGGAAGCGTGGCTCCCGCTAGGCCACGCGCCCAGACCAGGATCCAGCCACAGAGGGTTCTGGAGACAGCGGCGGCCAGAAGGGATCAGAGGACTCGCCATCCTTATGATCCAAGGAAGAACAAGGGCAGGAGCCAAGGGCGCCAGCAACCAGCACGCTGGGAATACAATCGCCCGCCTAAGCACAAGTTTGTCATGGGATTGGCGGACTTGATCGCCATTCCCAATATATCTGCTAGGTTGAAAACGCCAGAGAAGGTGGGCGACAAGGTGCTGGGACCAAAGCCAGACGCCTGGTGTGAGTTTCACCAGGGCTTTGGACACACCGTGGATTCGTGCTTAGCTTTAGGATACCAGCTTGACGATCTGGTTAAGAGCGGGTTCCTAAATGACTATTTGCTGGACAGAAGGACGGGGGGCGCGTCGAGCTCCCAACCAGCAGGTGGAGAAGCCCAGCAGCACGAGATGCCTACGCACGGGGCAATCCACACCATTGTAGGGGGTTTCTCAGGAGGTGGATGCACCGCATCACAGAGGAAGAGGTACGCGAGGTCTGTGATGACGGTGGATATGTTTGAAGACCACTCGTCGGAACTGGACATTACATTCACCAAGCAGGATCTTCGGGACGTTGTGCCTCATGACAACGATCCCATAGTCATCTCGTTGATCACAGCAGGAAGAAAGGTCCACAGGGTGCTGGTGGACCAAGGAAGCTCGGCAGACGTGATGTTCTGGCCGACTTTCATGCAGTTGGAGCTGCCCCTTGACCAGCTGAGGCCCTATGGAGGGTGTTTTATGGTTTCGCTGGTGACCAGGTGGAGGTCAGGGGGTACATAGAATTGAGGACTACGTTTACAAATGAGGCGGGTTCGAGAACGGAGAAAATCAAATACCTTGTTGTAAACGCTCCTTCAGCCTACAACATCCTGTTGGGAAGGCCCACGCTCAATCTGATAGGCGCTATACCGTCGACTCGGCACATGAAGGTGAAGTTGCCGTCTATGGAGGGGGTGGTGATCACCATCAAATCCGATCAGAAAGAAGCAAAGAAGTGCTATGAGAATAGCCTGAAAAACAAAAGATCGGTGAGTTACGTAACAACCACCCCGCCTCCCGATGTGAAGCCCAGGTCGACGGTAATAGAAGAGACCGCCGGAAGAGACGTGGAGATGGTGGATGCTGATCTGGGGGAGGGGAACGCCGGTCTGGAGGAAGAAGAGGCAAGGAATCGCCCTGAGGAAGCGAGAGAACTGGGAATCGCCAGGGCGGTGATCGCCAGAGAAACCAGACCAAAACCCGTCGAGCAGTGGCTCGAGAGAGAGATCGGGGGAAAAATCTTCAAGCTGGGAAGATCCCTGGAGGTTGAGCTCCAGGACCAGATTGCCAAGGTGATAGAACGGCATCTGGATGCGTTTGCATGGTCCGCTTCGGACATGCCCGGGATCGATCCCGACTTCTTGTGCCATCATCTGGCGATGGACAACTTGGTGAGACCAGTGCGACAAAGAAGAAGAAAGTTCAACGAGGAGAGGAGGCAGGCGATTAGAGACGAAACACAAAAACTCCTCGCTGCAGGCCACATCAGGGAAGTCCAGTACCCTGAATGGTTGGCAAATGTCGTGCTGGTGAAGAAGAGTAATGGGAAATGGCGCATGTGCGTCGATTTCACTTATCTGAACAAGGCTTGCCCAAAGGATTCATATCCTTTACCAAGCATAGACGCCCTGGTGGATAGTGCTGCAGGGTGTAAGTTGTTGAGCTTCCTGGATGCCTTCTCGGGGTATAATCAGATCAAGATGCATCCCATGGATGAAGAGAAGACTGCCTTCATGACCGAGAGATCGTGCTACTGCTACAAGGTGATGCCGTTTGGGCTGAAGAACGCGGGGGCCACGTACCAGAGGTTGATGGATCGAGTACTTGCACCGATGCTGGGAAGGAACGTGCAAGCGTACGTCGATGACATGGTCGTGACCTCGCCGAAAAAAAGCAAGCACGTTGCAGACTTGGAGGAATTGTTCACGACGATCGCCAAGTTCAAGTTAAAGCTTAATCCAGAAAAATGCATTTTCGGCGTGGAGGCTGGAAAGTTTTTGGGTTTCCTCTTAACTGAAAGAGGCATAGAGGCCAACCCGGATAAGTGTGCCGCCATCCTGGCGATGAGGAGCCCAGCTACCGTGAAGGAAGTACAACAACTAACAGGTCGGATGGCCGCCCTGTCTCGCTTCGTGTCAGCTAGCGGAGAGAAGGGACATCCCTATTTTCAGTGCTTAAGGAGGAATAACAAGTTTGTTTGGACGAAGGAGTGCGAGGAAGCCTTCGTCAAGCTAAAGGAGTATCTGGCGAGCCCGCCGGTTTTGTGCAAACCGCTGGTGGGAACCCCTCTCAGGTTGTATTTTGCTGTAACTGAGAGGGCGGTGAGTGCGGTGCTCGCCCAGGATCAAGATCAGGCTCAAAAGCCTATTTATTTTGTTAGTAAGGTGTTGCAGGGCCCCGAAACGAGATATCAGGCCCTGGAGAAGGCTGCGCTGGCTGTGGTGTTTTCGGCGAGGAGGTTGCGCCACTATTTCCATAGCTTCACAATTCTGGTGATGACTGACCTGCCCATCCAGAAGGTCTTGAAGAAGCCCGACGTTGCGGGAAGGATGGTGAAGTGGGCAGTAGAGCTGTCAGAGTTTGATATTAAGTATGAACCCTGAGGCCCGATTAAGGGGCAAATCTTCGCAGATTTCGTGGTCGAGCTTTCGTCTGAGGCGACACGAGTTGAAGGGGACGACTTCCGTTGGGTACTCTCGGTGGATGGATCGTCGAACCAGCAGGGTAGCGGTGCTGGAGTCATTTTGGAAGGACCCAACGGCGTATTGATCGAACAATCTTTGAGGTTTGCCTTCAAAGCCAGCAACAATCAAGCAGAATATGAGGCGTTGATCGCCGGGATTTTGCTGGCAAAGGAGATGGGAGCGAGGGTGCTGATGGCTAAGAGTGACTCGCTGCTAGTCACATGGCAAGTAACAGGCGAGTTCCAGGCTAAAGATCAACAAATGGCTGCTTACTTGGAGTATGTGCAGGAATTGAAGAGTTCCTTTGCCTCCTTTGAAGTGGTGCATGTGCCCAGAGAGCAGAATGCCCGAGCTGACTTGCTAGCTAAGCTCGCCAGTTCAGGCAAGGGGGGTAGGCAGAGGACGGTGATTCAAGAAACTCTGAAGACGCCGAGAGCATTTGTGGCAGATCACCTGGTTCTTCAGATAAGCAGGTCGACGGAAAAAGCGGCAAGAAGTCACAAGTCTTTGACGCAAGAAACTTTGAGATCGCCGAGAATTAGAGCATGTCGAGGAGAGAAGGTGAACATGACGCAGGTCTGTGCTACCCATGAGCCAGACACCTGGATAACACAGTACAAGCGGTGCTTGGCAGATGGCCTTCTCCCGCTGGATCCGACAGAGGCTAGGAAGATAAAAAAGAATTCTAGCAAGTTCACACTGATTGATGGCGAGTTGTACAGGTTTGGGTTCACTCACCCACTCCTGGAATGTGTGCATGGCGAGAAATGCACGAGAATCATGGCAGAGCTCCACGAAGGGATATGCGGAAGCCACGTCGGGGGTACTACTGGCCGACAATGAGAGAAGATTGCAAGAAGTATGCGCAGTGTTGCAAACAATGCCAACAGCACGCCGATTGGCACAAGGCGCCTCCCGAGGAGTTGAAGTCGATCTACAGCCCTTGGCCGTTTCATACTTGGGGAATCGACATCCTGGGACCATTCCCGCTGGCGATCAGGCAGATGAAGTACTTGGTGGTGGCGATTGAGTATTTCACCAAGTGGATTGAAGCAGAACCAGTGGCCCAGATCACCGCACACAAGGTCGAAGGTTTCGTGTGGAAGAACATTGTGTGCCGGTTTGGTGTGCCCAAGCGCCTGGTGTCGAACAATGGGACTCAGTTTGCAAGCCACCTGTTGAAGAAGCTTTGCGAAGGGGTGGGAATTCAACAAGTGTTTGCATCCGTCGAGCACCCTCAGACAAATGGCCAAGTAGAGTCAGCTAATTGGGTGTTGCTAAGAGGTTTGAAGAGAAGGCTGGAGAAAGCCAAAGGAAGCTGGGTTGAGGAGGTACCCCGCATAGTTTGGGCGTACCACACCACCGAGCAGTCAGGAACCCATGAGACCCCGTTCAGCTTGGTCTATGGGTGTGACGCAATGATTCCAGTAGAGATCCAGGAGAGCTCGCCGAGATTCCAGAACTTCGTAGAGGAAGACTCGAACGAGGAAAGAAGGTTGAACCTAGATCTACTGGATGAGGTCAGGGAAGAGGCGAGATTGAAGGCTGAAGCGGTGAAGAGAAGGATTGAACGAAGATATAACTCGAAGGTGATGCCGAGGCAGTTTAGAGAAGGTGACCTGGTGATGAGGAAAGCCCACCAGTACGAGATGGAGAATAAATTGTCGCCCAAGTGGACGGGACCGTTCAGAATAACCGAGGCGCTCGGGAACGGCGCCTACCGCTTGGAGACATTGGAAGGAGGGGCGATTCCTCGCACTTGGAACGCCACGCACCTCAAGTTGTATTACAGTTAAGAAGCGTTGTAAGTAAAGATAAACACGAAGTTACATTACAATGTCTCTGTTAAAATAGTTTGAAGGGGGCACTCTTTTTTCCCTAAGGAGGGTTTTTAACGAGGCCACCCAATAAAGAGAAGTTTTCAAAGTTTAAGTTGTTTTAGATTGCATGCTTATTATTTTCAGAAAGTTTTGAAGAAAGACCTTGTCGCTTATATGTGATTTAAGGCAAGTAAAGATATATTGCATGTTTTCTATAAAGTTTTAAGTCCTCATCGTCTTTCGGCGATCGGAGGCATCAGTTAAAGTTAAAGTTAAAGTCCTCATCGTCTTTCGGCGATCGGAGGCACGAGTTAAAAGACCTCAACGCCCTCGCACGTTCTGAGGCGAGATAAAGACCTCCTCGCCGTCGAGCGAGTGCAGGCGAGGGAGAGTGAAAAGTCCTCAGTGTTTCTCGGGGCGAGAAGATGTAACCTCTGGGCAATGTAGAGGCACCAGTGAAAAGTTCTCAGTGTTTCTGGGGGCGAGAAGATGTAACCCCTGGGGCAATGTAGAGGCACCAACGAAAGTCCTCAGTGTTTCTGGGGGGGAGGAGATGTAACCCCTGGGGCAATGTAGAGGCACGATTTAAAGACCTTCTCGCCTATGAGCGAGTTCAGGCGAGTTAAAGACCTTCTCGCCTATGAGCGATTTCAGGTAAGTTAAAGACCTTCTCGACTATGAGCGAGTTCAGGCAAGAGAAAATCCTTCTCGTCTCGAACGAGTTCAGGTATGGTGTAAAGGGTGGAAGAAGTTTGGAGGGTGGCTAAGGTAGGTTCGAAGAGAGCGCCTAGCCACCCGGTCTCTTGTTCTGAAGCTCAAGGAGGTAGAGAAGGATCCGAAAGGCGCCTCTACCCCCAGATAAAAGAACAATGGCCAAGGTATGAAGCCAGAAAGAAGCTGATATCGCCAAGTGAGTCTTTGGCGACCAGGAAAGGTTCAAGCAATGGCGAGAAAGTTAAAGACCTGTTTTTGATGAAGCAGATCGGGTGAAGCAATGTTTTAAGCCAGTAGTTGAGTTAAAGTTCGTTGTTTGAAGTATGGTTTTACGCTGAAGTTCATTGTCTTGAGATTACAAGTTGTTAAAGTGATTGTTATTTGAAGTTGAAGTGGTTCGAAGCAGTTAAGTACACGACTACGCTTACGAAATTACTAAGTCATTTCTTTGAAGTAAATCGCGCAAGGAAAGTTAAAGCAGACAAAGAAATTACAAGAGGAAATGCAAAGACTTTGTCATTAAAGTAAATATCAGTTCAGGGCACATGTACAGAAGAATAGAAAGTTTATTACAATTATATACAAAGGGAAAGCATAAAGGCAGTGGATGGAGGAAATCGATCAGTCTTCAGCGGGAACAACCTTCCTATCCACCACCTCGTTGTTGAGGGACACCATGCTGAGATCCAGATCGGGGAACAAGCAGGCGAACTGTTCCCGTGGGCAGAACTCAGATTAAGTTCTTCAATCTGTTTCTTGAGTTCTTCAGTTTGTTCCTTCAGCCCCTTGTTCTGCTGCTCCAGCTCTTTAGCTTGCTTCTTGAGTTTTTCGATGGTTTCCTGAGCTTGGAGAAGGTCTTCAGCAACCTTCTTGGATTCTGCCTGCGCCTGGCCCAATTCAGCAGCGATCTTCCCCTTTTCTTTGTTGGCTTCGGCAAGCTCAGCCATGGCGTCGTCCCTCGCCTTCTCCACCTTTCCCAGGAAGTCCTCCCGATCGGCTGACCTTTGTTCCAGTTTCTTCACCTTGGCGGCGTCAGTTTTTATTAAGGCCTCCAGGTCAGCCACTTTGACGCGATAAGGTACAATCTTGCTCTCCAGCTCAATCTTCTCTTGAGCCAGAAGCTGTACCTTATGGCGTAGATCGGTGGCCTCCTTGCGCGCCATCCGGAGCTCGGTGCTCATTGCATCTTCTACTCGGGAGTGTTCAATCTCCGCGAGTGTCAGATTGCAGGACAACTTCTCCGCCTCAATCCTTATAGTGCTGTTCTCAGTTCGAAGGGCGTAGAGGTCGTCCTGGAGCTTCCTGGTGGAGCTCTCCACAGCTCTAGAGATAATGGTGGGGAAGTCCTCTGCCATCATCTTCAGTTTGGCCGAGAAAGGCTCCCACATCCTCGTGACCTCGAGAGAGAGGTTTGCTTGTGGAGGCACCGGGTGGGCTCGTTGTTGGTTCTCGCCGCCACCTTCTTTAGTTGGTTGCTCAGCAGGTGCTTCTTGGCGTGGTGGCGACGTCGGGGATTCAGTAATCAGAATCAGAGAGTTGTGAGCAACCTCATCCCCGATTGGAGCAACGTTTGCGGTTGAGGCATTTGAAGGAGGACCCCCTCCAGCTGATACATACGGCGTGGAGGCGCTCGGGGGGTCCTCCATGAAGTTTGGCTCGGGGGCCTCAACCACAGGTGGCGCAGACGCCAATGGAATTGCTTGGACTGGTGAGGCAGGAGCTGGTGGGGGTGGCAATGTTGGAGGCGGAGCAGGTGTAGATGGTGGTGTTGATGTTGGAAGAGGGAGTAAAGCAGATGGAGAAGAAGGTGCCACCCTCTTTCTCTTCGTGACGAGGCCGTCTTCAGTTGCCTCGTCGTCTTCCTCTTCCTCCTCATGGACTACTTGTGATGGAGGAGGGCCAAGCACACCTACCCAAGGAAGCCAAGGCACAAGCCAAGGAGAGCGTCTAGACCAAGACCAAGACCAAGGTGAGCGTCTAGGACGTGAAAGTAAGCGTCTAGGACGTGAAGGTGAGCGTCTAGGCCGTGAAGGAGGGAGGCTATCCATGGAGCTAGACCGTCTAGGACCCCTTACAAGATCAATGGCCAAACATATTCAAACACAAGCAAATGAGGCCACGGATGGAAGAGAGAAGGCTTTGTATATGTTTGCATAAAGGCCCATTGGGGGTACTTAGTAGATAGGATAGTGTAGGAAGCATTTTTGATGGAAACCTTCTAGAATCTAGGGTAGTGTATGGCCGGTCATTGCACCTTAGATTTAGATTTAATTTTTGGTTTTATTTTCTTTAGAAAGGTGGCTTAACATTTACGTCCACATAGCCTATAAATAGGGAGGCTATCTCATTGTATTGGACAAGTTTATTTGAGTATTGTTATGCTGCCCATTTTGTGCACTAGCTATACTTCTCCTAGAAATCTAGGCTATAAACTTCACTCCCTTCACCTTTCTTCATAGAGCTGGCCGAACCTCTCTAATTCATACTCATCATGCACCTTCAAAGCCATCACAACTCCTAGGAGGGCTTTGTTTCACTCACCCATTGCTTCCGCATCCATTTTTACTACTTTGATTCAAGAAGAACATATGAATTGCCATCATTTGGTATCATGAGCTTTTGGTTCTTCAAGATGAGTAGCTTGGTCTTTTAATTTCAGTTCTTCTTTATTTCATCTTTGTCATTTCAATTCCTTACTTGTCTTGCTATTTTTATATTTTAATTTGTTCTTGGTGTGCTTTGTGGAAGATCCAACCCAAGCACTCTTGTTCATTTGATCTTGAACAAGTTCTTGTGCAATTTGTGATAGGATTCCATACACCTTTGTGTTGCTATTTTGTTTTAGGCTTTGAGTCTTTATTGCTTTCATTATTTTGCTTCATATTATGCTTTGAGTCTTTAATTTTCTGAATCCATACATGTTGTGTCAAGTCATGTTCATCCATATTGTCATCAATTCTTAGTAGTCCTATTTTTTGGCTTGATTGTTTCTTGTTTTGGGGCTCTTTATATTGCTTTAATCTGCTGTTATTTTGATCCTTTGGTGCTTTTTATTTTTAGTTTGAGTTCATAATTGTGTCTTAGTTCATACACAATTTCCATTCTCACATTTCCATTGTGTTAATTTTGGTTATCTTGCTGTTTTCTTCCAGTTTTCCAGATTTCCCCTGTAACACCTCTCTGTTCTGGGCTGTTTTGTTTAACAAAATTTTTCCACCCATAGAAAAATTCTGAATTTCTGGAAAATGCAAGTTTAAGGTGTTATAGAAAAGACAAAAAAAGAATGAGGTCAAAAGGAGCAACAGAAAAAAAATGATAAATCTCACAAAATCAGAGTGCGAATCTTGAGCGTTACAGCTGGCCTAACTGCACACCAAATTTGCAAAAATTATTAAAAAAAATGGTGCATGCGTTTTAGGTGATTCCAAAGCCAAAATTTAGCTAAGATCCTGAATTTTCTTGTATCCAAATTTCAGAAACAAATTTTACAATTACAGCTCAGCATAAATCGGGGAACAAAACTGTTTTCTGGCCCACAACATTTTCCAGTGGTGCTGTTTTTTTTATTTGGTCATCTAATCTAGTGCTTTTCTTTAGGAATTCCTTTTGTGTGCCAACTTTTATTGAGTACCTTTAATTGTTTGCTTTAATTCCTTGAATCTCTTTCTAAGTTGTCATATTATAAATCCTTTTGGTGGTACTGTTTTCTTTCAATTAAATTTGTTTCTTGCTTTTGTTTCTTGACCTCTCTTTATGGGTGCTGGAAATTAATTCTCTCTTGGTGCTTATGTGCATGGAAATTGACTTGATTTAAGGCTAAGCCCTTGTGAATAGGTGCTGGAAATTGGAGAATTAAAGCCAACTTTCTAAGGAGGAGTCAAGCTAAGGCCGAAACAAGTTTCTTGAAACAAACACTACAAACACCTAGAAGATCAACAATCAAGACAACAAAGAAAGTGCACTAACCAAAAAGAGGAACAACAAAGGGAGTTTTCTTATCTCCTTTACAACTTGGATTATTGTTAATTACCTCTTTTAAATTACCTTTTAGACGGTGAGTGTGTCTTCAAGGGCTCAAAGTGTCCAAGAAGCCTCACCTAGGGCCGAATAGCATAGTTATTTTGCTTAGTAATTTGTTGCTTGTTTGAACTTGTATTTCTTTTGTTTTGGTAGAAACGTTTTGCATGTTTAGTATTGTTTAATTTTGTGCTATACCGACTAGTTTGCTGCATATCTAGCTTACATAGTTTTCTTGCTTTTTGATTTCTCAACTTCTTGTGTTCTAAGTGTTCTACTAAGAGAAAATTTTGTGTGAAGTCATTGGAGGAAAAGTTTTTGGCAAGGAAAAGGCTTGGTACTTAAGTAGTCCATTGTGACTCACCTCCCTTACCTGGAAAACTCCCTTCTCTAACTTTCCTAAACTTTCTCCAAGTAAAACACCTATATACACAAAGTTTTAGCCATGTCTTCTTCTCCTCACTCTCCAAAGTCTATAGAAAGTGAAGTAAAATCTTTGAAAACTCTTTTAAAAGAAGTATCCCAAGCGGTACAATTGATCTCTTTTAGACAATTGGAGAATGAGAACAAAATTAATGAGTTGGCTAAAGCTCAAGAAGAGAAGTCACAAAAATCACAAAAATCAAAAAAAACTCATGCATCACATTCTCAAAGTATTGAGTCTCTAGGGGAGGGAAGCCGTAGAATCAATGATTATTACCAACCACCCCCTAGAAGAACTAGGCAAAGGGAACAAGAGGTGCCAAGGGAAACAAGAGTAGACCTACCTCATTTCCATGGTAAGGAAAATGTAGAAGTATATCTAGATTGGGAGATGAAGGTAGAGCAACTTTTTGCTTGCCATAGGGTAAGTGAGGAACGAAAAGTACCCTTAGCCACCCTTAGTTTCCAAGGGAATGCCATGTATTGGTGGACCTCTCTCGAAAGAGATAGACGTCTTCATAGGGAACCTTCCATTACATATTGGAATGACCTTAGGGGAGCCCTAAGACGTCGACATATACCCTCTTACTACCATAGGGAGTTAATGGACAAGCTCCAAAGACTCCAACAAAGAAATATGAGCGTAGAGGAGTATAGACAAAAGATGGAGCTCTATATGATGAGAGCCTCTATTAGAGAGGAAGAGGAAACCACCATTGCTAGGTTCCTTAGTGGCCTATCACTTGAGATAAGAGATAGAGTAGAGCTCTTACCTTATCAAGACTTGAATGATTTGGTTCAACTTTGCATTAAAGTTGAGCAACAAAAGTTGCGCAAAACTTCAAGTCAAAAGGTGAGCCCCTATTCTAGCTTTTATCCCAAGAAAGAGTTTAGAAGGGAGGGTAGTACATCCAAGGAAAAACCAAAAGAGCCTACCAAACCCTTCACCAAAGAAACCTCAACCCCACCCATCCGAGCTAGAGATGTCAAGTGTTTTAAGTGCTATGGTAGGGGGCATGTGCAAGCACAATGTCCAAACCAAAGGACTTTGTTTTTAAAAGGTGTAGACGAGTACACTAGTGGCTAAGGGGGAGAGGATGAGAGGGTAGCTCCACTAGAGGGAGAATTGCTTATGATTAGGAGAACCCTCAACAATCACCCTAGCACATCCATGGAAACACAAAGGGAGAACATCTTTCATACAAGATGCAATGTTTTAGAAAATATATGTTCTCTCATTGTGGATAGTGGATCTAGTTGTAATTGTTGTAGTGCTAGGATGGTTGAAAAGCTTAAGCTACAAGTAGTTCCTCACCCAAAACCTTACAAACTTCAATGGCTTAATGAAAATGGGGAACTACATGTAGACAAGCAAGTGGAAATCAAGTTTTCCATAGGGAACTACAAAGACAAAGTTTTATGTGATGTAGTGCCTATGGAAGCTTGTCATATCTTATTAGGGAGGCCATGGCAATTTGACAAAAAAACCTTGCATGATGGTCTCACTAACGAGATTTCCTTCACCCACAAATATAAGAAGTTTGTACTTAGTCCTTTACCACATTCTCAAGTGGTGAAAGACCAAATACAAATGAAACAAAAGAGGGATGAGGAAAACAAAAAAAAAAAGAGCTAGAAAAAGAGAAAATCCTTAGGGATAGAAAGGCGTGGGAGAAGAGTGTTCCTTCCCACAAGGTTGGTCAACAAGAAAAACCTCTTGAAAATGTTTTTGAAAACTTGCTTCTTGTTGAACAACCAAGCCTTATCTTTTGTAAAGGAGCACTTACATGCACTGCCACAAGTAGTGAACTCATGGTTTTACCTCCTCAAGTAGAAAACCTTTTGAGTGAATTTGAAGATCTATTCTCCCAAGAAGGACCCATTGGGCTTCCTCCTCTTAGGGGGATAGAACATCAAATTGACTTTATACCGGGGGCAAGCCTACCAAATAGGCCTGCTTATAGAACCAACCCCGAGGAAACAAAGGAGATAGAATCACAAGTTCAAGACTTGTTGGAGAAGGGTTGGGTTCAAAAGATCCTAAGCCCTTGTGCTGTACCTGTCTTGTTGGTGCCAAAAAAAGATGGAAAATGGCGTATGTGTTGTGATTGTAGAGCAATCAACAACATCACCATCAAGTATAGGCATCAAATCCCGAGGCTTGATGATATGCTTGATGAATTGCATGGGTCAACTCTATTCTCCAAAATTGACCTTAAAAGTGGATATCACCAAATTCGAATCAAGGAGGGTGATGAGTGGAAAACCGCTTTTAAGACCAAATTTGGACTATACGAGTGGTTGGTGATGCCCTTTGGGCTTACTAATGCTCCAAGCACATTCATGAGGCTTATGAATCACACCTTGAGGGATTGTATAGGTAAATATGTAGTAGTTTACTTTGATGATATCTTAGTCTATAGTAAAAGCCTAGAAGACCATCTAAGTCACCTTAGGGAAGTTCTTCTAGTTCTTAGGAAAAATAGTCTTTTTGCCAATAGGGATAAGTGTACCTTTTGTGTAGATAGTGTAGTTTTCTTAGGTTTCATAGTTAACAAAAAGGGGGTGCATGTAGATCCCGAGAAAATCAAAGCCATCCGCGAGTGGCCAACTCCACAAAATGTAAGTGATGTAAGAAGTTTTCATGGGTTAGCTAGCTTCTATAGAAGGTTTGTCCCTAATTTTTCTAGTCTAGCTTCTCCTTTGAATGAACTTGTGAAAAAAGATGTTGCATTTTGTTGGAATGAAAAGCATGAGCAAGCCTTTCAAAGGCTCAAGGCTCAACTCACCAATGCACCCATTCTATCTCTTCCAAATTTTTCCAAAACTTTTGAGATAGAGTGTGATGCATCGGGGGTAGGCATAGGTGCGGTTTTGTTGCAAGGTGGACACCCCATTGCTTATTTTAGTGAAAAACTCCATGGTGCCACCCTCAACTACCCCACCTATGACAAAGAGCTCTATGCTCTTGTGCGAGCCCTAAAGACTTGGGAACACTACCTTGTGTCCCATAGTGATCACGAGTCTTTAAAATATTTAAAGGGCCAACACAAGCTCAACAAGAGACATGCTAAATGGATGGAATTTCTTGAACAATTTCCTTATGTAATCAAATACAAGAAAGGAAGCACCAATATAGTGGCCGATGCTCTTTCAAGACGGCACACTCTCTTTTCAAAACTAGGTGCCCAAATTCTTGGATTTGACCACATAAGAGAGCTTTACCAAGAAGATCAAGAACTCTCATCCATCTATGCCCAATGTCTACATAGAGCGCAAGGAGGTTACTATGTGTCCGAGGGATATCTTTTTAAAGAAGGAAAACTTTGCATTCCCCAAGGAACACATAGAAAACTCCTTGTCAAAGAATCACATGAAGGGGGACTCATGGGCCATTTTGGAGTTGATAAAACTCTAGATCTTTTAAAAGCAAAATTTTGTTGGCCACACATGAGGAAAGATGTCCAACGACATTGTTCTAGATGTCTCTCATGTTTAAAAACAAAGTCTAGAACAATGCCGCATGGACTCTACACCCCTTTGCCGATTGCAAATGCTCATTGGGAAGACATTAGCATGGATTTCATTTTAGGACTTCCTAGGACTGCAAGAGGCCATGACTCTATCTTTGTGGTAGTGGACCGTTTTAGCAAAATGTCCCACTTTATTCCATGCCACAAAGTGGATGATGCTCAAAATATTTCTAAACTCTTCTTTAGAGAAGTGGTGAGACTCCATGGTCTCCCTAGAAGTATAGTGTCCGATCGAGATCCCAAGTTTATAAGCCACTTTTGGAAAACTCTTTGGGGTAAACTTGGAACAAGACTACAATTTTCAACTTCTTGTCATCCTCAAACGGATGGTCAAACCGAAGTAGTCAATAGATCTCTTGGAACTATGCTTAGGGCTATCATGAAGGGAAGCCACAAATCTTGGGATGAGTACCTTCCCCACATTGAATTTGCTTACAATAGAGTAGTTCACAAGACTACTAATGCTTCTCCTTTTGAGGTAGTATATGGTTTTAATCCTCTCACGCCCATGGATTTGATACCCCTTCCTAATCCACAAGATTTTGTGCATAAGGAAGGAGTAATCAAAGCTGATTTTATCAAGAAAATGCATGAGAAGATTAAAATTCAAATACAACAACAAAATGAGAAGTACACAAAATACAACAACAAAGGGAAGAGAGAAATAATTTTTGAGGAAGGAGACTTAGTTTGGCTTCACCTTCGCAAAGATAGATTTCCAACTCAAAGGAAGTCCAAACTAAGTCCCCGAGGTGATGGACCTTTCCAAGTTCTCAAGCGAGTCAACAACAATGCTTATAAATTGGACCTACCTCTTGAATATGGAGTACATGACACTTTTAATGTAATTGATCTTTCTCCATTTGTAGGAACCAATGACGATGACGAGCTGGATTTGAGGACAAATCCTTTCCAAGGGGGAGGGGATGATGGAGGAGGGCCAAGCACACCTACCCAAGGAAGCCAAGGCACAAGCCAAGGAGAGCGTCTAGACCAAAACCAAGACCAAGGTGAGCGTCTAGGACGTGAAAGTAAGCGTCTAGGACGTGAAGGTGAGCGTCTAGGCCGTGAAGGAGGGAGGCTATCCATGGAGCTAGACCGTCTAGGACCCCTTACAAGATCAATGGCCAAACATATTCAAACACAAGCAAATGAGGCCACGGATGGAAGAGAGAAGGCTTTGTATATGTTTGCATAAAGGCCCATTGGGGGTACTTAGTAGATAGGATAGTGTAGGAAGCATTTTTGATGGAAACCTTCTAGAATCTAGGGTAGTGTATGGCCGGTCATTGCACCTTAGATTTAGATTTAATTTTTGGTTTTATTTTCTTTAGAAAGGTGGCTTAATATTTACGTCCACATAGCCTATAAATAGGGAGGCTATCTCATTGTATTGGACAAGTTTATTTGAGTATTGTTATGCTGCCCATTTTGTGCACTAGCTATACTTCTCCTAGAAATCTAGGCTATAAACTTCACTCCCTTCACCTTTCTTCATAGAGCTGGCCGAACCTCTCTAATTCATACTCATCATGCACCTTGAAAGCCATCACAACTCCTAGGAGGGCTTTGTTTCACTCACCCATTGCTTCCGCATCCATTTTTACTACTTTGATTCAAGAAGAACACATGAAATGCCATCAACTTGGGGGGCTTTCCTTTTGGGTTTCCTGAGGACAAGCTTTTTGCGTTGGTTGGCGGGTTGGACATCGGGAGGAGTTGGGCCTTTGGGTGGCGATCGGCCCTGTGCGGCGGCGATCTCCACCACCGAGTTTGGCACGGTTTGTGAACCTGATGCCAACCCGTGGGTCCGGGCGAGCGCCCTCAGTTCAGCGAGCTTGCCCTGGCCCAACATATTATCTGCATAGAGCATAAATGCATGGGTTAGCTCAGAGAGAGAATAAATGCGTAAGGCAGTATGCAGCAAAGCAGATAAATGGTGCAGAAAAATAAAACCAAAGTCTTGCGCACAACGCGCAAGACGCCCAGAAATAGTTAACAGAGGTAATGTTAGAATAAAGACTTAGACGTTCTAACCTATGCGAATTTTGAGTTGGTCCTCGAAGAACTCGAAGCAGATGAGCGTGGTAGTGAGGAAGGTGATGTTGGCATCTGCCACGCTCTTCCAGAAGAAGCAGAGGTCTCTGTCCAAGGCACCCATGCTATCAGGGCTTCTTGGCCTCCTGAAGCTACTCTTGGACTCTTTGTTCCCCTTGTTTACCCAATACAAGGGGAAACCGTCGAGCAACGAAGCGTCCTTGTCATTGGGGCGCACCTGGACGAATTTGCCTTTCCAGTCTTTGTAGGATTGCTGGAAGATAGAGAGGATCGACCTCCCAGCAATCCCGTTCAAGCTTACCCACAGGCGATCTCCGGGGTGCTTGGCTTCAAAAAGAAATAAGAAGACATCCACTGATGTTGGCAACCCCAGATGGTCGCACATGACCTGGAACGCCCGCACGAACGCCCAGCTGTTGGGATGGAGCTGGGCGGTGGCGATGTTGAGCTCGGTAAGAAGCTCCCTCTCAAAGCAAGTGAAGGGAAACCTGAGTTTCACCTTCTTGAACAAGGTTGTGTAAACGAAGCAGAAGGGTCCACCGTTGTTCGCCTTGTCGTCGGCGCAAACTGGCAGGTCGGGGGGGCAAGGTAGCACCGTCATCTTCTCGCCGTGCTCCTTATGGAATGATTGGTGAGGCTCATCCCCCTTCGTCAACCGCAGAACTGCCCCAGCAGAATTTACGGAAGATGTTTCCCTCAACAAGGTCGAGTTGGCCCAGGGGTATAGTTTTTTGAAGTCTGGTGGGGGGACGGAGGCTCCTCCGGTGACAGGCGGAGTCGCCTGGGCCAGGTTGGGGCGGGAGGGTGCAGGCCTCTCAGCCTGAGAAGACGAAGCACCGCGTGCTCGCGGTGGGTCATGTGCTTGTGAGGAGGGGTTTCGTGATGAAGGAGGACGGTTTGGGGTGATCTTTGAGCGAGTCATTGCGGAAGCTGCAGAGGAAAAAGAAAAGGAAAAATGATCAGGGTTCGCAGAGGCTGACTCGATCATGGAAGAAGGGTGAAAAACGAACGAACGTAGGTTCGTTGTGACGTTGACGGAGCCCTAAGTTACGAGAAAGGAGAAATGGAAAAAACAACCCACAACGTATGCACCAGACAGTTAAAGGATGATGCGAATCGGTTAAAATGCAGGAAAAAGCAGCAGAAGAAGGAAAGGAAGTACCTTTTGATGATCGGAAGAGTGATGGAAGAAGTTGGTGATTCGGGAAGTTGAAGAACGTTGAGAGCTTTTTTGCAGAAGAGAGTTGGAGCGTTTGAGAATACGAAGAAAGTGATGGAACAGTGGAGCGAAATGGGTTTAAGGGTTTTTCGAAATGGGTTTGGGAAGCGCAAACGTTAACTGAAGGTAACCGTTGATGAAGCCACGTGTCAAGCGATGGGTGAGGTGTTTGGTGGAGCGTCAGAGAAGCAGAAAGTACAACCGCTTGAAATTCTGCGCCAGTGCCACGTAGATCGGTATTGACGTGACTCTTTTAGTCTTTTCGCTGGACAAGTCTGCGCTTAAGACTAGGGGGCTTGTGTACCGCCCTGGTAGTCGGAAGTGATGACGTGGCATCAAGCTACAGTATAGGCGTGTTGACAAGACGCCAGATTGGCAGAAGGAAAGGAAGTCGGGGGGCTCGTGTAGTCGCCAGTTATGTGGTTGGCGTGCTCCGATCTCCAGCATACCAGAACCGGCAATCACCGGGTTAAAGATAAAGTCGCCAGATGTAAACTCAGGCGACCAAGGGATTGGAGATCGCCAGAGCAAGCACATCGCCGAAGATGAAGGTGGTGCAGATTATGAAGGCGGCCGGCGAGACCACAGGGAAGGTGTACGAAGGCACCCTAACTCGCCAATTCTAGTAGAGATCGCGCTCCCAAGTTAGCTATGCACTGGGCAGTACCATGCATAAGTAACTTAGCCAAAAGAGAGTCAGAAGCAGCGCCCAAGTCAAGGAGGCTCCAGATGATGGCACGTGTACGACTGGATGCGAGCCACGTGTCCAGCTGCGTAACTGCCAGGAGAGAGAAAGTGACCAGGTATAAAAGGGTTTCCCAACGAACTTTTGAGGTACGCGCGTTGAGATTGTCTTCTTTACGCTTGCGAGTTCTAGAGCATACGGTGAGAGAGAACATTGCACGGTTCCTTGAGAGTTCTTGAGTGTTATTGCTCTTAGTATTTGGTGGTTCGGTCACTGACTTGGGCGTTGGAGTGCGATCGGCTGCAGCGGCGCCGCTCTGTTCTTTTGCAGGTTCTTGAGGTGGATCTTGGCGAAGGACGGAGGTTGAAGCGGTGCACACGTCGATCCAAGTTTGACGAGGCAAGCTCCAACGTTTTGGTCAACAGGCAGGATCAGGAGTGCTTGAGAGCAATTCCTACCTTCGGCATTTGTTCTACTTTTTGTGTTTGCTAACATTGTTTTCTTAACATTTGTGTGCTATTTTGTTGCTGTTTTCTTTTATAAATGGCTTCATATTCCAGCAGTGATTCTTCCAAACAGCATTCTCCTTGTAGAGCTTCTGTTCTTGATGAATTAAAAGAAGCAAAACGAACCATTACTCTCAAAGATGAAGCTATAAGAAGGTTGGAGGAAAGATTACAAAGAGTTGACATGAAGCAAACTAGGTCCTCTAATTCTATCAATGGAGAGCGTCATTCTCATAGACTTTCATCTAGAGGTTCTTCCAATGATCATGGCCGTGAAGAGGAACATAGAAGAAGGAGACATCATCACCATTTTCATGGATATAGACCTCATGCTCATGGAGATAGACATTACCGTGAACATGGATATCACCAAGAAGCCAAGGCTAAAATTTCTTTTGTAAAAGTCCCTAGTTTTAGTGGTGATAGTGATCCTAATGTATACTTAGATTGGGAGGCTAAATGTGAACAAATTTTTGATGTCCATAAGGTCAAAGAAGACCAAAAGGTTAAGATAGCCTCCTTAGAATTCATTGATTATGCCATGAAATGGTGGCATAGTGTTGTAAAGGACATTATCTATAACAAGAGCCTTCCCGTGTTCTCTTGGGACACTTTAAAGGAACGCATGCGCCTTAGATTTGTGCCAACACACTTTAGGAAAGACCTATTGTTGAAGCTCCAACGGTTTCTTCAAGGCACGCTAAGTGTGGATGCTTATTTCAAAGAATTAGAAACGCTTTTGCTTAAGGTATATATGCATGAGAGTGAGAAAGCTATGATACCTAGGTTTGTGAGTGGTCTAAGGAGGGATATTCAAGATATTATTGAGCTTCAAGAGTATTCATCCTTGGGTTCTTTGGTTCATCTTGCAATGAAGGTGGAAGCCCAACTTGCAAAGAAAAATGCTTTTAAAAATGTTCCCAATGATGGTTACTACAACAATTCTTGGAAAAATAAAAAGTCTTTTTCCAAATTTCCTTCTAAAGATTCTTCTTTCAAACCTAAGGAATCTAAGCCTTCTACTTCTACGCCTAGATCACCAATTAAATCGTCTAGTAAGAAATGCTTTAAATGTATGGGTTATGGTCACATTGCTTCTAATTGCCCTTCTAAAAGGAATATGTTTGTGCATAATGGGGTAGTAGTTAGTGAGCATGATTCCAATTCATCTAGGCATTCTTCACCTTCTAAGCCATCAAGTGAGATTGAAAGCGAAAGTCCTTGTGAAGGTGACTTATTGATGATAAGGCATATGTTGGGAACAATTCCAAAATCTTTGTGATCCTGCCTGTTGACCGGAACGCTGGAGACTGCCTCGTCAAAGGATCGACGTGCGCACCGCTTCTCACCTCCGTTCCTCTCCGGGATCTACCTCAAGAACCTGCAAAGAAACAGTACGGCGCCGCTGCGGCCGATCGCACTCCAACGCTCAAGTCAGTGACGGTATCACCAAATACTAAGAACAAGAACTGTGCAAATCCTCTCTCACAATCAGCTCTGTCACTCGCAAGCGTAAAGTGTATGAACTGAACGTGCGTACCTCAGAAAGTTTGTTAAGAACTCTTATATACCTGGTAGCTTTCTCTCTCCTGGCAGTTACAGACTTGGACACGTGGCTCGCATCCAACTGCACACGTGCCATCATCTGGAGGCTCCCTGACTTGGCGCTGCTTCTACTCTCATTTTGGCTAAGTTACTTATGCATGGTACTGCCCAGTGCATAGCTAACTTGGGAGTGCGATCTCTACTGGAACTGGCGAGTTAGGGGCCTTCATACTCCTTCCCTGTGGTCTCGCCGGCCGCCTTCACAATCTGCTTCTCCTTCATCTTCGGCGATGTGCTCGCTCTGGCGATCTCCAACGACTAGGCCGCCTGAATCTACATCTGGCGACTTCATCTTCAACCTGGCGATCGCCGCTTCTGGTAAGCTGGAGATCGGAACACGCCAATATAACAACTGGCGACTACACGAGCCCCCCGACTTCCTTCCCTTCTGCCAACCTGGCGTCTTGTCAACACGCCTTACTGTTAGCAGGATGCCACGTCATCACACCCAACCACCAGGGCGGTACACTTTGGATGATACTCAAAGAGAAAATATTTTTCACACCCGTTGTCTTATCAACAACAAGTTATGGGGGTAGTTGCACTAATGTGGCTAGTACAAAAGTTGTGGAGAAGTTAGCCTTACCCACTATCTCTCATACCAAGCCTTACAAATTGCAATGGTTAAGTACCAAAGGTGAAATAATGGTTAACAAACAAGTCCTCATTAACTTTGCCATAGGAAAGTATAAAGATGAGATTTTATGTGATGTTGTGCCCATGGAAGCAACTCATCTTCTTTTAGGAAGGCCTTGGCAATATGATAGACATGTTTTACATGATGGCCTATCCAATACAATGTCTTTTTCCTTCCAAGGGCGCAAGGTTATCTTAAAACCCGTCTCTCCCAAAGAGGTTCATGAGGACCAAATAAAAATGAAAACTAAAAGAGAAAATGAGAAAGAAAAAGAAGTACTAAACCGAGTCACACCACTTTATCCATCATGTTCACTCGTGCTATGCCTCAAGTTGAACCTCCAAGGTCTTCTTCTTCTTTATCTTTTTCATTACCCAAGGTTCCTATTTCAACACCAACTTGGTTAAAGAATGTTAGGGATGATTTTTTCATACCTCCTAATGGTTTTCACCATTTAAGAGGACTTTTTCCAAAACATATCATCATTCCCAAACAAATTTTTCCAACTTGGTCTGTTTATAGGACCTCCTTTTCTGAACTTCCACTGCTTCCAACTTCTAAGTCATGTTTGCCTTTTTATTCAACTTTTATTTGCAAAAATAAACTGACTTTGTTATATGCAGGGATTCAGAATTCGTGGTCGAATTCTCTCCAACTCGAGGAGTATGATGGAGATCAAATAAGGGAGGCTTTTATTAATGAAGGAAGAGGTCATTCACCCACACATTTGAAGTTCTTCCTTCTAGTCTTCTCAAAATTAAAAGAAGACATAAAATAAAGAGAGGATCAAGCCTAAAGCCAAAGAAGTCTACAAGCTTTCAAGAATGGGCTTCAATTAAATATCTCTCTTTATAGTTTCTTTTGTATAAAATTGTAAATAATATAGAATAGTGTTTAGGAAGGTGCATAGAGGGAAACCTTAAGATACATCTTATGTAAAAGCATCTTTAGGTGTTAGCTTTAGGAAGAAACTAGAATATGTCCCTTCATTCTCCACTATAGGCGCTAGAAGTGGAAAAGCTTGGGTAACATTGGATAGCTTCCTTTGTAAGCTTCTTGGCACATTCTTGACCGGCCACTCTTCTATAAAAGGAGGACTAGAGTCTTAATAATACAGATTTGTATATTGTGAGTAACGAAACACTCCCAAAATTGGATAGCATTTGAGAGACTTGTGTCTTCTCCTTCCTAGTCTTATCTTGAGAGCAATCTTGGAGCCTCAAGTGGCGGCAACTCACTCATCTTGGAGCTTTGCATCCTCCAAGTGGCGTGTTCATCAACCAAGAACTACAACCACATAAGTCTTCTTTCTTCTCCATCTATTTCTTCCATTTCCATGTCCATATGAACTCCTTAAACATGTCTTAGGACTTTTCTTGCATTTCTATTCGGTGTTTAAGCTTCTTTTGCTATTTTGTTCGGTTCATCTTCTTCTTTGCTGAATATAATCGGTTCATCTTCCTTTTCTATGGATTTGTTCGGTTCATTTCACTTTTAAGGCAATTTAATCGGTTCATTCCAATTCTTATACCTTTTAATCGGTTCAATTGACAAGAAATGGGCTTCCATATGAGTTTTGGTGTTTTGGTGCAAGTTTTGATGAGTTCTTGAAAAATAGAACATTGATCCATTTCTATAAAAGTGCCTATTCAATCTCCAACTCAAGTTGATTCCAGAAAATGTTAAAGAATCATCTCTATCTTGTTATTGGAATCATATCAGATCTCTCGTGAGTTGGGTTTCTCCCTGCTGGAACTGGGGGTGTGGCTTAAAAACCACCTCTCTTTATCTATTATTACTGTTTGGGGTGTCGAGGCCCGAGGCCTCCATGCCCCTACCGTGCCGCCTCCTCCGCGGTTATCCCTACCCGTGGGTATCAAGAGGGGACACCCCTCTGGCTTGGGCATATTCGTGGTGTTGAACCTGGGCGACACCCGAGGCCATCGACCTTGAAGAAACTCCCTCTCTTGCTTTGCAGTACTTCTGGTGGATTCCTCGCTCTAGGTCCCACCATGTTGACTTTGGTCAACTCCCGAGGACCGTACGGTACACTAAGTGTGGGGGTATTTCATGAGTATAATTTCATTCACACTTTAAACCTTTAAGCATAAGTTCTTTGACTGTAATCATGAATAAATCTATTATTTTAATTATGATTCATCTGATTGGGTTTATTTTGGCCTTAACTATTATTTTTGTTCATATTTTGTTTTAGTTGCAGTAGAAGGTCTAATATTTCTGCGAAAACTCTCAACGCTTTTCAACGCTCCAGATCACCATCTTTCTCTACCGTCTTCCTGATCATCGAAAGGTAACTACTTTCCTTCATCTGCTGGGTTTCCTTGCATTTTCACCGATTTGCATCATCCTGTAACTGCCTGGTGCATACGCTGTGGGTTGTTTTTTCCATTTCTCATTCTGCGCAACTTAGGGCTTCGTCAATCGTCGCAACGAACCTTCATTCGTTTGTTCTTCACCTTCCTTCTATGATCGAGTCAGCCTCTGTAGCCCCCTGACCATTTTTCCTTTCTTCTTCCTTTGCAGCTGCTATCATGACTCGCACAAAGATTACCCCGAACCCTCCTCCTTCAGCACGAAACCTTCCTTCACAAGCACACGACTCAACACAAGTTCGTGGCGCTTCGTCTTCGCAGGCTGAGAGGCCTGCGTCTTCCCAACCTGTCCTGGCCCAGGCGACTCCATCTAACGCTGGAGGAGCCCCCGTTCCCCTGCCCGACTTCAAAACTTTGTATCCCTGGGCCAACTCGACCCTTCTGAGGGAGACATCGTCGGTGAACACTGCGGGAGCAGTTTTGCGGCTGACTAAGGGGGACGAGATCCATCAATCGTTTCACAAGGAGCACGACGAGAAGATGATGGTGCTGCCTTGCCCCGCCGATCTGCCCGTGTGTGCTGATGACAAAGTAAGCGCCGACGGGCCCTTCTGCTTTGTCTACACGACTTTTTTCAAGAAGGTCAAGCTCAGGTTCCCTCTCACCCGATTCGAGAGGGAACTTCTGACCGAGCTCAACATTGTTGCCGCCCAGCTTCACCCCAACAGCTGGGCGTTTGTTCGAGCCTTTCAAATAACGTGCGACCACCTGGGGTTGCCCGCGTCGGTGGACGTGTTCTTGTTCCTTTTCGAAGCCAAGCACCCAGGAGAACGCCTGTGGGTCAGCTTGAACGCGATTGCTGGGAGGTCCATTTTTACCATCTTCCAGCAATCGTACAAAGACTGGAAGGGGAAGTTCGTCCAAGTACGTGCGAACGACAAGGACGCCTCCCTTCTTGATGGCTTCCCCTTGTACTGGGTGGACAAGGGGAAGAAGGAGTCAAAGAGCTGCTTCAGGAGGCCCAGAAGTCCTGACAGCATGGGAGCATTGGACAGAGACCTCTGTCTTTTCTGGAAGAGGGTGGCGGACGCCAATATAACATTCCTGACCACCACCCTGATATCCTTCGAATTCTATGAAGATCAGCTAGAATTTCAAATAGGTTAGGACATTCAAACTGTTGCTTCGATACTGCTTCTGTTTAACTGTTCTGGGCGTCTTGTGCGTTATGCACAAGACTTTGGTTTTACCTTTCCTGCACATACCATCTGCTCTGCTGTTTATTACCTTATACACTTATCTTTTTCTTCTTTGAGTTAACCCATGCGTTTTCGTTTCCTGCAGACAACATGTTGGGCAAAGGCATGCTCGCCGAATTGAAGGCGCTCGCCCGAAACCACGGGTTGGCGACCGGTTCCCAGACGGTGCCCAACTCGGCGGTCGAGAAAGCCATCGTTCATGGGCGATCACCGCCTAAGGAACCCACCCAACGCAAAAAATTGGTCCTTAAGAGACCCAAAAGAAAAGCCCCTCAAGTCGTCCATGAGGAGGAAGAAGAGGATGACGAGGTCACCGAGGATGGCCTCGTTACGAAGAGGAAGAGGGTGGCACCTTCTTCTCCACCTGCTCCACCCCCTCTTCCAACCTCAACACCACCATCGACGCCTGCTCCTCCTCCGTCATCGCCAACACCGCAAGCTCCTCCCTCTCCAGTCCAAGCGGTTCCACTGGCCACTGCGCCACCTGTAGCTGAGGCCCAAGAGCCAAATTTCCTGGAGGACCCCTCAAGCGCCTCTACGCCATACATGTCAGCTGGAGGGGGCCCCCCTTCAAACGCTTCAGCTGCAGAAAATGCTCCAATCGGGGATGAGGTTGCTCATACCTCTCCAATTCTGATTACCGAATCCCCGATTGCGTCGCCACGCCAGGAAGCAACTGCTGAAGATATTGCTAAGGAAGGTGGCGGCGAGAACCCACAACAAGCCCCCCTGGCGCCTCTCCAAGCAGCAAACCTTTCCCTTGAAGTCACAAGGATGTGGGAGCCTCTAACTGCCAAGCTGAAAACCATAGCAGAGGATATCCCCGCGATCATAACAAGGGCTGTGGAGAGCTCCACCAGGAGGCTTCAAGACGATCTCTTCAACCTCAAGACTGACAATAGCACTATGAAGGTCGAGGTGGAGAAATTGTCTTTCAGCCTGACGCTCGCCGAAATCGAACACTCCCGAGTGGAGGATGCCATGAATACCGAGCTCAGGCTGGCGCGCAAGGAAGCCGCCGACCTTCGCCACAAAGTCCACCAGCTTGCCCAAGAGAAGATCGAGCTGGAAAGCAAAATCGTGCCCCTTCGTGCCAAGGCGGTCGACCTGGAGGCTCTCATGAAAGCTGACGCCGCTAAGGTGAAAAAACTAGAGCAGAGGTCGATCGACCGAGAGAAACTACTTGGGCAAGTAGAAAAGGCGAGGGACGACGCCATGGCTGATCTCGTCGAGGCCAACAAAGAGAAAGAAAAGATGGCTGCTGAGTTGGCCCAAGCGCAGTCGGAATCCAAGAAGGTTACTGAAGACCTTCTCCATGCTCAAGAGACCAACGAACAACTCAGGAAACAGGTTGAAGAGCTGGAGCAGCAGAATAAAGAGCTCAAGAAGCAGGTTGAGGAACTTCAAGGGCAAATTGAAGAACTTAAACTAAACTCTGCTCAGATTCTGGCTGCTGGATTCGAAGCCGCTCGGGAACAATTCGCATGCCTATTCCCCGATCTCGACCTCAGCATGGTGTCGTTGGACAACGAAGTAGTAGATGGAAAGGTCGTTCCTGCTGAAGACTAATCAACTCCACCTCATCTGCTACTTTTATGATTTCCCTTGTATATACCTTGTAATAAACTCGTGCATATGTGCTTTTAACAGATACTTATCTCAATGACAAAGTTTGGATATTCTCTCTTCTGACTTCTTTAAGCGCTTTAACCTTCTTTGCATGTTTTAACTTTGTCGGATTTAACTTAACGATTTTACAAATACGACTTTTGACTTAACTGCTTCGAACCGCTTCAAACTTAAGCAATAAACACTTTAAACAACTTGTACTCTTAAGGCAACTAACCTTATTGTAAGAATACCTTTCAAGCAACGAACTGTAACTCAATTATTGGCTCAAACACCGTCGCACTCGACCTGCTTCATCAAACAAGTCTTTTAACCTTCTCGCCGCTGTCTGAACTCTTCCCGATCGCCAAGAACTCTTGGTAACATCAGCCTCTTTCTGGCCTCATGCTTTGGCAATCGTTTCTTTATCTGGGGTAGAAGCGTCCTTTGGGACCTTTCTTTGCCCCCCTGAACTTCAGAGCGAAAGACCGGCTGACTAGGCGTTCTCTTCGAACCTACCTTAGCCACCTTCCAAACTTCTTCCACCCTCTGCGCCATACCTGAACTCGTTCGAGACGAGAAGGATTTTATCTTGCCTATGCTCGCATGTAAGCGAGAAGGTCTTTAACTCGCCTGAACTCGCTCATCGGCGAGAAGGTCTTTAACTCGCCTGAACTCGCTCAACGGCGAGAAGGACTTTATCTGGTGCCTCAACTTGCCCAGGGTGTGCATCTCCTCCCCCCCTGGATGCACTGAGGACCTTTTCTCTTTCTCGCCTGCGCTCGCTCGTCGGCGAGGAGGTCTTTATCTTGCCTCTACATTGCCCCAGGGGTTACATCCTCTCGCCCCCAGAAACACGGAGGACTTTTACTGGTGCCTCTACATTGCCCCATGGGTTACATCTTCTCCCCCCCAGAAACAAGGAGGACTTTTACTCTTTCTCGCCTGCACTCGCTCGACGGCGAGGAGGTCTTTAACTTGCCTCAAAACGCGTGAGGGCGTTGAGGTCTTTCATCTGGTGCCTCCGATCGCCGAAAGACGATGAGGACTTTGAAAACTTAACTGATGCCTCCAATCGCCGAAAAACGATGAGGACTTAAAAAACTTTAACTGATGCCTCCAATCGCCGAAAAACGATGAGGACTTAAAAACATTAGCTGGAAAACATGCGACATATCTTTTCTTGCCTTAAATCACTTACAAGTGACAAGGTCTTTCTTCAAAACTTTTGGAAAACAGCAAACATGCAACCAGAAAACGCCTTATACTTCGAAAACTCTTCTTTTATTGGGTGGCCTCATTAAAAACCCTCCTTAGGGAAAAAAGAGTGCCCCCTTTCAAACTGTTTCATCAGAGACATTATATTATGACTTTGTGTTTGTCTTTACTTACAAAGCTCTTAACTATAGTACAACTTCAGGTGTGTGGCGTTCCAGGTGCGAGGAATCGCCCCTCCTTCCAGCGTTTCTAAGCGGTAGGCTCCGTTCCCGAGCGCCTCGGTTATTCTGAACGGTCCAGTCCACTTGGGTGATAGTTTATTCTCCATCTCGTACTGGTGGGCCTTTCTCATCACCAGATCGCCTTCTCTAAACTGCCTTGGCATCACCTTTGAGTTGTATCTTCGTTCGATCCTCCTCTTCACCGCCTCAGCCTTCAGCCTCGCCTCTTCCCTGACTTCATCCAGTAGATCCAGGTTCAGCCTTCTCTCTTCATTTGAGTCTTCCTCTACGAAGTTCTGGAATCTCGGCGAGCTCTCCTGGATCTCCACCGGAATCATGGCGTCACACCCATAGACCAAGCTAAACGGGGTCTCATGAGTTCCTGACTGCTCGGTGGTGTGGTACGCCCAGACTATACGGGGCACCTCCTCAGCCCAACTTCCCTTGGCTTTCTCAAGCCTTCTCTTCAAACCTCTCAACAACACCCGATTAGCTGACTCCACCTGGCCATTTGTCTGGGGGTGCTCGACGGATGCAAACACTTGCTGAATTCCAACCCCTTCACAAAGCTTCTTCAACAGGTGGCTTGCAAACTGCGTCCCATTATCTGACACCAGGCGTTTAGGCACTCCAAACCGGCACACGATGTTCTTCCATACAAAACCTTCGATCTTGTGTGCGGTGATCTGGGCCACTGGTTCTGCTTCAATCCACTTGGTGAAATACTCAATCGCCACCACCAAGTACTTCATCTGCCTGATCGCCAGCGGGAAAGGTCCTAGGATGTCGATTCCCCAAGTATGAAACGGCCAAGGGCTATAGATCGACTTCAACTCCTCGGGAGGTGCCTTACGCCAATCGGTGTGCTGCTGGCATTGTTTACAACATTGGGCATATTTCTTGCAATCTTCTCTCATGGATGGCCAGTAGTAGCCTGCACGGAGAGTCCTTGCGGCCAGAGCTCGACCCCCGACGTGGCTTCCGCATATACCTTCTGATGGAGGAGGGCCAAGCACACCTACCCAAGGAAGCCATGGCACAAGCCAAGGAGAGCGTCTAGACCAAGACCAAGACCAAGGTGAGCGTCTAGGACGTGAAAGTAAGCGTCTAGGACGTGAAGGTGAGCGTCTAGGCCGTGAAGGAGGGAGGCTATCCATGGAGCTAGACCGTCTAGGACCCCTTACAAGATCAATGGCCAAACATATTCAAACACAAGCAAATGAGGCCACGGATGGAAGAGAGAAGGCTTTGTATATGTTTGCATAAAGGCCCATTGGGGGTACTTAGTAGATAGGATAGTGTAGGAAGCATTTTTTATGGAAACCTTCTAGAATCTAGGGTTGTGTATGGCCGGTCATTGCACCTTAGATTTAGATTTAATTTTTGGTTTTATTTTCTTTAGAAATGTGGCTTAACATTTACGTCCACATAGCCTATAAATAGGGAGGCTATCTCATTGTATTGGACAAGTTTAATTGAGTATTGTTATGCTGCCCATTTTGTGCACTAGCTTTACTTCTCCTAGAAATCTAGGCTATAAACTTCACTCCTTTCACCATTCTCCATAGACCTGGCCGAACCTCTCTATCCCATACTCATCATGCACCTTCAAAGCCATCACAACTCCTAGGAGGGCTTTGTTTCACTCACCCATTGCTTCCGCATCCATTTTACTACTTTGATTCAAGAAGAACACATGAAATGCCATCATTTGGTATCATGAGCTTTTGGTTCTTCAAGATGAGTAGCTTGTCTTTTTAATTTCAGTTCTTCTTTATTTCATCTTTGTCATTTCAATTCCTTACTTGTCTTGCTGTTTTTATATTTTAATTTGTTCTTGGTGTGCTTTGTGGAAGATCCAACCCAAGCACTCTTGTTCATTTGATCTTGAACAAGTTCTTGTGCAATTTGTGATAGGATTCCATACACCTTTGTGTTGCTATTTTGTTTTAGGCTTTGAGTCTTTATTGCTTTCATTATTTTGCTTCATATTATGCTTTGAGTCTTTAATTTTCTGAATCTATACATGTTGTGTCAAGTCATGTTCATCCATATTTTCATCAATTCTTAGTAGTCCTATTTTTTGGCTTGATTGTTTCTTGTTTTGGGTCTCTTTATATTGCTTTAATCTGCTGTTATTTTGATCCTTTGGTGCTTTTTATTTTTAGTTTGAGTTCATAATTGTGTCTTAGTTCATACACAATTTCCTTTCTCACATTTTCCATTGTGTTAATTTTGGTTATCTTGCTGTTTTCTTCCAATTTTCCAGTTTTCCCCTGTAACACCTCTCTGTTCGGGGCTGTTTTGTTTACAAAAATTTTTCCATCCATAGGAAAATTCTGAATTTCTGGAAAATGCAAGTTTAAGGTGTTATAGAAAGGACAAAAAAAGAATGAGGTCAAAAGAAGCAACAGAAAAAAAATGATAAATCTCACAAAATCAGAGTGCGAATCTTGAGCGTTCCAGCTGGCCTAACTGCACACCAAATTTGCAAAAATTATTAAAAAACAATGGTGCATGCGTTTTAGGTGATTCCAAAGCCAAAATTTAGCTAAGATCCTGAATTTTCTTGTATCCAAATTTCAGAAACAAATTTTACAATTACAGCTCAGCATAAATCGGGGAACAAAACCGTTTTCTGGCCCACAACATTTTCCAGTGGTGCTGTTTTTTTTTATTTGGTCATCTAATCTAGTGCTTTTCTTTAGGAATTCCTTTTGTGTGCCAACTTTTATTGAGTACCTTTAATTGTTTGCTTTAATTCCTTGAATCTCTTTCTAAGTTGTCATATTATAAATCCTTTTGGTGGTACTGTTTTCTTTCAATTAAATTTGTTTCTTGCTTTTGTTCCTTGACCTCTCTTTTGGGTGCTGAAATTTAATTTCTCCCTTGGTGCTTATGTGCATGGAAATTGACTTGGTTTAAGGTTAAGCCTTTGTGAATAGGTGCTGGAAATTGGAGAATTAAAGCCAACTTTCTAAGGAGGAGTCAAGCTAAGGCCGAAACAAGCTTCTTGAAACAAACACTACAAACACCTAAAAGATCAACAATCAAGACAACAAAGAAAGTGCACTAACCAAAAATAGGAACAACAAAGGGAGTTTTCTTATCTCCTTTACAACTTGGATTATTGTTAATTACCTCTTTTAAATTACGTTTTAGACGGTGAGTGTGTCTTCAAGGGCTCAAAGTGTCCAAGAAGCCTCACCTAGGGCCGAATAGCATAGTTATTTTGCTTAGTAATTTGTTGCTTGTTTGAACTTGTATTGCTTTTGTTTTGGTAGAAACGTTTTGCATGTTTAGTATTGTTTAATTTTGTGCTATACCGACTAGTTTGCTGCATATCTAGCTTACATAGTTTTCTTGCTTTTTGATTTCTCAACTTCTTGTGTTCTAAGTGTTATACTAAGAGAAAATTTTGTGTGAAGTCATTGGAGGAAAAGTTTTTGGCAAGGAAAAGGCTTGGTACTTAAGTAGTCCATTGTGACTCACCTCCCTTACCTGGAAAACTCCCTTCTCTAACTTCCCTAAACTTTCTCCAAGTAAAACACCTATATACACAAAGTTTTAGCCATGTCTTCTTCTCCTCACTCTCCAAAGTCTATAGAAAGTGAAGTAAAATCTTTGAAAACTCTTTTAAAAGAAGTATCCCAAGCGGTACAATTGATCTCTTTTAGACAATTGGAGAATGAGAACAAAATTAATGAGTTGGCTAAAGCTCAAGAAGAGAAGTCACAAAAATCACAAAAATCAAAAAAAACTCATGCATCCCATTCGCAAAGTATTGAATCTCTAGGGGAGGGAAGCCGTAGAATCAATGATTATTACCAACCACCCCCTAGAAGAACTAGGCAAAGGGAACAAGAGGTGCCAAGGGAAACAAGAGTAGACCTACCTCATTTTCATGGAAAGGAAAATGTAGAAGTATATCTAGATTGGGAGATGAAGGTAGAGCAACTTTTTGCTTGCCATAGGGTAAGTGAGGAACGAAAAGTACCCTTAGCCACCCTTAGTTTCCAAGGGAATGCCATGTATTGGTGGACCTCTCTTGAAAGAGATAGACGTCTTCATAGGGAACCTTCCATTACATATTGGAATGACCTTAGGGGAGCCCTAAGACGTCGACATATACCCTCTTACTACCATAGGGAGTTGATGGACAAGCTCCAAAGACTCCAACAAAGAAATATGAGCGTAGAGGAGTATAGACAAAAGATGGAGCTCTATATGATGAGAGCCTCTATTAGAGAGGAAGAGGAAACCACCATTGCTAGGTTCCTTAGTGGCCTATCACTTGAGATAAGAGATAGAGTAGAGCTCTTACCTTATCAAGACTTGAATGATTTGGTTCAACTTTGCATTAAAGTTGAGCAACAAAATTTACGCAAAACCTCAAGTCAAAAGGTGAGCCCTTATTCTAGCTTTTATCCCAAGAAAGAGTTTAGAAGGGAGGGTAGTACATCCAAGGAAAAACCAAAAGAGCCTACCAAGCCCTTCACCAAAGAAACCTCAACCCCACCCATCCGAGCTAGAGATGTCAAGTGTTTTAAGTGCTATGGTAGGGGGCATGTGCAAGCACAATGTCCAAACCAAAGGACTTTGTTTTTAAAAGGTGTAGACGAGTACACTAGTGGCGAGGATGAGCCTAGTGAGAAAGAGGAAGGGGGAGAGGATGAGAGGGTAGCTCCACTAGAGGGAGAATTGCTTATGATTAGGAGAACCCTCAACAATCACCCTAGCACCTCCATGGAAACACAAAGGGAGAACATCTTTCATACAAGATGCAATGTTTTAGAAAATATATGTTCTCTCATTGTGGATAGTGGATCTAGTTGTAATTGTTGTAGTGCTAGGATGGTTGAAAAGCTTAAGCTACAAGTAGTTCCTCACCCAAAACCTTACAAACTTCAATGGCTTAATGAAAATGGGGAACTACATGTAGACAAGCAAGTGGAAATCAAGTTTTCCATAGGGAACTACAAAGACAAAGTTTTATGTGATGTAGTGCCTATGGAAGCTTGCCATATCTTATTAGGGAGGCCATGGCAATTTGATAAGAAAACCTTGCATGATGGTCTCACTAACGAGATTTCCTTCACCCATAAATATAAGAAGTTTGTACTTAGTCCTTTACCACATTCTCAAGTGGTAAAAGACCAAATACAAATGAAACAAAAGAGGGATGAGGAAAACAAAAAAAAAAAGAGCTAGAAAAAGAGAAAATCCTTAGGGATAGAAAGGCGTGGGAGAAGAGTGTTCCTTCCCACAAGGTTGGACAACAAGAAAAACCTCTTGAAAATGTTTTTGAAAATTTGCTTCTTGTTGAACAACCAAGCCTTATCTTTTGTAAAGGAGCACTTACATGCACTGCCACAAGTAGTGAACTCATGGTTTTACCTCCTCAAGTACAAAACCTTTTAAGTGAATTTGAAGATCTATTCTCCCAAGAAGGACCCATTGGGCTTCCTCCTCTTAGGGGGATAGAACATCAAATTGACTTTATACCGGGGGCAAGCCTACCAAATAGGCCTGCTTATAGAACCAACCCCGAGGAAACAAAGGAGATAGAATCACAAGTTCAAGACTTGTTGGAGAAGGGTTGGGTTCAAAAAAGCCTAAGCCCTTGTGCTGTACCTGTCTTGTTGGTGCCAAAAAAAGATGGAAAATGGCGTATGTGTTGTGATTGTAGAGCAATCAACAACATCACCATCAAGTATAGGCATCAAATCCCGAGGCTTGATGATATGCTTGATGAATTGCATGGGTCAACTCTATTCTCCAAAATTGACCTTAAAAGTGGATATCACCAAATTCGAATCAAGGAGGGTGATGAGTGGAAAACCGCTTTTAAGACCAAATTTGGATTATATGAGTGGTTGGTGATGCCCTTTGGGCTTACTAATGCTCCAACCACATTCATGAGGCTTATGAATCACACCTTGAGGGATTGTATAGGTAAATATGTAGTAGTTTACTTTGATGATATCTTAGTCTATAGTAAAAGCCTAGAAGACCATCTAAGTCACCTTAGGGAAGTTCTTCTAGTTCTTAGGAAAAATAGTCTTTTTGCCAATAGGGATAAGTGTACCTTTTGTGTAGATAGTGTAGTTTTTTTAGGATTCATAGTTAACAAAAAGGGGGTGCACGTAGATCCCGAGAAAATCAAAGCCATCCGCGAGTGGCCAACTCCACAAAATGTAAGTGATGTAAGAAGTTTTCATGGGTTAGCTAGCTTCTATAGAAGGTTTGTACCTAATTTTTCTAGTCTAGCTTCTCCTTTGAATGAACTTGTAAAAAAAGATGTTGCATTTTGTTGGAATGAAAAGCATGAGCAAGCCTTTCAAAGGCTCAAAGCTCAACTCACCAATGCACCCATTCTATCTCTTCCAAATTTTTCCAAAACATTTGAGATAGAGTGTGATGCATCGGGGGTAGGCATACGTGCGGTATTGTTGCAAGGTGGACACCCCATTGCTTATTTTAGTGAAAAACTCCATGGTGCCACCCTCAACTACCCCACCTATGACAAAGAGCTCTATGCTCTTGTGCGAGCCCTAAAGACTTGGGAACACTACCTTGTGTCCAAAGAATTTGTTATCCATAGTGATCACGAGTCTTTAAAATATTTAAAGGGCCAACACAAGCTCAACAAGAGACATGCTAAATGGATGGAATTTCTTGAACAATTTCCTTATGTAATCAAATACAAGAAAGGAAGCACCAATATAGTGGCCGATGCTCTTTCAAGACGGCACACTCTCTTTTCAAAACTAGGTGCCCAAATTCTTGGATTTGACCACATAAGAGACCTCTACCAAGAAGATCAAGAACTCTCATCCATCTATGCCCAATGTCTACATAGAGCGCAAGGAGGTTACTATGTGTCTGAGGGATATCTTTTTAAAGAAGGAAAACTTTGCATTCCCCAAGGAACACATAGAAAACTCCTTATCAAAGAATCACATGAAGGGGGACTCATGGGCCATTTTGGAGTTGATAAAACTCTAGATCTTTTAAAAGCAAAATTTTGTTGGCCACACATGAGGAAAGATGTCCAACGACATTGTTCTAGATGTATCTCATGTTTAAAAGCAAAGTCTAGAACAATGCCGCATGGACTCTACACCCCTTTGCCGATTGCAAATGCTCCTTGGGAAGACATTAGCATGGATTTCATTTTAGGACTTCCTAGGACTGCAAGAGGCCATGACTCTATCTTTGTGGTAGTGGACCGTTTTAGCAAAATGTCCCACTTTATTCCATGCCACAAAGTGGATGATGCTCAAAATATTTCTAAACTCTTCTTTAGAGAAGTGGTGAGACTCCATGGTCTCCCTAGAAGTATAGTGTCCGATCGAGATCCCAAGTTTATAAGCCACTTTTGGAAAACTCTTTGGGGTAAACTTGGAACAAGACTACAATTTTCAACTTCTTGTCATCCTCAAACGGATGGTCAAACCGAAGTAGTCAATAGATCTCTTGGAACTATGCTTAGGGCTATCATGAAGGGAAGCCACAAATCTTGGGATGAGTACCTTCCCCACATTGAATTTGCTTACAATAGAGTAGTTCACAAGACTACTAATGCTTCTCCTTTTGAGGTAGTATATGGTTTTAACCCTCTCACGCCCATGGATTTGATACCCCTTCCTAATCCACAAGATTTTGTGCATAAGGAAGGAGTACTCAAAGCTGATTTTATCAAGAAAATGCATGAGAAGATTAAAATTCAAATACAACAACAAAATGAGAAGTACACAAAATACAACAACAAAGGGAAGAGAGAAATAATTTTTGAGGAAGGAGACTTAGTTTGGCTTCACCTTCGCAAAGATAGATTTCCAACTCAAAGGAAGTCCAAACTAAGTCCCCGAGGTGATGGACCTTTCCAAGTTCTCAAGCGAGTCAACAACAATGCTTATAAATTGGACCTACCTCTTGAATATGGACTACATGACACTTTTAATGTAATTGATCTTTCTCCATTTGTAGGTACCAATGACGATGACGAGCTGGATTTGAGGACAAATCCTTTCCAAGGGGGAGGGGATGATGGAGGAGGGCCAAGCACACCTACCCAAGGAAGCCATGGCACAAGCCAAGGAGAGCGTCTAGACCAAGACCAAGACCAAGGTGAGCGTCTAGGACGTGAAAGTAAGCGTCTAGGACGTGAAGGTGAGCGTCTAGGCCGTGAAGGAGGGAGGCTATCCATGGAGCTAGACCGTCTAGGACCCCTTACAAGATCAATGGCCAAACATATTCAAACACAAGCAAATGAGGCCACGGATGGAAGAGAGAAGGCTTTGTATATGTTTGCATAAAGGCCCATTGGGGGTACTTAGTAGATAGGATAGTGTAGGAAGCATTTTTTATGGAAACCTTCTAGAATCTAGGGTTGTGTATGGCCGGTCATTGCACCTTAGATTTAGATTTAATTTTTGGTTTTATTTTCTTTAGAAATGTGGCTTAACATTTACGTCCACATAGCCTATAAATAGGGAGGCTATCTCATTGTATTGGACAAGTTTAATTGAGTATTGTTATGCTGCCCATTTTGTGCACTAGCTTTACTTCTCCTAGAAATCTAGGCTATAAACTTCACTCCTTTCACCATTCTCCATAGAGCTGGCCGAACCTCTCTATCCCATACTCATCATGCACCTTCAAAGCCATCACAACTCCTAGGAGGGCTTTGTTTCACTCACCCATTGCTTCCGCATCCATTTTACTACTTTGATTCAAGAAGAACACATGAAATGCCATCACCTTCGTGGAGCTCTGCCATGATTCTCGTGCACTTCTCACCGTGTATACATTCCAGGAGCGGGTGAGTGAACCCAAACCTGTACAGATCGCCATCAATCAGTGTGTACTTGCTGGAATTTTTCTTTACCTTCCTAGCTTCTGACGGATCCAGCGGGAGGAGACCATCTGCCAGGCACCGCTTGTACTGTGTTATCCAAGTGTCTGGCTCATGGGCGGCGCAGCCCTGCATCACGTCCACCTTCTCTCCTCGACATGCTCTAATTCTCGGCGATCTCAGAGTTTCTTGCGTTAAAGACTTATGGCTTCTCGCTGCTCTCTCCGTCGACCTGCTTATCTGAAGGACCAGGTGATCTGCTACAAATGCCCTTGGCGTCTTCAGAGTTTCTTGGATCACCGTCCTCTGCCTACCCCCCTTGCCTGAGCTGGCTAGCTTAGCAAGCAGGTCAGCTCGGGCATTCTGCTCTCTGGGCACATGTACTACTTCGAAGGAGGCAAAGGAACTCTTCAATTCCTTGTTGCTGGCTTTGAAGGCAAACCTCAAAGATTGTTCAATCAGCACGCCGTTGGGCCCTTCCAATATGACTCCAGCACCGCTACCTTGCTGGTTCGACGATCCATCCACCGAGAGTACCCAACGGAAATCGTCTCCTTCAACCCGCGTTGCCTCTGATGAGAGCTCAACCACGAAATCTGCAAAGATTTGCCCCTTGATCGGGCCTCGAGGCTCGTACTTAATATCAAACTCTGACAACTCTACCGCCCACTTCACCATCCTTCCCGCAACGTCGGGTTTCTTCAAGACCTTCTGGATGGGCAGGTCAGTCATCACCAGTATTGTGAAACTGTGGAAGTAGTGGCGCAACCTCCTCGCCGAAAACACCACAGCCAGCGCAGCCTTCTCCAGGGCCTGGTATCTCGTTTCTGGGCCCTGCAACACCTTGCTCACAAAATAAATAGGCTTCTGAGCCTGATCTTGATCCTAGGCGAGCACCGTACTCACCGCCCTCTCAGTTACAGCAAAATACAACCTGAGAGGGATCCCCACCAGCGGTTTGCACAGAACCGGCGGGCTCGCCAGATACTCCTTCAGTTTGACGAAAGCTTCCTCGCATTCTTTCGTCCAAGCGAACTTGTTATTGCGCCGCAGACACTGAAAATAGGGATGCCCCTTTTCTCCGCTAGCTGACACGAAGCGAGATAGGGCTGCCATCCGACCTGTTAGCTGCTGTACTTCTTTCACCGTAGCCGGGCTCCTCATCGCCAGGATGGCGGCGCACTTGTCTGGGTTGGCTTCAATTCCTCTTTCAGTCAAGAGGAAACCCAAAAACTTTCCAGCCTCCACGCCGAAAATGCATTTCTCCGGATTCAGCTTCAATCTGAACTTGGCGATCGTCGTGAACAATTCTTCCAAGTCTGCAACGTGCTTGCTCTTTTCCGGCGAGGTCACGACCATGTCATCGACGTAGGCTTGCACGTTCCTTCCCAGCATCAGTGCAAGCACTCGATCTATCAGCCTCTGGTACGTGGCCCCCGCGTTCTTCAGCCCAAACGGCATCACCTTATAGCAATAGCACGACTTCTCCGTCATGAAGGCTGTTTTCTCTTCATCCATGGGATGCATCTTGATCTGATTATATCCTGAGAAGGCATCCAGGAAACTCAGCAACTTACACCCTGCAGCACTATCAACCAGGGCATCAATGCTTGGCAAAGGATACGAATCCTTTGGGCAAGCTTTGTTCAGGTCGGTGAAGTCGACGCACATGCGCCACTTCCCGTTACTCTTCTTCACCAGCACGACATTTGCCAACCATTCAGGGTACTGGACTTCCCTGATGTGGCCTGCAGCGAGGAGTTTCTGCGTTTCATCTCTAATCGCCTGCCTCCTCTCCTCGTTGAACTTCCTTCTTCTCTGTCGCACCGGTCTCACCATGTTGTCCATCGCCAGATGATGGCACAAGAAGTCGGGATCAATCCCGGGCATGTCCGAAGCGGACCATGCAAACGCGTCCAGATGCCGCTCAATCACCTTGGCGATCTGGTCCTGGAGATCGACCTCCAGAAATCTTCCCAGCTTGAAGATTTTCCCTCCGATCTCCTTTTCGAGCCACTGCTCGACTGGTTTAGGCCTGGATTCTCTGGCGATCACCGCCCTGGCGATTCCCTGCTCCCTTGCTTCCTCAGGGCGATTCCGTGCCTCTTCCTCCTCCAGACCAGCATTCCTCTCCCCTAGCTCAGTGTCTACCATCTCTACATCCCTTCCAGCGGCCTCCTCTGTTACCGTCGATCTGGGCTTCACACCGGGAGGTGGGGTGGTTGTTACATAACTCACTGATCTTTTGTTTTTCAGGCTATTCTCATAGCACCTTTTCGCTTCTTTCTGATCAGACCTGATCGTGATCACCACCCCTTCCATGGACGGCAACTTTACCTTCATGTGCCGAGTCGACGGAATGGCGCCTATCCTGTTAAGCGTGGGCCTTCCCAATAGGATGTTATACGCTGAGGGTGCGTTTACGATGAGGTACTTGATTTTCTCCGTTCTCGAACCAGCCTCATCAGTAAACGTGGTTCTCAGCTCTATGTACCCCCTGACCTCCACCTGGTCACCAACGAACCCATATAGGCACCCTCCATAGGGCCTTAGCTGGTCAAGGGGCAACTCCAGCTGCGTGAAAGTTGGCCAGAACATCACGTCTGCCGAGCTTCCTTGGTCCACTAGAACTCTGTGGACCTTCCTCCCCGCCGTAACCAACGAAATAACTATGGGATCGTTGTCATGAGGCACAACGTCCCGAAGATCCTGCTTGGTGAACGTGATGTCTACTTCCGGCGAGTGATCTTCAAACATGTCCACTGTCATCACCGATCGCGCATACTTTTTCCTCTGCGATGCGGTGCATCCACCACCTGAGAAGCCCCCTGCAATGGTGTGGATCTCCCCGTGGATAGGCATCTCGTGTTGCTGGGCTTCTCCCCCTGCTGGCTGGGAACTCGACGCTCCCCCCGTCCTCCTGTCCAGCAGATAGTCATTTAGGAACCCGCTCTTAACCAGATCGTCGAGCTGATATCCCAAAGACAAACACGAGTCCAGAGTGTGGCCAAAACACTGGTGGAACTCGCACCAGGCATCCGGCTTCGACCCCAGCACCTTGTCGCCCACCTTCTCAGGCGCTTTCAACCTAGCAGATATGTTAGGGATGGCGATCAGGTCCGCTAGTCCCATGACAAATTTGTGCTTAGGCGGGCGATTGTATTCCCGGCGTGCTGGTTGCTGGCGCGCTTGGCTTCTTCCCTTGTTCCTCCTATCGTAAGGATGGCGAGTCCTCTGGTCCTTCCTGGCCGCCGCCGCCGTTTCCAGCACCCTCTGCGGCTGGACCCTCGTCTGGGCGCGTGGCCTGGCGGGAGCCACGCTCCCTCTCTTCTCGGCGACTTCATTCTCGTCAGCGATGTGAGCCACCGCAAGTCGCCTGACTTCAGCAAACGTCGCAGGGTGAGCCCTGATCAAGGCTTCGCAGAATGGTCCTGGCTGCACGCCCTTCTTGAAGGCATAGACCAGCATTTCTTCATCCTTGGCCGGCGATCTGACCATCTGCGCTCCAAAGCGATTCAGGTACTCTCTGAGGGACTCTCCCTGGTACTGCCTTATATCGAACAGGTCATAAGACACCCTGGGCGGTGCCTTATTCACGATGTACTGCTCGACAAAAATCTTCGAGAACTGTTGGAAATTGGTGACGTGGCCGTTAGGCAGGCTCACGAACCACTCTAACGCCGTTCCCTGGAGCGTACTCACGAACATCTTGCAGTAGACGGCGTCTGACCCTCCTGACAGCATCATCTGCGTATGGAACGTGGTGAGATGAGCCTCAGGATCCTCCACGCCGGTGAAAACAGCCTTAACCAGAACCACGCTCGCGGGAATGGGCGTGTCCGTGATCGCCTGAATAAAAGGCATGGGAAAAACACGAGGTGGCGACGATGGCGCAACCTCTTCCGCGGCAGAACGCCCTTGCTGCTCCTGAAGAGCTTGACGCAGCTCCTCAGTCATCTTGCTGAGCTCCTCATTCCTGGCGCGAGAGGCGACCAGGTCCTCATGCATTCTCGCCTGCTCCACGCGTGAGGCTTCCACAGTTGCCTGCAACGCGCGCATCATCTCCGCCATCTGCGCCATGGTCATGGCAGCGGCACCTTCGGCAGCGGCAGGCGCCACGGGCGCAACCGGACTTGATCGATTGCTTCTCATTTTTCTCATGAACTTCAGCGAATCACAGGAATGCAGCGAACAACACTTCAACCGCGATCGAATCAGCGATCAATCGGAGAAAACAGTGCAAAGCTGCGCAAGAAAACTCAAGAACACCGTAAGCCTTCAAAGAAAACCACAACTTCACCAGAAATCCTACGAACAACCGATCGAGCGAAAGAACTAAAACTCCACCGAACGAATCATGCTCGAACAGCAGGAAACCTCACTCCACCGATGGAAAAGCCAAACGAACGGTACAAAACGCAAATTCACCGAACGAAACTCAGACAAACCGTGAACGATGGTTGCACCAGCACACAACCACGCAGAAAACTTCGAAAACCTCCACGAACTCACGCTGTGGATGGGAGCAAGTTTTACACGGCCCCATGGTGGGCGCCTGATGATCCTGCCTGTTGACCGGAACGCTGGAGACTGCCTCGTCAAAGGATCGACGTGCGCACCGCTTCTCACCTCCGTTCCTCTCCGGGATCTACCTCAAGAACCTGCAAAGAAACAGTACGGCGCCGCTGCGGCCGATCGCACTCCAACGCTCAAGTCAGTGACGGTATCACCAAATACTAAGAACAAGAACCGTGCAAATCCTCTCTCACAATCAGCTCTGTCACTCGCAAGCGTAAAGTGTATGAACTGAACGTGCGTACCTCAGAAAGTTTGTTAAGAACTCTTATATACCTGGTAGCTTTCTCTCTCCTGGCAGTTACAGACTTGGACACGTGGCTCGCATCCAACTGCACACGTGCCATCATCTGGAGGCTCCCTGACTTGGCGCTGCTTCTACTCTCATTTTGGCTAAGTTACTTATGCATGGTACTGCCCAGTGCATAGCTAACTTGGGAGTGCGATCTCTACTGGAACTGGCGAGTTAGGGGCCTTCATACTCCTTCCCTGTGGTCTCGCCGGCCGCCTTCACAATCTGCTTCTCCTTCATCTTCGGCGATGTGCTCGCTCTGGCGATCTCCAACGACTAGGCCGCCTGAATCTACATCTGGCGACTTCATCTTCAACCTGGCGATCGCCGCTTCTGGTAAGCTGGAGATCGGAACACGCCAATATAACAACTGGCGACTACACGAGCCCCCCGACTTCCTTCCCTTCTGCCAACCTGGCGTCTTGTCAACACGCCTGTACTGTTAGCAGGATGCCACGTCATCACACCCAACCACCAGGGCGGTACACTTTGGATGATACTCAAAGAGAAAATATTTTTCACACCCGTTGTCTTATCAACAACAAGTTATGTTCCTTGATTATTGATGGGGGTAGTTGCACTAATGTGGCTTGTACCGTCCCGTATCAGGGCGTTGACTAAGTCAAAGTCAAAGTCAACTCGAGGTGTCGCCCAGATGTAGAGACGCCAAGAGGAAGCGTCGCCAAGGCAGGACAAGACGTCGCTAAGGCAAGGCGTCGCCTAAGCGAAGGCGTTGCCTAGGTGAAGGCGTCGCCTAGGTGAAGGCGTCGCCCAGGTGAAGGCGTCGCCCAGGTGAGGGAGTCGCCAGGTTAAACAGTGTAAAAGCGAGGCAATCATGGTGTGGTTCCCCGATACCCATGGGTAGGAAAGACCACGGAGGGAACGACGTCGTGGGAAAGCCTCAGGTCCCGATATGTCGGGAAAGTTATAAAGAGAAGGAAAAGGTGGCTTCAAGGCCATAGTGATAGTACCAGTGAAGGGCAGCCTGACTCGCGAAGTACCCCTGCCGCCCCAGAGACGCCTTCGGGACAGATACGACCCAAGAGGAAGGTCACGCCCAGGATAACCGGGTGCAGGGTCTGAGAGGAAGGCAGATACGCTCTCAAAGTAAGTGGCTAGATACTTGGGGGCATGAGTTGGCACCTAAAAAGCCACCCCTAGCGCAGTAGCACTCCCAAGCAGGAGGACCCACGCGTAGAAACGTCCCCAGATGGGCAGAAACGCCCCCAGATGGGGTCAAGGCGTCGTGAGGCCGTCCACGTGTATGACAGCAATGCCGGAATAGAAACACCCTCTAGTCAGGTGCCAGGTAATTAAAGATATTCAATACAGTTTCCCTTTTTGGCATTCAGGTACTATTTTGGCTCCCAAGCGTTTCAACGTCTTAAATGCGCTACGTTTCATAATTAAGCGCTTTAATGAGCGCGTTACGTTTGAGTTTAAAAGCGCTTTAAGGCGCTTTAAATGCTGGGGGCAGTTTAAATAGCGCTGGGAATGTCGGAAAAAGGGTTGGAACTTTCGGCAAATTTACCAGAGAACTCTCTAGTTGCTTGCTCGTGCTTCAAGGTTACGTACAAGTGACTGGGGAATATTTTTGCCTGAAGGGGACAACACACATACACATATACACAGTTTCTTTTACCACCTTCAGAGTGCCATACGCGGTGCTCAGATACGTGGGTGGACAGTTTTGGTGTTTCTTGCTGGCTGACTTGAGCGTCGGAGTGCAAACGGCCGCTAGGGCGCCTCTTTGTCCTCTTTTTTGCAGGAAATTTGCAGGCATTCAGTGGGAAGGAGTCCTTAGCTGACGATTGAGGCCACGCACGAAGACGTCCCGGTCAACCGGACGGAACATTTGGCGCCCACCGTGGGGCCGATATAAAACATCAGTCCCATCACACAAGTTCGTGAGAAGCTACCAGGTTACGGTAGTGCCGAAGGAGGTTGGAGTGACAATGGCCCCCACCAGACGAAGATCAGCGCGCGCAGCCCCCACAGACCTATCCATGCAGCAGGTCCTGGAAATAATGAGGGGGTTGCAGCAGGACATGGCGGATTCGAAGATGGAGCAGGAGCGCATGCAGGCGGATCTTGACGCCTCGCATGAACGCAACGAAGAGCTCCACCGAGTAAATGAGGAGTTGCGCCAGGGCCTGAGAAACGATAGGAGGCGGCCTGGGCACGATGAGATGGAGAACCACTCCCCACCAAGGGAGTTTTCCACTCCGTTCTCGCAGGAGATCCTAGACGCAGCAATCCCGAACACGTTCGCGGGACCCAAGGCAATTTTCACTGGGATGGAGGACCCGGAGACGCACCTCGCGGCGTTCCACACGCAGATGGTCCTGATAGGCGGCTCTGACGCCGCCAAGTGCAAGCTCTTCATGAGCACCCTGACCGGGATGGCTATGGACTGGTTCATCAGCCTTCCCGAGGGCCATATCACATCTTTCCGCCAGTTGTCGCGGTTATTCAGAGAACAGTATTTGGCCAACAAGGCCCCGCCGCCGGTCTCCTACGACCTGTTTGACGTGAAGCAGTACCAGGGGGAGACCCTGAAGGAGTATATCAATCGCTTCGGGGCCCAAGTCGTGAAGGTTGGTACGACCGAGGAGCCTATGATCGTGTACGCATTCGTGAAAGGCGTATGCCCAGGGCCCTTTGGAGAATCTATTATCCGCAATCGCCCTAGGACTTTCGCAGAATTACGGCGCAGGGCGGTGGAGCATATTGCTTCGGAAGGGGAGGTATGCGTGAAGCGCACTAGTACCGTGCCCTCACGCCCAAGGGGACCGGCGCGAGTTCAACCCGTCAGAGTCAATGAGACCACGACGGGGAGAAAGAAGCCAGAGGCGAGACGCCCCTACGAGGCCAGAAAGCCCCAGCCTCGGGGTCCCGCAGGAGGCGAACGCCCCACCAGAGAAAGAGCAAGACCGGCGAGGTACAACTTCGTCGTCGAGTTGAAGGATTTGATCGCCGTGCCCAACATAGCCGAGAGGCTGAGGCGACCGGCGAAGACCGACAAGGTGCTAGGGCCCCGTAAAGACTCTTGGTGCGAATTTCACGAGGCTTTCGGGCACCAAATTGATAATTGCCTGTCGTTGGGCTACCAGCTAGATGAGCTGGTGAGGACTGGGTTTTTGAAAGATTATGTCGCAGAGTCCACCCCGACCGCCACCCTGCCGTCGCCGGCGGATGAGCCAGGACACGAGATGCCTGTGCTTGGCGAGGTCCACACCATTGCTGGAGGTTTTTCCGGCGGTGGACCCACCGCCTCCCAGCGGAAGAAATACGCGAGGGGGGTAAATTCAATCGAAGAGAGGCTCTCGGGGGAGCCCTGGGAGTCAGATATTGTGTTCACAAGAAGGGATCTCCGAGATGTGGTGCCCCATGACAACGATCCCGTTGTCATCTCGGTCGTCACGGCTGGGAGAAAGGTTCACCGAGTGCTTGTTGATCAAGGAAGCTCGGCAGACGTCATGTTTCTGTCGACTTTTAATAAGTTACGGCTGTCCCCCGATCTACTGAGTCCCTATACGGGATGCTTGTATGGGTTCGGAGATAACCAGATAGAGGTCCGGGGGTACCTGGAGTTGAGGACTACGTTCACGGACGGAGAGGCCTCCCGAACAGAGAGCATTCGGTACCTCGTTGTTAACGCCAATTCTGCCTATAACATTTTGCTGGGCAGACCAGCGCTAAACCGTCTGAGTGCAATATCCTCCACCCGGCACATGAAGATGAAGCTACCGGCCCTCAGTGGCCGGGTGATAGTCATCAGATCAGACCAAGAGGAGGCAAGAAAATGCTACGAAAACAGCCTGAAGACGAAGAGAGGCGTTTTCATGGTGTACGAGCGTCCACCGATCACGGACGCAACGATGATCGAGGCGACGCCCGCTAGGCAGACCCCTGAAGAGGCCATAGCAGAAAGGGCGACGCCCAAAGCAGATGCGCCAATGGAGGAAGCGCACGGGGAGGAGGCGGCGCCCGTAGAAGAAGCGGTGCTCGCCAATGATGATGATAGGGAGCAACCCGCTACCAACATCCTAGAAAGGGAGATTGGCGGCAAAGCTTTCAAGATAAGAAGCTCGCTAAACCCAGAAGAGCGGGAAGGGGTGGCGGAAGTGATTTCGCGCCACATGGATGCCTTCGCGTGGTCCGCCTCGGACATGCTGGGCATTGACCCCGATTTTCTGTGCCACCATCTCAGCATGGACGCCGCGGTTCGACCCGTGCGTCAGAGAAGGAGGAAATTTAATGAGGAGCGGCAACAGGTGGTGAAAGACGAAACGCAGAAGCTGCTGAGTGTTGGCCACATCAGGGAGATTCAGTACCCTGAGTGGCTCGCCAATGTCGTTCTGGTGAAGAAGGCAAACGGGAAATGGAGAATGTGCGTTGACTTCACGGACCTGAATAAGGCGTGCCCGAAGGATTCCTATCCGCTGCCCAGCATTGACGCCCTAGTGGACAGCGCGTCTGGCAGCAAAGTGTTAAGCTTCTTGGACGCCTTCTCAGGCTACAACCAAATCAAGATGCACCCCAGGGACGAGAGCAAAACTGCGTTCAACCGAAACATGCAGTTATTGCTATAAGGTAATGCCTTTCGGACTCAAAAATGCGGGCGCCACGTACCAGAGGTTAATGGATAAGGTCTTGGCGCCAATGCTCGGGAGAAATGTATACGCCTATGTAGACGACATGGTGGTGGCGTCGCAGAACAGGATACAGCACATGGCAGACTTGGAGGAATTGTTCAACACGATATCCAAGTACCGCCTCAAGTTGAACCCCGAGAAGTGTGTTTTTGGGGTAGAGGCCGGTAAATTTTTGGGTTTTTTGCTCACCGAGAGGGGTATAGAAGCGAATCCCGACAAATGTGCGGCCATTATTGCCATGCGGAGCCTGACATCGGTAAAGGAGGTTCAACAGTTGACAGGGCGGATGGCGGCGCTCTCGAGGTTTGTTTCCGCTGGAGGAGAAAAGGGGCACCCATACTTCCAGTGCCTCAAGAGAAACAGTCGCTTTGCATGGACTGAGGAATGCGAAGCGGCTTTCGTTAAACTGAAGGAGTACCTGGCGACGCCTCCGGTTCTCTGCAAACCAGTAACGGGCGTGCCCCTCCGTTTGTATTTTACTGTAACAGATAGGGCCATCAGTTCTGTGTTGGTACAAGAGCAGAGCCAGAGTCAGAAGCCCATCTACTTTGTAAGCAAAGCCTTACAGGGAGCCGAGACAAGGTACCAGGCGCTGGAGAAGGCGGCACTGGCGGTAGTGTTCTCGGCTAGGAGGCTCCGTCATTACTTTCACAGTTTCACGGTGGTGGTAATGACCAACCTCCCCATACAGAAGGTGCTGCAGAAGCCCGATGTGGCAGGAAGAATGGTACGCTGGGCTGTGGAATTGTCGGAATTCGACATACAGTACGAGCCTAGAGGATCCATTAAGGGGCAGGTGTATGCGGATTTTGTAGCAGAACTTTCGCCCGGAGGTGAGCCAGAGGTGGAAGCGGGTTCGCAGTGGCTGCTCTCGGTCGATGGTTCCTCAAACCAGCAAGGGAGTGGTGCGGGAATAGTGCTGGAAGGACCCGACGGCATACTAATCGAGCAGGCCTTGCGTTTTGCCTTCAAGGCAAGTAACAACCAAGCAGAATACGAAGCCTTGATTGCAGGAATGCTATTGGCCAAAGAGATGGGCGCACAGAACCTCTTGGTGAAGAGCGACTCCCAGTTGGTCACGGGGCAGGTGTCGGGTGGATTCCAGGCGAAGGACCCACAGATGGCGGCGTATCTCAAATACGTCCAGTTGTTGAGAGGGGCGTTCGACGCTCTTGAGTTGATACACGTCCCGAGGGAGCAGAATGCCAGAGCTGACCTGCTTGCAAAGCTGGCCAGCTCAGGCAAGGGGGGTAGACAGAGGACGGTGATCCAGGAGACACTCAAAGCTCCGCGTCGATTCGTGGAAGACAACAGGGTGGATGTCCTCCAGATTTATGCATCAAGGGGAAGGCCGAGGAGTCATTCCTCATTAACCCAAGATACGCAGAGGGCGCCCCGCATCAGTACGTACGCGGGTGTGGCTGAGGAAGAGCAGATGCAGGTTTGTGCCCTGTCCACGGGAGACACCTGGATGACGCCCTATAAACGGTACCTGGCGGATGGGGCCCTTCCAGTGGACCCTGAAGAGGGTAAGAAAATCAAAAGGAACGCTGTAAGATATACCTTGGTGGATGGGGTGTTGTTCAGGCACGGTTTCACTCACCCTATCCTAACATGTGTCAGTGGCGATGAGTGCACCAGGATAATGGCAGAGCTACACGAAGGCATCTGCGGAAGCCATGTGGGAGGAAGATCCTTAGCCTCCAAGGTAATACGTGCAGGGTTTTTCTGGCCAACAGTGAAAGAAGATTGTGCACGGCACGCCCAACGGTGTAGGCAATGCCAAAAGCATGCCGACTGGCACAAGGCGTCGCCTGAAGAGTTGCGGTCCATTTACAGCCCGTGGCCTTTCCACACATGGGGTATTGACATCCTGGGCCCTTTTCCACTGGCAATCAGGCAGATGAAGTATCTGATTGTCGCCATCGAATACTTCACTAAGTGGATAGAGGCAGAACCCGTGGCACAAATCACTGCGCATAAGGTACAGCATTTTGTGTGGAGAAACATCGTGTGTCGCTTTGGCGTACCCAGGCGCCTAATATCTGACAACGGGACCCAGTTCGCCAGTCAGCAGTTGAGAAATCTGTGCGCTGAAGTGGGAATCAAGCAAGTGTTCGCGTCGGTCGAACACCCCCAAACCAATGGACAAGTAGAGTCAGCAAACAGAGTTCTGCTGAGGGGATTAAAAAAGAGGTTGGAAAAGGCCAAAGGGGCGTGGGCGGAAGAGGTGCCAAGGATCGTATGGGCATACCACACCACGCCCCAATCCTCTACTATGGAGACGCCGTTCAGTTTGGTGTACGGGTCAGACGCGATGATTCCAGTAGAAATACACGAAAGCTCACCGCGTTTCCAAAACTTTGTAGTGGAGGAATCTAATGAGGAGAGACGGGTAAACCTGGATCTGCTAGAAGAGGCCAGGGAAGAAGCTAGAATAAAAGCTGAAGCGATGAAGAGAAGAGTGGAGCGGCAATATAGCTCTAAAGTAAAGCCACGACAGTTTCAGGTGGGCGACCTAGTGATGAGGAAAGCTCACCCTTATGAGTTGGAGAATAAACTGTCTCCCAAGTGGACCGGGCCCTTCAGAGTTACTGAGGCTAAGGGCAACGGTTCGTATAACCTGGAGACTTTAGATGGAGGCCCTATTCCGCGCAGTTGGAATGCAGCCAACTTAAAATTTTATTTCAGTTGATTTATGTAAGCAGCATGTAACAGTTTAGTTGAAGGGGACGCTCTTTTTCCCTTTCGGGGGTTTTTTAATGAGGTCACCCTAATAAATGGAAAAACCAGTTGAGAAAAAGAAGTGCTTTGGTTTTCAGCCATTGTTTTCCCTTGTTAGAAGTAATGTGATGCGCCGCCTAGGCCATGGCGTCGCCAAGGAAGAAGGCGTCACCTAGGTCTTGGCGTCGCCCGGAAAGAAGGCGTCGCCCAAATAAAAGCATGCATCGTTGGCAGAACGAGACGAAAGGAAGTCGCGCGGTATATGAGACATATGAAAAGTAAAGTGGCGTTGTAAAGAATTATGATATTGGAAAATTGTTGTTACAAGCAATGTTCAGTACAAAATGCAAAAACACAAACAGGCCGCTTCTCAGCGCTCATCAGAGTCATCACTGGAGGAAGGCGAAGCCCCTTTCCCAGCCCGCAGCGCTCGAGTAAGTTGTGTCCTCTTTTCTTGGCTTATTTTCGAACCTGCACAAGGGGAAAAGATGTGTTAGAGACACCATGAAGAAAGACAGGCACAGTTAGAAAGTAACGAAGGTCGAAGTTGCTTAAGGCAGTGATCCTTACTTATGTACTTCTCAAGAGTCCTAGCGTTTAACTCCAAGCTGATCACCGTAGCGGAGTCAAAACCTCCCGCCTTAGCAAGAATCCGGCAAGCTATTTGATCACTTGGAGCCAGATTCTTGAGGGGTTTGGCTTTGAGGGTTTTTTCCTCTCTCACCCAGTGCAGCGGAAACCCATCGAGGGCGTCGGGAACAAGATCAGTACAGCAGATCTTGAAGAACCGGCCTTTCCACCCCGTGAACGAGCTTTGGAAGGGTGTGAAGAGAACTCTCCCGGGAACATTGCTGAGAGTTACCCAGAGGTTGTGTCTCTGTCTCTTCACCTCAAAGAAGTGAAGAAAGAGGTCAACCGAGGGTGCACAACCCAGAAACCCAAAGAGGATATCGAAGGCTTTGACAAAGGCCCAGCTGTTGGGATATAACTGGGCTGGAGCCACGTTGATCTCCGTCAGCAGTTCCTTCTCGAACCGGGAGAAGGGTAAGCGCACCCCGATGGTCTTGAACACCACCTGGTAAAAGTAAAAGAAAGGGACCCCGTCGTTCGCTCATCCGTCTCCACACACTGGCTCCCCCAGAGTGCATGGGAGCACAGCGATGTCGTCATCGTGCCTCCTCGCGAAGGCCCGGTGGTCGTAAGAACACAACTCCCCTTTGTGTTCTCGTACGGCCCTGGTGGAAAGCAAGCATGAACACTCATCAAGAAGTTCCCTCGAGGCCCAAGGGTACAAGTCTTTGGGACGAACCCTGGAGGAAGCATCGTGAGAGGACATTCTTTAACAGGATCAAGATGGCTGGAAATGCAAGGGTTGAGCGAGGGGAGCGAAGGTTAGAACAGCCCTTCGACAGAGAAGAAAGGGTGCAAGAAGAAAGGGTGCAAGAAGAAAGAGCGCAAGTAGGTTATGACGAGTGAGAAAACGATGAAGATAGTTCCAGAGCTTGAAGAGTTAAATAAAGCGGTTAGAGCGCCAAACGACGTGAATGGATGCACCGCACGATTGATACACGTGGCAGAAGATGAAAGGATGACGCTGGCACCACTGTTTTGAAGCAGAAAATGTCCCGTCAACAGAATGTCCAGTGGTACGATGCGCCGTCGAGAATGAGCCAGGGGTGCAGCAGGAGTCAGAAAATGAAATGACTAGATACCCCACTGACCATTTAAGCAGCGCCACGTGGATCAAGTCGAATGACAGAAGGTCCCATCAGCTGTACAAGAAGCGCCACGTGGATGGCACAGGCAAAAGCCTTGGGCTCTTCGCTGTTATCAGGCGTTGACCAAGGCAAGAATTAAAGTCAATGTCGAAGTAAAGGTAACGCCCGGGGCGTTGCCAGGAAAGACGTAAAGGGCGACGACAGACGAGAAGTCGCGGGCGTCGCCAACCCAAATACCGACTGGCATTACCTCCCCGATACCCACAGGTAGGAAAGACTGAGGAGGGAGAAAAAATCAGAGAAAGGCAAAGTAGTTGCAGGCGTCGCCTCCTCGATACCCACAGGTAGGAAAGACTGTGGAGGGAGACGAGACCGTCAAACGCCAGCGAGGCACTGGCAGGGTGTTCCCCGATACCTATGGGCAGGAAAGACCATGGAGGGAACAAAAACCCCACAGCACTCAGCGTTTTAGACACCCGGGGACGATACGGTGCTGCTGTGACAGGCCTCTCCTTAGGCGTGGGCGCCGAGTGCTAAAAGATCAAAGAAAGAGCCTTCCGGTATCAGAGTCGTCCCGTGGACGATACGACGCCACTTAGTGAGCCTCTCCATGGGCGTAAGGGTTGGCGAGCGACCTTACCCCATCATACCAAACTGCCCAACGAAGTGTGAGAAACGAGCAGGATACAGATAAAGTAAGTAAAGCGTATGAAGGGAAAAGATGAGAACGAGATCGCATAGGCGGAGTCGTATGTGAAAAAGAAATAAGGACAACCATGCGAGTGTCCCGAATCAATAACAAGAGTGTGGATAGTGCGAAGAATTACAAGTTTTTGGCAGATGAAATTAAAAAGCGAAGGTAAAGAATGAAGAGTTAAGCTTGAAGAGGAAGGTGGCGGATGAGGGGCAGCAGTTCAATCGTTCAAATCCATGGGCAGGACCTTCCCGTCGACCACGTGGTGTGTGGGGTCACAGTTTGAAAGGTTGACGCCGGGATTCTCGCAGGACGCCTGGGACAGGGCTTCTTGAAACCCCTCCTCGAAGGTGCCCGCCATCTCCTGGATGAGGGAATTTTTCTCCTTCTCCAGCTCCTCAATGGCGGTGTCTCCGGAGGCCACCTGTTTCTCCAGAGCCTCTTTCTCCACACGAAGCCGGCTAACCTCGACCTGCAGCTCGTTGTAGTCAACTCGGAGAAGGTCCATAGCTTTGGCCTGCGTAGCCATTTCCTCCTCTATCCGTTCCACCTTGGCAGTTTGTTCACAGCAGCGGTCCTTCAGGTCCTTTTGGGTTTCCGCGTCTGCCTTGACCAATTCCTGAAGACCCGCTACCTGTACTTGGAGAGCGACTTCACGAGCGTAGAAGTCAGCCTGGAGCTCCAAGGCCTCTGCCAATTTCCTCTCAGCCTCTGCCCTGGACTCTTGTGCTTGTTTCAGAGAGGAACAATAAGCCTCGTTCTGGCGTCCCAGGGCCTTCATCTCCTCCTCCAGGGTGGTTGCTTTCGTTTCCAAGGCCTGGAGGGTTTGGGTTTGCAAGACAGCGTTTCTGGCCTGGGAGCGCCATTCAAGAGCCACCGCCAAGAAGGCCCCCAGATAGAAAGGCATACCTTCCCTCCTGTCGGTACCTTCCGGCATAGTCCCGCCGCTGAAACCCCTCATCAGATGCATGATTGGAGGGGGAATGGCAATGAAGTCGGGGGCGGCAGCATCGGGAGCCGGGGAAGCAGCGGTTTCTGGCGGCGGCAGAGGCGGCGCAGATTCAGCACCTTCGCCCCTTTCCTCTTGGAGAATCATAGGAGGGAGTGAGGTTGCGCTTGGAGGGTTGTCCATAAAGGGGTTCCCTCCCTGCGGCGGCGTCTCTACCAAAAGAGGAACCCGCGCGGATTTTCTCCTCTTGAAGGGTGCCACGCCTCCTGATTCCTCATCATCTGACAGAATCTCCAAGACCCTTTTTCCTTTGTCAAGGGGGGTTGGAGCCGGTGACAAGGCCGCAGCTAGGGGCACAGCGGCGATAGGCGAAGGAGAGTTGGGAGTTGGAAGCACGTCAGAGCCAGGTGGAGACGTCGGAGAGGGGCTAGAAGCACCTTCAGCAGTGACTGGAGGCGGCGGTGTCGGAGCCGGCGGGAGAATCGGATTGGCGGCAGGGCTGGAGGAGGCGCCTGCCTTGGCGGCACGAGCCTCCTTCAGTGCTTTCGCTAACATCATTCTTTTGGAAACACCCATTGCCGATCCTACACCAAGGCAGACCAAACAGCAAGGATTAGTACTAAAACAGCTACGCGAATTCACGATACGCGAAGAGACGTGAAATGCAAGTAACATGGTACAAGTGTAAAACAAGCATAATAGTATGGGGAAACAAATGCTCGATAGCAGGCTGTTCATAGCAAGAAAGATGAGGGGAGAGCCCCTTACCAAAATAGGTGGTCAGGGCGTGGGCATTGTACTCACTAGCGACCAGCTTCAAGGTATCAAAGACGATCCCCAACCCCGCCAAGGCTTTGCTTACCTCCCTATCGGCGGGGGATAGCTCCTCCAGGGTTTTGGCCCTGAGCAATTTGGGGCGTTCCGTCCAGTAAAGGGGGAAGCTATCCAAAGCTGTGGGATCATGCTTGGCGCAGCACACCCTGAAGAACTTCCCTTTCCAGTTCTTGTAAGAATTCTGGAAGAGGGAGAGGAGGATCCTGCCAGCGATCCCGGAAAAGCTTACCCAGAAGCTTTTCCCCTGTTTTTTCACCTCAAAAAAATGCAGAAAGACATCTACGGAAGGAGGAATGCCCAGGTATCCACAAAGAATTTGAAAGCCCCTCACAAATGCCCAGCTGTTGGGATGAAGCTGGGCGGGGGCGGTGTTGATTTCAGTAAGAAGCTCCCGTTCGAAGGGAGTGAACGGGAGACGCACTCCCACGCGCTTGAACACGGTCTGGTACATGAAGAAGAAGGGTTTCCCCTTTCTAGGTCTGTCGTCCAAACAAACAGGTTCCCCAGGCCTGCCGGGACGGACGGATATGTGGGCGTCGTGTGTGCGGCAGAAGGCGTTAAAGCTGTACAAATGGGGATCCCCCCGGTGAGCTTCCAGGTCCTGGAAAGAAGTCAGGCTGGTGCATTCACTCAGGAGCTCATCGGAGGCCCAGGGGTAGAAGGCTTTGTAGTTGGACTTGGGGGTCGTAGGGGAAGAATCAGGCTCCGCGTTCGCGCGCGTCATGGTGAAAATAGATAGCTGGAGAAAGAAGAGAGGAAAAAGGGTTTAGCAAGTTTAGCCATGGCAAGAAGGGGAAAGAACCCCAGGAAGCGTCACCCACGCGAGAAAAAATCAGAGGAGGAAGAAGAAGCGGAGAAATGCAATAATACGTGAATAACAACAGTCCCAGGCAGTTCAATAAATCAATCTAATGCGACGAAGGGAAAGGGTCGTGAGTATCCGAGATCATACCTTTGCTATTAGAATGGAGGCAGCAGAAGGGCACAGGAAGGAGAGAATCGCAGTTGCAGAGAAAGGAGTTTCGAAGGCGATGAACAGTGCGGAGTGCAGAGCGAATGAATGTAACAGTAGGGTGAGCGCGGGGTTTGGAGTAACTTAAACGTTACATTTCGCAACTCAAGAGGCGCTAACCTAAGGCCGTGGGATCGTGCCACGCGTCAGAGGATCAATTGCTCAAGGAGAAGCGCGAAGGTCTCTAAAGGAGGTCCGCGCGATGGGCCACGTGGCGCGCGATAAAGGGTAGCCCAAAAGGTGTAATCATCCCCATTGCAGGGAATGTCCAATCGGCCATTAAGAATACCCCTGTGGTTCAGATAATGTCGCGTCATTAATTCGAAAATTTTGCTGAGTCAGCAGAGAATGACGCGTCATCAAGAAAGCACGGGGAGGGCGGGGGCAAGGCTTTAGTCTTTGCGCTGAAGACAAGTCTTCGGCTTAAGACTGGGGGGCTTGTGTACCGTCCCGTATCAGGGCGTTGACTAAGTCAAAGTCAAAGTCAACTCGAGGTGTCGCCCAGATGTAGAGACGCCAAGAGGAAGCGTCGCCAAGGCAGGACAAGACGTCGCTAAGGCAAGGCGTCGCCTAAGCGAAGGCGTCGCCTAGGTGAAGGCGTCGCCTAGGTGAAGGCGTCGCCTAGGTGAAGGCGTCGCCCAGGTGAAGGCGTCGCCCAGGTGAGGGAGTCGCCAGGTTAAACAGTGTAAAAGCGAGGCAATCATGGTGTGGTTTCCCGATACCCATGGGTAGGAAAGACCACGGAGGGAACGACGTCGTGGGAAAGCCTCAGGTCCCGATATCTCGGGAAAGTTATAAAGAGAAGGAAAAGGTGGCTTCAAGGCCATAGTGATAGTACCAGTGAAGGGCAGCCTGACTCGCGAAGTACCCCTGCCGCCCCAGAGACGCCTTCGGGACAGATACGACCCAAGAGGAAGGTCACGCCCAGGATAACCGGGTGCAGGGTCTGAGAGGAAGGCAGATACGCTCTCAGAGTAAGTGGCTAGATACTTGGGGGCATGAGTTGGCACCCAAAAAGCCACCCCTAGCGCAGTAGCACTCCCAAGCAGGAGGACCCACGCGTAGAAACGTCCCCAGATGGGCAGAAACGCCCCCAGATGGGGTCAAGGCGTCGTGAGGCCCTCCACGTGTATGACAGCAATGCCGGAATAGAAACACCCTCTAGTCAGGTGCCAGGTAATTAAAGATATTCAATACAGTTTCCCTTTTTGGCATTCAGGTACTATTTTGGCTCCCAAGCGTTTCAACGTCTTAAATGCGCTACGTTTCATAATTAAGCGCTTTAATGAGCGCGTTACGTTTGTGTTTAAAAGCGCTTTAAGGCGCTTTAAATGCTGGGGGCAGTTTAAATAGCGCTGGGAATGTCGGAAAAAGGTTGGAACTTTCGGCAAATTTACCAGAGAACTCTCTAGTTGCTTGCTCGTGCTTCAAGGTTACGTACAAGTGACTGGGGAATATTTTTGCCTGAAGGGGACAACACACATACACATATACACAGTTTCTTTTACCACCTTCAGAGTGCCATACGCGGTGCTCAGATACGTGGGTGGACAGTTTTGGTGTTTCTTGCTGGCTGACTTGAGCGTCGGAGTGCAAACGGCCGCTAGGGCGCCTCTTTGTCCTCTTTTTTGCAGGAAATTTGCAGGCATTCAGTGGGAAGGAGTCCTTAGCTGACGATTGAGGCCACGCACGAAGACGTCCCGGTCAACCGGACGGAACAGACGTAAATGGTAAGCTAACTTCTAAGGAAAAGAAAACCAAAATTAAATCTAAATGCTAAGCCATGTGCCATGTGCAATGACCGGCCACACAACCCTAGTTTCTAGAATGTTTCCATCAAAAGTGCTTTCTACACTATCATATCTACTAAGTACCCCTAATGGGCCTTTATGCAAACATATACAAAGCCTTTTCTCTTCCATCCGTGGCTTCATTTACTTGTGTTTGAGCATGTTTGGCCATTGATATTGTAAGGGGGCCTAGACGGTCTAGTTCCATGGATAGCCTCCCTCCTTCACGTCCTAGACGCTCACCTTCACGTCCTAGACGCTCACCTTCACGTCCTAGACGCTCACCTTCACGTCCTAGATGCTCACCTTGGTCTTGGTCTAGACGCTCTCCTTGGCTTGGGCCTTGGCTTCCTTGGGTAGGTGTGCTTGGCCCTCCTCCATCATCCCCTCCCCCTTGGAAAGGATTTGTCCTCAAATCCAGCTCGTCATCGTCATTGGTACCTACAAATGGAGAAAGATCAATTACATTAAAAGTGTTATGTACTCCATATTCAAGAGGTAGGTCCAACTTATATGCATTGTTGTTGACTCGCTTGAGAACTTGGAAAGGTCCATCACCTCGGGGCTTAGTTTGGACTTCCTTTGATTTGGAAATCTATCTTTGCGAAGGTGAAGCCAAACTAAGTCTCCTTCCTCAAAAATTATTTCTCTCTTCCCTTTGTTGTTGTATTTTGTGTACTTCTCATTTTGTTGTTGTATTTGAATTTTAATCTTCTCATGCATTTTCTTGACAAAATCAGCTTTGAGTACTCCTTCCTTATGCACAAAATCTTGTGGATTAGGAAGGGGTATCAAATCCATGGGCGTGAGAGGATTAAAACCATATACTACCTCAAAAGGAGAAGCATTAATAGTCTTGTGAACTACTCTATTGTAAGCAAATTCAATGTGGGGAAGGTACTCATCCCAAGATTTGTGGCTGCCCTTCATGATAGCCCTAAGCATAGTTCCAAGAGATCTATTGACTACTTCGGTTTGCCCATCCGTTTGAGGATGACAAGAAGTTGAAAATTGTAGTCTTGTTCCAAGTTTACCCCAAAGAGTTTTCCAAAAGTGGCTTATAAACTTGGGATCTCTATCGGACACTATACTTCTAGGGAGACCATGGAGTCTCACCACTTCTCTAAAGAAGAGTTTAGAAATATTTTGAGCATCATCTACTTTGTGGCATGGAATAAAGTGGGACATTTTGCTAAAACGGTCCACTACCACAAAGATAGAGTCATGGCCTCTTGCAGTCCTAGGAAGTCCTAAAATGAAGTCCATGCTAATGTCTTCCCAAGGAGCATTTGCAATCGGCAAAGGGGTGTAGAGTCCATGCGGCATTGTTCTAGACTTTGCTTTTAAACATGAGATACATCTAGAACAATGTCGTTGGACATCTTTCCTCATGTGTGGCCAACAAAATTTTGCTTTTAAAAGATCTAGAGTCTTATCAACTCCAAAATGGCCCATGAGTCCCCCTTCATGTGATTCTTTGACAAGGAGTTTTCTATGTGTTCCTTGGGGAATGCAAAGTTTTCCTTCTTTAAAAAGATATCCCTCGGACACATAGTAACCTCCTTGTGCTCTATGTAGACATTGGGCATAGATGGATGAGAGTTCTTGATCTTCTTGGTAAAGCTCTCTTATGTGGTCAAATCCAAGAATTTGGGCACCTAGTTTTGAAAAGAGTGTGTGCCGTCTTGAAAGAGCATCGGCCACTGTATTGGTGTTCCCTTTCTTGTATTTGATTACATAAGGAAATTGTTCAAGAAATTCCATCCATTTAGCATGTCTCTTGTTGAGCTTGTGTTGGCCCTTTAAATATTTTAAAGACTCGTGATCACTATGGATAACAAATTCTTTGGACACAAGGTAGTGTTCCCAAGTCTTTAGGGCGCGCACAAGAGCATAGAGCTCTTTGTCATAGGTGGGGTAGTTGAGGGTGGCACCATGGAGTTTTTCACTAAAATAAGCAATGGGGTGTCCACCTTGCAACAAAACCGCACCTATGCCTACCCCGATGCATCACACTCTATCTCAAAAGTTTTGGAAAAATTTGGGAGAGATAGGATGGGTGCATTGGTGAGTTGAGCTTTTAGCCTTTGAAAGGCTTGCTCATGCTTTTCATTCCAACAAAATGCAACATCTTTTTTTACAAGTTCATTCAAAGGAGAAGCTAGGCTAGAAAAATTAGGCACAAACCTTCTATAGAAGCTAGCTAACCCATGAAAACTTCTTACTTCACTTACATTTTGTGGAGTTGGCCACTCGCGGATGGCTTTGATTTTCTCGGGATCTACATGCACCCCCTTTTTGTTTACTATAAAGCCTAAGAAGACTACACTATCTACACAAAAGGTCCACTTATCCCTATTGGCAAAAAGACTATTTTTCCTAAGGACTAGAAGAACTTCCCTAAGGTGGCTTAGATGGTCTTCTAGGGTTTTACTATATACTAAGATATCATCAAAGTAAACTACTACATATTTACCTATACAATCCCTCAAGGTGTGATTCATAAGCCTCATGAATGTGCTTGGAGCGTTAGTAAGCCCAAAGGGCATCACCAACCACTCATATAATCCAAATTTGGTCTTAAAAGCGGTTTTCCACTCATCACCCTCCTTGATTCGAATTTGGTGATATCCACTTTTAAGGTCAATCTTGGAGAATAGAGTTGACCCATGCAATTCATCAAGCATATCATCAAGCCTCGAGATTGGATGCCTATACTTGATGGTGATGTTGTTGATTGCTCTACAATCACAACACATACGCCATTTTCCATCCTTTTTGGGCACCAACAAGACAGGTACAGCACAAGGGCTTAGGCTCTTTTGAACCCAACCCTTCTCCAACAAGTCTTGAACTTGTGATTCTATCTCCTTTGTTTCCTCGGGGTTGGTTCTATAAGCAGGCCTATTTGGTAGGCTTGCCCCCGGTATAAAGTCAATTTGATGTTCTATCCCCCTAAGAGGAGGAAGCCCAATGGGTCCTTCTTGGGAGAATAGATCTTCAAATTCACTCAAAAGGTTTTCTACTTGAGGAGGTAAAACCATGAGTTCACTACTTGTGGCAGTGCATGTAAGTGCTCCTTTACAAAAGATAAGGCTTGGTTGTTCAACAAGAAGCAAGTTTTCAAAAACATTTTCAAGAGGTTTTTCTTGTTGACCAACCTTGTGGGAAGGAACACTCTTCTCCCACGCCTTTCTATCCCTAAGGATTTTCTCTTTTTCTAGCTCTTTTTTTTTTTTGTTTTCCTCATCCCTCTTTTGTTTCATTTGTATTTGGTCTTTCACCACTTGAGAATGTGGTAAAGGACTAAGTACAAACTTCTTATACTTATGGGTGAAGGAAATCTCGTTAGTGAGACCATAATGCAAGGTTTTCTTATCAAATTGCCATGGTCTCCCTAATAAGATATGGCAAGCTTCCATAGGCACTACATCACATAAAACTTTGTCTTTGTAGTTCCCTATGGAAAACTTGATTTCCACTTGCTTGTCTACATGTAGTTCCCCATTTTCATTAAGCCATTGAAGTTTGTAAGGTTTTGGGTGAGGAACTACTTGTAGCTTAAGCTTTTCAACCATCCTAGCACTACAACAATTACAACTAGATCCACTATCCACAATGAGGGAACATATATTTTCTAAAACATTGCATCTTGTATGAAAGATGTTCTCCCTTTGTGTTTCCATGGATGTGCTAGGGTGATTGTTGAGGGTTCTCCTAATCATAAGCAATTCTCCCTCTAGTGGAGCTACCCTCTCATCCTCTCCCCCTTCCTCTCTCTCACTAGGCTCATCCTCGCCACTAGTGTACTCATCTACACCTTTAAGAAACAAAGTCCTTTGGTTTGGACATTGTGCTTGCACATGCCCTCTACCATAGCACTTAAAACATTTAACATCTCTAGCTCGGATGGGTGGGGTTGAGGTTTCTTTGGTGAAGGGCTTGGTAGGCTCTTTTGGTTTTTCCTTGGATGTACTACCCTCCCTTCTAAACTCTTTCTTGGGATAAAAGCTAGAATAGGGGCTCACCTTTTGACTTGAGGTTTTGCGCAAGTTTTGTTGCTCAACTTTAATGCAAAGTTGAACCAAATCATTCAAGTCTTGATAAGGTAAGAGCTCTACTCTATCTCTTATCTCAAGTGATAGGCCACTAAGGAACCTAGCTATGGTGGTTTCCTCCTCTTCTCTAATGGATGCTCTCATCATGTAGAGCTCCATTTTTTGCCTATACTCTTCCACACTCATGTTCTTTTGTTGGAGTCTTTGGAGCTTGTCCATCAACTCCCTATGGTAGTAGGAAGGTATATGTCGACGTCTTAGGGCTCCCCTAAGGTCATTCCAATATGTAATGGAAGGTTCCCTATGAAGACGTATATCTCTTTCGAGAGAGGTCCACCAATACATGGCATTCCCTTGGAAACTAAGGGTGGCTAAGGGTACTTTTCGTTCCTCACTTACCTTATGGCAAGCAAAGAGTTGCTCTACCTTCATCTCCCAATCTAGATATACTTCTACATTTTCCTTTCCATGAAAATGAGGTAGGTCTACTCTTGTTTCCCTTGGCACCTCTTGTTCCCTTTGCCTAGTTCTTCTAGGGGGTGGTTGGTAATAATCATTGATTCTACGGCTTCCCTCCCCTAGAGACTCAATACTTTGAGAATGGGATGCATGAGTTTTTTTTTATTTTTGTGATTTTTGTGATTTTTGTGATTTCTCTTCTTGAGCTTTAGCCAACTCATTGATTTTGTTCTCATTCTCCAATTGTCTAAAAGATATCAATTGTACCGCTTGGGATACTTCTTTTAAAAGAGTTTTCAAAGATTTTACTTCACTTTCTATAGACTTTGGAGAGTGAGAAGAAGAAGACATGGCTAAAACTTTGTGTATATAGGTGTTTTACTTTGAGAAAGTTTAGGAAAGTTAAAGAAGGTAGTTTTCCAGGTAAGGGAGGTGAGTCACAAAGGACTACTTAAGTACCAAGCCTTTTCCTTGCCAAAAACTATCCCCCAATATCTTCACACAAGACTTTCTCTTAGTGAAACACTTAGAACACAAATAAGTTGAGAAATAAATGCAAGAAAACAATGTAAGCTAGCTATGCAATCAAAGCTAGTCGGTTTAGCACACAAATTAAACAAAAATAAACATGCAAAACGTAGCTATGAAAGCAAAGAAAAGCAATTACAAACAAGTAACAATTACTAATCAAGAATGCTATACTATTCGGCCCTAGGTGAGGCTTCTTGGACACTTTGAGCCCTTGAAGACACACTCACCGTCTAAAACGTAATTAAAAGAGGTAATTAACAATAAACCAAGTTGCAAAGGGAAATAAGAAAACTCCCTTTGTTGTTCCTCCTTTTGGTTAGTGCACTTCTTTGTTGTCTTGATTGTTGATCTCCTAAGTGTTTGTAGTGTTTGTTTCAAGGAAGTTTGTTTCGGCTTTGGCTTTGTCTCCTCCTTGGAATGTTGGCTTTAATTCTCCAATTTCCAGCACCTATTCACAAGGGCTAAACCTTAAACCAAGTCAAATTCCATGCACATAAGCACCAAGGGAGAAATTAAATTCCAGCACCCAAAAAGAGAGGTCAAGGAACAAAAGCAAGAAACAAATTTAATTGAAAGAAAACAGTACCACCAAAAGGATTTATAATATGACAACTTAGAAAGAGATTCAAGAAATTAAAGCAAACAATTAAAGGTACTCAATAAAAGTTGGCACACAAAAGAAATTCCTAAAGAAAAGCACTAAATTAGATGACCAAATAAAAAAACAGCACCACTGGAAAATGTTGTGGGCCAGAAAACGTGTTTGTTCCCCGATTTATGCTGATCTGTATTTTTGGAATTTGGCTCTGAAATTTGTTATGCAAGATATTCAGGATCTTATCTAAAATCTGGCTTTGGATTCACTCAAAACGGATGCACCATTTTGTTTTAATAAATTTTGCAAAATTGGTGTTCGGTTAGGCCAGCTGAAGCGCTCAAGATTTGCACTCTGATTTTGTAAGATTTATCATTTTTTTTTGTTGCTTCTTTTGACCTCATTCTTTTTTTGTCTTTTCTATAACACTTTAAACTTGCATTTTCCAGAAAATCAGAATTTTCCTATGGGTGGAAATATTTTTCTGGGTTAAAACAGCCAAAACAGAGAAGGTGTAAACAGGGGAATCTGAAAACTGGAAACAAAAACAGCAAGATACCAAAGTTTAGACACAATGGAAATTTGTGAAATAGAATTGTGTATGATCTAAACACAATATGAACTCAAACTAAAAATAAAAAAGGCACCAAAGGATCAAAGAACAGCAGATTCAAACAAATTAAAGAGACCCAAAAGCAAGAAACAATCAAGCCAATAATAGGACTACTAAGAATTGTTGACAAATATGGATTCACATGACTTGACACAACATTTATAGATTCAGAAAATAAAGACTCAAAGCATAAAATGAAGCAAAATTAAGAAAGCAATAAGGACTCAAATTCCTAAAAAAAAACAGCCACTCAATGGTGTAAGGAATCCTATCACAAGCTGCACAGAATTTGTTCAAGATCAATTGAACAATTGTGCTTTGGTTGGATCTTCCATAAGCACACCAAGAACAATTTAAAAAGTAAAAAACAGCAAGACAAGTATGGAATTTAAATGACAAAATGAAGTAAAGAAGAACTGAAAATTTAAAAGACCAAGCTACTCATCTTGAAGAACCAAAAGCTCATGATACCAAATGATGGCATTTCATGTGTCCTTCATGAATCAAAGTAGAAAATAAGGTGCGGAAGCAATGGGTGAGATGATCAAGACCCTCCTAGGAGTTGTGTTGGCCTTGTAGGTGCATGATGAGTATGGTGTTTGAGTGGTTCGGCCAGCTCAAGGGAGAAGGTGAAAGGATTGAAGTTTAGAGCCTAGATTTCTAGGAGAAGTAAAGCTTGTGCACAAAAATGGCAGCATAACCTTACTCAATTAAACTTGAAAAATACAATGAGATAGCTTTCCTATTTATAAGCTATCTTGGACGTAAATGGTAAGCTAACTTCTAAGGAAAAGAAAACCAAAATTAAATCTAAATGCTAAGCCATGTGCCATGTGCAATGACCGGCCACACAACCCTAGTTTCTAGAATGTTTCCATCAAAAGTGCTTTCTACACTATCCTATCTACTAAGTACCCCTAATGGGCCTTTATGCAAACATATACAAAGCCTTCTCTCTTCCATCCGTGGCTTCATTTACTTGTGTGTGAGCATGTTTGGCCATGGATCTTGTAAGGGGGCCTAGACGGTCTAGCTCCATGGATAACCTCCCTCCTTCACGTCCTAGACGCTCACCTTCACGTCCTAGACGCTCACCTTGGTCTTGGTCTTGGTCTAGACGCTCTCCTTGGCTTGGGCCTTGGTTTCCTTGGGTAGGTGTGCTCTGCCCTCCTCCATCAGCGGTGCTCGCCCAAGACCAAGACCAGGCTCAAAAGCCTATTTACTTCGTCAACAAGGTGCTGCAGGGCCCGGAGGTGAGGTATTAGGCCTTGGAAAAAGCTGCACTGGCGGTGGTGTTTTCGGCGAGGAGGTTGCGCCACTATTGTCACAGTTTTACAATACTGGTGATGACTGACTTGCCCATCCAGAAAGTCCTGAAGAAGCCTGATGTAGCGGGAAGGATGGTGAAATGGGCGGTGGAGCTGTCGGAGTTCGATATCAAGTATGAGCCCCGAGGTCCGATCAAGGGGCAGATTTTCGCCGATTTTGTGGTCGAGCTCTCGTCAGAAGCAGCACGAGTTGAGGGGGATGATTTTCGTTGGGTGCTCTCGGTGGACGGATCGTCGAATCAGCAGGGTAGCGGTGCCGGAGTCATCTTGGAAGGGCCCAACGGTGTGCTGATTGAGCAGTCCCTGAGGTTTGCCTTCAAAGCCAGCAACAACCAAGCAGAATATGAGGCACTGATCGCCGGAATCTTGCTGGCCAAGGAGATGGGAGCTAGGGTGCTGATGGCTAAGGGTGACTCGCTATTGGTCACAGGACAAGTAACAGGCGAGTTCCAGGCCAAGGATCCAGAAATGGCGGCTTATCTGGAGTATGTGCAGGAGCTGAAGAGTTCCTTTGCCTCCTTTGAAGTGGTGCATGTGCCCAGAGAGCAGAATGCCCGAGCTGACTTGCTAGCTAAACTCGCCAGTTCGGGCAAGGGGGGTAGGCAGAGGACGGTGATCCAAGAAACTCTGAAGACGCCTAGGGCATTTGTGGCAGACCACCTGGTTCTTCAAATAAGCAAGTCGACGGAGAAAGCGGCGAGGAGTCACAGGTCTTTGACTCAGGAAACCTTGAGATCGCCGAGAATAAGAGCATGTCGGGGGGAGAGGGTGAACATGACGCAGGTCTGCGCCACCCATGAGCCAGACACGTGGATAACACAGTACAAGCGATGCTTGGCAGACGGCCTTCTCCCGCTGGATCCGACGGAGGCCAGGAAGATAAAGAAGAACTCCAGCAAGTTCACAATGATTGATGGCGAGTTGTATAGGTTTGGGTTCACACACCCATTCCTGGAATGTGTGCACGGAGAGAAATGTACAAGAATTATGGCCGAGCTCCATGAAGGGATATGCGGAAGTCACGTCGGGGGTCGAGCTCTGGCCGCAAGAGCCCTCCGTGCAGGTTACTACTGGCCAACAATGAGGGAGGACTGCAAGAAGTATGCACAGTGTTGCAAGCAATGTCAGCAGCACGCCGATTGGCACAAAGCGCCTCCCGAAGAGTTGAAGTCGATTTACAGCCCTTGGTCGTTTCATACGTGGGGGATCGACATTCTGGACCTTTCCCATTGGCGATCAGGCAGATGAAGTACTTAGTGGTGGCAATAGAATATTTCACCAAGTGGATCGAAGCAGAACCAGTAGCCCAGATCACCGCACACAAGATCGAGAGCTTTGTGTGGAAGAACATCGTGTGCCGGTTTGGTGTGCCTAAGCGCCTGGTGTCAGACAACGGGACTCAGTTTGCAAGTCACCTGCTAAAGAAGCTGTGCGAAGAGGTGGGAATTCAACAGGTATTTGCATCCGTCGAGCACCCTCAGACAAATGGCCAAGTAGAGTCCGCCAATCGGGTATTGCTAAGAGGCTTGGAGAGAAGGCTAGAGAAAGCCAAGGGATCGTGGGCTAAGGAGGTACCCCGCATAGTTTGGGCGTACCACACCACCGAGCAGTCAGGAACCCATGAGACCCCGTTTAGCTTGGTCTATGGATGCGACGCAATGATTCCAGTAGAAATCCAGGAGAGCTCGCCGAGATTCCAGAACTTTGTAGCGGAAGACTCGAATGAAGAAAGAAGGTTGAATCTGGATTTGCTGGATGAGGTCAGGGAGGAGGCGAGAGTAAAAGCCGAGGCAGTGAAGAGAAGGATTGAACGAAGGTATAACTCGAAGGTGATGCCAAGGCAGTTTAAAGAAGGTGACCTGGTGATGAGGAAGGCCCACCAGTACGAGATGGAGAACAAGTTGTCGCCTAAGTGGACGGGACCGTTCAGAATAACCGAGGCACTCGGGAACGGCGCTTACCGCTTAGAAACATTGGAAGGAGGGGCGATTCCTCGCACTTGGAACGCCACGCACCTCAAGTTATATTACAGTTGAAGCTTTGTAAGTAAAAACAAACACGAAGAGTTTTGCAAGCTTTCTGTTAAAACAGTTTGAAGGAGGCACTCTTTTTTCCCTAAGGAGGGTTTTTAATGAGGCCACCTAATAAAGAAGAGTTTTCAAAGTTTAAAGTGTTTTAGATTGCATGCTTGTTATTACGAAAGTTATAGAAAAATACCTTGTCACTCATATGTGATTTAAGGCAAGTTTGAAGATATGCTGCATGCTTTCTAAAAGGTTTTTAAGTCCCCATCGCCTTTCGGCGATTGGCGGCATCAGTTAAAGTTAAAAGTCCTCATCGTCTTTCGGCGATCGGAGGCACCAGCAACGTTTAAAAGACCTCAACGCCCTCGCGCGTCCTGAGGTGAGAAAGAGATTAAAGACCTCCTCGCCGTCGAGCGAGTGCAGGCGAGAAAGTCCTCATGCATCCAGGGGGGAGGAGATGTACACCCTAGGCAAGTTGAGGCACCAGATAAAGACCTTCTCGCCGTCGAGCGAGTTCAGGCAAGATAAAGACCTTCTCGCCGTCGAGCGAGTTCAGGCAAGATAAAATCCTTCTCGTCTCGAACGAGTTCAGGTACGGTGTGGAGGGTGGAAGAGGTTTAAAGGATGGCTAAGGTAGGTTCGAGGAGAACGCCTAGCTATCCGACTTATTGTTCTGAAACTCAGGGAGGTAGAGAAGGATCCGAAAGGCGCCTCTACCCCCCAGATGAGGGAACAATAGCCAAGTTACGAAGGCGAAAGGGGGCTTACGTCGCCGGGTCCCTATGGCGATCAAAAGAAGTTCGGGCGATGGCAAGAGTAAGTGATGGAGGAGGGCCAAGCACACCTACCCAAGGAAGCCAAGGCCCAAGCCAAGGAGAGCGTCTAGACCAAGACCAAGGTGAGCGTCTAGGACGTGAAGGTGAGCGTTTAGGACGTGAAGGAGGGAGGCTATCCATGGAACTAGACCGTCTAGGCCCCCTTACAAGATCCATGGCCAAACATGCTCACACACAAGTAAATGAAGCCACGGATGGAAGAGAGAAGGCTTTGTATATGTTTGCATAAAGGCCCATTAGGGGTACTTAGTAGATAGGATAGTGTAGAAAGCACTTTTGATGGAAACATTCTAGAAACTAGGGTTGTGTGGCCGGTCATTGCACATGGCACATGGCTTAGCATTTAGATTTAATTTTGGTTTTCTTTTCCTTAGAAGTTAGCTTACCATTTACGTCCAAGATAGCTTATAAATAGGAAAGCTATCTCATTGTATTTTTCAAGTTTAATTGAGTAAGGTTATGCTGCCATTTTTGTGCACAAGCTTTACTTCTCCTAGAAATCTAGGCTCTAAACTTCAATCCTTTCACCTTCTCCCTTGAGCTGGCCGAACCACTCAAACACCATACTCATCATGCACCTACAAGGCCAACACAACTCCTAGGAGGGTCTTGATCATCTCACCCATTGCTTCCGCACCTTATTTTCTACTTTGATTCAAGAAGGACACATGAAAATGCCATCAACCGCACTCACCGCCCTCTCAGTCACAGCAAAATACAACCTGAGAGGGGTTCCCACCAACGGTTTGCACAAAACCGGCGGGCTCGCTAGGTACTCTTTAAGCTTGACGAAGGCCTCTTCACACTCCTTCGTCCAGGAAAACTTGTGTTTCCGCCTTAAACACTGAAAGTACGGATGGCCTTTCTCTCCGCTAGCCAATACAAAACGAGACAGGGCGGCCATCCGACCTGTAAGTTGCTGCACCTCCTTCACGGTAGTCGGGCTCCTCATCGCCAAGATGGCAGCACACTTATCAGGATTGGCCTCTATTCCTCTTTCAGTTAAGAGGAATCCCAAGAACTTCCCTGCCTCCACGCCAAAAATGCACTTCTCGGGGTTCAGCTTTAACCTGAACTTGGCGATTGTGGTGAACAACTCCTCCAGGTCCGCAACGTGCCTGCTCTTCTCCGGCGAGGTCACGACCATATCATCCACGTACACTTGCACATTCTTTCCCAGCATTGGTGCAAGTACCCGATCCATCAATCTTTGGTACATGGCCCCCGCGTTCTTCAGCCCGAAGGGCATCACCTTGTAGCAGTAGCACGATCTCTCGGTCATGAAGGCGGTCTTCTCTTCATCCTTGGGATGCATCTTTATCTGGTTGTACCCCGAGAAGGCGTCCAGGAAACTCAGCAACTTGCACCCTGCAGCACTGTCGACCAGGGCGTCTATGCTTGGCAAAGGATACGAATCCTTTGGGGAAGCCTTGTTCAGGTCAGTGAAATCGACGCACATGCGCCACTTCCCGTTGCTTTTCTTCACCAGCACGACATTGGCCAACCACTCAGGGTACTGGACTTCCCTGATATGGCCTGCGGCGAGGAGCTTCTGTGTTTCATCCCTGATCGCCTACCTTCTCTCCTCGTTAAACTTCCTTCTTCTCTATCGCACTAGTCTGACCTGGTTGTCCATTGCTAGATGGTGGCACAAGAAGTCGGGGTCGATTCCCAGCATGTCTAAAGCAGACCATGCAAAAGCATCCAGATGCCGCTCTATTACCTCGGCGATCTGGTCTTGGAGCTCAGCCTCCAAGGATCTTCCCAGCTTGAAGACCTTTCCCCTGATCTCCCTTTCGAGCCACTCCTCGACGGGTTTGGGTCTAGCTTCCCTGGCGATCACCGTCCTGGCGATTCCCAGTTGATGTGATTCCAATAGCCACATAGAACAAGATTCTTGACACTTTGAGGAATCACCTTGAGCTGGAAAATGTAGAGGCACTTTCTTAGAAGTTGGATCATGGTTCTAAGATCAAGAACTCACCAATAACAAGTACCAAATCCCAAACTCATTTGGATGAACCAAATATTGTCAAATTGAATCAACAAAGGAAAAGAAACTAGATTAACCGAACAGAATTAAGCTACTAAACAAAAGAACCGAACAGAATTAAAAACAAAACAGAATATAGGTGCTGAAAATAGAAAAACCGAAAGCTAGACAACTCAAAACACAAGGCAACATGAACAATTGAAGAAGAAGAAAGGAAGGAGAAGAGAATGCTCATGAAGATGGAAGATAGGTTGAATGATCACGCCACTAGAAGTATGGATGCTCCTAGATGAGTGTGGAAGCCGCCACTTGAGGAAACCATGGTCCTTCAAGATAAGACTAGAGTAGAAGCTCAAAGCTCTCCAAATGCTCACTCCAATTTTGAGTATAGTTTCTTTAGATAAATTCAAATCTGAATTTTACAAGGAAGGCACCTCTATTTATAGCCTAAGGTGCTGAAAAATGAAAGCTAAACAATTCAAAATTCCCTCCAAAAGCCATCTAGAACCGGCGCTAATTGCCTAAGCAAGGAAGGTGTGATCCCTTCCTTCACTTTGGCACCCCCTATTCTACTCCTACACCTATCTACTAATACACCCCCCTAAAGGTCCTATTTAAAACCTAAAAGATGCTATAACAAAAGAGGTTTCTAAGGTTTCCCTCTAAGCACCTTCAACTAAAGACACTACAAAAAGAGAAAATAAATGTCCTCTAGCTCCCAAGGCTTTGAACATGCTTCTTGTAATCCTTTGAGGTGGACTTTGACCTCCATGGGCGTCTTCCATTTGTGCCTCCACCTCTTCTTGAGCTTGATGAGTGGCCTCCATGTTCTCTTGGGCTTGATCTCCATCATACTCCCCGAGTTGGAGAGAATTCGACCACGAATTCTGGAGACCTACAGAAAAAGGAGTTAGATCGCTGACATTAAAAGTATGACTACCTAAGAATGTATCAGGCATATCTAACTCATAAGCATTGTCATTAATCCTCTTGAGGACTTGGAAAGGTCCATCCCCTCGAGGCATTAGTTTGGACTTCCTTTGAGTAGGAAAACGATCCTTCCTCAAGTGAAGCCAAACCCAATCACCCTCATCAAACAACAATGCTTTTCTCCTTTTATTGGCAAGTTCAGCATACTTGCCAACCTTCTTCTCAATTCTCTTCTTGATGTCTTTATGCAAAGTTTTTACAAAAGAAGCCTTTTCATCCCCATCTTTGCACAAGACATCGTCAAGAAGGGGAATAGGAAGAAGATCAAGAGGTGTTAGGGGATTAAACCCATAGACCACCTCAAAAGGAGAATGGGAGGTGGTAGAATTTACTACTCGGTTATATGCAAACTCAACATGGGGTAGTAAATTCTCCCACACTCTAGGATTCCCCGAAATAAAGCATCTCAATAGTTGTCCTAAAGTTCTATTCACCACCTCGGTTTGACCATCAGTTTGTGGGTGGCAAGTGGTAGAAAATAAAAGCTTAGTTCCAAGCTTGCCCCACAAGGTCTTCCAAAAGTGACTCAAGAACTTAGGATCTCTATCGGACACTATAGACCTAGGAATCCCATGCAAGCGAACCACTTCTTGGAAGAAGAGGTTTGCAATGTGGCATGCATCATCCACTTTGTGGCAAGGAATAAAGTGAGCCATCTTTGAAAAACGATCCACTACCACAAAAATGGAGTCCTTTCCCTTTGATGTCTTGGGTAAGCCTAAGATGAAATCCATAGATATATCTACCCAAGGCATTGAAGGGATAGGAAGAGGAGTATAAAGACCATGGGGATGCATTTTAGATTTAGCTTTGCGGCAAGCTATGCATTTATCACACAAACTATGAACATGTTTATGCATATGAGGCCAAAAAAAATGTTCATGCAACACATCCAAAGTTTTAGCAACCCCAAAATGTCCCATTAAGCCCCCCTCATGAGCTTCTCTAACAAGAGATAATCTAATAGAGCATTGGGGAACACAAAGACGTTTTCCTTTAAAAAGAAAGCCATCTTGAATAAAAAAATCTTTGTGTCCTCCCTTAAGACACTCTTGATAGAGGAGAGAAAAATCAAGGTCATCATGATAAAGTTCCTTTATGTGATCAAAACCAAGATATTGAGAGGTTAAAAGATTTAGCAAGGTGTATCTTCTAGAAAGAGCATCCGCCACAATATTTATTTTGCCTTGCTTGTGTTTGATCACATAAGGAAATTGCTCAATGAATTCCACCCACTTAGCATGCCTCTTGTTAAGTTTGTTTTGGCTTTTCAAATATTTAAGAGATTCATGATCACTATGTATCACAAACTCTTTGGGAAAAAGATAGTGTTGCCAAGTAAACAAAGCCCTAACAAGTGCATATAATTCTTTATCATAGGTGGAATAGTTGAGATGACTTCCCTTCAATTTCTCACAAAAATAGGCTATGGGGTGGCCCTCTTGAAGGAGAACAGCCCCAATACCTATGCTTGAAGCATCACACTCAATCTCAAATGTCTTAGTGAAATTAGGAAGGGCCAAGATGGGAGCATTAGTCAATTTTTCTTTCAAAGTATCAAAAGCATTTTGTTGTGCTTCTCCCCAATGAAAGACCACATCCTTTTTCACTATGTCATTGAGTGGTGCGGCAATGGTACCAAAGTTTGGGACAAATCTTCTATAGAAAGAAGCAAGCCCATGAAAACTTCGGACCTCATTCAAAGATTTCGGTGTAGGCCAATTTTGAATGGCCACCACCTTGGTTTTGTCCACATGGACCCCTTTACAACTCACAACAAACCCTAGGAATTCTATATGATCAAGAGCAAACATACATTTAGCAAGGTTAGCATACAAATGTTCCTTCCTAAGGGTTTCCAAAACTTGCCTAACATGCAACCTATGGTCATTCAAAGATAAGCTATAAATGAGAATGTCATCAAAGTAAACCACAACAAACTTACCAATGAAAGGTCTAAGAACATGATGCATGAGGCGCATGAAGGTACTTGGTGCATTAGTTAAACCAAAAGGCATAACTAACCACTCATATAAACCAAAGTTGGTCTTAAAAGCCGTCTTCCATTCATCACCCGGTTTGATACGGATTTGATTGTAGCCGCTTTTAAGATCAATCTTTGAAAAGATTTTTGAACCATGTAATTCATCCAACAAATCATCTAGTCTAGGTATGGGATGCCTATACTTAATGGTTATGTTATTTATGGCCCTACAATCCGAACACATTCGCCATGTGCCATCCTTTTTTGGCACTAAGATGATAGGCATAGCACAAGGACTCATGCTATCTTGCACCCACCCTTTTTCAATCAAAGCCTCAACTTGTTGGCGAATTTCCTTGGTTTCACTTGGATTGGTCCTATATGCGGGACGATTTGGTAAAGAAGAGCCCGGTATCAAATCAATTTGGTGCTCAATCCCTCTCAAAGGTGGAAGTCCATTTGGAGGATCTTGAAACACATCTTTGAACTCTTCTACCAAATTTTCCAAGCAATGAGGACTATCAACAAGTGTTTCTATGCTAAGAGTTCTAGGGATGGCTAAAAAAAGAGGATGATGAGCCACTATTTCCCTTTCAATGTCACGCCTAGACACAAGGAGTGTAGGCTTAGAACTCTTATCTTTTTTATCTTTTTCACTCTCCCTCTTTTTCTTCATGATAACTTGGTCCTCATGGACTTCTCTTGGAGAGAGAGATTTTAAAGTAACCTTGTGACCATGGAATTCAAAAGATAATTTGTTGGTAAAGCCATCATGTAAAACTTTTCTATCAAATTGCCAAGGCCTTCCCAAAAGAACATGAGTGGCTTCCATGGGCACAACATCACATAATACCTCATCTTTGTATTTTCCAATGGAGAAATGGATGAGGACTTGTTTATTAACAATTATTTCTCCTACTTCACTAAGCCATTGTAATTTGTAGGGCTTTGTATGAGAGATAGTAGGCAATCCAAGCTTATCTACTACTCTTGTACTAGCCACATTTGCACAACTACCCCCATCCACTATCAAGGAACAAATGTTGTTTTGAATAAGACATCTTGTATGGAAAATATTTTCCCTTTGACTTTCATCAAAAGGTTGGGAAACTTGTCCAAGAAGTCTTCTCACAACTAACAAGTCCCCTTCAAGTGGACATTCGCTCTCTTCCTCACTAGATGCATGAGAATGCAATGAATGCTTTGAAGAATCCGAATCATGCTCACTAACTACAATGCCCTCATGCATGTACATACTTCGTTTTGAAGGACAATTTGCAGCAATATGATCATAACCCATACATTTAAAGCATTTAGTGTTAGATGTTCTAGTGGGAGACTTAGGTCTAGATGTTGATGGCTTAGATTCCTTGGGTTTGAAAGAAGAATCTTTGGAAGGATGTTTTGAAAAAGAAGTTTTGTTTCTCCAAGACTTGGAGTAGTATCCATTATTGGAAGCATTTTTAAAAGAGTTTTTCTTAGCAAGTTGGGCTTCCACCTTCATTGCAAGATGAACTAAAGAGCCCAATGATGAATACTCTTGTAACTCAACAATGTCTTGGATATCCTTCCTAAGACCACTCACAAACCTAGCAACCATGGCTTCTTCACTTTCTTCTAATTCAATTTTAAGCACAAGCGTCTCAAGCTCCTTATAATATTCATCCACATTTAGCGTGCCTTGTTGAAACCGTTGGAGTCTCAACATGAGGTCTTTCCTAAAATGTGGGGGCACAAACCTAGCGCGCATATGATCCTTTAAAGAGTTCCAAGAGTCCACGGGAGGACCCTTGTGATAGATAATGTCCTTTACAATTCCATGCCACCATTTCATGGCATAATCACTAAACTCTAGGGTGGCTAGCTTGAGCTTATGCTCATCTTGGATCTCATGGATCTCAAAAATTTGTTCACACTTAGCCTCCCAATCTAAATACACATTTGGATCACTAGAACCATTAAAGCAAGGTAGTTTGACCGAAGGAAGCTTGGACTTTGCATCATGGTAGAAGCCATTGCCGTAGTGAATTCTTTCCCCTTGGTGATGATGTCTTTGTCCATGGACTTGGGGTGGAGGTCTCCTTCTCCTATGCTCATCTTCACGGCCAACATCATTTGAAGAAGCTCTTGAAGATGGTCTATGAGAATGATGTCCATCATGGATAGAAGGAGATGGTCTAGATTGTTGGACCTCCATCTTTTGCATTTTTTCCTCCAACCTTCTAATTGTTCTTTGAGCTTCATGTAATTCACCAAGAATGGAAGCTTTGGAAGGAGAATTCTGCTTGTAGGATGCATCACTTGAAGATCCAGCCATTTGTAATTAAAAAAAACAGCAAACACACAAAACAGCAAACAAGTTAAAAATTAGCAAAAACAGTGAGCTTTGCACTTGAAACTGCCGAAGTGAATTTAAGGCTGAAAAAGATATCACTCTCAAAGAAATAATGTTCTTGCTCCAATCTGATCTTGAGGCCTTGGAATCCTCAAATGAAAATATGCCAAAGCAAGCACACCAATCTTAAGAGCAAACCACCACAAAACCAAAGAAACAATAAAGACAAACAAGAAAAGGTATAAGCAAGGAAAAGGTAATTGCAAAAGGAATACTATATGTAAGACAAACTCAAAGAGTAAGAATGAAAGACAATCAAGAAAATAAAGAACTCAATGAGAAAAGTAGGCACACACAAGAATACCTAAGGAAAAGCACTAGAGTAGATGAAGAAAACAAAAATTTAGCTACTGGAAATTTTTTTTTTTTTTATGCAAACTGTTTTTGATATTCACTGATTTAACTGGAACGTTGTAGAGCGAACTGGATTATGAAATTTATACCACAGAAACTTCAAGATGTTAACTCAATAATGGCACTGGAATCAATTAAAAACAGTAAGCCAATTGAGAGAAATAAATTTTTTAAAATCACTGCCAGATTACCGTATTTTTTTTTCGGCAGGAATGTACACTTTTTTTATTTTATTTATCATTTTTTGTGTACTTCATATTTTTGAATGATTATTTTTTCTATTCTTTTCTAACACTTTGAATATCTCAAATCCAGAATTTCAGAATTTTACAGTACGTAAATCAGTTGCAATAAGGAAAAACAGTAAGCACTTTTTTTCAGAAACAGAGGAATCCTAATAGGAATAAAAAAACAGGATGATGAACTAGCAAAGACATAATAGAAAATGATGTATTGGAACTTGTATAGGTCTAGAATACAAGTATGAACTCAATTCTAAAAAGAAAATGCACAAAGGATCAACATCAATTCAGAAAATTATATGACACCAAAGCAAGAAACAATCAAAACAATAAAAGTACTACTAGAAGTAATGACATATATGGAATAACATGACTAAGACACAACTTGACATGATTCAAAAATTAAAAGACACAACACAAATTGTAACAAGTGAAAGGAAGCTTAAGGTAAACTCTAGGAAGGATAATGCCATTCCAAAAGAGCAACCATACTCATAAGAATTATGAGTGCCATAAACCTTTCCACAAACACTTGGAGCAAAAGAAAAAACAGCAAGAAAACTCAATTAAAATTCTAAAACAGAAACTTAAATTGCAAGAAATTAAAAAGAGCTCTTGAAATTAAAGTGCACACAACTCAACAATTAACAAGAATGAACCTAAGACTCATGATACCACATGATGTGATTCCAATAGCCACATAGAACAAGATTCTTGACACTTTGAGGAATCACCTTGAGCTGGAAAATGTAGAGGCACTTTCTTAGAAGTTGGATCATGGTTCTAAGATCAAGAACTCACCAATAACAAGTACCAAATCCCAAACTCATTTGGATGAACCAAATATTGTCAAATTGAATCAACAAAGGAAAAGAAACTAGATTAACCGAACAGAATTAAGCTACTAAACAAAAGAACCGAACAGAATTAAAAACAAAACAGAATATAGGTGCTGAAAATAGAAAAACCGAAAGCTAGACAACTCAAAACACAAGGCAACATGAACAATTGAAGAAGAAGAAAGGAAGGAGAAGAGAATGCTCATGAAGATGGAAGATAGGTTGAATGATCACGCCACTAGAAGTATGGATGCTCCTAGATGAGTGTGGAAGCCGCCACTTGAGGAAACCATGGTCCTTCAAGATAAGACTAGAGTAGAAGCTCAAAGCTCTCCAAATGCTCACTCCAATTTTGAGTATAGTTTCTTTAGATAAATTCAAATCTGAATTTTACAAGGAAGGCACCTCTATTTATAGCCTAAGGTGCTGAAAAATGAAAGCTAAACAATTCAAAATTCCCTCCAAAAGCCATCTAGAACCGGCGCTAATTGCCTAAGCAAGGAAGGTGTGATCCCTTCCTTCACTTTGGCACCCCCTATTCTACTCCTACACCTATCTACTAATACACCCCCCTAAAGGTCCTATTTAAAACCTAAAAGATGCTATAACAAAAGAGGTTTCTAAGGTTTCCCTCTAAGCACCTTCAACTAAAGACACTACAAAAAGAGAAAATAAATGTCCTCTAGCTCCCAAGGCTTTGAACATGCTTCTTGTAATCCTTTGAGGTGGACTTTGACCTCCATGGGCGTCCTCCATTTGTGCCTCCACCTCTTCTTGAGCTTGATGAGTGGCCTCCATGTTCTCTTGGGCTTGATCTCCATCACCAGTTCCCTCGCTTTTTCTGGGCGGTTCCTCGCCTCTTCTTCCCGATTGGCGTTCTCTCCCTCAGCCTCAGCATCCAGCATGGTGACATCGCCTCCGGCGGCCACCTCCATCGCCGTATCAACAACCCGCCATTCTGTTAGCTTGGGCTTCACACCGGGAGGCGGCGTCGTTGTGATGTAACTCACTGACCTCTTATTCTTGAGGCTATTCTCATAGCATTTCTTCGCTTCCTTCTGGTCAGATTTGATGGTGATCACCACCCCCTCCATAGACGGCAACTTCACCTTCATGTGCCGGGTCGAGGGCACGGCTCCTATTCTGTTGAGTGTTGGTCTTCCCAATAGAATGTTATATGCTGAGGGAGCATTCACGACGAGGTACTTGATTTTCTCCGTCCTCGAAGGATCATGGTTTCCTCAAGTGGCGGCTTGCACACTCATCTAGGAGCATCCATACTTCTAGTGGCGTGATCATCCAACCATTCTTCCATCTTCATGAGCATTCTCTTCTCCTTCCTTTCTCCTCTTTCTATTGTTTTTGTTAGCTTGTGTTCTTGAGTTTTGGTTTGGTGTTCTTGCTGTTTTTATAAGTTTTTGGTTCGGCAGTTTTATAATTCTGTCCATTCATCTTGTTCCTTTGTTTTTCTAGTTCTTTTGTTCGGTTCAATTCATTCCTTAAGTAATATGTTCGGTGCAATTGCTTTTTCTTCCACCTTATTCGGTTCAATTTGACTATAATTGGTTAATCCAAATGAGTTTGGGATTTGGTACTAGTTTTTGGTGAGTTCTTGTCTTAGAACAATGATCCAACTCTAAGAAAAGTGCCTCTATAATGTCCAACTCAAGGTGATTCCTAAGAAGGTCAAGAACCTTTCTCTATATGGCTAGTGGAATCACATCAACCAGTGGGGAGTATCCTGGCTCGTGAAGTCCACGCCACTTCAGGGTGATCCCTAGGATAGTTACGACCCAAGAAAGGGTCATGCCCAGGGATGAACCAGGTGCGTGGTGCGACAGGAAGGTAGATACACTCCCAGGGTGAGTGGCTGAAACCTGGGGAGCATGAGTTGGCACCCAGAATGTCACCCCCTGCGCCAACGACACTTCGAGAAGGAGGAAACTCACACGACAGAATGTCCTTAAGATTGGGATACGGCGCCATGAGGCCCTCCACGTGTGATAGTAATCAAGTCAGAAAAAAGATAGTGAGTCAACGAGAAGTTAGCAGAGATAGTAAATGGGGAAACATTAAATGTTTCCTCATCAGGTATGTTTTTATTTCAGTTAACGCTTTAAATGCCTCCATTAAAGGTTTTAAGGAAACGTGTTAAATGCGCCTTAAAGCGCCTTAAATGCACTTTAAGATGTGTTTAATGCAGGGTGGCGTTAAAAGGGTTTTTGAGCGTTTGAAGCAAGGATCGGACTTTTGGCAAATTTTCCCCAGAACCCACTCTAGTTGCTTGCTCGAGCTCTGAGGTTACGCACAAGGGACTAGAGAAGGATTGTTTGCCAGGACCAGAAACAGTACACAATATACAGTTCATTACCACCTTCAGAGCGTCTTTCACGGTGCTCCGATACGAAGGTGCAAAGTTTTGGTGTTTCTTGTTAGCTGACTTGAGCGTCGGAGTGCAAACGGCCGCTAGGGCGCCCATTTGTTCACTTCTTTGTAGGTGTTCGCAGATTACCAAAAAGGGGTGTCCATAGCAGACGGGCAAGGTCGCACAGAAAGACGTACCCAGGTCAACCGGCAGGAACATTGGGCACCCACCGTGGGGCCGATTTAAAACATCAGTCCCATCACAGGTTTCAGACCGACAGTTCCAGAGAGTTCATCAAAGCCACTGTAACAACAAGCATGAGGGCCACGAGACAAGGTTCCGCGCGCGCTACGAGTGAGGAAATGACCATGCAGCAGGTCATGGACATGATGCAAGGGCTGCAGGAGGAAATGGCAGAATCAAGGGCGGAGCAAGAACGTATGTAGATGGATCTCGCGGCCTTCCACGCGAGAAACGAAGAGCTCCATCGTATGAATGAGGAGTTGCGCCGTGGTTTGGGCAATAACCAAGGGCAATGTGACCTAGATGAGACCGAACGTCTAACCCCACCAAGGGATTTTTCCACACCATTCTCGCAGGAGATTCCGGAAGCAGCGATCCCCAACATGTTCGCAGGGCCCAAGGTGATCTTCACCGGGATGGAAGATCCTGAAGCACATCTCACTGCGTTCCACACGCAGATGGTGCTAGTAGGCGGCTCCGATGTTGTGAGGTGCAAGCTTTTTATGAGCACCTTGACGGGAATGGCCATGGATTGGTTCATCAGCCCTCCAGACGGCCATATCACCTCCTTCCTGCAGCTGTCGCGGTTGTTTAGGGAGCAATACCTAGCGAACAGGGCCCCACCGCCCGTTTCATATGACCTGTTCGACATGAAACAGTATCAGGGTGAGACTTTGAAGGAGTACATCAACTGTTTTGGGGCCCAAGTAGTAAAGGTTGGTACTACGGAAGAGCCCATGATCGTGTACGCGTTCAGGAAAGGCGTGTGTCCTGGCCCTTTTTGCGAATCCATCATTCGCAATCGCCCCTGGACCTTCGCTGAAATAAGGCGTCGCGTGGTGGAGCATATTGCCTCTGAGGGAGAGGTGTGTGAGAAGCGCACGAGCGTTGCACCCTCACGCCCGAGGGCACAGACGCGGGCTCAACCCGTCAGGGTTAACGAGACCACGACGGGAAGGAAGAAGCAGGAAGGGAGACGCCCCTACGAGAAAACCCCAACCCAGGGGTCAAGCGGGAGGGAATCGTCCGGTCAGGGAAAGGGCCAGACCAGAGAGGTACGACTTTGTGGTGGAGTTGAAGGACCTAATCGCCGTGCCCAATATAGCTGAAAGGTTGAGGCGACCGGCGAAGACTGACAAGGTGTTGGGGCCTCGCAAGGACTCTTGGTGTGAGTTCCACGAAGCTTTTGGTCACCACGTCAACAACTGCCTGTCACTGGGGTACCAGTTGGACGAGTTAGTAAAAAGCGGGTTCTTGAAGGACTATCTCGCTCAACCCGCCACAACCGCAACCCTGCCAGAACCAGCGGAGGATCAAACGCACGAGATGCCGGTTCATGGCGAAGTCCACACCATTTCTGGTGGTTTTTCGGGAGGGGGACCCACTGCATCCCAATGCAGGAAATATGCGAGGGGAGTAAACTCGATTGATGAAAGAATCTCAGGTGACCCGTGGGAGTCAGACCACGTGTTCTAAAGGGCAGACCTACGAGATGTTATCCCCTACGACAATGACCCTGTGGTTATTTCGGTTGTCACGGCCGGAAGAAAGGTGCATAGGGTCCTAGTCGACCAGGGAAGTTCCGCAGATGTTATGTTATGGTCGACGTTTAACAAACTTCTGTTGTCTCCCGACCTTCATTCATCGGAGGCCCAGCGGTATTCCTCCTTGTAGTTGGATCTGGGGGGTGGAGGAGTAGCAGTAGTCTTGGTTTTCGCCATCGACTTAAGAACTGAAGAATGAAGAAAAGAAAGGGCTCAGCGAAAGGGGGTTTTGAAGAAGAAAAAAGGGGGAAAAAGAGAAACCCTCGACAAACCCTACCCACGCGAGAAAGAGGAAAAAGGCATAGGAACAATGAAACACAAGAACAGTGCAACAAGGCAAGAAGATAAACAGTCCCAGGAAGTTCATTCACACACAAAGCAAGGCAGTGAAGAAGAAGAGTCATTGAGGGGGGAAAGATCGTACCTTTGAGTATTGGAGTGGTTGGAGACGGATAGTGTGCAGGAAGAACGAAGATCGCAGAGAGCCTCGAGCGTTAAGAGAAAGAAGATGAACAGTGAAATGCGAAAGAGAGTGAATGGAACAGTGATTTCAAGCGCGGGCTCTGGGGTAACTTAAACGTTACGAAGGAAGCCCAAAGGATGTTAAATCAGGATCGTTCAATAAGTCCACGAGTCGAAGGATCATGCGCTCCTTGGGAGCGCAAAAGGCTCTGGATGGTGACCACGTGATGAGCCACGTGGCCAGCTATTAAGCGTGAACCAAAGCGTCACTTTTCTCGATTCAGAGGATGTTCCGTCAGCCATTAAGAAGATGTCATGTCAACTGCTCAGGGAAGGTCATGTCAACTGTTCGAGGAATGATGACATGTCACCAGAGTGCCAAGTGGATGACGTGGGCGAAGCCTTAGTCTTTTCGCTGAAGACAAGCCATCAGCTCAAGACTGGGGGCTTGTGTACCGTCCCTGATGGAGGAGGGCCAAGGACACCTACCCAAGGAAGCCAAGGCACAAGCCAAGGAGAGCGTCTAGACCAAGACCAAGACCACGGAGAGCGTCTAGGACGTGAAAGTGAGCGTCTAGGACGTGAAGGTGAGCGTCTAGGACGTGAAGGAGGGAGGCTATCCATGGAGCTAGACCATCTAGGACCCCTTACAAGATCAATGGCCAAACATATTCAAACACAAGCAAATGAGGCCACGGATGGAAGAGAGAAGGCTTTGTATATGTTTGCATAAAGGCCCATTGGGGGTACTTAGTAGATAGGATAGTGTAGAAAGCATTTTTGATGGAAACCTTCTAGAATCTAGGGTTGTGTATGGCCGGTCATTGCACCTTAGAATTTAGATTTATTTTTGGTTTTATTTTCTTTAGAAATGTGGCTTAACATTTACGTCCACATAGCCTTATAAATAGGAAGGCTATCTCCTTGTATTTGGGGAAGTTTAATTGAGTATTGTTATGCTGCCCATTTTGTGCACTAGCTTTACTTCTCCTAGAAATCTAGGCTAAACTTCAATCCCTTCACCTTTCTCCCTTGAGCTGGCCAAACCTCTCAAACCCATACTCATCATGCACCTTCAAAGTCAACACAACTCCTAGGAGGGCTTTGTTTCACTCACCCATTGCTTCCGCATCACTTTCACTACTTTGATTCAAGAAGAACACATGAAATGCCATCACTCCCGTCCCCGGGCGTTGACTAAAGTCAATGTCAAAGATACGGTGGGACCCATTGAAGGGGCCGAGGAAGGAGGATGAGGTGTCGCCAAGATGAGGCGTCGCCAGTAGAGGGAGTCGCCGTATAAGGCGCTGATGGCGTCGCCAATATAAGGCATTGATGGCGTCGCCCCCCGATACCCACGGGTAGGAAAGATTGTGGAGGGGACGAAATCGCCATAGGCCAAGTTAGAGAGAGGAGAAAGATGGCTTTAAGACCGCAGTTACAATACCAATAGAGGTGGCTTCAAGGCCATAGTTCCAATACCAGTGGGAGTATCCTGGCTCGTGATGTCCACGCCACTTCAGGGTGATCCCTAGGATAGTTACGACCCAAGAAAGGGTCATGCCCAGGGATGAACCAGGTGCGTGGTGCGACAGGAAGGTAGATACACTCCCAGGGTGAGTGGCTGAAACCTGGGGAGCATGAGTTGGCACCCAGAATGTCACCCCCTGCGCCAGCGACACTTCGAGAAGGAGGAAACTCACACGACAGAATGTCCTTAAGATTGGGATACGGCGCCATGAGGCCCTCCACGTGTGATAGTAATCAAGTCAGAAAAAAGATAGTGAGTCAACGAGAAGTTAGCAGAGATAGTAAATGGGGAAACATTAAATGTTTCCTCATCAGGTATGTTTTTATTTCAGTTAACGCTTTAAATGCTTTAAAGCGCTTTAAATGCTTTAAAGCGCTTTAAATGCCTCCATTAAAGGTTTTAAGGAAACGTGTTAAATGCGCCTTAAAGCGCCTTAAATGCACTTTAAGACGTGTTTAATGCAGGGTGGCGTTAAAAGGGTTTTTGAGCGTTCGAAGCAAGGATCAGACTTTTGGCAAATTTTCCCCAGAACCCACTCTAGTTGCTTGCTCGAGCCCTGAGGTTACGCACAAGGGACTTGTACCGCCCTGGTAGTCGGAAGTGATGACGTGGCATCCAGCTACAGTATAGGCGTGTTGACAAGGCGCCAGGTTGGCAGAAGGGAAGGAAGTCGGGGGGCTCGTGAAGTCGCCAGTTATTAAGTTGGCGTGTTCCGATCTCCAGCATACCAGAACCGGCGATCATCGGGTTAGAGATGAAGTCGCCAGATGTAAACTCAGGCGACCTAGTGACTGGAGATCGCCAGAGAAAGCACATCGCCAGAGATGAAGGTGGTGCAGATTATGAAGGCGGCCGACGAGACCACAGGGAAGGTGTACGAAGACACCCTAACTCGCCAGTTCCAGTAGAGATCGCACTCCCAAGTTTGCTATGTACTGGGCAGTACCATGCATAGGTAACTTAGCAAAACAAGAGTAGAAGCAGCGCCCAAGTCAAGGAGGCTCCAGATGAAGGCACGTGTACGACTAGATGCGAGCCACGTGTCCAAGTCTGTAACTGCCAGGAGAGAGAAAGTAACCAGGTATATAAGAGTTCTTAACGAACTTTCTGAGGTACGCACGTTCAGATTATACTCTTTACGCTTGTGAGTTCTAGAGCACACAGTGAGAGAGAATTTGCACGGCTCTTGTTCTCTTAGTATTTGGTGGTTCGGCTACTGACTTGGGCGTTGGAGTGCGATCGGCCGCAGCGGCGCCGCTCTGTCCTTTTGCAGGTTCTTGAGGTGGATCTTGAAGAGGGACGGACGTTTGAAGCGGTGCGCAAGTCGATCCTGAGACGAGGCAGTTTCCAGCGTTCCGATCAACAGGCAGGATCAGGACTAGAGAAGGATTGTTTGCCAGGACCAGAAACAGTACACAATATACAGTTCATTACCACCTTCAGAGCGTCTTTCACGATGCTCCGATACGAAGGCGCAAAGTTTTGGTGTTTCTTGTTAGCTGACTTGAGCGTCGGAGTGCAAACGGCTGCTAGGGCGCCCATTTGTTCACTTCTTTGCAGGTGTTCGCAGATTACCAAAAAGGGGTGTCCATAGCAGACGGGCAAGGTCGCACAGAAAGACGTACCCAGGTCAACCGGCAGGAACAGTTCTTAATTCTGTTTTGCATTCTTGTTAGGATTCCTCTGTTTTCCTGCAAAATGTGCTGACTGTTTCGCCTTATTGCAATTGTTTTACTTACTGGAAATTTCTGAAATTCTGGATTTGTGTTCTTCAAAGTGTTATAAAAGAGTAGATAAATCTGTAAACATCACGCACAGTTTGCACAAAAATATTTTCCAGTAGTTCTGTTTTTGTTTTCTTCATCTAGTCTAATGCTTTTCTCTGGGTCTCTTTTGTGTGCCTTCTTTTTATTGAGTACCTTATTTTCTTGCTTGTCTTTTATTCATTAATCATTGAGTTTGTCATATATCTTGTCTTCCTTTTGTTATAGCCTTTTCTTGTTTATACCTTTTCTTGTTTGTCTTTCATTGTTCTTTGGTTTTGTGGTGCTTAGCTTTGACATAAGAGTGTTGTTGCTTTGACATCTTTCATTTGAGGTTACTAAGACCTCAAGATCAGATTGGTTAAGGGGAGTTTTCTTTCTTTGGAGTTGTACCGCCCTGGTAGTCGGAAGTGATGACGTGGCATCAAGCTACAGTATAGGCGTGTTGACAAGACGCCAGATTGGCAGAAGGAAAGGAAGTCGGGGGGCTCGTGTAGTCGCCAGTTATGTGGTTGGCGTGCTCCGATCTCCAGCATACCAGAACCGGCGATCACCGGGTTAAAGATGAAGTCGCCAGATGTAAACTCAGGCGACCAAGGGATTGGAGATCGCCAGAGCAAGCACATCGCCGAAGATGAAGGTGGTGCAGATTATGAAGGCGGCCGGCGAGACCACAGGGAAGGTGTACGAAGGCACCCTAACTCGCCAATTCTAGTAGAGATCGCGCTCCCAAGTTAGCTATGCACTGGGCAGTACCATGCATAAGTAACTTAGCCAAAAGAGAGTCAGAAGCAGCGCCCAAGTCAAGGAGGCTCCAGATGATGGCACGTGTACGACTGGATGCGAGCCACGTGTCCAGTTGCGTAACTGCCAGGAGAGAGAAAGTGACCAGGTATAAAAGGGTTTCCCAATGAACTTTTGAGGTACGCGCGTTCAGATTGTCTTCTTTACGCTTGCGAGTTCTAGAGCATATGGTGAGAGAGAACATTGCACGGTTCCTTGAGAGTTCTTGAGTGTTATTGCTCTTAGTATTTGGTGGTTCGGTCACTGACTTGGGCGTTGGAGTGCGATCGGCCGCAACGGCGCCGCTCTGTTCTTTTGCAGGTTCTTGAGGTGGATCTTAGCGGAGGACGGAGGTTGAAGCGGTGCACACGTCGATCCAAGTTTGACGAGGCAAGCTCCAACGTTTTGGTCAACAGGCAGGATCATCAGGCGCCCACCGTGGGGCCGTGTAAAACCTGTTCCCATCCACAGCGTGAGTTCTTGGAGGTTTTCGTAGTTTCCTGCGTGGTTGTGTGCTGGTGCAACCATCGTTCGCTGTTCGTTTGAATTTTGTTCGGTGATTTCGCGTTTTCCACCGTTCGTTTGGGTTTTTGTTCGGTGAAGTGAAGTTTTCTGCTGTTTACGCGAGATTTGTTCGGTGTAGTTTGAGTTCTTTGGCTCGTTTTGTTATCCGTGGGAGAAGCGGTGGTTTCTGGTGGAATTGCAGGTTTCTGTGGAGGTTCGCTGTGTTCTTGAGTTTCCTTGCGGAGTTTCGCGCAGTTTTGACCGATTGATCGCTGAATCAATCGTCGCTGAAGGAAGTGTTGTTCGTTACTCTCTGTGATTTGCTGAGTTTTCATGAGAAAAATGAGAAGCAACCGTTCAAGTCCTGTTGCACCCGTTGCTGCTGAAGGCGCCGCCGCCATGACCATGGCGCAGATGGTAGAGAATATGCGCTCATTGCAGGCAACTGTGGAAGCCTCGCGCATAGAACAGGCGAGAATGCATGAGGACCTGGCCGCCTCTCGGGCCAGGAATGATGAGCTTAGCAAGGTGACTGAAGAGCTGCGTCAAGCTCTTCAGGAGCAGCAAGGGCGTCCTATCGCTGAAGAGGTCGCGCCGTCAACGCCGCCTCGTGTTTTTCCCATGCCTTTCGCTCAGGCGATTACTGATACGCCTATTCCTGCGAGTGTGGTACCTGTCAAGGCTGTTTTTACCGGCGTGGAGGATCCCGAGGCTCATCTCACCACGTTCCATACGCAGATGATGCTGTCAGGAGGATCAGACGCCGTATACTGCAAGATGTTCGTGAGCACGCTCCAGGGAACGGCGTTGGAGTGGTTTGTGAGCCTGCCTAACGGTCACATAACCAATTTCCAACAGTTCTCGAAGATTTTCGTCGAGCAGTACATCGTGAATAAGGCACCGCCCAGGGTGTCTTACGATTTGTTTGATATAAGGCAATATCAGGGAGAGTCCTTCAGGGACTACTTGAATCGCTTTGGGGCGCAGATGGTCAGATCGCCGGCTAAAGATGAAGAAATGCTGGTTTATGCATTGATCAGGGCTCACCCCGCCACGTTCGCTGAGGTGAGGCGACTTGCGGTGGCCCACATCGCCGACGAGAGTGAAGTCTCCGAGAAGAGAGGAAGCGTGGCTCCCGCTAGGCCACGCGCCCAGACCAGGATCCAGCCACAGAGGGTTCTGGAGACAGCGGCGGCCAGAAGGGATCAGAGGACTCGCCATCCTTATGATCCAAGGAAGAACAAGGGCAGGAGCCAAGGGCGCCAGCAACCAGCACGCTGGGAATACAATCGCCCGCCTAAGCACAAGTTTGTCATGGGATTGGCGGACTTGATCGCCATTCCCAATATATCTGCTAGGTTGAAAACGCCAGAGAAGGTGGGCGACAAGGTGCTGGGACCAAAGCCAGACGCCTGGTGTGAGTTTCACCAGGGCTTTGGACACACCGTGGATTCGTGCTTAGCTTTAGGATACCAGCTTGACGATCTGGTTAAGAGCGGGTTCCTAAATGACTATTTGCTGGACAGAAGGACGGGGGGCGCGTCGAGCTCCCAACCAGCAGGTGGAGAAGCCCAGCAGCACGAGATGCCTACGCACGGGGCAATCCACACCATTGTAGGGGGTTTCTCAGGAGGTGGATGCACCGCATCACAGAGGAAGAGGTACGCGAGGTCTGTGATGACGGTGGATATGTTTGAAGACCACTCGTCGGAACTGGACATTACATTCACCAAGCAGGATCTTCGGGATGTTGTGCCTCATGACAACGATCCCATAGTCATCTCGTTGATCACAGCAGGAAGAAAGGTCCACAGGGTGCTGGTGGACCAAGGAAGCTCGGCAGACGTGATGTTCTGGCCGACTTTCATGCAGTTGGAGCTGCCCCTTGACCAGCTGAGGCCCTATGGAGGGTGTTTTATGGTTTCGCTGGTGACCAGGTGGAGGTCAGGGGGTACATAGAATTGAGGACTACGTTTACAAATGAGGCGGGTTCGAGAACGGAGAAAATCAAATACCTTGTTGTAAACGCTCCTTCAGCCTACAACATCCTGTTGGGAAGGCCCACGCTCAATCTGATAGGCGCTATACCGTCGACTCGGCACATGAAGGTGAAGTTGCCGTCTATGGAGGGGGTGGTGATCACCATCAAATCCGATCAGAAAGAAGCAAAGAAGTGCTATGAGAATAGCCTGAAAAACAAAAGATCGGTGAGTTACGTAACAACCACCCCGCCTCCCGATGTGAAGCCCAGGTCGACGGTAATAGAAGAGACCGCCGGAAGAGACGTGGAGATGGTGGATGCTGATCTGGGGGAGGGGAACGCCGGTCTGGAGGAAGAAGAGGCGAGGAATCGCCCTGAGGAAGCGAGAGAACTGGGAATCGCCAGGGCGGTGATCGCCAGAGAAACCAGACCAAAACCCGTCGAGCAGTGGCTCGAGAGAGAGATCGGGGGAAAAATCTTCAAGCTGGGAAGATCCCTGGAGGTTGAGCTCCAGGACCAGATTGCCAAGGTGATAGAACGGCATCTGGATGCGTTTGCATGGTCCGCTTCGGACATGCCCGGGATCGATCCCGACTTCTTGTGCCATCATCTGGCGATGGACAACTTGGTGAGACCAGTGCGACAAAGAAGAAGAAAGTTCAACGAGGAGAGGAGGCAGGCGATTAGAGACGAAACACAAAAACTCCTCGCTGCAGGCCACATCAGGGAAGTCCAGTACCCTGAATGGTTGGCAAATGTCGTGCTGGTGAAGAAGAGTAATGGGAAATGGCGCATGTGCGTCGATTTCACTTATCTGAACAAGGCTTGCCCAAAGGATTCATATCCTTTACCAAGCATAGACGCCCTGGTGGATAGTGCTGCAGGGTGTAAGTTGTTGAGCTTCCTGGATGCCTTCTCGGGGTATAATCAGATCAAGATGCATCCCATGGATGAAGAGAAGACTGCCTTCATGACCGAGAGATCGTGCTACTGCTACAAGGTGATGCCGTTTGGGCTGAAGAACGCGGGGGCCACGTACCAGAGGTTGATGGATCGAGTACTTGCACCGATGCTGGGAAGGAACGTGCAAGCGTACGTCGATGACATGGTCGTGACCTCGCCGAAAAAAAGCAAGCACGTTGCAGACTTGGAGGAATTGTTCACGACGATCGCCAAGTTCAAGTTAAAGCTTAATCCAGAAAAATGCATTTTCGGCGTGGAGGCTGGAAAGTTTTTGGGTTTCCTCTTAACTGAAAGAGGCATAGAGGCCAACCCGGATAAGTGTGCCGCCATCCTGGCGATGAGGAGCCCAGCTACCGTGAAGGAAGTACAACAACTAACAGGTCGGATGGCCGCCCTGTCTCGCTTCGTGTCAGCTAGCGGAGAGAAGGGACATCCCTATTTTCAGTGCTTAAGGAGGAATAACAAGTTTGTTTGGACGAAGGAGTGCGAGGAAGCCTTCGTCAAGCTAAAGGAGTATCTGGCGAGCCCGCCGGTTTTGTGCAAACCGCTGGTGGGAACCCCTCTCAGGTTGTATTTTGCTGTAACTGAGAGGGCGGTGAGTGCGGTGCTCGCCCAGGATCAAGATCAGGCTCAAAAGCCTATTTATTTTGTTAGTAAGGTGTTGCAGGGCCCCGAAACGAGATATCAGGCCCTGGAGAAGGCTGCGCTGGCTGTGGTGTTTTCGGCGAGGAGGTTGCGCCACTATTTCCATAGCTTCACAATTCTGGTGATGACTGACCTGCCCATCCAGAAGGTCTTGAAGAAGCCCGACGTTGCGGGAAGGATGGTGAAGTGGGCAGTAGAGCTGTCAGAGTTTGATATTAAGTATGAACCCTGAGGCCCGATTAAGGGGCAAATCTTCGCAGATTTCGTGGTCGAGCTTTCGTCTGAGGCGACACGAGTTGAAGGGGACGACTTCCGTTGGGTACTCTCGGTGGATGGATCGTCGAACCAGCAGGGTAGCGGTGCTGGAGTCATTTTGGAAGGACCCAACGGCGTATTGATCGAACAATCTTTGAGGTTTGCCTTCAAAGCCAGCAACAATCAAGCAGAATATGAGGCGTTGATCGCCGGGATTTTGCTGGCAAAGGAGATGGGAGCGAGGGTGCTGATGGCTAAGAGTGACTCGCTGCTAGTCACATGGCAAGTAACAGGCGAGTTCCAGGCTAAAGATCCACAAATGGCTGCTTACTTGGAGTATGTGCAGGAATTGAAGAGTTCCTTTGCCTCCTTTGAAGTGGTGCATGTGCCCAGAGAGCAGAATGCCCGAGCTGACTTGCTAGCTAAGCTCGCCAGTTCAGGCAAGGGGGGTAGGCAGAGGACGGTGATTCAAGAAACTCTGAAGACGCCGAGAGCATTTGTGGCAGATCACCTGGTTCTTCAGATAAGCAGGTCGACGGAAAAAGCGGCAAGAAGTCACAAGTCTTTGACGCAAGAAACTTTGAGATCGCCGAGAATTAGAGCATGTCGAGGAGAGAAGGTGAACATGACGCAGGTCTGTGCTACCCATGAGCCAGACACCTGGATAACACAGTACAAGCGGTGCTTGGCAGATGGCCTTCTCCCGCTGGATCCGACAGAGGCTAGGAAGATAAAAAAGAATTCTAGCAAGTTCACACTGATTGATGGCGAGTTGTACAGGTTTGGGTTCACTCACCCACTCCTGGAATGTGTGCATGGCGAGAAATGCACGAGAATCATGGCAGAGCTCCACGAAGGGATATGCGGAAGCCACGTCGGGGGTACTACTGGCCGACAATGAGAGAAGATTGCAAGAAGTATGCGCAGTGTTGCAAACAATGCCAACAGCACGCCGATTGGCACAAGGCGCCTCCCGAGGAGTTGAAGTCGATCTACAGCCCTTGGCCGTTTCATACTTGGGGAATCGACATCCTGGGACCATTCCCGCTGGCGATCAGGCAGATGAAGTACTTGGTGGTGGCGATTGAGTATTTCACCAAGTGGATTGAAGCAGAACCAGTGGCCCAGATCACCGCACACAAGGTCGAAGGTTTCGTGTGGAAGAACATTGTGTGCCGGTTTGGTGTGCCCAAGCGCCTGGTGTCGAACAATGGGACTCAGTTTGCAAGCCACCTGTTGAAGAAGCTTTGCGAAGGGGTGGGAATTCAACAAGTGTTTGCATCCGTCGAGCACCCTCAGACAAATGGCCAAGTAGAGTCAGCTAATTGGGTGTTGCTAAGAGGTTTGAAGAGAAGGCTGGAGAAAGCCAAAGGAAGCTGGGTTGAGGAGGTACCCCGCATAGTTTGGGCGTACCACACCACCGAGCAGTCAGGAACCCATGAGACCCCGTTCAGCTTGGTCTATGGGTGTGACGCAATGATTCCAGTAGAGATCCAGGAGAGCTCGCCGAGATTCCAGAACTTCGTAGAGGAAGACTCGAACGAGGAAAGAAGGTTGAACCTAGATCTACTGGATGAGGTCAGGGAAGAGGCGAGATTGAAGGCTGAAGCGGTGAAGAGAAGGATTGAACGAAGATATAACTCGAAGGTGATGCCGAGGCAGTTTAGAGAAGGTGACCTGGTGATGAGGAAAGCCCACCAGTACGAGATGGAGAATAAATTGTCGCCCAAGTGGACGGGACCGTTCAGAATAACCGAGGCGCTCGGGAACGGCGCCTACCGCTTGGAGACATTGGAAGGAGGGGCGATTCCTCGCACTTGGAACGCCACGCACCTCAAGTTGTATTACAGTTAAGAAGCGTTGTAAGTAAAGATAAACACGAAGTTACATTACAATGTCTCTGTTAAAATAGTTTGAAGGGGGCACTCTTTTTTCCCTAAGGAGGGTTTTTAACGAGGCCACCCAATAAAGAGAAGTTTTCAAAGTTTAAGTTGTTTTAGATTGCATGCTTATTATTTTCAGAAAGTTTTGAAGAAAGACCTTGTCGCTTATATGTGATTTAAGGCAAGTAAAGATATATTGCATGTTTTCTATAAAGTTTTAAGTCCTCATCGTCTTTCGGCGATCGGAGGCATCAGTTAAAGTTAAAGTTAAAGTCCTCATCGTCTTTCGGCGATCGGAGGCACGAGTTAAAAGACCTCAACGCCCTCGCACGTTCTGAGGCGAGATAAAGACCTCCTCGCCGTCGAGCGAGTGCAGGCGAGGGAGAGTGAAAAGTCCTCAGTGTTTCTCGGGGCGAGAAGATGTAACCTCTGGGCAATGTAGAGGCACCAGTGAAAAGTTCTCAGTGTTTCTGGGGGCGAGAAGATGTAACCCCTGGGGCAATGTAGAGGCACCAACGAAAGTCCTCAGTGTTTCTGGGGGGGAGGAGATGTAACCCCTGGGGCAATGTAGAGGCACGATTTAAAGACCTTCTCGCCTATGAGCGAGTTCAGGCGAGTTAAAGACCTTCTCGCCTATGAGCGATTTCAGGTAAGTTAAAGACCTTCTCGACTATGAGCGAGTTCAGGCAAGAGAAAATCCTTCTCGTCTCGAACGAGTTCAGGTATGGTGTAAAGGGTGGAAGAAGTTTGGAGGGTGGCTAAGGTAGGTTCGAAGAGAGCGCCTAGCCACCCGGTCTCTTGTTCTGAAGCTCAAGGAGGTAGAGAAGGATCCGAAAGGCGCCTCTACCCCCAGATAAAAGAACAATGGCCAAGGTATGAAGCCAGAAAGAAGCTGATATCGCCAAGTGAGTCTTTGGCGACCAGGAAAGGTTCAAGCAATGGCGAGAAAGTTAAAGACCTGTTTTTGATGAAGCAGATCGGGTGAAGCAATGTTTTAAGCCAGTAGTTGAGTTAAAGTTCGTTGTTTGAAGTATGGTTTTACGCTGAAGTTCATTGTCTTGAGATTACAAGTTGTTAAAGTGATTGTTATTTGAAGTTGAAGTGGTTCGAAGCAGTTAAGTACACGACTACGCTTACGAAATTACTAAGTCATTTCTTTGAAGTAAATCGCGCAAGGAAAGTTAAAGCAGACAAAGAAATTACAAGAGGAAATGCAAAGACTTTGTCATTAAAGTAAATATCAGTTCAGGGCACATGTACAGAAGAATAGAAAGTTTATTACAATTATATACAAAGGGAAAGCATAAAGGCAGTGGATGGAGGAAATCGATCAGTCTTCAGCGGGAACAACCTTCCTATCCACCACCTCGTTGTTGAGGGACACCATGCTGAGATCCAGATCGGGGAACAAGCAGGCGAACTGTTCCCGTGGGCAGAACTCAGATTAAGTTCTTCAATCTGTTTCTTGAGTTCTTCAGTTTGTTCCTTCAGCCCCTTGTTCTGCTGCTCCAGCTCTTTAGCTTGCTTCTTGAGTTTTTCGATGGTTTCCTGAGCTTGGAGAAGGTCTTCAGCAACCTTCTTGGATTCTGCCTGCGCCTGGCCCAATTCAGCAGCGATCTTCCCCTTTTCTTTGTTGGCTTCGGCAAGCTCAGCCATGGCGTCGTCCCTCGCCTTCTCCACCTTTCCCAGGAAGTCCTCCCGATCGGCTGACCTTTGTTCCAGTTTCTTCACCTTGGCGGCGTCAGTTTTTATTAAGGCCTCCAGGTCAGCCACTTTGACGCGATAAGGTACAATCTTGCTCTCCAGCTCAATCTTCTCTTGAGCCAGAAGCTGCACCTTATGGCGTAGATCGGTGGCCTCCTTGCGCGCCATCCGGAGCTCGGTGCTCATTGCATCTTCTACTCGGGAGTGTTCAATCTCCGCGAGTGTCAGATTGCAGGACAACTTCTCCGCCTCAATCCTTATAGTGCTGTTCTCAGTTCGAAGGGCGTAGAGGTCGTCCTGGAGCTTCCTGGTGGAGCTCTCCACAGCTCTAGAGATAATGGTGGGGAAGTCCTCTGCCATCATCTTCAGTTTGGCCGAGAAAGGCTCCCACATCCTCGTGACCTCGAGAGAGAGGTTTGCTTGTGGAGGCACCGGGTGGGCTCGTTGTTGGCTCTCGCCGCCACCTTCTTTAGTTGGTTGCTCAGCAGGTGCTTCTTGGCGTGGTGGCGACGTCGGGGATTCAGTAATCAGAATCAGAGAGTTGTGAGCAACCTCATCCCCGATTGGAGCAACGTTTGCGGTTGAGGCATTTGAAGGAGGACCCCCTCCAGCTGATACATACGGCGTGGAGGCGCTCGGGGGGTCCTCCATGAAGTTTGGCTCGGGGGCCTCAACCACAGGTGGCGCAGACGCCAATGGAATTGCTTGGACTGGTGAGGCAGGAGCTGGTGGGGGTGGCAATGTTGGAGGCGGAGCAGGTGTAGATGGTGGTGTTGATGTTGGAAGAGGGAGTAAAGCAGATGGAGAAGAAGGTGCCACCCTCTTTCTCTTCGTGACGAGGCCGTCTTCAGTTGCCTCGTCGTCTTCCTCTTCCTCCTCATGGACTACTTGTGATGGAGGAGGGCCAAGCACACCTACCCAAGGAAGCCAAGGCACAAGCCAAGGAGAGCGTCTAGACCAAGACCAAGACCAAGGTGAGCGTCTAGGACGTGAAAGTAAGCGTCTAGGACGTGAAGGTGAGCGTCTAGGCCGTGAAGGAGGGAGGCTATCCATGGAGCTAGACCGTCTAGGACCCCTTACAAGATCAATGGCCAAACATATTCAAACACAAGCAAATGAGGCCACGGATGGAAGAGAGAAGGCTTTGTATATGTTTGCATAAAGGCCCATTGGGGGTACTTAGTAGATAGGATAGTGTAGGAAGCATTTTTGATGGAAACCTTCTAGAATCTAGGGTAGTGTATGGCCGGTCATTGCACCTTAGATTTAGATTTAATTTTTGGTTTTATTTTCTTTAGAAAGGTGGCTTAACATTTACGTCCACATAGCCTATAAATAGGGAGGCTATCTCATTGTATTGGACAAGTTTATTTGAGTATTGTTATGCTGCCCATTTTGTGCACTAGCTATACTTCTCCTAGAAATCTAGGCTATAAACTTCACTCCCTTCACCTTTCTTCATAGAGCTGGCCGAACCTCTCTAATTCATACTCATCATGCACCTTCAAAGCCATCACAACTCCTAGGAGGGCTTTGTTTCACTCACCCATTGCTTCCGCATCCATTTTTACTACTTTGATTCAAGAAGAACATATGAATTGCCATCATTTGGTATCATGAGCTTTTGGTTCTTCAAGATGAGTAGCTTGGTCTTTTAATTTCAGTTCTTCTTTATTTCATCTTTGTCATTTCAATTCCTTACTTGTCTTGCTATTTTTATATTTTAATTTGTTCTTGGTGTGCTTTGTGGAAGATCCAACCCAAGCACTCTTGTTCATTTGATCTTGAACAAGTTCTTGTGCAATTTGTGATAGGATTCCATACACCTTTGTGTTGCTATTTTGTTTTAGGCTTTGAGTCTTTATTGCTTTCATTATTTTGCTTCATATTATGCTTTGAGTCTTTAATTTTCTGAATCCATACATGTTGTGTCAAGTCATGTTCATCCATATTGTCATCAATTCTTAGTAGTCCTATTTTTTGGCTTGATTGTTTCTTGTTTTGGGGCTCTTTATATTGCTTTAATCTGCTGTTATTTTGATCCTTTGGTGCTTTTTATTTTTAGTTTGAGTTCATAATTGTGTCTTAGTTCATACACAATTTCCATTCTCACATTTCCATTGTGTTAATTTTGGTTATCTTGCTGTTTTCTTCCAGTTTTCCAGATTTCCCCTGTAACACCTCTCTGTTCTGGGCTGTTTTGTTTAACAAAATTTTTCCACCCATAGAAAAATTCTGAATTTCTGGAAAATGCAAGTTTAAGGTGTTATAGAAAAGACAAAAAAAGAATGAGGTCAAAAGGAGCAACAGAAAAAAAATGATAAATCTCACAAAATCAGAGTGCGAATCTTGAGCGTTACAGCTGGCCTAACTGCACACCAAATTTGCAAAAATTATTAAAAAAAATGGTGCATGCGTTTTAGGTGATTCCAAAGCCAAAATTTAGCTAAGATCCTGAATTTTCTTGTATCCAAATTTCAGAAACAAATTTTACAATTACAGCTCAGCATAAATCGGGGAACAAAACTGTTTTCTGGCCCACAACATTTTCCAGTGGTGCTGTTTTTTTTATTTGGTCATCTAATCTAGTGCTTTTCTTTAGGAATTCCTTTTGTGTGCCAACTTTTATTGAGTACCTTTAATTGTTTGCTTTAATTCCTTGAATCTCTTTCTAAGTTGTCATATTATAAATCCTTTTGGTGGTACTGTTTTCTTTCAATTAAATTTGTTTCTTGCTTTTGTTTCTTGACCTCTCTTTATGGGTGCTGGAAATTAATTCTCTCTTGGTGCTTATGTGCATGGAAATTGACTTGATTTAAGGCTAAGCCCTTGTGAATAGGTGCTGGAAATTGGAGAATTAAAGCCAACTTTCTAAGGAGGAGTCAAGCTAAGGCCGAAACAAGTTTCTTGAAACAAACACTACAAACACCTAGAAGATCAACAATCAAGACAACAAAGAAAGTGCACTAACCAAAAAGAGGAACAACAAAGGGAGTTTTCTTATCTCCTTTACAACTTGGATTATTGTTAATTACCTCTTTTAAATTACCTTTTAGACGGTGAGTGTGTCTTCAAGGGCTCAAAGTGTCCAAGAAGCCTCACCTAGGGCCGAATAGCATAGTTATTTTGCTTAGTAATTTGTTGCTTGTTTGAACTTGTATTTCTTTTGTTTTGGTAGAAACGTTTTGCATGTTTAGTATTGTTTAATTTTGTGCTATACCGACTAGTTTGCTGCATATCTAGCTTACATAGTTTTCTTGCTTTTTGATTTCTCAACTTCTTGTGTTCTAAGTGTTCTACTAAGAGAAAATTTTGTGTGAAGTCATTGGAGGAAAAGTTTTTGGCAAGGAAAAGGCTTGGTACTTAAGTAGTCCATTGTGACTCACCTCCCTTACCTGGAAAACTCCCTTCTCTAACTTTCCTAAACTTTCTCCAAGTAAAACACCTATATACACAAAGTTTTAGCCATGTCTTCTTCTCCTCACTCTCCAAAGTCTATAGAAAGTGAAGTAAAATCTTTGAAAACTCTTTTAAAAGAAGTATCCCAAGCGGTACAATTGATCTCTTTTAGACAATTGGAGAATGAGAACAAAATTAATGAGTTGGCTAAAGCTCAAGAAGAGAAGTCACAAAAATCACAAAAATCAAAAAAAACTCATGCATCACATTCTCAAAGTATTGAGTCTCTAGGGGAGGGAAGCCGTAGAATCAATGATTATTACCAACCACCCCCTAGAAGAACTAGGCAAAGGGAACAAGAGGTGCCAAGGGAAACAAGAGTAGACCTACCTCATTTCCATGGTAAGGAAAATGTAGAAGTATATCTAGATTGGGAGATGAAGGTAGAGCAACTTTTTGCTTGCCATAGGGTAAGTGAGGAACGAAAAGTACCCTTAGCCACCCTTAGTTTCCAAGGGAATGCCATGTATTGGTGGACCTCTCTCGAAAGAGATAGACGTCTTCATAGGGAACCTTCCATTACATATTGGAATGACCTTAGGGGAGCCCTAAGACGTCGACATATACCCTCTTACTACCATAGGGAGTTAATGGACAAGCTCCAAAGACTCCAACAAAGAAATATGAGCGTAGAGGAGTATAGACAAAAGATGGAGCTCTATATGATGAGAGCCTCTATTAGAGAGGAAGAGGAAACCACCATTGCTAGGTTCCTTAGTGGCCTATCACTTGAGATAAGAGATAGAGTAGAGCTCTTACCTTATCAAGACTTGAATGATTTGGTTCAACTTTGCATTAAAGTTGAGCAACAAAAGTTGCGCAAAACTTCAAGTCAAAAGGTGAGCCCCTATTCTAGCTTTTATCCCAAGAAAGAGTTTAGAAGGGAGGGTAGTACATCCAAGGAAAAACCAAAAGAGCCTACCAAACCCTTCACCAAAGAAACCTCAACCCCACCCATCCGAGCTAGAGATGTCAAGTGTTTTAAGTGCTATGGTAGGGGGCATGTGCAAGCACAATGTCCAAACCAAAGGACTTTGTTTTTAAAAGGTGTAGACGAGTACACTAGTGGCTAAGGGGGAGAGGATGAGAGGGTAGCTCCACTAGAGGGAGAATTGCTTATGATTAGGAGAACCCTCAACAATCACCCTAGCACATCCATGGAAACACAAAGGGAGAACATCTTTCATACAAGATGCAATGTTTTAGAAAATATATGTTCTCTCATTGTGGATAGTGGATCTAGTTGTAATTGTTGTAGTGCTAGGATGGTTGAAAAGCTTAAGCTACAAGTAGTTCCTCACCCAAAACCTTACAAACTTCAATGGCTTAATGAAAATGGGGAACTACATGTAGACAAGCAAGTGGAAATCAAGTTTTCCATAGGGAACTACAAAGACAAAGTTTTATGTGATGTAGTGCCTATGGAAGCTTGTCATATCTTATTAGGGAGGCCATGGCAATTTGACAAAAAAACCTTGCATGATGGTCTCACTAACGAGATTTCCTTCACCCACAAATATAAGAAGTTTGTACTTAGTCCTTTACCACATTCTCAAGTGGTGAAAGACCAAATACAAATGAAACAAAAGAGGGATGAGGAAAACAAAAAAAAAAAAGAGCTAGAAAAAGAGAAAATCCTTAGGGATAGAAAGGCGTGGGAGAAGAGTGTTCCTTCCCACAAGGTTGGTCAACAAGAAAAACCTCTTGAAAATGTTTTTGAAAACTTGCTTCTTGTTGAACAACCAAGCCTTATCTTTTGTAAAGGAGCACTTACATGCACTGCCACAAGTAGTGAACTCATGGTTTTACCTCCTCAAGTAGAAAACCTTTTGAGTGAATTCGAAGATCTATTCTCCCAAGAAGGACCCATTGGGCTTCCTCCTCTTAGGGGGATAGAACATCAAATTGACTTTATACCGGGGGCAAGCCTACCAAATAGGCCTGCTTATAGAACCAACCCCGAGGAAACAAAGGAGATAGAATCACAAGTTCAAGACTTGTTGGAGAAGGGTTGGGTTCAAAAGAGCCTAAGCCCTTGTGCTGTACCTGTCTTGTTGGTGCCAAAAAAAGATGGAAAATGGCGTATGTGTTGTGATTGTAGAGCAATCAACAACATCACCATCAAGTATAGGCATCAAATCCCGAGGCTTGATGATATGCTTGATGAATTGCATGGGTCAACTCTATTCTCCAAAATTGACCTTAAAAGTGGATATCACCAAATTCGAATCAAGGAGGGTGATGAGTGGAAAACCGCTTTTAAGACCAAATTTGGACTATACGAGTGGTTGGTGATGCCCTTTGGGCTTACTAATGCTCCAAGCACATTCATGAGGCTTATGAATCACACCTTGAGGGATTGTATAGGTAAATATGTAGTAGTTTACTTTGATGATATCTTAGTCTATAGTAAAAGCCTAGAAGACCATCTAAGTCACCTTAGGGAAGTTCTTCTAGTTCTTAGGAAAAATAGTCTTTTTGCCAATAGGGATAAGTGTACCTTTTGTGTAGATAGTGTAGTTTTCTTAGGTTTCATAGTTAACAAAAAGGGGGTGCATGTAGATCCCGAGAAAATCAAAGCCATCCGCGAGTGGCCAACTCCACAAAATGTAAGTGATGTAAGAAGTTTTCATGGGTTAGCTAGCTTCTATAGAAGGTTTGTCCCTAATTTTTCTAGTCTAGCTTCTCCTTTGAATGAACTTGTGAAAAAAGATGTTGCATTTTGTTGGAATGAAAAGCATGAGCAAGCCTTTCAAAGGCTCAAGGCTCAACTCACCAATGCACCCATTCTATCTCTTCCAAATTTTTCCAAAACTTTTGAGATAGAGTGTGATGCATCGGGGGTAGGCATAGGTGCGGTTTTGTTGCAAGGTGGACACCCCATTGCTTATTTTAGTGAAAAACTCCATGGTGCCACCCTCAACTACCCCACCTATGACAAAGAGCTCTATGCTCTTGTGCGAGCCCTAAAGACTTGGGAACACTACCTTGTGTCCCATAGTGATCACGAGTCTTTAAAATATTTAAAGGGCCAACACAAGCTCAACAAGAGACATGCTAAATGGATGGAATTTCTTGAACAATTTCCTTATGTAATCAAATACAAGAAAGGAAGCACCAATATAGTGGCCGATGCTCTTTCAAGACGGCACACTCTCTTTTCAAAACTAGGTGCCCAAATTCTTGGATTTGACCACATAAGAGAGCTTTACCAAGAAGATCAAGAACTCTCATCCATCTATGCCCAATGTCTACATAGAGCGCAAGGAGGTTACTATGTGTCCGAGGGATATCTTTTTAAAGAAGGAAAACTTTGCATTCCCCAAGGAACACATAGAAAACTCCTTGTCAAAGAATCACATGAAGGGGGACTCATGGGCCATTTTGGAGTTGATAAAACTCTAGATCTTTTAAAAGCAAAATTTTGTTGGCCACACATGAGGAAAGATGTCCAACGACATTGTTCTAGATGTCTCTCATGTTTAAAAACAAAGTCTAGAACAATGCCGCATGGACTCTACACCCCTTTGCCGATTGCAAATGCTCATTGGGAAGACATTAGCATGGATTTCATTTTAGGACTTCCTAGGACTGCAAGAGGCCATGACTCTATCTTTGTGGTAGTGGACCGTTTTAGCAAAATGTCCCACTTTATTCCATGCCACAAAGTGGATGATGCTCAAAATATTTCTAAACTCTTCTTTAGAGAAGTGGTGAGACTCCATGGTCTCCCTAGAAGTATAGTGTCCGATCGAGATCCCAAGTTTATAAGCCACTTTTGGAAAACTCTTTGGGGTAAACTTGGAACAAGACTACAATTTTCAACTTCTTGTCATCCTCAAACGGATGGTCAAACCGAAGTAGTCAATAGATCTCTTGGAACTATGCTTAGGGCTATCATGAAGGGAAGCCACAAATCTTGGGATGAGTACCTTCCCCACATTGAATTTGCTTACAATAGAGTAGTTCACAAGACTACTAATGCTTCTCCTTTTGAGGTAGTATATGGTTTTAATCCTCTCACGCCCATGGATTTGATACCCCTTCCTAATCCACAAGATTTTGTGCATAAGGAAGGAGTAATCAAAGCTGATTTTATCAAGAAAATGCATGAGAAGATTAAAATTCAAATACAACAACAAAATGAGAAGTACACAAAATACAACAACAAAGGGAAGAGAGAAATAATTTTTGAGGAAGGAGACTTAGTTTGGCTTCACCTTCGCAAAGATAGATTTCCAACTCAAAGGAAGTCCAAACTAAGTCCCCGAGGTGATGGACCTTTCCAAGTTCTCAAGCGAGTCAACAACAATGCTTATAAATTGGACCTACCTCTTGAATATGGAGTACATGACACTTTTAATGTAATTGATCTTTCTCCATTTGTAGGAACCAATGACGATGACGAGCTGGATTTGAGGACAAATCCTTTCCAAGGGGGAGGGGATGATGGAGGAGGGCCAAGCACACCTACCCAAGGAAGCCAAGGCACAAGCCAAGGAGAGCGTCTAGACCAAAACCAAGACCAAGGTGAGCGTCTAGGACGTGAAAGTAAGCGTCTAGGACGTGAAGGTGAGCGTCTAGGCCGTGAAGGAGGGAGGCTATCCATGGAGCTAGACCGTCTAGGACCCCTTACAAGATCAATGGCCAAACATATTCAAACACAAGCAAATGAGGCCACGGATGGAAGAGAGAAGGCTTTGTATATGTTTGCATAAAGGCCCATTGGGGGTACTTAGTAGATAGGATAGTGTAGGAAGCATTTTTGATGGAAACCTTCTAGAATCTAGGGTAGTGTATGGCCGGTCATTGCACCTTAGATTTAGATTTAATTTTTGGTTTTATTTTCTTTAGAAAGGTGGCTTAATATTTACGTCCACATAGCCTATAAATAGGGAGGCTATCTCATTGTATTGGACAAGTTTATTTGAGTATTGTTATGCTGCCCATTTTGTGCACTAGCTATACTTCTCCTAGAAATCTAGGCTATAAACTTCACTCCCTTCACCTTTCTTCATAGAGCTGGCCGAACCTCTCTAATTCATACTCATCATGCACCTTGAAAGCCATCACAACTCCTAGGAGGGCTTTGTTTCACTCACCCATTGCTTCCGCATCCATTTTTACTACTTTGATTCAAGAAGAACACATGAAATGCCATCAACTTGGGGGGCTTTCCTTTTGGGTTTCCTGAGGACAAGCTTTTTGCGTTGGTTGGCGGGTTGGACATCGGGAGGAGTTGGGCCTTTGGGTGGCGATCGGCCCTGTGCGGCGGCGATCTCCACCACCGAGTTTGGCACGGTTTGTGAACCTGATGCCAACCCGTGGGTCCGGGCGAGCGCCCTCAGTTCAGCGAGCTTGCCCTGGCCCAACATATTATCTGCATAGAGCATAAATGCATGGGTTAGCTCAGAGAGAGAATAAATGCGTAAGGCAGTATGCAGCAAAGCAGATAAATGGTGCAGAAAAATAAAACCAAAGTCTTGCGCACAACGCGCAAGACGCCCAGAAATAGTTAACAGAGGTAATGTTAGAATAAAGACTTAGACGTTCTAACCTATGCGAATTTTGAGTTGGTCCTCGAAGAACTCGAAGCAGATGAGCGTGGTAGTGAGGAAGGTGATGTTGGCATCTGCCACGCTCTTCCAGAAGAAGCAGAGGTCTCTGTCCAAGGCACCCATGCTATCAGGGCTTCTTGGCCTCCTGAAGCTACTCTTGGACTCTTTGTTCCCCTTGTTTACCCAATACAAGGGGAAACCGTCGAGCAACGAAGCGTCCTTGTCATTGGGGCGCACCTGGACGAATTTGCCTTTCCAGTCTTTGTAGGATTGCTGGAAGATAGAGAGGATCGACCTCCCAGCAATCCCGTTCAAGCTTACCCACAGGCGATCTCCGGGGTGCTTGGCTTCAAAAAGAAATAAGAAGACATCCACTGATGCTGGCAACCCCAGATGGTCGCACATGACCTGGAACGCCCGCACGAACGCCCAGCTGTTGGGATGGAGCTGGGCGGTGGCGATGTTGAGCTCGGTAAGAAGCTCCCTCTCAAAGCAAGTGAAGGGAAACCTGAGTTTCACCTTCTTGAACAAGGTTGTGTAAACGAAGCAGAAGGGTCCACCGTTGTTCGCCTTGTCGTCGGCGCAAACTGGCAGGTCGGGGGGGCAAGGTAGCACCGTCATCTTCTCGCCGTGCTCCTTATGGAATGATTGGTGAGGCTCATCCCCCTTCGTCAACCGCAGAACTGCCCCAGCAGAATTTACGGAAGATGTTTCCCTCAACAAGGTCGAGTTGGCCCAGGGGTATAGTTTTTTGAAGTCTGGTGGGGGGACGGAGGCTCCTCCGGTGACAGGCGGAGTCGCCTGGGCCAGGTTGGGGCGGGAGGGTGCAGGCCTCTCAGCCTGAGAAGACGAAGCACCGCGTGCTCGCGGTGGGTCATGTGCTTGTGAGGAGGGGTTTCGTGATGAAGGAGGACGGTTTGGGGTGATCTTTGAGCGAGTCATTGCGGAAGCTGCAGAGGAAAAAGAAAAGGAAAAATGATCAGGGTTCGCAGAGGCTGACTCGATCATGGAAGAAGGGTGAAAAACGAACGAACGTAGGTTCGTTGTGACGTTGACGGAGCCCTAAGTTACGAGAAAGGAGAAATGGAAAAAACAACCCACAACGTATGCACCAGACAGTTAAAGGATGATGCGAATCGGTTAAAATGCAGGAAAAAGCAGCAGAAGAAGGAAAGGAAGTACCTTTTGATGATCGGAAGAGTGATGGAAGAAGTTGGTGATTCGGGAAGTTGAAGAACGTTGAGAGCTTTTTTGCAGAAGAGAGTTGGAGCGTTTGAGAATACGAAGAAAGTGATGGAACAGTGGAGCGAAATGGGTTTAAGGGTTTTTCGAAATGGGTTTGGGAAGCGCAAACGTTAACTGAAGGTAACCGTTGATGAAGCCATGTGTCAAGCGATGGGTGAGGTGTTTGGTGGAGCGTCAGAGAAGCAGAAAGTACAACCGCTTGAAATTCTGCGCCAGTGCCACGTAGATCGGTATTGACGTGACTCTTTTAGTCTTTTCGCTGGACAAGTCTGCGCTTAAGACTAGGGGGCTTGTGTACCGCCCTGGTAGTCGGAAGTGATGACGTGGCATCAAGCTACAGTATAGGCGTGTTGACAAGACGCCAGATTGGCAGAAGGAAAGGAAGTCGGGGGGCTCGTGTAGTCGCCAGTTATGTGGTTGGCGTGCTCCGATCTCCAGCATACCAGAACCGGCAATCACCGGGTTAAAGATAAAGTCGCCAGATGTAAACTCAGGCGACCAAGGGATTGGAGATCGCCAGAGCAAGCACATCGCCGAAGATGAAGGTGGTGCAGATTATGAAGGCGGCCGGCGAGACCACAGGGAAGGTGTACGAAGGCACCCTAACTCGCCAATTCTAGTAGAGATCGCGCTCCCAAGTTAGCTATGCACTGGGCAGTACCATGCATAAGTAACTTAGCCAAAAGAGAGTCAGAAGCAGCGCCCAAGTCAAGGAGGCTCCAGATGATGGCACGTGTACGACTGGATGCGAGCCACGTGTCCAGCTGCGTAACTGCCAGGAGAGAGAAAGTGACCAGGTATAAAAGGGTTTCCCAACGAACTTTTGAGGTACGCGCGTTGAGATTGTCTTCTTTACGCTTGCGAGTTCTAGAGCATACGGTGAGAGAGAACATTGCACGGTTCCTTGAGAGTTCTTGAGTGTTATTGCTCTTAGTATTTGGTGGTTCGGTCACTGACTTGGGCGTTGGAGTGCGATCGGCTGCAGCGGCGCCGCTCTGTTCTTTTGCAGGTTCTTGAGGTGGATCTTGGCGAAGGACGGAGGTTGAAGCGGTGCACACGTCGATCCAAGTTTGACGAGGCAAGCTCCAACGTTTTGGTCAACAGGCAGGATCAGGAGTGCTTGAGAGCAATTCCTACCTTCGGCATTTGTTCTACTTTTTGTGTTTGCTAACATTGTTTTCTTAACATTTGTGTGCTATTTTGTTGCTGTTTTCTTTTATAAATGGCTTCATATTCCAGCAGTGATTCTTCCAAACAGCATTCTCCTTGTAGAGCTTCTGTTCTTGATGAATTAAAAGAAGCAAAACGAACCATTACTCTCAAAGATGAAGCTATAAGAAGGTTGGAGGAAAGATTACAAAGAGTTGACATGAAGCAAACTAGGTCCTCTAATTCTATCAATGGAGAGCGTCATTCTCATAGACTTTCATCTAGAGGTTCTTCCAATGATCATGGCCGTGAAGAGGAACATAGAAGAAGGAGACATCATCACCATTTTCATGGATATAGACCTCATGCTCATGGAGATAGACATTACCGTGAACATGGATATCACCAAGAAGCCAAGGCTAAAATTTCTTTTGTAAAAGTCCCTAGTTTTAGTGGTGATAGTGATCCTAATGTATACTTAGATTGGGAGGCTAAATGTGAACAAATTTTTGATGTCCATAAGGTCAAAGAAGACCAAAAGGTTAAGATAGCCTCCTTAGAATTCATTGATTATGCCATGAAATGGTGGCATAGTGTTGTAAAGGACATTATCTATAACAAGAGCCTTCCCGTGTTCTCTTGGGACACTTTAAAGGAACGCATGCGCCTTAGATTTGTGCCAACACACTTTAGGAAAGACCTATTGTTGAAGCTCCAACGGTTTCTTCAAGGCACGCTAAGTGTGGATGCTTATTTCAAAGAATTAGAAACGCTTTTGCTTAAGGTATATATGCATGAGAGTGAGGAAGCTATGATACCTAGGTTTGTGAGTGGTCTAAGGAGGGATATTCAAGATATTATTGAGCTTCAAGAGTATTCATCCTTGGGTTCTTTGGTTCATCTTGCAATGAAGGTGGAAGCCCAACTTGCAAAGAAAAATGCTTTTAAAAATGTTCCCAATGATGGTTACTACAACAATTCTTGGAAAAATAAAAAGTCTTTTTCCAAATTTCCTTCTAAAGATTCTTCTTTCAAACCTAAGGAATCTAAGCCTTCTACTTCTACGCCTAGATCACCAATTAAATCGTCTAGTAAGAAATGCTTTAAATGTATGGGTTATGGTCACATTGCTTCTAATTGCCCTTCTAAAAGGAATATGTTTGTGCATAATGGGGTAGTAGTTAGTGAGCATGATTCCAATTCATCTAGGCATTCTTCACCTTCTAAGCCATCAAGTGAGATTGAAAGCGAAAGTCCTTGTGAAGGTGACTTATTGATGATAAGGCATATGTTGGGAACAATTCCAAAATCTTTGTGATCCTGCCTGTTGACCGGAACGCTGGAGACTGCCTCGTCAAAGGATCGACGTGCGCACCGCTTCTCACCTCCGTTCCTCTCCGGGATCTACCTCAAGAACCTGCAAAGAAACAGTACGGCGCCGCTGCGGCCGATCGCACTCCAACGCTCAAGTCAGTGACGGTATCACCAAATACTAAGAACAAGAACTGTGCAAATCCTCTCTCACAATCAGCTCTGTCACTCGCAAGCGTAAAGTGTATGAACTGAACGTGCGTACCTCAGAAAGTTTGTTAAGAACTCTTATATACCTGGTAGCTTTCTCTCTCCTGGCAGTTACAGACTTGGACACGTGGCTCGCATCCAACTGCACACGTGCCATCATCTGGAGGCTCCCTGACTTGGCGCTGCTTCTACTCTCATTTTGGCTAAGTTACTTATGCATGGTACTGCCCAGTGCATAGCTAACTTGGGAGTGCGATCTCTACTGGAACTGGCGAGTTAGGGGCCTTCATACTCCTTCCCTGTGGTCTCGCCGGCCGCCTTCACAATCTGCTTCTCCTTCATCTTCGGCGATGTGCTCGCTCTGGCGATCTCCAACGACTAGGCCGCCTGAATCTACATCTGGCGACTTCATCTTCAACCTGGCGATCGCCGCTTCTGGTAAGCTGGAGATCGGAACACGCCAATATAACAACTGGCGACTACACGAGCCCCCCGACTTCCTTCCCTTCTGCCAACCTGGCGTCTTGTCAACACGCCTTACTGTTAGCAGGATGCCACGTCATCACACCCAACCACCAGGGCGGTACACTTTGGATGATACTCAAAGAGAAAATATTTTTCACACCCGTTGTCTTATCAACAACAAGTTATGGGGGTAGTTGCACTAATGTGGCTAGTACAAAAGTTGTGGAGAAGTTAGCCTTACCCACTATCTCTCATACCAAGCCTTACAAATTGCAATGGTTAAGTACCAAAGGTGAAATAATGGTTAACAAACAAGTCCTCATTAACTTTGCCATAGGAAAGTATAAAGATGAGATTTTATGTGATGTTGTGCCCATGGAAGCAACTCATCTTCTTTTAGGAAGGCCTTGGCAATATGATAGACATGTTTTACATGATGGCCTATCCAATACAATGTCTTTTTCCTTCCAAGGGCGCAAGGTTATCTTAAAACCCGTCTCTCCCAAAGAGGTTCATGAGGACCAAATAAAAATGAAAACTAAAAGAGAAAATGAGAAAGAAAAAGAAGTACTAAACCGAGTCACACCACTTTATCCATCATGTTCACTCGTGCTATGCCTCAAGTTGAACCTCCAAGGTCTTCTTCTTCTTTATCTTTTTCATTACCCAAGGTTCCTATTTCAACACCAACTTGGTTAAAGAATGTTAGGGATGATTTTTTCATACCTCCTAATGGTTTTCACCATTTAAGAGGACTTTTTCCAAAACATATCATCATTCCCAAACAAATTTTTCCAACTTGGTCTGTTTATAGGACCTCCTTTTCTGAACTTCCACTGCTTCCAACTTCTAAGTCATGTTTGCCTTTTTATTCAACTTTTATTTGCAAAAATAAACTGACTTTGTTATATGCAGGGATTCAGAATTCGTGGTCGAATTCTCTCCAACTCGAGGAGTATGATGGAGATCAAATAAGGGAGGCTTTTATTAATGAAGGAAGAGGTCATTCACCCACACATTTGAAGTTCTTCCTTCTAGTCTTCTCAAAATTAAAAGAAGACATAAAATAAAGAGAGGATCAAGCCTAAAGCCAAAGAAGTCTACAAGCTTTCAAGAATGGGCTTCAATTAAATATCTCTCTTTATAGTTTCTTTTGTATAAAATTGTAAATAATATAGAATAGTGTTTAGGAAGGTGCATAGAGGGAAACCTTAAGATACATCTTATGTAAAAGCATCTTTAGGTGTTAGCTTTAGGAAGAAACTAGAATATGTCCCTTCATTCTCCACTATAGGCGCTAGAAGTGGAAAAGCTTGGGTAACATTGGATAGCTTCCTTTGTAAGCTTCTTGGCACATTCTTGACCGGCCACTCTTCTATAAAAGGAGGACTAGAGTCTTAATAATACAGATTTGTATATTGTGAGTAACGAAACACTCCCAAAATTGGATAGCATTTGAGAGACTTGTGTCTTCTCCTTCCTAGTCTTATCTTGAGAGCAATCTTGGAGCCTCAAGTGGCGGCAACTCACTCATCTTGGAGCTTTGCATCCTCCAAGTGGCGTGTTCATCAACCAAGAACTACAACCACATAAGTCTTCTTTCTTCTCCATCTATTTCTTCCATTTCCATGTCCATATGAACTCCTTAAACATGTCTTAGGACTTTTCTTGCATTTCTATTCGGTGTTTAAGCTTCTTTTGCTATTTTGTTCGGTTCATCTTCTTCTTTGCTGAATATAATCGGTTCATCTTCCTTTTCTATGGATTTGTTCGGTTCATTTCACTTTTAAGGCAATTTAATCGGTTCATTCCAATTCTTATACCTTTTAATCGGTTCAATTGACAAGAAATGGGCTTCCATATGAGTTTTGGTGTTTTGGTGCAAGTTTTGATGAGTTCTTGAAAAATAGAACATTGATCCATTTCTATAAAAGTGCCTATTCAATCTCCAACTCAAGTTGATTCCAGAAAATGTTAAAGAATCATCTCTATCTTTTTATTGGAATCATATCAGATCTCTCGTGAGTTGGGTTTCTCCCTGCTGGAACTGGGGGTGTGGCTTAAAAACCACCTCTCTTTATCTATTATTACTGTTTGGGGTGTCGAGGCCCGAGGCCTCCATGCCCCTACCGTGCCGCCTCCTCCGCGGTTATCCCTACCCGTGGGTATCAAGAGGGGACACCCCTCTGGCTTGGGCATATTCGTGGTGTTGAACCTGGGCGACACCCGAGGCCATCGACCTTGAAGAAACTCCCTCTCTTGCTTTGCAGTACTTCTGGTGGATTCCTCGCTCTAGGTCCCACCATGTTGACTTTGGTCAACTCCCGAGGACCGTACGGTACACTAAGTGTGGGGGTATTTCATGAGTATAATTTCATTCACACTTTAAACCTTTAAGCATAAGTTCTTTGACTGTAATCATGAATAAATCTATTATTTTAATTATGATTCATCTGATTGGGTTTATTTTGGCCTTAACTATTATTTTTGTTCATATTTTGTTTTAGTTGCAGTAGAAGGTCTAATATTTCTGCGAAAACTCTCAACGCTTTTCAACGCTCCAGATCACCATCTTTCTCTACCGTCTTCCTGATCATCGAAAGGTAACTACTTTCCTTCATCTGCTGGGTTTCCTTGCATTTTCACCGATTTGCATCATCCTGTAACTGCCTGGTGCATACGCTGTGGGTTGTTTTTTCCATTTCTCATTCTGCGCAACTTAGGGCTTCGTCAATCGTCGCAACGAACCTTCATTCGTTTGTTCTTCACCTTCCTTCTATGATCGAGTCAGCCTCTGTAGCCCCCTGACCATTTTTCCTTTCTTCTTCCTTTGCAGCTGCTATCATGACTCGCACAAAGATTACCCCGAACCCTCCTCCTTCAGCACGAAACCTTCCTTCACAAGCACACGACTCAACACAAGTTCGTGGCGCTTCGTCTTCGCAGGCTGAGAGGCCTGCGTCTTCCCAACCTGTCCTGGCCCAGGCGACTCCATCTAACGCTGGAGGAGCCCCCGTTCCCCTGCCCGACTTCAAAACTTTGTATCCCTGGGCCAACTCGACCCTTCTGAGGGAGACATCGTCGGTGAACACTGCGGGAGCAGTTTTACGGCTGACTAAGGGGGACGAGATCCATCAATCGTTTCACAAGGAGCACGACGAGAAGATGATGGTGCTGCCTTGCCCCGCCGATCTGCCCGTGTGTGCTGATGACAAAGTAAGCGCCGACGGGCCCTTCTGCTTTGTCTACACGACTTTTTTCAAGAAGGTCAAGCTCAGGTTCCCTCTCACCCGATTCGAGAGGGAACTTCTGACCGAGCTCAACATTGTTGCCGCCCAGCTTCACCCCAACAGCTGGGCGTTTGTTCGAGCCTTTCAAATAACGTGCGACCACCTGGGGTTGCCCGCGTCGGTGGACGTGTTCTTGTTCCTTTTCGAAGCCAAGCACCCAGGAGAACGCCTGTGGGTCAGCTTGAACGCGATTGCTGGGAGGTCCATTTTTACCATCTTCCAGCAATCGTACAAAGACTGGAAGGGGAAGTTCGTCCAAGTACGTGCGAACGACAAGGACGCCTCCCTTCTTGATGGCTTCCCCTTGTACTGGGTGGACAAGGGGAAGAAGGAGTCAAAGAGCTGCTTCAGGAGGCCCAGAAGTCCTGACAGCATGGGAGCATTGGACAGAGACCTCTGTCTTTTCTGGAAGAGGGTGGCGGACGCCAATATAACATTCCTGACCACCACCCTGATATCCTTCGAATTCTATGAAGATCAGCTAGAATTTCAAATAGGTTAGGACATTCAAACTGTTGCTTCGATACTGCTTCTGTTTAACTGTTCTGGGCGTCTTGTGCGTTATGCACAAGACTTTGGTTTTACCTTTCCTGCACATACCATCTGCTCTGCTGTTTATTACCTTATACACTTATCTTTTTCTTCTTTGAGTTAACCCATGCGTTTTCGTTTCCTGCAGACAACATGTTGGGCAAAGGCATGCTCGCCGAATTGAAGGCGCTCGCCCGAAACCACGGGTTGGCGACCGGTTCCCAGACGGTGCCCAACTCGGCGGTCGAGAAAGCCATCGTTCATGGGCGATCACCGCCTAAGGAACCCACCCAACGCAAAAAATTGGTCCTTAAGAGACCCAAAAGAAAAGCCCCTCAAGTCGTCCATGAGGAGGAAGAAGAGGATGACGAGGTCACCGAGGATGGCCTCGTTACGAAGAGGAAGAGGGTGGCACCTTCTTCTCCACCTGCTCCACCCCCTCTTCCAACCTCAACACCACCATCGACGCCTGCTCCTCCTCCGTCATCGCCAACACCGCAAGCTCCTCCCTCTCCAGTCCAAGCGGTTCCACTGGCCACTGCGCCACCTGCAGCTGAGGCCCAAGAGCCAAATTTCCTGGAGGACCCCTCAAGCGCCTCTACGCCATACATGTCAGCTGGAGGGGGCCCCCCTTCAAACGCTTCAGCTGCAGAAAATGCTCCAATCGGGGATGAGGTTGCTCATACCTCTCCAATTCTGATTACCGAATCCCCGATTGCGTCGCCACGCCAGGAAGCAACTGCTGAAGATATTGCTAAGGAAGGTGGCGGCGAGAACCCACAACAAGCCCCCCTGGCGCCTCTCCAAGCAGCAAACCTTTCCCTTGAAGTCACAAGGATGTGGGAGCCTCTAACTGCCAAGCTGAAAACCATAGCAGAGGATATCCCCGCGATCATAACAAGGGCTGTGGAGAGCTCCACCAGGAGGCTTCAAGACGATCTCTTCAACCTCAAGACTGACAATAGCACTATGAAGGTCGAGGTGGAGAAATTGTCTTTCAGCCTGACGCTCGCCGAAATCGAACACTCCCGAGTGGAGGATGCCATGAATACCGAGCTCAGGCTGGCGCGCAAGGAAGCCGCCGACCTTCGCCACAAAGTCCACCAGCTTGCCCAAGAGAAGATCGAGCTGGAAAGCAAAATCGTGCCCCTTCGTGCCAAGGCGGTCGACCTGGAGGCTCTCATGAAAGCTGACGCCGCTAAGGTGAAAAAACTAGAGCAGAGGTCGATCGACCGAGAGAAACTACTTGGGCAAGTAGAAAAGGCGAGGGACGACGCCATGGCTGATCTCGTCGAGGCCAACAAAGAGAAAGAAAAGATGGCTGCTGAGTTGGCCCAAGCGCAGTCGGAATCCAAGAAGGTTACTGAAGACCTTCTCCATGCTCAAGAGACCAACGAACAACTCAGGAAACAGGTTGAAGAGCTGGAGCAGCAGAATAAAGAGCTCAAGAAGCAGGTTGAGGAACTTCAAGGGCAAATTGAAGAACTTAAACTAAACTCTGCTCAGATTCTGGCTGCTGGATTCGAAGCCGCTCGGGAACAATTCGCATGCCTATTCCCCGATCTCGACCTCAGCATGGTGTCGTTGGACAACGAAGTAGTAGATGGAAAGGTCGTTCCTGCTGAAGACTAATCAACTCCACCTCATCTGCTACTTTTATGATTTCCCTTGTATATACCTTGTAATAAACTCGTGCATATGTGCTTTTAACAGATACTTATCTCAATGACAAAGTTTGGATATTCTCTCTTCTGACTTCTTTAAGCGCTTTAACCTTCTTTGCATGTTTTAACTTTGTCGGATTTAACTTAACGATTTTACAAATACGACTTTTGACTTAACTGCTTCGAACCGCTTCAAACTTAAGCAATAAACACTTTAAACAACTTGTACTCTTAAGGCAACTAACCTTATTGTAAGAATACCTTTCAAGCAACGAACTGTAACTCAATTATTGGCTCAAACACCGTCGCACTCGACCTGCTTCATCAAACAAGTCTTTTAACCTTCTCGCCGCTGTCTGAACTCTTCCCGATCGCCAAGAACTCTTGGTAACATCAGCCTCTTTCTGGCCTCATGCTTTGGCAATCGTTTCTTTATCTGGGGTAGAAGCGTCCTTTGGGACCTTTCTTTGCCCCCCTGAACTTCAGAGCGAAAGACCGGCTGACTAGGCGTTCTCTTCGAACCTACCTTAGCCACCTTCCAAACTTCTTCCACCCTCTGCGCCATACCTGAACTCGTTCGAGACGAGAAGGATTTTATCTTGCCTATGCTCGCATGTAAGCGAGAAGGTCTTTAACTCGCCTGAACTCGCTCATCGGCGAGAAGGTCTTTAACTCGCCTGAACTCGCTCAACGGCGAGAAGGACTTTATCTGGTGCCTCAACTTGCCCAGGGTGTGCATCTCCTCCCCCCCTGGATGCACTGAGGACCTTTTCTCTTTCTCGCCTGCGCTCGCTCGTCGGCGAGGAGGTCTTTATCTTGCCTCTACATTGCCCCAGGGGTTACATCCTCTCGCCCCCAGAAACACGGAGGACTTTTACTGGTGCCTCTACATTGCCCCATGGGTTACATCTTCTCCCCCCCAGAAACAAGGAGGACTTTTACTCTTTCTCGCCTGCACTCGCTCGACGGCGAGGAGGTCTTTAACTTGCCTCAAAACGCGTGAGGGCGTTGAGGTCTTTCATCTGGTGCCTCCGATCGCCGAAAGACGATGAGGACTTTGAAAACTTAACTGATGCCTCCAATCGCCGAAAAACGATGAGGACTTAAAAAACTTTAACTGATGCCTCCAATCGCCGAAAAACGATGAGGACTTAAAAACATTAGCTGGAAAACATGCGACATATCTTTTCTTGCCTTAAATCACTTACAAGTGACAAGGTCTTTCTTCAAAACTTTTGGAAAACAGCAAACATGCAACCAGAAAACGCCTTATACTTCGAAAACTCTTCTTTTATTGGGTGGCCTCATTAAAAACCCTCCTTAGGGAAAAAAGAGTGCCCCCTTTCAAACTGTTTCATCAGAGACATTGTATTATGACTTTGTGTTTGTCTTTACTTACAAAGCTCTTAACTATAGTACAACTTCAGGTGTGTGGCGTTCCAGGTGCGAGGAATCGCCCCTCCTTCCAGCGTTTCTAAGCGGTAGGCTCCGTTCCCGAGCGCCTCGGTTATTCTGAACGGTCCAGTCCACTTGGGTGATAGTTTATTCTCCATCTCGTACTGGTGGGCCTTTCTCATCACCAGATCGCCTTCTCTAAACTGCCTTGGCATCACCTTTGAGTTGTATCTTCGTTCGATCCTCCTCTTCACCGCCTCAGCCTTCAGCCTCGCCTCTTCCCTGACTTCATCCAGTAGATCCAGGTTCAGCCTTCTCTCTTCATTTGAGTCTTCCTCTACGAAGTTCTGGAATCTCGGCGAGCTCTCCTGGATCTCCACCGGAATCATGGCGTCACACCCATAGACCAAGCTAAACGGGGTCTCATGAGTTCCTGACTGCTCGGTGGTGTGGTACGCCCAGACTATACGGGGCACCTCCTCAGCCCAACTTCCCTTGGCTTTCTCAAGCCTTCTCTTCAAACCTCTCAACAACACCCGATTAGCTGACTCCACCTGGCCATTTGTCTGGGGGTGCTCGACGGATGCAAACACTTGCTGAATTCCAACCCCTTCACAAAGCTTCTTCAACAGGTGGCTTGCAAACTGCGTCCCATTATCTGACACCAGGCGTTTAGGCACTCCAAACCGGCACACGATGTTCTTCCATACAAAACCTTCGATCTTGTGTGCGGTGATCTGGGCCACTGGTTCTGCTTCAATCCACTTGGTGAAATACTCAATCGCCACCACCAAGTACTTCATCTGCCTGATCGCCAGCGGGAAAGGTCCTAGGATGTCGATTCCCCAAGTATGAAACGGCCAAGGGCTATAGATCGACTTCAACTCCTCGGGAGGTGCCTTACGCCAATCGGTGTGCTGCTGGCATTGTTTACAACATTGGGCATATTTCTTGCAATCTTCTCTCATGGATGGCCAGTAGTAGCCTGCACGGAGAGTCCTTGCGGCCAGAGCTCGACCCCCGACGTGGCTTCCGCATATACCTTCTGATGGAGGAGGGCCAAGCACACCTACCCAAGGAAGCCATGGCACAAGCCAAGGAGAGCGTCTAGACCAAGACCAAGACCAAGGTGAGCGTCTAGGACGTGAAAGTAAGCGTCTAGGACGTGAAGGTGAGCGTCTAGGCCGTGAAGGAGGGAGGCTATCCATGGAGCTAGACCGTCTAGGACCCCTTACAAGATCAATGGCCAAACATATTCAAACACAAGCAAATGAGGCCACGGATGGAAGAGAGAAGGCTTTGTATATGTTTGCATAAAGGCCCATTGGGGGTACTTAGTAGATAGGATAGTGTAGGAAGCATTTTTTATGGAAACCTTCTAGAATCTAGGGTTGTGTATGGCCGGTCATTGCACCTTAGATTTAGATTTAATTTTTGGTTTTATTTTCTTTAGAAATGTGGCTTAACATTTACGTCCACATAGCCTATAAATAGGGAGGCTATCTCATTGTATTGGACAAGTTTAATTGAGTATTGTTATGCTGCCCATTTTGGGCACTAGCTTTACTTCTCCTAGAAATCTAGGCTATAAACTTCACTCCTTTCACCATTCTCCATAGACCTGGCCGAACCTCTCTATCCCATACTCATCATGCACCTTCAAAGCCATCACAACTCCTAGGAGGGCTTTGTTTCACTCACCCATTGCTTCCGCATCCATTTTACTACTTTGATTCAAGAAGAACACATGAAATGCCATCATTTGGTATCATGAGCTTTTGGTTCTTCAAGATGAGTAGCTTGTCTTTTTAATTTCAGTTCTTCTTTATTTCATCTTTGTCATTTCAATTCCTTACTTGTCTTGCTGTTTTTATATTTTAATTTGTTCTTGGTGTGCTTTGTGGAAGATCCAACCCAAGCACTCTTGTTCATTTGATCTTGAACAAGTTCTTGTGCAATTTGTGATAGGATTCCATACACCTTTGTGTTGCTATTTTGTTTTAGGCTTTGAGTCTTTATTGCTTTCATTATTTTGCTTCATATTATGCTTTGAGTCTTTAATTTTCTGAATCTATACATGTTGTGTCAAGTCATGTTCATCCATATTGTCATCAATTCTTAGTAGTCCTATTTTTTGGCTTGATTGTTTCTTGTTTTGGGTCTCTTTATATTGCTTTAATCTGCTGTTATTTTGATCCTTTGGTGCTTTTTATTTTTAGTTTGAGTTCATAATTGTGTCTTAGTTCATACACAATTTCCTTTCTCACATTTTCCATTGTGTTAATTTTGGTTATCTTGCTGTTTTCTTCCAATTTTCCAGTTTTCCCCTGTAACACCTCTCTGTTCGGGGCTGTTTTGTTTACAAAAATTTTTCCATCCATAGGAAAATTCTGAATTTCTGGAAAATGCAAGTTTAAGGTGTTATAGAAAGGACAAAAAAAGAATGAGGTCAAAAGAAGCAACAGAAAAAAAATGATAAATCTCACAAAATCAGAGTGCGAATCTTGAGCGTTCCAGCTGGCCTAACTGCACACCAAATTTGCAAAAATTATTAAAAAACAATGGTGCATGCGTTTTAGGTGATTCCAAAGCCAAAATTTAGCTAAGATCCTGAATTTTCTTGTATCCAAATTTCAGAAACAAATTTTACAATTACAGCTCAGCATAAATCGGGGAACAAAACCGTTTTCTGGCCCACAACATTTTCCAGTGGTGCTGTTTTTTTTTATTTGGTCATCTAATCTAGTGCTTTTCTTTAGGAATTCCTTTTGTGTGCCAACTTTTATTGAGTACCTTTAATTGTTTGCTTTAATTCCTTGAATCTCTTTCTAAGTTGTCATATTATAAATCCTTTTGGTGGTACTGTTTTCTTTCAATTAAATTTGTTTCTTGCTTTTGTTCCTTGACCTCTCTTTTGGGTGCTGAAATTTAATTTCTCCCTTGGTGCTTATGTGCATGGAAATTGACTTGGTTTAAGGTTAAGCCTTTGTGAATAGGTGCTGGAAATTGGAGAATTAAAGCCAACTTTCTAAGGAGGAGTCAAGCTAAGGCCGAAACAAGCTTCTTGAAACAAACACTACAAACACCTAAAAGATCAACAATCAAGACAACAAAGAAAGTGCACTAACCAAAAATAGGAACAACAAAGGGAGTTTTCTTATCTCCTTTACAACTTGGATTATTGTTAATTACCTCTTTTAAATTACGTTTTAGACGGTGAGTGTGTCTTCAAGGGCTCAAAGTGTCCAAGAAGCCTCACCTAGGGCCGAATAGCATAGTTATTTTGCTTAGTAATTTGTTGCTTGTTTGAACTTGTATTGCTTTTGTTTTGGTAGAAACGTTTTGCATGTTTAGTATTGTTTAATTTTGTGCTATACCGACTAGTTTGCTGCATATCTAGCTTACATAGTTTTCTTGCTTTTTGATTTCTCAACTTCTTGTGTTCTAAGTGTTATACTAAGAGAAAATTTTGTGTGAAGTCATTGGAGGAAAAGTTTTTGGCAAGGAAAAGGCTTGGTACTTAAGTAGTCCATTGTGACTCACCTCCCTTACCTGGAAAACTCCCTTCTCTAACTTCCCTAAACTTTCTCCAAGTAAAACACCTATATACACAAAGTTTTAGCCATGTCTTCTTCTCCTCACTCTCCAAAGTCTATAGAAAGTGAAGTAAAATCTTTGAAAACTCTTTTAAAAGAAGTATCCCAAGCGGTACAATTGATCTCTTTTAGACAATTGGAGAATGAGAACAAAATTAATGAGTTGGCTAAAGCTCAAGAAGAGAAGTCACAAAAATCACAAAAATCAAAAAAAACTCATGCATCCCATTCGCAAAGTATTGAATCTCTAGGGGAGGGAAGCCGTAGAATCAATGATTATTACCAACCACCCCCTAGAAGAACTAGGCAAAGGGAACAAGAGGTGCCAAGGGAAACAAGAGTAGACCTACCTCATTTTCATGGAAAGGAAAATGTAGAAGTATATCTAGATTGGGAGATGAAGGTAGAGCAACTTTTTGCTTGCCATAGGGTAAGTGAGGAACGAAAAGTACCCTTAGCCACCCTTAGTTTCCAAGGGAATGCCATGTATTGGTGGACCTCTCTTGAAAGAGATAGACGTCTTCATAGGGAACCTTCCATTACATATTGGAATGACCTTAGGGGAGCCCTAAGACGTCGACATATACCCTCTTACTACCATAGGGAGTTGATGGACAAGCTCCAAAGACTCCAACAAAGAAATATGAGCGTAGAGGAGTATAGACAAAAGATGGAGCTCTATATGATGAGAGCCTCTATTAGAGAGGAAGAGGAAACCACCATTGCTAGGTTCCTTAGTGGCCTATCACTTGAGATAAGAGATAGAGTAGAGCTCTTACCTTATCAAGACTTGAATGATTTGGTTCAACTTTGCATTAAAGTTGAGCAACAAAATTTACGCAAAACCTCAAGTCAAAAGGTGAGCCCTTATTCTAGCTTTTATCCCAAGAAAGAGTTTAGAAGGGAGGGTAGTACATCCAAGGAAAAACCAAAAGAGCCTACCAAGCCCTTCACCAAAGAAACCTCAACCCCACCCATCCGAGCTAGAGATGTCAAGTGTTTTAAGTGCTATGGTAGGGGGCATGTGCAAGCACAATGTCCAAACCAAAGGACTTTGTTTTTAAAAGGTGTAGACGAGTACACTAGTGGCGAGGATGAGCCTAGTGAGAAAGAGGAAGGGGGAGAGGATGAGAGGGTAGCTCCACTAGAGGGAGAATTGCTTATGATTAGGAGAACCCTCAACAATCACCCTAGCACCTCCATGGAAACACAAAGGGAGAACATCTTTCATACAAGATGCAATGTTTTAGAAAATATATGTTCTCTCATTGTGGATAGTGGATCTAGTTGTAATTGTTGTAGTGCTAGGATGGTTGAAAAGCTTAAGCTACAAGTAGTTCCTCACCCAAAACCTTACAAACTTCAATGGCTTAATGAAAATGGGGAACTACATGTAGACAAGCAAGTGGAAATCAAGTTTTCCATAGGGAACTACAAAGACAAAGTTTTATGTGATGTAGTGCCTATGGAAGCTTGCCATATCTTATTAGGGAGGCCATGGCAATTTGATAAGAAAACCTTGCATGATGGTCTCACTAACGAGATTTCCTTCACCCATAAATATAAGAAGTTTGTACTTAGTCCTTTACCACATTCTCAAGTGGTAAAAGACCAAATACAAATGAAACAAAAGAGGGATGAGGAAAACAAAAAAAAAAAGAGCTAGAAAAAGAGAAAATCCTTAGGGATAGAAAGGCGTGGGAGAAGAGTGTTCCTTCCCACAAGGTTGGACAACAAGAAAAACCTCTTGAAAATGTTTTTGAAAATTTGCTTCTTGTTGAACAACCAAGCCTTATCTTTTGTAAAGGAGCACTTACATGCACTGCCACAAGTAGTGAACTCATGGTTTTACCTCCTCAAGTACAAAACCTTTTAAGTGAATTTGAAGATCTATTCTCCCAAGAAGGACCCATTGGGCTTCCTCCTCTTAGGGGGATAGAACATCAAATTGACTTTATACCGAGGGCAAGCCTACCAAATAGGCCTGCTTATAGAACCAACCCCGAGGAAACAAAGGAGATAGAATCACAAGTTCAAGACTTGTTGGAGAAGGGTTGGGTTCAAAAAAGCCTAAGCCCTTGTGCTGTACCTGTCTTGTTGGTGCCAAAAAAAGATGGAAAATGGCGTATGTGTTGTGATTGTAGAGCAATCAACAACATCACCATCAAGTATAGGCATCAAATCCCGAGGCTTGATGATATGCTTGATGAATTGCATGGGTCAACTCTATTCTCCAAAATTGACCTTAAAAGTGGATATCACCAAATTCGAATCAAGGAGGGTGATGAGTGGAAAACCGCTTTTAAGACCAAATTTGGATTATATGAGTGGTTGGTGATGCCCTTTGGGCTTACAAATGCTCCAACCACATTCATGAGGCTTATGAATCACACCTTGAGGGATTGTATAGGTAAATATGTAGTAGTTTACTTTGATGATATCTTAGTCTATAGTAAAAGCCTAGAAGACCATCTAAGTCACCTTAGGGAAGTTCTTCTAGTTCTTAGGAAAAATAGTCTTTTTGCCAATAGGGATAAGTGTACCTTTTGTGTAGATAGTGTAGTTTTTTTAGGATTCATAGTTAACAAAAAGGGGGTGCACGTAGATCCCGAGAAAATCAAAGCCATCCGCGAGTGGCCAACTCCACAAAATGTAAGTGATGTAAGAAGTTTTCATGGGTTAGCTAGCTTCTATAGAAGGTTTGTACCTAATTTTTCTAGTCTAGCTTCTCCTTTGAATGAACTTGTAAAAAAAGATGTTGCATTTTGTTGGAATGAAAAGCATGAGCAAGCCTTTCAAAGGCTCAAAGCTCAACTCACCAATGCACCCATTCTATCTCTTCCAAATTTTTCCAAAACATTTGAGATAGAGTGTGATGCATCGGGGGTAGGCATACGTGCGGTATTGTTGCAAGGTGGACACCCCATTGCTTATTTTAGTGAAAAACTCCATGGTGCCACCCTCAACTACCCCACCTATGACAAAGAGCTCTATGCTCTTGTGCGAGCCCTAAAGACTTGGGAACACTACCTTGTGTCCAAAGAATTTGTTATCCATAGTGATCACGAGTCTTTAAAATATTTAAAGGGCCAACACAAGCTCAACAAGAGACATGCTAAATGGATGGAATTTCTTGAACAATTTCCTTATGTAATCAAATACAAGAAAGGAAGCACCAATATAGTGGCCGATGCTCTTTCAAGACGGCACACTCTCTTTTCAAAACTAGGTGCCCAAATTCTTGGATTTGACCACATAAGAGACCTCTACCAAGAAGATCAAGAACTCTCATCCATCTATGCCCAATGTCTACATAGAGCGCAAGGAGGTTACTATGTGTCTGAGGGATATCTTTTTAAAGAAGGAAAACTTTGCATTCCCCAAGGAACACATAGAAAACTCCTTATCAAAGAATCACATGAAGGGGGACTCATGGGCCATTTTGGAGTTGATAAAACTCTAGATCTTTTAAAAGCAAAATTTTGTTGGCCACACATGAGGAAAGATGTCCAACGACATTGTTCTAGATGTATCTCATGTTTAAAAGCAAAGTCTAGAACAATGCCGCATGGACTCTACACCCCTTTGCCGATTGCAAATGCTCCTTGGGAAGACATTAGCATGGATTTCATTTTAGGACTTCCTAGGACTGCAAGAGGCCATGACTCTATCTTTGTGGTAGTGGACCGTTTTAGCAAAATGTCCCACTTTATTCCATGCCACAAAGTGGATGATGCTCAAAATATTTCTAAACTCTTCTTTAGAGAAGTGGTGAGACTCCATGGTCTCCCTAGAAGTATAGTGTCCGATCGAGATCCCAAGTTTATAAGCCACTTTTGGAAAACTCTTTGGGGTAAACTTGGAACAAGACTACAATTTTCAACTTCTTGTCATCCTCAAACGGATGGTCAAACCGAAGTAGTCAATAGATCTCTTGGAACTATGCTTAGGGCTATCATGAAGGGAAGCCACAAATCTTGGGATGAGTACCTTCCCCACATTGAATTTGCTTACAATAGAGTAGTTCACAAGACTACTAATGCTTCTCCTTTTGAGGTAGTATATGGTTTTAACCCTCTCACGCCCATGGATTTGATACCCCTTCCTAATCCACAAGATTTTGTGCATAAGGAAGGAGTACTCAAAGCTGATTTTATCAAGAAAATGCATGAGAAGATTAAAATTCAAATACAACAACAAAATGAGAAGTACACAAAATACAACAACAAAGGGAAGAGAGAAATAATTTTTGAGGAAGGAGACTTAGTTTGGCTTCACCTTCGCAAAGATAGATTTCCAACTCAAAGGAAGTCCAAACTAAGTCCCCGAGGTGATGGACCTTTCCAAGTTCTCAAGCGAGTCAACAACAATGCTTATAAATTGGACCTACCTCTTGAATATGGACTACATGACACTTTTAATGTAATTGATCTTTCTCCATTTGTAGGTACCAATGACGATGACGAGCTGGATTTGAGGACAAATCCTTTCCAAGGGGGAGGGGATGATGGAGGAGGGCCAAGCACACCTACCCAAGGAAGCCATGGCACAAGCCAAGGAGAGCGTCTAGACCAAGACCAAGACCAAGGTGAGCGTCTAGGACGTGAAAGTAAGCGTCTAGGACGTGAAGGTGAGCGTCTAGGCCGTGAAGGAGGGAGGCTATCCATGGAGCTAGACCGTCTAGGACCCCTTACAAGATCAATGGCCAAACATATTCAAACACAAGCAAATGAGGCCACGGATGGAAGAGAGAAGGCTTTGTATATGTTTGCATAAAGGCCCATTGGGGGTACTTAGTAGATAGGATAGTGTAGGAAGCATTTTTTATGGAAACCTTCTAGAATCTAGGGTTGTGTATGGCCGGTCATTGCACCTTAGATTTAGATTTAATTTTTGGTTTTATTTTCTTTAGAAATGTGGCTTAACATTTACGTCCACATAGCCTATAAATAGGGAGGCTATCTCATTGTATTGGACAAGTTTAATTGAGTATTGTTATGCTGCCCATTTTGTGCACTAGCTTTACTTCTCCTAGAAATCTAGGCTATAAACTTCACTCCTTTCACCATTCTCCATAGAGCTGGCCGAACCTCTCTATCCCATACTCATCATGCATCTTCAAAGCCATCACAACTCCTAGGAGGGCTTTGTTTCACTCACCCATTGCTTCCGCATCCATTTTACTACTTTGATTCAAGAAGAACACATGAAATGCCATCACCTTCGTGGAGCTCTGCCATGATTCTCGTGCACTTCTCACCGTGTATACATTCCAGGAGCGGGTGAGTGAACCCAAACCTGTACAGATCGCCATCAATCAGTGTGTACTTGCTGGAATTTTTCTTTACCTTCCTAGCTTCTGACGGATCCAGCGGGAGGAGACCATCTGCCAGGCACCGCTTGTACTGTGTTATCCAAGTGTCTGGCTCATGGGCGGCGCAGACCTGCATCACGTCCACCTTCTCTCCTCGACATGCTCTAATTCTCGGCGATCTCAGAGTTTCTTGCGTTAAAGACTTATGGCTTCTCGCTGCTCTCTCCGTCGACCTGCTTATCTGAAGGACCAGGTGATCTGCTACAAATGCCCTTGGCGTCTTCAGAGTTTCTTGGATCACCGTCCTCTGCCTACCCCCCTTGCCTGAGCTGGCTAGCTTAGCAAGCAGGTCAGCTCGGGCATTCTGCTCTCTGGGCACATGTACTACTTCGAAGGAGGCAAAGGAACTCTTCAATTCCTTGTTGCTGGCTTTGAAGGCAAACCTCAAAGATTGTTCAATCAGCACGCCGTTGGGCCCTTCCAATATGACTCCAGCACCGCTACCTTGCTGGTTCGACGATCCATCCACCGAGAGTACCCAACGGAAATCGTCTCCTTCAACCCGCGTTGCCTCTGATGAGAGCTCAACCACGAAATCTGCAAAGATTTGCCCCTTGATCGGGCCTCGAGGCTCGTACTTAATATCAAACTCTGACAACTCTACCGCCCACTTCACCATCCTTCCCGCAACGTCGGGTTTCTTCAAGACCTTCTGGATGGGCAGGTCAGTCATCACCAGTATTGTGAAACTGTGGAAGTAGTGGCGCAACCTCCTCGCCGAAAACACCACAGCCAGCGCAGCCTTCTCCAGGGCCTGGTATCTCGTTTCTGGGCCCTGCAACACCTTGCTCACAAAATAAATAGGCTTCTGAGCCTGATCTTGATCCTAGGCGAGCACCGTACTCACCGCCCTCTCAGTTACAGCAAAATACAACCTGAGAGGGATCCCCACCAGCGGTTTGCACAGAACCGGCGGGCTCGCCAGATACTCCTTCAGTTTGACGAAAGCTTCCTCGCATTCTTTCGTCCAAGCAAACTTGTTATTGCGCCGCAGACACTGAAAATAGGGATGCCCCTTTTCTCCGCTAGCTGACACGAAGCGAGATAGGGCTGCCATCCGACCTGTTAGCTGCTGTACTTCTTTCACCGTAGCCGGGCTCCTCATCGCCAGGATGGCGGCGCACTTGTCTGGGTTGGCTTCAATTCCTCTTTCAGTCAAGAGGAAACCCAAAAACTTTCCAGCCTCCACGCCGAAAATGCATTTCTCCGGATTCAGCTTCAATCTGAACTTGGCGATCGTCGTGAACAATTCTTCCAAGTCTGCAACGTGCTTGCTCTTTTCCGGCGAGGTCACGACCATGTCATCGACGTAGGCTTGCACGTTCCTTCCCAGCATCAGTGCAAGCACTCGATCTATCAGCCTCTGGTACGTGGCCCCCGCGTTCTTCAGCCCAAACGGCATCACCTTATAGCAATAGCACGACTTCTCCGTCATGAAGGCTGTTTTCTCTTCATCCATGGGATGCATCTTGATCTGATTATATCCTGAGAAGGCATCCAGGAAACTCAGCAACTTACACCCTGCAGCACTATCAACCAGGGCATCAATGCTTGGCAAAGGATACGAATCCTTTGGGCAAGCTTTGTTCAGGTCGGTGAAGTCGACGCACATGCGCCACTTCCCGTTACTCTTCTTCACCAGCACGACATTTGCCAACCATTCAGGGTACTGGACTTCCCTGATGTGGCCTGCAGCGAGGAGTTTCTGCGTTTCATCTCTAATCGCCTGCCTCCTCTCCTCGTTGAACTTCCTTCTTCTCTGTCGCACCGGTCTCACCATGTTGTCCATCGCCAGATGATGGCACAAGAAGTCGGGATCAATCCCGGGCATGTCCGAAGCGGACCATGCAAACGCGTCCAGATGCCGCTCAATCACCTTGGCGATCTGGTCCTGGAGATCGACCTCCAGAAATCTTCCCAGCTTGAAGATTTTCCCTCCGATCTCCTTTTCGAGCCACTGCTCGACGGGTTTAGGCCTGGATTCTCTGGCGATCACCGCCCTGGCGATTCCCTGCTCCCTTGCTTCCTCAGGGCGATTCCGTGCCTCTTCCTCCTCCAGACCAGCATTCCTCTCCCCTAGCTCAGTGTCTACCATCTCTACATCCCTTCCAGCGGCCTCCTCTGTTACCGTCGATCTGGGCTTCACACCGGGAGGTGGGGTGGTTGTTACATAACTCACTGATCTTTTGTTTTTCAGGCTATTCTCATAGCACCTTTTCGCTTCTTTCTGATCAGACCTGATCGTGATCACCACCCCTTCCATGGACGGCAACTTTACCTTCATGTGCCGAGTCGACGGAATGGCGCCTATCCTGTTAAGCGTGGGCCTTCCCAACAGGATGTTATACGCTGAGGGTGCGTTTACGATGAGGTACTTGATTTTCTCCGTTCTCGAACCAGCCTCATCAGTAAACGTGGTTCTCAGCTCTATGTACCCCCTGACCTCCACCTGGTCACCAACGAACCCATATAGGCACCCTCCATAGGGCCTTAGCTGGTCAAGGGGCAACTCCAGCTGCGTGAAAGTTGGCCAGAACATCACGTCTGCCGAGCTTCCTTGGTCCACTAGAACTCTGTGGACCTTCCTCCCCGCCGTAACCAACGAAATAACTATGGGATCGTTGTCATGAGGCACAACGTCCCGAAGATCCTGCTTGGTGAACGTGATGTCTACTTCCGGCGAGTGATCTTCAAACATGTCCACTGTCATCACCGATCGCGCATACTTTTTCCTCTGCGATGCGGTGCATCCACCACCTGAGAAGCCCCCTGCAATGGTGTGGATCTCCCCGTGGATAGGCATCTCGTGTTGCTGGGCTTCTCCCCCTGCTGGCTGGGAACTCGACGCTCCCCCCGTCCTCCTGTCCAGCAGATAGTCATTTAGGAACCCGCTCTTAACCAGATCGTCGAGCTGATATCCCAAAGACAAACACGAGTCCAGAGTGTGGCCAAAACACTGGTGGAACTCGCACCAGGCATCCGGCTTCGACCCCAGCACCTTGTCGCCCACCTTCTCAGGCGCTTTCAACCTAGCAGATATGTTAGGGATGGCGATCAGGTCCGCTAGTCCCATGACAAATTTGTGCTTAGGCGGGCGATTGTATTCCCGGCGTGCTGGTTGCTGGCGCGCTTGGCTTCTTCCCTTGTTCCTCCTATCGTAAGGATGGCGAGTCCTCTGGTCCTTCCTGGCCGCCGCCGCCGTTTCCAGCACCCTCTGCGGCTGGACCCTCGTCTGGGCGCGTGGCCTGGCGGGAGCCACGCTCCCTCTCTTCTCGGCGACTTCATTCTCGTCAGCGATGTGAGCCACCGCAAGTCGCCTGACTTCAGCAAACGTCGCAGGGTGAGCCCTGATCAAGGCTTCGCAGAATGGTCCTGGCTGCACGCCCTTCTTGAAGGCATAGACCAGCATTTCTTCATCCTTGGCCGGCGATCTGACCATCTGCGCTCCAAAGCGATTCAGGTACTCTCTGAGGGACTCTCCCTGGTACTGCCTTATATCGAACAGGTCATAAGACACCCTGGGCGGTGCCTTATTCACGATGTACTGCTCGACAAAAATCTTCGAGAACTGTTGGAAATTGGTGACGTGGCCGTTAGGCAGGCTCACGAACCACTCTAACGCCGTTCCCTGGAGCGTACTCACGAACATCTTGCAGTAGACGGCGTCTGACCCTCCTGACAGCATCATCTGCGTATGGAACGTGGTGAGATGAGCCTCAGGATCCTCCACGCCGGTGAAAACAGCCTTAACCAGAACCACGCTCGCGGGAATGGGCGTGTCCGTGATCGCCTGAATAAAAGGCATGGGAAAAACACGAGGTGGCGACGATGGCGCAACCTCTTCCGCGGCAGAACGCCCTTGCTGCTCCTGAAGAGCTTGACGCAGCTCCTCAGTCATCTTGCTGAGCTCCTCATTCCTGGCGCGAGAGGCGACCAGGTCCTCATGCATTCTCGCCTGCTCCACGCGTGAGGCTTCCACAGTTGCCTGCAACGCGCGCATCATCTCCGCCATCTGCGCCATGGTCATGGCAGCGGCACCTTCGGCAGCGGCAGGCGCCACGGGCGCAACCGGACTTGATCGATTGCTTCTCATTTTTCTCATGAACTTCAGCGAATCACAGGAATGCAGCGAACAACACTTCAACCGCGATCGAATCAGCGATCAATCGGAGAAAACAGTGCAAAGCTGCGCAAGAAAACTCAAGAACACCGTAAGCCTTCAAAGAAAACCACAACTTCACCAGAAATCCTACGAACAACCGATCGAGCGAAAGAACTAAAACTCCACCGAACGAATCATGCTCGAACAGCAGGAAACCTCACTCCACCGATGGAAAAGCCAAACGAACGGTACAAAACGCAAATTCACCGAACGAAACTCAGACAAACCGTGAACGATGGTTGCACCACCACACAACCACGCAGAAAACTTCGAAAACCTCCACGAACTCACGCTGTGGATGGGAGCAAGTTTTACACGGCCCCACGGTGGGCGCCTGATGATCCTGCCTGTTGACCGGAACGCTGGAGACTGCCTCGTCAAAGGATCGACGTGCGCACCGCTTCTCACCTCCGTTCCTCTCCGGGATCTACCTCAAGAACCTGCAAAGAAACAGTACGGCGCCGCTGCGGCCGATCGCACTCCAACGCTCAAGTCAGTGACGGTATCACCAAATACTAAGAACAAGAACCGTGCAAATCCTCTCTCACAATCAGCTCTGTCACTCGCAAGCGTAAAGTGTATGAACTGAACGTGCGTACCTCAGAAAGTTTGTTAAGAACTCTTATATACCTGGTAGCTTTCTCTCTCCTGGCAGTTACAGACTTGGACACGTGGCTCGCATCCAACTGCACACGTGCCATCATCTGGAGGCTCCCTGACTTGGCGCTGCTTCTACTCTCATTTTGGCTAAGTTACTTATGCATGGTACTGCCCAGTGCATAGCTAACTTGGGAGTGCGATCTCTACTGGAACTGGCGAGTTAGGGGCCTTCATACTCCTTCCCTGTGGTCTCGCCGGCCGCCTTCACAATCTGCTTCTCCTTCATCTTCGGCGATGTGCTCGCTCTGGCGATCTCCAACGACTAGGCCGCCTGAATCTACATCTGGCGACTTCATCTTCAACCTGGCGATCGCCGCTTCTGGTAAGCTGGAGATCGGAACACGCCAATATAACAACTGGCGACTACACGAGCCCCCCGACTTCCTTCCCTTCTGCCAACCTGGCGTCTTGTCAACACGCCTGTACTGTTAGCAGGATGCCACGTCATCACACCCAACCACCAGGGCGGTACACTTTGGATGATACTCAAAGAGAAAATATTTTTCACACCCGTTGTCTTATCAACAACAAGTTATGTTCCTTGATTATTGATGGGGGTAGTTGCACTAATGTGGCTTGTACCGTCCCGTATCAGGGCGTTGACTAAGTCAAAGTCAAAGTCAACTCGAGGTGTCGCCCAGATGTAGAGACGCCAAGAGGAAGCGTCGCCAAGGCAGGACAAGACGTCGCTAAGGCAAGGCGTCGCCTAAGCGAAGGCGTTGCCTAGGTGAAGGCGTCGCCTAGGTGAAGGCGTCGCCCAGGTGAAGGCGTCGCCCAGGTGAAGGCGTCGCCCAGGTGAGGGAGTCGCCAGGTTAAACAGTGTAAAAGCGAGGCAATCATGGTGTGGTTCCCCGATACCCATGGGTAGGAAAGACCACGGAGGGAACGACGTCGTGGGAAAGCCTCAGGTCCCGATATGTCGGGAAAGTTATAAAGAGAAGGAAAAGGTGGCTTCAAGGCCATAGTGATAGTACCAGTGAAGGGCAGCCTGACTCGCGAAGTACCCCTGCCGCCCCAGAGACGCCTTCGGGACAGATACGACCCAAGAGGAAGGTCACGCCCAGGATAACCGGGTGCAGGGTCTGAGAGGAAGGCAGATACGCTCTCAAAGTAAGTGGCTAGATACTTGGGGGCATGAGTTGGCACCCAAAAAGCCACCCCTAGCGCAGTAGCACTCCCAAGCAGGAGGACCCACGCGTAGAAACGTCCCCAGATGGGCAGAAACGCCCCAAGATGGGGTCAAGGCGTCGTGAGGCCGTCCACGTGTATGACAGCAATGCCGGAATAGAAACACCCTCTAGTCAGGTGCCAGGTAATTAAAGATATTCAATACAGTTTCCCTTTTTGGCATTCAGGTACTATTTTGGCTCCCAAGCGTTTCAACGTCTTAAATGCGCTACGTTTCATAATTAAGCGCTTTAATGAGCGCGTTACGTTTGAGTTTAAAAGCGCTTTAAGGCGCTTTAAATGCTGGGGGCAGTTTAAATAGCGCTGGGAATGTCGGAAAAAGGGTTGGAACTTTCGGCAAATTTACCAGAGAACTCTCTAGTTGCTTGCTCGTGCTTCAAGGTTACGTACAAGTGACTGGGGAATATTTTTGCCTGAAGGGGACAACACACATACACATATACACAGTTTCTTTTACCACCTTCAGAGTGCCATACGCGGTGCTCAGATACGTGGGTGGACAGTTTTGGTGTTTCTTGCTGGCTGACTTGAGCGTCGGAGTGCAAACGGCCGCTAGGGCGCCTCTTTGTCCTCTTTTTTGCAGGAAATTTGCAGGCATTCAGTGGGAAGGAGTCCTTAGCTGACGATTGAGGCCACGCACGAAGACGTCCCGGTCAACCGGACGGAACATTTGGCGCCCACCGTGGGGCCGATATAAAACATCAGTCCCATCACACAAGTTCGTGAGAAGCTACCAGGTTACGGTAGTGCCGAAGGAGGTTGGAGTGACAATGGCCCCCACCAGACGAAGATCAGCGCGCGCAGCCCCCACAGACCTATCCATGCAGCAGGTCCTGGAAATAATGAGGGGGTTGCAGCAGGACATGGCGGATTCGAAGATGGAGCAGGAGCGCATGCAGGCGGATCTTGACGCCTCGCATGAACGCAACGAAGAGCTCCACCGAGTAAATGAGGAGTTGCGCCAGGGCCTGAGAAACGATAGGAGGCGGCCTGGGCACGATGAGATGGAGAACCACTCCCCACCAAGGGAGTTTTCCACTCCGTTCTCGCAGGAGATCCTAGACGCAGCAATCCCGAACACGTTCGCGGGACCCAAGGCAATTTTCACTGGGATGGAGGACCCGGAGACGCACCTCGCGGCGTTCCACACGCAGATGGTCCTGATAGGCGGCTCTGACGCCGCCAAGTGCAAGCTCTTCATGAGCACCCTGACCGGGATGGCTATGGACTGGTTCATCAGCCTTCCCGAGGGCCATATCACATCTTTCCGCCAGTTGTCGCGGTTATTCAGAGAACAGTATTTGGCCAACAAGGCCCCGCCGCCGGTCTCCTACGACCTGTTTGACGTGAAGCAGTACCAGGGGGAGACCCTGAAGGAGTATATCAATCGCTTCGGGGCCCAAGTCGTGAAGGTTGGTACGACCGAGGAGCCTATGATCGTGTACGCATTCGTGAAAGGCGTATGCCCAGGGCCCTTTGGAGAATCTATTATCCGCAATCGCCCTAGGACTTTCGCAGAATTACGGCGCAGGGCGGTGGAGCATATTGCTTCGGAAGGGGAGGTATGCGTGAAGCGCACTAGTACCGTGCCCTCACGCCCAAGGGGACCGGCGCGAGTTCAACCCGTCAGAGTCAATGAGACCACGACGGGGAGAAAGAAGCCAGAGGCGAGACGCCCCTACGAGGCCAGAAAGCCCCAGCCTCGGGGTCCCGCAGGAGGCGAACGCCCCACCAGAGAAAGAGCAAGACCGGCGAGGTACAACTTCGTCGTCGAGTTGAAGGATTTGATCGCCGTGCCCAACATAGCCGAGAGGCTGAGGCGACCGGCGAAGACCGACAAGGTGCTAGGGCCCCGTAAAGACTCTTGGTGCGAATTTCACGAGGCTTTCGGGCACCAAATTGATAATTGCCTGTCGTTGGGCTACCAGCTAGATGAGCTGGTGAGGACTGGGTTTTTGAAAGATTATGTCGCAGAGTCCACCCCGACCGCCACCCTGCCGTCGCCGGCGGATGAGCCAGGACACGAGATGCCTGTGCTTGGCGAGGTCCACACCATTGCTGGAGGTTTTTCCGGCGGTGGACCCACCGCCTCCCAGCGGAAGAAATACGCGAGGGGGGTAAATTCAATCGAAGAGAGGCTCTCGGGGGAGCCCTGGGAGTCAGATATTGTGTTCACAAGAAGGGATCTCCGAGATGTGGTGCCCCATGACAACGATCCCGTTGTCATCTCGGTCGTCACGGCTGGGAGAAAGGTTCACCGAGTGCTTGTTGATCAAGGAAGCTCGGCAGACGTCATGTTTCTGTCGACTTTTAATAAGTTACGGCTGTCCCCCGATCTACTGAGTCCCTATACGGGATGCTTGTATGGGTTCGGAGATAACCAGATAGAGGTCCGGGGGTACCTGGAGTTGAGGACTACGTTCACGGACGGAGAGGCCTCCCGAACAGAGAGCATTCGGTACCTCGTTGTTAACGCCAATTCTGCCTATAACATTTTGCTGGGCAGACCAGCGCTAAACCGTCTGAGTGCAATATCCTCCACCCGGCACATGAAGATGAAGCTACCGGCCCTCAGTGGCCGGGTGATAGTCATCAGATCAGACCAAGAGGAGGCAAGAAAATGCTACGAAAACAGCCTGAAGACGAAGAGAGGCGTTTTCATGGTGTACGAGCGTCCACCGATCACGGACGCAACGATGATCGAGGCGACGCCCGCTAGGCAGACCCCTGAAGAGGCCATAGCAGAAAGGGCGACGCCCAAAGCAGATGCGCCAATGGAGGAAGCGCACGGGGAGGAGGCGGCGCCCGTAGAAGAAGCGGTGCTCGCCAATGATGATGATAGGGAGCAACCCGCTACCAACATCCTAGAAAGGGAGATTGGCGGCAAAGCTTTCAAGATAAGAAGCTCGCTAAACCCAGAAGAGCGGGAAGGGGTGGCGGAAGTGATTTCGCGCCACATGGATGCCTTCGCGTGGTCCGCCTCGGACATGCTGGGCATTGACCCCGATTTTCTGTGCCACCATCTCAGCATGGACGCCGCGGTTCGACCCGTGCGTCAGAGAAGGAGGAAATTTAATGAGGAGCGGCAACAGGTGGTGAAAGACGAAACGCAGAAGCTGCTGAGTGTTGGCCACATCAGGGAGATTCAGTACCCTGAGTGGCTCGCCAATGTCGTTCTGGTGAAGAAGGCAAACGGGAAATGGAGAATGTGCGTTGACTTCACGGACCTGAATAAGGCGTGCCCGAAGGATTCCTATCCGCTGCCCAGCATTGACGCCCTAGTGGACAGCGCGTCTGGCAGCAAAGTGTTAAGCTTCTTGGACGCCTTCTCAGGCTACAACCAAATCAAGATGCACCCCAGGGACGAGAGCAAAACTGCGTTCAACCGAAACATGCAGTTATTGCTATAAGGTAATGCCTTTCGGACTCAAAAATGCGGGCGCCACGTACCAGAGGTTAATGGATAAGGTCTTGGCGCCAATGCTCGGGAGAAATGTATACGCCTATGTAGACGACATGGTGGTGGCGTCGCAGAACAGGATACAGCACATGGCAGACTTGGAGGAATTGTTCAACACGATATCCAAGTACCGCCTCAAGTTGAACCCCGAGAAGTGTGTTTTTGGGGTAGAGGCCGGTAAATTTTTGGGTTTTTTGCTCACCGAGAGGGGTATAGAAGCGAATCCCGACAAATGTGCGGCCATTATTGCCATGCGGAGCCTGACATCGGTAAAGGAGGTTCAACAGTTGACAGGGCGGATGGCGGCGCTCTCGAGGTTTGTTTCCGCTGGAGGAGAAAAGGGGCACCCATACTTCCAGTGCCTCAAGAGAAACAGTCGCTTTGCATGGACTGAGGAATGCGAAGCGGCTTTCGTTAAACTGAAGGAGTACCTGGCGACGCCTCCGGTTCTCTGCAAACCAGTAACGGGCGTGCCCCTCCGTTTGTATTTTACTGTAACAGATAGGGCCATCAGTTCTGTGTTGGTACAAGAGCAGAGCCAGAGTCAGAAGCCCATCTACTTTGTAAGCAAAGCCTTACAGGGAGCCGAGACAAGGTACCAGGCGCTGGAGAAGGCGGCACTGGCGGTAGTGTTCTCGGCTAGGAGGCTCCGTCATTACTTTCACAGTTTCACGGTGGTGGTAATGACCAACCTCCCCATACAGAAGGTGCTGCAGAAGCCCGATGTGGCAGGAAGAATGGTACGCTGGGCTGTGGAATTGTCGGAATTCGACATACAGTACGAGCCTAGAGGATCCATTAAGGGGCAGGTGTATGCGGATTTTGTAGCAGAACTTTCGCCCGGAGGTGAGCCAGAGGTGGAAGCGGGTTCGCAGTGGCTGCTCTCGGTCGATGGTTCCTCAAACCAGCAAGGGAGTGGTGCGGGAATAGTGCTGGAAGGACCCGACGGCATACTAATCGAGCAGGCCTTGCGTTTTGCCTTCAATGCAAGTAACAACCAAGCAGAATACGAAGCCTTGATTGCAGGAATGCTATTGGCCAAAGAGATGGGCGCACAGAACCTCTTGGTGAAGAGCGACTCCCAGTTGGTCACGGGGTAGGTGTCGGGTGGATTCCAGGCGAAGGACCCACAGATGGCGGCGTATCTCAAATACGTCCAGTTGTTGAGAGGGGCGTTCGACGCTCTTGAGTTGATACACGTCCCGAGGGAGCAGAATGCCAGAGCTGACCTGCTTGCAAAGCTGGCCAGCTCAGGCAAGGGGGGTAGACAGAGGACGGTGATCTAGGAGACACTCAAAGCTCCGCGTCGATTCGTGGAAGACAACAGGGTGGATGTCCTCCAGATTTATGCATCAAGGGGAAGGCCGAGGAGTCATTCCTCATTAACCCAAGATACGCAGAGGGCGCCCCGCATCAGTACGTACGCGGGTGTGGCTGAGGAAGAGCAGATGCAGGTTTGTGCCCTGTCCACGGGAGACACCTGGATGACGCCCTATAAACGGTACCTGGCGGATGGGGCCCTTCCAGTGGACCCTGAAGAGGGTAAGAAAATCAAAAGGAACGCTGTAAGATATACCTTGGTGGATGGGGTGTTGTTCAGGCACGGTTTCACTCACCCTATCCTAACATGTGTCAGTGGCGATGAGTGCACCAGGATAATGGCAGAGCTACACGAAGGCATCTGCGGAAGCCATGTGGGAGGAAGATCCTTAGCCTCCAAGGTAATACGTGCAGGGTTTTTCTGGCCAACAGTGAAAGAAGATTGCGCACGGCACGCCCAACGGTGTAGGCAATGCCAAAAGCATGCCGACTGGCACAAGGCGCCGCCTGAAGAGTTGCGGTCCATTTACAGCCCGTGGCCTTTCCACACATGGGGTATTGACATCCTGGGCCCTTTTCCACTGGCAATCAGGCAGATGAAGTATCTGATTGTCGCCATCGAATACTTCACTAAGTGGATAGAGGCAGAACCCGTGGCACAAATCACTGCGCATAAGGTACAGCATTTTGTGTGGAGAAACATCGTGTGTCGCTTTGGCGTACCCAGGCGCCTGATATCTGACAACAGGACCCAGTTCGCCAATCAGCAGTTGAGAAATCTGTGCGCTGAAAGTGTTCGCGTCGGTCGAACACCCCCAAACCAATGGACAAGTAGAGTCAGCAAACAGAGTTCTGCTGAGGGGATTAAAAAGGAGGTTGGAAAAGGCCAAAGGGGCGTGGGCGGAAGAGGTGCCAAGGATTGTATGGGCATACCACACCACGCCCCAATCCTCTACTATGGAGACGCCGTTCAGTTTGGTGTACGGGTCAGACGCGATGATTCCAGTAGAAATACACGAAAGCTCACCGCGTTTCCAAAACTTTGTAGTGGAGGAATCTAATGAGGAGAGACGGGTAAACCTGGATCTGCTAGAAGAGGCCAGGGAAGAAGCTAGAATAAAAGCTGAAGCGATGAAGAGAAGAGTGGAGCGGCAATATAGCTCTAAAGTAAAGCCACGACAGTTTCAGGTGGGCGACCTAGTGATGAGGAAAGCTCACCCTTATGAGTTGGAGAATAAACTGTCTCCCAAGTGGACCGGGCCCTTCAGAGTTACTGAGGCTAAGGGCAACGGTTCGTATAACCTGGAGACTTTAGATGGAGGCCCTATTCCGCGCAGTTGGAATGCAGCCAACTTAAAATTTTATTTCAGTTGATTTATGTAAGCAGCATGTAACAGTTTAGTTGAAGGGGACGCTCTTTTTCCCTTTCGGGGGTTTTTTAATGAGGTCACCCTAATAAATGGAAAAACCAGTTGAGAAAAAGAAGTGCTTTGGTTTTCAGCCATTGTTTTCCCTTGTTAGAAGTAATGTGATGCGCCGCCTAGGCCATGGCGTCGCCAAGGAAGAAGGCGTCACCTAGGTCTTGGCGTCGCCCGGAAAGAAGGCGTCGCCCAAATAAAAGCATGCATCGTTGGCAGAACGAGACGAAAGGAAGTCGCGCGGTATATGAGACATATGCAAAGTAAAGTGGCGTTGTAAAGAATTATGATATTGGAAAATTGTTGTTACAAGCAATGTTCAGTACAAAATGCAAAAACACAAACAGGCCGCTTCTCAGCGCTCATCAGAGTCATCACTGGAGGAAGGCGAAGCCCCTTTCCCAGCCCGCAGCGCTCGAGTAAGTTGTGTCCTCTTTTCTTGGCTTATTTTCGAACCTGCACAAGGGGAAAAGATGTGTTAGAGACACCATGAAGAAAGACAGGCACAGTTAGAAAGTAACGAAGGTCGAAGTTGCTTAAGGCAGTGATCCTTACTTATGTACTTCTCAAGAGTCCTAGCGTTGAACTCCAAGCTGATCACCGTAGCGGAGTCAAAACCTCCCGCCTTAGCAAGAATCCGGCAAGCTATTTGATCACTTGGAGCCAGATTCTTGAGGGGTTTGGCTTTGAGGGTTTTTTCCTCTCTCACCCAGTGCAGCGGAAACCCATCGAGGGCGTCGGGAACAAGATCAGTACAGCAGATCTTGAAGAACCGGCCTTTCCACCCCGTGAACGAGCTTTGGAAGGGTGTGAAGAGAACTCTCCCGGGAACATTGCTGAGAGTTACCCAGAGGTTGTGTCTCTGTCTCTTCACCTCAAAGAAGTGAAGAAAGAGGTCAACCGAGGGTGCACAACCCAGAAACCCAAAGAGGATATCGAAGGCTTTGACAAAGGCCCAGCTGTTGGGATATAACTGGGCTGGAGCCACGTTGATCTCCGTCAGCAGTTCCTTCTCGAACCGGGAGAAGGGTAAGCGCACCCCGATGGTCTTGAACACCACCTGGTAAAAGTAAAAGAAAGGGACCCCGTCGTTCGCTCGTCCGTCTCCACACACTGGCTCCCCCAGAGTGCATGGGAGCACAGCGATGTCGTCATCGTGCCTCCTCGCGAAGGCCCGGTGGTCGTAAGAACACAACTCCCCTTTGTGTTCTCGTACGGCCCTGGTGGAAAGCAAGCATGAACGTGGGTGAATCGCTTCGTAACACTTTCTGCCCTGTCTTCGCGACTGTGTCTTCTGGAGAATCACCTTCTGAATTCCCTCTCTCTCTCAGATGGCTTCAAAATGTGACCTGCAAAATACACAGACGGCGCCTCTAGCGGCCGTTTGCACTCCGACGATCAAGTTAGTTCAACAGAACCACCAGAAAACTGGAAACTTAGCAAAAAATATGTGTGTGAGAAAAACTTGCACTCTGTTTTCTCTCTCTCTTCTTTTTTTTTCCCCTCACTCTCCCTCTGATTCTGTCTTTTATCCCTCTTTCCCTGCTTCTGGGCATAAAAGAATTCTGTTATGCTTTTCTGGCATGTGTCAGAACCCTGTCGTGCTTTTCAGAGAAAGCGTACCTTCAGAATCAGCGATGGGGAGCGTGAGAGTCTGCGCATGTCTGCGCTTGGCTGCGCCTGTCTATACCTTTAGCGGTACGGAGTGCTCTTTTGTCTGGACCGCACCCCTCTCAGATGGTGACACGTGGAGGCCTGCAACTCACATCTAACCACACACGTGTCACTCACTGGAAGGGCTCTAGCGCCTCTCTTTGTCTGCCTAAGCTACACCCTTGCGGAGTAACTTAGGATGCTTCTCTTACCTGGGCAAACTGCATACTCTTAGGAGAACGTCGGGTGTGGCTGGTCTAGGCGCACTCACCGAACGTTACTCTCTGCGTAGGTGACTTACCCTTCAGGATGACACGCACGTAATGGGTTGAGGGAATCACCAATCACCGACTGGCTTACTAGTTTCCTCAGGCCACTCTCGTGCATGATTCCCTGAGGTGTGCCCATGCGAGGTCCATGCGTAACGCTCTCGCTGGGAACCTCAGTCCCAGTTTAACTGCGTGTAACACGAGACCCCGATGACAATACACCCGATGACTGATCAATGTTTATTCGCTACTCGCGCTCTGCTTCCAGGCGCGAGTCTGGGAACTGGTCTGCTGGTGGTCACTTGGCTACTGACCACCGATCACCATTCTGGGTGATCTGTCCCCCGACCTCTCTGCCGCCTGATCTGTCGGTGGTAACTTGGTTACTGACCACCGATCACCTCTCTTGGCGTTCGTCCCCCTACCTCTCTGCCACCTGGTCCACGTGTCACCCTGCGGGTGGTCCACGTGGTTCTCTGATGCTGATGTCATCGACTACCGATGACCGATCGGATCACAAGCCCCCCAGTCTCGAGTCGAGAACTCGTTCTCAGCGAAGAGACTAAGTGGTCGTGCCCTCAGTCCACGTGGCAAGTGGGGCCGCCTCACGTGCCACCTCACGTGCTGCTTCTTTAACGTTTGGGCTTCCTTCCTTAATCTCGCGACACGTGGCACCATCAACGGCCAGCGTTGTGCGTCGCTAGCGCTTCTCTTATTCAAAATGGCGCGCCCTTCCACTGTTCCTTCATCTTCTTCATTTGACTCCCAAACTCTCTGCGAACTTTTCTTCTGCGCACCCATCTTTCTTCGAATTCTCTGTGATCCTGTACTCCTACGATCATTCAAAGGTATGGTTTTTCTTTTCCCTGGCCCCTTTTTGGTCATCTTTACCGATTGCATTTACCATTCTAGTTATCATGCATTCACCTTCCCTGTTTTTCCTTCTTCTCAACCCGCGCTAGGGTTTTTCTCATGTTTCCGCTTTGGCTTCTGCCTTCCCTTTTTTCTCCTTTTCCTGGGCATTTCTTCCTCATTCCCCCTCTCTGTTTTTCACCGAACCATCCATCACTCTCTCCCTTTCTATTTCTGACCCTTCGTTTTTCCTCCATTGCAGCTATCTCTCGATGGCTCGCTTGAAGCAGACCGCTCGCGTCCTTGCCTCTTCTTCTGGTGCACAGCCCTCCGCGAGTGCACCAGCTTCGCCACCGCCTGTTGTCACCTCATTCCATGACAACGCCAAAGTCTATGACTGGGCCCCTCTGGCGTTGCTATCTGAAACATCCATCTTGCTACCTGAGGACCATCTTAACTCGCTTCTGAGCCACGACCCGGATGAACCCTCGTGTTCCATAGACAGGGAAAACGACTTCCACATCCGAGTCCGCATCCCTCCCCGAGGGATGCCCATTTGCGCTGACGACAGGGCCACCAATGGGGTGCCCTTCGTTTTTGTTTACTCCGCGATCTTCAAAAGGTTGAGGCTGCGACTCCCCTTCACCTTCTTCGAGAAAGAGCTGATGATGGAGTTGAACGTCGCGCCCTGCCAACTCCACCCCAATGCCTGGGCCTTCATCCGGGCGTTTCAGATTCTGTGCAACTACTTTGGGCACAACGCCTCGGTGGAGGTGTTCCTCTACTTCTTTGAGGCGAAGAAACCAGGGGATAGGTTTTGGGTCAGCCTGAACGGGGTTGCTGGACGGGTGCTTCTGGGCCTGTACCAGCAGTCCTTCAAAGACTGGAAGGGCAGATTTTATATGATATCCGCCACCCCACAAAGCCCTCATCTGCTCGAGGGGTACCCCCTCTACTGGGTTCCCCAGGTTCAGTTTAAAAAACCCAAGGATCTTGAGGCCATGGCGCGAGCTGTGTGGGCTGCTCCTGGGGGCTAAGTATGACTCCGCTCGCCTCATCAAGGATGAGTTTGATGTGGTTTCCCTGAAGAAATATATAGGTAGTTCTTTCTCTGCCGCCCCTTAGGACATTTATACTTCCTCATGCATGCTCTTATACTTTCCACCTTGCTTGCGTCTCTTAGCTGTCTAATTTTCCTCTTTCTTGCCTATGCAGATTCAATGTCAGGGAAAGATAGGAGGTTGGCGGTGTTGGAGCTCGCTAAACGCCGAGCGGCCAAAGGGACTGGCTCTTCCTCTTCCACCACCGAGCCAATCGAAGCCCCTCCGCTCTCGGTCGCGCCAGCCGAAGGCCCCGAGCAAGGGAAGAAAAGGAAGAGACTGGTGAAGGCTTCTTCACTGATACCTGCCGCTGCTGCTGCCTCAGTGGAAGAGGAAAGCTCAGGCTCCCCCCTCATTCGCCGCCAGAGGAAGAAAGCAGTGGCTGAGGGGGTCTCGTCTCTCCAGCCTGGAGGGATAGAGGTGGTAGAGGTAGAAGAAGGTTCACCACCTCCCTCTCCCTCTACTCGACCGGCTCCAGAGCCCGCATGTCCTCCTTCTCCGGGCCAAAAATCGCCCCCAACCTTTCAATCACCAACTTCCCCCCCAGCAGGCCAATCACCTGGTCCATCCGCTCACCCTGCTAGGGGTGTTTCTGCTCAAAAGGAGTGTGCCCCGCCTCCAATGACAATCTCCACCGCCAATGCTGAACATGGTGGGTCTGGCTCGCGCCCAAGCAACACTGGAGCCAACCATGAAAACTTCAGCAGAGTTATCTCCATGGTGCGACAGCATATCAGCAATGGGGAGCTCGTCGACTGGAGCGGGGAGGAGATTGACGCACACTTTGCCAAGCAGGTGGTGCTCTCGCTGGAGTTCTCCAACCAGCATCGCAAGCAGAAGGTCCTGGAGAAAAAGCTGAGGGAACTCGAGCACGACAACGAGTCGCTGCGCAGTGACCTTGAAGCCGCTCAAGGGTCTGTCGAGCTCATGCGAGGCATGGTGGAGAAGGCCAGGAGGGAGTACCTGCTGCAGGTCCAGGAGACCATCAAGATGGAAATCTTGATGGGGCAGACCGTTGGTCCTCTGGACTTGAAGGTGGCTGAGTTACAAGCTGAGAATTCCTCCTTGCTCGAACGGAGTCAAATGGTGGAGGAGTTAGAGGTTGAGAACTCCTCCCTACGCCAACAGGATTCTCAGCGGGTAGAGATGCTCAAAGCCGCCAAGGAGGCAACTGCTGCCGCCGAAAAGAAGCTTGAGGAGGCAGTGGGCCAGCTGTCTGAGGCTGCCTCCTCCCTTGCTACCCTTACCACGCAGAGGGATGCTGCAGAGGCTTCGAGGCGAAGTCTGGAGGCGGAGAAGGAGGACTTGATGAATGTGGGCGCCGATTCCCTCATTGATGGATTCGAGTTGGCGCTCGAGCAAGTTCGCTGCGTCCTCCCAGACCTAGACCTTGCGCAATTCAGCATTCATCATTCGGTGGTAGATGGGAAACTGAAGCCTCCTACTCCCTGAATCTCTTCCTTCTGTAATTTTGACTTCTTCTGTACAAAGTCTCATTCTGTAACTTTATATTTCCGCACTATTCAACTCTTTGTAACTGACAATTGTATGAACATCTTTGGTGATATATCTCGGATTCAATTGCTCGATTTCTCTTTGTATTTTCTTTGGACTCCACTGATCTTTATGTGCGCGACTAACTGTTAGCTAGTTTAGGTTCAGCGCGATCTTGGGCTTTGCCTTTCCTTTCGCACACGACTAAGTGTCAGCCAGCCTAGGCTTAGCGCGATCTGCTTCTCTTCTCTTTGCGCGCGACTAAGTGTTAACCAACTCAGGCTTAGCGCGATCTGCTTCTCTTCTCTTTGCGCGCGACTAAGTGTTAACCAACTCAGGCTTAGCGCGATCTGCTTCTCTTCTCTTTGCGCGCGACTAAGTGTTAACCAACTCAGGCTTAGCGCGATCTGCATGATCTCGACTGGCTGTTCCCTCAGCTTGGTGTTTAACAGTCCTCGTGCGCTGCTTTGTACTACTAGCCAATTACTGACGACTCATCGGTGATCGCTCTTTAGTCCTTACTTAGCTTTCTCTGTCGCTCTAGCGCTAAGTGTATAGAGGACTTTGACACCGATCGCTCAAGGTGATGCCTCGTCTTGGGGAAAGAAAAGTGTTTCTCGCCAACCCCTCTTACCTTCCCCAAGGTCATCACCTTTGGCGGGTTGAGTCGCTCATTCCCTGCCTCACTCCTGGGGTGAGAAGGGTTTCGGACTAAGAGTCTTACTGGGCCAATATTGGTGTATGCCAAGTGGGTAAGGACGTTTTGTCAAAACCTTTCCTTTCCCACCCTTGGTCTCACTAGCACCCCTGGCTTTTCAAACCTTTAACTGCTCACGCTCACACCTGGGGTGAGGAAGACTTAGATCGGTGCCAGTACTTGCACCTAGGGCAAGTGGGGCCTAACCAATCACCTGCACTTGCACCTGGGGCAAGGAGGATTTTAACTTTAATACTTGAGAACACTTTGTATGCTGGAAATTTTCTTTAATTGGGTGGCCTCGTTAAAAACCCTCTTTAGGGAAAAGAGTGCCCCCTTGTCTGTTTAACTGTTTCCACCACAAACAAAGCATGTGTCTTTTAGCATGAGAACGCCATTACTGTACAATTTTAACTGAAATAAAATTTCAAATGGGTGGCGTTCCACGTTCTGGGGATTGCTCCTCCTTCCAAAGTCTCCAGGCGATAGGCTCCGTTCTCTAACGTCTCCACCACTCTGTACGGGCCTGTCCACTTCGGGGATAACTTATTCTGCATGTCATTTTGATGCGCCTTTCTCATCACCAGATCACCTTCCTGGAAGCGCCTGGGCCTCACTTTAGAGTTGTGCCTCCGCTCTACTCTTCTCTTCACAGCTTCAGCACTGACTCTGGCCTCTTCTCGCACTTCGTCTAGCAGGTCCAAATTCACCTTACGCTCTTCATTGGACTCTTCAGCAACGAAGTTCAAGAATCTGGGGGAGCTCTCCTGTATCTCCACAGGAATCATGGCGTCTGTCCCATAGACAAGGCTGAAGGGTGTCTCATGGGTGCTGGACTGTGGGGTGGTGTGGTAAGACCACACAATTCTGGGGACCTCCTCTGCCCAGCCTCCTTTGGCCTTGTCTAGCCTCCGCTTCAGCCCCCTGAGGAGCACTCGATTTGCTGACTCCACCTGCCCATTTGTTTGTGGGTGCTCTACTGAGGCGAAAACCTGTTGTATCTTTAGCTCCTCACACATCTTCCTCAACTGATGACTGGTGAACTGGGTGCCATTGTCGGAGACCAGCCTCTTGGGTATTCCGAAGCGGCAGACAATGTTCTTCCAGACGAAGTGTTCGACTTTTTGTGCGGTGATGTGTGCAACTGGCTCTGCCTCCACCCACTTAGTGAAATATTCAATGGCCACAATGAGGAACTTCATCTGCCTTGTCGCCAGGGGAAAAGGTCCTAGGATGTCAATCCCCCATGTATGGAATGGCCACGGGCTATGGATGGACCTCAACTCCTCAGGGGGTGCCTTGTGCCAATCTGCATGCAGCTGACATTGTTTGCATCGCTGAGCAAACCTTATGCAATCCTCCTTCAGCTTTGGCCAGTAGTACCCCGCGCGGAGTACTCTACTTGCCAAAGCGCGACCACCTACATGGCTTCCGCACACCCCCTCGTGCAGCTCAGACATGAGTCTAGTGCATTGCTCGCCGTGTACACAGATCTGCACAGGGTGAGAAAATCCAAATCTAAATAGGCTTCCATCTATGAGAGTAAACTTACTTGAACCCCTCTTTATTCTTTTTGCCTCTGCCAGATCGAGCGGGAGTACACCATCTTCTAAGTATAGCCGGTATGGCGTCATCCAGGTGTGGGGTTCCTTCTCCGCGTGGACCTCCATCAACTCACCGATCTTTGAGGGCCGCGATCTCACCCTCGGCGCTCTCAGCGTCTCTTGAGTCAACGACCGATGACCGATCGTTAGACGCTCCATTGACTTGTATACATGAAGTACCTGGTTGTCTGATACAAACGCGCGTGGCACCTTCAGGGTCTCCTGAATGACAGTCCTCTGCTTCCCCCCTTTGCCTGAGCTGGCCAGCTTGGCAAGCAGGTCTGCTCGGGCGTTCTGCTCTCTTGGTACATGCACTAACTCAAACTCGGTGAAAGACGTCTTCAGGAGCTGCACATACTCCAGGTAGGCTGCCATCTGGGGGTCCTTTGCTTGGAACTCCCCGGTAACCTGCCCAGTGACCAGTAACGAATCGCTCTTGGCCAGCAGATTTCTTGCTCCCATTTCCCTTGCTAGCAACATTCCCGCGATCAGGGCCTCGTACTCCGCCTGATTGTTGCTAGCCTTGAAGGCGAAACGGAGGGACTGCTCAATCAGTACTCCGTTTGGCCCTTCCAAGATGACCCCAGCACCGCTTCCTTGCTGATTAGAGGAGCCATCCACCGATAACACCCATCGAAAATCTAGCCCTTCTGCAGGTGTCGCGATGGATGATAGCTCGACTACGAAGTCCGCGAACACCTGCCCCTTGATCGGTCCTCGGGGCTCGTACTGAATATCGAATTCCGATAATTCTACTGCCCACTTGACCATCCTTCCTGCCACATCAGGTTTCTTCAATACATTCTGGATAGGCAGATCAGTCATCACCACCACTGTGAAGCTGTGGAAATAATGCCTGAGTCTTCTGGCTGAGAATACCACCGCTAGAGCAGCCTTCTCGAGGGCCTGGTACCTGGTTTCGGGGCCTTGCAGCACCTTGCTGACGAAATAAACGGGCCTCTGGGCCTGGTCCAGCTCTTGCACCAGGACTGAACTGACTGCCCTCTCCGTAACAGCAAAGTATAGACGGAGAGGGATGCCTACCTGGGGCTTTCGCAAGACTGGTGGGCTTGCCAGATATCCTTTCAACTTAACGAAGGCCTCCTCGCACTCCTGCGTCCAGAGAAATCGGCTGTTGCGCTTGAGACACTGGAAGTATGGGTGACCTTTCTCCCCACCAGCAGACATAAACCGGGACAGTGCTGCCAAGCGTCCGGTGAGCTGCTGCACCTCCTTCACCGTCGTTGGGCTCCTCATCGCCACGATCGCCGCGCACTTCTCCGGGTTAGCTTCGATTCCTCGTTCTGTCAAGAGGAAACCCAAGAACTTCCCAGCCTCTACACCGAATATGCACTTCTCAGGGTTGAGCTTCAACCTATACTTGGCGATGGTGGCGAATAGCTCTTCCAGATCAGCTGCATGATGCTTCTTCTCTTGGGACGTAACCACCATGTCATCTACATAGGCGTGTACGTTTCTCCCCAGCATGGGCGAGAGCACCCTATCCATGAGCCGCTGGTAGGTAGCCCCCGCATTCTTCAACCCAAATGGCATGACCTTGTAGCAATAGCAAGACCGTTCCGTCATAAACGCGGTCTTGCATTCGTCCATTGGGTGCATCCTGATCTGGTTGTATCCCGAGAAAGCGTCCAAGAAGCTGAGCAGCTTTCCCCCCGATGCGCTATCGACTAGGGCGTCTATACTGGGTAAGGGGTAAGAATCCTTGGGGCACGCCTTATTGAGGTCAGTGAAGTCCACGCACATTCTCCACTTGCCGCTTGCCTTCCGCACCAGTACCACATTCGCCAACCACTCGGGGTACTGGATTTCTCTGATATGCCCTGCGTCAAGGAGCTTCTGCGCTTCGTCGTGGATCACCTTCCTCTTCTCCTCGTTAAATTTCCTTCTTCTCTGCCGTACGGGTCGAACCATGGGGTCCATTGATAGACGATGGCAGAGGAAATCGGGGTCGATTCCTGGCATGTCGGACGATGACCATGCAAAGGCATTCATGTGCTTCTCAATCACACGCATGATCAGCCTTCGTTCTTCTTCAATGAGGGATCCCCCCAACTTGAATTTTCTTCCCCCGATGTCCACTTCGACCCATCCTTCAGCTGGGTGGGGCCTTCTCTCACTGGCAATGACCGCTCTCGCGATCCCTGACTCGCGAGGAGTGATCGCGCCTTCCTCTTCTTCTTCAACTTGGGCCACCTGGGAGCCCCCCACCGCGGCGTTCTCCAGCCTCTGAGCGCCTTGTGTTTCCCTGACCGCCAATCGCTCTTCGCGCACGCCTGGTGGTGGTTTTGTGGTGACGTGGCACACACTTCTCTTTTGCTTCAAGCTGTTCTCATAACAGCGTCTTGCCTCAGCCTGATCCGACTTGATGGTTATCACGGCCCCCTCCATCGACGGCAGCTTCAACTTCATATGCCTCGTCGATGGTATTGCGCCCAGTCTATTGAGTGTTGGCCTCCCCAACAAGACATTGTACGCAGAAGGGGCGTTCACCACCAGGTACTTTATCTTTTCAGTGCGGGCTGTCGTTCCGTCAGTGAACGTTGTCCTCAGCTCGATGTATCCCCGCACTTCTACCTGATTCCCTGCAAAACCGTAGAGACAACCGGCATACGGTCTTAACTGATCGGGGGACAACTGTAGCTTGTTGAATGTTGGCCAGAACATGACATCCGCCGAGCTTCCTTGATCTACGAGTACTCTATGCACTCGTCTTCCTGCTGTGATGAGAGAAATGACCACAGGGTCGTTGTCGTGTGGGACAACGTCTCGCAGGTCAGCCTTCCTGAAGACAATGTCCACCTCAGGGTAATGACTCTCATTTACTGCATCTACCGCCATCACAGATCGAGTGTATCTCCTTCTTTGTGAAGCTGTGCATCCCCCACCAGAGAAGCCTCCAGCGATCGTCTGCACTTCCCCATGCACAGGGACTTCATGCTGTTGCTCTCCAGTTTGGGATCCTGACGCGCGATCACCCTGTGGCTCACGCAGGTAATCTGCTAGAAAACCAGACTTCACCAACTCTGCCAGTTGGTGTCCCAGCGCCAAACAGGAGTGAAGGGTATGGCCAAAGGCCTGGTGAAACTCACACCATTCATTCTTCTTCCTTCCGAGTACCTTGTCTGTCTTCTCTGGTACTCGTAGTCTTGCTGCTACGGCAGGAAGGGCGATGAGATCCGCCAATCCCACCATGAAGTTGTGTCTTGGGGGTGCGTTGTTCTCCCTTGCACGCCCCTTACTCTGGTCTTTGCCTGGTGCATAGGGACGAGGTTTTTCCCGCACCTTCTTCCCTTCTTTGGCCTCATGCACCCTCGCTTGCTGTGGTTTTCCTTGCCCTCCACGCGGCCTGGGTGGCGCAGCACTTCCCCTCTTCTCAGAAACTTCTGTTTCTGCCACTATGTGCGCCACCGCACGCCGTCGGATCTCTGCAAAAGTGCTGGGATGGCTCCTGATGAGAGACTCACTGAAAGGGCCAGGCAGCACTCCCTTCCAACTTGGTCTGTTTATAGGACCTCCTTTTCTGAACTTCCACTGCTTCCAACTTCTAAGTCATGTTTGCCTTTTTATTCAACTTTTATTTGCAAAAATAAACTGACTTTGTTATATGCAGGGATTCAGAATTCGTGGTCGAATTCTCTCCAACTCGAGGAGTATGATGGAGATCAAATAAGGGAGGCTTTTATTAATGAAGGAAGAGGTCATTCACCCACACATTTGAAGTTCTTCCTTCTAGTCTTCTCAAAATTAAAAGAAGACATAAAATAAAGAGAGGATCAAGCCTAAAGCCAAAGAAGTCTACAAGCTTTCAAGAATGGGCTTCAATTAAATATCTCTCTTTATAGTTTCTTTTGTATAAAATTGTAAATAATATAGAATAGTGTTTAGGAAGGTGCATAGAGGGAAACCTTAAGATACATCTTATGTAAAAGCATCTTTAGGTGTTAGCTTTAGGAAGAAACTAGAATATGTCCCTTCATTCTCCACTATAGGCGCTAGAAGTGGAAAAGCTTGGGTAACATTGGATAGCTTCCTTTGTAAGCTTCTTGGCACATTCTTGACCGGCCACTCTTCTATAAAAGGAGGACTAGAGTCTTAATAATACAGATTTGTATATTGTGAGTAACGAAACACTCCCAAAATTGGTGAGCATTTGAGAGACTTGTGTCTTCTCCTTCCTAGTCTTATCTTGAGAGCAATCTTGGAGCCTCAAGTGGCGGCAACTCACTCATCTTGGAGCTTTGCATCCTCCAAGTGGCGTGTTCATCAACCAAGAACTACAACCACATAAGTCTTCTTTCTTCTCCATCTATTTCTTCCATTTCCATGTCCATATGAACTCCTTAAACATGTCTTAGGACTTTTCTTGCATTTCTATTCGGTGTTTAAGCTTCTTTTGCTATTTTGTTCGGTTTCATCTTCTTCTTTGCTGAATATAATCGGTTCATCTTCCTTTTCTATGGATTTGTTCGGTTCATTTCACTTTTAAGGCAATTTAATCGGTTCATTCCAATTCTTATACCTTTTAATCGGTTCAATTGACAAGAAATGGGCTTCCATATGAGTTTTGGTGTTTTGGTGCAAGTTTTGATGAGTTCTTGAAACATAGAACATTGATCCATTTCTATAAAAGTGCCTATTCAATCTCCAACTCAAGTTGATTCCAGAAAATGTTAAAGAATCATCTCTATCTTGTTATTGGAATCATATCAGATCTCTCGTGAGTTGGGTTTCTCCCTGCTGGAACTGGGGGTGTGGCTTAAAAACCACCTCTCTTTATCTATTATTACTGTTTGGGGTGTCGAGGCCCGAGGCCTCCATGCCCCTACCGTGCCGCCTCCTCCGCGGTTATCCCTACCCGTGGGTATCAAGAGGGGACACCCCTCTGGCTTGGGCATATTCGTGGTGTTGAACCTGGGCGACACCCGAGGCCATCGACCTTGAAGAAACTCCCTCTCTTGCTTTGCAGTACTTCTGGTGGATTCCTCGCTCTAGGTCCCACCATGTTGACTTTGGTCAACTCCCGAGGACCGTACGGTACACTAAGTGTGGGGGTATTTCATGAGTATAATTTCATTCACACTTTAAACCTTTAAGCATAAGTTCTTTGACTGTAATCATGAATAAATCTATTATTTTAATTATGATTCATCTGATTGGGTTTATTTTGGCCTTAACTATTATTTTTGTTCATATTTTGTTTTAGTTGCAGTAGAAGGTCTAATATTTTGTTTTAGCTTTAATTACCTTGTACCTGACAAATTGATGTTTCTGTTTTGACTTGGCTGCTATTACACGTGGAGGGCCTCACAGCACCGTGACCCCACTTGGGGGTATTTCCTCGTGTGAGTCCTCCTACCTGGGAGTGCATTTGCGCAAGGGGTGACTCTTTGGGTGCCAACTCATGCCCCCAAACCTCTAGTCACTCACTTTGAGAGCGTATCTACCTTCCTCTCGTACCCTGCACCTGGCTACCCCTGGGCGTGACCCTTCTCATGAGTCGTAACTATCCCAAGGGCTTCTCTGGGGCGACATGGGCACTTCACGAGTCAGATTGCTCTCCACTAGCGCTATTACTATGGCCTTGAAGCCACCTTTCTCTTCTCTTTAATGCTACCCCGGGTTATCGGGGCTTGAGGCCTTCCCACGGTGTCACTCCCTCCATGGTCTTTCCTACCCATGGGTATCAGGGAGCAACACTGTGATTGCGTTGCTTTTGTGACACTCTACCTTGGCGACGCCCTACCTTGGCGACGCCTGCTCTCGGCGACGTCTTATCTTGGCGATGCTTCCTCCTGGCGACGCCCCGCCCCTCACCTAGGCGACGCCTTACGTTGACTTTGACCACGACGTTGGCTTTGACTTTGACTTGTCAACGCCCGGGTACGGGACGGTACATTGTTCAAGTACATCTTCTTCAAATATCTCTCATAGTATCTTATGGTTCAATTATAATGAGTACACAAATATGAGCGTAGTTTGGAAACAAAATATTTGAAAGAGAACCAAGAATGCGAGGCCTTAGCTGGCCTAGGGATCGTCTTTGACACGCTGAAGCTCATAGCGTGTGAATACAACGCACACACCCTGTCCACCTATTTTGGTAGGGAGGCTCGTTTCTTGTTGCCCTTTCTTATCTGTGTTTTATAACATCATGCTTGTTCTGTTGGCCTCCTCCACCTGTTTCCCTCGTTGCTAAGTGTTCATCTGTACTCTTTATGTTTCATTTACCTGCGTGCTTTGTGGACTTATATAACTGTATTGGCGGTGGGATTGGCATTCTGTGATTTGTGTGTAGCTGGCGCCTTGCGTTCGGTCTGGTGCGGCTTTAACTTCTGTTCTTTGGTTTGTCTGAATGTAGGATCGGTGATGGATTCCTCTAAGAGGATGGTCTTGGCGAAAGCACTGAAGGCTGCTCGTGCCACCAAGGCTGGCGCCTCCACCGTCCCCGCTGCTGATCCAAACCTCCCATTATCCTCGCCCTCACCAACACCAACTACCACCGAAACTCCACTAGGCCCATCTTCACCACCTCCACGTAGCCCCCAAACACTTCAAACGCCCAATTCACCTCCACCCATCGCCGCAGTCCCACTGGTTGTGGCCTCATCACCTACTCCAGCCCCCAGTGACAAAGGGAAGAGGGTGTTGGAGATCCTCTCCGATGATGAGGACTCTGATGGTGGGGTATTCTTCAAAAGGAGAAAGGCTGCGAGGCTTCCCATCCTGCCAGCAGCATCCCCGCAGGGAGGGGAGTCCTTCAGGGACAATCCCCCTAGCGCCACCTCTCCCCAACCCGTAATAGTCCAAGAGGAAAGAGGCGAAGGGGTCGAGTCTGCTCCACCGCCACCACCAGCGGAGGCTTCCACTGTTCCTGCCTCCGTCTCTGCTGCCCCCGATCTCATTGCCATTCCTCCTCCAATCATGCATCTGATGAGAGGCTTCAACGGAGGATTGATGCCAGAAGGCTCCGACAGGAAAGAAGGAATGCACTTCTACTTGGGAGCCTTCTTGGCTGTGCCCTTGATTGGCGCGCCCAAGCTAGAAATGCCACTTTAAACACACAAGCTGATGGCAAATTTCATGAAGGTCTTCTTGAATCATGTAAGATATGGTGCGGAAGCAATGGATGTGTGTGTGCAAGATCCTCCTAAGAGTGATGTTGATCTTGAAGGTGCATGGTGTGTATGAATATTGGGAGGTTCGGCCAGCCCAAGGAAAGGTGAAGGATGTGAAATTTAGAGCCTAGAGTTCTAGGGAGAAGCAAAGCTTGGCACAAAATGGCAGCATAATTTTACTCACAATAAACTTGAAAATACAAGGAGTAGGCTCCTCCTTTTATAGGCTAAGGAGGACCATAATGCAACCCTAATGCTAGCCAAATGAAATGTAAATGTGAAGCACATGGGTGCACATGGCACATGGGTGCACAAATGAGCACATGGGGAGGGGTGTGTCTAGTTTTTATGCTCACCCCCTCCTGGGCTTTCTAGACCGGCCTTGGTAAATTTAGAGGTTTTTTTAGAAACTCTAAGTTTACCTAGGTTGGTGTTTTAGGTGCCAAAATTAATTCTAAGAAAATTACAAATAAAGTTCCTTTGCTAATTTTGACAAAAAATTAAAGTCTACTCTACACTAGAGTTTATGGCATTTGAACATGTAAAAGAAACGCCTGTATTGCACTTAATTTCAAGATACAACAATTGAAAGTGATCATATAACAAAACAGATTTTACAGAAAACTTTAACTCCCTGTACCACAACAGTTTATCAAGTCTGCATCATCTAGCATTATAAGCTATTTTTCTCCCCCTTTGAATTCATCAAACAACATTGAAGCATAGAGAAATATAAAACCAGATAAAAGCTAAATTGTTGAACATATTACAGAAAACATAAGATAAGCATAAGATAGGCACTGAAAACATATCACTTTTACTTCTTGTAGTACAGTTCTGCCAACTGCTCCTAGACCCCTTCAATTTGATGATCGAGATGTTGGAATATCGTTTGTGTTGCCTCAAAATAGGTCTTTTGATCATTTGAAAGAACATCAAGACGATGCAGAACCTGCCTTTCAAACATGGACATTGGTTTACCTCTATATTCTGGAGCTTGATAAGCAACAAGAACATTGTAGTGAGTTGCAACAACATCTTCATTCATTAACGGTGGTGCTGGTGAATCTCCCCTGTATTCCATAGATGGAGACCTCATTTGACTCATAGAAGGTTGAGCAGGAGACTCCATTCTGTGAGATGATGTATGATGAACTTCATAGCAAGATTGTTGATGGCATTTTCATGTGTTCTTCTTGAATCAAAGTAGAAAATAAGGTGCGGAAGCAATGGGTGAGATGATCAAGACCCTCCTAGGAGTTGTGTTGGCCTTGTAGGTGCATGATGAGTATGGTGTTTGAGTGGTTCGGCCAGCTCAAGGGAAAAGATGAAAGGATTGAAGTTTAGAGCCTAGATTTCTAGGAGAAGTAAAGCTTGTGCACAAAAATGGCAGCATAACCTTACTCAATTAAACTTGAAAATACAAGGTGTAGGCTCCTCCTTTTATAGGCTAAGGAGGACCATAATGCAACCCTAATGCTAGCCAAATGAAATGTAAATGTGAAGCACATGGGTGCACATGGCACATGGGTGCACAAATGAGCACATGGGGAGGGGTGTGTCTAGTTTTATGTTCACCCCCTCCATGGGCTTTCTAGATCGGCCTTGGTAAATTTAGAGGTTTTTTTAGAAACTCTAAGTTTACCTAGGTTGGTGTTTTAGGTGCCAAAATTAATTCTAAGAAAATTACAAATAAAGTTCCTATGCTAATTTTGACAAGAAATTAAAGTCTACTCTACACTAGAGTTTATGGCATTTGAACATGTAAAAGAACGTCTTCTTGGATCCTCTTGGCCATAACTCTATGGTTGGCCCAAATCTACCCTTTGGTGGGCTTGCATGTGGGCTTGTGCTTGGGCCTCTTCCATCATCCCCTCCCTCTTGAAAAGGATTTGTCCTCAAATCCATTGCTTCTTCTTCTTCATGGCTAGGGGAATGGATGTGGCTGGATGGTGTCCATCATCTCCTTCTCCTTGAGAAGATCTATCCTCAGATCTAGAGATTTGATCTCGGATAGCAGCCTCTTGCTTCTTCAACTATGCTTGCCCTCCCGGATCAAACGTCCACCTAGGGGAATTATCAAATAAAGCAAATGAGTTAGTTGAAGCAGTTATATACAAATCAATTTTATGAAGTTGCCATTTTTGTTTTTCTTTTGTTTTTGGCAACTTTTTACAATATTTCTCTTTTGATGGTTGCATGTGTTCTCTAATCCTCTCATGCTTTGTAAAATTTTCAATAGTGGTTACTTGTTCCTTAGGCATAATTCCTTTAGGAAGTGGTAACAACGCAAAAGAAGAAAGATGATTTAGCCCACATGTAACCTTAAAAGTAGAAATATAAGTAGTTTTGTGAACTACTTTATGGTAGGTATGCTCATCTCTAGAGTTGTGTGTGCACTTCATGATTATTCTAGGCATAGTAGAAAGAGCTATATTTTCAAATGTATTTTGACCATGCGTTTGAGGATGATAAGAATTTAAAGTGTGTAACTTAGTTTCAAGTTTTCCAAAGGAAATCTTCAAATCATGGTTTGTGAAATTTGGAGCTTTATTCAACACTATGCTTGAGGATAAACCATGAAGATGTATCACTTCTCTAGAGAAGAGTTTATCCATAACCATGAAGATTGAATCAAAACCTTTTGTTGTTCTAGGGAGTTTTAATATGAAATTTGTATCTTCCCAAGGATCATTTGCAAAAGGTGGAAGAGTATAGAGTTCATGAGACATTGCCTTGGGTGTAGTTTGAAAACAAGAATTGTACCTAAGGTAATGTCTTTGAACCTCTTTTCTCATGGGGGACAAAAGTTTTCCTTTTAAAAGCTCTAGAGTTTTATCAACTCCAATTTGACCCATGAGTTCTCCTTCTTGAAGACTTTTTCTCTTATGTGTCAAGATAGTCTTGTTGTTACAACCATTGTTTATGAGAATTTGTACTGATCCTGCCTGTTGACCAAGACGCTGGAGCCTTGCCTCGTCAAACCTGGATCGACTTCTGCGCCGTGTTAGCCTCCGTCCTTCGCCGCGATCCACCTCAAGAACCTGCAAAAGACAGAACGGCGCCGCTGCGGCCAATCACGCTCCGACGCCCAAGTCAGCGACTGAACCACCAAATACTAAGAGAAACTCAAGAACTCTAAGGAATCGTGCAAAAGTTCTCTCTCAGTGTACTCAAAACTCGCAAGCGTAAAGAAGTAATCTGAATGTGCGTACCTCAGAAGTTCGTTAGAATCTCTTATATACCTGTGCACTTTCTCTCTCCTGACAGTTACACATCTGGACACGTGGCTCGGATCCAGCTGTACACGTGTCACCATCTGGAGCATCCTTGACTTGGGCGCCACTTCTTACTCTTCAGGTTTTTTGGCTAAGTTACTTATGCATGACACAACTCAGTGCATAGTTGCCTTGGAGCGTGATCTCTTCTAGGTGGCGAGTTCGGGTGCCTTCGTACACACCTTCCCTGTGGTCTCGCCGGCCGCCTTCATGATCTACTTTACTTGCTTCACCGTGTATGTTCAGGTAAGCTGTCTCCCGACCTCATCCTCTGGCTAGCTGGGAGATGACTATCTGACTTCATCTCCGGCGATGTCCTTGTTTCGGCGATCTCTAATCACTTGGCCGCCTGGGTTCATATCTGGCGACTTCATCTCGAACCCGGTGACCGCCAGTTTATGTACGCTAGAGATCGGAGCACGCCAACTTAAGGACTGGCGACTACACGAGCCCCCCGACTTCCTTCCCTTCCGCCAGCCATGGGCCCTACTCAGCACGTCTGCGTAATAGCTTGCTGCCACGTCATCACTTCCGACTACCAGGACGGTACACAAGCCCCCCAGTCTTAAGCAAAGACTTGTCCAGCGAAAAGACTAAAGGAGTCACGTCACTACCGATCTACGTGGCGTTGGTGCAGAATTCCAAACGTTCGTACTTTCTGCTTCCCTGACGCTCCACCAAACACCTTTCCCATCGCCCGACACGTGGCCTTATCAATGGTTATCTTTAGTTGTCGTTTACGCTTCCAAAAATCATTTGAAAAACCCTTAAACCCATTTCATTTCTACTGTTCCATCACCTCTTTGCCTTCTCAAACGTTCTGAACTCCCTCTGCAACCCACGACGCTCTTCGACTCCTCTCAATCCCCAACTCCTTTCAGCGTTCAACTGATCATCGAAAGGTACCCCTTTTACTTCTTCTGTTGATGTTTGCTGCATTTTAACCGATTCGCATCATCCATTAACTGCCTGGTGCATACGCTGTGGGTTGTTTCTTCTTCTTCTCCCTTTTCGCACTTAGGGCTTCGTCTTCCATTTCTCCCATCATAACGAACTTTCGTTCGTTCGTCTTTGTCATCCTTCGTTCGCAATCAAGTCGACCTTGGCAACCTTCGCTCACCTTTCTTTTCTTTTTTCTTTTGCAGTTCCTACGATGGCTCAAACAAAGACCACCGCGAATCCTCCTCCCTCGTCACGAAACCCTCCATCTCAAGCTCATAACCCACCGCGAGCACCTGGTGCTCTCTCTTCCCAGGCTGAGAGGCCTGCAACCTCTCGCCCCAACCCCGCTCAGGCTACTCCACCAGTCGCTGGAGGAGCCTCTAACGCCTCTCCAGACTACAAGAAGCTATACCCCTGGGCCACCTCAACTTTGCTGAAGGAGACTTCCTCAGTAAACTCTGTTGGGGCAGTGCTTCGATTGAAGAAAGGGGACGAGCCCAACCTTTCGTTCCACAAGGAGCACGATGACAAACTGACGGTGTTGCCTTGTCCCCCCGATGTGCCGGTTTGCACAGATGACAAAGGGAACAACGGCGAGTTGTTCTGCTTTGTGTACACCACCCTATTCAAGAAGGTGAAACTTAGGTTCCCCCTTACCCGCTTCGAACGGGAACTACTAACCGAGCTCGACATCGCTGCCGCCCAGCTCCATCCCAACAGCTGGGCATTCGTGCGGGCGTTTCAAATTGTGTGCGCACATCTGGGACTACCGGCCTCGGTAGACGTGTTCCTTTTCCTGTTCGAGGCCAAGAACCCTGGAGATCGCCTTTGGGTGAGCCTGAACGGAATTGCTGGGAGGTCGATCCTCTCTATCTTCCAGCAATCTTACAAGGATTGGAAAGGTAAATTCGTCCAAGTGCGCCAGAATGATCGGGACACTTCGCTGCTCGACGGCTTTCCCTTGTACTGGGTAAACAAGGGAAATAAAGACTCCAAGGGAAGTTTTAGAAAGCCAAGAAGCCCCGACAACATGGGCGATTTGGATAAGGACCTGTGCCTCTTCTGGAAAAGCGTAGCAGACGCTAACATCACCTTTCTCACCTCTGCGCTCATCTCCTTTGAGTTCTTCGAGGACCAACTCGAGGCTCGCATAGGTTAGTGCTTACCTCAACGCTTAAGTCTTTGCCCCGTGTTGCACCTCTGTTATCTGTTACTGGGTGTCTTTTCTGTTGCGCAATAGACTTGGTCTTTATTTTCTGCACCACTTGTTAGTCTCATTTGCATACTTACTCATGTGTCTATCTTTGTCTTTGAGCTGACCTATATTCCTTCTCTTTATGTAGATCTCATGCTAGGTAAAGGCAAACTAGCCGAATTGAGGGCGCTCGCCCGAGCCCATGGGTTGGCGTCGGGCTCCCAAACTGTGCCCAACTCAGTGGTGGAGATCGCCGCTGCTCAGGGCAGATCGCCCCCTCAAGGCCAAGCTCCTTCAGAAGCCTTGCCCGCCCAACAGCGCAAGAAACTCATCCTCAGGAAGCCAAAGAGGAAAACTCTAGGAAGGATAATGCCATTCCAAAAGAGCAACCATACTCATAAGAATTATGAGTGCCATAAACCTTTTCACAAGCACTTGGTGTAAAAGAAAAACAGCAAGAATACTCAATTAAAATTCTAAAACAGAAACTTAAATTGCAAGAAATTAAAGAGCTCTTGAAATTAAAGTGCATACAACTCAACAATTAAACAAGAAGAACCTAAGACTCATGATACCACATGATGTGATTCCAATAGCAAGATATAGATGATTCTTTGACATTTTATGGAATCAACTTGAGTTGGAGATAGCTTAGGCACATTTAATAGAATTGGATCAATGTTCTAAGTTTCAAGAACTCACCAAAACTTGCACCAAACACCAAACTCACATGGAAGACCCATTTCTTGCCAATTGAACCAATTAAAAGATGTAAAAATGCAAATGAACCAATTAAATTGCTTAACAAATGAAATGAACCGATTAAAATGCTTCAAAACTGAAATGCACCGAACAAATCCAAGGAGAAAGAAGATGAACCGATTGAAACATGAAAATAAGCAAGAACACCGAATAGAAAGCAAGAAAGGAACCTAAGACATGTTTAGGAATTCAAATAGGCACGGAAATGGAATGAGAAGATGGAGAAGAAAGAGGACTTATGTGGTTGTAGTTCTTGGTTGATGAACACGCCACTTGAAGTGTGAATGCTCCAAGATAAGTGTGCAATGCCGCCACTTGAGAGAACCAAGGCACTCAAGATGAGACTAGGAAGAGGAGAAATCAAATCTCACTCACTCAATCACCAAATTGGGAGAGTTTCTTTACTACAAATTCCAAATCTGAATTTTACAAAGGAAGCACCTCTATTTATAGCCTAAGGTGCTGAAAAATAGGTGGGAAATTTCAAATAAACTCATTTGAAATTCCCACCATAAACAAGTCACATGGGAGGTGTGACCTTTTTCTACTATAACACCTCCCAAAAACTACACCTACACCACTCTCCTAAGTCACATGGGTAATGTGACTTTATTTTACATTTTCACACTCCTTTATTTAATAACCACACCTCCTAAAACTATACAAGAGTATTTCAAAGATTAGCCTTGCCCCTCATGGGATGGACTTGGGCTCTTTGGGCTTTGGCCTTCTTGGGCTTGGGCTTGGGCTTTGGGCTTGGGCCTCATCTTTATTTTATGTCTTCTATTAATTTTGAGAAGACTAGAAGGAAGAACTTCAAATGTGAGGGTGGATGTCCTCTTCCTCCATTAATAAAAGCCTCATTTATTTGATTATCATCAGGATTCAAGGAGGCTTTGGCCCAGGCCGCCTGCGAGAACCCGGGGATCAACATTTCTAATTGCGATTCCACCCACCATGTCGTTGATGGATGCGTCGTGCCCCTCGAGTTGGATGACTGAAACGCCAACTTTCAGCCGCCACCTTTACCTTTTTTGCGCTTTATATTTGCTCTCGCCATCTTCTGATAAACTTGTAAATCCTTTGAACTATTTGCACTTTTGCTGGGGTAATAGGGTTTGTATAAGAATTTCATACTCGTTCTTCATTTTCATATGCTTCAATTGCTTTGCCTGTACTTTTACCCGTTTCTCACGCTGTGTTGGGCGATCTTGTACATCCGGCGCCTTACTTCTAACGTGTACCTCAAAACCTGTTCCGCCTTCGTATCTATGAGGCCTCTGCCTCGTGAAGGCGCCGGCAGCTCCGCCATTGCTGCAACGCAAAAGTTGAGACCTACTCTGGGTCTTAAACACTTGGGACAAGGTCACGCTTCAATGCCCACGCCAATGCAGAGGCCTATCTAACAGCGCTGTATCGTCCATGGGGTGTCTTAAGCACCAAGGCGATCTGTCCCTTGATTCTTGGTGCCTAGCGCCCACGCCTAAGGAGAGGCCTGCTACAGCAGCGCCGTATCGTCCTCAGGGTGTCTAGAAACGCCAAGCACCGGGAAGGCTCGAAGCCCCCCAGGGGGTCATTCCCTCCATGGTCTTTCTTTCCCATGGGTATCGGGGAGCGACCTTACCGGTGGTTCACTCGTCTTCTGGCGATCTCGTCTCCCTCCACAGTTTTTCCTACCTGTGGGTATCAGGGAGGCGACGCCGCTGGTGACTAGTTTTGACTTCTTCGATTTCGTCTCCCTTCACAGTCTTTCCTACCTGTGGGTATCGGGGAGGCGACGCCGCTGATAACTTGCACTAGCGATGCCCTCGACGTCTCATGTGGCGACGCCTTCGGCGTCTTCTACTGGCGACGCCTTCAGCGTCCTATACTGGCGACGCCTTCAGTGTCTTGGCGCTGCCTGGTGCGGTCAAGCCGTTGACTTTACCTTGGCATTGACTTTGACTTCGACTCTGGTCGACGCCTGGGGGTAGCGAAGAGCTTAAGGTCTCGCCCGCGCCATCCATTTGGCATTTCTCGTATGGCTGATGGGACGTTCCATCACTTGACTTGATCCTGACATTTTCTGAGCTTCTGACCCATTCTCAACGGCACGTCGTACCCTCGGGCATTCTGTCGACGCGACGTTTTCTGAATGTTAACCAGTGGCGCCAGGATCATCCTCCCATCCTCTGACACGTGGCTCGATCGCACGGTTCTCCCATTTGCGTCGTTTGGCGCTCTAACTGCAATATTTAGATCTTCAAAATCTTGTACTTGCGTCTATCGTCTGTGTTTTCGCACCCTCCTTGCACCGCTACACAAAAAATTTCTTCTGCGTTCTTTCTAGTTGGCATTTTTCCTCCTGCACTCCTAACGCGTTATTCTCCTTTGATCTCCTAGCTCTTTGCTCATACTTTGTGGCGGCATGTCTTCCCAGGTTCCTCCCCTTAGGGTTAACCCCAAGCACCTGTATGCATGGGCCTCGCGCGAGCTCCTTGATGAGTGCTCATGCTTGCTTTCTACCAGGGCCATAAGAGAAAACAAAGGGGATTCGTGTTCCTACGATCATCGTGCCTTCGCGAAGAGGCATGATGACGACATCACCGTGCTTCCTTGCACCTTAGGGGAGCCAGTGTGCGGGGACGAACGGGCCAACGGCGGGTCCCCTTCTTTTACTTCTACCAGGTGGTATCCAAGAGCATCGGCGTGCGCCTGCCCTTCTCCAGGTTTGAGAGGGAACTACTGACGGAGATTAACACTGCTCCGACCCAGTTGTATCCCAATAGCTGGGCTTTCGTCAAAGCCTTTGACATACTCTTTGGCTTTCTGGGGTGTGCACCCTCGGTTGATATCTTTCTTCACTTCTTTGAGGTGAAGAGGCAAAGGAACAACCTCTGGGTGACCTTCAGCAACGTTCCTGGCAGGGTTCTCCTAACTCCCTTCCAAAACTCCTTCACGGGGTGGAAGGGTAGATTTTTCAAAGTTTGTTGCTCCGATCTCGTGCCTCCCGCCCTGGATGGTTTTCCATTGTACTGGGTGAGGGAGACGAGAGCCCTGAAGTCCAAACCATTCAAAAGGCTACCCTTGAACGACCAGGTTGCATGCCGGATCCTGGCTGAGGCGGGAGGCTTTGATGTTGCCGCTTTGATTAGCTTGGAGTACAACGCCGAAGCTTTGGAGAAGTACATATGTATGAGAGATTACCTTAGAACCTCCCGCTCTTCATTTTTACTAGATCTTTGCATGTCCTGTCTTGTGGTGCCCTTACCATGTTTGCTTCCTTCGGTGCAGGTTCGAAGATAAACCGGCAACGGAGGTCACAGCTTACCCAGGCACTGAGGGCTGAGAACATAGCTTCGTCCTCCTCCCCTCCAGACTCCGAAGGCCACTGAAAAGTGGCCTGTTGGCGTCTTTCGTGTGAGCCTAGGGCATGTACCTGTTCGCCTCATTTGTTTCATTTACCTTTATCTCGAACTATACTTGTAATCTTAACTCTCTGGTGCCATGCTCTGATCTCTGTAACACTGCTTCATTTTTGCACACTTTCGTCTACATTCGCTTCTTTTAACATACTGTGCGTGTTTCCTTCGTTATGTTTCTTGGCGACGCCTACATCTGGTGACGCCCCTTTCCTGGCGACGCGTATGCTTGGCGACGCCTGTCGCCTACTTCGAATCTTTGTCTTTTATCTTTTTACTCCTTGGTCTTGCACTTCGAGTGGAAAGAAGATAAAAACTGAGGCAAAGCTTTTCTTGAACTTCTCTTTCTTTTTATTTGGGTGACCTCGTTAAAAAACCCCCGAGAGGGAAAAAGAGTGTCCCCTATAATAAAATTGTTACATGGCTGCTTACTTACATATTTCAACTAAAATAAAACTTCAAATTGGCCGCATTCCAGCTGCGCGAAATGGGACCCCCCTCCAAAGTCTCTAAGTTGTACGAACCGTTCCCCGTAGCTTCGGTAATTCTGAAGGGTCCGGTCCACTTGGGAGACAATTTATTTTCTAGCTCATATGGGTGACCCTTCCTCATAACTAAGTCGCCAATCTGAAACTGTCGTGGCTTCACCTTAGAGCTGTATTGTCGCTCTACTCTTCTCTTTACTGCTTCGGCCTTTATTCTTGCTTCCTCCCTGGCTTCGTCCAGTAGGTCCAGATTCACCCGCCTTTCTTCGTTGGATTCCTCAGCCACGAAATTTTGGAAACGTGGCGAGCTTTCGTGAATCTCAACCGGGATCATTGCATCCGACCCATATACTAAGCTGAAAGGCGTCTCCATGGTGGAAGATTGGGGCGTGGTGTGGTATGCCCATACGATCCTTGGCACTTCCTCCGCCCACGCTTCTTTAGCCTTTTCTAGCCTTCTCTTTAGCCCTCTCAGCAAAACTCTATTCGCTGACTCTACCTGCCCGTTAGTCTGGGGGTGTTCGACTGATGCGAACACTTGCTTGATGCCTACCTTTGCGCACAGGTTTCTCAACTGCTGGCTGGCGAACTAGGTTCCATTGTCGGATACTAGCCGCCTAGGTACGCCAAAGCGACACACAATGTTCTTCCAAACAAAGTGTTGCACCTTGTGCGCAGTAATCTGGGCCACGGGCTCTGCCTCTATCCACTTGGTGAAGTATTCAATGGCAACAATCAAATACTTCATCTGCCTTATCGCCAATGGGAATGGACCTAGGATGTCAATCCCCCACGTATGGAAAGGCCACGTGCTGTATATGGATCGCAGCTCTTCTGGCGGCGCCTTGTGCCAATCAGCGTGTTTCTGACACTACTTGCAACGCTGGGCGTGCCGCACGCAATCCTCTTTTACTGTTGGCCAGTAGAAACCTACGCGTACCACCTTAGAGGCTAAGGACTTTCCCCCTACATGACTCCCACAAATGCCTTCGTGGAGCTCCGCCATTATTCTGGTGCACTCGTCGCCACTTACGCACGTTAGGATAGGGTGGGTGAACCCATGCCTGAACAATACTGTTCCGTCCGGTTGACCGGGACGTCTTCGTGCGTGGCCTCAATCGTCAGCTAAGGTCTCCTTCTCACTGAATGCCTGCAACTTTCCTGCAAAAAAGAGGACAAAGAGGCGCCCTAGCGGCCGTTTGCACTCCGACGCTCAAGTCAGCCAGCAAGAAACACCAAAAACTGTCCACCCACGTATCTGAGCACCGCGTGTAGCACTCTGAAGGGTGGTAAAAGAACTGTGTATATGTGTGTGTGTGTTGTCCCCTTCAGGCAAAAATATTCTCCAGTCACTTGTACGTAATCCTCAAGCACGGGCAAGCAACCAGAGAGTTTCTCCTAAATTTGCCAAAGGTTCCAACCCTTTTTCCGACATTCTCAGCGCTATTTAAACTGCCCCCAGCATTTAAAGCGCCTTAAAGCGCTTTTAAACTCAAACGTAACGCACTCATTAAAGCGCTTAATTATGAAACGTAGCGCATTTAAGACGTTGAAACGCTTGGGAGCCATAATAGTACCTGAATGCCAAAAAGGGAAACTGTATTGAATATCTTTAATTACCTGGCACCTGACTAGAGGGTGTTTCTATTCCGGCATTACTGTCATACACGTGGAGGGCCTCACGACGCCTTGACCCCATCTGGGGGCGTTTCTGCCCATCTGGGGACGTTTCTACGTGTGGGTCCTCCTGCTTGGGAGTGCTACTGCGCTAGGGGTGGCTTTTTGGGTGCTAACTCATGCCCCCAAGTATCTAGCCACTTACTCTGAGAGCGTATCTGCCTTCCTCTCACACCCTGCACCCGGTTATCCTGGGCGTGACCTTCCTCTTGGGTCGTATCTGTCCCGAAGGCGTCTCTGGGGCAGCAGGGGTACTTCGCGAGCCAGGCTGCCCTTCACTGGTATTATCACTATGGCCTTGAAGCCACCTTTTCATTCTCTTTATCACTTTCCCGAGATATCGGGACCTGAGGCTTTCCCACGACGTCGCTCCCTCCATGGTCTTTCCTACCCATGGGTATCGGGGAAGCACACAGTGATTGCCTTGCTTTTACACTGTTTGATCTGGCGACGCCCTGGTTGGGCGACGCCTCCACCCAGGCGACGCCTTGCCTTGGCGATGCCTCTACCCAGGCGACGCCTTGCCTTGGCGACGCCTTGTCTTACCCTGGCGACGCTTCCTCTTGGCGTCTCTACACCTGGGCGATACCTTGAGTTGACTTTGACTCTCCAATCGTTGACTCTGACCTTGACTTAGTTAACGCCCTGGTACGGGACGGTACACAAGCCCCCCAGTCTTAAGCCGAAGACTTGTCTTCAGCGCAAAGACTAAAGCCTTGCCCCCGCCATCCACGTGCCTTCTTGATGACGTGCCATTCTCTGCTGACTCAGCAAACTTTCGAATTACTGACGCGAGATTATCTGAACCACAGGGGTATTCTTAATGACCGATTGGACATTCCCTGCAATGGGGATGATTACACCTTTTGGGCTACCTTTCATCTCGCGCCACGTGGCCCATCGCGTGGCCCTCCTTTAGAGACCTTTGCGCTTCCCCTGGGCAATCGACCTTCTGACGCGTGGCTCGATCCTGCGGCCCTCAATTTGTGCCTCTTGGGTTACGAAATGTAACGTTTAAGTTACTCCAAACCCCGCGCTCACCCTACTGTTACATTCATTAGCTCTGCAACTCCGCACTGTTCACCGCCTTCAAAACTCCTTTCTCTACAATCGCGATTTTCTCCTTCCTGTGCTCTCCTACTGCCTCCAAAGGTACGGTTTTTCCCTCCTTGATGATTCTCTTTACTGTATGAACTGCCTGGGACTGTCCATATTACCGCATTCCTCTGGATGTTGCTTGCATGCTTCGTTATTCCTCTTTTTTCCCTTTGTTCCTTTGTGGGTAGGGCGCTCCTAGGGTTCTTCTATTTTCCCCTTTTCTTCTCTCCAAACCCCTTTTCTCTGAACCCTTTCTTTCTCTTTTGATCTTCAGCATTGGTGTTGATGGCAAAAACCAAGACCACCGCGCCTCCCCCGCTCCCCAAGTCTCATTATAAGGACGAATATGACTGGGCCCCCGATGAACTTCTGGACGAATGTTCTCTCCTGAACTCCGTTGAGGACGTGGAGGCCCACAGGGGGGACCCTGCCCTCTATAATTTCAATGCGTTCCACAAAAGTCATGACTCCCAAGTCCTGGTAAGCCGGGTGCGACCTGGGATACCCGTTTGCGCGGACTCACGAGACACTGGGGGATGCGCTTTCTTCTTCCTCTACCAGATGGTGTTGAAAAGGGTGGGCCTGCGTCTGCCCCTAACTCCCTTCGAAAAAGAGCTATTGACAGAGATAAACACTGCTCCCACCCAACTCCATCCCAACAGTTGGACGGTTTAACGCCGGTCTGCCCAGCAAAATATTATAGGCAGAATTGGTGTTAACGACGAGGTACCGAATGCTCTCTGTCCGGGAGGCCTCTCCGTCCGTGAACGTAGTCCTCAACTCCAGGTACCCCCGGACCTCTATCTGGTTATCCCCGAACCCATACAAACATCCCGTGTAGGGACTCAGTAGATCGGGGGACAGCCGTAACTTATTAAAAGTCGACAGAAACATGACGTCTGCCGAGCTTCCTTGATCAACAAGCACTCGGTGGACCTTTCTTCCAGCCGTGACAACCGAGATGACAACGGGATCGTTGTCATGGGGCACCACATCTCGGAGATCCCTTCTTGTGAACACAATATCTGACTCCTAGGGCTCCCCCGAGAGCCTCTTTTCGATTGAATTTACCCCCCTCGCATATTTCTTCCGCTGGGAGGCGGTGGGTCCTCCGCCGGAAAAACCTCCAGCAATGGTGTGGACCTCGCCAAGCACAGGCATCTCGTGTGCTGGCTCATCCGTCGGCAACGGCAGGGTGGCGGTCGTGGTGGACTCTGCGACATAATCTTTCAAAAACCCAGTCCTCACCAGCTCATCTAGCTGGTAGCCCAACGACAGGCAATTATCAATTTGGTGCCCGAAAGCCTCGTGAAATTCGCACCAAGAGTCTTTACGGGGCCCTAGCACCTTTTCGGTCTTCGCCGGTCGCCTCAGCCTCTCGGCGATGTTGGGCACGGCGATCAAATCCTTCAACTCGACTACGAAGTTGTACCTCGCCGGTCTTGCTCTTTCTCTGGTGGAGCGTTCGCCTCCTGCGGGGCCCCGAGGCTGGGGCTTTCTGGCCTCGTAGGGGCGTCTCGCCTCTGGCTTCTTTCTCCCCGTCGTGGTCTCATTGACTCTGACGGGTTGAGCTCGCGCCGGTCCCCTTGGGCGTGAGGGCACGGTACTGGTGCGCTTCACACATACCTCCCCTTCCGAAGCGATATGCTCCACCGCCCTACGCCGTAATTCTGCGAAAGTCCTAGGGCGATTGCGGATAATAGATTCTCCAAAGGGGCCTGGGCATACGCCTTTCACAAATGCGTACACGATCATAGGCTCCTCTGTTGTACCAACCTTCACGACCTGGGCCCCGAAGCGATTGATATACTCCTTCAGGGTCTCCCCCTGATACTGCTTCACGTCAAACAGGTCGTAGGAGACCGGCGGCGGGGCCTTGTTGGCCAAATACTGTTCTCTGAATAACCGCGACAACTGGCGGAAAGATGTGATATGGCCCTCGGGGAGGCTGATGAACCAGTCCATAGCCATCCCGGTCAGGGTGCTCATGAAGAGCTTGCACTTGGCGGCGTCAGAACCGCCTATCAGGACCATCTGCGTGTGGAATGCCGCGAGGTGCGTCTCTGGGTCCTTCATCCCAGTGAAGATTACCTTGGGTCCCGCGAACGTGTTCGGGATTGCTGCGTCTAGGATCTCCTGCGAGAACGGAGTGGAAAACTCCCTCGGTGGGGAGTGGTTCTCCGTCTCGTCATGCCCAGGACGCCTCCTATCGTTTCTCAGGCCCTGGCGCAACTCCTCATTCGCACGGTGGAGCTCTTCGTTGCGCTCATGCGAGGCGTCAAGATCTGCCTGCATGCGCTCCTGCTCTATCTTCGAATCCGCCATGTCCTGCTACAGCCCCCTCATTATTTCCAGGACCTGCTGCATGGATAGGTCTGCGGGGGCTGCGCGCGTTGATCTTCGTCTGGTGGGGGCCATTGTCACTCCAACCTCCTTCCGCACTACTGTAACCTGGTAGCTTTTCTCGAACTTGTGATGGGACTGATGTTTTATATCGGCCCCACGGTGGGCGCCAAATGTTCCGTCCGGTTGACCGGGACGTCTTCGTGCGTGGCCTCAATCGTCAGCTAAGGTCTCCTTCTCACTGAATGCCTGCAACTTTCCTGCAAAAAAGAGGACAAAGAGGCGCCCTAGCGGCCGTTTGCACTCTGACGCTCAAGTCAGCCAGCAAGAAACACCAAAAACTGTCCACCCACGTATCTGAGCACCGCGTGTAGCACTCTGAAGGGTGGTAAAAGAACTGTGTATATGTGTGTGTGTGTTGTCCCCTTCAGGCAAAAATATTCTCCAGTCACTTGTACGTAATCCTCAAGCACGGGCAAGCAACCAGAGAGTTTCTCCTAAATTTGCCAAAGGTTCCAACCCTTTTTCCGACATTCTCAGCGCTATTTAAACTGCCCCCAGCATTTAAAGCGCCTTAAAGCGCTTTTAAACTCAAACGTAACGCACTCATTAAAGCGCTTAATTATGAAACGTAGCGCATTTAAGACGTTGAAACGCTTGGGAGCCATAATAGTACCTGAATGCCAAAAAGGGAAACTGTATTGAATATCTTTAATTACCTGGCACCTGACTAGAGGGTGTTTCTATTCCGGCATTACTGTCATACACGTGGAGGGCCTCACGACGCCTTGACCCCATCTGGGGGCGTTTCTGCCCATCTGGGGACGTTTCTACGTGTGGGTCCTCCTGCTTGGGAGTGCTACTGCGCTAGGGGTGGCTTTTTGGGTGCTAACTTATGCCCCCAAGTATCTAGCCACTTACTCTGAGAGCGTATCTGCCTTCCTCTCACACCCTGCACCCGGTTATCCTGGGCGTGACCTTCCTCTTGGGTCGTATCTGTCCCGAAGGCGTCTCTGGGGCAGCAGGGGTACTTCGCGAGCCAGGCTGCCCTTCACTGGTATTATCACTATGGCCTTGAAGCCACCTTTTCATTCTCTTTATCACTTTCCCGAGATATCGAGACCTGAGGCTTTCCCACGACGTCGCTCCCTCCATGGTCTTTCCTACCCATGGGTATCGGGGAAGCACACAGTGATTGCCTTGCTTTTACACTGTTTGATCTGGCGACGCCCTGGTTGGGCGACGCCTCCACCCAGGCGACGCCTTGCCTTGGCGATGCCTCTACCCAGGCGACGCCTTGCCTTGGCGACGCCTTGTCTTACCCTGGCGACGCTTCCTCTTGGCGTCTCTACACCTGGGCGATACCTTGAGTTGACTTTGACTCTCCAGTCGTTGACTCTGACCTTCACTTAGTTAACGCCCTGGTACGGGACGGTACAAATACTCCATCCACCAGGGTGTATCTTGCGGCATTCCTCTTAACCTTCTTGCCCTCTTCTGGTTCCGCTGGGAGAACCCCATCCGCCAAATACCGTCTGTATGGCGTCATCCAGGTGTCTCCTTCGGCTAAAGCACATATCTGCGCGTGCCTTCCTCCTTCGGGCGTGTCCGCGTATGTGCTAATATGGGGCGTCTTCATCGTATCTTGAGTCAAAGAACGATGACTTCTTGGCCTCCCTCTCGTTGTACTAATATGGAGGACATTCACCCTGTTGTCCTCCACGAATTTTCTCGGAGCTTTGAGCGTCCACCTCTTGTTCGCCTCCGGGTGATAGTTCTTGATGGAGGAGGGCCAAGCACACCTACCCAAGGAAGCCAAGGCACAAGCCAAGGAGAGCGTCTAGACCAAGACCAAGACCAAGGTGAGCGTCTAGGACGTGAAAGTAAGCATCTAGGACGTGAAGGTGAGCGTCTAGGCCGTGAAGGAGGGAGGCTATCGATGGAGCTAGACCGTCTAGGACCCCTTACAAGATCAATGGCCAAACATATTCAAACACAAGCAAATGAGGCCACGGATGGAAGAGAGAAGGCTTTGTATATGTTTGCATAAAGGCCCATTGGGGGTACTTAGTAGATAGGATAGTGTAGGAAGCATTTTTGATGGAAACCTTCTAGAATCTAGGGTAGTGTATGGCCGGTCATTGCACCTTAGATTTAGATTTAATTTTTGGTTTTATTTTCTTTAGAAAGGTGGCTTAACATTTACGTCCACATAGCCTATAAATAGGGAGGCTATCTCATTGTATTTGACAAGTTTATTTGAGTATTGTTATGCTGCCCATTTTGTGCACTAGCTATACTTCTCCTAGAAATCTAGGCTATAAACTTCACTCCCTTCACCTTTCTTCATAGAGCTGGCCGAACCTCTCTAATTCATACTCATCATGCACCTTCAAAGCCATCACAACTCCTAGGAGGGCTTTGTTTCACTCACCCATTGCTTCCGCATCCATTTTTACTACTTTGATTCAAGAAGAACACATGAAATGCCATCATTTGGTATCAGAGCTTTTGGTTCTTCAAGATGAGTAGCTTGTCTTTTTAATTTCAGTTCTTCTTTATTTCATCTTTGTCATTTCAATTCCTTACTTGTCTTGCTGTTTTTATATTTTAATTTGTTCTTGGTGTGCTTTGTGGAAGATCCAACCCAAGCACTCTTGTTCATTTGATCTTGAACAAGTTCTTGTGCAATTTGTGATAGGATTCCATACACCTTTGTGTTGCTATTTTGTTTTAGGCTTTGAGTCTTTATTGCTTTCATTATTTTGCTTCATATTATGCTTTGAGTCTTTAATTTTTCTGAATCTATACATGTTTTGTCAAGTCATGTTCATCCATATTGTCATCAATTCTTAGTAGTCCTATTTTTTTGGCTTGATTGTTTCTTGTTTTGGGTCTCTTTATATTGCTTTAATCTGCTGTTATTTTGATCCTTTGGTGCTTTTTATTTTTAGTTTGAGTTCATAATTGTGTCTTAGTTCATACACAATTTCCATTCTCACATTTCCATTGTGTTAATTTTGGTTATCTTGCTGTTTTCTTCCAGTTTTCCAGATTTCCCCTGTAACACCTCTCTGTTCTGGGCTGTTTTGTTTAACAAAATTTTTCTACCCATAGGAAAATTCTGAATTTCTGGAAAATGCAAGTTTAAGGTGTTATAGAAAAGACAAAAAAAGAATGAGGTCAAAAGGAGCAACAGAAAAAAAATGATAAATCTCACAAAATCAGAGTGCAAATCTTGAGCGTTACAGCTGGCCTAACTGCACACCAAATTTGCAAATATTATTAAAAAAAAATGGTGCATGCGTTTTAGGTGATTCCAAAGCCAAAATTTAGCTAAGATCCTGAATTTTCTTGTATCCAAATTTCAGAAACAAATTTTACAATTACAGCTCAGCATAAATCGGGGAACAAAACTGTTTTCTGGCCCACAACATTTTCCAGTGGTGCTGTTTTTTTATTTGGTCATCTAATCTAGTGCTTTTCTTTAGGAATTCCTTTTGTGTGCCAACTTTTATTGAGTACCTTTAATTGTTTGCTTTAATTCCTTGAATCTCTTTCTAAGTTGTCATATTATAAATCCTTTTGGTGGTACTGTTTTCTTTCAATTAAATTTGTTTCTTGCTTTTGTTTCTTGACCTCTCTTTTATGGGTGTTGGAAATTTAATTCTCTCTTGGTGCTTATGTGCATGGAAATTGACTTGATTTAAGGCTAAGCCCTTGTGAATAGGTGCTGGAAATTGGAGAATTAAAGCCAACTTTCTAAGGAGGAGTCAAGCTAAGGCCGAAACAAGTTTCTTGAAACAAACACTACAAACACCTAGAAGATCAACAATCAAGACAACAAAGAAAGTGCACTAACCAAAAAGAGGAACAACAAAGGGAGTTTTCTTATCTCCTTTACAACTTGGATTATTGTTAATTACCTCTTTTAAATTACGTTTTAGACGGTGAGTGTGTCTTCAAGGGCTCAAAGTGTCCAAGAAGCCTCACCTAGGGCCGAATAGCATAGTTATTTTGCTTAGTAATTTGTTGCTTGTTTGAACTTGTATTTCTTTTGTTTTGGTAGAAACGTTTTGCATGTTTAGTATTGTTTAATTTTGTGCTATACCGACTAGTTTGCTGCATATCTAGCTTACATAGTTTTCTTGCTTTTTGATTTCTCAACTTCTTGTGTTCTAAGTGTTCTACTAAGAGAAAATTTTGTGTGAAGTCATTGGAGGAAAAGTTTTTGGCAAGGAAAAGGCTTGGTACTTAAGTAGTCCATTGTGACTCACCTCCCTTACCTGGAAAACTCCCTTCTCTAACTTTCCTAAACCTTCTCCAAGTAAAACACCTATATACACAAAGTTTTAGCCATGTCTTCTTCTCCTCACTCTCCAAAGTCTATAGAAAGTGAAGTAAAATCTTTGAAAACTCTTTTAAAAGAAGTATCCCAAGCGGTACAATTGATCTCTTTTAGACAATTGGAGAATGAGAACAAAATTAATGAGTTGGCTAAAGCTCAAGAAGAGAAGTCACAAAAATCACAAAAATCAAAAAAAACTCATGCATCACATTCTCAAAGTATTGAGTCTCTAGGGGAGGGAAGCCGTAGAATCAATGATTATTACCAACCACCCCCTAGAAGAACTAGGCAAAGGGAACAAGAGGTGCCAAGGGAAACAAGAGTAGACCTACCTCATTTCCATGGTAAGGAAAATGTAGAAGTATATCTAGATTGGGAGATGAAGGTAGAGCAACTTTTTGCTTGCCATAGGGTAAGTGAGGAACGAAAAGTACCCTTAGCCACCCTTAGTTTCCAAGGGAATGCCATGTATTGGTGGACCTCTCTCGAAAGAGATAGACGTCTTCATAGGGAACCTTCCATTACATATTGGAATGACCTTAGGGGAGCCCTAAGACGTCGACATATACCCTCTTACTACCATAGGGAGTTAATGGACAAGCTCCAAAGACTCCAACAAAGAAATATGAGCGTAGAGGAGTATAGGCAAAAGATGGAGCTCTATATGATGAGAGCCTCTATTAGAGAGGAAGAGGAAACCACCATTGCTAGGTTCCTTAGTGGCCTATCACTTGAGATAAGAGATAGAGTAGAGCTCTTACCTTATCAAGACTTGAATGATTTGGTTCAACTTTGCATTAAAGTTGAGCAACAAAAGTTGCGCAAAACTTCAAGTCAAAAGGTGAGCCCCTATTCTAGCTTTTATCCCAAGAAAGAGTTTAGAAGGGAGGGTAGTACATCCAAGGAAAAACCAAAAGAGCCTACCAAACCCTTCACCAAAGAAACCTCAACCCCACCCATCCGAGCTAGAGATGTCAAGTGTTTTAAGTGCTATGGTAGGGGGCATGTGCAAGCACAATGTCCAAACCAAAGGACTTTGTTTTTAAAAGGTGTAGACGAGTACACTAGTGGCGAGGATGAGCCTAGTGAGAAAGAGGAAGGGGGAGAGGATGAGAGGGTAGCTCCACTAGAGGGAGAATTGCTTATGATTAGGAGAACCCTCAACAACCACCCTAGCACATCCATGGAAACACAAAGGGAGAACATCTTTCATACAAGATGCAATGTTTTAGAAAATATATGTTCTCTCATTGTGGATAGTGGATCTAGTTGTAATTGTTGTAGTGCTAGGATGGTTGAAAAGCTTAAGCTACAAGTAGTTCCTCACCCAAAACCTTACAAACTTCAATGGCTTAATGAAAATGGGGAACTACATGTAGACAAGCAAGTGGAAATCAAGTTTTCCATAGGGAACTACAAAGACAAAGTTTTATGTGATGTAGTGCCTATGGAAGCTTGCCATATCTTATTAGGGAGGCCATGGCAATTTGACAAGAAAACCTTGCATGATGGTCTCACTAACGAGATTTCCTTCACCCATAAATATAAGAAGTTTGTACTTAGTCCTTTACCACATTCTCAAGTGGTGAAAGACCAAATACAAATGAAACAAAAGAGGGATGAGGAAAACAAAAAAAAAAAGAGCTAGAAAAAGAGAAAATCCTTAGGGATAGAAAGGCGTGGGAGAAGAGTGTTCCTTCCCACAAGGTTGGTCAACAAGAAAAACCTCTTGAAAATGTTTTTGAAAACTTGCTTCTTGTTGAACAACCAAGCCTTATCTTTTGTAAAGGAGCACTTACATGCACTGCCACAAGTAGTGAACTCATGGTTTTACCTCCTCAAGTAGAAAACCTTTTGAGTGAATTTGAAGATCTATTCTCCCAAGAAGGACCCATTGGGCTTCCTCCTCTTAGGGGGATAGAACATCAAATTGACTTTATACCGGGGGCAAGCCTACCAAATAGGCCTGCTTATAGAACCAACCCCGAGGAAACAAAGGAGATAGAATCACAAGTTCAAGACTTGTTGGAGAAGGGTTGGGTTCAAAAGAGCCTAAGCCCTTGTGCTGTACCTGTCTTGTTGGTGCCAAAAAAAGATGGAAAATGGCGTATGTGTTGTGATTGTAGAGCAATCAACAACATCACCATCAAGTATAGGCATCCAATCCCAAGGCTTGATGATATGCTTGATGAATTGCATGGGTCAACTCTATTCTCCAAAATTGACCTTAAAAGTGGATATCACCAAATTCGAATCAAGGAGGGTGATGAGTGGAAAACCGCTTTTAAGACCAAATTTGGACTATACGAGTGGTTGGTGATGCCCTTTGGGCTTACTAATGCTCCAAGCACATTCATGAGGCTTATGAATCACACCTTGAGGGATTGTATAGGTAAATATGTAGTAGTTTACTTTGATGATATCTTAGTCTATAGTAAAAGCCTAGAAGACCATCTAAGTCACCTTAGGGAAGTTCTTCTAGTTCTTAGGAAAAATAGTCTTTTTGCCAATAGGGATAACTGTACCTTTTGTGTAGATAGTGTAGTTTTCTTAGGTTTCATAGTTAACAAAAAGGGGGTGCATGTAGATCCCGAGAAAATCAAAGCCATCCGCGAGTGGCCAACTCCACAAAATGTAAGTGATGTAAGAAGTTTTCATGGGTTAGCTAGCTTCTATAGAAGGTTTGTCCCTAATTTTTCTAGTCTAGCTTCTCCTTTGAATGAACTTGTGAAAAAATGATGGCATTTCATGTGTTCTTCTTGAATCAAAGTAGTAAAAATGGATGCGGAAGCAATGGGTGAGTGAAACAAAGCCCTCCTAGGAGTTGTGATGGCTTTGAAGGTGCATGATGAGTATGAATTAGAGAGGTTCGGCCAGCTCTATGAAGAAAGGTGAAGGGAGTGAAGTTTATAGCCTAGATTTCTAGGAGAAGTATAGCTAGTGCACAAAATGGGCAGCATAACAATACTCAAATAAACTTGTCAAATACAATGAGATAGCCTCCCTATTTATAGGCTATGTGGACGTAAATGTTAAGCCACCTTTCTAAAGAAAATAAAACCAAAAATTAAATCTAAATCTAAGGTGCAATGACCGGCCATACACTACCCTAGATTCTAGAAGGTTTCCATCAAAAATGCTTCCTACACTATCCTATCTACTAAGTACCCCCAATGGGCCTTTATGCAAACATATACAAAGCCTTCTCTCTTCCATCCGTGGCCTCATTTGCTTGTGTTTGAATATGTTTGGCCATTGATCTTGTAAGGGGTCCTAGACGGTCTAGCTCCATGGATAGCCTCCCTCCTTCACGGCCTAGACGCTCACCTTCACGTCCTAGACGCTTACTTTCACGTCCTAGACGCTCACCTTGGTCTTGGTCTTGGTCTAGACGCTCTCCTTGGCTTGTGCCTTGGCTTCCTTGGGTAGGTGTGCTTGGCCCTCCTCCATCAGTTCTGCCACAAAATCTGCATATACCTGCCCTTTGATGGATCCTCTGGGCTCATACTAGATGTCGAACTCTGACAACTCCACCGTCCAGCGCACCATCCTTCCCGCTACGTCAGGTTTCTGTAATACCTTTTGTATAGGGAGGTTCGTCATCACCACCTGATGGAGGAGGGCCCAAGCTCACCACACTATGAAAGCCAAGCTTCCAAGACTAAGACCGTCTAGCCATGATGGGAGCGTCTAGCCTAAAAAAGGAGCGTCTAGCCATGATGAGGAGCGTCTAGGCCATGAAGAGGAGCGGCTACATAAGGAGCATCTATGAAGAGTCCTAGACCGTCTAGCTTCACATATACATGGGCCAAGCTACGGTTTGTGAAGAGAAGGCTTTGTTACATAAAGGCCCATTAGGGGTGCTTAGTAATTAGAGTAGTGTAGAAAGCATATTTGTACATTCTAGAAAGACCATGGAGGGGGTGAGCATAAAAACTAGACACACCCCTCCCCATGTGCTCATTTGTGCACCCATGTGCCATGTGCACCCATGTGCTTCACATTTACATTTCATTTGGCTAGCATTAGGGTTGCATTATGGTCCTCCTTAGCCTATAAAAGGAGGAGCCTACACCTTGTATTTTCAAGTTTATTGTGAGTAAAGTTATGCTGCCAATTTGTGCTCAACTTTGCTTCTCCCTAGAATCCTAGGCTCTAAACTTCAATTCCTTCATCTTTTCCCTTGAGCTGGACGAACCACTCAATACCCATACCTATCATGCACCTACAAGATCAACACCACTCTTATGAGGATCTTGCTCACTCTCATTCATTGCTTCCGCCCCATACTCTACATTGATTCAAGAAGAACTTCTCCAGTGGTAGCCTCCTGTGGAAGTAATGGCGGAGCCTCCTGGCCGAAAATACCACGGCCAACGCTGCCTTCTCCAGTGCCTGGTATCTCGTCTCCGAGCCTTGTAAAGCCTTGCTGACAAAATATATGGGCTTTTGAATTTGGTCCTGCTCCTGGACCAGAACAGAACGGATTGCTCGCTCTGTTACCGCGAAGTATAGCCGGAGGGGCACGCCTGCTACTGGTTTGCAAAGGACCGGTGGCGTCGCCAAATACTCTTTCAACTTGACGAAAGCCGCTTTGCATTCGTCAGTCCATGCAAAGCGACTATTTCTTTTAAGGCACTGGAAATATGGGTGCCCCTTCTCTCCTCCGGCAGAGACAAACCTTGATAGTGCCGCCATTCGCCCCGTCAGCTGCTGCACTTCCTTCACTGATGTCGGGCTTCGCATGGCGATGATTGCTGCGCATTTATCGGGGTTCGCCTCTATTCCCCTCTCCGTGAGCATGAAACCTAGGAACTTACCGGCCTCCACCCCGAAGACACATTTCTCGGGGTTTAGCTTGAGGCGGTACTTGGATATGGTGACAAACAACTCCTCTAGGTCCGCCACGTGCCGCATCCTATCCTTCGACGCCACTACCATATCATCCACGTAGGCGTACACATTCCTCCCTAACATGGGCGCTAGGACCTTGTCCATCAGCCTTTGGTAGGTGGCGCCCGCGTTTTTTAGCCCAAAAGGCATCACCTTGTGACACTAACTGCTAGTCTCCGTCATGAACGCAGTTTTACTCTCGTCTCTCGGATGCATTTTGATCTGGTTGTATCCCGAGAATGCATCCAAAAAGCTAAGTATCTTGCAACCGGAGGCACTGTCCACAAGCGCGTCGATGCTGGGTAGTGGGTACGAGTCCTTCGGGCACGCTTTATTCAAGTCGGTGAAGTCCACGCACATCCTCCACTTCCCATTCGCCTTCTTCACCAGGACAACGTTGGCCAGCCACTCAGGGTATTGAATCTCCCTGATGTGACCAGCACTCAGCAGCTTCTGCGTCTCTTCCCTTACCACAAGTTGCCTCTCTTCATTAAACTTTCTCCTTCTTTGTCGCACGGGGCGGACCGTGGCGTCCATGCTAAGGTGATGGCATAGGAAGTCAGGGTCGATGCCGGGCATATCCGAGGCGGACCATGCGAAAGCATCTAAATGGCGTGAAATCACCCCTGCCACCTCATCTTGCTCTTCTTGGCTCAACAAACGCCCCAACTTAAACGTTTTGCCGCCAATCTCCCTCTCCACCACGTTAGCCGCCGGCTGATCCCTGCTATTTTCCTTAATGGGTGTCGCCCGGTAGTGCTTTCTGGGCGTCAACTCTTCTACGGGCGATGTGTCGTCAGGCCCCTCCTCCATGTGCGTGTCTGCCTCGGGCGTCGCCCCAACGAGTGTGGCCTGGCCAGGCGTTGACTCCGTGGGCGTCGCCTCAATCAAGGGTTCTATCTCCATCATTGCATCTGCTCTTGGCGGACGCTCGAACACCATAAACACTCCTCTCTTCGTTTTCAGGCTATTCTCATAACATTTTCGTGCTTCCTCCTGATCCGACTTAATGACAATCACCTTGCCGCTGAGATCCGACAGCTTCATCTTCATATGGCGCGTGGAGGCTACTGCGTTCAGCCTATTCAACGCCGGTCTGCCCAACAAGATGTTGTAGGCGGAATTGGCGTTTACGACCAAGTACCGGATGCTTTCGGTACGCGAGGCCTCTCCATCTGTGAACGTTGTCCTCAACTCCAAGTAGCCTCGGACTTCCACCTGGTTATCTGCAAACCCATATAAGCACCCTGTGTAGGGTCTCAAAAGGTCGGGAGACAACCGCAACTTGTTGAATGTCGACCAGAACATGACATCTGCAGAGCTTCCTTGGTCGACAAGAACCCTGTGCACCTTTCTGCCCGCCGTGACAACTGAAATGACCACGGGGTCGTTGTCGTGCGGCACAACATCCTGCAGATCCGCCCTCGTGAACACGAGGTCCGACTCCCACGGATTACCTGAGATTCTTTCTTCAATTGAGTTGACCCCCCTCGCATATTTCTTTCGCTGGGAGGCAGTGGGTCCTCCGCCGGAAAAGCCTCCAATGATGGTATGAACTTCGCCGAGGACAGCCATCTCGTGCGCTTGCTCTTCCACTGGCGCTGGCAGGGTCGCGGTCGTGGCGGGCTCTGCGACATAATCCTTCAGAAACCCGCTTCTCACCAACTCATCTAGCTGGTAACCCAGCGACAGGCAGTTATCGATGTGATGACCGAAAGCTTCGTGGAACTCGCACCAAGAGTCCTTGCGAGGTCCTAACACCTTGTCAGTCTTCGCCGGTCGCCTCAACCTTTCAGCTATATTGGGCACGGCAATCAGATCCTTCAACTCCACCACAAAGTTGTACCTCGCCGGCCTTGCCCTTTCCCTGGCCGGGCGATCCCCTCCTGCTGGACCCCGGGGCTGGGGTTTTCTGGTCTCATAGGGGCGTCTCCCCTCTGGCTTCTTTCTCCCCGTCGTGGTCTCGTTGACCCTGACGGGTTGAGCCCGCGTCTGCGTTCTCGGGCGTGAGGGCACGACGCTGGTGCGCTTCTCACACACCTCTCCTTCGGAGGCGATATGTTCCACCGCCCGACGCCGTATTTCAGCGAAGGTCCTAGGGCGATTGCGAATAATGGATTCGCAAAAAAGGCCGGGACATACGCCTTTTCTGAATGCATACACGATCATAGGCTCCTCTGAAGTGCCAACTTTTACTACTTGGGCCCCGAAACGGTTGATGTATTCCTTTAAGGTCTCCCCTTGATACTGTTTTACATCAAACAGGTCGTAGGAAACTGGCGACGGAGCCCTGTTCGCCAAGTACTGCTCTCTAAACAGCTGCGACAGCTGCTGAAAGCAGGTGATATGGCCGTTTGGGAGGCTGATAAACCAATCCATCGCCATCCCCGTCAAAGTACTCATAAAGAGCTTGCATCTCGCGGCATCGGAGCCGCCTACCAGCACCATCTACGTGTGGAATGCAGTGAGATGCGCCTCAGGATCCTCCATCCCAGTGAAGATCGCCTTGGGTCCCGCGAACGTGTTGGGGATCACTGCATCCAGGATCTCCTGCGAGAAGGGAATGGAAAGCTCCCTTGGTGGGGTGAGATGCTCCATCTCATCTTGTTCACGTTGCCCCTGGTTATTCCTCAAACCCTGGCGCAACTCCTCATTCACACGATGGAGCTCTTCGTTTCTCGCATGCGAGTCTGCGAGATCCGCCTGCATGCGTTCTTGTTCCACCCTCGATTCCGCCATCTCATCCTGCAGCCCTCGCATCATTTCCATGACCTGCTGCATGGACATTACCTCACTCGTAGCGCGTGCGGTACCTTGTCTAGTGGTGGCCCTCATTCTTCACTGTTTCCTCAAACTTCTGCCAACGTTATGATGGCCTCGATAGATCTTCTGAAGCTTGCGATGGGACTAATGTTTTAAATCGGTCCCACAGTGGGCGCCAAATGTTCCGGCCGGTTGACCTGGGACGTCTTTGTGCGCAACCTCACCCGTCAGCTAGGAACACCTTCCCCGGTAGATTCCTGCAAAGAAGGACAAAAGGGGCGCCCTAGCGGCCGTTTGCACTCCGACACTCAAGTCAGCTAGCAAGAAACACCAAAATTCTACACCTCCGTATCGAAGCACCGTGGATGGTACTCTGAAGGTGGTAAAAAGGAACTGTGCGTAGTGTATATTTTCTCGTTCTGGCAAACAACCTCTCTCTAGTCCCTTGTCCGTAGCCTCAAGACTCGAGCAAGCAACTAGAGTGTGTTCTAGGAAAGTCTGCCAAAAGTTCGAACCCCGTTTCCAACATTCAAGGTTCTATTTAAACTACTCTAGCATTTAAAGCGTCTTAAAGCGCATTTAAGGTCATGAAACGTTCAGCTCTTTTAAGACGTTTAAACCGCCCGAAGCATTTAAAGTACCTTAAACGCTCAAAACGTAAACTTTATTAAATAGCTTTAATTACCTTGTACCTGACAAATTGATGTTTCTGTTTTGACTTGGCTGCTATTACACGTGGAGGGCCTCACAGCACCGTGACCTGGCTACCCCTGGGCGTGACCCTTCTCATGAGTCGTAACTATCCCAAGGGCTTCTCTGGGGCGACATGGGCACTTCACGAGTCAGATTGCTCTCCACTGGCGCTATTACTATGGCCTTGAAGCCACCTTTCTCTTCTCTTTAATGCTACCCCGGGTTATCGGGGCTTGAGGCCTTCCCACGGCGTCACTCCCTCCATGGTCTTTCCTACCCATGGGTATCGGGGAGCAACACTGTGATTGCCTTGCTTTTGTGACACTCTACCTTGGCGACGCCCTACCTTGGCGACGCCTGCTCTCGGCGACGTCTTATCTTGGCGACGCCCCGCCCCTCACCTAGGCGACGCCTTACATTGACTTTGACCCCGACGTTGGCTTTGACTTTGACTTGTCAACGCCTGGGTACGGGACGATACATTGTTCAAGTACATCTTCTTCAAATATCTCTCATAGTATCTTAGGGTTCAATTATAATGAGTACACAAATATGAACGTAGTTTGGAAACAAAATATTTGAAAGAGAACCAAGATTGAGATACGGGACTAATCAGGAAAGAATATATGTGCATGATAATTTGAAACAAAGAAAGGAAACATTTGATAATTATAAAACAATATCTTGATGCAAATTCTAGATTTGATTTTGTGCAAAGAAAAGAAAATTATAAAAGCGACATCAGAGAAAGAACGGGTGTGGCGTTTTTAGGCATCACGTTTCATAGTTGCACAACACACTCTAAACCTAGTTTTATTTCCTTTTAGTATTTTTCTTTTTTTTCCATCATGGGAGGTTAAAACCTTTTGGTTTGATTCCCTTGTGATTTCCCATTGAATTCTAAGGTCTTGTTCAATAAAGTTTTGTTCTTTAACTTTTTGTAGCAGATTATGTTTTATTTTTTATCTTTTTGGAATTGAGTTTTTGTCAGGGGAATTGTTTTTGAATGCATGTTGAGAACTTCTTTATTTTCTTTAATTAAATTTGTTGTTTAGTTTGCTTAGTTCTAATCAATCTCTTGTTCTCTTAGTTACAAGTATATGCTTGGAACTAGTGAAATATTGAATACATCAGTAGACGTTTGTTTTACTAATAAGATTTTGTTGAATTTGATTAACGCTTGCTTGATTAAGTGTGACATCTGTGTGAAAATTAAAGGATAATAATAATAGGGAAACCAATGAGGAATTCATGGTAAATAAACTTGGGAGTCAACCTACGTTCTCTACTATTTTTAATCATCTTTTATATTTTCATGTTGGACAATCACAACCCCTATTTCCTATATTGTTATTACTAACTTTCATTGTTTACAGATAGCTTTTGAATTTTGTTTACTAGACTTGTTATTAGATTTAGTTGGAAACCACTTTGAATCATATGTCCACTTTTATACTATCATTTCTCTGGTGTTAAAGAGTTTATCACTATGTTAGACATTATGCTAGAATCTTTTTAATTTGACTGCTAAACAACAACCATCAATCATCACTTTTCCTTCGAGGGTGGGGAACTTCATCTTTAAATGCACTGAGGAGTTGATCCTAATTAGTTCAAGGATGGTCGCCTGAGAATTAAATTGTACAAAGAAGGGTATTCACCATGACATCCTTCACTATAATAGTCCTCTCCAAGGAGTCGTCCGAGAAAGTTGTTCGAAGTTGGGTATGACCTCAGACTTCAACTTACTCGCCCAAGAACCCCACTAAAACTCCATAAAAGGTTTGAACTGGTCTTGTGGAATTTTAAGTTCTACGAACATGTCGCATAACATGACATTTGTCGACTTCCTTGGTCTATCAAGACACGATGGACGTTGTTTCCCATCATGATGATCGAGAGAACAATAAGGTCATCCTCGAGTGGTGCGACATCATCAACATTAGAGAAGCTAATCACTAGTGTTTGTCCAATCGTGAGGGAAAGAACAACACAAGCATACTTTTTTCGACTTAAAGAGTGACTGGCAAGGGAGGGCTCAAGATAGATTCTAATGGGTGAGCATGTTCTTCATAATGTCGCAAAAAGTCCTCCTTTGCCAATTTGTAAAGCTGGGTGGTCAGAGCATAACAACTTTTAGTGTCGTATCCGTGAGCTTGGTGGAAGTGTCAACGAACATCTTGCATCGAACAAATTTGTATCCCTCTGAGATTAACATTTGGCTAAAAAAAAAGCCTTTAGGTGGGCTTCTGGATACCCTGATCCTAAGAAAGGTGTAATTTTGAGGATCATGTAATGGGGAGGAATCGAATTGTCCATGATCACCTGTGAGAAAGATTGTTGTGGATCCACTTGAGTATTTATTTCCCTACGAGTTAGCATGGACCACCATAGTTCTTCATATTGGTCTGTAGTAGCTCCTCATGCGCCCGTATTGCTTCTTCCATGAGATGTCGTGACTCCTCCTCTTCCTCACGCAGTTGTTCATGCTCCACATGTGGGCTTCTTCTACTCATCACTTTACTTTTGCATTCTTCCGTTACAATTCATCATAAATGGTATCTAGGATTTGTTGCAAGGTTGGAATTTTGCTCTATTCTCCCTCTGATTGACCCTATGGTTGTGGGTTGTTCTTAGTTGCTAGGTGGTAAAGAACTTCATATGAAAACAATCCCTTCCTAGATCAGTAGTTAATGTGAGTGTAGTTGTTAATTTAAAAAAAGTCCTCCTTTTTTTTCTTTCAATGTTGTTGCTTTTATAGCTATTTGTACCCTAAATAATTTTTTAATAACAATAAAAATGAATAGCTAAATTTTAGGGATAAGTTGTGAATCTCAATAGTTACGTTCTTACTCCCATGAATATCATCAAGATTGAGTGAGGTCTTTCGAGGACAATTTACCGGATCTTATCGATTCACTTAATTCATCCATAGTCTATTGGAATAGAACATAACACCCATGGAACGACAAATCTGGCTTAGACCATGTCTAATGACTAATTCCCAAAGTCCCAGACAGTACAACCTTTTTTTCATTTCAATTCTTCAATCTCATATCACCTTAATAGGATGACAATAAAACAGGTTGGGTGCGGGTTTAACTATACACATCTTCATTTTCGAAGTGAATATTCATACTTATCCCTGTGTTCATCCTCATCAAATATTAAATTTGTGTAACATCTTTGTTCCTATCAAATAGAGTATACTTATAATGCCCTCCAAAATTTTGGCACCTAACACAACACAATGGGAAAAACGCACAACAGCAAAGGAGAGAGAGTGTATCTCATTATATAAGGAGGTTATGTAATAAAGGAGATTATTAAAATGTTAGTCCAGCTTCTATGTCCCAAATATTAATTAAATATTTTTTACAAAAATAATAACATAGTATAATACTACCAAAGATTCAATATACAAAAATACATTTTATTTTCTTCTATGTTATATCACAAAAGAAATTTGCATAAATATAAAATAATTATAAAAATAGTAAATAAACAATTACAGATAACTAAAATTTCATGAATACAATATTCATTGTTTTTTGCAAATGTTGGAAAGAAAAATACTTTAGATTTATCAAATTTGATAGATATAAAATGAATCAATAAAACAAAACGAAGAACTAAATAGTAAAAGGAAAATAACGGTTTCCATGAATAAATACTCAAAATAGAAAACATCCTCATATAACAAAAAAAAAACAAAATCAAATGGGTATCCTAAAAATGATTTGATTTATTTTAGTTTTTATAGTAAGGACCAAAAATCAGTTCAATTTAAGTTTGTTGAAAAGTTCCATATGATTTCAAATTTTTTAAAACAATTCAATCTAGTTTCTTCTATTAAATAACTTTCATTAGAAAAGATTTACCTAAACGATTCTAGTATTTTACATTAAATTATGTTCTCACATATTGAATCGTTTTAAACAAAATTAAAACTACCAGATCAAATTGTTTTTAAAAAGTTGAAATTATATTGAATTTTTTAAAATAAAACAATTTTAAGTGAATTTAGTAGATACCAAAGTATAACAAATACAAGAGAAAATAAAAAACTACATATAAAGAAAATAACAAAATCCAAAAATAAATAGGATAAGGAACCTATTAAACTAACAATGTTTTAGTAATTTAAAACAAACAAATATATAAAGACAAAATTGATCTTTCAAATTACAACCTTAATTTAAAAAAATTAAATATTACTCATACATGCATGACAATTTTATCCATCTTGGGATAAAAGCCAATAATACTCACATGTAAGTTTATTTGTCGTCATTACACGCTATTTTGAAAACATCTCGTTTTTTCAATTTTAAGTTGATTAAATTTTAATTTATTAAATGTTTTTTTTATTATGCTTAAATGAATAAATTAGATTCGTAGTTGAATTACAACAAGCTAAATAATATAACAAAAACTAATGGTTAAAAATTTAGGCTTTCTAAAATATAAAGACAATATCTGTTTTAAAATAAAGACTAAAATTGAAAAAAAAAATTATATTTAAATCTATTATTTTGTTAAAAATTAATGCCCCACCAAATTATATAATCAAAGATTAGCATTGATTCTACCTTAACATTTTCATGTTTAGATTTTATTCTCCCTCAAATTTTCTCCTCATAGTATTTAATACTTTCCTTATTTAGTCCATCCTACATCAAAGAGTGTATAGTTTGAAAACTCTTATATTCTAGGATTATTATTTTAATTACAAAGGAAAAATAATCATATTTGGTAAGAAAAGAAACTAAAAGATCAGGTTAACCTTTAACTAAGTGATGTGAATGTCATAGACAATAGAGCAAAATAGGAACATCTGTAGTTTTCCCTATGCTTTGCAATCATCACCAACCACATGCAACACCTTTTCCTTCAGTTTCTCTATTATCTGCAGAAAACACAAAAGTGTCATTGTATTGTAGAAACATATTCGGATGTGGTAGGGTTCCATGAATCATACCAAAAGGGAATTATATGCCCATCTTCTGATGGAGCTGGCAGCATTTCTGAGGTGAGAACAGTTTGAGGAATCAAAATTCAAATAATAAGCAGAGTTTTCGTTAGCATCAGCAACCCATATGTGGTTTGTATGGTCCTTTTCCTTTTTTATAAGATTACATAAACCAACCTGCATATAATCAACATACAACTTTCATCAAACTTATCGACACACGTTTTGCAAACTAGACACCTTGAACATGTGACATTGACATTCTATTTGAGGTAAAACTTGGTTCGTTCAAATTTTATCTAAACCTATATGTTCATACGCTACAATATGCTCAGAATAATGAGATAACATTTTTCTGCTGTTATAAAAGCTAAAATGATATTAGTAATAGGTTTAAAGTTAATTGGTGAAAATAAATAGTAACCATATCCATAATGCATCGTAAATACCGTAGATCCTGCAAGGTTGTAGTTGAATAGTGGAAATGATGAATCATGATCAATCAAGGGAGAGCAAAAGCAGATAGCAAGCAAGGAGTTGATTAACTTTTCTGACTGTAAACCATTCATGATGGATCCATCAGTCACAAAAACCCATTGCTTCTTTTGCTGATTTGATGTATAAACTCTTCCCACATGCACAACATATGCAGCAATGTCAAACTCGCTGTGTACATAATGACAAGACAATGTCAAATATTGCCGAGCTATATATTTTTTTAATCAGATAACAGAAAGATACATGTAAGCAGACTAGAGCATCAACACACTTGGAAAGAGGGATGTCACCCAAACTTGATAACGGGGTAGATTTTCTTCTGCGGAAAAATGGCCTACAAATAAAAAAAATAAGGATTCAGAATGTTCCCTACACAGAATATAGCCAAGTAAAAATTCACTTTTCCCCCTTCATGTTATGATTGTTAGATACCTAAACTGTTCTCTTGCATTAGAAGATAAAGGCAACCACTTGGTACAAGATCCTCTAGCATGCAATTGAAGGATATCAAAATCAGAACTTGATGGCATGAGTCCTGCAACGGCATATGCTCCTCCTTCCACCAACTCCAGAAGCTGTGAATTAGTTACACAAAGAAATTGTGTGAAATCAAGTGACCTCCACAAAATAGTAATTACAACAAGGTAATAGAATAAAAAAGAAGGAAAAGTATCAAAATTAGCTTGGCATGCATTAGAAAAACATTTGCATGCAAAGCTAAAACCACAGAATTATTGACTAGTTATTAAGACAAGGGAAATACAGCTAATCCTTGCGGCTCACCAACCTCACCTGCTTCTCAATTGGATTCCAGATTGTTACTATGCCTTCTTTAGGTTTGTCCTGTCGAGTTTTATAAGTTAATCCAACTACTCGTAACTTCATTAATGGCGTGACTTCTCTATGTCCCAAGCCAGCATCTTTCAAAGCTTTTTCTATTGATTTTTCCTTTTCTGACTGTCTGATTGCCTGAAGACGTATATGAAATCATAAATGTCTCTCTGCATATAGACTTCTGGGAAGATAGGAAACATAACCTTACATTTAATTTGGCCTTATACGCAGCAAAAGAACTAAGCTGCTCTGGACTCATATCTGCCATTAGGAATTCAGGTTCTTCTGCTGTCTCAAGCATGTTATAAATCTTAGCACCTTCACTATCACTGTCATAATTAATGTGTGACCTTTCCTTCTGATACTCAGAAATGATGCCATCTACAACAGCAGAGCGTCTGTCCATATAGGTGATCAGTAGTGCAGAAAAACAAAATTCACATTATGGCTCTAAAAATAACAATTGCATTAGTAAGCACCTAAATTTTTTTTTCTGGCTTTCCTATTTACACACCACTTTCAGATCATATGATATAAATTTCCTGTTTTATTTTATTCCTATGCACTCCATTGTGAAGCTAAACAAATTCAAATTTACTGTGGCAACAAAAGGTTTGTGCAAGAAATATTTAGTTAGTTAAGTTGGTCCTGATGACCAGAAAGTGCATCTATAGCCATCAAATTATATCATACTTCAGGTTTAATATTTATGAATCAATGCATACAAACAGTTCAATAGCAATTAACAAAAAGCTTTTCTCCTATTCTTGCTAATAAGCTCAGTTGTTTTATGGCTTTTCCACCATAAATAACTAATTCCCGTTCTACAGAACCAGTTAGACCACATGTTGATACAAAATTTGGGAAAAAAATCAGTGTACGCCCGTAGAGAAAAGGTCATTCCAAAATTTGCTCATATTCAAGAGTTCAACCCAATACCATTACAAGAGGTAAATATATCTGAACCTATAAATCCTAATTCTACTGTGACAAACTTCCTTGTGATGAAGCATTTGCATAGAATTTAGATCTGCCAATTGCCCTTAGGAAAAGAACTAGAGTCACAACTAAACCCTCTTACCCTTTAGCAAATTATGTATCCTTTGAAAAATTCTCTCTTACACATAAAACCTTTCTCACAAGCCTAAACACCACAACTATAGATTCTTCTGTATTTGAGGCATTAATTGACAAAAACTGGAATTAAGTCATGGATGGTAATGGCTCAAGGAATATGTGAAAATCCCAAGCAAAGTGTGGTAGCTAGGTCTAACGTTGAAGCAAAATTCCAAGCAATGGCTCAAGGAATATGTGAGTTGTTATGGCTAAAGATTATACTGGAAGACTTGAAGATAAAGTGGGATGGACCTATGAAACTATATTGTGACAAGAAATCTGCCATCAACATAGCTCACAACCCAGTACAACATGATAGAACAAAATTATATTGAAACGGATAGGCATTTTATGAAAGAAAAGCTTGAAATGAAGCATAGACACGAATACCATACAGACACAGGGATACTGTTAAATTGAAAAATACAGGACATATGTATATTAATTATGTTATTTAAGGGTATTTTATATTTTATAGTATAATATATTATATTTATTTGAGGTTACTTTTTTCATTTTAATATGATTATTATAAAAAATATTATCTTTAATAATTTTTTTTCTTAGGTAAAATTTAATAAAAGTTTAATATTATCTTAAAATATTAATCTTTAATAAAACTTTAATTTACTATTTGAAAAATATTTAAATTATAAAAAATAATTTTATGATTGTAATTTAAAAATAAAGTCAAATAAAAATATAATTTTTAAATTATAAAAATATAATTTTTAAATTATAAAAATATACAGAATATTATATAATTATACAATAAATCATATTCATATTTATATTTAAATTGAAAATTATAATTTAATTTTTTATTTTTTTTATCAACAAAGAATTATAATTTAAATAATAATATTAAATTTAAAATAAAAAGTCATTTTTGTCTGAACCCTCATCCTCTTTGCTTTCTACCTCTTTCTGCCTCAACTCTTATCCCTCTTTCTACCTCACTACTTGCCATTGCCACCACCACAAAACTTCCCTCCACCACAGTGTCGTCTTTGTCCCCACGCCGCCCAACTCCAAGGAAATTCTGGAGATTGTTCACATTCCCTCATCGCCCCAACTCATCAACCTCCCGCCTTCGAAGGTAGAAGCCCGCACCACATCGTACTGTACTCAAATGAGGAGACTAGGGGAGCCGTGAGCTTGTGAGAAATAGCAGCAACTCATGGCATCATTTTCTCTTTTCTCACCAATTTTTTGTGTGACAAACATGTCCAAAGAGGTGGACTGTGTCATCTCTAGCGTGTCCAAAAGTTGGGTTTTGTGCAACCCAAGGAAGTGTGTCTGATACCATGTTGTGCCCGTATCCGCCACATATCTATGTCTGACATGCGTTTTGCGTAGAAGTAGAGCTCCTAAGCCGTGTCAGAGCTTCATAGGAATTATATCCAAGCGAGGAATGGAGAATACTTATTCACCAACTTAAGGGGGAGTGTTGAGATATTTTAGGAAGTTTCAAATTTTATTCTTACTAGTTTTAGATTTTAGTGTTGAGATATTTTGTTGTATCTTGTTTTTATTTCTAGCATAATAGTCCCACAATCTAAGGGATTTTGTTTATTAGAGTGGCTGTTGTTTACTTTTGTTGAATGTAACAAGCTTAGCCCATATTTATATTAATCTATTATTATGTTATTGATTTTGTTATTATTTTCATTTATAAATAAACATCCCTATGTGTGTATTTTACACAAGAGATATATTTTCTTCACTTCTTAACATGGTATCTAGAGCATAAGGTTAGGATTTAATTTTCTTTGGTGAACCCATTATTCACCGTCAGCCACCACCTATTGTTGTCGATGTCGTCGTCGAAGCTACCTTCGTCAAAAACTTAACAAAGTTGTCATAGCCATAATCTCGTCGAAGCCACCAGAGCCAAAATCTTGCCTGAAACTCGTCGAAGTCGTCACTGTTGGAATCTCATCGAAAACTCGTCAGAGTCGTCATCGTTAGAATCTCACCCGAGTCGCCCTCATCGGAATCTCACAAGAGCCGAAATCTTGTTGGAAACTCGTCGAACCTGCTGGAGTCAATATGTATACTAATTATGTCAATGCTCATCTTTTAATTGACAAATTGAATGAAACTAATTATGACGCTTAGACCTCAAATATTAAATTATGGCTTAAGAGTCAAGGTTATGTTGATCATCTAACCCAATTTGTTCACAATGTTGCTGCAGATGAGGCATTTTGTTGTTTGAAAATTGATGTATTGTTATTAAATCTACTATCCACTCATCTTTAAAACAAATTTTTTCATGCTTTTGAGACTTGTTCAGAAGTTTGGGAACAAGCAAAATTATTATACACCAATGATACTCAAAGTCTTTATGGTGTGTGTCAAAATCTCCTTACTGTTGCTCCCAAACGTCTTGATGGTACAAAGGCTGAATATTTGGTAAACTACATGCTTTTCTTCGTGATATTAATGAATTATTACCTCCTACCTCCACTCCTTCTCAAGAACTAGAGCAACGATCCAAGTTCTTCGTGTCATTGCCTTACATGGCCTCTCTGATGATTATTCTCATGTCCGTGATCAAATTTTGGGATCTCCTGTTGTTCCCAATTTTACTTCTACCCTTTTGTGTGTGCTAGGTAAACACATCACTGATATACCTTTTCTAGTTGATGACTTTCCTGTTTTAATCTCTCAGTGTTATGATCGCACTCGCCCTTCCAAGAGGGTAAAGGGTGTCACAAGTGTGACCATTGTGGCAAACTTGGCCAAAAAATTGATCAATGTTATGCCTTACATGGTCGTCCTCCTAGATCTGTTGCAGTTGCCCAAAATGTTCTTGTGCAACCTTCTATGATGGACCATACTTCATCTGAAATCTCACGCCAACCTACAATTTTCAATGAATTTTTGAAATGGTATGAGGATCGTCAGAACTCTAGTTCCACTGCTTCTGTTGCACATTAGGTACACCTTTTGTTGGCCTTACTCACTCCAATTCTCTTGGTCACTGGGTTCTTATCTCAGGTGCCACCGATCATATTATTGGTAATAAATATTTTTTTTCTTCTTTGTCTACTTTCGCTTATTTACCATCCATTACCGTGGCCAATGGCTCTAGAGTCTCATCCCATGGTGTTGGTACTATTCATTTTTTTCCTTCTTTATCTATTGATTATGTTCTTTATGTTCCTGGGTCTCCCTTTAATTTATTATCCATTAGTTGTTTAACTCGTTCCATTGATTGTGTTATTTTTTTACCAAAGATTCTATTTGTTTACCGGAACGAAGTTCAGGACAGATAATTAGCATCAAATGTGAGTCTCGTGGTCTTTACCACCTACGAACATTTGCACATGTTGGCACGGTTATGGATTCTCCATCTCTCATTCATGCTCTACTAGGTCATCCTAGTCTTGCCAAGATGCAACACCTTGTTCCAAGTGTGTCCAAAGTATCTAGTTTGTCTTGTGAGTCGTGTCATTTAGGTAAACAAAGTCACAGTTATTTTCCTAGTAGTGTCTCATAACATGCTTCATCCTCTTTTGCCTCAGTTTACTCTAACATTTAGGGACAAAGTCATGTTAAGTCTAATTTAGAGTTTCACTATTTTGTTACTTTTATTGATGATTATTTAAGATATACTTAGTTATTTTTAATGAAATCTCGTTCTAAGTTATTTTCTATATTTCAATCTTTTTATAACAAAATTAAAAAACAATTTGGAGTTTCAATTCAAACAGTACGCACTGATAATGCCTATGAGTATCTTTCTCATTATTTACCACTTTTATGAAATCTCATGGCATTCTTCATCAAACCTCATGTGCTTATACCCCTCAACAAGATGGAGTGGTTGAGCGCAAAAATAGACACTTTGTTGAAACTACTTGTACTATGTTACTTCATAGTGATGTTCCTCAACATTTTTGGAGTGTTGTTCTTAGTGCATGTTATCTAATTAATCGTATGTCATCTTCAGTTTTAGAGAATAAAATTTCTCATTCTATTTTATTTCCTCATGAACCTCTTCATCCCTTACCAATTAAAGTTTTTGGGTCTACATGTTATGTTAACAATTTTAGTCCTGGTCTAGATAAATTATCTGTTAGGTCACACAAATGTGTTTTTTTAGGGTTTATTAGATCTCAAAAAGGATATAAATGTTTTCCACTCTCTCTTAACCATTATTTCATTTCTCCAAATGTCACCTTCGTTGAGTCTTCTTTTTATTTTAAGTCTTTATCTTCACCACCTGTCTCCATCTGAACAAGTACATATTCCAGTTGTCTTTGATCCTCCTCTTGTGTCTAGTGTGCCTGAAGATTCTCCTCCTCCACCACTTCTCCAAGTTTACATTCGTCATCAGTCTTCCCATCGTCCACAGGATGACTCTCTTTTAGTGCCAGATCCTCCATCTCTTTTGGCTCCGATAGTTGAACCTGATATTCCCATTATAATGCTTTAAGCTACCATCGACTATCTCAACCTTTTTATACTTGTCTTTCGTCTATTTCTTTTGTGTCTTCCAAAGTCTATAGGTGATGCCTTAGCTCATCCTAGTTGGCATCAGGTCATGCTTGATGAAATGAGTGCGTTTCAAAATAATGGAACTTGGGTCCTCATTCCTTTACCTTTTGGGAAAGTTGTTGTTGGTTGTAGGTGGGTCTTTGCTATTAAAATTAGTCCTAATGGTACTACTGATCGTTTCAAAATTGTGGCTAAGGGTTATACTGAAATTTTTGGTTTAGACTATGATGATATTTTTTCTCCAGTAGCAAAGATGGCTTTAGTTTGCTAATTCATAGCCATGGTTCCTCTTCAACAATGGCCTCTTTATTAACTGGATGTCAAAAATGCCTTCCTTAATGGAGATTTGCAGGAAGAAATTTATATGGGCAGGGTCTCCGTTTGATAGAAGATCTACTTCCAGATATTGTGTTTCTAATGGTGATAATTTAATTTCTTGGAAGAGCAAGAAACAAAATGTTGCAAGATAATGTTGAAGCGGAATATAGAGTTATGGCTTCAACTACTTGTGAGCTTATTTGGCTTAAACAGTTACTCAAAGAATTGCAATTTGGAGAAGTCAATCAAATGACACTTATCTGTGATAATTAAGTTGCTCTTCATATTAGTTCAAATCCCGTCTTTCATGAAAGAACCAAATATAGAGATTGATTGTCATTTGATTCGAGAAAAAATTGTGTCTAGAGGCATCAAGACTGGATTTGTTAATTCAAATGATCAATTAGGATATATTTTCACTAAACCTTTACGGGGACCTAACATTGATTATATTTGTAACAAGCTTGGTACATATGATTTATATGCACCAAATTTTTTTTTATCATCTTATATGCCCCAACTTGAGAGGGAGTGTTAAATGTAATGGGCTTAGCCCATAGTTTATATTATTCTGTTATTATGCTATTGATTTTTTTATTATTTTCATCTATAAATAAACACTCCATGTGTTAGCTTAGCTGAGATGTCAAGTTGCATAGTGATGCCTAACACGAAAACTTTATATAAAAAAAAAAACACTCCATGTGTCTGTATTTTACACAAGGGATATCAATCCTATATTTTCTTCACTTAACAATTTCCAAAAATATCCAACTCATATAAGTACATATATCCAGTGTATGTAATGAGAAATAATAAGAATTTATTCTATATCAAACTTGAGAAAAAAAACCAACCCGATGTTAGACACTAGGAGTTCTACGGAAAAGAAAATGTCATGAACCCTTCCACTACCTTTAGAGGAAGAAGTTTTCAAAGATTAACAGGCGCAAAGTTACAAAGAAAAGGGTTGTGTTTCAAATGTGATGAAAAATTTGGTCCAAGCCATGTTGTTCCAACACACAATTACATGTTCTAAGGATAACTAAAGGCGAAGAAGTGGATATCAAGGGAGACAATACAGTGATTAAGGAAATCATCGAACCAAAAGAACTCGAGTTATCTATGTGTAGTATTGTTGGTCTCATGTCATGGGAAACCATTAAATTGTGGGGTACGATTGGAAAAAAATCAACCATGATCCTTATTGATTGTCGAGCCTCTCATAATTTCATTTCAGCAATGTTTGTGCGACAAGGTCTAATAGAGCTGAGAGACAGAAGAAAGTTAGCCTATGATGGGGGTATGCCCTTAGTTGTTGTTGGATATACAAGGTCTAAAAATTCAACAAGACTTTCACATCTTTGATCTTGGAGGGGTCAATCTGGTGCTAGGAATGGCTTGGAAGGCTAGTTTGGGAGAAATAAGACCATATTTCCAAGAATTAACTCCTAGAATTCTCGTGATGGAAAGGTATCACACATAGAGAGACTTGAATTTAACTAGAATGGTGGCTTCTTTCAACTCTATTCTCAAGGCTCTATGTAATCAAGGTCAAGGCTTCCTAGTGCAATAATATTCTCTGCAGGTTGAAAGCAAAAAGCTTGCTTGGACTGAAGCAGTTTTGGAATAATATAATTCAATCTTTCAAGAGCCACAAGGATTACAACTTCATAAAAGACACAACCACTGAGACTGAAGGAAGGGTCTCATTCCCCACATCAAATTATACAAGTACCCACACTATCAGAAAAGCGAAATTGAAAGGTTGATAAATGATATGCTCAAATCTAGCATAATTAGACCAAGTATCAGTCCTTACTCTAGGTCTGATCATGGTGAAAAAGAAAGACAATAGGAGACACTTTTGTATGGATTTTCGAGCTCTTAACAAGATCCCTATACTAGATAAATTTCTTATTCCTATCACTGATGAATTGCTTAATGAATTGGGAGGGACAGTGATTCTTTCTAAGTTGGATTTAAGATCTAGTTACCATCAAATTAGGATGTAGGAAGAAGACATTCACAAGACAACTTTTCGAACTCGTGAAGGCCATTATGAGTTTGTTGTTCTGCCTTTCGGACTTACAAATGCCCATTCCACCTTTCAATCTCTTATGAATGAGGTGCTGAAACCTTATTTGCAAAGATTTGTTCTAGTTTTCTTTGATGATATTTTGATTTACAATAAGAGTGAAGATGAACACCAATAGCACTTATGACTTGTTTAGGCATTATTGAAGAGGAACCAACTTTTGTTGATAAGAAATGTACTTTCAACCAAAATCAAATGGAGTATTTGGGTCATATAATTTCAAAGAAAGGAGTGGCAGTAGACCCACAAAAAATTGAAACCATGTTCGATTGGTCAATACCTAAGAATCAAATTGAAACCATGTTCGATTGGTCAATACCTAAGAATCTTAAAGCCTTGAAGGGAATTTTGGGATTGCCTGGGTACTATAATTAGTTTGTCAAGGACTAAGGTAAGATAGCCAGACCTTTAACTCAATTGTTGAAGAAAGATCAGTTTCGGTGGAATGAAGCACAACTTGCCTTGGACAAAATAAAAATAAAAATTGGTGGTCGAGTTGCCTATTTGACCATCCCAAATTCACCAAGATGTTCACTATTGAAACGAACATGTCCAACAAGGAGCTAGGAGCAGTTTTGGTCTGCATTTGACACAACATACAGATAACTTTTTTTCTTTTTATAGAATTTATAAGAGAAAAAACATAATTACAAAATATTGATAATTACAGAATATTCAATTACCCATATTTTAGGCAAATAACATGAATATAGAACCAACCTAACAATTGATCTAAATATCCAGCAGTACTATATTTACAAGATTCTAACAGGATGAATATTAAGAATTTAAGATATTGCCCAGACGCACAGTATGATAAAGGTGCTGAAATGTTGAGAGGAGGAAAAAAGAGTAATTGAAGTCTGCAGGCAAGTTCGGCAAGTTAGTTGCTGAGAAGGGATTTTACATGAAAGGGGTTTCCCTGTTAGTAACGTGGGTTGTATTGGAGTAATTTCTGTTATTGTGAGTATTCTCCCTCTGAGGAGCTGCTACTGTGTTTCTTACAAATATCAATAGATACAGATGGATAGTCTAAGAAGTTACCTCTGATTGTACAACTCTGTCCTTTCATTCTCCATCCTTTCTGACATGACAACAGACCGTCCACTGCTTAACCTAATGAGTAAAACAATTATCAACATTTTGCATTGCATTATTAGATTACATATCTGAAAAAACAATTTACTGCACATATTTCAAGTGAAATTATAGGACACACTTCATAAGAATACATTTTACATTGCATAATTAGAGTATATTTCTGAAAAGTAATTTATTGTAAATATTTCAAGTGAAATTAAGACATACTTTACTAGATGTTACCTTTCCTTGTAAAGAATGGGATATATGTGAGTAATTCCAGCCAATGTTTGTGGTATTAGACCACCATTGCTTTTTATGCATCTGAAAGCCAAAGGAGGACCAGCAACCTTACCTGCCAATCAGCTTAAAAAAATAAGCTCAAGGATGATCTTTTTCTGTAAAATTGACAACATTAACATCCACTCCACATAATAAAAGATGCTTACAAAATCCTAACCGTTCTGCCCAGTGAGCTCTGTATGTTCCATTTATGTGCAGCAATAAACTAACTGTTGATGATACCTGAAAGTAGAACAGATTCTTCAGAAATCATCTAACTGGATATACATTTATTACTTAATTATATTATTAAGCCGTGAAAAACCTCAAGGGGTGAAACTGGCCCATTCCAGCCACATAATCCTGCTCCTGAGAGCTGCAAATATGTAAACAGAATTCCACATTATCAAAGTGGCACAATCAAGGAAGGTAACATAAACAACAAATACAGACAACACATTACACGGAGCTTCTGTCCCACAAATAATCTTCCAGCAGCCTGTTGCTTTGACAATGGAACATCTAAAATAGCATTCATTGAATACCTGCAAGGAAAAATCACTGTGTATCTCAGGGACCCTCATATGTGTGTGTGTCTATATATATATATATATATATATATATATATATATATATATATATATATATATATATATATATCTTGCAAGACAGTGAGATAGCTGAAATTCACACCATCCATCAGTTAGTTCAACTTTCACTGCTTCTGTTTTTTTAGCCCCTGATTTTGTCTCAAAACAAGTCTTACTTTCCACTACATAACTAGAGTGAATACTTGAAATGCATAGAATCATCACTGAAGAAGGCATTGCATCTCCTTCGAGAATTTTCTTGATGGTAGACCGGTGCCCATGATTCCCTTCTCTTTCATATCTACACCAAATGTTATGTCATCATAAGTTTTATTGTTTTTATAGAGACACAGTATGTTGCCTTAGAGAAGTCACATGCCTGTACTTCAGTTCCTCAAGCACATTTGATACAGTCAAAAAATTTCCAGCTGAACTAGCTGGATAGTATCTCTCATAGCATGCCAATTTCCAGACAATCCACTTGTAATGATTTGTGACCCACCTAGCAATGTGCAATAGAAGTGTAAAACTAAGATGAAAGGATTGTTTGTGTAGCAATACATATGAAAAACAGAGAGAGAACATTAAGTACCAAACTCACCTACACTATAAATTTTAACCATAAAAGAAATTTCACCGAAAAATATATTTCCATGTCATTCAGATAACAATTGAATATACTAAGTTGCAATAACCTTCTGGCACACTTCAATACAACTAGCTAACTTACCTAACCTAGTACAAATCAAAAACCACATGAGAAAGTTACTCCTTAACACATTTTACAAATACTGGAAGCAAGAGTTCAGGGTAGAAGCAATTTACTCTTTAGTAGCAAAATGCATGGAAGCTCCGTGGAGAGCCAATAGATGAACAAAAGCTTCTGCTCCCATGCCATTATCACCAGATCCTTTATGAAACACATACTTTTCTGCGTTAACTGATGTCACCTGTCTACTCAGGTTGGGAAAACACTGAAACAAAATTCATTCAGTGCACAGAGTGTTGCCTGTACCAAGATTATTAAATCCTCGCAGAAATATACAGATTACACTCACCGTTCTCTTTTCCATTGGACGCCCAACAAAATAGTCCTTGATGTACACCCTCGGATAGTGAAATGGATATCGGGTAGAAACCTCTCCTTTGCATGCAGAAATACCAGAGGACAGTTGAGACAAATCTGAAGATCAAATACCTCAGATAGCTATAGCAACTAACAAAAATTGAAGAAATTCACTGAAGATTCTAAGTGTATGTTTACCAGGAGGAGATTTTCCAACATCCTGCTCTAAAAGGGCTGAAAAATTGGAACTGCGTGGCCTTTTAAAGGGAGAAACAGTTAGACACAACCCTAGTCTCCGCTTTCCACTAGCAGCTTGCCTATTGTTAGTTGTATCCGTGTTAATGGTATTGGAAACATCAACCAATGCCCTGCGTATTGCCACACCCCTTGTATCTACTTTTGAAGAAAAACCATTCAATGAAGAATCATATACTACTGAATTTAGTGTTTGGCTCCCGCCATACAAAGGCTTGTGTCCACAAGCATTGGTACTTTTCCAGCCACAACCACTCTCTTCCCCAACAGCATCAAACTTCTTTGCCAAGTTAATCCCATCACCTTCACAAGGAAACTTGGTTGACAATTCTCTTTGCCTAGAAGACTGCAAGGGGAAAGTAAAACTCTTCGTCTTAAAATTGCTACCTGATGTCACCGGGCGAACCAAAGGAGTACTACAATCACTAGGAGCAGCAGTGTCAGTTTGTCTCTTCAACGGAAATGAAAAGCCTGAATCACCGACATCCCTTCCTTCAAACAAATCCCCCACATCAGGATCACCAAGAAGGCTCCTAGCACGCTTCAGCGCGTCACTGGAAATGGATATAGATCTTCCACCTGCAGTGTGAAATTTAATCGGAGCTTGCTTGAATGCATTCCTTTCCTCAAAATTATTATTCAATGCATGAAGACCCTCAACAGAAGGACTGTTGATAACTGTATGCATCTTCAATTCAGGTGATTCTTCGTCTTCTTGTAGTTTTTGCTTTCCAATTGTTTCGTCAAATGCCCGCAATTTACTTGTACTTTGGATATTACTATCAATGGTGTCCAGCAATGTCTTTGCTCTAACCAGACCTATAGAAGATATGGTAACTTTTTTCCCAGAGCCTGTCGTAAAAAGCGAATTAGAGAAGCTGAAAGTTTCATCCATTGCACGCTCTTCACCTGCAATTTAGTAATCAGGATTTAATATGTTAAAAGCAAGTTAAATAATCATTATGATACCTGAATGTGTTGCACTTTGTACACATTCAGAGACAAAATCAGACCTTTCATTGTTCAATGACTAAATCATTATTACCAGTCTAAACATTCAGGACCAAGACGATCATGTACCCGTTAAAAAATTTAAAAAAAAAAAAAAAACTTTTTTTAATAATTAGTATATTCACTGGTTTAGATTGAGGAGGCATAACAACACCTCGAGCAACGGCGTCGTGGGAGGGGAGAAGGGCTGATGAGCCTGCGAAAAAAGGATCGGTGGAAGAAAGTAATTAAAAATCAAAAAGAAAATGAGAAAGAAATTTGAAAATTTTGGATTGAATTGAGAAATTGGAACCTTGGAGAAGAAGATCAGCCATGGAAGGAAGGGGAATGGGAGAGGGGAGAGGAGTGGGAGAAGCATGGGAAACGTGTTGGGTGATTTGCCAGTGGAAATTGTTTGGGGAGTGGGAGAGGATTTGCCATGAACACATTGTTTAGGGTTCTTGTTTGGTTCGAATTTGGGAGAAAGGAAAGATCGTTGTTAGGGTTCTTGTTTGTTTTAGAGAATTTGGGAGTGGCGGGAATGGTTGCGTTCTAAGCTGAGGCAGAGGAGGGAAACACAAAGTGTTTAGAAACAATTTCACTTTCACCGCCATCATCGAAACTGGTATCAAGTATTATGAGATAAACATTTATTTATTTTTAATGTTTTTAGCCTCGTTTTTTTTGTTTTTTCCTCTAACTATTCAAATTGAAATCTATTTTATTCCTAAAATTTGTTAAATTGTAAAAATATTACTTTTAAATTTAGTAACTCAAAAATAATTTATCTGAAAATGTATTTAGCTAATAAATTTTTCATATTAATTTTTTTGTCTTGTCTCTTCACAAATTCATTAGGTTAGATATTTGATGATTATATAGTTAAATCTAATTTTTTTGTCATGTAATTAATTTCTAAATTAGTCAAGTGGTCAATTTTTGGATTATTATATAGTTAAATCTAATTTTGACTATATTCATGGTATAATATCATGTATCAAGATTCTCGCAAAGAGTCTCAAGTGACTATATATTTGACTTTTAAAAAATTGTTTCAATCTCAAAGTATTCAGTATTTCCATTATATTCACCAAAATAGATTTTTTTATTTTAAAAATATAAATTATTTTATTATCAATTTTTTTCGTCTAATATTAAGATAAATAAACTATTAGAGAAATTACCATATTATTTATATATATTATATTGACATATATTTATATCATTTTTTTATTTTTATACGTGGTTTCATTTCTTTATAATGATAGAAGCTCCACTTCACCTATATCATTTTTGTAAGGGTTTTTTTATTTGTATGCATGGGCTTCAATTTTTTTCACTTACCAATTCAATTTTGTCTTGTTTTTAAATTCCACAAATTATAAGATATGAAGAGCAATGTTATGCATCGATAAATAAGACTCACTGCAACTATCTACAACATTTTGATTAAATGATAATTCATTTACTAAATGTTTGTCTTCTTATTCTTAAAGTATTAAATGGGATTAATATTCTTCTTATCCTCTACAGAAAACCTTTTTAGATTGAGTGTAGAAGGGGAAAAGGGGTTATTTATATATCCAAAAGCCCTCTTCATATTGTAGGGAATGTGGGACTTAAAAATAAGGTAAATTATAGTTGCAAAATGAGAAAATTTGGAGCACCTACATGTCAAACAAGACCCATACAAAAACGTCACAAAATGACTTATTCTAAGTGATGTGAGATTTTTACTATTCACAATCTTCTTCTCTTGTGTTTGGTCGAATTTAAGCATAACTTCTAGGGTTTTCTGGGTAATTTTCAAGCCTAACAAAGTCCAATTGAGGCTCGAATGAAGCTCACATATGCCTCTACAGAGTGTTATACTCTTCAATTATAGAGTTTTGCTCCATAAGGTTTCATCTTTTTTATCCTTTTAGTTAATGATTTTGAGAGTTGATGGTTTCCACCAAACTATGTATTTATTTTAGTCGAAAGAGCAATATCATGGAGAAATAAAAAGGAGTTTGTTATTATTGTATCCACCATGGAAGTTGAATTTGTAGCATGTTTTAAGGCTACAATTTAGGTTAGTTGGTTACAAATTTTATTTCAAGGCTTGGAATTGTCAAAAATATTGTTAAGCCACTGAAAATGTATTTTGATAACTCCGCAATAGTATTTTTCTCTAAGAACGAAAAATACTCTAAGGGTGTTAAACATATGGAGTTAAAATGTTTTATCGTAAAAGAGGAGTTCAAAAATAAAGATAGTCAATAGAACATATTAGCACAAAACTTATGATTTTTTACCCTTTAGCAAAGGGTTTAAAGTATAGTCTGGTTCATCTTATTCATTTGGTGTTTTCAATCGGTGCAACTTGTTCTAGATTCAATTCTGTTCAGTTTGATATATTACATGTAGCATTTGTGTTTCTATCTGTGTTCTTGATTTGTTCTTGCTTTCCTTTCAATTCCGCCAAGTGTTTGTGATAAGGACATGACACTCATTGTTCAATGAGTTTGGCTTCTCTCTTGGATGGCACTATCCTCCATTGAGATGACCTTAAGCCTCCTTAAAGTGTTGTTTCTTGTTAAGTGTCTATCCAACTCATATCAATAAAACATTAACACATAAACAAGGTTCACTCCCTCACAAGAATGTCTGTTTCTTTACCCTACATTAGGGATGACAAAGTGGGCTTACCCGCCCCGCACTTGGCCTGCAAAATGTGGGTCGGGTTGGCCCGCCCCGCGTAATGAACGCGAGATGGATTCTCATAAACAAAGGTACACATATTCTCCCTTTAATATATTATATAATTTTAAAATACTATTTTTGGTTTTCTATATTATGCAATTATAAAAAATCGTTAATTTTTTATGTTATGTTTTTACAATGACATCATCATCAAAAAGCTAAAACACAAAGTGTTAGAATTATAGGTGATATGAATCCTAATAGAAATACAGTAAAATTGGGAATTTAGGGTTACGGAACAGAATAAATTCAAAACAGAAACAATAGAAACCTGGATAAAGGAAGGCGCCACAAACAAAGTTTGATAAGCCTAAGGATGATCGCCACAAGAATTGGTGGATTCTTGATAAGATCGCAAGATGTAAGGAAAAACCCTAGCAGAGAAACACTCTCTAAAATTGTCAAAATATTCGTTCCCCTATTCTGAGTTCCAACAGTGTATAAATTACAAATTTAGCTAGAGGTCTTTTCTTGTTTGTAAGAAAATAAGACAATACTACAATCCTTATATTTCAAGAATGATCATTTGTCCTAGTGGTTAGGTTGATACTCTGTACTTGGTCTTGAGTTCAAATCCTAACTCCAAATAAAATAATAATATTATTTTATTTTAATATTCCAATCTTGTTGTGCGTTTAATCAACTTATGCAGTAAAATGAGACAAATCAGACACATTAAAAGTGCTACTCATATTGTACTTACTTGGAAGATCAATCTTGTAGGCATTGTCATTAGGTTGGAGCTTGGATTTTCTTTGTCTAGTTAACATTTATTTCCTCATGTGTACCCAGACCCCATCTTCAGGCTCAAACATTACTTTCTTTCTTCCTTTGTTAGCTTGCTTAGAATAACCTTCAACCTTTTTTTTCAATTTGTGCTTTGACCTGTTCGTGTAGCATCTTTATGCTTGACAACAGAAACGTTAGGCATGGGTAACAAGTCTAATGGAGTTAAAGGATTTAATCCATACACAATTTCAAATGGAGAACAATTTGTTGTGCTATGAACAACCCTATTGTAAGCAAACTCAATATGAGGTAAACATAATTCCCAAGCTTTCAATTTTTTTTCAAAATAGTTCTAAGGTACCCAAAGTTCTATTCACTACCTCTGTTTGCCCATCTGTTTGGGGATGACAAGTAGTTGAAAACAAAAGTTTGGTACCTAACTTACCCCATAAAGTCCTCCAAAAGTGACTTAGGAATTTTGTATCCCTATCACTCACAATACTTCTTGGTATCCCATGAAGTCTTCCTACTTCCCTGAAAAACAAGTAAGCTACATGGCAAGCATCATCAATTTTTTTACAAGGAATAAAATGAACCATTTTGGAAAATCTGTCAACAACCACAAAAATTGAATCTTTCCCTCCTTGAGTTCATGGCAAACCCAATACAAAGTCCATTGAAATATCAATCCAAGGGCTATTAGGAATATGTAAAGGAGTGTACAAACCTTAGGTTTGACTTTTGATTTGGCCTTTTTACAAGTAATGCAATTTTCACAAATCTTTTGTACATCACGTTTCATGTGAGGCCAATAAAAATGTTGATGCAAAGTGTCGTAGCTCTTTTGAACCCCAAAGTGCCCCATTAGCCCTCCCTCATGTGCTTCTCTTACTAAAAGATCCCTAATGAAACATTTAGGAACACACAATCTTTTCTACTTAAACAAATAACCATTGTCCTTAAAATAGCCATTGGTACTAAACTTTGTGCAAGCATTATAGATTTCAGCAAATTCAGAATCATGTGGATAAATATCTTTTAAAATTCAAGACCAAACAATTTTGTTTCAAGAGTAGAAATCAAAACATGTCTTCTAGACAAAGCATCAACCACAATATTTCCTTTTCCTTTTTTATGCTTAATGACATATGGAAATTGTTCTAAAAATTCAACCCACATGGCATGTCTTTTATTTAATTTTCCTTTGCATTTTAAGTACTTTAAAGACTCATGGTCACTATGAATCACAAATTCTTTTGGTAAGAGATAGTGTTGCCATGTTTGTAATGATCTCACTAAGGCATACAATTCCTTATCATAAGTGGTGATCCTGCCGGTTGACTCGAGTGCAAGAGTCTTGCCACGTCAAAGGTATCTCCCTCTGGATCGTCTTTGCACCACGCTAGCTTCCGTCCTTCACACCTCGATTCTCCTCAAGAACCTGAAAAAGACAGAGTAGCGCCGCTGCGGCCGATCGCTCTCTGACGCTCAAGTCAGTGACGGAATCACCAAATACTAAGAGAGAAAAGCTAAAACTTAAGGAACCGTGCAAAATCTCTCTCAGCATACTCAAGTGTTCTCAAAGCGTAAAGAAGTGTTCTAAACGCGCGTACCTCAGAATCTGTTAAGAATTCCTTATATACTTGTGCATTTTCTCTCTCCTGACGGTTACACCTCTGGACACGTGGCTCGCATCCAGCTGTACACGTGTCACCATCTGGAGCGTCTTCTACTTGAGCGTCACTTCTACTCTTCAGGCTGTTCGACTAAGTTACCCATGCAAGGAGTAACTCGGTGCATAGCTGCCTTGGAGCGCGATCTCTTCTAGTGGCGAGCACGGGGTGTCACCATGCACACCTTCTCTGTGGTCTTGCCTACCGCTATCACGATCTGCATTACTTGCACATCATGCATGTTCTGGTAAACTGTTCCCTTGCCCCGACTTCTGGCTAGGGAATGATCATCTGATAGCTTCGTCCTTCGTAGTCGTACCCCTTGAAGGCCCTAAACAAGCCTTCCTGATCTTTCGGCGATGTCCCTCTTTCGGCGGTCTCTGATCACTTGGTCGCCTAAACTCACCTACGGCGACTATGACACAAGCCTGGTGACCGCCGGTTAGATATGCTAGAGATCGGAGAACGCCAACTTAACAATTGGCGACTACACAGACTTCCCGATGTACTTCCCTTCCGTCAGCCAGGTGTTCCGCTCAACACGCCTATACTATCGCTTGCTGCCACGTCACCACTTTCGACTACCTGATCGGTACACAAGCCCCTCAGTCTTAAGCTGAGACTTGACCAGCGAAAAGACTAAGAGGTCACATCATCGTCGATCTACGTGGCGCTGGTACGGATTCCCGTACGTCCGTACCCTCTGCTTTTCTGACGCTCCACCAACTTCTTTTTCCATCACTCGACACGTGGCTTCATCAACGGTCGTCTTCAACTGTCATTTGCGCTTCCGAAAACGTTCGAAAAACCCTTAAACCCTTTGCGCTTCCACTGTTCCATCATCTTTCTGCACTCTCAAACGTTCTAAGTTTTTTCTCTGCGAACCACGAAGCTTCTCAACTCTCTTAATCTCCAACTCTCTTCAACGCTCATCCGATCACAAAAAGGTACCCCTTTTACTTCTTCTGTTGACATTTGCTGCATTTTAACCGATTCGCATCATCCATTATCTGTCTGGAGCATACGTTGTGGGCTGTTTTTTCCTTTTCTCCTTCTCTCGTAACTTAGGGCTTCGTTCTTCATAACGTTTATCCCAGCGAACCCCTTTTCGCTCGCCCTGTCTTCTTCGTCGTCAATCGAGTCGTTCTGTTGTCCTCTGTTCCGTCCGGTAGACTGGGACGTCTTCGTGCACGACCTCAGCCGTCAGCTAGGGACTCCTTCCCACTGGTTACCTGTGTAATCCTGCAAAGAAGGACAAAAGGGCGCCCTAGCGGCCGTTTGCACCCCGACGCTCAAGTCAGCCAGCAAGAAACACCAAAAACTGTGCACCTCTGTATCGGAGCACCGCGTATGGCACTCTGAAGGTGGTAAAAAAGAACTGTGTCTAGTGTATATTTCTCCTTCTAGCAAAAATCTTTCCCTAGTCCCTTGTGCGTAACCTCAAGGCTCGAGCAAGCAACTAGAGAGTTTCTAGGAAATTTGCCAAAAGTTCCAACCCTGTTTCCAACATTCCCGGCGCTATTTAAACTACCCCAAGCATTTAAAGCGCCTTAAAGCGCTTTTAATCATAAAACGTAACGCACGTAATTAACGCGCCTAATTAGAAAACGTAGCGCATTTAAGACGTTGAAACGCTCGGGAGCCTTTATAGTACCTTAAATGCTCGAAACAGAAACTGTATTGAAGGACTTTAATTACCTGGTACCTGACTAAATGGTGTTTCTATTCTGACCTGGCTGTCGTACACGTGGAGGGCCTCACGACGCCATGACCCCATCTGGAGACGTTTCTGCCCATCTGGGGACGTTTCTACGTGTGAGTCCTCATGCTTGGGAGTGCTACTGCGCTAGGGGTGACTTTTTGGGTGCCAACTCATGCCCCCAAACATCTAGTCACTCACTTTGAGAGCGTATCTGCCTTCCTCTCGTACCCCGCACCCGGCTACCCTGGGCGTGACCCTCCTATTGAGTCGTATCTGTCCCAAAGGCGTCTCTGGGGCAGCAGGGGTACTTCACGAGTCAGGCTGCCCTACACTGGTGCTGTCACTATGGCCTTGAAGCCACCTTTCTCTTCTCTTCATCACTACCCCGGATCATCGGGACCTGAGGCCTTCCACGGCGTCGCTCCCTCCATGGTCTTTCCTGCCCATGGGTATCGGGGAACCACACTGTGATTGCCTTGCCGTAGTGATATTTGACCTTGGCGACGCCCTGGTTGGGCGACGCCTTCACCTAAGCGACGCCTTGCCTTGGCGACGCTTCTTCTTGGCGACACTAGGACTTGGCGTCTCTTCACCTAGGCAACGCCTTGTGTTGACTTTGACTCCAGGCGTTGACTTTGACCTTGACTTTGTCAACGCCCGGATACGGGACGGTACATCCTCATTTCATCCCTTTCTCTTTCCTTTGCAGTTCCTGCGATGGCTCACACGAAGTCCACCGCGAACCCTCCTTCTTCGTCGCGAAACCCTCCACCCCAAGCGCGTAGGGTTGCTCCTGGGGCAAATCCTCCACCAGCGCACAACCCACCACGAGCATCTGGTGCTCCTTCTAGCCAGGCTGAGAGGCCTGCTTCTTCTCACGCCAATCCCGCTCAGGCAACTCCGCCAGTCGCCGGAGGGGCTTCCCTTCCTCCACGAGACTATGAAGAACTCTATCCTTGGGCCACCCCAACCTTGCTAAAAGAGACTTCTTCAATAAACACCAAGCTGGGCGTGCATCGATTGAGGAAAGGAGACCAACCCGACCTTTCCTTCCATAAAGAACATGATAGCAAGGTGGCCGTGCTGCCCTGCTGCCCTGCTTCCCGGGTGAACCGGTCTGCGCGGACGATAAGGGGAGCAACGACGAGTTGTTCTACTTCATCTACACCACCGTGTTCAAGAAAGTGAAGCTTAGGCTTCCTTTTACCCGCTTCGAGAGAGAGCTGCTAACCGAGCTCAACATCGCCCCCGCCCAGCTTCATCCCAACAGCTGGGCGTTTATAAGGGCATTCCAAATTCTTTGTGCACATCTGCTGTTACCGGCCTCCGTCGACGTCTTTCTCTTCTTATTTGAGGCAAAAAACCCTGGAGATCGCCTCTAGGTCAGTCTGAACGGGATTGCTGGGAGATCCATCTTCTCAATCTTCCAGCAGTCTTACAAAGATTGGAAAGGGAAGTTCTTGAAGGTGTGCCAAAACGACCAAGATCCTTCACTGCTCGACGGCTTCCCCTTATATTGGGTACATAAGGGGGACAAGGACGCTAAGGACAGCTTCAGAAGACCAAGGAGCCCTGACAATTTGGACAAGGACCTTTGCCTCTTCTGGAAGAGTGTAGCTGCCGCCAACATCACCTTCCCCACTGCCTCAGTCATTCCCTACGAGTTCTTCGAAAGCCAACTCAAAATACACAAAGGTTAGCTCCTACCTCCGCACCAAGTCCTTCGCTTCGAGTTAATACTTAACTTAGCGTCTTCCCCGCTTTACTTTGGCATTCTGTTACTCTGTGTTGACTCCGATCTTTCCATCTATGTATTGCTCATGTTGTCTCTGCATAAATGTGCTTGTATCATCTGCTTCTGTTTTGATTACTCAACCGTTATTTACCTCATGCAGATAATATGTTGGGAAAAGGGAAGTTAGCAGAACTGAGGGCGATCGCCCGATCTCACAAGCTGGCGGCGGGCTCCCAAGTCGTGCCTAACCCGGTGGCGGCGATCGCCGCTACTCAAGACAAAACGCCGCCCTGAGGTGCAACCTCTTCTGGGGTACTACCCGCCCCCCAAAGGAAAAAGCTTGTCTTGAGGAAACCAAAGAGGAAAACTCCTCAAGTGGTATAAGAAGAAGAAGATGATGAGGCGACTGAGGATGGCCTCGTCACCAAAAGAACAAGGGTGGCTCCCTCTTCACCACCTGCACTCCCAACACCAACACCGCCCTCACCTCCAGCTCCAACACAACCAGTCCAAGCAACACCCTTGGCTGTCGCACCCCCCGTGGTTGAAAACAGCGACCCCAATTTCATAGAGAACCCTCCAAGCGCCTCCACGCCATTCGTATCTGCTGGAGAGGGTCCTCCTTCAACCACCTCTATCGCTGGGGCCGCACCAGGAGGAGATGAGGGTGCTCACAACTCTCCAATACTCATAACCGAATCTCCGACCTCACCACCACGCCAAGAAGCCCCCCTTGCTCTGCAAACTCAAGAGGGTGGTGGTGAAAGTCAACACCAAGCTTCCCCAGCACCTCCTCCAGCAACAACCTCAAGCCTCCCATCTTCCGTCGACGAGGTCTTGGGGCCCTTCACAGCCAAGCTGAAGATGATGGCGGAGGATCTCCCTTCGATCGTATCGAAGGCCGTGAAGGACTCCCTCAAGAAGCTCCAAGAGGAGAACTCAGCGCTCCAGGAGTCAAACCGCCTGATAAGGATTGAGGCGAAAAAGCTTTCTTGCAACCTGATGGTGGCAGAGATCGATCATTCAAGGCTGGAGGACGCCATGGGCGCTGAGCTAAGGGGCGCGCGTAAGGAGGCCTCCGATCTGCGCCAAAAACTGCACCTCCAAGCCCAAGAGAAAATCGAGCTGGAGAGCAAGCTTGTACCTTACAGGCTCAAGGTGGCCAACTTGGAGGCTGCAATGAAAGCAGATGCGACCAAGGTGGAAAACCTAGAAAAAAGGTCGGCAGATCGGGAGGTCCTCCTCGGGAAGGTCGAGAAAGAGAGGGACGACACCATGGCTGAGCTCGCCAAAGCTCGAGAGGAAAACACGAAGATTGCTGCAGAGCTGGCTCAAGCCCGGGATGAAGGCAAAAAGGCCGCTGAAGAACTTACTCGGGCTCATGAAGAAGCCGAAGAGCTGAAGAAACAAACCGACGAGCTGAAGAAACAAGCACAAGAGCTCGAGCAAAGTTCCGCCCAAGTCCTTGCCGCCGGGTTCGACGCCGCTTTGGAGCAAGTCTCATGCCAATACGCTGAGCTCGACCTCTCCATGGTATCAATCTGCAACGAGGTGGTGGATGGGAAGATCGTGCCATCTGAAGACTAACTGCCTCCCTCCATCACCTTGTTTTTGAAACTTGGCGCTTATCTTTGTTTGTAAAAACTTTATATGTAACAGCTGTTTATGTATAAACTTGAACTGATACTGCTTTATATAACTTCTTCTGCTAAGATGTTGTTTTCTGATAGTTGCCTTTGAATACTTCTTACTCTTACTCGCTGTGTGATTAACCAACATAACCGGTAGAACTTACTCAAATGAATCAACTCAGCGATACTCGGGCTTAACCGTTTACTCACTGCTTTGAACTTGAACAAACTGTTAATCTTATAACAATTCATCAAATTGTTAACTCGAAGTAAAACTTGAGTAACTATTAACTCTCAAACGATGACATTTAACACGACTTGCAAACTTAAGGCAATAAGTTACTTACTAGGCAGCAGGTTTTAACTTAAACTAGTATCACAATACAGTTTACCTGATTTGCCCAGCAAAGTGACTCTTATCCCTGTCATCGCCTGGAACTCTTCTGATTGCTGTAGGGTTCTGGCGATGTGAACTTTCTTTGCCTTCATAACTTGAATATTGTTCCCTCATCTGGGGGGTAGAGGCGCCTTTCGGATCCTTCTCCACCTCCCTGAGTTTCAGAATGATGAGCTGGATAGCGAGGTGTTCTCTTTGAACCTACCTTAGCCACCTTTCTAACTTCTTTCACCCTTCACGCCATACCTGAACTCGTTCAGGACGAGAAGGATTTTATCTGCCTTCACACCGCCTACAAGCGTGGAAGCCTTCTCTGGTCTTACTAAGTCAATATTGATGTTTCACTTAAAGGGGGAAAGGCGTTTTCCTTCCCTTCTCGCCGTTTAAGGTCACGAACACCCCTGACTTTTCAGTTCATCTTGCCTGAACTCACTCTGAGGTGAGAAGGACTTTTTCTCGCCTGAACTCGCTCAACGGCGAGAAGGACTTTATCCTGCCTGAACTCGCTCAACGGCGAGAAGGACTTTATCTTGCCTGAACTCGCTCAAAGGCGAGAAGGACTTTCTCTGGCCTGAACTCGCTCAACGACGAGAAGGACTTTATCTGGTGCCTCAACTTGCCCAGGGTGTACATCTCCTCCCCCCCGGATGCACTGAGGACTTTTTCTCGCCTGAACTCGCTCAACGGCGAGAAGGACTTTATCTGGCTTGAACTCGCTCAAAGGCGATAAGGACTTTATCTGGTGCCTCAACTTGCCCAGGGTGTACATCTCCTCCCCCCTGGATGCACTGAGGACTTTTTCTCTTTCTCGCCTGCACTCGCTCGAGGGCGAGGAGGTCTTTTACTTTTCTTGCCTCAAGACGCACGAGAGCGTTGAGGTCTTTAATCATCGCTGGTGCCTTTGATCGCCGAAAGACGATGAGGACTTTAAAACTTTTAACTGGTGCCGCCAATCGCCGAAAAACGATGGGGACTTTAAACTTTTATTTAGAAAGCATGCAGTATAACTTTAAACTTGCCTTGAATCACGTACGCGTGATAAGGTCTTTTTTCTAAAACTTTCGAAACAACAAGCATGCAATCTTAGAAGCTTTAAACTTTGAAAACTCTTCTTTATTGGGTGGCCTCATTAAAAACCCTCCTTAGGGAAAAAAAAGTGCCCCCTTCAAACTGTTTTAACAGAAAGCTTGTAAATCTCTTCATGTTCGTTTTTACTTACAAAGCTTTAACTGTAATATAACTTGAGGTGTGTGGCATTCCAGGTGCGAGGAATCGCCCCTCCTTCTAACGTCTCTAAGCGGTAGGCGCCGTTCCCGAGCACCTCGGTTATTCTGAATGGTCCTATCCACTTAGGCGATAACTTGTTCTCCATCTCGTACTGATGGGCCTTCCTCATCACCAGGTCGCCCTCTCTAAACTGCCTTGGCATCACCTTCGAGTTATACCTTCGCTCAATCCTCCTTTTCACCGCCTCAGCCTTTACCCTTGCCTCCTCCCTGACCTCATCCAGTAAGTTCAGATTCAACCTTCTTTCCTTGTTCGAGTCTTCCGCCACAAAGTTCTGGAATCTCGGCGAGCTCTCCTGGATTTCAACTGGAATCATTGCATCACATCCATAGACCAAGCTGAACGGGGTCTCATGGGTTCCTGACTGCTCGGTGGTATGGTACGCCCAAACTATACGGGGTAACTCCTCAGCCCACGATCCCTTGGCTTTCTCTAGCCTTCTCTTCAAACCTCTCAGCAACACCCGATTGGCAGACTGTACTTGGCCATTTGTCTGTGGATGCTCGACGGATGCAAACACCTGTTGTATTCCCACCTCTTCGCACAGCTTCTTCAGTAGGTGACTTGCAAACTGAGTTCCATTGTCTGACACCGGGCGCTTATGATGGAAGAGGCCCAAGCACAAGCCCACATGCAAGCCCACCAAAGGGTAGATTTGGGCCAACCATAGAGTTATGGCCAAGAGGATCCAAGAAGACGTTTTTTTACATGTTCAAATGCCATAAACTCTAGTGTAGAGTAGACTTTAATTTCTTGTCAAAATTAGCATAGGAACTTTATTTGTAATTTTCTTAGAATTAATTTTGGCACCTAAAACACCAACCTAGGTAAACTTATAGTTTCTAAAAAAACCTTTAAATTTACCAAGGCCGGTCTAGAAAGCCCATGGAGGGGGTGAACATAAAAACTAGACACACCCCTCCCCATGTGCTCATTTGTGCACCCATGTGCCATGTGCACCCATGTGCTTCACATTTACATTTCATTTGGCTAGCATTAGGGTTGCATTATGGTCCTCCTTAGCCTATAAAAGGAGGAGCCTACACCTTGTATTTTCAAGTTTATTGTGAGTAAAGTTATGCTGCCAATTTGTGCTCAACTTTGCTTCTCCCTAGAATCCTAGGCTCTAAACTTCAATTCCTTCATCTTTTCCCTTGAGCTGGCCGAACCACTCAATACCCACACTTATCATGCACCTACAAGATCAACACCACTCTTAGGAGGATCTTGCTCACTCTCATTCATTGCTTCCGCCCCATACTCTACATTGATTCAAGAAGAACTTCATGAATATGCCATCATTTGGTATCATGAGCTATGGTTCTTCAAGATGAGTTGCTTTTGGTCTTTCATTTTTAGTTCTTCTTTACTTTCATGTTGTTCATCTTATTTTCCATAATTGTCTTGCTGTTTTTTTTGCATTTTATTTTGTTTTGGTGTGCTTTGTGGAAGATCCAACCGAAGCACTTTTGTTCATTTGATCTTGAACAAGTTCTTGTGCAATTTGTGATAGGATTCCATACACCTTTGTGTTGCTATTTTCTTTTAGGCTTTGAGTCTTTATTGCTTTCATTATTTTGGTTCATATTATGCTTTGAGTCTTTAATTTTCTGAATCTATGCATGTTTTGTCAAGTCATGTTCATCCATATTGTCAACAATTCATAGTAGTCCTTTTATTTGGCTTAATTGTTTCTTGATTTTGGGTCTCTTTATATTGCTTGAATCTGCTGTTCTTTGCTCCTTTGGTGCCTTTTTAAATTTTAGTTTGAGTTCATATTGTGTTTAGATTCTACACAATTCTATTTCACAAATTTCCATTGTGTCTAAACTTTGGTATCTTGCTGTTTTTGTTTCCAGTTTTCAGATTCCCCTGTTTTCACCTTCTCTGTTTTGGCTGTTTTAACCCAGAAAAATATTTCCACTCATAGGAAAATTTTGATTCTCTGGAAAATTCAAGTTTAAAGTGTTATAGAAAGGACAAAAAAAGAATTAGGTCAAGAGAAGCAACAGAAAAAAAATGAAAAATCTTTTAAAATCAGAGTGCAAATCTGAAGCGCTCCAGCTGGCCTAACCGAACACCAAAATTGCAAAATTTATTAAAAAAGAATGGTGCATGCGTTTTGAGTGATTCCAAAGCCAGATTTTAGATAAGATCCTGAATATCTTGCATATCAAATTTCAGAGTCAAATTTTAAAAATACAGCTCAGCATAAATTGGGGAACAAACACGTTTCTGGCCCACAACATTTTCCAGTGGTACTGTTTTTTTATTTGGTCATCTAATCTAGTGCTTTTCTTTAGGAATTCCTTTTGTGTGCCAACTTTTATTGAGTACCTTTAATTGTTTGCTTTAATTTCTTGAATCTCTTTCTAAGTTGTCATATTATAAATCCTTTTGGTGGTACTGTTTTCTTTCAATTAAATTTGTTTCTTGCTTTTGTTCCTTGACCTCTCTTTTTGGGTGCTGGAATTTATTTTCTCCCTTGGTGCTTATATGCATGGAATTTGACTTGGTTTAAGGTTTAGCCCTTGTGAATAGGTGCTGGAAATTGGAGAATTAAAGCCAACATTCTAAGGAGGAGACAAAGTCAAAGCCGAAACAAACATTCTTGAAATAAACACTACAAACACTTGGAAGATCAACAATCAAAGACAACAAGGAAGTGCACTAATCAAAAGAGGATCAACAAAGGGAGTTCTCTTATTTCCTTTGCAACTTGGTTTATTGTTAATTACCTTGTTAATTACGTTTAGACGGTGAGTGTGTCTTCAAGGGCTCAAAGTGTCCAAGAAGCCTCACCTAGGGCCGAATAGTATAGCAATTCTTGATTAGTAATTGTTACTTGTTTGTAATTGTTTTTCTTGCTTTCATAGCTACGCTTTGCATGTTTAATTTTGTTTCAATTTTGTGCTAAACCGACTAGCTTTGTTGCATAGTTAGCTTGCATTGTTTTCCTGCATTTATTTCTCAACTTATTTGTGTTCTAAGTGTTTCACTAAGAGAAAGTCTTGTGTGAAGATATTGGGGGATAGTTTTTGGCAAGGAAAAGGCTTGGTACTTAAGTAGTCCTTTGTGACTCACCTCCCTTACCTGGAAAACTACCTTCTTTAACTTTCCTAAACTTTCTCAAAGTAAAACACCTATATACACAAAGTTTTAGCCATGTCTTCTTCTTCTCATTCTACAAAGTCTATTGGAAGTGAATTAAAATCTTTAAAAACTCTTTTGAAAGAAGTTTCACAAACTGTGCAATCAATTGCATATAGACAATTGGAGAGTGAGACTAAACTTAATGTTTTGACTAAAGCAAAGAATGAGAAGTCTCAATTTTCAAAAAAATTACATTCTCATGCATCTAGCTCTAAACATCATGATTATCTTGGGGAATAAAGTCTTAGGAAAAATGAATATCATCAACAATTCCCTAGGAGAGCTAGGAAAGAGAGACAAGAAAACCTAACCAAGCATATCTCTCACACTCAAGCTAGAGAAATTCCATGTTTAGAATACCTTGGCAATGATCAATTAGCATCTCAATGTTTCATGAAAGATCTATGATCTTAAGGGACAAAGATGAGAATAGTAGCCAAGAAAAAGAAGCTAGTGAGAGTGAAGAAAATGTAAAAATAGAAAAGCAAGAGAAAACCCTTGGAAAACAAAAGGCGTGGGAGAAGAGTGTTCCTTCCCACAAGGTCATTCAACAAGAAGGAAAAGTTGAAAATACATTTGAAAATATACCTCTTGTTGAACAACCTAGCCTTACCTTTTGTAAAGGAACACTTGCAAGCCTAGAAAAAAAAGAAGAATCCTTAAAAAAGGCTTGCATAGATAAAAATATAGTAGATTATTTTACATACATGCCAAGATATCACCAAGTGAAGGTCAAGTCATCTATAGGCATCTACAAAGACAATTTTTTATGTGAAGTAGTGCCTAAAGAAACTTGTCATGTCTTATTGAGACAACCTTTGCAAAGAATTGAAATTTCCATGAACAAAGGTTGTATCAACGAGACTACCTTCACACATAAAAGAGAAATTCTTCATGAAGGAGAACTCATGGGACAAATTAGAGTTGATAAAACTCTAGAGCTTTTAAAAGGAAAACTTTTGTCCCCCATGAGAAAAGAAGTTCAAAGACATTACCTTAGGTACAATTCTTGTTTTCAAACTACGCCCAAGGCAATGTCTCATGAACTTTATACTCCTTCACCTTTTGCAAATGATCCTTGGGGAGATATAAATTTCATATTAAAACTCCCTAGGACAACAAAAGGTTGTGATTCAATCTTCATGGTTATGGATAAACTCTTCTCTAGAGAAGTCATACATCTTCATGGTTTATCTTCAAGCCTAGTGTTGAATAGAGTTCCAAATTTCGCAAACCATGATTTGAGGATTTCCTTTGGAAAACTTGCAACTAAATTGCACACTTTAAATTCTTATCATCCTCAAATGCATGGTCAAAATATATTTGAAAATCTAGCTCTTTCTACTATGCCTAGAATAAACATGAAGTGCACACACAACTCTAGAGGTGAGCAAACATACCATAAAGTAGTCCACAAAACTACTTATATTTCTACTTTTAAAGTTATGTGTGGGTTCAATCATCTTTCTCCTTTTAAGTTGTTACCATCTTCTATAGGATTTATGCCTAAAGAGAAAGTAACCACAAATGAACCTTTTAAAATACATAAGATGATTAGAGACCACACACAACCATTAAAAGAGAAACTTTGTCCAAGGTTGCCAAAACCAAAAGAAAAACAAAAATGGCAACCTAGTAAAATTAATTTGCAAACTAACACCTATGCCTTATTTGATTATTTCTATAGGTGGACGTTTGACCCAAGAGGACAAGCTTTGGCGAAGCAAGAGGCTGCTATCCGAGATCAAGTCTGAAGATCTGAGGATAGATCTTCTCAAAGAAGGAGGAGATGATGGACACCATCCAGCCACAACCATCCCCTAGCCATGAAGAAGAAGAAGCAATGGATTTGAGGACAAATCCTTTTCAAGAGGGAGGGGATGATGGAAGAGGCCCAAGCACAAGCCCACATGCAAGCCCACCAAAGGGTAGATTTGGGCCAACCATAGAGTTATGGCCAAGAGGATCCAAGAAGACGTTCTTTTACATGTTCAAATGCCATAAACTCTAGTGTAGAGTAGACTTTAATTTCTTGTCAAAATTAGCATAGGAACTTTATTTGTAATTTTCTTAGAATTAATTTTGGCACCTAAAACACCAACCTAGGTAAACTTATAGTTTCTAAAAAAACCTCTAAATTTACCAAGGCCGGTCTAGAAAGCCCATGGAGGGGGTGAACATAAAAACTAGACACACCCCTCCCCATGTGCTCATTTGTGCACCCATGTGCCATGTGCACCCATGTGCTTCACATTTACATTTCATTTGGCTAGCATTAGGGTTGCATTATGGTCCTCCTTAGCCTATAAAAGGAGGAGCCTACACCTTGTATTTTCAAGTTTATTGTGAGTAAAGTTATGCTGCCAATTTGTGCTCAACTTTGCTTCTCCCTAGAATCCTAGGCTCTAAACTTCAATTCCTTCATCTTTTCCCTTGAGCTGGCCGAACCACTCAATACCCACACTTATCATGCACCTACAAGATCAACACCACTCTTAGGAGGATCTTGCTCACTCTCATTCATTGCTTCCGCCCCATACTCTACATTGATTCAAGAAGAACTTCATGAAAATGCCATCAGCTTAGGTACACCAAACCGGCACACGATGTTCTTCCATACAAAGCTCTCGATCTTGTGTGCGGTGATCTGGGCTACTGGTTCCGCTTTGATCCACTTGGTGAAGTATTCAATCGCCACCACCAAGTACTTCATCTGCCTGACCGCCAATAGGAAAGGTCCCAGAATGTCAATTCCCCAAGTATGAAACGGCCAAGGGCTGTAAATTGACTTTAACTCTTCTGGAGGCGCCTTGTGCCAATCGGCGTGCTGCTGACATTGCTTGCAACACTGTGCATACCTCTTGCAATCCTCCCTCATCGTTGGCCAGTAATAACCTGCAGTGCAGAAAATAGTGGCGCAACCTCCTCGCCGAAAATACTACAGCCAGTGCAGCTTTCTCCAAGGCCTGATACCTTATCTCCGGGCCTTGTAACACTTTGCTGACGAAATAAATAGGCTTCTGAGCCTGGTCTTGATCTTGGGCGAGCACCGCACTCACCGCCCTCTCAGTTACAGCAAAATACAACCTGAGAGGGATTCTTACTAAGGGTTTGCACAAAACCGGCGGGCTCGCCAGGTACTCTTTAAGCTTCACGAAAGCTTCTTCGCACTCCTTCGACTAGACAAACTTGTTGTTTCGCCTCAAACATTGAAAATACGGATGGCCCTTCTCTCCACTAGCTGATACGAAACGAGACAGGGCGGCCATCCGACCTGTAAGCTGCTGCACTTCCTTCACGGTAGCCGGGCTCCTCATCGCCAATATGGCAGCACACTTATCAGGATTTGCCTCTATTCCTCTTTCAGTTAAGAGGAAACCCAAGAATTTCCCTGCCTCCACGCCAAAAATGCACTTCTCGGGGTTTAGCTTTAATCTGAACTTGGCGATCGTAGTGAACAACTCCTCCAGATTCGAGACGTGCTTGCTCTTCTCTAACGAGGTCACGACCATATAATCTACATACGCTTGCACATTCCTTCCTAGCATCGGTGCAAGCATTCTTCAGCCCGAAGGGCATCACCTTGTAACAGTAGCACGACCTCTCAGTCATGAAGGCAGTTTTCTCTTCATCCATAGGATGCATCTTTATTTGATTATACCCCGAGAAGGCGTCCAGAAAACTCAGCAACTTGCACCCTGCTGCACTGTCGACCAGGGCATCTATGCTTCGCAAAGGATACGAATCCTTTGGACAAGCCTTGTTCAGGTCAGTGAAGTCGACGCACATGCGCCACTTCCCGTTGCTCTTCTTCACCAGTACGACATTAGCTAACCATTCAGGGTACTGGACCTCCTTGATATGGCCTGCGGTGAGGAGCTTTTGCGTTTCATCCCTAATCGCCTGTCTCCTCTCCTCATTAAACTTCCTTCTTCTCTGTTGCACTGGTCTGACGTGTGTGTCCATTGCCAAATGGTGACACAAGAAGTCGGGGTCAATTCCCGGCATGTCTGAAGCAGACCATGCAAAAGCATCCAGATGCCGTTCTATCACCTTGGCGATCTGGTCTTGGAGCTCACCCTCCAAAGATCTTCCCAGCTTGAAGACCTTTCCCCCGATCTCCCTCTCGAGCCACTCCTCGACGGGTTTGGGTCTGGTTTCCCTGGCGATCACCGCCCTAGCGATTCCCGACTCCCTCGCTTCCTCTGGGCGGTTTCTCGCTTCTTCTTCTCGTCCGGCGCTCTCTCCCTCAGCCTCAGCATTTATCATGGTGACATCGCCTCCGGCGGCCTGGGCTTCACACCGGGAGGCGGCGTCGTGGTGATGTAACTTACTGACCTTTTATTCTTGAGGTTATTTTCATAGCACTTCTTCGCCTCCTTCTGGTCAGATCTGATGGTGATCACCACTCCCTCCATTGATGGCAACTTAACCTTCATGTGCTTGGTTGAGGGCACAGCTCCTATTCTGTTGAGGGTGGGTCTCCCCAACAGAATGTTATAGGCTGAGGGGGCGTTCACAACGAGGTACTTGACCTTCTCCGTCCTCGAGGCCACCTCATTCGTGAACGTTGTTCTCAGCTCGATGTACCCCCTGACCTCCACCTGGTCGCCAGCGAACCCATACAAGCACCCTCCATAGGGTCTTAGCTGGTCAAGGGGTAGCTACAACTGCGTGAAAGTCGGCCAGAACATTACATCTGCCGAGCTTCCTTGGTCCACCAATACCCGGTGGACTTTCCTTCCCGCTGTGACGAGCGAGATGACTATGGGATCGTTGTCGTGAGGCACAACGTCCCTAAGATCCTGCTTTGTGAACGTGATGTCCACATCTGGCGAGTGATCCTCGAACATATCCACCGTCATCACAGGCCTCGCGTATTTCTTCCTTTGTGATGCAGTGCATCCACCACCCAAGAATCCTCCAGCGATGGTGTGGATCTGCCATGAGTGGGCATCTCATGCTGCTGAGCCTCACCACTCGCCGGCTGGGAGCTCGACGCACCTCCCGTCCTCTTGTCCAGCAGGTAATCATTCAAGAAACCGCTCTTGACCAGGTCGTCAAGCTGGTATCCCAGGGCCAAACACGAATCAACGGTGTGACCAAAACTCTGGTGGAACTCACACCAGGCGTTTGGTTATGGTCCTAACACCTTGTCGCCCACTTTTTGAGGCGCCTTAAGCCTGGCTGCTATGTTGGGAATGGCGATTAGGTCCGCCAACCCCATGACAAACTTGTACTTTGGTGGGTGATTGTACTCCCTGGGGCACCCTGGGCCCCTTCCCTTGTTTTTCCTTGGGTCATAAGGATGGCGAGTCCTTTGATCCTTCTTGGCCGCCATCATCTCCAGCACCCTCTGCGGCTAGATTCTAGTCTGGGCTCGTGGCCTAGCAGGGGCCACGCTATCTCTCTTCTCGGCGACCTCACTCTCGTCGGTGATGTGGGCCACCGCAAGTCGCCTAACTTCAGCAAACGTGGCGGGGTGGGCCCTAATCAGCGCCTCACAGAAAGGTCCCGGCAGCACGCCCTTTTTGAAAGCGTATACCAACATCTCCTCGTCTTTAGCGGGCGAGCGGACCATCTGTGCTCCAAAGCGATTCAAGTAGTCCCTGAGGGACTCTCCCTGGTACTGCCTTACGTCGAACAAATCATAAGACACCCTAGGTGGCGCCTTGTTCACAATGTACTGGTCGACGAAAAGCTTCGAAAACTGCTGGAAATTGGTTATGTGACCTGTAGGCAGGCTAACAAACCATTCCAGCGCTGTTCCCTGGAGCGTGCTCACAAACATCTTGCAATATACCGCATCGGAGCCTCCTGACAGCATCATCTGCGTGTGGAACGTAGTGAGATGTGCCTCAGGATCCTCCACGCCGGTGAAAGAGGCTTTCACAGGTACCACGCTCGCAGGGATCAGCGTGTCCGTGATCGCCTGAGCAAATGGCATTGGGAAAACACGCGGTGGTGACGACGGCGCAACTTCTTCAACCACTGTGCGTCCTCTCTGCTCCTGAAGAGCTTGTCGCAACTCCTCAGTAACTTTGCTGAGCTCTTCATTCCTGGCCTGAGAGGCGACCAGGTCTTCATGCATCTTTGCCTGCTCTATGCGCGATGCCTCCACATTTGCCTGCAACGCACGCATGATCTCCATCATCTGCGCCATGGTCATGGCGCCTTCTGCAGCAGCTGACACAACGGGACTTGAACGGTTGCTTCTCATCTTTCTCATCAAAAATCAGCAAATCAAACTTCAGCGAACAAAACCTTCACCAGCAAACGATCGATCCAGCAATCAATCGGTCAAAAACTCTCAAACTCCCAAGAACTTCCAAGAACGCAAACACAACAGCACGCCGATCGATTCAGACGCAAAACCTTCACAGAAACTTGCGTTCTCAGAACAACCTACTGCTTCTTTGCCAAAACTCCCGATTCACCGGCCAGAAACACGAACGAACGGTAAAGTCTTCAATTTACCGATTGAAACTCGTGCTAACAGCGAAAAACTTCAACTCTCCGAACAAGAACTCAAACGAACGGGGAAAAACCTCAATTCACCGAACAAAACGCAAGCGAGCGGCGAAAAACCTCAATTCACCGAACAAAACGCAAGCAAGCGGTGAAAAACCTCAATTCACCGAACAAAAGCTGCATTTATCAAGATTAGCATACAACTTTTCTTTTCTAAGAACATTCAAAACAACACACAAATGTTCCTCATGGAATTCCAAACTAGTGCTATAGATCAAGATGTCATCAAAATACACCACAACAAATTTGCCCAAAAATTCTCTCAAAACATGGTTCATTAATCTCATAAAAGTGCTTGGGGCATTTGTTAGCCCAAATGGCATCACACGCCACTCATACAATCCATATTTTGTTTTAAAGGCAGTTTTCCATTCATCCCCCTCCCTAATCCTAATTTGATGGTAACCACTTCTGAAGTCAAATTTTGAAAATATACAAGCACCGTACAATTCATCCAATAAATAATCTAACCTAGGAATAAGGTTTCTATACTTGATGGTAATGTTATTGAGTGCTCTACAATTTGTGCACATCCTCCAAGAACCATCCTTTTTAGGCACCAAAATAACTGGAACAACACAGGGGCTCATGCTCTCTTGCACCCATCCTTTGTTCATAAGTTCTTCTACTTTAGTTTGGATCTCCTTTGTCTCTTGAGGGTTGCTTCTATAAGCTGGCCTATTAGGCAAAGATGCTCCTGGAAGAAGGTCAATGTGATGTTCAATTCACCTTAGGGGTGGGAGTCCTCTAGGAACATCACTTGGAAACACATCCTGGAATTCCTACAACAAAGAATTAACACTAGGAAGAAAATTAATTTGATTAGAATGGTCAGCAACCAAAGTATTGTTTTTGCAATAAAGTAAGTAAAGGGGTTTGCTAGAAAGTAGCAACTTTTTCACTTCATTCACTTTCAGTAATCCACTCATTTTTCTCTCATGTGTTTCTCTCTTTTTAGGTGTTTCACTCTTGCTCTGTTTAGGTGTTTCACTCATCTCTCTTTTCTCTTGGACTCTCTTTTCTCTCAATTTGATTTGATCCTCACACAACTCTCTGGGAGATAAGGGTTTGAGAATGATCTTCTTATTATTCTACATGAAAGAGATTTTATTAGTGAAACCATCATGAATAGCCTTGGTGTCAAACTGCCACGGCCTCCCTAACAAAATGTGAGTTGTCTCCATTGGAACCACATCACACAAGACATTGTCATTATATTGTCATATGGATAGGTTCACCTCCACTTGCTTACTCACTGTCATCTCTCCATCTTCACTAAGCCATTAAAGCTTGTATGGCCTTAGGTGCAGTTTTGTCTCCAAATTCAGTTTGGTAACTAGTCTTGAGCTAGCTACATTGGTGCAACTTCCTCCATCAACTATGAGTGAACATATTTTCCCTTGAATGGAACATCTAGTATGGAAAATATTTTCCCTTTGGGTTTGGTCCAAAGCTTGCATTTTGCTTCCTAAAAGCCTTCGAATCATGAACAAATCACCCTCAAATGCATCCAACTCCACCTCTACATCCTCTTTCTCTTCTTCACTTGAAGGTTCACCGTCTATTTGTCCATTTGATAACATGTACATAGTTTTTTTTGTTGGACATTCCGCAGCATAATGTCCCCTTCCTAAGCATTTGAAACATTTTACATCACTTGTCTTCCTTTTAGGTGGTGAATTGTTATATTTATTAGATGACTTCCCACTTGAAGACATGGCTGAACTTGAGGGAGCTCCTTTATCCTTCCAGTTGGAATTATTATTATTGTTAGAACTCCTCCTCATGATTCCTTTCCTCTTGAGTTGTTGTTCTACTTGGTTAGCCTTGTGCAACAAGTCCTCAATGTCAACATACTCTTGCAGCTCCACAACATCCCTAATATCGTAGTTCAGTCCATTAAAAAACCTAGCCATGATTGCTTCGTTTTCTTCATTCATTCCAGCTCTAATCATGGTTACCTCCATCTCTTAAAAATACTCTTCCACACTTTTATTTCCTTGAGTCTTTCTCTGGAGTTTGAGTTGCAAATCCCTATTGTAGCCTGCTGGAATATATCTCTTCCTCATAATCCTTTTCATTTCTGTCCAAGATTCTACCATGGGTTCGTCATATCTAGTTCTGTCCCTTTGGTATTTGATCCTGCCGGCAACTCGAACGTGGAGGAATCGCTCCGTAGCACTCTCTGCCCTGTCTACGCGACTGCGTCTTCTGCAGAATCACCCTCGGAGCCTTCTCTTGCTGTTCCAAACGTGACCTGCAAAAAACACAGACGGCGCCTCTAGCGGCCGTTTGCACTCCGACGATCAAGTTAGTCCAACAGAACCACCAGAAACTGGAAACTAGTAATGTGTGTGTGAAAAACTCTTGCTCTCTATTTTTCGTCTCCCCCTCACTCTCACCCTGATTCTCTGTTTTATCTCTCTCTCTCTGCTTCTGGGCATAACAGAATTCTGTTATGCTTTTCTGACATGTGTCAGAACCCTGTTATGCTTTTCAGAGAAAGTGTACCTTCGGAATCAGTAGTGGGAGCGCGAGAGTCTGTGCATGTCTGCGCTTGGCTGCGCCTGTCTGTACCTCTAGTGGTACGGAGTGCTCTTTTGTCTGGACCGCACCCCTCTCAGATGATGACACGTGGAGGCCTGCAACTCACATCTAACCACACACGTGTCACTTACTGGAAGGGCTCTAGCGCCTCTCCTTGTGTGCCTAAGTTACGCCCTTGCGGAGTAACTCAGGATGTTTCTCTTATCTGGGTAAATCGCATACTCTTAGGAGAACGTCGGGTGTGGCTGGTCTAGGCACACTCACCAAACGTTACTCTCTGCGTAGGCGACTTACCCTTCACGATGCCACGCACGTAATGGGTTGAGGGAATCACCAATCACCGACTGCCTTACTAGTTCCCTCAGGCCACTCTCGTGCTTGATTCCTTGAGGTGTGCTCATGCGAGGTCCATGCGTAACGCTCTCGCTGGGAACCTCAGTCCCAGTTTAACTGCGTGTAACACGAGACCCCGATGACAATACACCCGATGACTGATCAGTGTTTATTCGCTTATCGCGCTTTGCCTCCAGGCGCGAGTCTGGGAACTGGTCTGCTGGTGGTCACTTGGCTACTGACCACCGATCACCATTCTGGGTGATCTATCCCCCGACCTCTCTGCCGCCTGATCTGTCGGTGGTAACTTGGTTACTGACCACCGATCACCTCTCTTGGCGATCGTCCCCCCGACCTCTCTGCTACCTGGTCCACGTGTCACCCTTCGAGTGGTCCACGTGGTTCTCTGATGCTGACGTCATCGACTACCGATGACCGATCGGATCACAAGCCCCCCAGTCTCGAGTCGAGAACTCGTTCTCAGCGAAGAGACTAAGTGGTCGTGCCCCCAGTCCACGTGGCAAGTGGGGCCGCCTCACGTGCCACCTCACGTGCTGCTTCTTTAACGTTTGGGCTTCTTCTCTTAATCTCGCGACACGTGGCCCCATCAACGGCCAGCGCTGCGCGTCGCTAGCGCTTCTCTTATTCAAATTGGCGCGCCCCTTTCACTGTTCCTCCATCTTCTTCATTCGACTCCCAGACTCTCTGCGAACTTCTCCTCTGCGCACCCATCTTTCTTCAGATTCTCTGCTTCCCAAACTCTTGCGATCATCCAAAGGTATGGTTTTTCTTCTCCCTGGCCCCTTTTTGGTCATCTTTACCGATTGCATTTATCATTCTGGTTGTCATGCATTCATCTTCTCTATTTCCCTCTCTCGACCCCGCGCTAGGGTTTTTTCGTGCTCTTACCCTGGCTTCTGCTTCTTCTTCTTTTTCTTTTCATCTGGGCATCTCCTTCTCCTTTCCCTTTTCTGTTTTCACCGAAACATTCATCATTCCTTCTTCTCCCATTTATTCTGACCTTTTCGTTTTTCCTCCATTTGCAGCTATCTCACGATGGCTCGCTTGAAACAAACTGCGCGCATCATTGCTTCTTCTTCTGGTGCACAGCCTTCCGCGAGTGCGCCAGCTCCACCACCGCCTGTGGCTACCTCCTACCACGACAATGCCAGGGTCTACCAATGGGCTCCCCTGGCATTGCTCGCCGAAACCTCCACTCTACTGCCTGAGGGCCATCTCAAGTCCCTGCTAAGTCGCAACCCCGATGAGCCTTCCTGCTCCATCGACAGGGAGAACGACTTCAACATTCAAATCCGCATCCCTCCTCGAGGGATGCCTATCTGCGCGGATGACAGGGCCACCAATGGGGTGCCCTTTGTCTTCATCTACTCCGCCATTTTCAAAAGACTAAAGCTGCGCCTCCCTTTCACTTTCTTCGAGAAAGAGCTGATGATGGAGTTAAACGTCGCGCCCTGCCAACTCCATCCAAATGCCTGGGCCTTCATCCGGGCGTTTCAAATCCTCTGCAACTATTTCGGGCACAACGCCTCCGTGGACGTGTTCCTCTATTTCTTCGAAGCGAAGAACCCTGGGGACAGGTCCTGGGTCAGCCTGAACGGGGTTGCTGGACGGGTGCTCCTGGGCCTGTACCAGCAATCCTTCAAAGATTGGAAGGGAAGATTCTACATGATATCTGCTACCCCTCAAAGTCCAAGTCTGCTCGAGGGGTACCCCCTCTACTGGGTTCCTGGAGTTGAGTTCAAGAAATCCAGGGACCTCGAAGCTATGGCCCCCTACGAGCGCGAGCTATGTGGGCTATTCCTGGGGGCCAAGTACAACTCTGCACTCCTCATCAAACATGAGTTTGATGTGGTGGCTCTGAAAAAATATATAGGTAGCTCTTCTTTCACCTCTCTTAGGATGCCTGCACCTTTTCATGCATGTTTTATGTGTTTTTTACCTTACTTGCATACCTTGGTCCTCTAACTCTTCCTTTTTTCATCTATGCAGACTCAATGTCGGGGAAGGACAGGAGGCTGGCCCTGCTGGAGCTTGCCAAACGTAGGGGAGCCAAGGGCACTGGTTCCTCCTCTTCTACCACTGAGCCCATTGCGGCCCCTCCACTCTCGGTCGCGCCAGCTGAAGGCCCCGAGCAAGGGAAGAAAAGGAAAAGGCTGGTGAAGGCTTCCGCTTCTTCTTCTGCTGCTGCTGCTGCTTCAACTGAAGAGGAGAGCTCAGGCTCTCCTCTTGTTCACCGCCAAAGGAAGAGAGCAGCGGTTGAGGGGGCCTCATCTCTCCAGCCTGGAGAGATTGAGGTGGTGGAAGTGGAGGAAGGGTCTTCCCCTCCCCCTTGCGCTCAAACTGCCCCAGAGCCCACCAACCTTCCTTCTCCAGGCCAGCAGCCGCCTCCAACTTCCCAACTGCCATCTTCCCCCCCAGCAGGCCAATCACCTGGTCCACCTGCTCATCCTGCTGGGGGTCCACCACCACCACTGCCAATCCCCACCGCTACTGCTGAAGGTGGGGGGTCCAGCTTGGGCCCAAGCACTTCTGGGGCCAACCACGAAAACTTCAGCAGGTTCATCACCCTGGTCCGACAACTCATAAGCAACCGGGAGCTTGTCGAGTGGAGTGGTGATGAGGTGGATATGCACCTGGCCAAGCAGGTAGTGCTCTCTCTGGAGTTTTCCACCCAGCATCGCAAGCAACTAGCCCTGGAGAAGAGGGTGAAGGATCTTGAGCACGACAAGGAGTCACTGCGAAGTGACTTCGAAGCTGCCCAAGAATCTGTGGAGTTGATGCGGGGCATGGTGGAGAAAGCTAGGAGGGAGTACCTAACGCAGGTCCAAGAGACCATCAAGACAGAGATCTTGATGGGGCCATGTGAATCGTTGTCCCATATATACCACAGTTTCAAAGACTTACGAGAGTTTTTTCAGTTTCGTTGATAGAGAGAGATGCCTAGAAACAGACAACCATCACCTGCGCCATCCGCTGACGAAGGAGCTGTGACAATGGCGCAGGTCCTGGAAATGGTGCGCACGTTGCAGGATAACGCCGCAGCGTCAAAGGTTGAACAAGAGAGGATGCAGACGGAGTTGGCTGCGTCGCAAAGCAGGAACGACGAGCTGAATCGTGTCAACGAAGAGTTGAGAAGGACGTTGCAGGCGCAGAGGGAGCACGTTGCTGACGAAAGGGTGTCTAGGCAGCCCTCACCTCCAAGGGCATTTCCCATGCCATTCTCCCCTGAGATCATGGGAACCATGGTGCCTCCCAACCTGGTGGGGGTAAAAGCGTCGTTCAAGGGGGTAGAAGACCCGGAGGCGCATCTGACGACATTCCACACCCAGATGATGTTGTCTGGGGGCTCAGACGCTGTGTACTGCAAGATGTTCATGAGCACATTGAGCGGAATCGCCATGGAGTGGTTCGTGAGTTTACCAGAAGGGCATATCACGTCTTTCTCTCAGTTCTCGAAGCTCTTCACTGAACAATACATCGTCAACAAGGCACTTGCTGTGGTGTCCTACGATCTGTTCGACGTGCGCCAATACCAGGGGGAGTCGCTGAAGGACTACCTCAACCGCTTTGGGGCACAAGTGGTTAGACTGCCCAGCAAAGATGAAGATATGCTTGTGCACGCGTTTAAGAAGGGAGTGCTGCCTGGCCCTTTCAGCGAGTCTCTCATCAGGAGCCATCCCAGCACTTTTGCAGAGATTCGACGACGTGCGGTGGCGCACATAGTGGCAGAAACAGAGGTTTCTGAGAAGAGGGGAAGTGCTGCACCACCCAGACCGCGCAGAGGGCAAGGAAAGCCACAGCAAGCAAGGGTGCATGAGGCCAAGGAGGGGAAGAAGGTGCGAGAAAAACCTCGTCCCTATGCACCAGGCAAAGACCAGAGCAGGGGGCGTGCAAGGGAGAACAACGCACCCCCGAGATACAACTTCATGGTAGGATTGGCGGATCTCATCGCCCTTCCTGCTGTAGCAGCAAGACTACGAGTACCAGAGAAGACAGATAAGGTACTTGGAAGGAAGAAGAACGAATGGTGTGAGTTTCATCAGGCTTTTGGCCATACACTTCATTCCTGTTTGGCGCTGGGACACCAACTGGCAGAGTTGGTGAAGTCTGGTTTCCTAGCAGATTACCTGCGTGAGCCACAGGGTGATCGCGCGTCAGGATCCCAGACTGGAGAACAGCAGCATGAAGTCCCAGTCCATGGGGAAGTGCAGACGATCGCAGGAGGCTTCTCGGGTGGGGGATGCACAGCTTCACAGAGAAGGAGATACGCTCGGTCAGTAATGGCGGTAGATGCGGTAAATGAGAGTCATTACCCTGAAGTGGACATCATCTTCAGGAAGGCTGATCTACGGGACGTTGTCCCACACGACAACGACCCTGTGGTCATTTCTCTCATCACTGCGGGAAGGCGAGTGCACCGAGTACTCGTAGATCAAGGAAGTTCGGCAGACGTCATGTTTTGGCCAACATTCAACAAGTTACAGTTATCCCCTGACCAGCTAAGACCGTATACTGGTTGTCTCTACGGTTTTGCAGGGGATCAGGTAGAGGTGCGGGGATACATCGAGCTGAGGACAACGTTCACTGACGGAACGACAACCCGCACTGAAAAGATAAAGTACCTGGTGGTGAACGCCCCTTCTGCGTACAATGTCCTGTTGGGGAGGCCAACACTCAATAGACTGGGCGCAATACCATCGACAAGGCATATGAAGTTGAAGCTGCCGTCGATGGAAGGGACCGTGATAACCATCAAGTCGGATCAGGCTGAGGCAAGACGCTGTTATGAGAACAGCCTGAAGCAAAAAAGAAGTGTGTGCCATGTCACCACAAAACCACCTCCAGGCGTGCGCGAAGAGCGATCGGTGGTCAGAGAGACACAGGGCGCTCAGAGGATGGAGGATGCTGCGGTGGGGGGCTCCCAGGTAGCCCAAGTTGAAGAAGAAGAGGAAGGCGCGATCACTCCTCGCGAGTCAGGGATCGCGAGAGCGGTCATTGCCAGTGAGAGAAGGCCCCACCCAGCTGAAGGATGGGTCGAAGTGGACATCGGGGGAAGAAAGTTCAAGTTGGGGGGATCCCTCGTTGAAGAAGAGCGAAGGCTGATCATGGGTGTGATTGAGAAGCACATGAATGCCTTTGCATGGTCAGCATCCGACATGCCAGGAATCGACCCCGATTTCCTATGCCATCGTCTGTCGATGGACCCCATGGTTCGACCGGTGCGACAGAGGAGAAGGAAATTCAACGAGGAGAAGAGGAAGGTGATCCACGACGAAGCGCAGAAGCTCCTTGCCGCAGGGCATATCAGAGAAATCCAGTACCCTGAGTGGCTAGCGAATGTGGTACTGGTGCAGAAGGCAAGCGGCAAGTGGAGGATGTGCGTGGACTTCACTGACCTCAACAAGGCGTGCCCCAAGGATTCTTACCCCTTACCCAGTATAGATGCTCTAGTTGATAGTGCATCGGGGGGAAAGCTGCTCAGCTTCTTGGACGCTTTCTCGGGGTACAACCAGATCAGGATGCACCCCATGGATGAGTGCAAGACTGCGTTTATGACGGAACGGTCTTGCTATTGCTACAAGGTCATGCCATTCGGGTTAAAGAATGCGGGGGCTACCTACCAGCGGCTCATGGATAGGGTGCTCTCGCCCATGCTGGGAAGGAACGTACACGCCTATGTAGATGACATGGTGGTTACGTCCCAAGAGAAGAAGCATCATGCAGCTGATCTGGAAGAGCTATTCACCACCATTGCCAAGTACAGGCTGAAGCTCAACCCTGAGAAATGCATTTTTGGTGTGGAGGCTGGGAAGTTCTTGGGTTTCCTCTTAACAGAGCGGGGAATCGAAGCCAACCCAGAGAAGTGTGCAGCAATCGTGGCAATGAGGAGCCCAACGACGGTAAAGGAAGTGCAGCAGCTCACCGGTCGCTTGGCAGCCTTATCCCGGTTTATGTCCGCTGGAGGGGAGAAAGGTCACCCATACTTCCAGTGTCTCAAGCGCAACAACAGATTCCTCTGGACACAGGAGTGCGAGGAGGCCTTCATCAAGTTAAAGGGGTATCTGGCAAGCCCACCAGTCTTGCGAAAACCTCAGGTAGGCATCCCTCTTCGTCTATATTTTGCTGTGACGGAGAGAGCAGTCAGCTCAGTCCTGGTGCAAGAGCAGGATCAGGCCCAGAGGCCTGTTTACTTTGTGAGTAAAGTGCTGCAAGGCCCTGAAACAAGGTACCAAGCCCTCGAGAAGGCTGCTCTGGCGGTGGTATTCTCAGCCAGAAGACTCAGGCATTATTTCCACAGCTTCACAGTGGTGGTGATGACTGATCTGCCTATCCAGAATGTATTGAAGAAACCTGATGTAGCAGGCAGGATGGTCAAATGGGCAGTAGAATTGTCAGAATTTGATATTCAGTACGAGCCCCGAGGACCGATCAAGGGGCAGGTGTTCGCGGACTTTGTAGTCGAGCTATCATCAATCGCGACACCTGCAGAAGGGCTAGATTTCCGATGGGTGTTATCGGTGGATGGCTCCTCTAATCAGCAGGGAAGCGGCGCTGGAGTCATCCTGGAAGGACCAAACGGGGTACTGATCGAGCAGTCCCTCCGCTTTGCCTTCAAGGCTAGCAACAATCAGGCAGAGTATGAGGCCCTGATCGCAGGAATGTTGCTAGCAAGAGAAATGGGAGCAAGAAATCTGCTGGCCAAGAGCGATTCGTTACTGGTCACTGGGCAGGTTACGGGGGAGTTCCAAGCAAAGGATCCCCAGATGGCAGCCTACCTAGAGTATGTGCAGCTCTTGAAGACGTCCTTCACCGAGTTTGAGTTAGTGCACGTGCCAAGAGAGCAAAATGCCCGAGCAGACCTGCTTGCCAAGCTGGCCAGCTCAAGCAAGGGGGGGAAGCAGAGGACTGTCATTCAGGAGACCCTGAAGGTGCCGCGCGCGTTCGTATCAGACAACCAGGTGCTTCATGTATACAAGTCAATGGAGCGTCTAACGATCGGTCATCGGTCGTTGACTCAAGAGACGCTAAGAGCACCGAGGGTGAGATTGCGACCCTCAAAGACCGATGAGTCGATGGAGGTCCATGCGGAGAAGGAACCCCACACCTGGACGACGCCATACCAGCTATACTTAGAAGATGGTGTACTCCCGCTCGATGTGGCAGAGGCCAAAAGGATAAAGAGGAGTTCAAGTAAGTTCACTCTTATAGATGGAAACCTCTTTAGATTTGGATTTTCTCACCCTGTGCAGATCTGTGTGCACGGCGAGCAATGCACCAGACTCATGTCTGAGCTACACGAGGGGGTGTGCGGAAGCCACGTAGGTGGTCGCGCTTTGGCAAGTAGAGTACTCCGCGCGGGGTATTACTGGCCAAAGCTGAAGGAAGATTGCATAAGGTTTGCTCAGCGATGCAAACAGTGTCAACTGCATGCAGACTGGCACAAGGCACCCCCTGAGGAGTTGAGGTCCATCCATAGCCCGTGGCCATTCCATACATGGGGGATTGACATCCTAGGACCCTTTCCCCTGGCGACAAGGCAGATGAAGTTCCTCATTGTGGCCATCGAGTATTTCACCAAGCGGGTGGAGGCAGAGCCAGTCGCACACATCACCGCACAGAAAGTCGAGCACTTCGTCTGGAAGAACATTGTCTGCCGCTTCGGAATACCCAAGAGGCTGGTTTCCGACAATGGCACCCAGTTCACAAGTCATCAGCTGAGGAAGATGTGTGAAGAGTTAAAGATACAACAGGTCTTCGCATCAGTGGAGCACCCACAAACCAATGGGCAGGTGGAGTCAGCAAACCGAGTGCTGCTCAAGGGGCTGAAGCGAAGACTAGACAAGGCCAAAGGAGGCTGGGCAGAGGAGGTCCCCAGAATTGTATGGTCTTATCACACCACCCCACAGTCCAGCACCCATGAGACACCCTTCAGCCTTGTCTATGGGACAGACGCCATGATTCCTGTGGAGATACAGGAGAGCTCCCCCAGATTCCTGAACTTCGTTGCTGAAGAGTCCAACGAAGAGCGCAAGGTAAATCTGGATTTGCTAGACGAAGTGCGAGAAGAGGCCAGAGTCAGTGCTGAAGCTGTGAAGAGAAGAGTAGAGCGGAGGCACAACTCCAAAGTGAGGCCCAGGCGCTTCCAGGAAGGTGATCTGGTGATGAGAAAGGCGCATCAGAATGACATGCAGAACAAGTTATCCCCAAAGTGGACAGGCCCGTACAGAGTGGTGAAGACGTTGGAAAACGGAGCCTATCGCCTAGAGACTTTGGAAGGAGGAGCAATTCCCAGAACGTGGAACGCCACCCATTTAAAATTTTATTTCAGTTAAAATTGTACAGTAATGGCGTTCTCGCGCTAAAAGATACATGCTTTGTATGTGGTGGAGACAGTTGAAAAGACAAGGGGGCACTCTTTTCCCTAAGGAGGGTTTTTAACGAGGCCACCCAATTAAAGAAAAATTTCCAGCATATCAAGTGTGCTCAAGTATTTAAGTTAAAATCCTCCTTGCCCCAGGTGCAAGTGCAGGTGATTGGTTAGGCCCTACTTGCCCTAGGTGCAAGTACTGGCACCGATCTAAGTCTTCCTCACCCCAGGTGTGAGTGCAAGCAGTGAAAGGTTTGAAAAGCCAGGGGTGCTAGTAAGACCAAGGGGGGGAAAGGAAAGGTTTTGACAAAACGTCCTTACCCACTTGGCATACACCAATATTGGCCCAGTAAGACTCTTAGTCCGAAACCCTTCTCACCCCAGGAGTGAGACAGGGAATGAGCGACTCAACCCGCCAGAGGGTGATGACCTTGGGGAAAGTAAGAGGGGTTAACGAGAAACACTTTCCTTTCCCCAAGACGAGGCATCATCTTGAGCGATCGATGTCAAAGTCCTTTATGCACTTAGCGCTAGAGCGACAGAGAAAGCTAAGTAAAGACTAAAGAACGATCACTGATGAGTCGTCAGTAATTGGCTAGTGGTGCAAAGCAGCGCACGAGGACTGTTAAACACCAAGCTGAGGGAATAGCCAGTCGTGATCAAGTAGAAGCAAAAGAATAAGAGAAGCAGATCGCGCTAAGCCTAAGCTGGTTAACACTTAGTCGTGTGCAAAAGGAAAGGTAAAGCCAAGATCGCGCTGAACCTAAGCTAGCTAGTTGCGCACATAAGGATAAGTGAAGTTTCAAGAAAATCCAAAAGAAGAAACTTATACAAAAGAAGAAGCTCATACAAATTGAGAGTTTACATTCATAGCCAAGTCTTATACAATTCCAAAGTGCAAAGGAAAACTGTACAGAAGTGAAAATTTACAAGAAGGAGAAAAGTTTAAGGGGAAGGAGGGATGAGCTTTCCATCCACCACTTCATGATAGATGCTGAACTGCGAGAGGTCCAGGTCTGGGAGAACGCATCTGATTTGCTCGAGTGCTAGCTCGAACCCATCAGTGAGGGCATCAACACCCACGTTCATCAAGTCAGCCTTCTCCGCCTCCAGTTTTTGCTTTGAAGCCTCCGCAGCATCTCTCTCAGTGGTGACGGCAGCAAGGGAGGAGGCAGCTTCAGACAGTTTGCCCACCACCTCCTCAATTCTTTCTCCCCAGCAGCAGCTGCTTCTTTAGCGGACTCGAGCTCCCCCAATAGCTGAGTGTTCTGTTGGCGCAGGGAGGAAGTCTCGGCCTTAAGCCCCACGATGGGCGCCAAATGATCCTGCCGGCAACTCGAACGTGGAGGAATCGCTCCGTAGCACTCTCTGCCCTGTCTACGCGACTGCGTCTTCTCCAGAATCACCCTCGGAGCCTTCTCTTGCTGTTCCAAACGTGACCTGCAAAACACACAGACGGCGCCTCTAGCGGCCGTTTGCACTCCGACGATCAAGTTAGTCCAACAGAACCACCAGAAACTGGAAACTAGTAATGTGTGTGTGAAAAACTCTTGCTCTCTGTTTTTCGTCTCCCTCTCACTCTCACCCTGATTCTTTGTTTTATCTCTCTCTCTGCTTCTGGGCATAACAGAATTCTGTTATGCTTTTCTGACATGTGTCAGAACCCTGTTATGCTTTTCAGAGAAAGTGTACCTTCGGAATCAGTAGTGGGAGCGCGAGAGTCTGTGCATGTATGCGCTTGGCTGCACCTGTCTGTACCTCTAGTGGTACGGAGTGCTCTTTTGTCTAGACCGCACCCCTATCAGATGATGACACGTGGAGGCCTGCAACTCACATCTAACCACACACGTGTCACTTACTGGAAGGGCTCTAGCGCCTCTCCTTGTGTGCCTAAGTTACGCCCTTGCGGAGTAACTCAGGATGTTTCTCTTATCTGGGTAAATCGCATACTCTTAGGAGAACGTCGGGTGTGGCTGGTCTAGGCACACTCACCAAACGTTACTCTCTGCGTAGGCGACTTACCCTTCACGATGCCACGCACGTAATGGGTTGAGGGAATCACCAATCACCGACTGGCTTACTAGTTCCCTCAGGCCACTCTCGTGCATGATTCCTTGAGGTGTGCTCATGCGAGGTCCATGCGTAACGCTCTCGCTGGGAACCTCAGTCCCAGTTTAACTGCGTGTAACACGAGACCCCGATGACAATACACCCGATGACTGATCAGTGTTTATTCGCTTATCGCGCTCTGCCTCCAGGCGCGAGTCTGGGAACTGGTCTGCTGGTGGTCATTTGGCTACTGACCACCGATCACCATTCTGGGTGATCTATCCCCCGACCTCTCTGCCGCCTGATCTGTCGGTGGTAACTTGGTTACTGACCACCGATCACCTCTCTTGGCGATCGTCCCCCCGACCTCTCTGCCACCTGGTCCACGTGTCACCCTTCGAGTGGTCCACGTGGTTCTCTGATGCTGACGTCATCGACTACCGATGACCGATCGGATCAGTATTTATTTCACCAAGTTAAAGCATAATCTGAAAATTCAGCTGCTGCCAACTTCATCTTCTGCTCCTCATTATACTCATTGCAAGCAAACACATGCTCTACTTTAATTTCCCACTCCAAGTAAGCATCAAGATCACTTTTCCCATTGAATGTGGGAATATTTAATTTTATTCCATCAATTCTCAAAGTTCTTTGTTCTCCCTCATTTTCTCTTCTCCTCCTCCTATCTCCCCCTCTATTTTCTGGATTTACTTGTTGTGCTTGCTCCATTTGATCCAACCTCTCATGGAGTCCATCACTTTGTTGTTTCATTATCCTTTCCAAGTGTTGTGTTAAGGCTTGCATATGTAGTTGAGAAAGTCCACTATCTGACGATTCCCCTACCATGCTTAAACAAACAGATTACAAATAACAATAAGTTTGGGCCTCACACCACTTTCTCACGTGTTTACACTCAACACTCGTGTTTTACACAATAAGACTTTTTTTTTCTAATGATCACACTACCTTTTACCACTCTTTCTCTACTTAAGGTTCTTACAAGAATCAAGCAATCAATAATCCAGAATCACTTTAAAAAGTAGCTATCAGGATCAATTAAAAATAATAGTAAAGAACAAAATAGTGAAGAACAATTTGACTATCAACCAACAAGCAAGACAATTAAAAAACAACAAGCAAAACAATATATAAAGAAAATAAAATATGTAAACAGGACTCTTTTAGAACTTTTAACAAACACCAAGTATCCACTGAATAAGAGTTATTTTTTTTTTCTGTTTTCCTCTTGTTTTTTTTTCTATTTCTGTTTTCCTTTTCTTCTTCCTTTTTTGTTTCTTTTTTTTCTGTTTTTTTTCTATTTCTTCTTTTTTTGTTTCTTTTTTTTAAAATAAAAAAAATAAAATGAACAGTACCGTGAACAGTACCCCCGTGAACAGCACAACGTGAACAATAATGAGGAGAAAAAAAAAACAAAAACAGGATGCACAATTATATTGAACTCAGGACCAAGTACAAAGTATCAACCTAACCACTGGGACAAATGATCATTCTTGAAATATAAGGATTGTAGTATTGTCTTATTTTCTTACAAACAAGAAAAGACCTCTAGCTAAATTTGTAATTTATACACTATTGGAACTCAGAACAGGGGAACGAATATTTTGACAATTTTAGAGAGTGTTTCTCTGCTAGGGTTTTTCCCTGCATCTTGCGATCTTATCAAGAATCCACCAATTCTTGTGGCGATCATCCTTAGGCTTATCAAACTTTGTTTGTGGCGCCTTCCTTTATCCAGGTTTCTATTGTTACTGTTTTGAATTTATTCTGTTCCGTAACCTAAATTCCCAATTTTACTGTCATTTCTATTTGGATTCATATCAATAGGGCTAAAACAAGAGGGGGTGAATTGTTTTTTAAAGATTTTCGCAAGTATTGAAGGCAGAGTGAAAGGCTATGAAGAACTAATCAATGGAAAATTTGTCCAGCTAAATATAAAATTGTTTTTAAGCTTGATGAAGAAAATCAACCGGTTATTTTTATTAGCACTTTATAAAAACAAAGTTAAAGCAGTTTAAAAAGTGTAAAGTTAGAGAGATTCACAGAGAATGTTTATACTGATTCACTCAACATGATGGAAGAGGCCCCAACACCAATCCATTGAATGGCCACGAAAATGTCAAATTGAGGCAACCACTAGAGTTATGGTCAAAGAGGGGTCAAGAGGTCAAAATTAGGTTAGGAATTTTATTTGTAATTTTTCCTTAGATGAAATTTGGCACCTAAAAACCAACCTTGGTTAAATTAGGATTTCTAAAACACCTAATTTTAACCAAGGCTGGTTATGTTTAACCAAGGCACATTTTCCACATATTTCATATTTAACATGTGCTAAATGTTTTCCATCATATGTTAAATATGCTACATGTGCTCCATGTGCTAAGTGTAAAAATGGGTGCCACTTTCAAAGTTCTTTTCATTTGAAATTCCCTCCAATTCTCTTTTCATATTCAGCCCATTCTTGCTATATATAGAGGAGTTTGGGTCATGTAAATTCAAGATTAATACATGAGTGAATTGCTACCAAAATTGTGCCAATTTCACTCCTTGCCCAAAACCTCATAGGTTAGGCTCTTAATCTTCACAAACTTTCCCTTTTCAAGTAGAGTTGGCCTCACCACTCTCAAATCCTACCTATCATGCACCTTCAAGGTCAGCACCACTCTTAGGAGGACCTTGTTCCATCTTCAAACCGTGAAGCTTCTGCAACTCATCAATAAATCTGAAAATATGAAGGAACAAATCCATCAAACACATCTGAGCTACATCCAGTCCTCAGAAACCACAGAGAATTCACTATGTAATCAACCCTAGATTACAAACTACACACACCAAGAGTGATGATCTTGAACCCCTCAAGAACACACACCACTCCTTGGCAAAAACCACACCAAGAATGTTGATCTTGATCCCCTTAAGAACACACAACACTTTTTGGCAACACCAGTACATAAATACAATTATCAAGAAGGAAGGGAATAGAATACACCTGGGTAAATCACAAGATCAAAGATCATAATAGAAGACCCAATTCTATTCCACACTTGAGATGATCCAAAAAACTCATTGAAAACTGTTTTTGATTAATCCTTTTTACTTAGTTAATGCATAGGAGCGTAAAACCACCTTTTTATCTTTCAATCAAATGGTTAAAACAATTACAACAAAAGCCCAAAAGCTGTTGGAATCATTTAAAACAGAAAAACCACTTACCATAATTTTGTTAAGGTTTTCAGCAACACAATCTGTTGATTTTTCGAAATAACCAATTGACTTTTGTTTGATAGCATTAAAATCCACTAAGTGTCAAATAATGTGTTGTTTCGAAATTTCAACTTGTTGAAATTTGTTTGACAGCAAAGCCAAAGCCAAAGCTTTTACAAATCATTTTAAAATCCACTAAGTGTCAAACAACCTATTGTTTCGAAATTTCAACAATTTCACTTCCTTTTAGAAAACCCACCTTTTCAAATGTTAATGATTCAATTGAGCTGGGATCATCTTAAGGAGTGAATTATCAAGTTTCAAACAACTAGACACACACACAACAACAACTAGGCTTTCCACTTGGATTTGGAGACATCAAAGAATCTTGTTCAACACAAAGATGAAAAGGATAAAAAAAAGGTAAAGAAAAATGTACACATTAATAGTTGTTTCCTCAAAAAATGTCGAGTTGGTATTTCATAGAAGAGACCAAAGGATGAAACATGAAGATGATTTCTCATTCAAGCAAATGGTCCATCCGAAGATAAATGTGTTGGGTTCAATAGTGTCAAAGTTCAAGAGGGGGGGGGGGGGGGGGGGGGGGGGTGAATTGAGCTTTTAAAAATTTCAAACAGATTCAATTTTATCACATGACAGAGAAAAAGAATCGATTTATTTTGACATGAACAAATTTATTTTGACATGAACATATGTATTTTTCTGCTTACAATAACAAAATAGTAATTCAGTTATGTGTTTTTCTGATATTAAGTGAATTGATCAGCAAACAATGTTCACATTAATTCAAGCAGAAGAAAATCCGAGAGTTGAATTAGTGTACAATCCTTGAATATAAAATCACGAACTTGAATGAATCTTGTCAATTGATTGAGTTGATAGAACATATTGCCCAAACTGTGATAGCACCTCCAACCAAGCTTAGAATAACAAACGAGAACAAGCACACTTTCTCTTTTGGAAATTCTTTCAAGATCACGTGCTAAAAACTCTGAAAACTCTCAATCTCTGTACCGCCCTGGTGGCCGGGTGTGATGACGTGGCATCCTGCTACAGCATAGGCGTGTTGACAAGGCGCCAGGTTGGCAGAAGGGAAGGAAGTCGGGGGGCTCGTGTAGTCGCCAGTTGTGGTATTGGCGTGCCAGCTTACCAGAATCGGCGATCGCCAGCTTAGAGATGAAGTCGCCGGATATAGATTCAGGCGACCTAGTCATTGGAGATCGCCAGAGCAAGCACATCGCCGAAGATGAAGGAGAAGCAGATTATGAAGGCGGCCGGCGAGACCACAGGGAAGGTGTATGAAGGCCCCTAACTCGCCAGTTCCAGTAGAGATCGCACTCCCAAGTTAGCTATGTACTGGGCAGTACCATGCATAGGTAACTTAGCCAAAATGAGAGTAGAAGCAACGCCAAGTCAAGGAGCCTCCAGATGATGGCACGTGTACAGTTGGATGCGAGCCACGTGTCCAAGTCTGTAACTGCCAGGAGAGAGAAAGCCACCAGGTATATAAGAGTTCTTAACGAACTTTCTGAGGTACGCACGTTCAGTTCATACACTTTACGCTTGCGAGTTAGAGCTGACTGTGAGAGAGGATTTGCACGGTTCTTGTTCTCTTAGTATTTGGTGATACCGTCACTGACTTGAGCGTTGGAGTGCGATCGGCCGCAGCGGCGCCGTACTGTTTCTTTGCAGGTTCTTGAGGTAGATCCCGAAGAGGAACGGAGGTGAGAAGCGGTGCGCACGTCGATCCCTTGACGAGGCAGTTTCCAGCGTTCCGGTCAACAGGCAGGATCAATCTCTATTTTAAATTTGTTTTCTTAACGCTCACTTTAGTAAGAAATAACTCTCTGTATATAAGAAATGATTTATAACATACTTTTAAAAACAGTTTAAAAAATTGTTAAAAAAAGAACAGATTGAAGTTATAATGAATAGATTTATTTTCAAAAAAGATAAAGAGATATTTTTGAACAGATGAAACTCAGTCGTTTTGATATGACCTAAGGCTGAGCCAAAATACTGGATGCACAAAACAAAGTGATTAAAAACTTTTAAAGAGCAAGGCATCAATTTAAAAAAGAATTTATTCATTTAAGAAAGAACAAATTGATTTATGTGCAATAAAGCATATTTTGGAAAAACATGAGAAAAACATTTTAGAAAACGTTGTGCTTGATCTTATAAACTTGATAAGGATTAAAATGTGGGTCACAGTGTTAGAATGTATGGCTTTAAACTAGAGGGGGGGGGGGGTGAATGGTTTAAAGAGGGTTTTCGCAAACTTTTTAAGATAGAATGAAATTCTTTGCGAGAATCCAAATTTAGGAATTCAGTTTGCCAAGAACAAAGCTCAAAACAGAAAAGCAATAGAAAACAATCACTTGTTTATACCAGTAAAATAACAACAACAGAAATTAAAGAAGTTCTTGGAAGTTTTCGAAGTTTTCTGCGTGGTTGTGTGCTGGTGCAACCATCGTTCGCGGTTTGTCTGAGTTTCGTTCGGTGAATTTGCGTTTTGTACCGTTCGTTTGGCTTTTCGATCGGTGAAGCGAGTTTTCCTGTTGTTTGTGCGTGATTTGTTCGGTGGAGTTTGAGTTCTTTCGCTCGATCGGTTGTTCGTAGGGTTTCTGGTGAAGATTGTGGTTTTCTTTGAAGGCTTACGGTGTTCTGGAGTTTTCTTTGAAGTTGTGGTTTTGCACTGTTTTCTCCGATTGATCGCTGATTCGATCGGGGTTGAAGTGTTGTTCGCTGCATTCCTGTGATTCGCTGAAGTTCATGAGAAAAATGAGAAGCAATCGCTCAAGTCCGGTTGCGCCCGTGGCACCTGTCGCTGCTGAAGGCGCCGCTCCCATGACCATGGCGCAGATGGCAGAAATGATGCGCTCGTTGCAGGCAACTGTGGAAGCCTCACGCGTGGAGCAGGCGAGAATGCATGAGGACCTGGTCGCCTCTCGCGCCAGGAATGAGGAGCTCAGCAAGATGACTGAGGAGCTGCGTCAAGCTCTTCAGGAGCAGCAAGGGCGTTCTGCCGCGGAAGAGGTTGCGCCATCGTCGCCACCTCGTGTTTTTCCCATGCCTTTTATTCAGGCGATCACGGACACGCCCATTCCCGCGAGCGTGGTTCCGGTTAAGGCTGTTTTCACCGGCGTGGAGGATCCTGAGGCTCATCTCACCACGTTCCATACGCAGATGATGCTGTCAGGAGGGTCAGACGCCGTCTACTGCAAGATGTTCGTAAGTACGCTCCAGGGAACGACGTTAGAGTGGTTCGTGAGCCTGCCTAACGGCCACGTAACCAATTTCCAACAGTTCTCGAAGATTTTTGTCGAGCAGTACATCGTGAATAAGGCACCGCCCAGGGTGTCTTATGATCTGTTTGATATAAGGCAGTACCAGGGAGAGTCCCTCAGAGAGTACCTGAATCGCTTTGGAGCGCAGATGGTCAGATCGCCGGCCAAGGATGAAGAAATGCTGGTCTATGCCTTCAAGAAGGGCGTGCAGCCAGGACCATTCTGCGAGGCCTTGATCAGGGCTCACCCTGCGACGTTTGCTGAAGTCAGGCGACTTGCGGTGGCTCATATCGCTGACGAGAATGAAGTCGCCGAGAAGAGAGGAAGCGTGGCTCCCGCCAGGCCACGCGCCCAGACCAGGATCCAGCCGCAGAGGGTGCTGGAGACAGCGGCGGCGGCCAGGAAGGATCAGAGGACTCGCCATCCTTACGATAGGAAGAACAAGGGAAGAAACCAAGCGCGCCCGCAACCAGCACGCCGGGAATACAATCGCCCGCCTAAGCACAAGTTTGTCATGGGACTGGCGGATCTGATCGCCATTCCTAACATATCTGCTAGGTTGAAAGCGCCTGAGAAGGTGGGCGACAAGGTGCTGGGGTCAAAGCCGGATGCCTGGTGCGAGTTCCACCAGTGTTTTGGCCACACTTTGGACTCGTGTTTGTCTTTGGGATATCAGCTCGACGATCTGGTTAAGAGCGGGTTCCTAAATGACTATCTGCTGGACAGGAGGACGGGGGGAGCGTCGAGTTCCCAGCCAGCAGGTGGAGAAGCCCAGCAACACGAGATGCCTATCCACGGGGAGATCCACACCATTGCAGGGGGTTTCTCGGGTGGTGGATGCACCGCATCGCAGAGAAAGAAGTACGCGCGATCGGTAATGACAGTGGATATGTTTGAAGATCACTCGCCGGAAGTGGACATTACGTTCACCAAGCAGGATCTTCGGGACGTTGTGCCCCATGACAACGATCCCATAGTTATTTCGTTGGTTACAGCGGGAAGGAAGGTCCACAGAGTTCTGGTGGACCAAGGAAGCTCGGCAGACGTGATGTTCTGGCCGACTTTCACGCAGCTGGAGTTGCCCCTTGACCAGCTAAGGCCCTATGGAGGGTGCCTATATGGGTTCGCGGGTGACCAGGTGGAGGTCAGGGGGTACATTGAGCTAAGAACCACGTTTACTGATGAGGCTGGTTCGAGAACGGAGAAAATCAAGTACCTCATTGTAAACGCACCTTCAGCATATAACATCCTGTTGGGAAGGCCCACGCTTAACAGGATAGGCGCCATTCCGTCGACTCGGCACATGAAGGTAAAGCTGCCGTCCATGGAAGGGGTGGTGATCACGATTAAGTCTGATCAGAAAGAAGCGAAAAGGTGCTATGAGAATAGCCTGAAAAACAAAAGATCAGTGAGTTATGTAACAACCACCCCACCTCCCGGTGTGAAGCCCAGATCGACGGTAACAGAGGAGGCCGCCGGAATAGATGTGGAGATGGTGGACGCTGAGCTGGGCGAGAGGAGTGCTGGCCTGGAGGAGGAAGAGGAGCGGAATCGCCCTGAAGAAGCGAGGGAGCAGGGAATCGCCAGGGCGGTGATCGCCAGGGCGGTGATCGCCAGAGAATCCAGGCCCAAACCTGTCGAGCAGTGGCTCGAAAAGGAGATCGGAGGAAAGGTCTTCAAGCTGGGAAGATCTCTGGAGGTCGATCTCCAGGACCAGATCGCCAAGGTGATTGAGCGACATCTGGACGCGTTTGCATGGTCCGCTTCGGACATGCCCGGGATTGATCCCGACTTCTTGTGCCATCATCTGGCGATGGACAATTTGGTGAGACCGGTGCGACAAAGGAGAAGAAAGTTCAACGAGGAGAGGAGGCAGGCGATCAGGGACGAAACACAGAAACTCCTCGCTGCAGGCCACATCAGGGAAGTCCAGTACCCTGAATGGCTGGCAAATGTCGTGCTGGTGAAGAAGAGTAACGGGAAATGGCGCATGTGCGTCGATTTCACCGACCTGAACAAAGCTTGCCCAAAGGATTCGTATCCTTTGCCAAGCATTGATGCCCTGGTCGATAGCGCTGCAGGGTGTAAGTTGCTGAGTTTTCTGGATGCCTTCTCAGGATATAATCAGATCAAGATGCATCCCATGGATGAAGAGAAAACAGCCTTCATGACGGAGAGATTGTGCTACTGCTATAAGGTGATGCCGTTTGGGCTGAAGAACGCGGGGGCCACGTACCAGAGGCTGATGGATCGAGTACTTGCACCGATGCTGGGAAGGAACGTGCAAGCTTACGTCGATGACATGGTCGTGACCTCGCAGGAAAAAAGAAAGCACGTTGCAGACTTGGAAGAATTGTTCACGACGATCGCCAAGTTCAAGTTAAAGCTCAATCCGGAGAAATGCATTTTCGGCGTGGAGGCTGGAAAGTTTTTGGGTTTCCTCTTGACTGAAAGAGGAATAGAAGCTGATCCTGCCGGCAACTTGAACGTGGTGAATTGCTTCGTGACACTTTCTGCCCTGTCTTCGCGACTGTGTCTCCCGAAGAATCACCTTCTGAACTCTTTCTCAGATGTCTTCAAAACGTGACCTGCAAAATACACAGACGGCGCCTCTAGCGGCCGTTTGCACTCCGACGATCAAGTTAGTTCCCCAGAACCACCAGAAACTGGAAACTTAGTAAAAATGCGTGTGTATCGGAAAAACTTGCACTCTGTTTTTCTCTCTCTTTTTCCCCCTCCCCCACTCTCCCTCTGATTCTGTCTTTTATCCCTCTTTCCCTGCTTCTGGGCATAACAGAATTCTGTTATGCTTTTCTGGCATGTGTCAGAACCCTGTCATGCTTTTCAGAGAAAGCGTACCTTCAGAATCAGCAATGGGGAGCGTGAGAGTCTGCGCATGTCTGCGCATGTCTGCGCTTGGCTGCGCCTGTCTGTACCTTTAGCGGTACGGAGTGCTCTTTTGTCTGGACCGCACCCCTCTCAGATGGTGACACGTGGAGGCCTGCAACTCACATCTAACCACACACGTGTCACTTACTGGAAGGGCTCTAGCGCCTCTCTTTGTGTGCCTAAGTTACGCCCTCGCGGAGTAACTTAGGATGTTTCTCTTATCTGGGCAGATCGCATACTCTTGGGAGAACGTCGGGTGTGGCTGGTCTAGGCACACTCACCAAATGTTGCTTTCTGCGTAGGCGACTTACCCTTCACGACGCCACGCACGTAATGGGTTGAGGGAAGCACCAATCACTGACTGGTTTACTAGCTCCCTCAGGCCACTCTCGTGCATGATTCCCTGAGGTGTGCTCATGCGAGATCCATGCGTAACGCTCTCGCTGGGAACCTCAGTCCCAGCTTAACTGCGTGTAACACGAGACCCCGATGACAATACACCCGATGACTGATCAGTGTTTATTCGCTACTCGCGCTCTGCCTCCAGGCGCGAGTCTGGGAACTGGTCTGCTGGTGGTCACTTGGCTACTGACCACCGATCACCATTCGGGGTGATCTGTCCCCCAACCTCTCTGCCGCCTGATCTGACGGTGGTAACTTGGTTACTGACCACCGATCACCTCTCTTGGCGATCGTCCCCCTACCTCTCTGCCACCTGGTCCACGTGTCACCCTGCGAGTGGTCCACGTGGTTCTCTGATGCTGATGTCATCGACTACCGATGACCGATCGGATCAGAAGCCAACCCAGACAAGTGTGCCGCCATCTTGGCGATGAGGAGCCCAGCTACAGTGAAAGAAGTCCAGCAGCTAACAGGTCGGATGGCAGCCCTATCCCGCTTCGTGTCAGCTAGCGGAGAAAAGGGACATCCCTATTTTCAGTGTCTGAGGCGTAATAATAAGTTTGTTTGGACGAAAGAGTGCGAGGAAGCTTTCGTCAAACTGAAGGAGTATCTGGCGAGCCCGCCGGTTCTGTGCAAACCGCTAGTGGGAATCCCTCTCAGGTTGTATTTTGCTGTAACTGAGAGGGCGGTAAGTGCGGTGCTCGCCCAGGATCAAGATCAGGCTCAGAAGCCTATCTATTTTGTGAGCAAGGTGTTGCAGGGCCCCGAAACGAGATATCAGGCCCTGGAGAAGGCTGCGCTGGCTGTGGTGTTTTCGGCGAGGAGGTTGCGCCACTACTTCCATAGTTTCACAATACTGGTGATGACTGACCTGCCCATCCAGAAGGTCTTGAAGAAACCCGACGTTGCGGGAAGGATGGTGAAGTGGGCGGTAGAGTTGTCAGAATTTGATATTAAATATGAGCCCCGAGGCCCGATCAAGGGGCAAATCTTTGCAGATTTCGTGGTTGAGCTCTCATCAGAGGCAACGCGGGTCGAAGGAGACGATTTCCGTTGGGTACTTTCGGTGGATGGATCGTCGAACCAGCAGGGCAGCGGTGCTGGAGTCATATTGGAAGGGCCCAACGGCGTGCTGATCGAACAATCTCTAAGGTTCGCCTTCAAAGCCAGCAACAATCAAGCAGAGTACGAGGCGCTGATCGCCAGAATTTTGCTGGCCAAGGAGATGGGAGCTAGGGTGCTGATGGCTAAGAGTGACTCGCTGCTAGTCACGGGGCAAGTAACAGGCGAGTTCCAGGCTAAAGATCCACAAATGGCGGCTTACTTGGCGTATGTGCAGGAATTGAAGAGTTCCTTTGCCTCCTTGAAGTAGTGCATGTGCCCAGAGAGCAGAATGCTCGAGCTGACCTGCTTGCTAAGCTCGCCAGCTCAGGCAAGGGGGGTAGGCAGAGGACGGTGATTCAAGAAACTCTGAAGACGCCAAGGGCATTTGTAGCAGATCACCTGGTCCTTCAGATAAGCAAGTCGATGGAGAAAGCAGCGAGAAGCCATAAGTCCTTGACGCAAGAAACTCTGAGATCGCCGAGAATTAGAGCATGTCGAGGAGAGAAGGTTAACGTGATGCAGGTCTGCGCCACCCATGAGCCAGACACTTGGATAACACAGTACAAGCGGTGCCTGGCAGATGGTCTCCTCCCGCTGGACCCGACGGAAGCTAGGAAGGTAAAGAAAAATTCCAGCAAGTACACATTGATTGATGGCGATCTGTACAGGTTTGGGTTCACTCACCCACTCCTGGAATGCATACACGGCGAGAAGTGCACGAGAATCATGGCAGAGCTCCACGAAGGTATATGCGGAAGCCACGTTGGGGGTCGAGCTCTGGCCGCGAGAACTCTCCGTGCAGGCTACTATTGGCTGTCAATGAGAGAAGATTGCAAGAAGTATGCCTAGTGTTGCAAACAATGCCAACAGCACGCCGATTGGCACAAGGCACCTCCCGAGGAGCTGAAGTCGATCTATAGCCCTTGGCCGTTTCATACTTGGGGAATCGACATCCTAGGACCTTTCCCACTGGCAATCAGGCAGATGAAGTACTTGGTGGTGGCGATTGAGTATTTCACCAAATGGATTGAAGCAGAACCGGTGGCCCAGATCACCGCACACAAGATCGAAGGTTTTGTATGGAAGAACATCGTGTGCCGGTTTGGAGTGCCTAAACGCCTAGTGTCGGATGATGGGACGCAGTTTGCAAGCCACCTGTTGAAGAAGCTTTGCGAAGGAGTGGGAATTCAACAAGTGTTTGCATCCGTCGAGCACCCTCAGACAAATGGCCAGGTGGAGTCAGCCAATCGGGTGTTGTTGAGAGGTTTGAAGAGAAGGCTTGAGAAAGCCAAGGGAAGTTGGGCTGAGGAGGTGCCCCGTATAGTTTGGGCGTACCACACCACCGAGCAGTCAGGAACCCATGAGACCCCGTTCAGCTTGGTCTATGGGTGTGATGCCATGATTCCAGTAGAGATCCAGGAGAGCTCGCCGAGATTCCAGAACTTCGTAGAGGAAGACTCGAATGAAGAGAGAAGGCTGAACCTGGATCTACTGGATGAAGTCAGGGAAGAGGCAAGGTTGAAGGCTGAAGCCGTGAAGAGAAGGGTCGAACGAAGATACAACTCGAAGGTGATCCCAAGGCAGTTTAGAGAAGGCGATCTGGTGATGAGGAAGGCCCACCAGTACGAGATGGAGAATAAACTGTCACCCAAGTGGACTGGACCGTTCAGAGTAACCGAGGCGCTCGGGAACGGCGCCTACCGCTTAGAGACGCTGGAAGGAGGGGCGATTCCTCGCACCTGGAACGCCACACACCTGAAGTTGTTCTATAGTTAAGAGCTGTGTAAGTAAAGACAGACACAAAAGTCATAATACAATGTCTCTGATGAAACAGTTTGAAAGGGGGCACTCTTTTTTCCCTAAGGAGGGTTTTTAATGAGGCCACCCAATAAAAAAAGAGTTTTCGAAGTATAAGGCGTTTTCTGGTTGCATGTTTGCTGTTTTCCAAAAGTTTTGAAGGAAGACCTTGTCACTTGTAAGTGATTTAAGGCAAGAAAAGATATATCGCATGTCTTCCAGTAAAGTTTTTAAGTCCTCATCGTTTTTCGACGATTGGAGGCATCAGTTAAAGTTTTAAGTCCTCATCGTTTTTCGGCGATTGGAGGCATCAGTTAAAGTTTTAAAGTCCTCATCGTCTTTCGGCGATCGGAGGCACCAGTTAAGTTTTAAAGTCCTCATCGTCTTTCGGCGATTGGAGGCACCAGTTAAGTTTTCAAAGTCCTCATCGTCTTTCGGCGATCGGAGGCACCAGATAAAAGACCTCAACGCCCTCGCGCGTTTTGAGGCAAGTAAAGAACTCCTCGCCGTTGAGCGTGTGCAGGCGAGAAAGAGTAAAAGTCCTCCGTGTTTCTGGGGGCGAGAAGATGTATCCCCTGGGGCAATGTAGAGGCAAGTAAAGACCTCCTCGCCGTTGAGCGAGTGCAGGCGAGAAAGAGTAAAAGTCCTCCGTGTTTCTGGGGGCGAGAAGATGTAATCCCTGGGGCAACGTAGAGGCACCAGTAAAAGTCCTCCGTGTTTCTGGGGGCGAGAAGATGTAACCCCTGGGGCAATGTAGAGGCAAGATAAAGACCTCCTCGCCGTCGAGCGAGCGCAGGCGAGAAAGAGAAAAGGTCCTCAGTGCATCCAGGGGGGAGGAGATGTACACCCTGGGCAAGTTGAGGCACAAGATAAAGACCTTCTCGCCGATGAGCGAGTTCAGGCGAGCTAAAGACCTTATCGCTTACATGCGGGCTTAGGCAAGATAAAATCCTTCTCGTCTCGAACGAGTTCAGGTATGGTGCAGAGGGTGGAAGAAGTTTGGAAGGTGGCTAAGGTAGGTTCGAAGAGAACGCCTAGTTAACCGGTCTTTTGTTCTGAGGTTCAGGGAAGTAAAGAAGGATCCCAAAAGGCACTTCTATTCCCAGACAAAGAAACTATTGCCAAAGCATGAGGCCGGGAAGAAGCTGATATTACCAAGAGTTCTTGGCGATCGGGATGAGTTCAAACAGCGGCAAGAAGGTTAAAAGACCTGTTTAATGAAGCAGGTCGGATGGAGCGTGTTTAAACCAGCAACTAAGTTACAGTTCGTTGCTTGAAGGGTATTCTTATGATAAGGTTAGTTGCCTTAAGAGTACAAGTTGGTTAAAGTGATTTTTGCTTAAGTTTGAACTGGGTCGAAGCAGTTAAGTCAGAAGTCGTGTTTGCAAAATCATTAAGTTAAATCCGACGAAGTTAAAAATGCAAAGAAGGTTAAAGCGCTTAAAGAAGTCAGGAGAGGGAATATCCAAAGTTGTCGTTAAGGTAAGTATCTGTTAAAGGCGCATATACAAAAGTTTATTACAGAATAATACAAGGGAAATCATAAAAGTAGCAGATGAAGGAGAGTTGATTAGTCTTCAGCAGGAACGACTTTTCCATCTACTACTTCGTTGTTCAGTGACACCAGGCTGAGATCCAGGTCGGGGAATAGGCAAGCAACTTGTTCCCGAGCAGCTTCGAATCCAGCAGCCAGAATCTGAGCAGAGTTTAGCTTGAGTTCTTCAATTTGCCCCTGAAGTTCCTCAATCCGCTTCTTGAGGTCTTCAGTTTGCTCTTTTAGCTCTTTACTCTGCTGCTCCAGCTCTTCAACCTGTTTTTTGAGTTGTTCGTTGGTCTCTTGAGCCTGGAGAAGGTCTTTAGTAACCTTCTTGGATTCCGATTGTGCTTGGGCCAACTCAGCAGCCACCTTTCCCTTCTCTTTGTTGGCCTCGACGAGATCAGCCATGGCGTCGTCCCTCGCCTTTTCTACTTACCCAAGTAGTTTCTCTCGGTCGATCGACCTCTGCTCCAGTTTTTGCACCTTAGCGGTGTCAGCTTTCATAAGAGCCTCCAGGTCAGCCGCCCTGGTGCGAAGAGGCACGATCTTGCTCTCCAGTTCGATTTTCTCTTGGGCAAGTTGATGAACCTTGCGGCGAAGGTCAGTGGCCTCCTGGCGCGCCAATCTGAGCTCGGTGCTCATTACGTCTTCTACTCGGGAGTGTTCCATCTCCGCGAGCGTCAGATTGGCGGACAACTTCTCCACCTCGAGCCTCATGGTGCTGTTTTCGGTTTTGAGGTTGAAGAGGTCGTCTTGGAGCCTCCTGGTTGAGCCTTCCACAGCCCTGGTTATGATTGCTGGGATATCCTCTGCTATGGTTTTCAGCTTGGCGGTTAGGGGCTCCCACATCCTTGTGACCTCAAGGGGAAGGTTTGCGGCTTGGAGAGGCGCCAGGTGGGCCTGTTGTGGGTTCTCGTCGCCACCTTCCTTAGCAGGATCTTCAGTGTTTGCTTCCTGGCGTGGCGACGGGATCGGGGATTCGGTGATCAGAATCGGAGAGGTTTGAGCAACCTCATCCCCGATTGGAACATTTTCTGCAGCTGAAGCGTTTGAAGGGGGGCCCCCTCCAGCTGACATGTATGGCGTAGAGGCGCTTGGGGGGTCCTCCAGGAAGTTTGGCTCTTGAGCCTCAGCTGCAGGTGGCGCAGTGGCTAGTGGAACCGCTTGGACTGGTGAGGGAGGAGCCTGTGGTGTTGGCGATGCTGGAGGGGGAGCAGGCGTCGATGGTGGTGTTGAGGTTGGAAGAGGGGGTGGGGCAGGTGGTGAAGAAGGTGCCACCCTCTTCCTCTTCGTAACGAGGCCATCCTCGGTGACCTCGTCATCCTCTTCTTCCTCCTCATGGATGACTTGAGGGGCTTTCCTTTTGGGTCTCTTAAGGACCAGTTTCTTGCGTTGGGCAGGTTCCTTGGGTGGCGATCGCCCGTGGACGATGGCGGACCCCACCACCGAGTTGGGTATCGTTTGGGAACCTGTCGCCAACCCGTGGTTTCGGGCGAGCGCCTTCAGTTCGGCGAGCATGCCTTTGCCCAACATGTTGTCTGCATGCAACGAAAATGCATGGGTTAACTCAAGGAAACAAATAAGTGCATAAGGTAATAAACAGCAAAGCAGATGGTATGTGCAGGAAAGGTAAAACCAAAGTCTTGCGCGTAACGCACAAGACGCCCAGAAAACAGTTAAACAGAAGCAGTATCAAAGCAATAGTTTAAATGTCCTAACCTATTTGAATGTCTAGCTGATCTTCATAGAATTCGAAGGATATCAAGGTGGTGGTAAGGAAAGTTATATTGGCGTCCGCCACCCTTTTCCAGAAGAGACAGAGGTCTCTGTCCAATGCCCCCATGCTGTCAGGACTTCTGGGTCTCCTGAAGCAGCTCTTGGACTCCTTCTTTCCCTTGTCCACCCAGTACAAGGGGAAGCCATCGAGAAGGGAGGCGTCCTTTTCATTCGCACGCACTTGGATGAATTTCCCCTTCCAGTCTTTGTACGATTGCTGGAAGATGGTAAGGATGGACCTCCCAGCAATCGCGTTCAAGCTGATCCACAGGCGGTCTCCTGGGTGCTTGGCTTCGAAGAGGAACAGGAATACATCCACGGATGTAGGCAACCCCAGGTGGGCGCACATTACTTGAAAAGCTCGAACAAACGCCCAGCTGTTGGGGTGAAGCTGGGCGGCAGCAATGTTGAGCTCGGTCAGAAGTTCCCTCTCGAATCGGGTGAAAGGGAACCTGAGCTTGGCCTTCTTGAACAAAGTCGTATAGACAAAGCAGAAGGGCCCGTCGGCGCTTACTTTGTCATCAGCACACACGGGCAGATCGGCGGGGCAAGGCAGCACCATCATCTTCTCGTCGTGCTCCTTGTGAAACGATTGATATATTTCGTCCCCCTTAGTCAGCTGCAAAACTGCTCCCGCAGTGTTCACGGAGGATGTCTCCCTCAGAAGGGTCGAGTTGGCCCAGGGATACAAAGTTTTGAAGTCGGGCAGGGGAACGGGGGCTCCTCCAACGTTAGGTGGAGTCGCCTGGGCCAGGACAGGTTGGGAAGACGCAGGCCTCTCAGCCTGCGAAGATGAAGCGCCACGAACTTGTGTTGAGTCGTGTGCTTGTGAAGGAAGGTTTCGTGCTGAAGGAGGAGGGTTCGGGGTAATCTTTGTGCGAGTCATGATAGCAGCTGCAAAGGAAGAAGAAAGGAAAAATGATCAGGGGGTTACAGAGGCCGACTCGATCATAGAAGGAAGGTAAAAACGAACGAATGTAGGTTCGTTGCGACGATTAACGAAGCCCTAAGTTGCGCAAAAGGAGAAATGGAAAAACAACCCACAGCGTATGCACCAGGCAGTTACAGGATGATGCGAATCGGTGAAAATGCGAGAGAAACCAGCAGATGAAGGAAAGTAGGTACCTTTCGATGATCAGGAAGACGATGGAGGAAGATGGTGATCTAGAGTGTTGAAGAGCGTTGAGAGTTTTCACAGAAAGAAGTTAGAGCGTTTGCAGGCACGAAGGAAGTGATGGAACAGTGAAGCGAAATGGGTTTAAGGGTTTTTCGAAATGGTTTTAGGAAGCGCAAACGGCAAATGAAGAGAGCCGTTGATGAAGCCACGTGTCGAGCGATGAGTGAAGGGTTTGGTGGAGCGTCAGAGCAGCAGAAGGTACAACCGCTTGGAATTCTGCGTCAGTGCCACGTAGATCGGTGTTGACGTAGGCTCTTTCAGTCTTTTCGCTAGACAAGTCTTCGTTTAAGACTGGGGGGCTTGTTTACCGCCCTGGTGGCCGGGTGTGATGACGTGGCATCCTGCTACAGCATAGGCGTGTTGACAAGGCGCCAGGTTGGCAGAAGGGAAGGAAGTCGGGGGGCTCGTGTAGTCGCCAGTTGTGGTATTGGCGTGCCAGCTTACCAGAATCGGCGATCGCCAGCTTAGAGATGAAGTCGCTGGATGTAGATTCAGGCGACCTAGTCATTGGAGATCGCCAGAGCAAGCACATCGCCGAAGATGAAGGAGAAGCAGATTATGAAGGCGGCCGGCGAGACCACAGGGAAGGTGTATGAAGGCCCCTAACTCGCCAGTTCCAGTAGAGATCGCACTCCCAAGTTAGCTATGTACTGGGCAGTACCATGCATAGGTAACTTAGCCAAAATGAGAGTAGAAGCAACGCCAAGTCAAGGAGCCTCCAGATGATGGCACGTGTACAGTTGGATGCGAGCCACGTGTCCAAGTCTGTAACTGCCAGGAGAGAGAAAGCCACCAGGTATATAAGAGTTCTTAACGAACTTTCTGAGGTACGCACGTTCAGTTCATACACTTTACGCTTGCGAGTTAGAGCTGACTGTGAGAGAGGATTTGCACGGTTCTTGTTCTCTTAGTATTTGGTGATACCGTCACTGACTTGAGCGTTGGAGTGCGATCGGCCGCAGCGGCGCCATACTGTTTCTTTGCAGGTTCTTGAAGTAGATCCCGAAGAGGAACGGAGGTGAGAAGTGGTGCGCACGTCGATCCCTTGACGAGGCAGTTTCCAGCGTTCCGGTCAACAGGCAGGATCAATCTCTATTTTAAATTTGTTTTCTTAACGCTCACTTTAGTAAGAAATAACTCTCTGTATATAAGAAATGATTTATAACATACTTTTAAAAACAGTTTAAAAATTTGTTAAAAAAAGAACAGATTGAAGTTATAATGAATAGATTTATTTTCAAAAAAGATAAAGAGATATTTTTGAACAGATGAAACTCAGTCGTTTTGATATGACCTAAGGCTGAGCCAAAATACTGGATGCACAAAACAAAGTGATTAAAAACTTTTAAAGAGCAAGGCATCAATTTAAAAAAGAATTTATTCATTTAAGAAAGAACAAATTGATTTATGTGCAATAAAGCATATTTTGGAAAAACATGAGAAAAACATTTTAGAAAACGTTGTGCTTGATCTTATAAACTTGATAAGGATTAAAATGTGGGTCACAGTGTTAGAATGTATGGCTTTAAACTAGAGGGGGGGGGGGGGTGAATGGTTTAAAGAGGGTTTTCGCAAACTTTTTAAGATAGAATGAAATTCTTTGCGAGAATCCAAATTTAGGAATTCAGTTTGCCAAGAACAAAGCTCAAAACAGAAAAGCAATAGAAAACAATCACTTGTTTATACCAGTAAAATAACAACAACAGAAATTAAAGAGTTTAAGGGAGAGAGAAATGCACAAATGGTTTATACTGGTTCACTCTTAACCCAAGAGCTACATCCAGTTTCCCAGAAACCACTGGGTAATCAAATCCATATTACATACACACACCACCAAAGAATTGAGCTTGATCCCCTCAAGACACACACTTCCTTTGGCTCAGCACATACACCACCAAGAATGTTGATCTTGACAACCTCAAGAGCTCACAACCCTTCTTGGCTTTACAACACCAAAATGTACACAAATCACAGAACGAATTACACTGTTACAGAATGAACTAAAATCAATACAGAGTAATCCTATTCCACTTATCTCTTGAATAACCAGAGCTCAAAGTTCAAACTCAGATGCTTCAAAAACTCTTTGAAAAAATCAAATATGTTTTTCTTTCTTGTTGTTTGTTATAAAACATTAACAAAATATTTATAGTATTCAAATCTTGGTCAAAGCATTTAAAGCAGGAGCGTATTCAATTATGAAATCAATTAAAGCTCTTTTAACAACCAAAACTGTTTCTGTTAGGGTTGAAATAGTGAATCAATCGGTTGTTTGGGTTTGACAGCAAGTCTGGATTACAATATAATCTACCCCAGATCCTATTCTAAAGCCAACCAGCAACAACAAGCACCTCCAGCCTTTCCTCAAACACAAAGGATTTGGATTCTTCAAAGCTTGAACACACTTGATTCAACACACAGGGCAAAAAGCTCACTTTAAACACACTCTAACCTATACACAAGACTATCCAAAAACACATACAATCTTCAAAGCAGAACACACACAATTCTTCATCAAACACATTGACTTGAAGGAACAATATTCATCTTCAACAATCTCCCCCTGCTTGATGGAAACAAATCCCCATAGCTCTGCTCCTTTGAAGTAAGATTAGCACCTGTATTGCACTTAATTTCAAGATACAACAATTGAAAGTGATCATATAACAAAACAGATTTTACAGAAAACTTTAACTCCCTGTACCACAACAGTTTATCAAGTCTGCATCATCTAGCATTATAAGCTATTTTTCTCCCCCTTTGAATTCATCAAACAACATTGAAGCATAGAGAAATATAAAACCAGATAAAAGCTAAATTGTTGAACATATTACAGAAAACATAAGATAAGCATAAGATAGGCACTGAAAACATATCACTTTTACTTCTTGTAGTACAGTTCTGCCAACTGCTCCTAGACCCCTTCAATTTGATGATCGAGATGTTGGAATATCGTTTGTGTTGCCTCAAAATAGGTCTTTTGATCATTTGAAAGAACATCAAGACGATGCAGAACCTGCCTTTCAAACATGGACATTGGTTTACCTCTATATTCTGGAGCTTGATAAGCAACAAGAACATTGTAGTGAGTTGCAACAACATCTTCATTCATTGACGGTGGTGCTGGTGAATCTCCCCTGTATTCCATAGATGGAGACCTCATTTGACTCATAGAAGGTTGAGCAGGAGACTCCATTCTGTGAGATGATGTATGATGAACTTCATAGCAAGATTGTTGATGGCATTTTCATGTGTTCTTCTTGAATCAAAGTAGAAAATAAGGTGCGGAAGCAATGGGTGAGATGATCAAGACCCTCCTAGGAGTTGTGTTGGCCTTGTAGGTGCATGATGAGTATGGTGTTTGAGTGGTTCGGCCAGCTCAAGGGAAAAGATGAAAGGATTGAAGTTTAGAGCCTAGATTTCTAGGAGAAGTAAAGCTTGTGCACAAAAATGGCAGCATAACCTTACTCAATTAAACTTGAAAATACAAGGTGTAGGCTCCTCCTTTTATAGGCTAAGGAGGACCATAATGCAACCCTAATGCTAGCCAAATGAAATGTAAATGTGAAGCACATGGGTGCACATGGCACATGGGTGCACAAATGAGCACATGGGGAGGGGTGTGTCTAGTTTTATGTTCACCCCCTCCATGGGCTTTCTAGATCGGCCTTGGTAAATTTAGAGGTTTTTTTAGAAACTCTAAGTTTACCTAGGTTGGTGTTTTAGGTGCCAAAATTAATTCTAAGAAAATTACAAATAAAGTTCCTATGCTAATTTTGACAAGAAATTAAAGTCTACTCTACACTAGAGTTTATGGCATTTGAACATGTAAAAGAACGTCTTCTTGGATCCTCTTGGCCATAACTCTATGGTTGGCCCAAATCTACCCTTTGGTGGGCTTGCATGTGGGCTTGTGCTTGGGCCTCTTCCATCATCCCCTCCCTCTTGAAAAGGATTTGTCCTCAAATCCAAAGCTTTTTCTTCAACTAGGGGGATGGTTGTGGCTGGATGGTGTCCATCATCTCCTCCTTCTTTGAGAAGATCTATCCTCAGATCTTCAGACTTGATCTCGGATAGCAGCCTCTTGCTTCGCCAAAGCTTGTCCTCCTGGGTCAAACGTCCACCTATAGAAATAATCAAATAAGGCATAGGTGTTAGTTTGCAAATTAAGTTTACTAGGTTGCCATTTTTGTTTTTCTTTTGGTTTTGGCAACCTTGGACAAAGTTTCTCTTTTATTGGTTGTGTGTGGTCTCTAATCATCTTATGTATTTTAAAATGTTCATTTGTGGTTACTTTCTCTTTAGGCATAAATCCTATAGGAGATGGTAACAACTTAAAAGGAGAAAGATGATTTAGGCCACACATAACTTTAAAAGTAGAAAAATAAGTAGTTTTGTGAACTACTTTATGGTATGTTTGCTCATCTCTAGAGTTGTGTGTGCACTTTATGATTATATTACGCATAGTAGAAAGAGCTAGATTTTCAAATGTATTTTGACCATGTGTTTGAGGATGATAAGAATTTAAAGTGTGCAACTTAGTTGCAAGTTTTCCAAAGGAAATCCTCAAATCATGGTTTGCGAAATTTGAAGCTCTATTCAACACTATGCTTGAGGATAAACCATGAAGATGTATCACTTCTCTAGAGAAGAGTTTATCCATAACCATGAAAATTGAATCAAAACCTTTTGTTGTCCTAGGGAGTTTTAATATGAAATTTGTATCTTCCCAAGGATCATTTGCAAAAGGTGAAGGAGTATAGAGTTCATGAGACATTGCCTTGGGTGTAGTTTGAAAACAAGAATTGTACCTAAGGTAATGTCTTTGAACTTCTTTTCTCATGGGGGACAAAAGTTTTCCTTTTAAAAGCTCTAGAGTTTTATCAACTCTAATTTGTCCCAAGAGTTCTCCTTCATGAAGACTTTCTCTCTTATGTGTAAGGATAGTCTCGTTGTGACAACCATTGTTTATAAGGATTTGTACACTTTGCAATGGTTGTCTCAATAAGACATGACAAGTTTCTTTAGGCCCTACTTCACATAAAAATTTGTTTTTGTAGATGCTTATAAAAAACTTGACATTCACTTGGTGATATCCTAGCACATATGAGAAATAATCTATTTCATTTTTATCTATGCAAGCTTCTTTTAAAGACTCTTCTTTTTCACTTAGGCTTGCAAGTGTTCCTTTACAAAAGGTAAGGCTAGGTTGGTCAACAAGAGGTATATTTTCAAATGTATTTTCAACTTTTCCTTCTTGTTGAATGACCTTGTGGGAAGGAACACTCTTCTCCCACGCCTTTTGTTTCCCAAGGGTTTTCTCTTGCTTTTCTATTTTTACATTTTCTTCACTCTCACTAGCTTCTTTTTCTTGGCTACTATTCTCATCTTTGTCCCTTAAGATCATAGATCTTTCATTGAAACATTGAGATGCTAATTGATCATTGCCAAGGTATTCTAAACTTGGAATTTCTCTAGCTGGAGTGTGAGAGATATGCTTGGTTAGGTTTTCTTGTCTCTCTTTCCTAGCTCTCCTAGGGAATTGTTGATGATATTCATTTTTCCTAAGACTTTCTTCCCCAAGATAATCATGATGTTTAGAGCTAGATGCATGAGAATGTAATTTTTTTGGAAATTGAGACTTCTCATTCTTTGCTTTAGTCAATTCATTAGTTTTGATCTCATTCTCCAATTGTTTAGATGAAATTGATTGAATATCCTTAGTAAGTTGTTTCAAAAGAGATTTCAAGGATTTCACCTCACTTTTAAGAGATTTAGAGGAGTGAGAAGACATGACTAAAGCTTTGTGTGTAGAAGTATTTTACCTTGAGAAAAATTTAGGGAAGTCAAAGAAGGTAGTCTTCCAGGTAAGGGAGGTGAGTCACAGTGGACTACTTAAATACCAAGCCTTTGCCTTAGCCAAAAACTATCCCTCAATATCTTCACAAAGCTTTCTCTTAGTAAACCACTTGAAACACAATTAAGTTGAGAAATCAAAACTTTTTTTTCAATGCAAGAAAAACAATGTATACTAACTAATTAACAAAGCTAGACGGTTTATCACAAACTTAACAAAAATAAGCATGCAAAGCGTCACTAACTAAGCAAAAGAAAAACAATTACAAACAAGTAACAATTACTAATCAAGAAATTGCTATACTCTTCGGCCCTAGGTGAGGCTTCTTGGACACTTTGAGCCCTTGAAGACACACTCACCGTCTAAAACGTAATTAACAAGGTAATTAACAATAAACCAAGTTGCAAAGGAAATAAGAGAACTCCCTTTGTTGATCCTCTTTTGATTAGTGCACTTCCTTGTTGTCTTTGATTGTTGATCTTCCAAGTGTTTGTAGTGTTTATTTCAAGAATATTTGTTTCGGCTTTGACCTTGTCTTCTCCTTAGAATGATGGCCTTTAATCCTCCAATTTCCAGCACCTAGCAAAGGGCTAAACCTTAACCAAATCAAGTTCCCATTCACATAAGCACCAAAGAAGAATTAAATTCCAGCACCCAAATTAGAGGTCAAAGAACAAAAGCAAGAAACAAATTTAATTGAATAAAACAGTACCACCAAAAGGATTTAGATGATGACAACTAGAAAGAGAGTCAAGAAATTAAAGCAAACAATTAAAGGTACTCAATAAAAGTTGGCACACAAAAGAAATTCCTAAAGAAAAGCACTAGATTAGATGACCAAATAAAAAAACAGCACCACTGGAAAATGTTGTGGGCCAGAAAACGTGTTTGTTCCCCGATTTATGCTGATCTTTATTTTTGGAATTTGGCTCTGAAATTTGTTATGCAAGATATTCAGGATCTTATCTAAAATCTGGCTTTGGATTCACTCAAAACGGATGCACCATTTTTTTTTAATAAATTTTGCAAAATTGGTGTTCGGTTAGGCCAGCTGGAGCGCTCAGGATTTGCACTCTGATTTTGTAAGATTTATCATTTTTTTTCGGTTGCTTCTTTTGACCTAATTCTTTTTTTGTCTTTTCTATAACACTTTAAACTTGCATTTTCCAGAAAATCAGAATTTTTATATGGGTGGAAATATTTTTCTGGGTTAAAACAGCCAAAACAGAGAAGGTGTAAACAGGGGAATCTGAAAACTGGAAACAAAAACAGCAAGATACCAAAGTTTAGACACAATGGAAATTTGTGAAATAGAATTGTGTATGATCTAAACACAATATGAACTCAAACTAAAAATTAAAAAGGCACCAAAGCATCAAAGAACAGCAGATTCAAACAAATTAAAGAGACCCAAAAGCAAGAAACAATCAAGCCAATAATAGGACTACTAAGAATTGTTGACAAATATGGATTCACATGACTTGACACAACATTTATAGATTCAGAAAATAAAGACTCAAAGCATAAAATGAAGCAAAATTAAGAAAGCAATAAGGACTCAAATTCCTAAAAGAAAAACAGCCACTCAATGGTGTAAGGAATCCTATCACAAGCAGCACAGAATTTGTTCAAGATCAATTGAACAATTGTGCTTTGGTTGGATCTTCCATAAGCACACCAAGAACAAAATTAAAATGTAAAAAAACAGCAAGACAAGTATGGAAATTAAATGACAATATGAAATAAAGAAGAACTAAAATTGAAAAGACAAAGAGCTACTCATCTTGAAGAACCAAAGCTCATGATACCAAATGATGGCATTTTCATGTGTTCTTCTTGAATCAAAGTAGAAAATAAGGTGCGGAAGCAATGGGTGAGATGATCAAGACCCTCCTAGGAGTTGTGTTGGCCTTGTAGGTGCATGATGAGTATGGTGTTTGAGTGGTTCGGCCAGCTCAAGGGAAAAGATGAAAGGATTGAAGTTTAGAGCCTAGATTTCTAGGAGAAGTAAAGCTTGTGCACAAAAATGGCAGCATAACCTTACTCAATTAAACTTGAAAATACAAGGTGTAGGCTCCTCCTTTTATAGGCTAAGGAGGACCATAATGCAACCCTAATGCTAGCCAAATGAAATGTAAATGTGAAGCACATGGGTGCACATGGCACATGGGTGCACAAATGAGCACATGGGGAGGGGTGTGTCTAGTTTTTATGTTCACCCCCTCCATGGGCTTTCTAGATCGGCCTTGGTAAATTTAGAGGTTTTTTTAGAAACTCTAAGTTTACCTAGGTTGGTGTTTTAGGTGCCAAAATTAATTCTAAGAAAATTACAAATAAAGTTCCTATGCTAATTTTGACAAGAAATTAAAGTCTACTCTACACTAGAGTTTATGGCATTTGAACATGTAAAAGAACGTCTTCTTGGATCCTCTTGGCCATAACTCTATGGTTGGCCCAAATCTACCCTTTGGTGGGCTTGCATGTGGGCTTGTGCTTGGGCCTCTTCCATCAATTGTTCTGTTGCTTGCACCATATCATCTTCCATAGGCACTGCATCATCTCCCTCTTCATTGTTGAGATTTGATCCTCCATGTTCCTCCCTGTGAGTCCTGCTCTTATGAAATACCCTGATGTTTTCCACTTTGTGAAAACCTATCTTGATGAGAGTGGCATTGCCAATCTCACTCACAGCTTTGATAGTCTCATTCCTCTCATTAGCAGTATCAATACCAAAGTAATCAATTAATTTTGATACAAGAATAACATAAGGAAATTTGTAATCAGCTAACCTTTTCGATTTCAACATATGTTCCATTATGATGTATACCCAGTTAACTTTTATCAGATTCATAATGCAGTAAAGGAGGATTAAATCTCCCTCATGCAAAATAGCATGGTTAGTGCCTCTAGGAATAAGTTGCCATGCAATGATGTAGGCAATTAACCTTGGAGCTAAATTCAGATTACCTACGTGGAACCTGTTGAAACTTTGAGATGGATTCCTTACACAACTCCTGTAGTATTGGATTTTATTGAACTCCTGAATTCCATTTGTGTTTCCTTTTCCAACCTTCAAACCAGAATACTTGATTCCAGCCACTGAGTTCCACACATCATTTGAGACTTTCATCTTAATACCTTTCACATATGACACAAGATTCTTCCCATCCAGTGTCACGTTGCTTCAGTTTTTTATGCTTTAGTGCATATTTGGTTTCAGTGATTTTTTCAAGTTTTAGCCATGTGAACTCCAAAACCTTGGGTGTGTTGATCTGTTTTCTACTCATCTCATGGATGTAGGCAATTATGGCCTCTTCATCTCTAGCAAACCAGTTCTCCAAAACCCCTTGAGAGTTGTTATGCTTCTCTTGATTTTTTTTTTTTTGACGTGAGGAGGATGCCATTGTTGAAACAATCTCAAGTATGCACATTAATCATCTTGAAAACAAATCAGTGTAGAGAAAATAGGTATACAACAACAAATTAGAAAAAGAACACAGTAACCTTACCAAGTTTAGGTCAAGAGTGAAAGTTGAGAGATAACAATGCTAGAAACAGGTTTATATAAAGGAACAATAGTGATTTGATCAAGCAGTTAAGAGCAAAGATATGTGATATTTGATTCACTATGTGATGTGAATGCAATAGCAAGAATACATGATTCTTTGACATTCTTAGGAACAACTTGAGTTGGTCATGAATTGGCACTTTAATTAGAATTGGATCAAGGTTCTATTTCAAGAACTCACCAAGACTTTGCACCGAACCAAAGCTCACATGGAAGTCCATGTATTGTCAAATTGAATCACAAACATAAGAATTGAAGAAACAACAATTGAATTCAGCCAATGAAAGGAAATTACCGAACAGAATTGCAAATACAGCAAAGGCACCGAACAGAATTTGAAGAACAAGTAAACTAGAACATGAACATGAAGAAGAAACAAAGAATGAGAATAGAAAACTTATGGAGATGGAAGAATAGGTGAGTGATCACGCCACTTAGAGTGTGGATACTCCAAGATTAGTGTGTTGCCGCCACTTGAGGTTCACCATAGACACCCAAGATAAGACTTGATGAAGGCACCAAAGCTCTTCCAATTTCTCTCTCAAATTGAGTAGAGTTTTCTTACTACAATTTCCAAATCTGATTTGTACAAGCTAAGAACCTTTATTTATAGCCTATAAGGTGCTGAAATGCAAAGCTAATCAAATGCAAATGTGCCCCTAAATGACATTGTTCCGTCCGGTTGACCGGGACGTCTTCGTGCGCGACCTCAACCGTCAGCTAGGGACTCCTTCCCACTGGTTGCCTGTGGATTCCTGCAAAAAAGAGGACAAAGGGGCGCCCTAGCGGCCGTGTGCACTCCGACGCTCAAGTCAGCCAGCAAGAAACACCAAAAACTGTCCACCTACGTGTCTGAGCACCGCGTATGGCACTCTGAAGGTGGTAAAAGAACTGTGTATATGTGTGTGCTGTCTCCTTCAGGCAAAAATATTCTCCAGTCACTTGTGCGTAACCTTGAAGCACGAGCAAGCAACTAGAGAGTTCTCTGGTAAATTTGCCGAAAGTTCCAACCCTTTTTCCAACATTCTCAGTGCTATTTAAACTACCCAAGCATTTAAAGCGCCTTAAAGCGCTTTTAATCACAAACGTAACGCACTCATTAAAGCGCTTAATTAGAAAACGTAGCGCATTTAAGACGTTGAAACGCTCGGGAGCTATTATAGTACCTGAATGCTCGAAAGGGAAACTGTATTAAATCTTTTAATTACCTGGCACCTGACTAGAGGGTGTTTCTATTCTGGCATGGCTGCCGTACACGTGGAGTGCCTCACGACGCCATGACCCCATCTGGGGGACGCTTCGGCCCACCTGGGGACGTTTCTACGTGTGAGTCCTCCTGCTGGGAGTGCTACTGCGCTAGGGGTGACTTTTTGGGTGCCAACTCATGCCCCCAAGTATCTAGTCACTTACTTTGAGAGCGTATCTGCCTTCTTCTCGTACTCTGCACCCGCTTACCCTGGGCGTGACCTTCCTCTTGGGTCGTATCTGTCCCGAAGGCGTCTCTGGGGTGGCAGGGGTACTTCACGAGTCAGGCTGCCCTACCTTGATGTTATCACTATGGCCTTGAAGCCACCTTTTCTTTCTCTTTATCACTTTCCCGAGATATCGGGACCTGAGGCCTTCCCACGGTGCCGCTCCCTCCATGGTCTTTCCTACCCATGGGTATCAGGGAACCGCGCTGTGATTGCCTTGTTTCTACACTGTTTGATCTGGCGACGCCCTGGTTGGGCGACGCCTTCACCTAGGCGACGCCTTGCCTTGGCGACGCTTCCTCTCGGCGATGCTGGCACTTGGCGTCTCAACACCTAGGCGACGCCTTGTGTTGACTTTGACTCTCAGCCGTTGACGTTGACCTTGACTTAGTCAACGCCCGGATACGGGACGGTACACAAGCCCCCCAGTCTTAAGCTGAAGACTTGTCTTCAGCGTAAAGACTAAAGCCTCGCCCACGCCGTCCACGTGGTATCCTGATGACGTGTCATTCTCTGCTGACTCAACAATTCTCGAATGGTTGACATGACGCTATCTGCACCCTAGGAGCGCTCTTGCTGATTGATTTGACCTCCCCTGAGATGATGATGATAACACCTTTTGGGCTACCCTTAATCGCGCGCCACGTGGCCCATCGCGCGGCCATCCTCTAGAGACCTTTGCGTTCCCTTTGGGCAATTGATCCTCTGACGCGTGGCATAATCCCACGGCCCTCAGTTAGCGCCTCTTGAGTTGCGAATTGTAACGTTTAAGTTACCCCAAACCCCGCGCTCTCCCTACTGTTACATTCATTCTCTTTGCATCTTCGCACCGTTCATCGCCTTCGAAAACCTTTTCTCTCTGCAACTGCGATTCTCTCCTTCCTGCGCCCTTCTACCGCCTCCATTCCAATAGCAAAGGTACGATCTCGGGTACTCACGACCTTTCCCCTTTGTTGCATTAGATTGATTTGTTGAACTGCCTGGGACTGTTGTTATTCACGTATTACTGCGTCTCTCCACCTCTTCTTCTTCCTCCGATTTTTCTCGCGTGGGTGACATTTCTTGGGGCTCTTTCCCCTTCTTGCCATGGCTACGCTTGCTAAACCCTTTTTCCTCTCTTCTTTCTTCAGCTCTTTGTTTACACCATGACGCGCGCGAACGCGGAGCCTGATTCTTCCCCTACGACCCCTAAGTCCAACTACAAAGCCTTCTACCCCTGGGCCTCCGACGAGCTCCTGAGTGAATGCACCAGCCTGACTTCCTTCCAGGACCTGGAAGCTCACCGGGGGGATCCCCATTTGTACAACTTTAACGCCTTCTACCGCACACACGACGCCCACATATCCGTCCGTCCCGGCAGGTCTGGGGAACCTGTTTGTTTGGACGACAGACCTAGAAAGGGGAAACCCTTCTTCTTCATGTACCAGACCGTGTTCAAGCGCGTGGGAGTGCGTCTCCCGTTCACTTCCTTCGAACGGGAGCTTCTTACTGAAATCAACACTGCCCCCGCCCAGCTCCATCCTAACAGTTGGGCATTCGTGAGGGGCTTTCAAATTCTTTGTGGATACCTGGGCATTCCTCCTTCTGTAGATGTCTTCCTGCATTTCTTTGAGGTGAAAAAGCAGGGGAAAAGCTTCTGGGTAAGCTTTTCCGGGATCGCAGGCAGGATCCTCCTCTCCCTCTTCCAGAATTCTTATAAGAACTGGAAAGGGAAGTTCTTCAGGGTGTGCAGCGCCAAGCACGATCCCACAGCTTTGGATGGCTTCCCCCTTTACTGGACGGAGCGCCCTAAATTGCTCAGGGCCAAAACCCTAGAAGAGCTATTTCCCGCCGATAGGGAGGTAAGCAAAGCCTTGGTGGGGTTGGGGATCGTCTTTGATACCTTGAAGCTGGTCGCTAGCGAGTACAATGCTCACGCCCTGACCACCTATTTTGGTAAGGGGCTCTCCTGATGGAAAAACGATCTTCTTCTAGTAATGATCTTTGTAATTTCTTCTTTGGATGAATGATGAAGGAGATATGATGAGCGGAAGCATTAAAGAAACTCAAGAGGAGTTTCCATGGACTGAAGTGGAGTAGGAATTTGTGAGAGTGAGAGGTGAGGCCAACTCACTAGGAAAGAGTCTAGGCTAAGTCTTGAAGGAGACTAACTTAGGGAGAACTTAAGAACAAGTAGAATGGCCAAAATTAGGCAGCATTTCATTACTAATTCAAAGTTAAAGAAATACATGTATAAGAGACTCCTATTTATAGGATAAAGTCTCTCAAAAACTCTCAAATGAGAGTGTGACAAGTGTCACCACCTTATTGGTGCAAATCCTCTCCATTAAGGAGAAGACATGTGGAGACTCATGCCTTCCTTGCCTACATTTCTATTTGCACCCCTCTTTTACTATTTTACACATTACTTTGTTTTCTATTTACATCTTTCTCTACTTTGGCCCAAAATACGATGCCCAAAACTTCCTAACTACTCTATACACTTTTTACAAGGCTAAGAAGAAGAAAAAGACTTTACAAACTCTTCATTAAAGCTCGATCTTCGTCTATCTTCTTGGCCGAAAGTTTTGAGGCTGGACGGTTTCCATCATCCCCTCCCTCTTGAAAAGGATCTGTCCTCAGATCTGAATGATGCTCAATGACAACAACCTCTGTTTATTTGATGGTTTCCTCCTGGGTCAAATGTCAATCTGCAATAAACATCAAACAAACATGAGATAAATTTCCTTTTTAGAAGAAAATTAAAAGAAAAGAAAACTAAACAAAAATAAGTCCCCTTTTCTTTAAAATTCTTTTTAAAGAAAAACATAAGGCCCATTTCAAAAATATTTTTGTTCACTTTGTGTTGTTTATTGCCCAAGCTAGGCAACAACATCACATAGTGTTGTTTTTGATATTTTTGTGAAGAAGAATGAGCATTATATAATTGAAAAGAAGAGTTCAAAGTATTGCAATCCCCCTTTAAGGATTCTTTCTCAACCATGCTTTCAGGGGGTGTCATAAAAGACTCTTCTTCTTTGTGGGTTTCCTCTTCTTCTTCCTTTTCAATCAAACATTCTTCTGTATTTTCTGTGGAGGAAATATTTATATCTATATTTGGTTCAGCTCCAAACATAGATTTTTCTTCAAGCACATCCTCACAAGGGTTTTCTAGAGAAGATAAAATGTTATCGATATCTGATTCAACTCGAAAAAAAGAGTTTTTTGTACTTTCCTTTTTCTCATTCTCTTCTTTCTTTCTGACAAGAGCTTGGAATTTTTCTCTAAACTCCTTTTCTCTTCTAACATATTCTTTTTCTCTGTATATAAAATTTCTTCCTTTTTCTACAAGCTCTTTCATTTCTTCTCTAAGCTTTTTCTTTTTCACATATGAAGGTGGAACAAACTTTCTTCTCATACACATCTTCAATTCATCCCAATTCAATATTTCTGATTTTCTACCAATTCTAACATCAGCTTCCCTTTGTATCCACCAAGACCTAGCATATTCTTGAAAACTTAGGGTAGCCATGGAAAATTTTCTAAATTCATCCAATTGATGTTTTGCAAAGATTTGATCAACTTTTGTTTCCCATTCTAAATATGCTTCAACATTTTTATTTCCATCAAAGTAAGGAATGTATACTTCAGACTCAGTAGAATAATATAAACTTCTAGGCTCAAAACACATCCCTTCCTTTTTTTTATAATGAGGATTATAAATCTTTCTACTATGACAAGAAGTATACATAGACATATTAAGCTTTGTATTTAAAAGATTTTTCACAAGAAGGAAAGTGAGTTTAGCACACAAGGTAAATTCCCAGGAAAGAGAGGTGGGTCACAATGGACACTCTTAAGTACCAAGTCTTTCCTAGCCAGAACTTATCCCAATGCACTTCACAAATCTCCTTCCAATGAAAACTTCTTCAACACAAACAAAGAGTTTTCTAAAGAAAGAAACTAAAAGAAAGCTTTTAAAATCTAAGAATTTAAATTGCAAAAATTTAAACTAGACGACTCCTAATGGTGAGGCTTGTTGGCACTTGTGAACCTTCAAGACACACTCACCGTCTAAAGCCTGTATCTAATAAGAAAATTAAAGAAAACTTGTAGGAGATGGAAGAACACCAAAGGCTCTTCCAAGACACCTAAAGTAAAGATAATGGCCAAATTACAAAACAATTGAAATCACACAAAATTTTAAAAAAATAATCTTCAAAGTTCTCTTCTCTTCTCTCACAAGTGTTTCTCTCCAAGCCTTTACTTGTTTGTCCTCCAAAGGTGAGTACCCCTTGCAAAGTCCTTTGCCTTCTCTTAGGATGTTACCTAGAAGTTAGCTCAATTCTCACAAAGAACAAATTCAAGATATATTCCACTTCAAGAGGTCAATAATAAAAGCAATAAAAGCTCAATTTGAAGAGTGAAACTCAAAGGAGATTAGAGATGACAAACACAAAGATTATCCATAAAATCAAGACAAGCAAGAAATTAAAGGTTTTCAAGAAAGTAGGCACTCAAAAAAGCACCTAAAGATTGGCCTAGAATTGGATTACAAAAAGAAAAACAAAGAATGATGAAAATTCTTAGTAGACCATGAAATCCAAAATGTTGCTGCCCAATGTAGCTTGGTCCAAAGAACTCAATTCTCGCGAGTCCCGCGTTAAGGAACTCCAGTTGCCAAATTTCTCACCAAAATTTACGCTCCCTCATTATTCAACAAATTGCATTTAACTTTAAAGAATGGGTCCCACCGTGTGATTGCAAATTCCAGTAGCTGCCAATACACACTTCTAATTACTCAACACATAACTAATTTTTGTTAGTTAAAAGCACCCACAATCACGCTTTCACCAATTCAACAATTTCCAATTTGCTTTCACTGATTCTACTTTAATTTCTTCAATTACTTGCACACCTTGCTAGTACATGATTCACCTGCACCTTCGGCACACCATTTCTCATCAAATTCTTCAAATTTACGGACCCCACAATTCACTGCATCAGCTTCAATCAATTTGTAATTCACAAATTGAATTCAAATGCAGACATACTTTTTTTTTATTTAATTAAAATCTGCACCAAAATGATCAACAATTTCAAGCAATCAAATTTGAATCAGAACAGCTAGTATGAAGGACCTACGCTTGTCAATTACAATTTCAAAATTCACCAACAGCTTCACTTTTCCAATTTCACAAGCTAAACCAGAAAATTCAGCACCAAGACAGCAACTACATGGCACCAAAGTCAGAAACTATAATTTCTACTAACCACGAGGCATTCAATTTCCAATTAACCAGTGAATGCAACCAATCTTATGCATAAATTCTGCACTGAAGTAGGCAAAATTGCACCAACAATAAAGAACTGAACTGTTTTGTTTGAATTGCAACTTAATCACAAAAATCACATCTGAATCAAATACGGAAGTTGCGAATTCAATTCCAGCTAGCACAAATCAATAAAAAGTATTTACCAATACAGTTCTTGCAATTCAATCACACTCCAATGCCAATTTCAGTGTTTTATATTTTAAACAAACAGTTGGCGCGCACACTTCAATGTATCAAACTGACTCAACAATTACAAAGTATTTTCCAGAAACGCTAAATTATGAATTGGAATAACTCTATAGAAATTGCTTCACCTTAATCAATTGAATGACTAACCTTCTCAAAATCACTTCAATTTCAGTTCCGCGTTTGAGAAGACGAAGCTGTGTGCACAATCATATAATGCAGTTTCTTCGTTCCTCTACTCTAGTCACTAGAGAACGCCGCACCAGTTCTTTGATTAATCCAACACAAATCTGTTCGTTCAACGTCTCAATCACGATTCTCGATATGTACCGTATAGAACTTAATAGTGTTCAAATTGCTCAGGACAAAACGACGAATAAAACAAATTGCTTCAATGCTTTAACAATCCAGTACAGAAACCGATTCCAATCATAGATTTCCAAAATCGCTCCAAAAAGAAATGAAGAACCAGATGAACGCAAAAGCAGAATCACAAATCTTCGGAATCGGAAGTGAAGCGGAAGAAGAACTTACATGAATAAATTCATTCTTCACTGTTTTAATTCTTCGATTTTCGATTCACCAAACCAACTCGATCGTGATTGAAACAGATTTCTCCGATCGTCTTCTCCGTTCACCGGTTTCGCTGGAAAACGCCACTGCCGTTTGCTATTCTTCCGTTTCCAATACCTCCACGCGCGATTCCGATTTAGGTAATCGGAAATCACTAACCTCCGATTGGCACCGTTACTATTCTTCGATCAATCTTCGCACACCGATTCAAAATGAAGCCGAAGAAGAAAAATGAAGCAGAAGATGAAGAACAATCAACACAAATCGCACCAGATATGCTATTCGTACCTCTGGATTCACTGTCCGCACCAAATATCCAATGAGATCTCCAAACAGGTTCAGATTAACATGCACAGCACTGGAATCGCTTTTTGAACCACGAAAAACTTTCGGAAAATTTTCGAGAATTTTCGAAAATGAATTTTGGAGAAGATGATAATGGAAACCTAACTTTAAAGAAAATTGCTAATGATCTAGTAGCAATTTATGAACTCAAAAATGAAAATCAAAAGCACTCAAGAGCTCTACTCTATGAAGATATTTGAAAAAAAACTTCAAAAAGTTCAACTAATGGAGTTTATGACAAATTTTGACTAAACATGACTCTAGACAAAACATATATGATTATAAAATCAAAATGACTCAATTATATGAAAATTTCACCGAACAAATTTGAAGAAAACTCAAAAAATTCAAAAGCACACATGAACATGAACACAAGAACACCTAAAAGCACATACATGAAGGTTCAAGTAAGAACAATTAATTTGAACCGAACAAAAAGACAAAAAACACAAAATCAATCGGTAAACATTCAAGACAATCAAGAACATTATGAACAACACGGAATTTAGAAAAAAATAGAAGAAGATCTTACAACCATAGCTCTGAATACCAAATGATGGAAAAACGATCTTCTTCTAGTAATGATCTTTGTAATTTCTTCTTTGGATGAATGATGAAGGAGATATGATGAGCGGAAGCATTAAAGAAACTCAAGAGGAGTTTCCATGGACTGAAGTGGAGTAGGAATTTGTGAGAGTGAGAGGTGAGGCCAACTCACTAGGAAAGAGTCTAGGCTAAGTCTTGAAGGAGACTAACCTAGGGAGAACTTAAGAACAAGTAGAATGGCCAAAATTAGGCAGCATTTCATTACTAATTCAAAGTTAAAGAAATACATGTATAAGAGACTCCTATTTATAGGATAAAGTCTCTCAAAAACTCTCAAATGAGAGTGTGACAAGTGTCACCACCTTATTGGTGCAAATCTTCTCCATTAAGGAGAAGACATGTGGAGACTCATGCCTTCCTTGCCTACATTTCTATTTGCACCCCTCTTTTACTATTTTACACATTACTTTGTTTTCTATTTACATCTTTCTCTACTTTGGCCCAAAATACAATGCCCAAAACTTCCTAACTACTCTATACACTTTTTACAAGGCTAAGAAGAAGAAAAAGACTTTACAAACTCTTCATTAAAGCTCGATCTTCGTCTATCTTCTTGGCCGAAAGTTTTGAGGCTGGACGGTTTCCATCATCTCCCCTCATCTTTCTTGCTGTGAACAGCCTGCCATCGAGTGTTTGTTTCCCCATACCATTATGCTTGTTTTACGCTGTACAATGTTACCTGCATTTCACGTCTCTTCATGTATTGTGAATACGCCTAGCTGCTTTAGTACTAACCCTTGCTGTTTGGCCTGTCTTCATGTAGGATCGTTGATGGGCACTTCTAAGAGAATGATGTTGGCGAAAGCACTGAAGGAGGCACGCGCTGCCAAGGCGGGCGCCTCCTCCACCCCTGCTGCCAATCCGGTTCCCCCACCGATTCTGTCACCGCCCCCTCCAGTCACTGCTGAAGCTCCCTCTAGCCCGTCTCCGTCATCTCCACCTGGCCCTGAAGCGCTTCCAACTCCCAACTCTCCTCCGCCTATCGCCGCCGTTCCCCTAGCTGCAGCCTCGTCACCGGCTCCAACCCCTCTTGACAAGGGAAAAAGGGTTTTGGAGATTCTATCAGATGATGAGGACTCAGAAGGCGTGGCACCCTTCAGAAGAAGAAAATTCGCGCGGGTTCCTCTTCTGGTAGAGACGTCGCCGCAGGGAGGGAACCCCTTCATGGACAACCCTCCGAGTGCAACCTCACTCCCTCCCCTGACACTCCAAGAGGAAAGGGGCGAAGGCGCCGAGTCTGCCCCGCCTCCGCCGCCGCCAGAAACCACTGCTTCCCCGGCTCCCGACGCTGCCGCCCCCGATTTCATCGCCATCCCTCCTCCAATCATGCATCTGATGAGGGGTTTCAGTGGCGGGACTATGCCAGAGGGTACCGACAGGAGGGAAGGCATGCCTTTCTACTTGGGGGCCTTCTTGGCGGTGGCTCTTGAATGGCGCTCCCAGGCCAGAAACGCGGTCTTGCAAGCTCAAACTCTCCAGGCCTTGGAAACAAAGGCAACTACCCTGGAAGAGGAAATGAGGACCCTGGGACGCCAGAACGAAACCTATCAAACTTCTCTGAAACAAATACAAGAGTCCAAAGCAGAAACAGAGAGGCAACTGGCAGAGGCATTGGAGCTCCAGGCTGGCTTCTACACTCGGGAAGTTGCTCTCCAAGTACAGGTAACGGGTCTTCAGGAATTGGTCAAAGCGGATGCAGAAACTCAAAAGGACCGTTGCTGCGAGCAGGCTGCCAAGATGGAGCGGATGGAGGGGGAAATGGCCACCCAGACCAAAGCTACGGACCTTCTCCGAGCTGACTACGACAAACTACAGGTTGAGGTTAGCCGGCTTCGCGTGGAGAAAGAGGCTCTGGAGAAGCAGGTGACCTCCGGAGATGCCGCCATTGAGGAGCTGGAGAAGGAGAAAAAGTCTCTTATCCAGGAGATGGCGGGTACTTTCGAGGAGGGGTTCCAAAAGGCCCTGACCCAGGCGTCCTGCGAGAATCCTGGCATCAACCTTTCGAACTGCGACCCCACACACCACGTCGTCGACGGGAAGGTCGTGCCCATGGACTTGGATGACTAAACCGCTGCCTCTCACCCGCCACCTTCCCCTTCGAGCTTAACTCCTTTATTCTTTACCTTCGTTTTTTGATTTTATCTGTTAAAACTTGTAATTCTTTGAACTATCCGTACTCTTGTTACTGATTTGGGATGCTCGTATGATTGCCTTTATGTTCTTGCCACATACGATTCTGCTTATGCGATCTCATTCTCATCTTTTCCCTTCACGCGCTTCAATTATTCTATCTGTGTTCTGCCCATTTCTTTCACTTCGTTGGGCGGTTTTGTATGATCGGGAAAGGTTGCACGTCAACCCTCACGCCCATGAAGAGGCTCACTTAGTGACGCCGCATCGTCCACGGGACGTCTCTGATACCGAAAGGTCCTTTCTTTGATCCTTAACGCTCGGCGCCCACGCCTAAGGAGAGGCCTGCTACAGCAGCACCGTATCGTCCCCGGGTGTCTCAAACGCTGAATGCTATGGGGGGGTCTGTTCCCTCCATGGTCTTTCCTTCCCATAGGTATCGGGGAACGCCCTGCCAATGATTCGCTGGCGTTTGGCGGTCTTATCTCCCTCCACAGTCTTTCCTACCTGTGGGTATCGGGGAGGCGACGCCAGTGACTAACTATGCTTTCTTTGATTTCGTCTCCCTCCGCAGTCTTTCCTACCTGTGGGTATCGGGGAGGCGATGCCAGTGACTAACTATGCTTTCTTTGATTTCGTCTCCCTCCGCAGTCTTTCCTACCTGTGGGTATCGGGGAGGCGACGCCTGTTGGTATTTGGGTTGGCGACGCCCGTGACATCTCGCGCTGTCGTCGCCCTTTATGATGGAAGAGGCCCAAGCACAAGCCCACATGCAAGCCCACCAAAGGGTAGATTTGGGTCAACCATAGAGTTATGGCCAAGAGGATCCAAGAAGACGTTCTTTTACATGTTCAAATGCCATAAACTCTAGTGTAGAGTAGACTTTAATTTCTTGTCAAAATTAGCATAGGAACTTTATTTGTAATTTTCTTAGAATTAATTTTGGCACCTAAAACACCAACCTAGGTAAACTTAGAGTTTCTAAAAAAACCTCTAAATTTACCAAGGCCGGTCTAGAAAAGCCCATGGAGGGGGTGAGCATAAAAACTAGACACACCCCTCCCCATGTGCTCATTTGTGCACCCATGTGCCATGTGCACCCATGTGCTTCACATTTACATTTCATTTGGCTAGCATTAGGGTTGCATTATGGTCCTCCTTAGCCTATAAAAGGAGGAGCCTACACCTTGTATTTACAAGTTTATTTGAGTATTGTTATGCTGCCCATTTTGTGCACTAGCTATACTTCTCCTAGAAATCTAGGCTATAAACTTCACTCCCTTCACCTTTCTTCATAGAGCTGGCCGAACCTCTCTAATTCATACTCATCATGCACCTTCAAAGCCATCACAACTCCTAGGAGGGCTTTGTTTCACTCACCCATTGCTTCCGCATCCATTTTACTACTTTGATTCAAGAAGAACACATGAAATGCCATCATTTGGTATCATGAGCTATTGGTTCTTCAAGATGAGTAGCTTGTTTTTTTAATTTCAGTTCTTCTTTATTTTCATCTTTGTCATTTCAATTCCTTACTTGTTTTGCTGTTTTTATATTTTATTTTGTTCTTGGTGTGCTTTGTGGAAGATCCAACCCAAGCACTCTTGTTCATTTGATCTTGAACAAGTTCTTGTGCAATTTGTGATAGGATTCCATACACCTTTGTGTTGCTATTTTTGTTTTAGGCTTTGAGTCTTTATTGCTTTCATTATTTTGCTTCATATTATGCTTTGAGTCTTTAAATTTCTGAATCTATACATGTTTTGTCAAGTCATGTTCATCCATATTGTCATCAATTCTTAGTAGTCCTATTTTTTGGCTTGATTGTTTCTTGTTTTGGGTCTCTTTATATTGCTTTAATCTGCTGTTATTTTGATCCTTTGATGCTTTTTATTTTTAGTTTGAGTTCATAATTGTGTCTTAGTTCATACACAATTTCCATTCTCACATTTCCATTGTGTTAATTTGGTTATCTTGCTGTTTTCTTCCAGTTTTTCCAGTTTTCCCCTGTAACACCTCTCTGTTCTGGGCTGTTTTGTTTATAAAAATTTTTCCACCCATAGGAAAATTCTGAATTTCTGGAAAATGCAAGTTTAAGGTGTTATAGAAAAGACAAAAAAAGAATGAGGTCAAAAGGAGCAACAGAAAAAAAATGATAAATCTCACAAAATCAGAGTGCGAATCTTGAGCGTTACAGCTGGCCTAACTGCACACCAAATTTGCAAAAATTATTAAAAAAAAATGGTGCATGCGTTTTAGGTGATTCCAAAGCCAAAATTTAGCTAAGATCCTGAATTTTCTTGTATCCAAATTTCAGAAACAAATTTTACAATTACAGCTCAGCATAAATCGGGGAACAAAACTGTTTTCTGGCCCACAACATTTTCCAGTGGTGCTGTTTTTTTATTTGGTCATCTAATCTAGTGCTTTTCTTTAGGAATTCCTTTTGTGTGCCAACTTTTATTGAGTACCTTTAATTGTTTGCTTTAATTTCTTGAATCTCTTTCTAAGTTGTCATATTATAAATCCTTTTGGTGGTACTGTTTTCTTTCAATTAAATTTGTTTCTTGCTTTTGTTTCTTGACCTCTCTTTTGTGGGTGCTGGAATTTAATTCTCTCTTGGTGCTTATGTGCATGGAAATTGACTTGGATTAAGGTTAAGCCCTTGTGAATAGGTGCTGGAAATTGGAGAATTAAAGCCAACTTTCTAAGGAGGAGTCAAGCTAAGGCGAAACAAGCTTCTTGAAACAAACACTACAAACACCTAGAAGATCAACAATCAAGACAACAAAGAAAGTGCACTAACAAAAAAAAAGAGGAACAACAAAGGGGGTTTTCTTATCTCCTTTACAACTTGGTTTATTGTTAATTACCTTGTTAACTACGCTTTAGACGGTGAGTGTGTCTTCAAGGGCTCAAAGTGTCCAAGAAGCCTCACCTAGGGCCGAATAGTATAGCATTCTTGATTAGTAATTGTTACTTGCTTTTCTTTTGCTTTGTTAGCTACGCTTTGCATGTTTAATTTTGTTTAAGTTTTGTTAAAAACCGTCTAGCTTTGTTAATTAGTTAGCATGCATTGTTTTCTTGCATTAAAATCTGATTTCTCAACTTAATTGTGTTCCAAGTGGTTTACTAAGAGAAAGCTTTGTGTGAAGACATTGAGGGATAGTTTTTGGCTAAGGCAAAGGCTTGGTATTTAAGTAGTCCACTGTGACTCACCTCCCTTACCTGGAAAACTACCTTCTTTGACTTTCCTAAGTTTTCTCAAGGTAAAATACTTGTATACACAAAGCTTTAGCCATGTCTTCTTCTTCTCATTCTACAAAGTCTATTGGAAGTGAATTAAAATCTTTAAAAACTCTTTTGAAAGAAGTTTCACAAACTGTGCAATCAATTGCATATAGACAATTGGAGAGTGAGACTAAACTTAATGTTTTGACTAAAGCAAAGAATGAGAAGTCTCAATTTTCAAAAAAATTACATTCTCATGCATCTAGCTCTAAACATCATGATTATCTTGGGGAAGAAAGTCTTAGGAAAAATGAATATCATCAACAATTCCCTAGGAGAGCTAGGAAAGAGAGACAAGAAAACCTAACCAAGCATATCTCTCACACTCAAGCTAGAGAAATTCCATGTTTAGAATACCTTGGCAATGATCAATTAGCATCTCAATGTTTCAATGAAAGATCTATGATCTTAAGGGACAAAGATGAGAATAGTAGCCAAGAAAAAGAAGCTAGTGAGAGTAAAGAAAATGTAAAAATAGAAAAGCAAGAGAAAACCCTTGGAAAACAAAAGGTGTGGGAGAAGAGTGTTCCTTCCCACAAGGTCATTCAACAAGAAGGAAAAGTTGAAAATACATTTGAAAATATACCTCTTGTTGAACAACCTAGCCTTACCTTTTGTAAAGGAACACTTGCAAGCCTAGAAAAAAAAGAAGAATCCTTAAAAAAGGCTTGCATAGATAAAAATATAGTAGATTATTTTACATACATGCCAAGATATCACCAAGTGAAGGTCAAGTCATCTATAGGCATCTACAAAGACAATTTTTTATGTGAAGTAGTGCCTAAAGAAACTTGTCATGTCTTATTGAGACAACCTTTGCAAAGAATTGAAATTTCCATGAACAAAGGTTGTATCAACGAGACTACCTTCACACATAAAAGAGAAATTCTTCATGAAGGAGAACTCATGGGTCAAAATAGAGTTGATAAAACTCTAGAGCTTTTAAAAGGAAAATTATTGTCACCCATGAGAAAAGATGTTCAAAGACATTACCCTAGATACATTCCGTGTTTTAAAAATACATCTAAGGCGATGTCTCATGAACTCTATACTCCTTCACCTTTTGCAAATGATCCTTGGGAAGACATAAGCCTAAATTTCATATTAAATCTTCCTAGGACAACAAAAGGTTTTGATTCCATTGTCATAGACATGGATAAACTCTTCCTTAAAGAAGTGACAAGTCTTCATGATTTCTCTTCAAACTTAGTGTTGGATAGAGCTCCAAAATTTAAAAACCATCATTTGAGGATTCTCTTGGAAAAACTTGCAACTAAGTTGTCCTTTTCAAATTCTTATCATCCTCAAAAGAATGGTCAAAATAAAATTGAAAACATAGCTCTTGTTACTATGCCTAGAGAAATCATGAAAGCCAACCACAATTCTTGGGATGAGTATCCTTTTTCTATTGAGCATGCATACAATAGAGTAGTCCACAAGACTACTAATATTTCTACATTTGAAGTTGTATGTGAACATAGTCCTCTTTCTCTTTTTGTGTTGTTACCACTTCCTAAAGGAATTATGCCTAAGGAACAAGTAACCACTATTGAAAATTTTACAAAGCATGAGAGGATTAGAGAACACATGCAACCATCAAAAGAGAAATATTGTAAAAAGTTGCCAAAAACAAAAGAAAAACAAAAATGGCAACTTCATAAAATTGATTTGTATATAACTGCTTCAACTAACTCATTTGCTTTATTAGATAATTCCCCTAGGTGGACGTTTGATCCGGGAGGGCAAGCATAGTTGAAGAAGCAAGAGGCTGCTATCCGAGATCAAATCTCTAGATCTGAGGATAGATCTTCTCAAGGAGAAGGAGATGATGGACACCATCCAGCCACATCCATTCCCCTAGCCATGAAAAAGAATAAGCAATGGATTTGAGGACAAATCCTTTTCAAGAGGGAGGGGATGATGGAAGAGGCCCAAGCACAAGCCCACATGCAAGCCCACCAAAGGGTAGATTTGGGTCAACCATAGAGTTATGGCCAAGAGGATCCAAGAAGACGTTCTTTTACATGTTCAAATGCCATAAACTCTAGTGTAGAGTAGACTTTAATTTCTTGTCAAAATTAGCATAGGAACTTTATTTGTAATTTTCTTAGAATTAATTTTGGCACCTAAAACACCAACCTAGGTAAACTTAGAGTTTCTAAAAAAACCTCTAAATTTACCAAGGCCGGTCTAGAAAAGCCCATGGAGGGGGTGAGCATAAAAACTAGACACACCCCTCCCCATGTGCTCATTTGTGCACTCATGTGCCATGTGCACCCATGTGCTTCACATTTACATTTCATTTGGCTAGCATTAGGGTTGCATTATGGTCCTCCTTAGCCTATAAAAGGAGGAGCCTACACCTTGTATTTACAAGTTTATTTGAGTATTGTTATGCTGCCCATTTTGTGCACTAGCTATACTTCTCCTAGAAATCTAGGCTATAAACTTCACTCCCTTCACCTTTCTTCATAGAGCTGGCCGAACCTCTCTAATTCATACTCATCATGCACCTTCAAAGCCATCACAACTCCTAGGAGGGCTTTGTTTCACTCACCCATTGCTTCCGCATCCATTTTACTACTTTGATTCAAGAAGAACACATGAAATGCCATCACTTTACGTCCTTCTGGGCGACGCCTCAGGCGTTACCTTTACTTCGACATTGACTTTAACTCTTGCCTTGGTCAACGCCTGATAACAGCGAAGAGCTCAAGGTTTTGTCTGTGCCATCCGCGTGGCACCTCCTGTATGGCTGATGGGACGTCCTGTCATTCGACTTGATCCACGTGGCGCTGCTTGTATGGTTTATGGGACATTCAGTCATTCCATTAAGTTCTGACTCCTGCTGTGCCCCTGACTCACTTTCGACGGCGGATCGTACCACTGGATCTTCTGTTGATGCGACGTTTTCTGATTTAAACCTGTGCCAACGTCATCCTTTCATCTTCTGCCACGTGTATCAATCGTGCGGTGCATTCTAACCGCTTTATTTAACTCTTCAAACTCTGGAACTATCCTCATCATTTCTCACTCTTCATAACCTACTTGCATTCTTTCTTCTTGCACCCTTTCGTTTCTTACGAAGGGTCGTTCCAGCCTTCGTTTCCCTCACTCAACTCTTGCGTTTCTGACAGTCCCGATAGTGTTACAGAATGCCTTCTCACGCTGCTTCCTCCAGGGTTCGTCCCAAAGATTTGTACCCTTGGGCTTCAAGTGAACTTCTTGATGAGTGTTCATGCTTGCTTTCTACCAGGGCCATAAGGGAGCACAAAGGGGATTCGTGTTCTTATGACCACCGGGCCTTTGCGAGGAGGCATGACGACGACATCGCTGTGCTCCCTTGCACTCTAGGGGAGCCAGTATGTGGAGACGAACGGGCCAACGAAGGGGTCCCTTTCTTTTACTTTTACCAGGTGGTGTTCAAGACCATCGGAGTGCGCTTACCCTTTTCTTGGTTCGAGAAGGAACTGCTGACAGAGATCAACGTGGCTCCGGCCCAGTTATATCCCAACAGCTGGGCCTTTGTCAAAGCCTTCGACATTCTCTTCGGGTTTCTGGGTTGTGCACCCTCGGTTGACCTCTTTCTTCACTTCTTTGAGGTGAAGAGGCAGAGACACAACCTCTGGGTAACTCTCAGTAATGTACCCGGGAGAGTTCTCTTCACACCCTTCCAGAGCTCGTTCACCGGGTGGAAAGGCCGGTTCTTCAAGATCTGTCGTACTGACCTTGTCCCCGACGCTCTGGATGGGTTTCCGCTGTACTGGTGAGAGAGGAAAAGGTCCTCAAAGCTAAACCCCTCAAGAATCTGGCTCCAAGTGATCAAATAGCTTGCCGGATTCTTGCTGAGGCGGCAGGTTTCGACTCTGCTACGGTGATCAGCCTGGAGTTCAACGTTGGGACTCTTGAGAAGTACATATGTAAGAACCACTGCCTTAGGAAACTCGGCCTTCGTTACTTTCTAACTGTGCCTGTCTTTCTTCATGGTGTCTCTAACACGTCTTTTCCCCTGGTGCAGGTTCGAAACTAAACCAAGAAAAGAGGGCACGGCTTACTCGAGCGCTGCGGGCTGGAAAAGGGGCTTCGCCTTCCTCCAGTGATGACTCTGATGAGCGCTGAGAAATGGCTTGTTCGCTTCTTTACATGATTTGTAGCGTTTGCTCCGTTTGTGCTGCTCCCATTGTATTGAACATTGCTTGTAACAGACTTTGCAATGTCATACTTGATTTTTGTAACGCTACTTCACTTTGCATATGTTTCATGTACTGCGCGCTTTCCTTTCGTCCCGTTCTTCCAACTATGCATGTCTTCACTTGGGCGACGCCTGCTCAGGGCAACGCCTTCTTTCTGGGCGACGCCATGACCTAGGCGACGCCTTCTTCCTTGGCGACGCCATGGCCTAGGCGGCGCCTCACATTACTTCTAACAAGGAAAAATAAAGGCTGAAAACCAAGGCACTTCTTTTTCTTAAACTGGTTTTTCCTTTTATTAGGGTGACCTCATTAAAAAACCCCCGAGAGGGAAAAAGAGCGTCCCCTTCAACTAAATCGTTACATACTGCTTACATAAGTCAACTGAAATAAAATTTTAAGTTGGCTGCATTCCAACTGCGCGGGATGGGCCCTCCATCTAAAGTCTCCAGGTTGTACGAACTGTTGCCCTTAGCCTCAGTAACTCTGAAGGGCCCGGTCCACTTAGGAGACAGCTTATTCTCCAACTCGTATGGGTGAGCTTTCCTCATTACTAGGTCGCCAACCTGAAACTGTCGCGGCTTTACTTTAGAGCTATATTGCCGCTCTACTCTTCTCTTCGTCGCTTCAGCTTTTATTCTGGCTTCTTCCCTGGCCTCTTCTAGCAGATCCAGGTTTACCCGCCTCTCTTCATTGGACTCCTCCACCACAAAGTTTTGAAAACGTGGTGAGCTTTCATGTATTTCTACTGGAATCATCGCGTCCGACCCGTACACCAAGCTGAAGGGCGTCTCCATAGTAGAGGATTGGGGCGTGGTGTGATATGCCCATACAATCCTTGGCACCTCTTCCGCCCACGCCCCTTTGGCTTTCTCTAACCTTCTTTTTAACCCCCTCAACAGAACTCTCTTTGCCGACTCTACTTGTCCGTTGGTCTGGGGGTGTTCCACCGACGCGAACACTTGTTTGATTCCTACTTCAGCACACAAATTTCTCAACTGCTGACTGGCAAACTGGGTTCCGTTGTCAGATATCAGGCGCCTAGGTACGCCAAAGCGACACACAATGTTTCTCCACACGAAATGCTGTACCTTGTGCGTAGTGATCTGTGCCACGGGCTCTGCCTCTATCCACTTAGTGAAGTATTTGATGGCGACGATCAGATACTTCATCTGCCTGATTGCCAGTGGGAAAGGGCCCAAGATGTCAATTCCCCATGTATGGAAAGGCCACGGGCTGTATATGGACCGCAACTCTTCTGGCGGCGCCTTGTGCCAATCGGCGTGCTTTTGGCATTGCTTACACCGCTGGGCGTGCCGTGCGCAATCCTCTTTCACTGTTGGCCAGAAGAAACCTGCGCGCACTACCTTGGAGGCTAAGGATCTTCCCCCTACATGGCTTCCGCAGATGCCTTCGTGTAGCTCCGCCATTATCCTGGTGCACTCGTCGCCACTGACGCATGTTAGGATAGGGTGAGTGAAACCGTGCCTGAACAGCACCCCATCCACCAAAGTATATCTTGCGGCATTTCTTTTGACTTTTTTACCCTCTTCAGGGTCCACTAGGAGAGCCCCATCTGCCAGGTATCGCTTATAGGGCGTCATCCAGGTGTCTCCCTTGGACAAGACACATACCTGCATCTGCTCTTCCTCAGGCACACCCGCGAACATGATGATGCGGGGCGCCCTCTGCGTATCTTGGGTCAAAGAGGAATGACTCCTCGGCCTTCCCCTTGATGTATAAATCTGGAGGACATCCACCCTGTTGTCTTCCACGAATCGACGCGGAGCTTTGAGAGTCTCCTGGATCACTGTCCTCTGTCTACCCCCCTTGCCTGAGCTGGCCAGCTTTGCGAGCAGGTCAGCTCTGGCATTCTGCTCCCTCGGGACGTGTATCAACTCAAGAGCGTTGAACGCCCCCCTCAACAACTGGACGTATTTTAGATACGCCGCCATCTGTGGGTCCTTCGCCTGGAACTCACCCGACACCTGCCCCGTAATCAACTGAGAGTCGCTCTTCACCAGGAGGTTCTGTGCGCCCATCTCCTTGGCCAAGAGCATTCCTGCTATCAGGGCTTCATATTCTGCCTGATTGTTACTTGCCTTGAAGGCAAAACGCAAGGCCTGCTCGATCAGTATGCCGTCGGGTCCCTCCAACACTATTCTCGCACCGCTCCCTTGTTGGTGTGTAGAGCCATCAACCGAGAGCAGCCACTGCGAACTAGCTTCCACCTCTTGCTCACCTCCGGGCGAAAGTTCTGCTACAAAATCCGCGTACACCTGCCCTTTGATGGATCCTCTAGGCTCGTACTGGATGTCGAATTCTGACAATTCCACTGCCCAGCGTACCATTCTTCCTGCCACATCGGGTTTATGCAGCACTTTCTGTATAGGGAGATTGGTCATCACCACCACCGTAAAACTGTGGAAGTAATGACGGAGCCTCCTAGCAGAGAACACTACCGCCAGCGCCGCCTTTTCTAGTGCTTGGTACCTCGTCTCAGCCCCCTGTAAGGCCTTGCTTACGAAGTAGATGGGCTTCTGACTCTGGTCCTGCTCTTGGACCAACACAGAACTGATGGCCCGCTCCGTTACAGTAAAATACAACCGGAGGGGCACGCCCGTTACCGGCTTGCAGAGGACCGGTGGCGTCGCCAGGTACTCCTTCAGTTTAATGAAAGCCGCTTCGCATTCATCAGTCCATGCAAAGCGACTGTTTCTCTTGAGGCACTGGAAGTACGGGTGCCCCTTTTCTCCTCCGGCGGAAACAAACCTCGAGAGCGCCGCTATCCGCCCTGTCAACTGTTGCACCTCCTTTACCGATGTCGGGCTCCGCATGGCGATAATAGCCACACATTTGTCGGGGTTCGCCTCTATCCCCCTCTCGGTGAGTAAAAAACCCAAGAACTTACCGGCCTCTACCCCGAAAACACACTTCTCGGGGTTCAACTTGAGGCGGTATTTGGATATTGTGTTGAACAACTCCTTCAGGTCTGCCATGTGGTGCACCCTATTCTGCGACGCCACCACCATGTCGTCCACATAAGCGTACACATTCCTCCCAAGCATTGGCGCCAGGACCTTGTCCATTAGCCTCTGGTACGTGGCGCCCGCATTTTTCAGCCCGAAGGGCATCACCTTATAGCAGTAACTGCATGTCTCCGTCATGAATGCAGTCTTGCTCTCGTCTCTTGGGTGCATCTTGATTTGGTTGTACCCTGAAAAGGCGTCTAGGAAACTTAGCACCTTGCTACCGGACGCACTGTCTACCAAGGCGTCGATGCTGGGCAGCGGATACGAGTCCTTCGGGCATGCCTTGTTCAGGTCCGTGAAGTCAACGCACATCCTCCACTTTCCGTTCGCCTTTTTTACCAAGACGACGTTGGCGAGCCACTCAGGGTACTGAATCTCCCTAATGTGGCCAGCACTCAGCAGCTTCCGCGTTTCGTCTTTCACCACCTGTTGTCGTTCCTCATTGAACTTCCTCCTTCTCTGACGCACGGGGCGGACCGTGGCGTCCATGCTGAGGTGGTGACACAGGAAATCGGGGTCGATGCCTGGCATATCCGAGGCGGACCATGCGAAGGCATCCAGGTGGCGTGAAATCACTTCTGCCACCCCTTCCTGTTCTTCTGGGCTTAGCGAACTTCCTAACTTGAAAGTCTTGCCGCCAATCTCCCTTTCTATGGCGTTAGCTGCAGGCTGCTCCCTGCTATCATCCTCGACGGGCGCCGCCTCTTCAACGAGCGCCGCGTCGATGTCCTCCATTGGCATATCTGCTTCGGGCATCGCCCTCTCTGCTATGGCCTCTTCAGGCGTCAGCCCAGCGGGCGTCGCCTCAATCATCGTCGCGTCCGCGCTCGGCGGACGTTCATACACCATGAATACGCCTCTCTTCGTTTTCAGGCTGTTTTCATAGCATTTCCTCGCCTCCTCTTGGTCTGACCTGATGACTATCACCCGACCACTGAGGTCCGGCAGCTTCATCTTCATGTGACGGGTGGAGGACACCGCGCTCAGACGGTTTAACGCCGGTCTGCCCAGCAAAATATTGTAGGCGGAATTAGCGTTCACGACGAGGTACCGAATGCTCTCGGTACGGGAGGCCTCTCCGTCTGTGAACGTAGTCCTCAACTCCAAGTACCCCCGGACTTCTACCTGATATCCCCGAACCCGTACAAACATCCCGTATAGGGACTCAGCAGATCGGGGGACAACCGTAACTTATTAAAGGTCGACAGAAACATGACGTCTGCCGAGCTTCCTTGATCAACAAGCACTCTGTGGACCTTCCTTCCAGCTGTGACGACTGAGATGACAACGGGGTCGTTGTCGTGGGGTACCACATCCCGGAGGTCTCTTCTTGTGAACACGATATCTGACTCCCATGGCTCCCCTGAGAGCCTCTCTTCGACTGAATTCACCCCCCTCGCGTATTTCTTCCGTTGGGAGGCGGTGGGCCCTCCGCCAGAGAAACCTCCAGCAATGGTGTGGACCTCGCCAAGCACAGGCATCTCGTGTGCTGGCTCATCTGCCGGCGGCGGCAAGGTGGCGGTCGTTGTGGAATCTGCGACATAATCTTTCAAAAACCCAGTCCTCACCAGCTCATCTACCTGGTAGCCCAACGACAGGCAATTATCAATTTGGTGCCCGAAAGCCTCGTGGAATTCGCACCAAGAGTCTTTACGGGGCCCTAACACTTTGTCGGTCTTCGTCGGTCGCCTCAGCCTCTCAGCTATGTTAGGCACGGCGATCAAATCCTTCAACTCGACCACGAAGTTGTACCTCGCCGGTCTCGCTCTTTCTCTGGCGGGGCGATCGCCTCCTGCTTGACGCCGGGGCTGGGGCTTTCTGGCCTCGTAGGGGCGTCTCGCCTCTGGCTTCTTTCTCCCTGTCGTGGTCTCATTGACTCTGACGGGTTGAACTCGCGCCGGTCCCCTCGGGCGTGAGGGCACGGCGCTGGTGCGCTTTACACATACCTCCCCTTCCGAAGCAATATGCTCTACCGCCCTGCGCCGTAATTCGGCGAAAGTCCTAGGGCGATTGCGGATAATGGATTCTCCGAAGGGGCCGGGGCATACGCCTTTCACAAATGCGTACACAATCATAGGCTCCTCTGTTGTGCCAACCTTCACGACCTGGGCCCCGAAGCGATTGATATACTCCTTTAGAGTCTCCCCCTGGTACTGCTTCACATCGAACAGGTCGTAGGAGACCGGCGGCGGGGCCTTGTTGGCTAAGTACTGTTCTCGGAACAATCGCGACAATTGGCGGAAAGATGTGATATGGCCTTCTGGGAGGCTAATGAACCAGTCCATAGCCATCCCGGTTAGGGTGCTCATGAAGAGCTTGCACTTGGCAGCATCAGAACCGCCTATTAGGACCATCTGCGTGTGAAATGCAGCCAGGTGCGTCTCTGGGTCCTCCATCCCGGTGAAGATCACCTTGGGTCCCGCGAACGTGTTCGGGATCGCTGCGTCTAGGATCTCCTGTGAGAAAGGAGTGGAAAACTCCCTTGGTGGGGAATGATTCTCCATCTCGTCATGCCCAGGCCGCCTCCTATCGTTTCTCAGGCCCTGGCGCAACTCCTCATTCACTCGGTGGAGCTCTTCGTTCCGCTCATGCGAGGCATCGAGGTCTGCCTGCATGCGTTCTTGTTCCAGTTTCGAATCCGCCATGTCCTGCTGCAGCCCCCTCATTATCTCCAGGACCTGTTGCATGGATAGGTCTGCTGGGGCTGCGCGTGCTGCTCTTCGTCTAGTGGGGGCCATTGTCACTCCAACCTCCTTCAACGTTACTGTAACTTGGTAAATTTTCTCGAACTTGTGATGGGACTGATGTTTTATATCGGTCCCACGGTGGGCGCCAAATGTTCCGTCCGGTTGACCGGGACGTCTTCGTGCGCGACCTCAACCGTCAGCTAGGGACTCCTTCCCACTGGTTGCCTGTGGATTCCTACAAAAAAGAGGACAAAGGGGCGCCCTAGCGGCCGTGTGCACTCCGACGCTCAAGTCAGCCAGCAAGAAACACCAAAAACTGTCCACCTACGTGTCTGAGCACTGCGTATGGCACTCTGAAGGTGGTAAAAGAACTGTGTATATGTGTGTGCTGTCTCCTTCAGGCAAAAATATTCTCCAGTCACTTGTGCGTAACCTTGAAGCACGAGCAAGCAACTAGAGAGTTCTCTGGTAAATTTGCCAAAAGTTCCAACCCTTTTTCCAACATTCTCAGTGCTATTTAAACTACCCAAGCATTTAAAGCGCTTTTAATCACAAACGTAACGCACTCATTAAAGCGCTTAATTAGAAAACGTAGCGCATTTAAGACGTTGAAACGCTCGGGAGCTATTATAGTACTTGAATGCTCGAAAGGGAAACTGTATTGAATCTTTTAATTACCTGGCACCTGACTAGAGGGTGTTTCTATTCTGGCATGGCTGCCGTACACGTGGAGTGCCTCACGACGCCATGACCCCATCTGGGGGGCGCTTCGGCCCACCTGGGGACGTTTCTACGTGTGAGTCCTCCTGCTGGGAGTGCTACTGCGCTAGGGGTGACTTTTTGGGTGCCAACTCATGCCCCCAAGTATCTAGTCACTTACTTTGAGAGCGTATCTGCCTTCTTCTCGTACTCTGCACCCGCTTACCCTGGGCGTGACCTTCCTCTTGGGTCGTATCTGTCCCGAAGGCGTCTCTGGGGTGGCAGGGGTACTTCACGAGTCAGGCTGCCCTACCTTGATGTTATCACTATGGCCTTGAAGCCACCTTTTCTTTCTCTTTATCACTTTCCCGAGATATCGGGACCTGAGGCCTTCCCACGGTGCCGCTCCCTCCATGGTCTTTCCTACCCATGGGTATCGGGGAACCGCGCTGTGATTGCCTTGTTTCTACACTGTTTGATCTGGCGACGCCCTGGTTGGGCGACGCCTTCACCTAGGCGACGCCTTGCCTTGGCGACGCTTCCTCTCGGCGATGCTGGACTTGGCGTCTCAACACCTAGGCGACGCCTTGTGTTGACTTTGACTCTCAGCCGTTGACGTTGACCTTGACTTAGTCAACGCCCGGATACGGGACGGTACAGACATGTAATTTCGGCGCCAACTAGTGCATGAAGGAAGTGTGACTTTTCCTTCCTAGTTTGGCACCTCCTAACTCATATTTACACTCCCCCTAGCATCCCTTACTAAGTTCACACCCCCCTAAGCTTCTACTATTTCTAAACTACAACTAAGGATGCTTTTACAAAAGAGGTTTCTTATGTTTCCCTCTAAGCACCTTCCTAAAGACTATTCTATATATTTTCTACTTAAAGAGAGATATTCCAAATGAAGCCTATTATTTGAGAGTTTGTAGACTTCTTTATATTTAGGCTTGATCTTCTCTTTGACTTCTTTTAATTTGTGAGAAGACTAGAAGGAAGAACTTCAAATGTGTAGGTGAAAATCCTCTTCCTTCATTAATAAAATCCTCTCCTATTGGATATCCATCACTATGTATGTGCATAAAATGTTTGGAAATGAGCAAAAAATATTTTGAAGTCATGGTTTGCACTTCAAACTTTCCAATTGTGTAATCAATGCATCAAATTAGTTACAATATCAAGATGAAAATTGTCAAAACCTATTGGTTAATACCCACTACGTCAGTCAACCAGTCAAAGAGCATATATTAATGTTTCTCTTTCCTAGTCATCAATGTGCACCAGTATCAGAAAAAAAAAACATGTTTAATTGATAAACAACAAATTTATTTTTCACTGCAGAGGAGAATTTATGTTTATGATACCCAATTCATTCAACAGAAAATTAAACGTATCTTTGGCCAAGGGTTTAGTAAACAAATTTGCAAGTTGCAAGTCAGTACCAATGAATTTAATTTCACATGTTCCATTTGATATATGTTCTCTTAGAAAGTGATGTCTTATTTCAATATGCTTAGTTCTTGAATGCATGATATGATTTTTTGTTAAATTATCACACAACATAGGTATATTATTAAGCAAGATACCAAAATCATTTAACTATTGGCTTAGTCATAGGGTTTGAGCACAACAACTCCCTGCAACAATATACTCTGCTTCAGCAGTAGAGAGAGCAACACACGCTTGCTTTTTGCATTGCCAAGATATCAAGCTTGATCCAAGCAAGTGACAGGTGCCACTGGTGCTTTTTATATCAATCTTGCAACCTGCAAAGTCTGAATTAGAGTAACCAGTTAAACTTAATGAAATATTACCTGGATACCACAAGCCAACATCTTTTGTTCCTTGAAGATATTTCAAAATCCTTTTGGCTGCATTGAAATGTGATTTTTTTGGAGCAGATTGAAAACAAGCACACATGCATACAACAAACATTATGTCAGGTATGCTGGTAGTAAGATACAATAAAGACCCAATAAGTCCTCTGTATTTGGTTTCATCAACTGAATTTCCAGCCACATCATGATCAAGGTGGCAGTTGGTTGAGAATGGTGTGTTGATTGATTTGCACTTATCCATTCCAAATTTTCTTAACAGCTCCTTGCAATACTTAGCCTGATTTAAGAATATGCCATCCTTGAGTTGTTTGACCTACAAACCTAGAAAGTAATTTAGCTATGTTGAATAAAGTGTGTTCAAGCTTTGAAGAATCCAAATCCTTTGAGTTTGATGGAAGGCTGGATGTGCTTGCTGTTGCTGAGGTGTTTTAGAATAGGATCTGGGGTAGATTATCTGTGTAAATCCACTCTTGATTGACTCCAAAGCTTAAGTATTTTCAAACCTTTTGAATTGAAAGTGTTTTTCAAACTAAGTGAAAAACAACCTGTTATTTTCTCGAAACAACCGATTGTTTTATACTTAGGTGTTTTAAGAAAGGTTGAAAACTGTTTTTGGTGATTGGCTTGCTGTTAAACCAAAACAACTGATTGCTTCGAGCATTCAATCAATTGTTTGTTTTGAAACCATAACAGAAAACTGTTTGTGCTATGACTGAGCTTTAAATGATTTTGTAACTGAATGCACTCCTGTTTTAAAGGCTTAGACCAGTCTTTGAAAGCTATAAAGAGTTTGTTTAAATTATGTAACAAACAAGAGCTGAGATTTAATCAAAGAAAAACAGATTTGAGTTTTTCACTGATTTTTGCTTTCAAGAGTTGAAGATTGCTTTGAGATTGCTTTGATCAAGAGAGAGTGGAATAGAATTTTCATTTATATTGATTTCAGATCATTCTGTAACAAGTGCAATCCTTCTGTACTTTGTGTAAACTCTGGTGTGTCAGGCCGAGAAGTGTTGTGTGCTCTTGAGGTTGTCAAGATCAACATTCTTGGTGGTGTTTGTGCTGAGCCAAAGGAAGTGTGTGTCTTGAGGGGATCAAGGTCACTTATTTGGTGGTGTGTGTAAGTAATCTAGGTTTGGTTACTTAGTGGATTCCCCAATGGTTTCTGGGAAGACTGGATGTAGCTCTTCGTTTAAGAGTGAACCAGTATAAACTGTGTGTACAATCTCTCTATCCCTTAAACTCTTTAATTTAAGTTTGTATATTTGTTAACTAGTATAAACAACCGATTGTTTCTGATCCTGCCTGTTGACCAGAACGCAAGAGCCTCGCCTCGTCAAAGGTGTTCTTCCTCTGGATCGGCTTTGCACCACGCAAGCTTCCGTCCTTCACCTCGATTCACCTCAAGAACCTGCAAAAGACAGAGTGGCGCCGCTGCGGCCGATCGCGCTCCGACGCCCAAGTCAGCGACTGAACCACCTAAATACTAGGAGGAAAACTAAGAACTTCAGGAACCGTGCAATGTTCTCTCTCACCGTACTCAAGTTCTCACAAGCGTAAAGAAGTATTCTAAACGCGCGTACCTCAGAAGTTCGTTAGAGTCTCTTATATACCTGGGCACTTTCTCTCTCCTGACGGTTGCACATCTGAACACGTGGCTCGCATCCAGCTGTACATGCGTCACCATCTGGAGCGTCCTCTGCTTGAGCGTCACTTCTTACTCTTCAGGCTTATTCGACTAAGTTATCCATGCAAGGAGTAACTCGGTGTATAGCTGCCTTGGAGCGCGATCTCTTATGTGTGGCGAGTACGGGTGTCATCATACACACCTTCCCTGTGGTCTCGCCGGCCGCCATCATGATCTGTGTCTGGTGCATACACTGTGGGTTGTTTTCTCCTTTTCTTCCCTCTCGTAACTTAGGGCTTCGTCTTCCATTACGTTCGTCCCAACAAACTCCTGTTCGTTCGTTCTCCTTTCTTCGTCCTCAATCGAGTCATTCTCTATAACCTTTGTTCATCCTTTTCCTTTTCCTTTTGCAGTTCCTGCGATGGCTCATACAAAGTCCACCGCGAACCCCCCTTCTTCGTCGCGAAACCCTCCACCCCAAGCGCGCAGGGTTGCTCCTGGGGCAAATCCCCTACCACCGCGTGACCCAACACGAGCATCTGGCGCTCCTTCTTCCCGGGCTGAGAGGCCTGCAACTTCTCATGCCAACCCTGCTCAGGCAACTCCGCCCGTCGCCGGAGGTGCCTCCCTACCTCCAAAAGACTACAAAGAACTCTACCCTTGGGCCACCTTAACTTTGTTGAAAGAAACTTCTTCCATAAACACGGAGTTGGGCGTTCACCGACTGAGGAAAGGGGACCAATCCGAGCTCTCATTCCATAAGGAGCATGACAGCAAAATGGCCGTGCTGCCTTGCCTCCTCGGTGAGCCGATCTGCGCCGACGATAAAGCGAACAACGGCGAGCTGTTCTGTTTCCTCTACGCGACGTTCTTCAAGAAGGTGAAGCTCCGACTTCCCTTCACTCGCTTCGAGAGGGAGCTGTTAACCGAGCTCGATATCGCCCCCGCCCAGCTTCATCCGAACAGCTGGGCGTTCGTAAGGGCGTTCCAGATCATGTGCGCACACTTGGGACTGCCAGCTTCGGTTGACGTTTTCCTCTTCCTGTTTGAAGCTAAGAATCCAGGAGACCACCTCTGGATTAGCCTGAACGGGATTGCTGGGAGGTCAATCCTCTCAATCTTCCAGCAATCTTACAAAGATTGGAAGGGAAAATTTGTGAAGGTGTGCGCCAACGACCAAAATCCTTCTCTGCTTGACGGCTTCCCCTTGTACTGGGTACACAAGGGGAACAAAGACGCCAAAGAAAGCTTTAGGAGGCCCAGAAGTCCTGACACCATGGGCGAGCTAGACAAAGATCTATGCCTTTTCTGGAAGAAAGTAGCAGCCGCTAACATTACCTTCCCCACCTCCTCAATAATCTCCTTCGAGTTCTTCGAGGGCCAACTTGAAGCTCGTATAGGTTAGCCTTCACCTCGACACTTAGGTTTTCGTTTTGTGTTGGGATTGATTTCGCATTTCTGTCATCTACCATTGGGCGTCCTGTTTGTTGCGTACTGGTCTTGGTTTTTTAAGTTATGTGCCACTTGTTTGCATTATTCGTGGATATACTCGTACATTTTGCCTTTGCTTTTGGGCTTACTCATCTATCTTTTACCCTGTGCAGACCTTATGTTGGGCAAAGGCAAGCTAGCTGAACTGAGGGCGATCGCCCGAACCCATAAGTTGGCGACGGGTTCCCAAACCGTGCCTAACTCGGTGGTGGAGATCGCCGCTGCTCAGGGCAGATCTCCTCCCCAAGGTCCAACTCCTCCAGAAACATTGCCCGCCCCCCAACGAAAAAAGCTCGTTTCGAGGAAGCCAAAGAGGAAAACCCCTCAAGTGGTTCAAGAGGATGAGGATGACGAGGCGATTGAGGACGAACTTGTCACCAAAAGAACAAGGGTGGCACCTTCTTCACCACCCGCTCTCCCAACACCAACACCGCCATCTCCCCCAGCTCCAACACCGCCAGTCCAAGCAACACCCTTGGCGGTCGCGCTCCCTATGGTTGAAGGCAGCGAGCCCAACTTCATAGAGAACCCTCCAAGCGCCTCCACGCCGTTTGTATCTGCTGGAGAGGGTCCTCCTTCAACCACCTCTATTGCTGGGGCCGCACCAGGTGGAGATGAAGGTGCCCACAACTCGCCGATACTTATAACCGAATCTCCCACCTCACCACCACACCAAGAAGCCCCCCTCGCTCTACCAACTCAAGAGGGTGGTGGTGAAAGTCAGCACCAGGCTCCTTCAGCACCTCCACCAACAACAGCTGCAAGCCTTCCCCCCTCGATCGAAGAATTCTGGGGGCCCTTCACAGCTAAACTAAAGATGATGGCAGAGGACCTCCCCTCAATCATAACAAAGGCTGTGAAGAGCTCGAACAAGAGGCTTTAGGACGAGATCTCAACGCTCCAGGAGGAGAATCGCCTGATAAGAATTGAGGCAGAAAAACTGTCTTGCAATCTGATGATGGCAGAAATCGATCACTCAAGGTTGGAGGACGCCATGAGTGTTGAGCTGAGGGGCGCACGCAAGGAGGCCTCCGATTTGCGCCAGAAACTGCACCTCCTAGCTCAAGAGAAAATGGAGCTGGAGAGTAAGCTGGTTCCCTACAGGCTCAAGGTGGCCAACTTGGAGGCATCAATAAAAGCCGATGCAGCCAAGGTGGAAAACCTTGAGAAAAGGTCGGCTGATCGGGAGGTACTCCTCGGAAACGTCGAGAAGTAGAGGGACGACGCCATGGCTGAGCTCGCCAAGGCTCAAGAGGAAAGCAAGAAAACTGCTGCAGATCTGGCCCAGGCGCGGGACGAAGGCAAAATGGTTGCTGAAGACTTTGCTCAAGCTTGCGGGGAAACTGAAGAACTGAAGAAACGAGCTGACGAACTGAAGCAACAAACCGAAAAGCTCGAGCAACAAACCGAAAAGCTCGAGCAAAGCTCCGCCCAAGTCCTTGCCGCCGGGTTCGACGCCGCCCTGGAGCAAATCGCTTGCCAGTACCCCGAGCTCGACCTCTCCATGGTGTCGATCTGCAACGAAGTGGTGGATGGGAAGGTCGTGCCTTCTGAAGATTGATCGCTTCCCTCCATCACTTATTTCCTGAGATTTGGCGCTTATTTCTGTTTGTACGACCTTTACTTGTAATAATTTTTCCTTTTCTTCTTATGCATTTGAACTGAAACCGCTTCTATTATAACTTCTTCCGCTTTTGCACCTCGTCTTTCTGTTTACTCCGCATTTTTTAACCTTCATATGCTTTCTTACTCGCACTTTGAACTTCAGCAAACCATCAATCTCATAACAACTCATCAAACTGTTAACTCGAAGTAAAGCTTGAGCAACTTATCAACTCTCAAACGATGACATTTTAATAACTTGTGAACTTAAGGTAACAAACTTCAGCGTGAAACTACTTACTAAACAGCAAGTTTCAAACCAACTGATATTTTAAGATACAGTTCACCTGATCTGCTCCATCGAAGTGGGCCCTTACTCCTGTCATCGCCTGTGGTTCTTTTGATCGCCGTAGTATTCTGGCGATGTGGCCCTTCTCATCTTCGTAACTTGACCATTGTTCCCTCATCTGGGGGTAGAGGCGCCTTTCGGATCCTTCTCTACCTCCCTGAGTTTCAGAACAATGATCTGGTCTTACTGGGTCAATATTGATGTTTCACTTAAAGGGGAAAAGGCATTTCCTTCCTTTCCCACCACTTAAGGTCATAAACACCCCTGACTTTTCAGCTCATCTTGCCTGAACTCGCTCAACGGCGAGAAGGACTTTATCTGGCCTGAACTCGCTCAACGGCGAGAAGGACTTTATCTTGCCTGAACTCGCTCAACGGCGAGAAGGACTTTATCTAGTGCCTCTACTTTGCCCAGGGTTTACATCTCCTCTTCCCCGGATGCATTGAGGACTTTTAATCTTGCCTCTATCTGCTGGTGCAGAGAGGTCTTTTAATCTGATTTCGCCTGCGCTTGCACAAAGTCGAGGAGGACTTTATCTGGTGCCTCTACTTTGCCCAGGGATTACATCTCCTCTTCCCTGGATGCACTGAGGACTTTTAATCATTGCTGGTGCCTCCGATCGCCGAAAGACGATGAGGACTTTAAAACTTTAACTGTGCCGCCGATCGCCGAAAAGCGATGGGGACTTTAAAACTTTAACTGATGCCGCCGATCGCCGAAAAGCGATGGGGACTTTAAAACTTTAACTGAGAGCATGCACTTTTTCTACAAGCTTTCAACACAAACATGTATGCAAACTCAAAAACTTATGCTTGAAAACTCTTCTTTTTTTGGGTGGCCTCATTAAAAACCCTCCTTAGGGAAAAAAGAGTGCCCCCTTTAAACTGTTTTAACAGAAAGCTTGCAAATCTTTTCATGTTCGTTTCTACTTACAAAGCTTCAACTGTAATATAACTTGAGGTGTGTGGCGTTCCAAGTGCGAGGAATCGCCCCTCCTTCCAATGTCTCTAGGCGGTAGGCGCCGTTCCCGAGCGCCTCGGTTATTCTGAACGGTCCTGTCCACATAGGCGATAACTTGTTTTCCATCTCGTACTGGTGGGCCTTCCTCATCACCAGGTCGCCCTCTTTAAACTGCCTTGGCATCACCTTCGAGTTGTATCTTCGTTCGATCCTCCTTTTCACTGCCTCGGCTTTTACTCTCGCCTCCTCCCTGACCTCATCCAACAAATCCAGATTCAACCTTCTTTCTTCATTCGAGTGTTCCGCTACAAAGTGCTGGAATCTCGGCGAGCTCTCCTGGATTTCCACTGGAATCATTGCGTCGCATCCATAGACCAAGCTAAACGGGGTCTCGTGGGTTCCTGACTGCTCGGTGGTGTGGTACGCCCAGACTATGCGGGGTACCTCCTCAGCCCACGATCCCTTGGCTTTTTCTAGCCTTCTCTTCAAGCCTCTTAGCAACACCCGATTGACGGACTCTACTTGGCCGTTTGTCTGAGGGTGCTCGACGGATGCAAACACCTGCTGAATTCCCACCTCTTTGCACAACTTCTTCAGCAGGTGACTTGGAAACTGAGTCCCGTTGTCTGACACCAGGCGCTTAGGCACACCAAACCGGCACACGATGTTCTTCCATACAAAGCTCTCGATCTTGTGTGCGGTGATCTGGGCTACTGGTTCTGCTTCAATCCACTTGGTGAAATATTCAATCGCCACCACCAAGTACTTCATCTGCCTGATCACCAATGGGAAAGGTCCCAGGATGTCAATTCCCCACGTATGGAACGACCAAGGGCTGTAAATCGACTTTAACTCTTCTGGAGGCGCTTTGTGCCAATTGGCGTGCTGCTGGCATTGCTTGCAACACTGTGCATACTTCTTGCAGTCCTCCCTCATTGTTGACCAGTAGTAACCTGCACGGAGAGTTCTTGCAGCCAGAGCTCGACCCCCGACGTGACTTCCAAATATCCCTTCATGGAGCTCGGCCATAATTCTTGTACATTTTTCTCCGTGCACACATTCCAGGAGTGGGTGTGTGAACCCAAACCTATACAACTCGCCATCAATCATTGTGAACTTGCTGGAGTTCTTCTTTATCTTCCTAGCCTCCGTCGGATCCAGCGGGAGAAGGCCATCTGCCAGACAGCGCTGGTACTGGGTTATCCATGTGTCTGGCTCATGTGTGGCACAGACTTGCGTCATGTTCACCCTCTCCCCCCGACATGCTCTTATTCTCGGCGATCTCAAGGTCTCCTGAGTCAAGGACCTGTGACTCCTCGCCGCTTTCTCCGTCGACTTGCTTATCTGAAGAACCAGGTGGTCTGCCACAAATGCTCTAGGCGTCTTCAGAGTTTCTTGGATCACCGTCCTCTGCCTACCGCCCTTGCCCGAACTAGCGAGCTTAGCTAGCAAGTCTGCTCGGGCATTCTGCTCTCTGGGCACATGCACCACTTCAAACGAGACAAAGGAACCCTTCAACTCCTGCACATACTCCAAGTAAGCTGCCATTTGTGGATCCTTGGCCTGGAACTCGCCTGTTACTTGTCCCGTGACTAATAACAAGTAACTCTTAGCCATCAGCACCCTAGCTCCCATCTCCTTGGCCAGCAAGATTCCGGCGATCAACGCCTCACACTCTGCTTGATTGTTGTTGGCTTTGAAGGCAAACCTCAGGGACTGTTCTATCAGCACGCCGTTGGGACCTTCTAGAATGACTCCAGCACCGCTACCCTGCTGGTTCGACGATCCGTCCACCGAGAGCACCCAACGAAAATCATCCCCTTCAACTCGTGCTGCTTCTGACGAGAGTTCGACCACAAAATCGGCGAAAATCTGCCCCTTGATCGGACCTCGGGGCTCATACTTGATGTCAAACTCCGACAGCTCCACCGCCCACTTCACCATCCTCCCAGCTACATCAGGCTTCTTCAGGACTTTCTGGATGGGCAAGTCGGTCATCACCAGTACTATAAAACTGTGAAAATAGTGGCGCAACCTGATGGAAGAGGGCCAAGCACAACTTCAAAAGAACGAAAAAAGCCAAGACATGAGCATCCAAAGCCAAACCAAGAGCGTCTAGGGCTAAGGGAGGAGCGTCTAGGCCAAAGGGGAGGAGCGTCTAGCTCAAGGTGGAGAGCGTCTAGGCCAATGAAAGGAGCGTCTAGGACCAAATTGCTAAGCCCATGGCCAAGCGAATCCATGCAGATTTGTTTATGCTACATGAAGGCCCATTATGGGTAGCTTAGTATTAGTTGTGGTGTAAATAGCATAAACTTGATTCCATGAGACTTGACCTAGATTTGCTAAAGATTTGGTCACTTTTTAGAAGGATTCTCCACATGGCCATGTGCTCCATGTGATGTAAATTTGCATTTCATTTTGATTAGCATTAGGGTTGCATTATGGTCCTCTTTAGCCTATAAAAAGAGGAGCCTACACCTTGTATTTTCAAGTTTATTGTGAGTAAAGTTATGCTGCCATTTTGTGCCAAGCTTTGCTTCTTCTAGAATTCTAGGCTCTAAACTTCACTTCCTTCACATCTCCTTGGGCTGGTCGAACCTCCCTATAATCATACCTATCATGCACCTTCAAGATCAACACCACTCTTAGGAGGATCTTGCACACACACCTTCATAGCTTCCGCACCACTTTCTTACATGATTCAAGAAGACCTTCATGAAAATGCCATCATTTGGTATCAGAGCTTGGGTTCTTCAAGATGAGTTGCTTTTGGTCTTTTCATTTCTAGTTCTTCTTTATGTCATGTTGTTCATCTTATTTCCATAATTGTCTTGCTATTTTTTGCATTTTAATTTGTTTTGGTGTGCTTTTTAGAAGATCCAACCGAAGCACTTTTGTTCAATTGATCTTGAACAATTTCTTGTGCAAATTGTGATAGGATTCCATACACCTTTGAGTTGCTGTTTTTCTTTTAGGAATTTGATTCTTTATTGCTTTCTTATTTGGTTCATATTATGCTTTTGAGTCTTTATTTTCTGAATCCATATATGTTTTGTCAAGTCATGTTCATTCACAATGTCAACAATTCTTAGTAGTCCTTTATTTGGCTTGATTGTTTCTTGATTTTGGGTATCTTTAATTGCTTTGAATCTACTGTTCTTTGATCTTTTGGTGCCTTTTTAATTTTAGTTTGAGTTCCTATTTGTGTTTAGATCCTACACAAATTCTATTGTGTTTAAATTTTGGTATCTTGCTGTTTTTGTTTCCAGTTTCCAGAATCCCCTGTTTCAAATTTTCTGTGCTGGCTGTTTTGTTCCAGAAAAATATTTTCACTCATAGGAAAATTTTGATTCTCTGGAATATACAAGTTTGAAGTGTTATAGAAAGGACAAAAAAAGAATTAGTCCAAAAGAATCAACAGAAAAAACATGATAAATCTTTTAAAATCAGTGTGCAAATCTGAGGCGCTACAGCTGGCGTAACTGAACACCAAAATTGCAAAATTTATTAAAAAAAATTGGTGCATGCGTTTTGAGTGATTCCAAAGCCAGATTTTAGCTAAGATCTTGAATATCTTGCATATCAAATTTCAGAATCATATCTTAAAAACACAAATCAGCATAAATTGGGGAAAAACACGTTTCTGGCCCACAAAAAATTTTCCAGTGGTGCTGTTTTTTATTTTGTAATCTAATTTTAGTGCCATTCTTAGGATTCTTTTGTGTGCCTACCTTTATTTTGGTACCTTTTATTTGCTTGCTTAATATTTCTTGGACCTCTTTCTAGTTGTCATAATCTAACTCCTTTTGGTGGTATTGTTTTATTCAATTAAATTGTTTCTTGCTTTTGTTCCTTGACCTCTAATTTGGGTGCTGGAATTTATTCTCCTTTGGTGCTTATGTGAATTGAAACTTGACTTGGGTAAGGTCTAGTCTTTTGATAGGTGCTGGAATTGGAGAATTAAGACCTTCATTCTAAGGGGAAACAAAGCCAAGGCCGAATCAAGCTTTCTTGAAAAACACTACAAACACTTGGAGGGCCAACAAGCAAAGACAACAAGGAAGTGCATTTAGCAAAAAGAGGATCAACAAAGGGAGTTTTTTCTTAATTTCCTTGCAACTTAATTTGTGTTAATTACTTCTTAATTACGTTATTAGACGGTGAGTGTGTCTTCAAGGGCTCCAAGTGTCCAAGAAGCCTCACCTAGGGCCGACTAGTATAGAACTCTTTAATTAGAAATTGTTAATTATTTTTAGTTGTTTCTATATTGTTTAATTAGTAACGCTTTGTATGTGTGGTTGTTTTAAGCTTTGTTAAAACCGTCTAGCTTTGTTAACTAGTTAGCATACATTGTTTTTCTTGCATTGAAAAAAAAAAAAGAGTTTTGATTTCTCAACTTAATTGTGTTCTAAGTAGTTTACTAAGAGGAAGTTTTGTGTGAAGACATTGAGGGATTGTTTTTGGCTAAGGCAAAGGCTTGGTACTTAAGTAGTCCTTTGTGACTCACCTCCCTTACCTGGAAAACTACCTTCTTTGACTTTCCTAAATTTCCTCAAGGTAAAACACTTATATACACAAAAACTTTAGCCATGTCTTCTCCTCCTCATTCTACAAAGTCTATTGGAAGTGAATTAAAATCTGATCCTGCCTGTTGACCGGAACGCTGGAAACTGCCTCGTCAAGGGATCGACGTGCGCACCGTTTCTCACCTCCGTTCCTATTCGGGATCTACCTCAAGAACCTGCAAAGAAACAGTACGGCGCCGCTGCGGCCGATCGCACTCCAACGCTCAAGTCAGTGACGGTATCACCAAATACTAAGAGAACAAGAACCGTGCAAATCCTCTCTCACAGTCAGCTCTATCACTCGCAAGCGTAAAGTGTATAAACTGAACGTGCGTACCTCAGAAAGTTTGTTAAGAACTCTTATATACCTGGTAGCTTTCTCTCTCCTGGCAGTTACAGACTTGGACACGTGGCTCGCATCCAACTGTACACGTGCCATCATCTGGAGGCTCCCTTGGCGCTGCTTCTACTCTCATTTTGGCTAAGTTACTTATGCATGGTACTGCCCAGTGCATAGCTAACTTGGGAGTGCGATCTCTACTGGAACTGGCGAGTTAGGGGCCTTCATACTCCTTCCCTGTGGTCTCGCCGGCCGCCTTCATAATCTGCTTCTCCTTCATCTTCGGCGATGTGCTTGCTCTGGCGATCTCCAATGACTAGGTCGCTTGAATCTACATCCGGCGACTTCATCTCTAAGCTGGCGATCGCCGATTCTGGTAAGCTGGAAATCGGAACACGCCAATACCACAACTGGCGACTACACGAGCCCCCCGACTTCCTTCCCTTCTGCCAACCTGGCGCCTTGTCAACACGCCTATACTGTAGCAGGATGGCACGTCATCACACCCGACCACCAGGGCGGTACACAAGCCCCCCAGTCTTAAGCGAAGACTTGTCTAGCGAAAAGACTGAAAGAGCCTACGTCAACACCGATCTACGTGGCACTGACGCGGAATTCCAAGCGGTTGTACCTTCTACTGCTCTGACGCTCCACCAAACCCTTCACTCATCGCTCGACACGTGGCTTCATCAACGGCTCTCTTCATTTGCCGTTTGCGCTTCCTAAAACCATTTCGAAAAACCCTTAAACCCATTTCGCTCCACTGTTCCATCACTTCCTTCGTGCTTGCAACGCTCTAACTTCCTTCTGTGAAAACTCTCAACGCTCTTCAACGCTTTAGATCACCATCTTCCTCCACCGTCTTCCTGATCATCAAAAGGTACCTACTTTCCTTCATCTACTGGTTCTTCTTGCATTTCCACCGATTCGCATCATCCTGTAACTGCCTGGTGCATACGCTGTGGGTTGTTTTTCCATTTCTCCTTCTGCGCGACTTAGGGCTTCGTCAATCGTCGCAACGAACCTACATTCGTTCGTTTTTCATCTTCCTTCTATGATCGAGTCAACCTCTGTAACCCCCTGATCATTTTTCCTTTCTTCTTCCTTTGCAGCTGCTGTGTACCGCCCTGGTGGTCGGGTGTGATGACGTGGCATCCTGCTACAGTATAGGCGTGTTGACAAGGCGCCAGGTTGGCAGAAGGGAAGGAAGTCGGGGGGCTCGTGTAGTCGCCAGTTGTGGTATTGGCGTGTTCTGATTTCCAGCTTACCAGAATCGGCGATCGCCAGCTTAGAGATGAAGTCGCCGGATGTAGATTCAGGCGACCTAGTCATTGGAGATCGCCAGAGCAAGCACATCGCCGAAGATGAAGGAGAAGCAGATTATGAAGGCGGCCGACGAGACCACAGGGAAGGAGTATGAAGGCCCCTAACTCGCCAGTTCCAGTAGAGATCGCACTCCCAAGTTAGCTCTGCACTGGGCAGTACCATGCATAAGTAACTTAGCCAAAATGAGAGTAGAAGCAGCGCCAAGTCAGGGAGCCTCCAGATGATGGCACGTGTACAGTTGGATGCGAGCCACGTGTCCAAGTCTGTAACTGCCAGGAGAGAGAAAGCTACCAGGTATATAAGAGTTCTTAACAAACTTTCTGAGGTACGCATGTTCAGTTTATACACTTTACGCTTGCGAGTGATAGAGCTGACTGTGAGAGAGGATTTGCACGGTTCTTGTTCTCTTAGTATTTGGTGATACCGTCACTGACTTGAGCGTTGGAGTGCGATCGGCCGCAGCGGCGCCGTACTGTTTCTTTGCAGGTTCTTGAGGTAGATCCCGAAGAGGAACGGAGGTGAGAAACGGTGCGCACGTCGATCCCTTGACGAGGCAGTTTCCAGCGTTCCGGTCAACAGGCAGGATCATCAGGCGCCCACCGTGGGGCCGTGTAAAACTTGCTCTCATCCACAGTGCGAGTTCTTGGAAGTTTTCGAAGTTTTCTGCGTGGTTGTGTGCTGGTGCAACCATCGCTCGCAGTTTGTCTGAGTTTCGTTCGGTGAATTTGCTTTTTGCACTGTTCGTTTGGCTTTTCGATCGGTGGAGTGAGGTTTCCTGCTGTTTGCGCGTGATTCGTTCGGTGGAGTTTTAGTTCTTTCGCTCGATCGGTTGTTCGTAGGGTTTCTGGTGAAGTTGTGGTTTTCTTTGAAGGCTTACGGTGTTCTTGAGTTTTCTTGCGCAGCTTTGCACTGTTTTCTCCGATTGATCGCTGATTCGATCGCGGTTGAAGTGTTGTTCGCCACATTCCTGTGATTCGCTGAAGTTTATGAGAAAAATGAGAAGCAATCGTTCAAGCCCCGTGGCACCTGTCGCTGCTGAAGGCGCCGCTGCCATGACCATGGCGCAGATGGCAGAGATGATGCGCTCGTTGCAGGCAACTGTGGAAGCCTCACGTGTAGAGCAGGCGAGAATGCATGAGGACCTGGTCGCCTCTCGCGCCAGGAACGAAGAGCTCAGCAAGATGACTGAGGAGCTGCGTCAAGCTCTTCAGGAGCAGCAAGGGCGTTCTGCCGCGGAAGAGGTTGCGCCATCGCCGCCGCCTCGTGTTTTTCCCATGCCTTTTATTCAGGCGATCACGGACACGCCCATTCCCGCGAGCGTGGTTCCGGTTAAGGCTGTTTTCACCGGCGTGGAGGATCCTGAGGCTCATCTCACCACGTTCCATACGCAGATGATGCTGTCAGGAGGGTCAGACGCCGTCTACTGCAAGATGTTCGTGAGTACGCTCCAGGGAACGGCGTTAGAGTGGTTCGTGAGCCTGCCTAACGGCCACGTAACCAATTTCCAACAGTTCTCTAAGATTTTTGTCGAGCAGTACATCGTGAATAAGGCACCGCCCAGGGTGTCTTATGATCTGTTTGATATAAGGCAGTACCAGGGAGAGTCCCTCAGAGAATACCTGAATCGCCGGCCAAGGATGAAGAAATGCTGGTCTATGCCTTCAAGAAGGGCATGCAGCCAGGACCATTCTGCGAGGCCTTGATCAGGGCTCACCCTGCGACGTTTGCTGAAGTCAGGCGACTTGCGGTGGCTCATATCGCTGACTAGAATGAAGTCGCCGAGAAGAGAGGAAGCGTGGCTCCCGCCAGGCCACGCGCCCAGACCAGGATCCAGCCGCAGAGGGTGCTGGAGACAGCAGCGGCGACCAGGAAGGACCAGAGGACTCGCCATCCTTACGATAGGAGGAACAAGGGAAGGAGCCAAGCGCGCCCGCAGCCAGCACGCCGGGAATACAATCGCCCGCCTAAGCACAAGTTTGTCATGGGACTGGCGGACCTGATCGCCATTCCTAACATATCTGCTAGGTTGAAAGCGCCTGAGAAGGTGGGCGACAAGGTGCTGGGGTCAAAGCCGGACGCCTGGTGTGAGTTCCACCAATGCTTTGGCCACGCTTTGGACTCGTGTTTGTCTTTAGGATACCAGCTCGACGATCTGGTTAAAAGCGGGTTCCTAAATGACTATCTGCTGGATAGGAGGACGGGGGGAGCGTCGAGTTCCCAGCCAGCAGGTGGAGAAGCCCAGCAACACGAGATGCCTATCCACGGGGAGATCCACACCATTACAGGGGGCTTCTCAGGTGGTGGATGCACCGCATCGCAGAGAAAGAAGTATGCGCGATCGGTGATGACAGTGGATATGTTTGAAGACCACTCGCCGGAAGTGGACATCACGTTCACCAAGCAGGATCTTCGGGACGTTGTGCCTCATGACAACGATCCCATAGTCATTTCGTTGATTACGGCGGGAAGGAAGGTCCACAGAGTTCTGGTGGACCAAGGAAGCTCGGCAGACGTGATGTTCTGGCCGACTTTCACGCAGCTGGAGTTGCCCCTTGACCAGCTAAGGCCCTATGGAGGGTGTCTATATGGGTTCGCTGGCGACCAGGTGGAGGTCAGGGGGTACATTGAGCTGAGAACCACGTTTACTGATGAGGCTGGTTCGAGAACGGAGAAAATCAAGTACCTCATCGTAAACGCTCCTTCAGCATATAACATCCTGTTGGGAAGGCCCATGCTTAACAGGATAGGCGCCATTCCGTCGACTCGGCACATGAAGGTAAAGTTGTCGTCCATGGAAGGGGTGGTGATCACGATCAAGTCTGATCAGAAAGAAGCGAAAAGGTGCTATGAGAATAGCCTGAAAAACAAAAGATCAGTGAGTTATGTAACAACCACCCCACCTCCCGGGGTGAAGCCCAGATCGACGGTAACGGAGGAGACCGCCGGAAGAGATGTGGAGATGGTGGACGCTGAGCTGGGCGAGAGGAATGCTGGCCTGGAGGAGGAAGAGGAGCGGAATCGCCCCGAGGAAGCAAGGGAACAGGGAATCGCCAGGGCGGTGATCGCCCGAGAATCCAGGCCTAAACCTGTCGAGCAGTGGCTCGAAAAGGAGATCGGAGGAAAAATCTTCAAGCTGGGAAGATCTCTAGAGGTCGATCTCCAGGACCAGATCGCCAAGGTGATTGAGCGGCATCTGGACGCGTTTGCATGGTCCGCTTCGGACATGCCCGGGATTGATCCCGACTTCTTGTGCCATCATCTGGCGATGGACAATTTGGTGAGACCGGTGCGACAAAGGAGAAGAAAGTTCAACGAGGAGAGGAGGCAGGCGATCAGGGACGAAACACAGAAACTCCTCGCTGCAGGCCACATCAGGGAAGTCCAGTACCCTGAATGGTTGGCAAATGTTGTGCTAGTGAAGAAGAGTAACGGGAAATGGCGCATGTGCGTCGATTTCACCGACTTGAACAAAGCTTGCCCAAAGGATTCGTATCCTTTGCCAAGCATTGATGCCCTGGTCGATAGTGCTGCAGGGTGTAAGTTGCTGAGTTTTCTGGATGCCTTCTCAGGATATAATCAGATCAAAATGCATCCCATGGATGAAGAGAAAACAGCCTTCATGACGGAGAGATCGTGCTACTGCTATAAGGTGATGCCGTTTGGGCTGAAGAACGCGGGGGCCACGTACCAGAGGCTGATGGATCGAGTACTTGCACCGATGCTGGGAAGGAACGTGCAAGCTTACGTCGATGACATGGTCGTGACCTCGCAGGAAAAAAGCAAGCACGTTGCAGACTTGGAAGAATTGTTCACGACGATCGCCAAGTTCAAGTTAAAGCTCAATCCGGAGAAATGCATTTTCGGCGTGGAGGCTGGAAAGTTTTTGGGTTTCCTCTTGACTGAAAGAGGAATAGAAGCCAACCCAGACAAGTGTGCCGCCATCTTGGCGATGAGGAGCCCAGCTACGGTGAAAGAAGTCCAGCAGCTAACAGGTCGGATGGCAGCCCTATCTCGCTTCGTGTCAGCTAGCGGAGAAAAGGGGCATCCCTATTTTCAGTGTCTGAGGCGTAATAATAAGTTCGTTTGGACGAAAGAGTGCGAGGAAGCTTTCATCAAACTGAAGGAGTATCTGGCGAGCCCGCCGGTTCTGTGCAAACCGCTGGTGGGAATCCCTCTCAGGTTGTATTTTGCTGTAACTGAGAGGGCGGTGAGTGCGGTGCTCGCCCAGGATCAAGATCAGGCTCAGAAGCCTATTTATTTTGTGAGCAAGGTGTTGCAGGGCCCAGAAACGAGATATCAGGCCCTAGAGAAGGCTGCGCTGGCTGTGGTGTTTTCGGCGAGGAGGTTGCGCCACTACTTCCATAGTTTCACAATACTAGTGATGACTGACCTGCCCATCCAGAAGGTCTTGAAGAAACCCGACGTTGCGGGAAGGATGGTGAAGTGGGCGGTAGAGTTGTCGGAATTTGATATTAAATATGAGCCCCGAGGCCCGATCAAGGGGCAAATCTTTGCAGATTTCGTGGTTGAGCTCTCATCAGAGGCGACGCGGGTTGAAGGAGACGATTTCCGTTGGGTACTTTCTGTGGATGGATCGTCGAACCAGCAGGGCAGCGGTGCTGGAGTCATATTGGAAGGGCCCAACGGCGTGTTGATCGAACAATCTTTGAGATTTGCCTTCAAAGCCAGCAACAATCAAGCAGAGTATGAGGCGCTGATCGCCGGGATTCTGCTGGCCAAGGAGATGGGAGCTAGGGTGCTGATGGCTAAGAGTGACTCGCTGCTAGTCACGGGGCAAGTAACAGGCGAGTTCCAGGCTAAAGATCCACAAATGGCGGCTTACTTGGCGTATGTGCAGGAATTGAAGAGTTCCTTTGCCTCTTTTGAAGTAGTACATGTGCCCCGAGAGCAGAATGCCCGAGCTGACTTGCTTGCCAAGCTCGCCAGCTCAGGCAAGGGGGGTAGGCAGAGGACGGTGATTCAAGAAACTCTGAAGACGCCAAGGGCATTTGTAGCAGATCACCTGGTCCTTCAGATAAGCAAGTCGACGGAGAGAGCAGCGAGAAGCCATAAGTCCCTGACGCAAGAAACTCTGAGATCGCCGAGAATTAGAGCATGTCGAGGAGAGAAGGTGAACGTGATGCAGGTCTGCGCCACCCATGAGCCAGACACTTGGATAACACAGTACAAGCGGTGCCTGGCAGATGGCCTCCTCCCGCTGGACCCGACGGAAGCTAGGAAGATAAAGAAAAATTCCAGCAAGTACACATTGATTGATGGCGATCTGTACAGGTTTGGGTTCACTCACCCACTCCTGGAATGCATACACGGCGAGAAGTGCACGAGAATCATGGCAGAGCTCCACGAAGGTATATGCGGAAGCGACGTTGGGGGTCGAGCTCTGGCCGCGAGAACTCTCCGTGCAGGCTACTACTGGCCGTCAATGAGAGAAGATTGCAAGAAGTATGCCCAGTGTTGCAAACAATGCCAACAGCACGCCGATTGGCACAAGGCACCTCCCGAGGAGTTGAAGTCGATCTACAGCCCTTGGCCGTTTCATACTTGGGGAATCGACATCCTGGGACCTTTCCCGCTAGCGATCAGGCAGATGAAGTACTTGGTGGTGGCGATTGAGTATTTCACCAAGTGGATTGAAGCAGAACCAGTGGCCCAGATCACCGCACACAAGATCGAAGGTTTTGTATGGAAGAACATTGTGTGCCGGTTTGGGGTGCCTAAACGCCTGGTGTCGGATAATGGGACGCAGTTTGCAAGCCACCTGTTGAAGAAGCTTTGTGAAGGGGTGGGAATTCAACAAGTGTTTGCATCCGTCGAGCACCCTCAGACAAATGGCCAGGTGGAGTCAGCTAATCGGGTGTTGTTGAGAGGTTTGAAGAGAAGGCTTGAGAAAGCCAAGGGAAGTTGGGCTGAGGAGGTGCCCCGTATAGTCTGGGCGTACCACACCACCGAGCAGTCAGGAACCCATGAGACCCCGTTCAGCTTGGTCTATGGGTGTGATGCCATGATTCCAGTAGAGATCCAGGAGAGCTCGCCGAGATTCCAGAACTTCGTAGAGGAAGACTCGAATGAAGAGAGAAGGCTGAACCTGGATCTACTGGATGAGGTCAGGGAAGAGGCAAGGTTGAAGGCTGAAGCCGTGAAGAGAAGGGTCGAACGAAGATACAACTCAAAGGTGATGCCAAGGCAGTTTAGAGAAGGCGACTTGGTGATGAGGAAGGCCCACCAGTACGAGATGGAGAATAAACTGTCACCCAAGTGGACTGGACCGTTCAGAGTAACCGAGGCGCTCGGGAACGGCGCCTACCGCTTAGAGACGCTGGAAGGAGGGGCGATTCCTCGCACCTGGAACGCCACACACCTGAAGTTGTACTATAGTTAAGAGCTTTGTAAGTAAAGACAAACACAAAGTCATAATACAATGTCTCTGATGAAACAGTTTGAAAGGGGGCACTCTTTTTTCCCTAAGGAGGGTTTTTAATGAGGCCACCCAATAAAAGAAGAGTTTTCGAAGTATAAGGCGTTTTCTGGTTGCATGTTTGCTGTTTTCCAAAAGTTTTGAAGAAAGACCTTGTCACTTGTAAGTGATTTAAGGCAAGAAAAGATATATCGCATGTTTTCCAGTAAAGTTTTTAAGTCCTCATCGTTTTTCGGCGATTGGAGGCATCAGTTAAAGTTTTTAATTCCTCATCGTTTTTCGGCGATTGGAGGCATCAGTTAAAGTTTTTAAGTCCTCATCGTTTTTCGGCGATTGGAGGCACCAGTTAAGTTTTAAAGTCCTCATCGTCTTTCAGCGATTGGAGGCACCAGTTAAGTTTTTAAAGTCCTCATCGTCTTTCGGCGATCGGAGGCACCAGATGAAAGACCTCAATGCCCTCGCGCGTTTTGAGGCAAGTTAAAGACCTCCTCGCCGTCGAGCGAGTGCAGGCGAGAAAGAGTAAAAGTCCTCCTTGTTTCTGGGGGCGAGAAGATGTAACCCCTGGGGCAATGTAGAGGCACCAGTAAAAGTCCTCCTTGTTTCTGGGGGCGAGAAGATGTAACCCCTGGGGCAATGTAGAGGCACCAGTAAAAGTCCTCCGTGTTTCTGGGGGCGAGAAGATGTAACCCCTGGGGCAATGTAGAGGCAAGATAAAGACCTCCTCGCCGTCGAGCGAGCGCAGGCGAGAAAGAAAAAAGGTCCTCAGTGCATCCAGGGGGGAGGAGATGTACACCCTGGGCAAGTTGAGGCACCAGATAAAGTCCTTCTCGCCGATGAGCGAGTTCAGGCGAGATAAAGTCCTTCTCGCCGATGAGCGAGTTCAGGCGAGTTAAAGACCTTCTCGCCGATGAGCGAGTTCAGGCGAGTTAAAGACCTTCTCGCCGATGAGCGAGTTCAGGCGAGTTAAAGACCTTCTCGCTTACATGCGGGCTTAGGCAAGCTAAAATCCTTCTCGTCTTGAACGAGTTCAGGTATGGTGCAGAGGGTGGAAGAAGTTTGGAAGGTGGCTAAGGTAGGTTCGAAGAGAACGCCTAGTCACCCGGTCTTTCGTTCTGAAGTTCAGGGAGGTAAAGAAGGATCCCAAAAGGCGTTCCTACCCCTAGATAAAGAAACAATTGCCAAAGCATGAGGCCAGGAAGAAGCTGATATTACCAAGAGCTCTTGGCGATCGGGATGAGTTCAAACAGCGGCGAGAAGATTAAAAGACCTGTTCAATGAAGCAGGTCGGATGGAGCGTGTTTAAACCAACAACTGAGTTACAGTTCGTTGCTTGAAGGGTATTCTTACGATAAGGTTAAAGCGCTTAAAGAAGTCAGGAGAGGGAATATCCAAACTTTGTCGATGAGATAAGTATCTGTTAAAGGCACATATACACAAGTTTATTACAGAATAATACAAGGGAAATCATAAAAGTAGCAGATGGAGAAGAGTTGATTAGTCTTCAGCAGGAACGACTTTTCCATCTACTACTTCATTGTTCAGTGACACCAGGCTGAGATCCAGTTCGGGGAATAGGCAAGCGAATTGTTCCCGCGCAGCTTCGAATCCAGTAGCCAGAATCTGAGCAGAGTTTAGCTTAAGTTCTTCGATTTGCCCCTGAAGTTCCTCAATCCACTTCTTGAGGTCTTCAGTTTGCTCTTTTAGCTCTTTATTCTGCTGCTCCAGCTCCTCAACCTGTTTTTTGAGTTGCTCGTTGGTCTCTTGAGCCTGGAGAAGGTCTTCAGTAACCTTCTTGGATTCTGATTGTGCTTGGGCCAACTCAGCAGCCACCTTTCCCTTCTCTTTGTTGGCCTCGACGAGATCAGCCATGGCGTCGTCCCTCGCCTTTTCTACTTGCCCAAGTAGTTTCTCTCGGTCGATCGACCTCTGCTCCAGTTTTTGCACCTTAGCGGCGTCAGCTTTCATGAGAGCCTCCAGGTCGACCGCCCTGGCGCGAAGAGGCACGATCTTGCTCTCCAGCTCGACCTTCTCTTGGGCAAGTTGATGAACTTTGCGGCGAAGGTCAGTGGCCTCCTGGCGCACCAATCTGAGCTCGGTGCTCATTGCGTCTTCTACTCGGGAGTGTTCCATCTCCGCGAGTGTCAGATTGGCGGACAACTTCTCCACCTCGACCCTCATGGTGTTGTTTTCGGTTTTGAGGTTGAAGAGGTCGTCTTGGAGCCTCCTGGTTGAGCCTTCCACAGCCCTGGTTATGATCGCTGGGATATCCTCTGCTATGGTTTTCAGCTTGGCAGTTAGAGGCTCCCACATCCTTGTGACCTCAAGGGGAAGGTTTGTGGCTTGGAGAGGCACCAGGTGGGCCTGTTGTGGGTTCTCGTCGCCACCTTCCTTAGCAGGATCTTCAGTGTTTGCTTCCTGGCGTGGCGACGGGATCGGGGATTCGGTGATCAGAATCGGAGAGGTTTGAGCAACCTCATCCCCGATGGGAACATTTTCTGCAGCTGAAGCGTTTGAAGGGGGGCCCCCTCCAGCTGACACGTATGGCGTAGAGGCGCTTGGGGGTCCTCCAGGAAATTTGGCTCTTGGGCCTCAGCTGCAGGTGGCGCAGTGGCCAGTGGAACCGCTTGGACTGGTGAGGAAGGAGCCTGTGGTGTTGGCGATGATGGAGGAGGAGCAGGCGTCGATGCAGGTGTGGATGTTGGAAGAGGGGGCGGAGCAGGCGGTGAGGAAGGTGCCACCCTCTTCCTCTTCGTAACGAGGCCATCCTCGGTGACCTCGTCATCCTCTTCTTCCTCCTCATGGATGACTTGAGGGGCTTTCCTTTTAGGTCTCTTAAGGACCAGTTTCTTGCGTTGGGCAGGTTCCTTGGGTGGCGATCGCCCGTGGACGATGGCAGATTCCACCACCGAGTTGGGTATCGTTTGGGAACCTGTCGCCAACCCGTGGTTTCGGGCGAGCGCCTTCAGTTCGGCGAGCATGCCTTTGCCCAACATGTTGTCTGCATGCAACGAAAATGCATGGGTTAACTCAAAGAAAAAAAATAAGTGCATAAGGTAGTAAAACAGCAAAGCAGATGATATGTAAAGGAAAAACCAAAGTCTTGCGCATAACGCACAAGACGCTCAGAAGCAGTATCAAAGCAATAGTTCAAATGACCTAACCTATTTGAATTTCTAGCTGATCTTCGTAGAATTCGAAGCTGATCAAGGTGGTGGTAAGGAAAGTAATGTTGGCGTCCGCCACCCTTTTCCAGAAGAGACAGAGGTCTCTGTCCAATGCTCCCATGCTGTCAGGACTTCTGGGCCTCCTGAAGCAGCTCTTGGACTCCTTCTTTCCCTTGTCCATCCAGTACAAGGGGAAGCCATCGAGAAGGGAGGCGCCCTGGTGGTCGGGTGTGATGACGTGGCATCCTGCTACAGTATAGGCGTGTTGACAAGGCGCCAGGTTGGCAGAAGGGAAGGAAGTCGGGGGGCTCGTGTAGTCGCCAGTTGTGGTATTGGCGTGTTCCGATTTCCAGCTTACCAGAATCGGCGATCGCCAGCTTAGAGATGAAGTCGCCGGATGTAGATTCAGGCGACCTAGTCATTGGAGATCGCCAGAGCAAGCACATCGCCGAAGATGAAGGAGAAGCAGATTATGAAGGCGGCCGGCGAGACCACAGGGAAGGAGTATGAAGGCCCCTAACTCGCCAGTTCCAATAGAGATCGCACTCCCAAGTTAGCTATGCACTGGGCAGTACCATGCATAAGTAACTTAGCCAAAATGAGAGTAGAAGCAGCGCCAAGTCAGGGAACCTCCAGATGATGGCACGTGTACAGTTGGATGCGAGCCACGTGTCCAAGTCTGTAACTGCCAGGAGAGAGAAAGCTACCAGGTATATAAGAGTTCTTAACAAACTTTCTGAGGTACGCACGTTCAGTTTATACACTTTACGCTTGCGAGTGATAGAGCTGACTGTGAGAGAGGATTTGCACGGTTCTTGTTCTCTTAGTATTTGGTGATACCGTCACTGACTTGAGCGTTGGAGTGCGATCGGCCGCAGCGGCGCCGTACTGTTTCTTTGCAGGTTCTTGAGGTAGATCCCGAAGAGGAACGGAGGTGAGAAACGGTGCGCACGTCGATCCCTTGACGAGGCAGTTTCCAGCGTTCCGGTCAACAGGCAAGATCAAAATCTTTAAAAACTCTTTTGAAAGAAGTTTCACAAACTGTGCAATCAATTGCATATAGACAATTGGAGAGTGAGACTAAACTTAATGTTTTGACTAAAGCAAAGGATGAGAAGTCTCACATTCTAAAAAAATTACCTTCTCATGCATATATCTCTAAAGATCGTGATTCTTTTGGGGAGGGAAGCATTAGAGTAAATGATTATTATCAAGCACCCCCTAGAAGACATAGAAGAGATAGAAAAGAACAAGAAAACCCAAGAGAGGTTAGGGTAGACCAACCCCATTTCCATGGAAAAGAAAATATAGAAGCTTGCCTAGATTGGGAAATGAGGGTAGAAAAATTGTTTGCTTCCCATAAAGAAAGAAAGGAAAGAAAAATACAAAAGAAGAGAGGGGAAGTCAAAAGGGAACCTAAAGAAAAAGAAGAAAAAGAAAAGCATGAGAAGACCCTTGAAGAACAAAAGGCGTGGGAGAAGAGTGTTCCTTCCCACAAGGTCATTCAACAAGACCAAAGATTTAAAAATACCTTTGAAAATACGTGTCTTGTTGAACAACCTCAAAGCCTTACCTTTTGTAAAGGAACACTTGCAAGCCTAGGTGAAAAAGAAGAGTCTTTAAAAGAAGCTTGCATAGATAAAAATATAGTAGATTATTTTACATACATGCCAAGATATCACCAAGTGAAGGTCAAGTCATCTATAGGCATCTACTGTTTCGTCCAGTTGACCTGGGACGTCTTCGTGCGCGGCCTCGACCGTCAGCTAGGGACTCCTTCCCACTGGTTACCTGTGGATTCCTGCAAAGAAGGACAAAAAGGGCGCCCTAGCGGCCGTTTTCACTCCGACGCTCAAGTCAGCCAGCAAGAAACACCAAAAACTATGCACCTCCGTATCGGAGCACCGCGTATGGCACCCTGAAGGTGGTAAAATGGAAGCTATTTCTAGTGTGTATTTCCTCGTTCTGGCAAAGATCTTTCCCCAGTCCCTTGTCCGTAACCTCAAGGCTCGAGCAAGCAACTAGAGAGTTTCTGGAAAATTTGCCAAAAGTTCGAACCCCGTTCCCCACATTCTCGGCGCTATTTAAACTACCCTAGCATTTAAAGCGTCTTAAAGCGCTTTTAATCATAAAACGTAACGCACTTAATTAACGCGTCTAATTAGAAAACGTAGCGCATTTAAGACGTTGAAACGCTTGGGAGCCTTTATAGTACCTTAAACGCTCGAAACAGAAACTGTATTAAATGACTTTAATTACTTGGTACCTGACTAAATGGTGTTTTTATTCTGACCTGGCTGTCATACACGTGGAGGGCCTCACAGCGCCATGACCCCATCTGGGGACGTTTCTACGTGTGAGTTCTGTCCCAAAGGCGTCTCTGGGGTGGCAGGGGTACTTCACGAGTCAGGCTGCCCTATACTGATGCTATCACTATGGCCTTGAAGCCACCTTTCTCCTCTCCTTGTCACAACCCCGGATTTATCGGGACTTAAGGCCTTCTCACGGCGTCGCTCCCTCCATGGTCTTTCCTACCCACGGGTATCGGGGAACCACACTATGATTGCCTTATCTTAATGATATTTAATCTTGGCGACGCCCTGGTTGGGCGACGCCTTCCTCTAGGCGACGCTGGTACTTGGCGTCTCTTCACCTAGGCGACGCCTTGTGTTGACTTTGATTCCAGGCGTTGACTTTGACCTTGACTTTGTGATGAGAATCAAATAAAGGAGGCTTTTATTAATGGAGGAAGAGGACATCCACCCTCACATTTGAAGTTCTTCCTTCTAGTCTTCTCAAAATTAAAAGAAGACATAAAATAAAGATGAGGCCCAAGCCCAAAGCCCAAGCCCAAGAAGGCCAAAGCCCAAAGAGCCCAAGTCCATCCCATGAGGGGCAAGGCCAAGCTTTGAAATACTCTTGTATAGTTTTAGGAGGTGTGGTTATTAAATAAAGGAGTGTGAAAATGTAAAATAAAGTCACATTACCCATGTGACATAGGAGAGTGGTGTAGGTGTAGTTTTTAGGAGGTGTCATAGTAGAAAAAGGTCACACCTCCCATGTGACTTGTTTTTGGTGGGAATTTCAAATGAGTTTATTTGAAATTTCCCACCTATTTTTCAGCACCTTAGGCTATAAATAGAGGTGCTTCCTTTGTAAAATTCAGATTGGAATTAATCTAAGAAAACTCTACTCAAATTTTGAGTGACCTTTGGAGAGCTTTTGGAGCCTTCTTCTCTAGTCTTATCTTGATGGATCATTGGAGTCCTCAAGTGGCGGCATCACTCTCATCTAGGAGCATTCCACACCTCTAGTGGCGAGATCATCCAACATTCTTCCATCTTCATGAGCACTCTCTTCTCCTTCCTTTCTTCTTTTTCAATTGTTCATGTTGCCTTGTGTTCTTGAGTTGTTTTGGTTCGGTTTTTCCATTTTCCAGCACCTATGTTCTGTTTTTGTTTTTAATTTCTATTTTGTTCGGTTCATATGTTTACTTGCTTAATTCTGTTCGGTCATTCCAAGTTTTAATCTCTTTGTTGATTCAATTTGACAATATTTGGTTCATCCAAATGAGTTTGGGATTTGGTACTAGTAATTGGTGAGTTCTTGTCTTAGAACAATGATCCAACTCTAAGAAAAGTGCCTCTATATTTTCCAGCTCAAGGTGATTCCTAAAAATGTCAAGAATCTTGTTCTATGTGGCTATTGGAATCACATCATGTGGTATCATGAGTCTTAGGTTCTTCTTGTTTAATTGTTGAGTTGTGTGCACTTTAATTTCAAGAGCTCTTTAATTTCTTGCAATTTAAGTTTCTGTTTTAGAATTTTAATTGAGTATTCTTGCTGTTTTTCTTTTGCTCCAAGTGTTTGTGGAAAGGTTTATGGCACTCATAATTCTTATGAGTATGGTTGCTCTTTTGGAATGGCATTATCCTTCCTAGATTTTACCTTAAGCTTCCTTTCACTTGTTACAATTTGTGACGTGTCTTTTAATTTTTGAATCATGTCAAGTTTTGTCTTAGTCATGTTATTCCATATATGTCATTACTTCTAGTAGTACTTTTATTGTTTTGATTGTTTCTTGCTTTGGTGTCATATAATTTTCTGAATTGATGTTGATCCTTTGGTGCATTTTCTTTTTAGAATTGAGTTCATACTTGTATTCTAGACCTATACAAGTTCCAATACATCATTTTCTATTATGTCTTTGCTAGTTCATCATCCTGTTTTTTTATTCCTATTAGGATTCCTCTGTTTCTGAAAAAAAGTGCTTACTGTTTTTCCTTATTGCAATTGATTTACTTCCTGGAAAATTCTGAAATTCTGGATTTGAGATATTCAAAGTGTTAGAAAAGAATAGAAAAAAGAATCATTCAAAAATACGAAGTACACAAAAAATGATAAATAAAATAAAAAAAGTGTACAATTCTGCCGAAAAAAATACGGTAATCTGGCAGCGATTTTGAAAAATTTATTTCTCTCAATTGGCTTACTGTTTTTAATTGATTCCAGTGCCATTATTGAGTTAACATCTTGAAGTTTCGGTGGTTTAAATTTCATAATCCAGTTCGCTCTACATCATTCCAGTTAAATCAGTGAATATCAAGCACAGTTTGCCTTTTAAAAAAAAAATAATTTCCAGTAGCTAATTTTTTTGTTTTCTTCATCTACTCTAGAACTTTTCCTTAAGTATTCTTTTGTGTGCCTACTTTTCTCATTGAGTTCTTTATTTTCTTGATTGTCTTTCATTCTTACTCTTTGAGTTTGTCTCACATATAGTTTTCCTTTTGCAATTACCTTTCTTTGCTTATACCTTTTCTTGTTTGTCTTTATTGTTTCATTGGTTTTGTGGTGGTTGCTTTTGAGATTGGTGTGCTTGCTTTGACATCTTTCATTTGAGGATTCCAAGGCCTCAAGATCAGATTGGTGCAAGAACATTATTTCTTTGAGAGTGATCTCTTTTTTCAGCCTCATTTCACTTCGGCAGTTTCATTGCCAAGCTCACTGTTTTTGCTAATTTTGTTTCTTAACTTGTTTGCTGTTTTTGTGTGTTTGCTGTTTTTTATTTGCAAAATGGCTGGCTATTCAAGTGGTGCATCTTACAAACAGCATTCTCCTTCCAAAGCTTTAGTCCTTGGTGAAGAAGAACATAGAAGAAGGAGGCATCACCATCATTCTCATGAAGAGAGCTATAACCGTGACCAAAGATATCACCAAGTGTTCAACATTGCTTGTAAAAAAGTCCCTAGTTTTAATGGTGATAGTGATCCTAATGTTTATTTAGAATGGGAGACTAAGGTTGACCATTATTTTCATGTGTATAAGGTCCAAGATGACCAAAAACTTAGATTAGTTTCTTTATCCTTTTTGGGCTATGCCAAAGAATGGTGGCATAAAATTGTAATGGACATTATATATCGCAAGAAACCTCCCGTGGTTTCTTGGAATGCTTTGAAAGAGTGTATGCGCGCGAGGTTTGTTCCTCCTTCTAGGAAGGAACACTTGTTGAAGTTCCAAAGGCTTCCTCAAGGACATAGGATGGTAGATGAATACTTTAAAGATTTTGAAACAACTTTGACTAAAATGAATATGCATGCTAATGAAGAGTCAAAGATTAAATGGTTTGTACGTGGTTTGAAAAGAGATATTAGAGATTTTGTAGAATTAAAAGAATATTCTTCTTTAAAGAGCGTGTTTCGCAAAGCCATCAAGGTAGAATCATATCTTTTGAACAAAACTTTCAAAAATACTCATGATGATGATTTCTACAACTCTTCTAGGAAGGATGCAAACAAAATTTCTCCTTCCAATTTTTCCAAACAAACCATGTTTCCAAACAAAGTTTCTACTACAAATCTTTCTACTCCTAAGTCACCTACCAAAACTTCAAATATCAAATGTTTTAAATGTTTAGGTTTTGGGCACATAGCTCTTCATTGTCCACAAAAGCAAATCTTAAAGATCAACAAGGTAAAACAAGACCTAACTCACCCACCTACCACAAGTAAACAAGAAAAAGACAAAGAAGGCCAAGTTGACATGGGTCTTATCCTTTCACCTCCAAGGTGTTTTCCTTCCTTATCTTTTTCATTACCCAAGGTTCCTATTTCACCACCATCTTGGTTAAAAAATGTTAGGGATGATTTGTTCATACCTCCTAATGGTTGTCACCATTTAAGAGGTCTTTTTCCAAAACATCACATCATTCCCAAACAAATTTTTCCAACTTGGTCGATTTATAGAACCTCCTTTTCTGAAATCCCATTATTTACAAATGCTAAGTCATGTTTACATTTTTCTTCCACTTTTAATTGTAAAACTAAACTGACTTTGTTATATGCAGGGATTCAGAATTCGTGGACGAATTCTCTCCAACTCGAGGAGTATGATGAGAATCAAATAAAGAAGGCTTTTATTAATGGAGGAAGAGGACATCCACCCTCACATTTGAAGTTCTTCCTTCTAGTCTTCTCAAAATTAAAAGAAGACATAAAATAAAGATGAGGCCCAAGCCCAAAGCCCAAGCCCAAGAAGGCCAAAGCCCAAAGAGCCCAAGTCCATCCCATGAGGGGCAAGGCCAAGCTTTGAAATACTCTTGTATAGTTTTAGGAGGTGTGGTTATTAAATAAAGGAGTGTGAAAATGTAAAATAAAGTCACATTACCCATGTGACATAGGAGAGTGGTGTAGGTGTAGTTTTTAGGAGGTGTCATAGTAGAAAAAGGTCACACCTCCCATGTGACTTGTTTTTGGTGGGAATTTCAAATGAGTTTATTTGAAATTTCCCACCTATTTTTCAGCACCTTAGGCTATAAATAGAGGTGCTTCCTTTGTAAAATTCAGATTGGAATTAATCTAAGAAAACTCTACTCAAATTTTGAGTGACCTTTGGAGAGCTTTTGGAGCCTTCTTCTCTAGTCTTATCTTGATGGATCATTGGAGTCCTCAAGTGGCGGCATCACTCTCATCTAGGAGCATTCCACACTTCTAGTGGCGAGATCATCCAACATTCTTCCATCTTCATGAGCACTCTCTTCTCCTTCCTTTCTTCTTTTTCAATTGTTCATGTTGCCTTGTGTTCTTGAGTTGTTTTGGTTCGGTTTTTCCATTTTCCAGCACCTATGTTCTGTTTTTGTTTTTAATTTCTATTTTGTTCGGTTCATATGTTTACTTGCTTAATTCTGTTCGGTCATTCCAAGTTTTAATCTCTTTGTTGATTCAATTTGACAATATTTGGTTCATCCAAATGAGTTTGGGATTTGGTACTAGTAATTGGTGAGTTCTTGTCTTAGAACAATGATCCAACTCTAAGAAAAGTGCCTCTATATTTTCCAGCTCAAGGTGATTCCTAAAAATGTCAAGAATCTTGTTCTATGTGGCTATTGGAATCACATCACTTTGTCACCACCCGGATACGGGACGGTACATCTACAAAGACAATTTTTTATGTGAAGTAGTGCCTAAAGAAACTTGTCATGTCTTATTGAGACAACCTTTGCAACGAATTGAAATTTCCATGAACAAAGGTTGTATCAACGAGACTACCTTCACACATAAAAGAGAAATTCTTCATGAAGGAGAACTCATGGGTCAAATTAGAGTTGATAAAACTCTAGAGCTTTTAAAAGGAAAATTATTGTCACCCATGAGAAAAGATGTTCAAAGACATTACCCTAGATACATTCCGTGTTTTAAAAATACATCTAAGGCGATGTCTCATGAACTCTATACTCCTTCACCTTTTGCAAATTGTACCGCCCTGGTAGTCGGAAGTGATGACGTGGCACCAAGCTACAGTGTAGGCGTGTTGACAAGGCGCCAGATCCGCAGAAGGGAAGGAAGTCGGGGGGCTCGTGTAGTCGCCAATTATTAAGTTGGCGTGCTCCGATCTCCAGCATACCAGGCGATCGCCCAGTTGAAGATGAAGTCGCCAGATTGTAAGCTCAGGCGACTAAGTGATTGGAGATCGCCTGAACAAGCACATCGCCGAAGATGAAGGTGGTGCAGATTATGAAGGCGGCCGGCGAGACCTCAGGGAAGGTGTACGAGAGCGCCCTAACTCGCCAATCCCAGTAGAGATCGCGCTCCCAAGTTAGCTATGCACTGGGCAGTACCATGCATAAGTAACTTAGCCAAAAAGAGAGTCAGAAGCAGCGCCCAAGTCAAGGAGGCTCCAGATGGTGGCACGTGTACGGCTGGATGCGAGCCACGTGTCCAGGTCTGTAACTGCCAGGAGAGAGAAAGTGACCAGGTATATAAGAGTTCTCAACGAACTTTCTGAGGTACGCACGTTCAGATTACACTCTTTGCGCTTGCGAGTTCTAGAGCTTACTGTGAGAGAGGACATTGCACGGTTCCTTGAGATTTCTTGAGTGATTTTGCTCTTAGTATTTGGTGGTTCAGTCACTGACTTGGGCGTTGGAGTGCGATCAGCCGCAGCGGCGCCGCTCTGTTCTTTTGCAGGTTCTTGAGGTGGATCTCGAAGAAGGACGAAGGTTTGAAGCGGTGCACACGTCGGTCCTTTGACGAGGCAGTTTCCAGCGTTCTGGTCAACAGGCAGGATCACAAATGATCCTTGGAAAGACATAAGCCTAAATTTCATATTAGATCTTCCTAGGACAACAAAAGGTTTTGATTCCATTTTCATGGTTATGGATAAACTCTTCTCTAGAGAAGTGATACATCTTCATGGTTTATCTTCAAGCATAGTGTTGAATAGAGTTCCAAATTTCGCAAACCATGATTTGAGGATTTCCTTTGGAAAACTTGCAACTAAATTGCACACTTTAAATTCTTATCATCCTCAAACGCATGGTCAAAATATATTTGAAAATCTAGCTCTTTCTACTATGCCTAGAATAAACATGAAGTGCACACACAACTCTAGAGGTGAGCAAACATACCATAAAGTAGTTCACAAAACTACTTATATTTCTACTTTTAAAGTTATGTGTGGGTTCAATCATCTTTCTCCTTTTAAGTTGTTACCATCTTCTATAGGATTTATGCCTAAAGAGAAAGTATCCACAAATGAACCTTTTAAAATACATAAGATGATTAGAGACCACACACAACAATTAAAAGAGAAACTTTGTCCAAGGTTGCCAAAACCAAAAGAAAAACAAAAATGGCAACCTAGTAAAATTAATTTGCAAACTAACACCTATGCCTTATTTGATTATTTCTATAGGTGGACGTTTGACCCAGGAGGACAAGCTTTGGCGAAGCAAGAGGCTGCTATCCGAGATCAAGTCTGAAGATCTGAGGATAGATCTTCTCAAAGAAGGAGGAGATGATGGACACCATCCAGCCACAACCATCCCCTAGGAAGTAAAAGCATTGGATTTGAGGACAAATCCTTTTCAAGAGGGAGGGGATGATGGAAGAGGGCCAAGCACAACTTCACAAGAACGACAAAAGCCAAGACATGAGTATCCAAAGCCAAACCAAGAGCGTCTAGGGCTAAGGGAGGAGCGTTTAGGCCAAAGGGGAGGAGCGTCTAGCTCAAGGTGGAGAGCGTCTAGGCCAATGAAAGGAGTGTCTAGGACCAAATTGCTAAGCCCATGGCCAAGCGAATCCATGCAGATTTGTTTATGCTACATGAAGGCCCATTAGGGGTAGCTTAGTATTAGTTGTGGTGTAAATAGCATAAACTTGATTCCATGAGACTTGACCTAGATTTGCTAAAGATTTGGTCACTTTTTAGAAGGATTCTCCACTTGGCCATGTGTTCCATGTGATGTAAATTTGCATTTCATTTTGATTAGCATTAGGGTTGCATTATGGTCCTCTTTAGCCTATAAAAAGAGGAGCCTACACCTTGTATTTTCAAGTTTATTGTGAGTAAAGTTATGCTGCCATTTTGTGCCAAGCTTTGCTTCTCCTAGAATTCTAGGCTCTAAACTTCACTTCCTTCACATCTCCTTGGGCTGGCCGAACCTCCCTATAATCATACCTATCATGCACCTTCAAGATCAACACCACTCTTAGGAGGATCTTGCACACACACCTTCATAGCTTCCGCACCACTTTCTTACATGATTCAAGAAGACCTTCATGAAAATGCCATCACAACCTCCTCGCCGAAAATACCACAGCCAGTGCAGCTTTCTCCAAGGCCTGATGTACCGTCCCGTATCAGGGCTTTGACTAAGTCAAGGTCAAAGTCAACGACTGGAAGGTCAAAGTCAACTTAAGGTGTCGCCCAGGTGTAGAGACGCCAAGAGGAAGCGTCGCCAAGGCAGGACAAGGCGTCGCTAAGGCACGGCGTCGCCTAGGTGAAGGCGTCGCCTAGATGAAGGCGTCGCCTCGGTGAAGGCGTCGCCCAGGTGAAGGCGTCGCCCAGGTGAAGGCGTCGCCCAGGTGAAGGCGTCGCCCAGGTGAGGGCGTCGCCAGATCGAACAGTGTAAAAGCAAGGCAATCACGGTGTGGTTCCCCGATACCCATGGGTAGGAAAGACCATGGAGGGAGCGACGTCGTGGGAAAGCCTCAGGTCCCGATATCTCGGGAAAGTGATAAAGAGAAGGAAAAGGTGGCTTCAAGGCCATAGTGATAGTACCAGTGAAGGGCAGCCTGACTCGCGAAGTACCCCTGCCGCCCCAGAGACGCCTTCGGGACAGATACGACCCAAGAGGAAGGTCACGCCCAGGATAACCGGGTGCAGGGTGTGAGAGGAAGGCAAATACGCTCTCAGAGTAAGTGGCTAGATACTTGGGGGCATGAGTTGGCACCCAAAAAGCCACCCCTAGCGCAGTAGCACTCCCAAGCAGGAGGACCCACACGTAGAAACGTCCCCAGATGGGCAGAAACGCCCCCAGATGGGGTCATGGCGTCGTGAGGCCCTCCACGTGTACGACAGCAATGCTGGAATAGAAACACCCTCTAGTCAGGTGTCAGGTAATTAAAGATATTCAATACAGTTTCCCTTTTCAGCATTCAGGTACTATTATGGCTCCCAAGCGTTTCAACGTCTTAAATGCGCTACGTTTCGTAATTAAGCGCTTTAATGAGTGCGTTACGTTTGAGTTAAAAGCACTTTAAGGCGCTTTAAATGCTGGGGCAGTTTAAATAGCGCTGGGAATGTCGGAAAAAGGGTTGGAACCTTTGGCAAACTTAGGAGAAACTCTTTGGTTGCTTGCCCGTGCTTTAAGGATACGTACAAGTGACTGGAGAATATTTTTGCAAAAAGGAGACAACACACACACAGATACACAGTTCTTTTACCACCTTCAGAGTGCCACACGCGGTGCTCAGATACGTGGGTGGACAGTTTTTTGGTGTTTCTCGCTGGCTGACTTGAGCGTCGGAGTGCAAACGGCCGCTAGGGCGCCTCTTTGTCCTTTTTTTTGCAGGAATTCACAGGCAATCAGTGGGAAGGAGTCCTTAGCTGATGGTTGAGGTCGCGCACGAAGACGTCCCGGTCAACCGGACGAAACATTTGGCGCCCACCGTGGGGCACGATTTAAAACATCAGTCCCATCACAAGTTCGAGGAGAATTTACCAAGCTACAGTAACGTTGAAGGAGGTTGGAGTGACAATGGCCCCCACCAGACGAAGAGCAGCGCGCGCAGCCCCAGCAGACCTATCCATGCAGCAGGTGCTGGAAATAATGAGGGGGCTGCAGCAGGACATGGCGGATTCGAAGATGGAGCAGGAGCGCATGCAGGCAGATCTTGACGCCTCGCATGAGCGCAACGAAGAGCTCCACCGTGTGAATGAGGAGTTGCGCCAGGGCCTGAGAAACGATCGGAGGCGGCCTGGGCAGGACGAGACGGAGAACCATTCCCCGCCAAGGGAGTTTTCCACTCCTTTCTCGCAGGAGATCCTAGATGCAGCGATCCCGAACACGTTCGCGGGACCCAAGGTAATCTTCACTGGGATGGAGGACCCAGAGACGCACCTCGTTGCATTTCACACGCAGATGGTCCTGATAGGCGGTTCTGATGCTGCCAAGTGCAAGCTCTTCATGAGCACCCTGACCGGGATGGCTATGGACTGGTTCATTAGCCTCCCCGAGGGCCATATCACATCTTTCCGCCAGTTGTCGCGGTTATTCAGAGAACAGTATTTGGCCAACAAGGCCCCGCCGCCGGTCTCTTACGACCTGTTTGACGTGAAGCAGTATCAGGGGGAGACCCTGAAGGAGTATATCAATCGCTTCGGGGCCCAGGTCGTGAAGGTTGGTACAACAGAGGAGCCTATGATCGTGTACGCATTTGTGAAAGGCGTATGCCCCAGCCCCTTTGGAGAATCTATTATCCGCAATCGCCCGAGGACTTTCGCTGAATTACGGCGTAGGGCGGTAGAGCATATTGCTTCGGAAGGGGAGGTATGTGTGAAGCGCACCAGCGCCGTGCCCTCACGCCCGAGGGGACCAACGCGAGTTCAACCCGTCAGAGTCAATGAGACAACGACGGGGAGAAAGAAGCCAGAGGCTAGACGCCCCTACGAGGCCAGAAAGCCCCAGCCTCGGGGCCCCGCAGGAGGCGAACGCCCCGCCAGAGAAAGAGCAAGACCGGCGAGGTACAACTTCGTAGTTGAGTTGAAGGATTTGATCGCCGTACCCAACATAGCCGAGAGGCTGAGGCGACCGGCGAAGACCGACAAGGTGTTAGGGCCCCGCAAAGACTCTTGGTGCGAATTTCACGAGGCTTTCGGGCACCAAATTGATAATTGCCTGTCGTTGGGCTACCAGCTAGATGAGCTGGTGAGGACTGGGTTTTTGAAAGATTATGTCGCAGAGTCCACCACGACCGCCACCCTGCCGCCGCCGGCGGACGAGCCAGCACACGAGATGCCTGTGCTTGGCGAGGTCCACACCATTGCTGGATGTTTTTCCGGCGGAGGACCCACCGCCTCCCAGCGGAAGAAATACGCGAGGGGGGTGAATTCAATCGAAGAGAGGCTCTCGGGGGAGCCCTGGGAGTTAGATATTGTGTTCACAAGAAGAGACCTCCGAGATGTGGTGCCCCATGACAACGATCCCGTTGTCATCTCGGTCGTCACGGCTGGAAGGAAGGTCCACAGAGTGCTTGTTGATCAAGGAAGCTCGGCAGACGTCATGTTTCTGTCGACCTTTAATAAGTTACGGTTGTCCCCCGATCTGCTGAGTCCCTATACGGGATGTTTGTATGGGTTTGGGGATAACCAGATAGAGGTCCGGGGGTACCTGGAGTTGAGGACTACGTTCACAGACGGAGAGACCTCCCGAACAGAGAGCATTCGGTACCTCGTCGTGAACGCCAATTCTGCCTACAATATTTTGCTGGGCAGACCGGCGTTAAACCGTCTGAGTGCAATATCCTCCACCCGTCACATGAAGATGAAGCTACCGGACCTCAGTGGCCGGGTAATAGTCATCAGATCAGACCAAGAGGAGGCGAGGAAATGCTACGAAAACAGCCTGAAGACGAAGAAAGGCGTTTTCATGGTGTACGAACGTCCGCCGAGCGCGGACGCAACGATGATTGAGGCGACGCCCGCTTGGCTGACGCTTGAAGAGGCCATAGCAGAAAGGGCGATGCCCGAAGCAGATGTGCCAATGGAGGAAGCGCCCGTGGAAGAGGCGGCGCCCGCCGAAGATGATAATAGGGAGCAACCTGCAGCTAACACCCTAGAAAGGGAGATTGGCGGCAAAGCTTTCAAGTTAGGAAGCTCGCTAAGTCCAGAAGAACAGGAAGGGGTGGCGGAAGTGATTTCGCGCCACCTGGATGCCTTCGCATGGTCCGCCTCGGATATGCCGGGCATCGACCCCGATTTCCTGTGTCACCACCTCAGCATGGACGCCACGGTCCGCCCCGTGCGTCAGAGAAGGAGGAAGTTCAATGAGGAGCGACAACAGGTGGTGAAAGACGAAACGCAGAAGCTGCTGAGTGCTGGCCACATTAGGGAGATCCAGTACCCTGAGTGGCTCGCCAACGTCGTCTTGGTGAAAAAGGCGAACGGAAAATGGAGAATGTTCGTTGACTTCACGGACCTGAACAAGGCGTGCCCAAAGGATTCCTATCCGCTGCCCAGCATCGACGCCCTAGTGGACAGCGCGTCTGGCAGCAAGGTGTTAAGCTTCCTGGACGCCTTCTCAGGGTATAACCAAATCAAGATGCACCCCAGGGACGAGAGCAAGACTGCGTTCATGACTGAAACATGCAGTTATTGCTATAAGGTGATGCCCTTCGGGCTCAAAAATGCGGGCGCCACGTATCAGAGGTTAATGGACAAGGTCCTGGCGCCAATGCTCGGGAGGAACGTATACGCCTACGTAGACGACATGGTGGTGGCGTCGCAGAACAGGGTGCAGCACATGGCAGACTTGGAGGAGTTGTTCAACACAATATCCAAATACCGCCTCAAGTTGAACCCCGAGAAGTGTGTTTTTCGGGTAGAGGCCGGTAAATTCTTGGGTTTTCTGCTCACCGAGAGGGGGATAGAGGCGAACCCCGACAAATGTGCGGCTATTATCGCCATGCGGAGTCCGACATCGGTAAAGGAGGTTCAACAGTTGACAGGGCGGATGGCGGCGCTCTCGAGGTTTGTTTCCGCCGGAGGAGAAAAGGGGCACCCGTACTTCCAGTGCCTCAAGAGAAACAGTCGCTTTGCATGGACTGAGGAATGCGAAGCGGCTTTCGTTAAGCTGAAGGATTACCTGGCGACGCCTCCAGTTCTCTGCAAACCGGTAACGGGCGTGCCCCTCCGGTTGTATTTTACTATAACAGATCGGGCCATCAGTTCTGTGTTGGTCCAAGAGCAGGACCAGAGTCAGAAGCCCATCTACTTTGTAAGCAAAGCCTTACAGGGAGCTGAGACAAGGTACCAAGCACTGGAGAAGGCGGCGCTGGCGGTAGTGTTCTCGGCTAGGAGGCTCCGTCATTACTTCCACAGTTTTACGGTGGTGGTAATGACCAACCTCCCCATACAGAAGGTGCTGCAGAAGCCCGATGTGGCAGGAAGAATGGTACGCTGGGCAGTGGAACTGTCAGAATTCGACATACAGTACGAGCCTAGAGGATCCATTAAAGGGCAGGTGTACGCAGATTTTGTAGCAGAACTTTCGCCCGGAGGTGAGCAAGAGGTGGAAGCGAGTTCACAGTGGCTGCTCTCGGTTGATGGCTCCTCAAACCAACAAGGGAGTGGTGCGGGAATAGTGCTGGAAGGACCCGACGGCATACTGATCGAGCAGGCCTTGCGTTTTGCCTTCAAGGCAAGTAACAACCAAGCAGAATATGAAGCCCTGATTGCAGGAATGCTCTTGGCCAAGGAGATGGGCGCACAGAACCTCCTAGTGAAGAGCGACTCCCAGTTGATTACGGGGCAGGTGTCGGGTGAGTTCCAGGCGAAGGACCCCCAGATGGCGGCGTATCTAAAATACGTCCAGTTGTTGAAAGGGGCGTTCAACGCTCTTGAGTTAATACACGTCCCGAGGGAGCAGAATGCCAGAGCCGACCTGCTCGCAAAGCTGGCCAGCTCAGGCAAGGGGGGTAGACAGAGGACAGTGATCCAGGAGACCCTCAAAGCTCCGCGTCGATTCGTGGAAGACAACAGGGTGGATGTCCTCCAGATTTATGCATCAAGGGGAAGGCCGAGGAGTCATTCCTCATTAACCCAAGATACGCAGAGGGCGCCCCGCATCAGTATATACGCGGGTGCGTCTGAGGAGGAGCAGATGCAGGTTTGTGTCCTGTCCACGGGAGACACCTGGATGACGCCCTATAAACGATACCTGGCGGATGGGGCCCTTCCAGCGGACCCTGAAGAGGGTAAGAAAATCAAAAGGAACACCGCGAGATATACCTTGGTTGATGGGGTGCTGTTCAGACACGGTTTCACTCCCCCTATCCTAACGTGCGTCAGTGGCGATGAGTGCACCAGGATAATGGCGGAGCTACATGAAGGCGTCTGTGGAAGCCATGTAGGAGGAAGGTCCTTAGCCTCCAAGGTAATACGCGCAGGTTTCTTTTGGCCAACGGTGAAAGAGGATTGCGCACGGCACGCCCAGCGGTGTAAGCAATGCCAAAAGCACGCCGACTGGCACAAGGCGCCGCCAGAAGAGTTGCGGTCCATATACAGCCCGTGGCCTTTCCACACATGGGGTATTGACATCTTGGGCCCCTTCCCACTGGCAATCAGGTAGATGAAATATCTGATCGTCGCCATAGAATACTTCACTAAGTGGATAGAGGCAGAGCCCGTGGCACAAATCACTGCGCATAAGGTACAGCATTTTGTGTGGAGAAACATCGTGTGTCGCTTTGGCGTACCCAGGCGCCTGATATCTGACAACGGGACCCAGTTCGCCAGTCAGCAGTTGAGAAATCTGTGCGCTGAAGTGGGAATCAAGCAAGTGTTCGCGTCGGTCGAACACCCCCAGACCAATGGACAAGTAGAGTCAGCAAACAGAGTTCTGCTGAGGGGGTTAAAAAGAAGGTTAGAGAAGGCCAAAGGGGCGTGGGCGGAAGAGGTGCCAAGGATTGTATGGGCATACCACACCACGCCCCAATCCTCTACTATGGAGACGCCGTTCAGTTTGGTGTACGGGTCGGACGCGATGATTCCAGTAGAAATACACGAAAGCTCACCGCGTTTTCAAAACTTTGTGGTGGAGGAATCTAATGAGGAAAGACGGGTAAACCTGGATCTGCTAGAAGAGGCCAGGGAAGAAGCTAGAATAAAAGCTGAAGCGATGAAGAGAAGAGTGGAGCGGCAATATAGCTCTAAAGTAAAGCCACGACAGTTTCAGGTGGGCGAGCTGGTGATGAGGAAAGCTCACCCTTACGAGTTGGAGAATAAGCTGTCTCCCAAGTGGACCGGGCCCTTCAGAGTTACTGAGGCTAAGGGCAACGGTTCGTACAACCTGGAGACTTTAGATGGAGGCCCTATCCCGCGCAGTTGGAATGCAGCCAACTTAAAATTTTATTTCAGTTGACCTATGTAAGCAGCATGTAACAATTTAGTTGAAGGGGACGCTCTTTTTCCCTTTCGGGGTTTTTTTAATGAGGTCACCCTAATAAATGGAAAAACCAGTTGAGAAAAAGAAGTGCCTTGGTTTTCAGCCTTTATTTTTCCTTGTTAGAAGTAATGTGATGCGCCGCCTAGGCCATGGTGTCGCCAAGGAAGAAGGCGTCGCCTAGGTCTTGGCGTCGCCCAGAAAGAAGGCGCTGCCCAAGGAAAAGCATGCATCGTTGGCAGAACGAGACGAAAGGAAGTCGCGCGGTATATGAAGCATATGCAAAGTAAAGTGGCGTTGTAAAGAATTATGATATTGAAAAGTTGTTCTTACAAGCAATGTTCAGTACAAAATGCAAAAACACAAACAAGCCACTTCTCAGCGCTCATCAGAGTCATCACTGGAGGAAGGCGAAGCCTCTTTCCCAGCCCGCAGCGCTCGAGTAAGTCGTGTCCTCTTTTCTCGGCTTATTTTCGAACCTGCACAAAGGGAACAGATGTATTAGAGACACAGTGAAGAAAAACAGGCACAGTTAGAAAGTAACGAAGGTCGAAGTTGCCTAAGGCAGTGGTTCTTACTTATGTACTTCTCAAGAGTCCTAGCGTTGAACTCCAAGCTGATCACCGTAGCGGAGTCAAAACCTCCCGCCTCAGCAAGAATCCGGCAAGCTATTTGATCACTTGGAGCCAGATTCTTGAGGGGTTTGGCTTTGAGGGCCTTTTCCTCTCTCACCCAGTACAGCGGAAACCCATCGAGGGCGTCGGGAACAAGATCAGTACAGCAGATCTTGAAGAACCGGCCTTTCCACCCCGTGAACGAGCTTTGGAAGGGTGTGAAGAGAACTCTTCCGGGAACATTGCTGAGAGTTACCCAGAGGTTGTGTCTCTGTCTCTTCACCTCAAAAAAGTGAAGAAAGAGGTCAACCGAGGGTGCACAACCCAGAAACCCAAAGAGGACATCGAAGGCCTTGACAAAGGCCCAGCTGTTGGGATATAACTGGGCTGGAGCCACGTTGATCTCCGTCAGCAGTTCCTTCTCGAACCGGGAGAAGGGTAAGCGCACCCCGATGGTCTTGAACACCACCTGGTAAAAGTAAAAGAAAGGGACCCCGTCGTTCGCTCGTTCGTCTCCACACACTGGCTCCCCCAGAGTGCAAGGGAGCACAACGATGTCGTCATCGTGCCTCCTCGCGAAGGCTCGGTGGTCGTAAGAACACAACTCCCCTTTGTGTTCCCGTACGGCCCTGGTGGAGAGCAAGCATGAACACTCATCAAGAAGTTCGCTCGAGGCCCAAGGGTACAAGTCTTTGGGACGGACCCTGGAGGAAGCATCGTGAGAAGACATTCTTTAACAAGATGAGGGTGGCTGGAAATGCAAGAGTTGAGCGAGGGGAGCGGTTAGAACAGCCCTTCGACAGAGAAGAAAGGGTGCAAGAAGAAAGAACGCAAGTAGGTTATGAAGAGTGAGAAAATGATGAAGATAGTTTCAGAGCTTGAAGAGTTAAATAAAGCGGTTAGAGCGCCAAACGACGTGAATGGATGCACCGCACGATTGATACACGTGGCAGAAGATGAAAGGATGACGCTGGCACCACTGGTTTAAATCAGAAAATGTCCCGTCAACAGAATATCCAATGGTACGATCCGCCGTCGAAAATGAGTCAGGGGCATAGCAGGAGTCAGGGCTTGATGAACTGACCAAATGTCCCACAAACCATACAAGTAGCGCCACGTGGATCAAGTCGAATGCAGAAGGTCCCATCAGCTATACAAGGAGCGCCACGTGGATGGCACAGACAAAGCCTTGGGCTCTTCGCTGTTATCAAGCGTTGACCAAGGCAAGAGTTAAGGTCAATGTCGAGGTAAAGGTAACGCCCGAGGCGTTGCCAGGAAGGACGTAAAGGGCGACGACAGCGCGAGATGTCGCGGGTGTCGCCAACCCAAATACCGACAGGCATCGCCTCCCCGATACCCACAGGTAGAAAAGACTGTGGAGGGAGACGAAAGCAAAGAAAAGCAAAGTTAGTCACAGGCGTCGCCTCCCCGATACCGACAGGTAGGAAAGACTGTGGAGGGAGGCGAGACCACCGAGCGCCAGCGAGTCACTGGCAGGGTGTTCCCCGATACCTATGGGAAGGAAAGACCATGGAGGGAACAGACCCCCCCACGGCACTCGGCGTTTTAGACACCCGGGACGATACGGTGCTGCTCTAGCAGACCTCTCCTTAGGCGTGGGCGCCGAGCGTTTGAGATCAAGGAAAAGACCTTTCGGTATCAGAGTCGTCCCGAGGACGATACGGCTTCACTAAATGAGCCTCTCCATGGGCGTGAGGGTTGGCGCGCAACCTTTCCCGATCATACCAAACCGCCCAACGAAGTGAAAGAAATGGGCGAACACGGATAAAATAGTCGAAGCGTGTGGAGGGAAAAGAGAATGAGATCGCATAGACAGAATCGTATGTGGCAGAGAATTTGGAACCCCCTCACGAAAGCCCAACTGTTGGGATGGAGTTGGGCGGGAGCAGTGTTTATCTCTGTCAGTAGCTCTTTTTCGAAGGGAGTTAGGGGCAGACGCAGGCCCACCCTTTTGAGCACCATCTGATAGAGGAAGAAGAAAGCGCATCCCCCAGTATCCCGTGAGTCCGCGCAAACAGGCATCCCAGGTCGCACTCGGCTTACCAGAACTTGGGAGTCATGACTTTTGTGGAAAGCATTGAAGTTATAGAGGGCAGGGTACCCCCTGTGGGCCTCCACGTCCTCAACGGAGTTCCGGAGGGAACATTCGTCCAGAAGTTCGTCGGGGGCCCAGTCATATTCGCCCTTATAATGAGACTTGGGGAGCGGGGGAGGCGCGGTGGTCTTGGGTTTTGCCATCAACGCCAATGCTGAAGATCAAAAGAGAAAGAAAGGGTTCAGAGAAAAGGGGTTTGGAGAGAAGAAAAGGGGAAGATGGAAGAACCCTAGGAGCGCCCTACCCGCAAAAGAACGAAGGGAAGCGAAAGGAACAACGAGGCATACAAACAATATCTAGAGAAGTACGAGAACAACAACAGTCCCAGGCAGTTTCCTATAATGCGACAACAGTGAAGAGTTGAGAGTGCTCGAAACCATACCTTTGCTGTTGAAGTGGAGGCGGTAGGAGAGCGCAGGAAGGGGAGAATCGCAATTGCAGAGAGAAGAGGTTTTGGAGGCGATGAACAGGGCAAAGTAGCAGAGTGAATGAATGTAACAGTAGGGTGAGCGCGGGGTTTGGAGTAACTTAAACGTTACATTTCACGACTCAAGAAGCGCCAACTAAGGGCCGCAGGATCGGGCCACGCGTCAGAGGGTCGATTGCCCAGGGGAAGCGCAAAGGTCTCTAAAGGAGGGCCACGCGATGGGCCACGTGGCGCGCGATCAAGGGTAGCCCAAAAGGCGTAATCATCCCCATTTCAGGGAATGTCCAATCGGTCATTAAGAATACCCCTGTGGTTCAGAAAATGTCGTGTCAGTAATTCGAAAATTTGCTGAGTCAGCAGAGAATGACACGTCATCAGGAAGGCACGTGGATGGCGGGGGCAAGGCTTTAGTCTTTGCGCTGAAGACAAGTCTTCGGCTTAAGACTGGGGGGCTTTAGTCTTTGCGCTGAAGACAAGTCTTCGCCAAGAGGAAGCGTCGCCAAGGCAGGACAAGGCGTCGCTAAGGCACGGCGTCGCCTAGGTGAAGGCGTCGCCTAGGTGAAGGCGTCGCATAGATGAAGGCGTCGCCTCGGTGAAGGCGTCGCCCAGGTGAAGGCGTCGCCTAGGTGAAGGCGTCGCCCAGGTGAGGGCGTTGCCAGATCGAACAGTGTAAAAGCAAGGCAATCACGGTGTGGTTCCCCGATACCCATGGGTAGGAAAGACCATGGAGGGAGCGACGTCGTGGGAAAGCCTCAGGTCCCGATATCTCGGGAAAGTGATAAAGAGAAGGAAAAGGTGGCTTCAAGGCCATAGTGATAGTACCAGTGAAGGGCAGCCTGACTCGCGAAGTACCCCTGCCGCCCCAGAGACGCCTTCGGGACAGATACGACCCAAGAGGAAGGTCACGCCCAGGATAACCGGGTGAAGGGTGTGAGAGGAAGGCAGATACGCTCTCAGAGTAAGTGGCTAGATACTTGGGGGCATGAGTTGGCACCCAAAAAGCCACCCCTAGCGCAGTAGCACTCCCAAGCAGGAGGACCCACACGTAGAAACGTCCCCAGATGGGCAGAAACGCCCCCGGATGGGGTCATGGCGTCGTGAGGCCCTCCACGTGTACGACAGCAATGCCGGAATAGAAACACCCTCTAGTCAAGTGCCAGGTAATTAAAGATATTCAATACAGTTTCCCTTTTCAGCATTCAGGTACTATTATGGCTCCCAAGCGTTTCAACGTCTTAAATGCGCTACGTTTCGTAATTAAGCGCTTTAATGAGTGCGTTACGTTCGAGTTAAAAGCGCTTTAAGGCGCTTTAAATGCTGGGGCAGTTTAAATAGCGCTGGGAATGTCGGAAAAAGGGTTGGAACCTTTGGCAAACTTAGGAGAAACTCTTTGCTTGCTTGCCCGTGCTTTAAGGATACGTACAAGTGACTGGAGAATATTTTTGCAAAAAGGAGACAACACACACACAGATACACAGTTCTTTTACCACCTTCAGAGTGCCACACGCGGTGCTCAGATACGTGGGTGGACAGTTTTTTGGTGTTTCTCGCTGGCTGACTTGAGCGTCGGAGTGCAAACGGCCTCTAGGGCGCCTCTTTGTCCTTTTTTTTGCAGGAATTCACAGGCAATCAGTGGGAAGGAGTCCTTAGCTGACGGTTGAGGTCGCGCACGAAGACGTCCCGGTCAACCGGACGGAACACCTGATACCTCACCTCCGGGCCTTGCAATACCTTGCTGACAAAATAAATAGGCTTCTGAGCCTGGTCTTGGTCTTGGGCGAGCACCGCACTCACCGCCCTCTCAGTCACAGCAAAATACTACCTGAGAGGAGTTCCTACCAAGGGATTGCACCGCACTCACCGCCCTCTTCGCACTCCTTCGTCCAGGCAAACTTATTGTTTTGCCTTAAACACTGAAAGTACGGATGGCCTTTCTCTCCGCTAGCTGATACGAAACGAGACAGGGCGGCCATCCGACCTGTAAGTTGCTGCACCTCCTTTACAGTAGCCGGGCTCCTCATCGCCAAAATGGCAGCACACTTATCAGGATTTGCCTCTATTCCTCTTTCAGTTAAGAGGAATCCCAAGAACTTCCCTGCCTCCACGCCAAAAATGCACTTCTCGGGGTTCAACTTTAACTTGAACTTGGCAATTGTGGTGAACAACTCCTCCAGGTCCGCAACGTGCTTGCTCTTTTCCGGCGAGGTCACGACCATATCATCCACGTACGCTTGCACATTCCTTCCCAACATTGGTGCAAGTACCCTATCCATCAATCTTTGGTACGTGGCGCCCGCGTTCTTCAGCCCAAAGGGCATCACCTTGTAGCAGTAACACGATCTCTCGGTCATGAAGGGGGTCTTCTCTTCATCCATGGGATGCATCTTTATCTGGTTGTACCCCGAGAAGGCGTCCAGGAAACTCAGCAACTTACACCCTACAACACTGTCGACCAGGGCGTCTATGCTTAGCAAAGGATACGAGTCCTTTGGGCAAGCCTTGTTCAGGTCAGTGAAGTTGACGCACATGCGCCACTTCCCATTGCTTTTCTTCACCAGCACGACATTGGCCAACCACTCAGGGTACTGGATTTCCCTGATATGGCCTGCGGCGAAGAGCTTCTGTGTTTCATCCCTGATCGCCTGCCTCCTCTCCTCGTTAAACTTCCTTCTTCTCTGCCGCACTGGTTTGACCTGGTTGTCCATTGCTAGATGATGGCACAAGAAGTCGGGGTCGATTCCCGGCATGTCTGAAGCAGACCATGCAAAAGCATCCAGATGCCGCTCTATCACCTTGGCGATCTGGTCTTGGAGCTCAGCCTCCAAAGATCTTCCCAGCTTGAAGACCTTTCCCCCGATCTCCCTTTCGAGCCACTCCTCGACGGATTTGGGTCTGGTTTCCCTGGCGATCACCGCCCTGGCAATTCCCAGTTCCCTTGCTTCCTCTGGGCGATTCCTCGCCTCTCCTTCCCGATCTGCGCTCTCTCCCCTTGCTTCAGCATCTACCATGACGACATCGCTGCCGGCGGTCACCTCCATCGCCGTCGACCTGGGCTTCACACCGGGAGGCGGGGTGGTCGTGATGTAACTTACTGACCTCTTATTCTTCAGGCTATTCTCATAGCACTTTTTTGCTTCCTTCTGGTCATATTTGATGGTGATCACCACCCCCTCCATAGACGGCAACTTCACCTTCATGTGCCTAGTCGAGGGCACAACTCCTATTCTGTTGAGTGTTGGTCTTCCCAACAGAATGTTATATGCTGAGGGAGCATTCACGACGAGGTACTTGATTTTCTCCGTCCTCGAGCCCGCCTCATCCGTGAATGTAGTTCTTAACTCGATGTACCCCCTGACCTCCACCTGATCGCCAGCAAACCCATACAAGCACCCTCCATAGGGCCTCAGCCGGTCAAGGGGTAATTGCAGTTGTGTGAAAGTCGGCCAGAACATCACATTTGCCAAGCTTCCTTGGTCCACCAGTACCCGGTGAACCTTCCTTCCCGCTGTGACAAGCGAGATAACTATGGGATCGTTGTCGTGAGGCACAACGTCCCTGAGATCTTCTTTCGTGAACGTGATGTCCACATCTGGCGAGTGGTCCTCAAACATGTCCACCGTCATCACAGACCTTGCATATTTCTTCCTCTGTGACGCGGTGCATCCACCACCCGAGAAACCTCCAGCGATGGTGTGGATCTCTCCATGAGTGGGCATCTCATGCTGCTGAGCCTCACCACCCGCCGCCTGGGAGCTCGACGCGCCCCCCGTCCTCCTGTCCAGCAGGTAATCATTCAAGAAACCGCTCTTGACCAGGTCGTCGAGCTGGTACCCCAGTGCCAAACACGAATCAATGGTGTGACCGAAACTCTGGTGGAACTCGCACCAGGCGTCTGGTTTTGGTCCTAACACCTTGTCGCCCACTTTCTCAGGTGCCTTAAGCCTGGCTGCTATGTTGGGAATGGCGATCAGATCCGCCAACCCCATGACAAACTTATGCTTTGGCGGGCGATTGTACTCCCTAGGGCGCCCTGGGCCCCTTCCCTTGTTTTTTCTTGGATCATAAGGATGGCGAGTCCTTTGATCTCTCTTGGCCGCCGCCGTCTCCAGCACCCTCTGTGGCTGGATCCTGGTCTGGGCACGTGGCCTAGCAGGGGCCACGCTTCCTCTCTTTTCGGCGACTTCACTCTCGTCGGCGATGTGGGCCACCGCAAGTCGCCTAACCTCAGCAAACGTGGCGGGGTGAGCCCTAATCAGCGCCTCACAGAAAGGTCCCGGCAGCACGCCCTTTTTGAAGGCGTATACCAGCATCTCCTCGTCTTTCGCAGGCGAGCGGACCATCTGTGCTCCAAAACGATTCAGATAGTCCCTAAGGGACTCTCCCAGGTATTGCCTTATGTAGAACAGGTCATAAGACACCCTGGGTGGCGCCTTGTTCACAATGTACTGCTCGACGAAAAGCTTCGAAAACTGCTGGAAATTGGTTATGTGACCTGTAGGCAAGCTCACGAACCATTCCAGCGCTGTTCCCTGGAGCGTGCTCACAAACATTTTGCAATATACAGCATCCGAGCCTCCTGACAGCATCATCTGCGTGTGGAACGTGGTGAGGTGTGCCTCAGGGTCCTCCACGCCGGTGAAAGTAGCCTTCACAGGTACCACGCTCGCAGGGATAGGCGTGTCTGTGATCGCCTGAGCAAACGGCATAGGGAAAACGCGAGGTGGCGACGACGGTGTGACCTCTTCAGCGACTGGGCGTCCTCTCTGCTCCTGAAGAGCTTGGCGCAACTCCTCAGTCACTTTCCTGAGCTCTTCATTCCTGGCCTGAGAGGCGACTAGGTCCTCATGCATCTTTGCCAGCTCTATGCGCGAGGCCTCCACATTCGCCTGCAGCGCACGCATGATCTCCATCATCTGTGCCATGGTCATGGTGCCTTTTGCAGCAACTAGCACAACGGGACTTGAACGGTTGCATCTCATCTTTCTCATGAAAACTCGGCAAACCAAAACGCAAGAGCCTCGCCTCGTCAAAGGTGTTCTTCCTCTGGATCGGCTTTGCACCACGCAAGCTTCCGTCCTTCACCTCGATTCACCTCAAGAACCTGCAAAAGACAGAGTGGCGCCGCTGCGGCCGATCGCGCTCCGACGCCGAAGTCAGTGACTGAACCACCTAAATACTAGGAGGAAAACTAAGAACTTCAGGAACCGTGCAATGTTCTCTCTCAGCGTACTCAAGTTCTCACAAGCGTAAAAAAGTATTCTAAACGCACATACCTCAGAAGTTCATTAGAGTCTCTTATATACCTGGGCACTTTCTCTCTCCTGACGGTTGCACATCTGAACACGTGGCTCGCATCCAGCTGTACACGCGCCACCATCTGGAGCGTCCTCTGCTTGAGCGTCACTTCTTACTCTTCAGGTTTATTCGACTAAGTTATCCATGCAAGGAGTAACTCGGTGTATAGCTGCCTTGGAGCGCGATCTCTTCTGTGTGGCGAGTACGGGTGTCATCATACACACCTTCCCTGTGGTCTCGCCGGCCGCCATCATGATCTGCTTCACTTGCTTCATCGCGCATGTCCTGACAAACTGTCCCCTGACCTCAACCTCTGGCTAGGGAATGATCTTCTAATAACTTCATTCTTCGTACTCGTGCCCCTCGAAAGCCTTGAACAAGCTTTCCTGATCTTTCGGCGATGTCCTCCTCTCGGCGATCTCTGATCACTTGGTCGCCTGGGTTCGCATCCGGCGACTACGACACGAACTTGGTGACCGCCGGTTTAGGTATGCTAGAGATCGGGGCACACCAACTTAACGATTGGCGACTACACGAGCCCCCTGACTTCCTTCCCTTCTGTCAGCCAGGTGTCTCGTTCAACACGCCTATATTATCGCTTGCTGCCACGTCATCACTTCCGACCACCTGGGCGGTACAGTTTCTATGAAACAACCAATTGTTTTTCTGGTGCTGTGCTAAATTGCTGTGTTTTTTGGAAAACTGAATTCTGAATCAAGTTTTCTCAAAGGAATTTTATTCTAGACTAAAAAGTTTGCGAAAACCCTCTTTAAACCATTCACCCCCCCTTTAGTTTAAAGCCATACATTCTAACAATTGGCATCAAGAGCTTGGTACTTGAAAAATACTCAAGTTTGATCCGAAAATCTTTTTTAATGGCTGGAAAACTATCTTTCGAGGAAGGTGCTTCAATCAACAAACCACCTTTATTCAATGGTTTGAATTATAAGTATTGGGAGGCTAAAATGAAAATCTTTGTTGAATCCATTGATCAAGGAATTTGGGATTCAATCGAAAATGGCCCTTTCATTCCAAAGCTTAAAAAGAATGGATCTTTTATTACAAAACCTTGGTCCCAATGGACCAATGAAGAATGTAAGATGGCCAAGCTTGATTGTATTGCTCAAAACATAATAGCTTCTGCACTGGATACTAATGAATTTTTCAGGATATCAAAATGCAAATCTGCCAAAGAGATGTGGGACACACTCAAAGCTCCTCAAGGGAATATCAATGAATCAAAGGAAGTAAAGACAAGAAGTCAAGCACGAAGGAAAAGGAGGCAAAATCGAAAAAGCATCAACCTCTGCTTCATGGCCAAAAAAGAGGATGATTCAAGCAGTGTAAGTTCCTCTAACTCCTCAAATTCTGAAAATTACAGTCAATTGTTTCAAGCTTTTCAAGAAACACATGAAGAAGCTAACCGATTGGCCCTATTGAATAACCGGTTAAAGGGAATGAATAGCTGGCTTGAAAAGAGAGTCAAAACACTGGAAGAAGAATTGGAAAATTCAAAAATAGATTTTGAAAACCTTGAAATAGTTTACAAAAACTCTTCTTGCAAGTGTGATACTTTTATTTGTGAAAATTGTGAAAATCTTGAAAATAAAGTTCATTATCTTGTTAAAATTGTGGATAAGTTTTCAAAAGGTCAATCCAACTTTGAGAATGTCTTGGCATCTCAAAACTGTGTTTTTGGAAAAGCAAGATTAGGTTTTAATCCACAGAACAAGCAAGATAGATTTTCAAAGTCATTTTCGAAACTGTCAGAAAAACAACCGATTGATCTATCGAAATAACCGGTTGTTACATGCTTCTATTGCATGAAAAGAGGCCATTCTGTTAGATTCTGTAAAATCAGAAAATATGACTTTTGTGTACTTTTGCAGGATTCCTTGGAATCCGACGGTAAATTTGTTGCTGAAGGTCGTCACGATATCCTGGTTGAAGCAATTGGACGACCTGAGCACTCTGGTCGTGTTCGTGCAGCTGGACAAGGGGTCGAAATTAAACTATATTTTGGAGTTTCAGAACAACAGTCATCCTCCTCCTTCAAAGAGAACGAAACTCAAATGAAGACTAAGATACGTGAAGAATTAATGGAGGAGATGAGAAAGGAGACTGATTTGATGTGGCTAGAGATGAAAAATGAGAATGATCGAATGCGACAAGAGTTTCTATCGCAACAACTTTGTGTTGAACCCCTTGTTAGTCCCACTCCTAAGAGCACAAAGGGGAGTTGTGCGGCTCCTCCAACATCAGGGGATGATATCAATGGGAAGACGAAGGATTGTGAGCTACTGGTAGTGGACGGCAAACTTCCTCGGGTGGTGGCGCTTGGAAAAGTTTATCAAGACGCCACCACCTTACATAACGTTCCTCTCTCCCCTGATGTGGCAAAGGTAACAGTTGAAAAAATACGATTTCCTGATGCTCGTGTTCCACTACCTTCAGATGAGGCAACCACTGTGGCCGATGCATTTCAGACATTCGTTGCCTGGCCCAGAGAGCTCATTCAATCTATGCCCGAACCTCATGTAATAATTTCATTTCATTATATTATTTTTTATTTATATTTATATATTACATATAATTTAATACAAATGTTTTTTATCTTGTAGAAACCTTTTCGACTACCAAGTCCGGAGAAGAAACGTGAGGTTCCAGTTGACGATCCTATAGCTTCATTAGGTCTCATTGCTAGTCAGATTGGCAATGAACCTTTTCCAGTTCTGTGGGATGATACATTTTTTTAAATAAACACTGAATTGCCACTGATGATTTACAACACAGATTTATCAAAATTTATATCTGGGAAACAGGAGCTCAATATAAGTATAATTCAATTTTTTATGATGTAAGTATCTTTACCTATTATTCAATTTACTTTATGTTAAATTATTATTGATTATGCTTTAACTAAAAACTTGTAGGTTTTTGCATAGAGTCTGTATCACTGAGGGGAAGGAAAATATGTATGGATTCTTAGATCCTGCATATACTAATCCCGTTGGACCAAACTCATCTGAGACTCAAGCATACATCACTAACACCCTGGAAAAAGAGGGAAAACAAATTTATTTATGCCCTTATATTAATGAGTAAGTTTAATTATATGTCACCAATTATTATTATTTCATGTTTTAAATATTTACTAACTCTTTTCATTGATGATATAGGCATCATTGGCAGTTACTTGTCTTATCAATGGTTGATAAGACTGCTGTGTGGTTCTGTTCCCTACACAAGAAGATTCCCACAAAATTTAAGGATATCATTGATACCTAAGTACATTATAAACTGAACTTTGTATATGTTACTAATTAACCATCTACTAACGAGGTTTTTTGTATTAACCAGTTCATGGCGTGGATATAACATCCTAAAAGGTCGATCCAGTTCAAATTATTTGAACTGGATAAGAATAAAGGTTTGTAATTTTTTTCTTTCTCTATTATCATTGTTTATCAATATACTAACATATTACTTTTTATTGAATTATAGTGTAATAACCAACCAGGAAGCTATGAGTGTGGTTATTACATTATGCAATGGATGATTACCATTATAAGACTAGGTGTTAAAACTGGTTGGAAAGAGGTACTATATGTTAAATCATTTTTATAATTCTTGAACATATATATATCTAAAAACTAATTTATGTCAACTATATTTTGCAATGCAGTTATTCACAGAAGAAACACCAATGAATTCGGAAGGCATTTCATATGTTAGAGATTCTTGGTCCACATATTTCATAAATTTTTATAACTCTAGCATAGGTAATGAATAGTGGTTTTATTATATGTAATTTGATTACTTGTAAATGTACATTTTGATGCTCTCAATTTATATCTATATTTCTGTATTTGTCTGGCTGGGTTTGATCATTATGCAGGTTATTAATTTATATGGTTTATGGACAATACAAATTGCACTTAAAAAAAAACACTATTTACCAATGCAGTTCTTTACTAAAGTCGCATTTGTAAATGTGATTTACGAATGCGGTTATTACCAAGGCCACATTCGTAAATCTTAAACCCCTAAACCCTCATCCCTCATTCAGAAGAATATACAAATGCGGTTATTTAAAATAACCGCATTTGTAAATCTAATTTACAGGCCGCATTTGTATCTCTCCGATTTACGAATGCGTGCTGATCAAATGCGGTTCTATAGCCGCATTTGTAAATGTAAAATAGCCGCATTTATTTTACATTTCTGCGCTAGTGTTGAAATGGAGAGTTGCAAGGAAGCAAGCACACTTATGCCCTCAAGCTCCTATATGGATGCAAATGCTGCTGGAAAAAGGGTAGATCAAACAAAATATAGAGGTTTAATTGGCTCTTTGTGTTGAACAAGATGCTTTGATGTCTCCAAATCCAAAAGGAAATCTTGAAGACCTTGCTGCTGGGTGTGTGTGTTGTCTAGTTGTTTGAAACTTGTTAATTCACTCCTTAAGATGATCCAAGTTCATTTGAATCTTTAACCTTTTGAAAAGATGTGTTTTCTAAAAAGCAGTAAAAAATTCAACAGGTTGTTTTACCTTAGCTGTTTTTGAAAAACTTGGTTGACTTTGCTGTCAAACCAAAACAATCGATTCTTTCGAAAAAACAACTGATTGTTTTCCTGAAAACCTTAACAGAATTCTGTTAAGCGGTTTTAATATGTTTTAAATGATCCTAACTGTACCGTCCCGTATCCGGGCGTTGACAAAGTCAAAAGTCAAAGTCAACGCCTGGAGTCAAAGTCAACACAAGGCGTCGCCTAGGTGAAGAGACACCAAGTGCCGGCTTCGCCAAGAGGAAGCGTCGCCAAGGCAAGACGTCGCCTAGGCGAAGGCGTCGCCCAACCAGGGCGTCGCCAAGATCAAATATCATTAAGTTAAGGCATTCACAGCATGGCTCCCCGATACCCATGGGTAGGAAAGACCATGGAGGGAGCGACGCCGTGGGAAGGCCTCAGGTCCCGATGATCCGGGGCAGTGATAAAGAGAAGGAAAAGGTGGCTTCAAGGCCATAGTGATAGCACCAGTGTAGGGCAGCCTGACTCGTGAAGTAGCACTCCCAAGTGAGTGAGTGCCTAGATGATTGGGGGCATGAGTTGTCACCCCTTGCGCAGTAGCACTCCCAAGCAGGAGGACTCACATGTAGAAACGTCCCCAGATGGGCAGAAACGTCCCCAGATGGGGTCATGGCGTTGTGAGGCCCTCCACGTGTACGACAGCCAGGTCAGAATAGAAACATCATTTAGTCAGGTGCCAAGTAATTAAAGTCATTCAATACGGTTTCTGTTTCGAGCGTTTAAGGTACTATAAAGGCTCCTGAGCGTTTCAACGTCTTAAATGCGCTACGTTTTCTAATTAGACGCGTTAATTAAGTGCGTTACGTTTTATGATTAAAAGCGCTTTAAGGCGCTTTAAATGCTTGGGCAGATTAAATAGCGCTGAGAATGTTGGAAACGGGGTTCGAACTTTTGGCAAATTTTCCAGAAACACTCTAGTTGCTTGCTCGAGCCTTGAGGTTACGCACAAGGGACTAGGGAGATATTTTTGCCAGAACGAGAAAATACACACGAGACACAGTTTCCTTTTTACCACCTTCAGAGTGCCATACGCGGTTTTGATTGCATAGTGGAATACCCAGTGGTTTCTGGGGACTGAATGTAGCTCTTGGTGTAAGAGTGAACCAGTATAAATTGCTTGCGTGCTTATCTCTTACCCTTAACTCTTTAAACTCTGTTTTTAAGTTGTTTTTATAAACTGCTGATAAAAACAACTGTTTGTTTCGACAAAACAACCGATTGTTTTTCTGATATCATCTTAAAACAGTTTTGGGTATTTGTTTCCTTAATTCTTTTCTCTGTAATTCAGCATTGATTTTCATTATACCTTCAAAGTTTGCGAAAATCTCTCTTAAACAATTCACCCCCCTCTCGTTTAAGGCCATACATTCTAACAATTGGCATCAAGAGCTTTGTTCTTGAAAGATATTCAAGTTTTGATCTTAAATCTTTTTTTAAATGGCTGAAAAGTTTTCTTTTGGGGAGGGTGCTTGTTTAAGCAAACCACCTTTGTTCTGTGGTATGAAATATGAATTGTGGTGCATAAGAATGAAATTCTTTGTTGAATCTATAGATAGAAAAATCTGGAATGTTATTACAAATAGCTATCTCATGCCTATATCTGAAAATGTTTCTTCTGAAAGAGAACATCTTGATTGTGTAGCTATGAACATCATTGTATTTGCACTTGATTCTAATGAATTGCTCAAGGTTTCAAAATGTAGTTATGCCAAAGAAATGTGGAATACCCTTGAAGAGTATCACAAGAATCCAAGGAGTGCCTTGATGGACAAAGAAGAATCTTCTGCTGAATCTTTCTTTTCAGAATCCAGAAAGAAGGTTTGTCTTATGACAAAAGAAGAATCTGGGTCAAGTCAAGCTGCTGGGAACAAAAATTGTCAATACTCAAGTGATAAGAGTGAAGAGGAAACATTTAGGTTGTTGTTTAAGAAATTCAGCAAGTTCCTAAAGAAGAGAAACAACAAAAGTGACTAATCTAACATGTATGATAACAAGAAACCTACTGAGTTTAACACTAACAAATATACATGCTTTGGATGTGGTGAACAGGGTCATATTAAAACTGAATGTCCCAACAAAGAGAGGAAAAACTTCAAGAGGAAAAACTTCAAGAATCATGAGAAGAAAGGAAAATCAAGAAAAGCTTATATTGATGACTCATCAAGCTTCTCTTCAAGTGATGAAGAAGAAACAAATTTATGTCTAATGACAAGACAAGAAAGTGACACAAGTAGTGTAAGTTCAAGCACTTATATTAATTTTGAGAATTATAGTCAACTTCTTGAGGCCTTCAATGAGACTCATGAAGAAGCTAATAGGTTGACCCTTTTGAACAAACGGTTGAAAGGTTTAAACAACTCGTTGGAAAATAGAGTCAAGATCTTGGAAGAAGAGTTGAACAATTCAAAAACTGATTTTGAAAATTTGGAAATGATTTACCAAAACTCTTCTTGTACGTGTGTTGATTCAAGTTCTTGTCAAAATTGTGAATCTCTTCAAAAGAAGGTTCACTATCTTTTAAAAACCATGGACAAGTTTTCCAAAGGCCAATCAAATCTTGAAACTGTTCTTGCTTCTCAAAAATGTGATTTTGGCAAGGCTAGGTTGGGGTTTAATCCAAACAGCAATAACAAATCTGTTTCAAAACCCTTTTCAAGTTTCTTTGAAAAACAACATGTTGTTTTATCGAAACAACCAGTTGAATTTTGTCATTACTGCATGAAAAGGGCCACACTATTAGATTCTGCAGAGTAAGAAGGTTTTCTGTTCCCAAAGGTATTTTGAAATGGGTTCCTAAGGTTTCTAAGGTTCCTACTAACATCATTGGACCCAAATTCATAAGGGGACCAAATCTTTCTTCTTAATCATATGTATCGCTACGGGAAGAGATAGAGTGTCCCAGGCTTAGCCTTTCTCCAAGACTAGATCTTCACTCCTTTTCTGTCTTGAGAAGAGACCTTCTTTAGTTGCCAGGAGAGGGAGAGAGTGGTTCTCGATTCCCTGGATGAGGGTAGGGAAAAGGTGTCCCAAGGGTCGATGTAATTGAGGGTTGTCTGCTACTAGCCTGTGTAATAGTAAGTACTAGCCCCCAGGGGTGTTGTAGGTATCCTTGGTGATGGCATTTTCATGAAGTTCTTCTTGAATCAATGTAGAGTATGGGGCGGAAGCAATGAATGAGAGTGAGCAAGATCCTCCTAAGAGTGGTGTTGATCTTGTAGGTGCATGATAAGTGTGGGTATTGAGTGGTTCGGCCAGCTCAAGGGAAAAGATGAAGGAATTGAAGTTTAGAGCCTAGGATTCTAGGGAGAAGCAAAGTTGAGCACAAATTGGCAGCATAACTTTACTCACAATAAACTTGAAAATACAAGGTGTAGGCTCCTCCTTTTATAGGCTAAGGAGGACCATAATGCAACCCTAATGCTAGCCAAATGAAATGTAAATGTGAAGCACATTGGTGCACATGGCACATGGGTGCACAAATGAGCACATGGGGAGGGGTGTGTCTAGTTTTTATGCTCACCCCCTCCATGGGCTTTCTAGACCGGCCTTGGTAAATTTAGAGGTTTTTTTAGAAACTCTAAGTTTACCTAGGTTGCTGTTTTAGGTGCCAAAATTAATTCTAAGAAAATTACAAATAAAGTTCCTATGCTAATTTTGACAAGAAATTAAAGTCTACTCTACACTAGAGTTTATGGCATTTGAACATGTAAAAGAACGTCTTCTTGGATCCTCTTGGCCATAACTCTATGGTTGGCCCAAATCTACCCTTTGGTGGGCTTGCATGTGGGCTTGTGCTTGGGCCTCTTCCATCATCCCCTCCCTCTTGAAAAGGATTTGTCCTCAAATCCAATACTTTTGCTTCCTAGGGGATGGTTGTGGCTGGATGGTGTCCATCATCTCCTCCTTCTTTGAGAAGATCTATCCTCAGATCTTCAGGCTTGATCTCGGATAGCAGCCTCTTGCTTCGCCAAAGCTTGTCCTCCTGGATCAAACGTCCACCTATAGAAATAATCAAATAAGGCATAGGTGTTAGTTTGCAAATTAATTTTACTAGGTTGCCATTTTTGTTTGTCTTTTGGTTTTGGCAACTTTGGACAAAGTTTCTCTTTTAATGGTTGTGTGTGGTCTCTAATCATCTTATGTATTTTAAAATGTTTATTTGTGGTTACCTTCTCTTTAGGCATAAATCCTATAGGAGATGGTAACAACTTAAAAGGAGAAAGATGATTTAGCACACACATAACTTTAAAAGTAGAAATATAAGTAGTTTTGTGAACTACTTGATGGTATGTTTGCTCATCTCTAGAGTTGTGTGTGCACATCATGATTATTCTAGGCATAGTAGAAAGAGCTAGATTGTCAAATGTATTTTGACCATGCGTTTGAGGATGATAAGAATTTAAAGTGTGCAACTTAGTTGCAAGTTTTCCAAAGGAAATCCTCAAATCATGGTTTGCGAAATTTGGAGCTCTATTCAACACTATGCTTGAGGATAAACCATGAAGATGTATCACTTCTCTAGAGAAGAGTTTATCCATAACCATGAAGATTGAATCAAAACCTTTTGTTGTCCTAGGGAGTTTTAATATGAAATTTGTATCTTCCCAAGGATCATTTGCAAAAGGTGAAGGAGTATAGAGTTCATGAGACATTGCCTTGGGTGTAGTTTGAAAACAAGAATTGTACCTAAGGTAATGTCTTTGAACTTCTTTTCTCATGGGGGACAAAAGTTTTCCTTTTAAAAGCTCTAGAGTTTTATCAACTCTAATTTGTCCCATGAGTTCTCCTTCAAGAAGACTTTTTCTCTTATGTGTAAGGATAGTCTCGTTGTGACAACCATTGTTTATAAGGATTTGTACACTTTGCAATGGTTGTCTCAATAAGACATGACAAGTTTCTTTAGGCCCTACTTCACATAAAAATTTGTTTTTGTAGATGCTTATAAAAAACTTGACATTCACTTGGTGATATCCTAGCACATATGAGAAATAATCTATTTCATTTTTATCTATGCAAGCTTCTTTTAAAGACTCTTCTTTTTCACTTAGGCTTGCAAGTGTTCCTTTACAAAAGGTAAGGCATTGAGGTTGTTCAACAAGACACATATTTTCAAAGGTATTTTTAAATCTTTGGTCTTGTTGAATGACCTTGTGGGAAGGAACACTCTTCTCCCACGCCTTTTGTTCTTCAAGGGTCTTCTTATGCTTTTCTTTTTCTTTAGCTTCCCTTTCGACTTCCCCTCTCTTCTTTTGTATTTTTCTTTCCTTTCTTTCTTTATGGGAAGCAAACAATTTTTCTACCCTCATTTCCCAATCTAGGCAAGCTTCTATATTTTCTTTTCCATGGAAATGGGGTTGTTCTACCCTAACCTCTCTTGAGTTTTCTTGTTCTTTTCTATCTCTTCTATGTCTTCTAGGGGGTGCTTGATAATAATAATTTACTCTAATGCTTCCCTCCCCAAAAGAATCATGATCTTTAGAGATATATGCATGAGAAGGTAATTTTTTTAGAATGTGAGACTTCTCATTCTTTGCTTTAGTCAAAACATTAAGTTTAGTCTCACTCTCCAATTGTCTATATGCAATTGATTGCACAGTTTGTGAAACTTCTTTCAAAAGAGTTTTTAAAGATTTTAATCCACTTCCAATAGACTTTGTAGAATGAGAAGAAGAAGACATGGCTAAAGCTTTGTGTTATACAAGTATTTTACCTTGAGAAAACTTAGGAAAGTCAAAGAAGGTAGTTTTCCAGGTAAGGGAGGTGAGTCACAAAGGACTACTTAAATACCAAGCCTTTGCCTTAGCCAAAAACTATCCCCCAATGTCTTCACACAAAGCTTTCTCTTAGTAAACCACTTAGAACACAATTAAGTTGAGAAATCAAATTTTCAATGAAAGAAAACAATGCAAGCTACTAATCAACAAAGCTAGTCGGTTTAACACAAACTTAACAAAACTAACCATGCAAAGCGTAGCTATGAAAGCAATAGAAAAGCAATTACAAACAAGTAACAATTACTAATCAAGAATGCTATACTATTCGGCCCTAGGTGAGGCTTCTTGGACACTTTGAGCCCTTGAAGACACACTCACCGTCTAAACGTAATTAACAAGGTAATTAACAATAAACCAAGTTGCAAAGGAAATAAGAGAACTCCCTTTGTTGATCCTCCTTTTGGTTAGTGCACTTCCTTGTTGTCTTTGCTTGTGGATTTTCCAAGTGTTTGTAGTGTTTTCAAGAATGCTTGTTTCGGCTTTGGCCTTGTCTTCTCCTTAGAATGATGGTCTTTAATTCTCCAATTACCAGCACCTAGCAAAGGGCTAAACCTTAACCAAATCAAGTTCCCATTCACATAAGCACCAAAGAAGAATTAATTTCCAGCACCCAAATTAGAGGTCAAAGAACAAAAGCAAGAAACAAATTTAATTGAATAAAACAGTACCACCAAAAGGATTTAGATTATGACAACTAGAAAGAGATTCAAGAAATTAAAGCAAACAAATAAAGGTACTCAATTAAAGGTTGGCACACAAAAGAATTCCTAAAGAAAAGCACTAGATTAGATGACCAAATAAAAAAACAGCACCACTGGAAAATGTTGTGGGCCAGAAAACGTGTTTGTTCCCCGATTTATGCTGAGCTGTATATTTAAAATTTGACTCTGAAATTTGATATGCAAGAGATTCAGGATCTTATCTAAAATCTGGCTTTGGAATCACTCAAAACGCATGCACCATTTTTTTTTAATAAATTTTGCAATTTTGGTGTTCGGTTAGGCCAGCTGGAGCGCTTCAGATTTGCACTCTGATTTTAAAAGATTTATCATTTTTTTTCTGTTGCTTCTTTTGACCTAATTCTTTTTTTGTCCTTTCTATAACACTTTAAACTTGCATTTTCCAGAGAATCAAAATTTTCCTATGAGTGGAAATATTTTTCTGGGTTAAAACAGCCAAAACAGAGAAGGTGAAAACAGGGGAATCTGAAAACTGGAAACAAAAACAGCAAGATACCAAAGTTTAGACACAATGGAAATTTGTGAAATAGAATTGTGTAGGATCTAAACACAATATGAACTCAAACTAAAAATTAAAAAGGCACCAAAGGAGCAAAGAACAGCAGATTCAAGCAAATAAAGAGACCCAAAATCAAGAAACAATTAAGCCAAATAAAAGGACTACTATGAATTGTTGACAATATGGATGAACATGACTTGACAAAACATGTATAGATTCAGAAAATTAAAGACTCAAAGCATAATATGAACCAAATAAGGAAAGCAATAAAGACTCAAAAGCCTAAAAGAAAAATAGCAACACAAAGGTGTATGGAATCCTATCACAAATTGCACAAGAACTTGTTCAAGATCAATTGAACAAGAGTGCTTCGGTTGGATCTTCCACAAAGCACACCAAGAACAAATTAAAATGTAAAAAACAGCAAGACAAGTAAGGAAAGTAAATGACAATATGAAATAAAGAAGAACTAAAATTGAAAAGACAAGGAGCTACTCATCTTGAAGAACCAAAGCTCATGATACCAAATGATGGCATTTTCATGAAGTTCTTCTTGAATCAAAGTAGAGCAAAGGGGCGGAAGCAATGGATGAGGTGAGCAAGATCCTCCTAAGAGTGGTGTTGATCTTGTAGGTGCATGATAAGTGTGGGTATTGGGTGGTTCGGCCAACCCAAGGGAAAAGATGAAGGAATTGAAGTTTAGAGCCTAGGATTCTAGGGAGAAGCAAAGTTGAGCACAAATTGGCAGCATAACTTTACTCACAATAAACTTGAAAATACAAGGTGTAGGCTCCTCCTTTTATAGGCTAAGGAGGACCATAATGCAACCCTAATGCTAGCCAAATGAAATGTAAATGTGAAGCACATGGGTGCACATGGCACATAGGTGCACAAATGAGCACATGGGGAGGGGTGTGTCTAGTTTTTATGCTCACCCCCTCCATGGGCTTTCTAGACCGGCCTTGGTAAATTTAGAGGTTTTTTTAGAAACTCTAAGTTTACCTAGGTTGGTGTTTTAGGTGCCAAAATTAATTCTAAGAAAAATTACAAATAAAGTTCCTATGCTAATTTTGACAAGAAATTAAAGTCTACTCTACACTAGAGTTTATGGCATTTGAACATGTAAAAGAACGTCTTCTTGGATCCTCTTGGCCATAACTCTATGGTTGGCCCAAATCTACCCTTTGGTGGGCTTGCATGTGGGCTTGCATGTGGGCTTGTGCTTGGGCCTCTTCCATCACTTGGCAGCCAAGAATCACTTTTGGACTTGAAGAATGACTGCTAAAGGGAAAACCATCAAAAGCAAAGTCTGTCTTTGTGCCTGTACTTTCAATTGTATATGTCTTGCAAGGTTCTTTGAATGTCAAGAGACATCCTTGGCACATGCATAGTGTTGATCAAAAGAGAAACTTCAAAGAGAGTATGTGTGTTTTCATTTCTCAATTTATGTAAATGTGCCTTGTGACCTGTACCGTCCCGTATCAGGGCGTTGACTAAGTCAAGGTCAAAGTCAACAACAGGAAAGTCAAAGTCAGCTCGAGGTGTCGCCCAGATGTAGAGACGCCAAGAGGAAGAGTCGCCAAGGCAGAACGAGACGTCGCTAAGGTGAGGCGTCGCCTAAGCGAAGGCGTCGCCTAGCTGAAGGCGTCGCCTAGGTGAAGGCGTCGCCTAGGTGAAGGCGTCGCCCTGGTGAGGGCGTCGCCAGATTAAACAGTGTAAAAGCAAGGCAATCACGGTGTAGTTCCCCGATACCCATGGGTAGGAAAGACCATGGAGGGAGCGACGTCGTGGGAAAGCCTCAGGTCCCGATATCGCGGGAAAGTAATAAAGAGAAAGAAAAGGTGGCTCCAAGGCCATAGTAATAGTACCAGTGAAGGGCAGCCTGACTCGCGAAGTACCCCTGCCGCCCCAGAGACGCCTTCGGGACAGATACGACCCAAGAGGAAGGTCACGCCCAGGATAACCGGGTGCAGGGTGTGAGAGGAAGGCAGATACGCTCTCAGAGTAAGTGGCTAGATACTTGGGGGCATGAGTTGGCACCCAAAAAGCCACCCCTAGCGCAGTAGCACTCCCAAGCAGGAGGACCCACACGTAGAAACGTCCCCAGATAGGCAGAAACGCCCCCAGATGGGGTCATGGCGTCGTGAGGCCCTCCACGTGTATGACAGCAATGCCGGAATAGAAACACCCTCTAGTCAGGTGCCAGGTAATTAAAGATATTCAATACAGTTTCCCTTTTTGGCATTCAGGTACTATTTTGGCTCCCAAGCGTTTCAACGTCTTAAATGCGCTACGTTTCATAATTAAGCGCTTTAATGAGCGCGTTACGTTTGAGTTTAAAAGCGCTTTAAGGCGCTTTAAATGCTGGGGGCAGTTTAAATAGCGCTGAGAATGTCGAAAAAAAGGGGGGAACCTTTGGCAAATTTAGGAGAAACTCTCTGGTTGCTTGCCCGTGCTTGAGGATTACGTACAAGTGACTGGAGAATATTTTTGCCTGAAGGGGACAACACAGACACACATATACACAGTTCTTTTACCACCCTTCAGAGTGCCACACGCGGTGCTCAGATACGTGGGTGGACAGTTTTTGGTGTTTCTTGCTGGCTGACTTGAGCGTCGGAGTGCAAACGGCCGCTAGGGCGCCTCTTTGTCCTCTTTTTTGCAGGAAATTTGCAGGCATTCAGTGGGAAGGAGTCCTTAGCTGACGATTGAGGCCACGCACGAAGACGTCCCGGTCAACCGGACGGAACATTTGGCGCCCACCGTGGGGCCGATATAAAACATCAGTCCCATCACAAGTTCGAGAAAATCTACCAGGTTACAGTAGTGCTGAAGGAGGTTGGAGTGACAATTGCCCCCACCAGACGAAGATCAGCGCGTGCAGCCCCCGCAGACCTATCCATGCAGCAGGTCCTGGAAATAATGAGGGGGTTGCAGCAGGACGTGGCGGATTCGAAGATGGAGCAGGAGCGCATGCAGGCAGATCTTGACGCCTCGCATGAGCGCAACGAAGAGCTCCACCGTGCGAATGAGGAGTTGCGCCAGGGCCTGAGAAACGATAGGAGGCGGCCTGGGCATGACGAGATGGAGAACCACTCCCCACCAAGGGAGTTTTCCACTCCGTTCTCGTAGGAGATCCTAGACGCAGAAATCCCGATCACGTTCGCGGGACCCAAGGTAATCTTCACTGGGATGGAGGACCCAGAGACGCACCTCGCGGCATTCCACACGCAGATGGTCCTGATAGGCGGTTTTGACGCCGCCAAGTGCAAGCTCTTCATGAGCACCCTGACCGGGATGGCTATGGACTGGTTCATCAGCCTCCCCGAGGGCCATATCACAGCTTTCCGCTAGTTGTCGCGGTTATTCAGAGAACAGTATTTGGCCAACAAGGCCCCGCCGCCGGTCTCCTACGACCTGTTTGACGTGAAGCAGTATCAGGGGGAGACCCTGAAGGAGTATATCAATCGCTTCGGGGCCCAAGTCGTGAAGGTTGGTACAACAGAGGAGCCTATGATCGTGTACGCATTTGTGAAAGGCGTATGCCCAGGCCCCTTTGGAGAATCTATTATCCGCAATCGCCCTAGGACTTTCGCAGAATTACGGCGTAGGGCGGTGGAGCATATCGCTTCGGAAGGGGAGGTATGTGTGAAGCGCACCAGTACCGTGCCCTCACGCCCAAGGGGACCGGCGCGAGCTCAACCCGTCAGAGTCAATGAGACCACGACGGGGAGAAAGAAGCCAGAGGCGAGACGCCCCTACGAGGCCAGAAAGCCCCAGCCTCGGGGCCCCGCAGGAGGCGAACGCCCCACCAGAGAAAGAGCAAGACCGGCGAGGTACAACTTCGTAGTCGAGTTGAAGGATTTGATCGCCGTGCCCAACATCGCCGAGAGGCTGAGGCGACCGGCGAAGACCGACAAGGTGCTAGGGCCCCGTAAAGACTCTTGGTGCGAATTTCACGAGGCTTTCGGGCACCAAATTGATAATTGCCTGTCGTTGGGCTACCAGCTAGATGAGCTGGTGAGGACTGGGTTTTTGAAAGATTATGTCGCAGAGTCCACCACGACCGCCACCCTGCCGTCGCCGACGGATGAGCCAGCACACGAGATGCCTGTGCTTGGCGAGGTCCACACCATTGCTGGAGGTTTTTCCGGCGGAGGACCCACCGCCTCCCAGCGGAAGAAATATGCGAGGGGGGTAAATTCAATCGAAGAGAGGCTCTCGGGGGAGCCCTGGGAGTCAGATATTGTGTTCACAAGAAGGGATCTCCGAGATGTGGTGCCCCATGACAACGATCCCGTTGTCATCTCGGTCGTCACGGCTGGAAGAAAGGTCCACCGAGTGCTTGTTGATCAAGGAAGCTCGGCAGACGTCATGTTTCTGTCGACTTTTAATAAGTTACGGCTGTCCCCCGATCTACTGAGTCCCTATACGGGATGTTTGTATGGGTTCGGGGATAACCAGATAGAGGTCCGGGGGTACCTGGAGTTGAGGACTACGTTCACGGACGGAGAGGCCTCCCGAACAGAGAGCATTCGGTACCTCGTCGTTAACGCCAATTCTGCCTATAATATTTTGCTGGGCAGACCGGCGTTAAACCGTCTGAGTGCAATATCCTCCACCCGGCACATGAAGATGAAGCTACCGGACCTCAGTGGCCGGGTGATAGTCATCAGATCAGACCAAGAGGAGGCAAGAAAATGCTACGAAAACAGCCTGAAGACGAAGAGAGGCGTTTTCATGGTGTACGAACGTCTACCAAGCGCGGACGCAACGATGATCGAGGCGACGCCCGCTGGGCAGACCCCCGAAGAGGCCATAGCAGAAAGGGCGATGCCCGGAGCAGATGCGCCAATGGAGGAAGCACACGTGGAGGAGGCGGCGACCGTAGAAGAAGCGGCGCCCGCCGATGATGATAATAGGGAGCAACCCGCGACCAACATCCTAGAGAGGGAGATTGGCGGCAAAGCTTTCAAGTTAGGAAGCTCGCTAAATCCAAAAGAACGGGAAGGGGTGGCGGAAGTGATTTCGCGCCTCCTGGATGCCTTCGCGTGGTCCGCCTCGGACATGCCGGGCATCGACCCCGATTTTCTGTGCCACCACCTCAGCATGGACGCCACGGTTCGCCCCGTGCGTCAGAGAAGGAGGAAATTCAATGAGGAGCGACAACAGGTGGTGAAAGACGAAACGCAGAAGCTGCTGAGTGCTGGCCACATTAGGGAGATTCAGTACCCTGAGTGGCTCGCCAATGTCGTTTTGGTGAAGAAGGCAAACGGAAAATGGAGAATGTGCGTTGACTTCACGGACCTGAATAAGGCGTGCCCAAAGGATTCCTATCCGCTGCCCAGCATTGACGCCCTAGTGGACAGCGCGTCTGGCAGCAAAGTGTTAAGCTTCCTGGACGCCTTCTCAGGTTATAACCAAATCAAGATGCACCCCAGGGACGAGAGCAAAACTGCGTTCATGACCGAAACATGCAGTTATTGCTATAAGGTGATGCCTTTCGGACTCAAAAATGCGGGCGCCACGTACCAGAGGTTAATGGATAAGGTCTTGGCGCCAATGCTCGGGAGGAATGTATACGCCTATGTGGACGACATGGTGGTGGCGTCGCAGAACAGGATGCAGCACATGGCAGACTTGGAGGAATTGTTCAACACAATATCCAAGTACCGCCTCAAGTTGAACCCCGAGAAGTGTGTTTTTGGGGTAGAGGCCGGTAAATTCTTGGGTTTTCTGCTCACCGAGAGGGGTATAGAGGCGAACCCCGACAAATGTGCGGCCATTATTGCCATGCGGAGTCCGACATCGGTAAAGGAGGTTCAACAGTTGACAGGGCGGATGACGGCGCTCTCGAGGTTTGTTTCCGCTGGAGGAGAAAAGGGGCACCCGTACTTCCAGTGCCTCAAGAGAAACAGTCGCTTTGCATGAACTGAGGAATGCGAAGCGGCTTTCGTTAAACTGAAGGAGTACCTGGCGACGCCTCCGGTTCTCTGCAAACCGGTAACGGGCGTGCCCCTCCGTTTGTATTTTACTGTAACAGATAGGGCCATCAGTTCTGTGTTGGTACAAGAGCAGGGCCAGAGTCAGAAGCCCATCTACTTTGTAAGCAAAGCCTTACAGGGAGCCGAGACAAGGTACCAGGCGCTGGAGAAGGCGGCGCTGGCGGTAGTGTTCTCGGCTAGGAGGCTCCGTCATTACTTTCACAGTTTCACGGTGGTGGTAATGACCAACCTCCCCATACAGAAGGTGCTGCAGAAGCCCGATGTGGCAGGAAGAATGGTACGCTGGGCTGTGGAACTGTCGGAATTCGACATACAGTACGAGCCTAGAGGATCCATTAAGGGGCAGGTGTATGCGGATTTTGTAGCAGAACTTTCGCCCGGAGGTGAGCAAGAAGTGGAAGCGGGTTCACAGTGGCTGCTCTCGGTTGATGGTTCCTCAAACCAGCAAGGGAGTGGTGCGGGAATAGTGCTGGAAGGACCCGACGGCATACTAATCGAGCAGGCCTTGCGTTTCGCCTTCAAGGCAAGTAACAACCAAGCAGAATACGAAGCCTTGATTGCAGGAATGCTCTTGGCCAAGGAGATGGGCGCACAGAACCTCCTGGTGAAGAGCGACTCCCAGTTGGTCACGGGGCAGGTGTCGGGTGGGTTCCAGGCGAAGGACCCACAGATGGCGGCGTATCTCAAATACGTCCAGTTGTTGAGAGGGGCGTTCAACGCTCTTGAGTTGATACGCGTCCCGAGGGAGCAGAATGCCAGAGCTGACCTGCTTGCAAAGCTGGCCAGCTCAGGCAAGGGGGGTAGACAGAGGACAGTGATCCAGGAGACCCTCAAAGCTCCGCGTCGATTCGTGGAAGACAACAGGGTGGATGTCCTCCAGATTTATGCATCAAGGGGAAGGCCGAGGAGTCATTCCTCATTAACCCAAGATACGCAAAGGGCGCCCCGCATCAGTATATACGCGGGTGTGTCTGAGGAAGAGCAGATGCAGGTTTGTGTCCTGTCCACGGGAGACACCTGGATGACGCCCTATAAATGATACCTGGCGGATGGGGCCCTTCCAGTGGACCCTGAAGAGAGTAAGAAAATCAAAAGGAACGCCGTAAGATATACCTTGGTGGATGGGGTGTTGTTCAGGCACGGCTTCACTCACCCTATCCTAACATGCGTCAGTGGCGATGAGTGCACCAGGATAATGGCGGAGCTACACGAAGGCATCTGCGGAAGCCATGTAGGAGGAAGATCCTTAGCCTCCAAGGTAATACGCGCAGGTTTCTTCTGGCCAACAGTGAAAGAGGATTGCGCACGGCACGCCCAGCGGTGTAGGCAATGCCAAAAGCATGCCGACTGGCACAAGGCGCCGCCTGAAGAGTTGCGGTCCATATACAGCCCGTGGCCTTTCCACACATGGGGTATTGATATCCTGGGCCCTTTCCCACTGGCAATCAGGCAGATGAAGTATCTGATTGTCGCCATCGAATACTTCACCAAGTGGATAGAGGCAGAGCCCGTGGCACAAATCACCGCGCATAAGGTACAGCATTTTGTGTGGAGAAACATCGTGTGTCGCTTTGGCGTACCTAGGCGCCTGATATCTGACAATGGGACCCAGTTCGCCAGTCAGCAGTTAAGAAATCTGTGCGCTGAAGTGGGAATCAAGCAAGTGTTCGCGTCGGTTGAACACCCCCAGACCAATGGACAAGTAGAGTCAGCAAACAGAGTTCTGCTGAGGGGGTTAAAAAGAAGGTTAGAGAAGGCCAAAGGGGCGTGGGCGGAAGAGGTGCCAAGGATTGTATGGGCATACCACACCACGCCCCAATCCTCTACTATGGAGACGCCGTTCAGTTTGGTGTACGGGTCGGACGCGATGATTCCAGTAGAAATACACGAAAGCTCACCGCGTTTTCAAAACTTTGTGGTGGAGGAATCTAATGAGGAGAGGCGGGTAAACTTGGATCTGCTAGAAGAGGCCAGGGAAGAAGCTAGAATAAAAGCTGAAGCGATGAAGAGAAGAGTGGAGCGGCAATATAGCTCTAAAGTAAAGCCACGACAGTTTCAGGTGGGCGACCTGGTGATGAGGAAAGCCCACCCTTATGAGTTGGAGAATAAGCTGTCTCCCAAGTGGACCGGGCCCTTCAGAGTTGCTGAGGCTAAGGGCAACGGTTCGTATAACCTGGAGACTTTAGATGGAGGCCCTATCCCGCGCAGTTGGAATGCAGCCAACTTAAAATTTTATTTCAGTTGATTTATGTAAGCAGCATGTAACAGTTTAGTTGAAGGGGACGCTCTTTTTCCCTTTCGGGGGTTTTTTAATGAGGTCACCCTAATAAATGGAAAAACCAGTTGAGAAAAAGAAGTGCTTTGGTTTTCAGCCATTATTTTCCCTTGTTAGAAGTAATGTGATGCGTCGCCTAGGCCATGGCGTCGCCAAGGAAGAAGGTGTCGCCTAGGTCTTGGCGTCGCCCAGAAAGAAGGCGTCGCCCAAGTGAAAGCATGCATCGTTGGCAGAACGAGACGAAAGGAAGTCGCGCGGTATATGAGGCATATGAAAAGTAAAGTGGCATTGTAAAGAATTATGATATTGGAAAATTGTTGTTACAAGCAATGTTCAGTACAAAATGCAAAAACATAAACAGGCCGCTTCTCAGCGCTCATCAGAATCATCACTGGAGGAAGGCGAAGCCCCTTTCCCAGCCCGCAGCGCTCGAGTAAGTCGTGACCTCTTTTCTTGGCTTATTTTCGAACCTGCACAAGGGGACAAGATGCGTTAGAGACACCATGAAGAAAGACAGGCACAGTTAGAGAGTAACGAAGGTCGAAGTTGCTTAAGGCAGTGGTCCTTACTTATGTACTTCTCAAGAGTCCTAGCGTTGAACTCCAAGCTGATCACCGTAGCGGAGTCAAAACCTCCCGCCTTGGCAAGAATCCGGCAAGCTATTTGATCACTTGGAGCCAGATTCTTGAGGGGTTTGGCTTTGAGGGTTTTTTCCTCTCTCACCCAGTGCAGCGGAAACCCATCGAGGGCGTCGGGAACAAGATCAGTGCAGCAGATCTTGAAGAACCGGCCTTTCCACCCCGTGAACGAGCTTTGGAAGGGTGTGAAGAGAACTCTTCCGGGAACATTGCTGAGAGTTACCCAGAGGTTGTGCCTCTGTCTCTTCACCTCAAAAAAGTGAAGAAAGAGGTCAACCGAGGGTGCACAACCCAGAAACCCAAAGAGGATATCGAAGGCTTTGACAAAGGCCCAGCTGTTGGGATATAACTGGGCTGGAGCCACGTTGATCTCCGTCAGCAGTTCCTTCTCGAACCGGGAGAAGGGTAAGCGCACCCCGATGGTCTTGAACACCACCTGGTAAAAGTAAAAGAAAGGGACCCCGTCGTTCGCTCGTCCGTCTCCACACACTGGCTCCCTCAGAGTGCAAGGGAGCACAGCGATGTCGTCATCGTGCCTCCTTGCGAAGGCCCGATGGTCGTAAGAACACAACTCCCCTTTGTGTTCCCGTACGGCCCTAGTGGAGAGCAAACATGAACACTCATCAAGAAGTTCACTCGAGGCCCAAGGGTACAAGTCTTTGGGACGGACCCTGGAGGAAGCATCGTGAGAAGACATTCTTTAACAGGATCAAGATGGCTGGAAATGCAAGGGTTGAGTGAGGGGAGCGAAGGTTAGAACAGCCCTTCGACAGAGAAGAAAGGCTGCAAGAAGAAAGGGTGCAAGAAGAAAGAGCGCAAGTAGGTTATGAAGAGTGAGAAAACGATGAAGATAGTTCCAGAGCTTGAAGAGTTAAATAAAGCGGTTAGAGCGCCAAACGACGTGAATGGATGCACCGCACGATTGATACACGTGGCAGAAGATGAAAGGATGACGCTGGCACCACTGTTTTAAAGCAGAAAATGTCCCGTCAACAGAATGTCCAGTGGTACGATGCGCCGTCGAGAATGAGCCAGGGGTGCAGCAGGAGTCAGAAAATGAAATGACTAGATACCCCACTGACCATTTAAGCAGCGCCACGTGGATCAAGTCGAATGACAGAAGGTCCCATCAGCTGTACAAGAAGCGCCACGTGGATGGCACAGGCAAAGCCTTGGGCTCTTCGCTGTTATCAGGCGTTGGCCAAGGCAAGAATTAAAGTCAATGTCGAAGTAAAGGTAATGCCCGAGGCGTTGCCAAGAAAGACGTAAAGGGCGACGACAGACGAGAAGTCGCGGGTGTCGCCAACCCAAATACCGACTGGCGTTACCTCCCCGATACCCACAGGTAGGAAAGACTGAGGAGGGAGAAGAAATCAGAGAAAGGCAAAGTTAGTTGCAGGCGTCGCCTCCCCGATACCCACAGGTAGGAAAGACTGTGGAGGGAGACGAGACCGTCAAACGCTAGCGAGTCACTAGCAGGGTGTTCCCCGATACCTATGGGTAGGAAAGACCATGGAGGGAACAAAAACCCCACAGCACTCAGCGTTTTAGACACCCGGGGACGATACGGTGCTGCTTTGGCAGGCCTCTCCTTAGGCGTGGGCGCCGAGTGCTGAAAGATCAAAGAAAGAGCCTTTCGGTATCAGAGTCGTCCCGTGGACGATACGGCGCCACTTAGTGAGCCTCTCCATGGGCGTAAGGGTTGGCGAGCGACCTTACCTCATCATACCAAACCGCCCAACGAAGTGTGAGAAACGGGCGGGATACAGATAAAATAAGTAAAGCGTATGAAGGGAAAAGATGAGAACGAGATCGCATAGGCGGAGTCGTATGTGAAAAAGAAATAAGGACAACCATGCGAGTGTCCCGAATCAATAACAAGAGTGTGGATAGTTCAAAGAATCACAAGTTTTTGGCAGATGAAATTAAAAAGCGAAGGTAAAGAATGAAGAGTTAAGCTTGAAGAGGAAGGTGGCGGATGAGGGGCAGCAGTTCAATCGTTCAAATCCATGGGCACGACCTTCCCGTCGACTACGTGGTGTGTGGGGTCGCAGTTTGAAAGGTTGACGCCGGGATTCTCGCAGGACGCCTGGGACAGGGCTTCTTGGAACCCCTCCTCGAAGGTGCCCGCCATCTCCTGGATAAGGGAATTTTTCTCCTTCTCCAGCTCCTCAATGGCGGCGTCTCCGGAGGCCACCTGTTTCTCCAGAGCCTCTTTCTCCACACGAAGCCGGCTAACCTCGACCTGCAGCTCGTCGTAGTCAACTCGGAGAAGGTCCATAGCTTTGGCCTGCGTAGCCATTTCCTCCTCTATCCGTTCCACCTTGGCAGTTTGTTCACAGCAGCGGTCCTTCAGGTCCTTTTGGGTTTCCGCGTCTGCTTTGACCAATTCCTGAAGACCCGCTACCTGTACTTGGAGAGCGACTTCACGAGCGTAGAAGTCAGCCTGGAGCTCCAAGGCCTCTGCCAATTTCCTCTCAGCCTCTGCCCTGGACTCTTGTGCTTGTTTCAGAGAGGAACAATAAGCTTCGTTCTGGCGTCCCAGGGCCTTCTTCTCCTCCTCCAGGGTGGTTGCTTTCGTTTCCAAGGCCTGGAGGGTTTGGGTTTGCAAGACAGCGTTTCTGGCCTGGGAGCGCCATTCAAGAGCCACCGCCAAGAAGGCCCCCAGATAGAAAGGCATACCTTCCCTCCTGTCGGTACCTTCCGGCATAGTCCCGCCACTGAAACCCCTCATCAGATGCATGATTGGAGGGGGAATGGCAATGAAGTCGGGGGCGGCAGCATCGGGAGCCGGGGAAGCAGTGGTTTCTGGTGGAGGCAGAGGAGGCGCAGATTCAGCACCTTCGCCCCTTTCCTCTTGGAGAATCATAGGAGGGAGTGAGGTTGCGCTTGGAGGGTTGTCCATAAAGGGGTTCCCTCCCTGCGGCGGCGTCTCTACCAAAAGAGGAACCCGCGCGGATTTTCTCCTCTTGAAGGGTGCCACGCCTCCTGATTCCTCATCATCTGACAGAATCTCCAAAACCCTTTTTCCTTTGTCAAGGGGGGTTGGAGCCGGTGACGAGGCCGCAGCTAGGGGCACAGCGGCGATAGGCAAAGGGGAGTTGGGAGTTGGAAGCACGTCAGAGCCAGGAGGAGACGTCGGAGATGGGCTAAAAGCACCTTCAGCAGTGACTGGCGGCGGCGGCGTCAGAGCCGGCGGGAGAATCGGATTGGCAGTAGGGCTGGAGGAGGCGCCTGCCTTGGCGGCACGAGCCTCCTTCAGTGCTTTCGCCAACATCATTCTTTTGGAAACGCCCATCACCGATCCTACACCAAGGCAGACCAAACAGCAAGGATTAGTACTAAAATAGCTATGCGAATTCACGATACGCGAAGAGACGTGAAATGCAAGTAACATGGTACAAGTGTAAAACAAGCATAATAGTATGGGGAAACAAACGATCGATAGCAGGCTGTTCATAGCAAGAAAGATGAGGGGAGAGCCCCTTACCAAAATAGGTGGTCAGGGCGTGGGCATTGTACTCGCTAGCGACCAGCTTCAAGGTATCAAAGACGATCCCCAACCCCGCCAAGGCTTTGCTTACCTCCCTATCGGCGGGGGATAGCTCTTCCAGGGTTTTGGCCCTGAGCAATTTGGGGCGTTCCGTCCAGTAAAGTGGGAAGCCATCCAAAGCTGTGGGATCATGCTTGGCGCAGCACACCCTGAAGAACTTCCCTTTCCAGTTCTTGTAAGAATTCTGGAAGAGGGAGAGGAGGATCCTGCCAGCGATCCCGGAAAAGCTTACCCAGAAGCTTTTCCCCTGTTTTTTCACCTCAAAAAAAATGCAGGAAGACATCTACGGAAGGAGGAATGCCCAGGTATCCACAAAGAATTTGAAAGCCCCTCACAAATGCCCAGCTGTTGGGATGAAGCTGGGCGGGGGCAGTGTTGATTTCAGTAAGAAGCTCCCGTTCGAAGGGAGTGAACGGGAGACGCACTCCTACGCCCTTGAACACGGTCTGGTACATGAAGAAGAAGGGTTTCCCCTTTCTAGGTCTGTCGTCCAAACAAACAGGTTCCCCAGGCCTGCCGGGACGGACGGATATGTGGGCGTCGTGTGTGCGGCAGAAGGCGTTAAAGCTGTACAAATGGGGATCCCCCCGGTGAGCTTCCAGGTCCTGGAAAGAAGTCAGGCTGGTGCATTCACTCAGGAGCTCATCGGAGGCCCAGGGGTAGAAGGCTTTGTAGTTGGACTTGGGGGTCGTAGGGGAAGAATCAGGCTCCGCGTTCGCGTGCGTCATGGTGAAAATAGATAGCTGGAGAAAGAAGAGAGGAAAAAGGGTTTAGCAAGTTTAGCCATGGCAAGAAGGGGAAAGAACCCCAGGAAGCGTCACCCACGCAAGAAAAATCAAAGGAGGAAGAAGAAGCGGAGAAATGCAGTAATACGTGAATAACAACAGTCCCAGGCAGTTCAATAAATCAATCTAATGCGACGAAGGGAAAAGGTCGTGAGTATCCGAGATCATACCTTTGCTATTGGAATGGAGGCAGCAGAAGGGCACAGGAAGGAGAGAATCGCAGTTGCAGAGAAAAAAGGTTTTCGAAGGCGATGAACAGTGCGGAGTTGCAGAGCGAATGAATGTAACAGTAGGGTGAGCGCGGGGTTTGGAGTAACTTAAACGTTACATTTCGCAACTCAAGAGGCGCTAACCTAGGGCCGTGGGATCGTGCCACCCGTCAAAGGATCAATTGCTCAAAGAGAAGCGCGAAGGTCTCTAAAGGAGGTCCGCGCGATGGGCCACGTGGCGCGCGATAAAGGGTAGCCCAAAAGGTGTAATCATCCCCATTGCAGGGAATGTCCAATCGGTCATTAAGAATACCCCTATGGTTCAGATAATGTCGCGTCAGTAATTCGAAAATTTGCTGAGTCAGCAGAGAATGACACGTCATCAAGAAAGCACGTGGATGGCGGGGGCAAGGCTTTAGTCTTTGCGCTGAAGACAAGTCTTCGGCTTAAGACTGGGGGGCTTGTGTACCGTCCCGTATCAGGGCGTTGACTAAGTCAAGGTCAAAGTCAACAACAGGAAAGTCAAAGTCAGCTCGAGGTGTCGCCCAGATGTAGAGACGCCAAGAGGAAGAGTCGCCAAGGCAGAACGAGACGTCGCTAAGGTGAGGTGTCGCCTAAGCGAAGGCGTCGCCTAGGTGAAGGCGTCGCCTAGGTGAAGGCGTCGCCTAGGTGAAGGCGTCGCCTAGGTGAAGGCGTCGCCTAGGTGAAGGCGTCGCCCTGGTGAGGGCGTCGCCAGATTAAACAGTGTAAAAGCAAGGCAATCACGGTGTAGTTCCCCGATACCCATGGGTAGGAAAGACCATGGAGGGAGCGACGTCGTGGGAAAGCCTCAGGTCCCGATATCGCGGGAAAGTAATAAAGAGAAAGAAAAGGTGGCTCCAAGGCCATAGTAATAGTACCAGTGAAGGGCAGCCTGACTCGCGAAGTACCCCTGCCGCCCCAGAGACGCCTTCGGGACAGATACGACCCAAGAGGAAGGTCACGCCCAGGATAACCGGGTGCAGGGTGTGAGAGGAAGGCAGATACGCTCTCAGAGTAAGTGGCTAGATACTTGGGGGCATGAGTTGGCACCCAAAAAGCCACCCCTAGCGCAGTAGCACTCCCAAGCAGGAGGACCCACACGTAGAAACGTCCCCAGATGGGCAGAAACGCCCCCAGATGGGGTCATGGCGTCGTGAGGCCCTCCACGTGTATGACAGCAATGCCGGAATAGAAACACCCTCTAGTCAGGTGCCAGGTAATTAAAGATATTCAATACAGTTTCCCTTTTTGGCATTCAGGTACTATTTTGGCTCCCAAGCGTTTCAACGTCTTAAATGCGCTACGTTTCATAATTAAGCGCTTTAATGAGCGCGTTATGTTTGAGTTTAAAAGCGCTTTAAGGCGCTTTAAATGCTGGGGGCAGTTTAAATAGCGCTGAGAATGTCGGAAAAAAGGGGGGAACCTTTGGCAAATTTAGGAGAAACTCTCTGGTTGCTTGCCCGTGCTTGAGGATTACGTACAAGTGACTGGAGAATATTTTTGCCTGAAGGGGACAACACAGACACACATATACACAGTTCTTTTACCACCCTTCAGAGTGCCACACGCGGTGCTCAGATACGTGGGTGGACAGTTTTTGGTGTTTCTTGCTGGCTGACTTGAGCGTCGGAGTGCAAACGGCCGCTAGGGCGCCTCTTTGTCCTCTTTTTTGCATGAAATTTGCAGGCATTCAGTGGGAAGGAGTCCTTTAGCTGACGATTGAGGCCACGCACGAAGACGTCCCGGTCAACCGGACGGAACATGACCATATGAACATCTCAAAGTCTTATTTTTGAGTGAATCTATTGGGGTTCTCTGTGCAAAGGTATGAACAAATTGCATACTGCATTTTCATCAATTTTAAAGGTAATTTTTGGTTATGAAAAATGTTCTTTTTGCTGTCACAGTAAAACAACCGATTGTTTCTGCGAAACAACCGATTGTTTTTCCTCTAGCACCTTTGTATAATGCTGTCAAGTTTGCTTATGCATGATTAAACCATTACTCTTTTTCAAATCTTGCTTTTGGACAAATATACATTGAGTGTGCCTCATAATTTGATAATAAAAGATTATATCCACTTGTTTGTACTGCTGGACTACTCTATTATCATTATGATTTCTGCTTTGTACAACCCTTCTCATTGTCTATTTGTAGATCAAATAGGGGGAGAAGTTTATGCTTGATTTGGTTGTATAGTTAACTTTAAAACTGATGCATTATGTTGTTGCTTCTTTGCACTTGAAAGCACTTGATTACTTCAATTTTTCTGGTTTTTCTGCTAATGTTGTATATACAAAAAACTGGTTTGTGTGTGTCTTGTTATCTTGTTGCTATACTTGCTTTGTATATGCATCAATTCTGTGTTACAAGACCGTTCAAGTACAAGTGCTATGATGAAGAATGATCAAAGTGATGCTTCTGGTTCAAGAGTATACACCTTACTCAAATTCTTGACAAGTCAAAATTCATGACCTATGTAAAGTAAGTTGTATATGTTCATCCTATGCTTTTGGCTTCATAAAGACCAAATGAACTTCTAAACATGTTGAGGTAATGCAAAGAAGAGAGAATGTGTCTACCAAATCCAACTCTTGATCAATCATTTGACCAACTTGAAGATGAACGTTTTGAAGTACTCCATTGTCGGGTGCTGCTGGATGAAGAAAAGATTGGGGGAGAAATTGTGGTCTCCTTGCTGAAATTTCTGGGGTCTATGGTACCTTGATTCTACTGTTGTCATAACTCTGATACACCATAGATTTTTCTGCAATTCTGATATTGTATCAAAGATTTGTTGTTGCAATGGTGCTGCTGGTTTATTATGTTGCTTCTATATGCTGGTTTTCAATGTAAGAAATTCTGCTGTTTATATCCCTTCTTTCATTCTATTTGAGAAGACAAATAGGGGGAGAATGATGTGGTTTTATGTGTTGTGTTGCTGCTGCTACACTATGGTGTTATCTGGTTTTATCATGGTTTAAATTCTACTGTTGCCATGCTCTTATTCACCATAGTTTTGTTCCACACAAGTCTCATTTTGGCACTGGTTTTTATGGCTATTTGACTGGTTTTTCTGCTTAAAGGCTTATACAGAAAACTGGTTTTGTGTGCCTTGGTATCCTGCTGGTATACTTGCTTTGTATATGCACAAATTCTGCTTTGCAGGACCTTTCAAGTTCAAAAACAACAACACAAACAAACCAGGGACTTGTCTTCATCAAATACGGGGAGATTGTTGAACAAGATGCTTTGATGTCTCCAAATCCAAAAGGAAAGCTTGAAGACCTTGCTTCTGGGTGTGTGTGTTGTCTAGTTGTTTGAAACTTGTTAATTCACTCCTTAAGATGATCCAAGTTCATTTGAATCTTTAACCTTTTGAAAAGATGTGTTTTCTAAAAAGCTGTCAAAAATTCAACAGGTTGTTTTACCTTAGCTGTTTTTGAAAAACTTGGTTGACTTTGCTGTCAAACCAAAACAATCGATTCTTTCGACAAAATAACCGATTGTTTTCCTGAAAACCTTAACAAAATTCTGTTAAGCGGTTTGAATATGTTTTAAATGATCCTAACTAACTTGGCTCCTTTATTAAATGCTTTTGACCACTTGGTGGGTCTATATAAAGGTGGTTTTACGCTCCTAATCTTGAAGTAATAGAAAGAGTTGATCAAAACAGTTTTTCCAAGATTTGAAAGAGCTTTGGATCATTATTAAGTGTGTGGAATAGGATTGGGTTGTAATTCTGAACTTTAAGCTTTGTAATACCCAGGTGTATTCTATTCCCTTCTTCCTTGATTACTGTATTTTTGTCGTTGTGTTGCCAAGGAGTGTTGTGTGTTCTTGAGGTGTTCAAGATCAACATTCTTGGTGTGGTTTGCCAAAGGTAGTGTGTTTCTTGAGGGATTCAAGGTCACTACTTTGGTGTGTGGTGTTTGTAATCTGGTTTTGATTGCATAGTGGAATACCCAGTGGTTTCTGGGGACTCGATGTAGCTCTTGGTGTAAGAGTGAACCAGTATAAATTGCTTGCGTGCTTATCTCTTACCCTTAACTCTTTAAATTCCGTTTTTAAGTTGTTTTTATAAACTGTTGATAAAAACAACTGATTGTTTCGACAAAACAACCGATTGTTTTTCTGATATCATCTTAAAACAGTTTTGGGTATTTGTTTCCTTAATTCTTTTCTCTGTAATTCAGCATTGATTTTCATTATACCTTCAAAGTTAGCGAAAATCCCTCTTAAACAATTCACCCCCTCTCGTTTAAGGCCATACATTCTAACACTTTGCTCTATCTAACAACAAGTAGATTGAACATAATGTTTGTTGTATGTCATTGTGCAAGATATCAAGCAAATCCAAAGGAATCCCACTTCAAAGCTGCAAAAAGAATTCTGAAATATCTCAAAGGAACATCAATTGTTGGGTTATGGTATCCTTCTCACTCCCCCATTCATTTAATTTGCTATTCAGATTCTAATTTTGCAGGATGCAAGCTAGATAGGAAAAGCACAAATGGCACTTGCCACCTTCTTGGTTCAAGCCTCATCTCATGGCATAGCAAGAAGCAAGCTTGTGTGGCTTTCTCTATTGTAGAGGCTGAGTACATTGCTACTGGAAGCTGTTGTGCACAAATCCTCTGGATCAAACAACAACTTGCAGACTTTGGATTGCAAATCAGCAAGGTCCTTTTGATGTGTGACAATACAAGTGCTATCAATCTTACCAAAAATCAGATTCCGCACTCAAGAACTAAGCATATTGAGATTCGCCATTGATCCGGTCGGTCATCGGTGGTTGATGACGTCAGCAGAAGACAATCACGTGGACCACTCGTAGGGTGACACGTGGACCCGGTGGCAGAGAGATCAGGGAGCAGATAATCCAAAGAGGTGATCGGTGGTCAGTAGTCAAGTGGCCACCGACAGACCAGTTGGCAGAGAAGTCAGGGGACAGATCACCCAGAACGGTGATCGGTGGCCAGTAACCAAGCGGTCATCGACAGATCAGTTCCCAGATGAACACCTGGGGGCAGAACGCGAGAAGCAATAGAGCACCGATCAGTCATCGGATGCATGGTCATCGGGGGCTCGTGTTACACGTAGTTAAGCTGGGGCCGAGGCTCCCAGCAAGAGCGTTGCGCACAGACCTCGCATGAACATGTCTCAGAAAATCGTGCATGAGAGTGGCCTGAGGGGGGGCTAGTAAACCGATCAGCGATTGGTGACTCCCTCAACCCATTACGTGCATGACATCGCGAAGGGGGAATCGTTCGCACAGAGAGCAATGCTTGGTGAGTGTGCTTAGACCAGCCACACCTGGCGTTCTCCTGAGAGTATGCGATTTACCCAGATGAAGGGAATGCGCTAAGTTACTCCGCCAGGGGATAACTTAGGCACGCAGTGAGAAGCGCTAGAGCCTTCAAGTAATGACACGTGTGTGGTTAGTTGCATGCCTCCACGTGTCATCATCTGAGAGGGACGCGGTCCAGACAAAGGTGCGCTCCGTGCCGCCGAAGGTACAGACAATCGCAGACACGCGCAGACACTCACGTTCTACTGATTCTGGAGGTACGTTGCCACAGAAAAGCACAACAGGGTTCTGACACATGCCAGAGAGGCATAACAGAATTCTGTTAGGCGCAAGTACAGAGGGAGGCATAAAAGAGAATTAGAGTGAGATTCAGAGGGGAGTTTTTTTACACGCTGTTTTTACACACATTGTTTTTCTAGTGATTCTGTGATCTGACTTGAGCGTCGGAGCGCCACCGGCCGCAGAGGCGCCACTGTGTGTTTTTCAGGTTCTCAGAGAGGCTATCTGTGGAGCGGACTTGGAGGGCACGTGGTGTCAAGCTGGTGAGGAAGATCGTGACGAGGCAACGCTCTTGCGCTGAGTCAACCGGCAGGATCAGCCATCATTTCATCAGGGATCATGTGAGCAATGGGAACTGTGAAGTGAAGTTTATTGAGACAAAGCTGCAACTAGCTGATATCTTCACAAAACCACTACCAAAAGAGAGGTTCTTCTTTTTGCGAAATGAGTTAGGTATCCTTGACCTTCAAAATCTTTCCTAAATCTGTTTTATAAATGTTATAGTCTATTTGTGAACACAAATTGGGGAGAATTGATTGGTTCTTGTGTGTCTTTCTCTGGAAATGTTTTAAAACTGCTGAAATCTCTGATATCATAACTGTTTCTGCTTCTGCTGATAGAAACAACCGATTGTTTCGTGTAAACAACCGATTGTTTGCCTGGAACATTGTTTTCGACATGTGAAAAACTAACTTGCTGCTGTAGGAAACACTGGATTGTATATATGTTATTTTTGCAGGAACTGCTTCAGATTCAATCAATATATATCTTACAAGCAGAATTCTCCTTCCAAAGCTTCGGTCCTTGTTGAATTACATGAAGCTCAACGCACCATTAGGCGTTTGGAAGAGAAATTGCAAAAGATGGAGGTGCAACAAGCTAGGCCATCTCACTCTATCCATGATGGACATCATTCACATAGACCTTCATCAAGAGGTTCTTCAAATGACTTAGGCCGTGAAGAGGACCATAGGAGAAGAAGGACTCCACCCCAATTCCTTGGACATAGACATCACAACCAAGGGGAGAGACCTCACCATGGAAATGGCTACTACCAAGATGCCAAGGCTAGGCTACCTTCGGTCAAGCTTCCTTGTTTCAATGGATCTAGTGATCCTAATGTGTATTTAGAATGGGAGGCTAAGTGTGAATAAATATTTGAGATCCATGAGATCCAAGATGAACAACACAAGTATAAGCTAGCCACCTTAGAATTTGTAGATTATGCCATGAAATGGTGGCATGGTGTTGTAAAGGACATTATGTATCACAAGGGTCCTCCCGTGGACTCTTGGAACTCTTTAAAAGATCAAATGCGCGCTAGGTTTGTGCCCCCACATTTTAGGAAAGACCTCATGTTGAGACTCCAATGGTTTCAACAAGGCACGCTAAATGTGGATGAATATTACAAAGAGTTAGAAACGCTTGTGCTTAAAATTGAATTAGAGGAAAGTGAGGAAGCTATGATTGCTAGGTTTGTGAGTGGTCTAAGGAAGGATATTCAAGATGTTGTTGAGTTACAAGAGTATTCATCATTGGGTTCTTTAGTTCATCTTGCAATGAAGGTGGAAGCCCAACTTGCTAAGAAAAATTCTTTAAAAAATGCTCCCAATGATGGTTACTACAACAAGTCTTGGAGGAACAAAAAGTCTTTTTCTAAATTTCCTTCCAAAGATTGTTCTTTCAAACCCAAGGAACCTAAGCCATATACTTCTAGGCCTAAATCACCCACTAGAACGTCTAATACCAAATGCTTTAAATGTATGGGTTATGGTCACATAGCTGCTAATTGCCCTTCTAAACGAAGTATGTACATGCATGATGGCATTGTAATGAGTGAGCATGATTCGGATTCTCCTAAGCATTCTTTGCATTCTAGTGCAGTGGGGATGAGAGTGAGTGTCCACTTGAAGGGGATTTGTTAGTTGTGAGAAGACTTCTTGGCCAAGTTTCACAACCTTTTGATGAAAGTCAAAGGGAAAATATTTTTCATACAAGATGTCTTATTCAAAACAAGATTTGCTCTTTGATAGTGGATGATGGTAGTTGTGCTAATGTGGCTAGTACAAGAGTAGTAGATAAGCTTGGATTGCCTACTATCTCTCATACAAAGCCCTATAAATTGCAATGGCTTAGTGAAGTAGGAGAAATTGTTGTGAATAAAGAAGTCCTCATCCATTTCTCAATTGGAAAATACAAAGATGAGGTATTATGTGATGTTGTGCCCATGGAAGCTACACATGTTCTTTTGGGAAGGCCTTGGCAATTTGATAGAAAAGTTTTTCATGATGGCTTTACCAACAAACTTTCTTTTGATTTCCATGGCCACAAGGTTACTTTAAAATCTCTCTCTCCTAGAGAAGTCCATGAGGACCAAATCATAATGAAGAAAAAGAGGGAGAGTGAAAAAGATAAAAAAGATAAAAAAGATAAGAGTTTTAAGCCTACACTCCTTGTGTCTAGGCATGAGCTTCAAAGGGAATTAGTGGCTCACCATCCTCTTTTCTTACCATCCCTAGAACTCTTAAGCTAGAACCACTTGTTGATAGTCCTCATTGTTTGGAAAATTTGGTGGAAGAGTTTCAAGATGTGTTTCAAGATCCTCCAAAAGAACTTCCACCTTTGAGAGGGATTGAACACCAAATTGATTTGATACCGGGCTCTTCCTTACCAAATCGTCCATCCTATAGGACCAATCCAAGTGAAACCAAGGAAATTCGCCAACAAGTTGAGGCTTTGATTGAGAAAGGGTGGGTTCAAGATAGCATGAGTCCTTGTGCTATGCCTATCATCTTAGTGCCTAAAAAAGATGGCACATGGCGAATGTGTTCGGATTGTAGGGCCATCAATAACATTACAATTAAGTATAGGCATCCCATACCTAGGCTTGATGATTTGTTGGATGAATTGCATGGTTCTAAAATCTTTTCAAAGATTGATCTTAAAAACGGCTACAATCAAATCCGTATCATAGCGGGTGATGAATGGAAGACGGCTTTTAAGACCAACTTTAGTTTGTATGAGTGGTTAGTTATGCCCTTTGGTTTAACTAATGCACCAAGTACCTTCATGCGCCTCATGCATCATGTTTTAAGACCTTTCATTGGTAAGTTTGTTGTTGTTTACTTTGATGACATTCTCATTTATAGCTTATCTTTGAATGACCATAGGTTGCATGTTAGGCAAGTTTTAGAAACCCTTAGGAAGGAACATTTGTATGCTATCCTTGCTAAATGTATGTTTGCTCTTGATCATATAGAATTCCTAGGGTTTGTTGTGAGTAGCAAAGGGGTCCATGTGGACAAAACAAAGGTGATGGCCATTCAAAATTGGCCTACACCGAAATCTTTGAATGAAGTCCGAAGTTTCCATGGACTTGCTTCTTTCTATAGAAGATTTGTACCAAACTTTGGTACCATTGCTGCACCTCTCAATGATATAGTGAAAAAGGAGGTGGCCTTTCAATGGGGAGAAGCACAACAAAAAGCTTTTGAGATTTTGAAAGAAAAATTGACTAATGCTCCCATCTTAGCCCTTCCTAATTTCACTAAAACATTTGAGATTGAGTGTGATGCTTCAAGTATAGGCATTGGGGCTGCTCTCCTCCAAGAGGGCCACCCCATAGCTTATTTTAGTGAGAAATTGAAGGGAAGTCATCTCAACTATTCCACTTATGATAAAGAATTATATGCACTTGTTAGGGCTTTGTTTACTTGGCAACACTATCTTTTTCCTAAAGAGTTTGTGATACATAGTGATCATGAATCTCTTAGGTATTTGAAAAGCCAAAACAAGCTTAACAAGAGGCATGCTAAGTGGGTGGAATTCATTGAGCAATTTCCTTATGTGATCAAACACAAGCAAGGCAAAGTAAACATTGTGGCGGATGCACTTTCTAGAAGATATGCTTTGCTAAATCTTTAGTTCTCAATATCTTGGCTTTGATCACATTAAGGAACTTTATCATGATGACCTTGATTTTTCTCTCATCTATCAAGAGTGTCTTAAAGGAGGACACAAAGATCTTTTTATACAAGATGGCTTTCTTTTTAAAGGAAAACGTCTTTGTGTGCCTCAATGCTCTATTAGATTATCTCTTGTTAGAGAAGCACATGAAGGGGGTTTAATGGGTCACTTTGGGGTTGCTAAAACTTTGGATGTGTTGCATGAACATTTCTATTGGCCTCATATGCATAAACATGTTCATAGTTTGTGTGATAAATGCATAGCTTGTCGCAAAGCTAAATCTAAAATGCATCCCCATGGTTTATATACTCCTCTTCCTATCCCTTCAATGCCTTGGGTTGACATATCTATGGATTTTATCTTAGGATTACCCAAGACATCAAAGGGAAAGGACTCCATTTTTGTGGTGGTGGATCGTTTTTCAAAGATAGCTCACTTTATTCCTTGCCACAAAGTGGATGATGCATGTCACATTGCAAACCTCTTCTTTCAAGAAGTGGTTCGCTTGCATGGGATCCCTAGATCTATTGTGTCCGATAGAGATCCCAAGTTCTTGAGTCACTTTTGGAAGACCTTGTGGGGCAAGCTTGGAACTAAGCTTTTATTTTCTACCACTTGCCACCCACAAACTGATGGTCAAACCGAGGTGGTGAATAAAACTTTGGGACAACTATTGAGATGTTTCATTTCGGGGAATCCTAGAGTGTGGGAGAATTTACTACCCCATGTTGAGTTTGCTTATAATCGTGTAGTAAATTCTACCACCTCTCACTCTCCTTTTGAGGTTGTCTATGGGTTTAATCCCTTAACACCTCTTGATCTTCCTATTCCCATTCTTGAGGATGTCTTGTGCAAAGATGGGGATGAAAAGGCTTCTTTTGTGAAAACTTTGCATAAAGACATCAAGAAGAGAATTGAGAAGAAGGTTGGCAAGTATGCTGAACTTGCCAATAAAAGGAGAAAAGCATTGTTGTTTGATGAGGGTGATTGGGTTTGGCTTCACTTGAGGAAGGATCGTTTTCCTACTCAAAGGAAGTCCAAACTAATGCCTCATGGGGATGGACCTTTCCAAGTCCTAAAGAGGATTAATGACAATGCTTATGAGTTAGATATGCCTGATACATTCTTAGGTAGTCATACTTTTAATATCAGCAATCTAACTCCTTTTTCTATAGGTCTCCAGAATTCGTGGTTGAATTCTCTCCAACTCGGGGAGTATGATGGAGATCAAGCTCAAGTAGACATGGAGGCCAATCATCAAGAGCAAGAAGAGGTTGAGGCTCAAATGGAGGACGCTCATGGAGTTCAAAGCCCACCTCAAAGGCTTACAAGGAGCATGTTCAAAGCTTTAGGAGCTAGTGGACATTTATTTTCTCTTTTTGTAATTTCTTTGTTTGAAGGTGCTTAGAGGGAAACATTAGAAACCTCTTTTGTTAAAGCATCTTTAGGTCTTTAGATTAGGAGTCTTAGGGGGGGTACGTTAGTAGATAGGTGTAGGAGTAATAGGGAGGTGCCAAAGTGAGAGAAGAGGTCACACCTTCCTTATGACTTAGATTGGCGCCACTTTCATTTGTATTTAGGGGGAAGTTTGAATTTATTTAGCTTTGCATTTCAGCACCTCTAGGCTATAAATTAAGGTGCTGCCCTTGTATTTTTCAGATCTGAATTTTGATTAGAGAAACTATACTCAATTTTTGAGAGAATTGGAGAGCTTTGTACCTTCCTCACTTAGTCTTATCTTGAGAGTTCTATGGTTACCTCAAGTGGCGGCTTGCACACTCATCTTGGAGTCACCATCCTCTAAGTGGCGTGATCATCCAACCATTCCTCCATCTTCATGAGCTTTCTCTTCTCCTTCCTTCCTTTTCTTGTTATATTCATGTCTTAGCTTGTTTCCTTTGTTGTTTTAGTTCGGCTTGTTCAGGTCATATGTGTTTTGCTTCGGTTCATTTGCTTCTTTGCTGTTCTTCATTTCTAGCCTTTTTGTTCGATACATTTTCTGTTCTTGTGTTTTTAGTTCGGTGCCTTTGCCTTTTCTTCCATTTTTTTCGGTTCAATTTGACAATACATGGAACTTCCATATGAGTTTGGGTTTTGGTACTAGTTTTGGTGAGTTCTTGAACATAGAACATTGATCCAATTCTATGAAAAAGTGCCTATCTCATATCCAACTCAAGTTGATTCCTAAGAATGTCAAGAATCATTCTCTATGTGGCTATTGGAATCACATCAGGAATTATGTCTTCCTCTTTTCTCTTAATGAACAATGTTTTATCATATGTGCCTCTGTCATATCCTTGTGAAGTAAGGAAATTGCTCAACTTTTCATACCATTGCCTAGGAGCTTGCTTAAGCCCCTAGAGAGCTTTCTTGAGTTTGAATACATGATCTGGATGTTGATGGTCTTCAAATCTTGGGGGTTGTGAAGCAAATACTTTTTCATTGATATAACCATTCAACAAGGCGTTCTTCACATCCATTTGGAATAGTTTGAATCCTTTTATGCAGGAGAAAGCAAGGAGAAGTCTGACAGCTTCTGTCCGAGCCACTAGTGCATATATTTCATCATAATCTATTCCCTCTTCTTGGTTATAACCTTTAGCCACATGTCTGACTTTATTTCTGGTAATCACCCCATGCTCATCCACCTTATTTCTGAATATCCACTTTGTTCCAAAGATGTTCATTTCAGGTATTCTTGGAACAAGTGACCATACCTCGTTCGAGGCAAACTGATTCAGTTCTTCTTGCATAGCCAGAATCCAATTGTTGTCCCTTAGAGCTTCATCCAAATTTTTAGGCTCCTCTTGAGAAACAAATGCCATTGTCTCACAGAGATTGTTTAGAGAATTCATAGTTGAAACTCCTTTTTCAATATTTCCAATGACATTTGTTGAACCAAGTGGTGTTCAAGCTTTGAAGAATCCAAACCCTTTGAAGGATGTTGAAGCCTTTTCTGTGCTTGTTGTTGCTGTGCTGGTTTAGTATAGTTCTGGGGTAGTTTGGGTATTGTAATCCACCCCTTGATCGAATCTAAAGCATAAGCATCTCAATCTTTGTGAAAGTAAATGTTTTCAAACTAAGTTAAAACAACCGATTGTTTTGTCGAAACAACCGATTGTTTATACTTACATGTTTTGAGAAAAAGATTGAAAACTATTTTTCAAATGGTTGAACTGTTAAGAACCAAAACAACCGATTGATTCGATGAAACAACCGATTGTTTGTTTTGGGACCATAACAGAAAAACTGTTTTATCTTTTACTAAGCTTTAAATGATTTAAACTGCTTACGCTCCAGTCATTAAATGCTTTGACCAATCTTTTAATGCAATTGAAGAGTTTTTTAAGATTTGATAACAAACTATATCTTTGAATAAATTCAGAAAAACAGAATAGAGTAACAATTTGAATCTGATTTTGAAAAGAGTTTTTGAGTTTTTCAAAAAGCTGAGATTGCTGAAATTTTGTGATTGATCAAAGTTTGTGGAATAGGATTCTGCTTGTATTGATTTGAGATTATCTTCTGTAACAAGTGTAATCCTTGTACTCTGTGAAACAAGTATTGGTTTCTGTGTTTGCTGAGATTGGCTGTGTGTTCTTGAGGGGATCAAGATCAACAATCTTGGTGTTGGTGTGTTGGCCAAGAAGTGATGGAGGAAGGCCCAAGCTCACCACACTATGAAAGCCAAGCTTCCAAGACCAAGACCGTCTAGCCTTCCAAAAGGAGCGTCTAGCCTCACAAGGAGCGTCTAGCCTCACAAAGGGAGCGTCTAGCCATGATGAGGAGCGTCTAGGCCAAGGCTACATGAGGAGCATCTATGAAGAGTCCTAGACCGTCTAGCTTCACACACACACAAGGGCCAAAGCTACGGTTTGGGAGAGAAGAGGCTTTGTTGCATAAAAGGCCCATTAGGGGTACTTAGTAAGATAGGTAGTGTAGAAAGAACTTTGTGAAGGAAACCTTCTAGAACCTAGGGTTGTGTGGTCGGTCATTGCATGGCACATGGCTTAGAATTTAGATTTAATTTTGGTTTTCTTTTCCTTAGAAATGTAGCTTAACATTTAAGCCCAAATAGCCTATAAATAGGAAGGCTATCTCTTTGTATTTCACAAGTTTATTTGAGTATTGTTATGCTGCCCATTTTGTGCACTAGCTATACTTCTCCTAGAAATCTAGGCTATAAACTTCACTTCCTTCACCTTTCTTCATAGAGCTGGCCGAACCTCTCTAATTCATACTCATCATGCACCTTCAAAGCCATCACAACTCCTAGGAGGGCTTTGTTTCACTCACCCATTGCTTCCGCATCCATTTTACTACTTTGATTCAAGAAGAACACATGAAATGCCATCATTTGGTATCATGAGCTTTTGGTTCTTCAAGATGAGTAGCTTGTCTTTTTAATTTCAGTTCTTCTTTATTTCATCTTTGTCATTTCAATTCCTTACTTGTCTTGCTGTTTTTATATTTTAATTTGTTCTTGGTGTGCTTTGTGGAGGATCCAACCCAAGCACTCTTGTTCATTTGATCTTGAACAAGTTCTTGTGCAATTTGTGATAGGATTCCATACACCTTTGTGTTGCTATTTTGTTTTAGGCTTTGAGTCTTTATTGCTTTCATTATTTTGCTTCATATTATGCTTTGAGTCTTTAATTTTCTGAATCTATACATGTTTTGTCAAGTCATGTTCAACCATATTGTCATCAATTCTTAGTAGTCCTATTTTTTTGGCTTGATTGTTTCTTGTTTTGGGTCTCTTTATATTGCTTTAATCTGCTGTTATTTTGATCCTTTGGTGCTTTTTATTTTTAGTTTGAGTTCATAATTGTGTCTTAGTTCATACACAATTTCCATTCTCACATTTCCATTGTGTTAATTTTGGTTATCTTGCTGTTTTCTTCCAGTTTTCCAGATTTCCCCTGTATCACCTCTCTGTTCTGGGCTGTTTTGTTTAACAAAATTTTTCTACCCATAGGAAAATTCTGAATTTCTGGAAAATGCAAGTTTAAGGTGTTATAGAAAAGACAAAAAAAGAATGAGGTCAAAAGGATCAACAGAAAAAAAATGATAAATCTCACAAAATCAGAGTGCGAATCTTGAGCGTTACAGCTGGCCTAACTGCACACCAAATTTGCAAAAATTATTAAAAAAAAATGGTGCATGCGTTTTAGGTGATTCCAAAGCCAAAATTTAGCTAAGATCCTGAATTTTCTTGTATCCAAATTTCAGAAACAAATTTTACAATTACAGCTCAGCATAAATCGGGGAACAAAACTGTTTTCTGGCCCACAACATTTTCCAGTGGTGCTGTTTTTTTATTTGGTCATCTAATCTAGTGCTTTTCTTTAGGAATTCCTTTTGTGTGCCAAATTTTATTGAGTACCTTTAATTGTTTGCTTTAATTTCTTGAATCTCTTTCTAAGTTGTCATATTATAAATCCTTTTGGTGGTACTGTTTTCTTTCAATTAAATTTGTTTCTTGCTTTTGTTTCTTGACCTCTCTTTTGTGGGTGCTGGAATTTAATTCTCTTTTGGTGCTTATGTGCATGGAAATTGACTTGGTTTAAGGTTAAGCCCTTGTGAATAGGTGCTGGAAATTGGAGAATTAAAGCCAACTTTCTAAGGAGGAGTCAAGCTAAGGCGAAACAAGCTTCTTGAAACAAACACTACAAACACCTAGAAGATCAACAATCAAGACAACAAAGAAAGTGCACTAACAAAAAAAAAAGAGGAACAACAAAGGGGGTTTTCTTATCTCCTTTACAACTTGGTTTATTGTTAATTACCTTGTTAACTACGCTTTAGACGGTGAGTGTGTCTTCAAGGGCTCAAAGTGTCCAAGAAGCCTCACCTAGGGCCGAATAGTATAGCATTCTTGATTAGTAATTGTTACTTGCTTTTCTTTTGCTTTGTTAGCTACGCTTTGCATGTTTAATTTTGTTTAAGTTTTGTTAAAAACCGTCTAGCTTTGTTAATTAGTTAGCATGCATTGTTTTCTTGCATTAAAATCTGATTTCTCAACTTAATTGTGTTCCAAGTGGTTTACTAAGAGAAAGCTTTGTGTGAAGACATTGAGGGATAGTTTTTGGCTAAGGCAAAGGCTTGGTATTTAAGTAGTCCACTGTGACTCACCTCCCTTACCTGGAAAACTACCTTCTTTGACTTTCCTAAGTTTTCTCAAGGTAAAATACTTGTATACACAAAGCTTTAGCCATGTCTTCTTCTTCTCATTCTACAAAGTCTATTGGAAGTGAATTAAAATCTTTAAAAACTCTTTTGAAAGAAGTTTCACAAACTGTGCAATCAATTGCATATAGACAATTGGAGAGTGAGACTAAACTTAATGTTTTGACTAAAGCAAAGAATGAGAAGTCTCAATTTTCAAAAAAATTACATTCTCATGCATCTAGCTCTAAACATCATGATTATCTTGGGGAAGAAAGTCTTAGGAAAAATGAATATCATCAACAATTCCCTAGGAGAGCTAGGAAAGAGAGACAAGAAAACCTAACCAAGCATATCTCTCACACTCAAGCTAGAGAAATTCCATGTTTAGAATACCTTGGCAATGATCAATTAGCATCTCAATGTTTCAATGAAAGATCTATGATCTTAAGGGACAAAGATGAGAATAGTAGCCAAGAAAAAGAAGCTAGTGAGAGTAAAGAAAATGTAAAAATAGAAAAGCAAGAGAAAACCCTTGGAAAACAAAAGGTGTGGGAGAAGAGTGTTCCTTCCCACAAGGTCATTCAACAAGAAGGAAAAGTTGAAAATACATTTGAAAATATACCTCTTGTTGAACAACCTAGCCTTACCTTTTGTAAAGGAACACTTGCAAGCCTAGAAAAAAAAGAAGAATCCTTAAAAAAGGCTTGCATAGATAAAAATATAGTAGATTATTTTACATACATGCCAAGATATCACCAAGTGAAGGTCAAGTCATCTATAGGCATCTACAAAGACAATTTTTTATGTGAAGTAGTGCCTAAAGAAACTTGTCATGTCTTATTGAGACAACCTTTGCAAAAAATTGAAATTTCCATGAACAAAGGTTGTATCAACGAGACTACCTTCACACATAAAAGAGAAATTCTTCATGAAGGAGAACTCATGGGACAAATTAGAGTTGATAAAACTCTAGAGCTTTTAAAAGGAAAACTTTTGTCCCCCATGAGAAAAGAAGTTCAAAGACATTACCTTAGGTACAATTCTTGTTTTCAAACTACGCCCAAAGCAATGTCTCATGAACTTTATACTCCTTCACCTTTTGTAAAAGATCTTTGGGAAGATACACATTCCATTTTGGCGCTTCCTAGGACAACAAAGGGTTTTTCTTTCTTTAAGGATGTGGATAATCTCTTCCTAAGAAATGTGACAAGCCTCCATGATTTATTTTCCAACATAATAGATAGAGCTCCAAAATTTGAAAACATAGCTCTTTCTTCTATGTTTCACGAAATCATGAGAGACACTCACAAATCTTGGGATAAGAATCCTTTCCCTTATAAGCATGCATACAAAGGAGTAATCCACAAAATTACTCATATTTCTCCATTCGAAGTTGTATGTGTTCTATGTCCTCTTGCCTTTATAAAGTTGTTACTCTGTCTTAAAAAGATTATGCCTAAGGGAAAAGTAACTCCTTTTGAAAATTTTAGAAAACATAAGAGGATTAGAGGGCACCTACAACCCTCAAAAGGGAGGTATTGTGAGAAGTTGGCCACAACAAGAGAAAAACAAAAATGGCAACTTCCCACATTTATTTGTTTTTCAAAAGATCACCCTCACTCCTTTGCTTTGTTTCAAGGGTCACATAGATTGACATTTGATCCGGGAGGACACACCTTGACGAAGCAAGAGGCTGCTATCCGAGATCAAGAATGCAAATCTGAGGATAGATCTTCTCAAGCCGGAGGAGATGATGGACACCATCCAGCCACAACCACCCCCTAAGCAAAGCCTTGGATTTGAGGACAAATCCTTTTCAAGAGGGAGGGGATGATGGAGGAAGGCCCAAGCTCACCACACTATGAAAGCCAAGCTTCCAAGACCAAGACCGTCTAGCCTTCCAAAAGGAGCGTCTAGCCTCACAAGGAGCGTCTAGCCTCACAAAGGGAGCGTCTAGCCATGATGAGGAGCGTCTAGGCCAAGGCTACATGAGGAGCATCTATGAAGAGTCCTAGACCGTCTAGCTTCACACACACACAAGGGCCAAAGCTACGGTTTGGGAGAGAAGAGGCTTTGTTGCATAAAAGGCCCATTAGGGGTACTTAGTAAGATAGGTAGTGTAGAAAGAACTTTGTGAAGGAAACCTTCTAGAACCTAGGGTTGTGTGGCCGGTCATTGCATGGCACATGGCTTAGAATTTAGATTTAATTTTGGTTTTCTTTTCCTTAGAAATGTAGCTTAACATTTAAGCCCAAATAGCCTATAAATAGGAAGGCTATCTCTTTGTATTTCACAAGTTTATTTGAGTATTGTTATGCTGCCCATTTTGTGCACTAGCTATACTTCTCCTAGAAATCTAGGCTATAAACTTCACTTCCTTCACCTTTCTTCATAGAGCTGGCCGAACCTCTCTAATTCATACTCATCATGCACCTTCAAAGCCATCACAACTCCTAGGAGGGCTTTGTTTCACTCACCCATTGCTTCCGCATCCATTTTACTACTTTGATTCAAGAAGAACACATGAAATGCCATCAAGAAGAGTGTGTGTCTTCAGGTGTTCAAAGTCATTCTCTTGGTTGTTGTGTAAGTGATCAAGTTGTGATTTCTTAGTGGATTTCCTCAGGGTTTCTGAGAAGACTGGATGTAGCTCTTGATTTGGAATGAACCAGTATATACATTTGTGTGCAATCTCTCTATCCTTAACTCTTTAAATTCAGTTTTGTTTGTTGTTTGCTGGTATAAACAACCGATTGTTTTTCTGGTTCTGCTGTTTTTTATTGCTGTTTTTGGTAAACTGAATTTCTTATCAATTGTTTCCAGAGATAAATTCATTCTTGTTTTAAAAGTTTACGAAAATCCTCTTTAAACAATTCACCCCCCCCCCCTCTAGTTTAAAGCCATCCATTCTAACAATTGGCATCAAGAGCTTGGTTCTTGAAAGTTATTCAAGTTGATCCTAAAAACCTTTTTTAATGGCTGATAGACTACCTTTTGGGGAAGGTGCTTAAATTAACAGACCACCTCTGTTTTGTGGTTTGAACTACCAATTTTGGAAAGTAAGAATGAAAATATTTATGGAATCACTTGACAAAGGAATTTGGGATGCAATTGAAAATGGTCCTTTTGTCCCAAAGTTTGAAAAAGATGGATCTGTCATTGAGAAGCCATGGTCTCAATGGACTGATGCAGAAAGCAAAAAGGCCAAATTCGATTGGATTGCCAAAAATATTATAACCCCTGCTTTAAATTCTGATGAGTTTTTCAGGGTCTCGCAATGCAAATCATCAAAAGAAATGTGGAACACCTTGGAAGTCACTCATGAAGGAACAAATGAGGTGAAGAGAGCTAGAAAGTATGCTCTAATCCAAGAGTATGAGATGTTTAGATTGCTTAAAGGAGAAACAATTGTTGAGGTGCAGAAAAGATTCACGCACATCATCAATCACCTTATGAGCCTTGACAAGACCTTTGATAAAGAAGAGCTGAACATCAAGATCTTGAAATGTCTTGATAGAGCATGGCAACCAAAGGTAACTGCTATTTCCGAATCTAAAGATCTAACATCATTAAGTGTTGCTTCTTTGTTTGGAAAGCTTAGGGAACATGAGTTAGAGATGAATAGACTCAATGTTCAAGAGAGTGAAGATAAGCACACAAGGAGCATAGCCTTAAAAGCATCCAAGCACAAAGGGAAACAAGATTCCAGTGATGATAGTGATGAGGAAAACCTTAGCTTGTTGTCAAGAAAGTTCAGCAAATTCCTAAAGAGAAACCGCAACAAAGATAACAACAAAGATATGTATGGAAACAAGAAATCCAATGATTTTAATTCCAATAACTATACTTGTTTTGGTTGTGGTGAGCAAGGTCATATAAAGGCAGATTGTCCAAACAAAAGCAAGGAGAAAAAACCTAATTATAAGGAAAAGAAAGGCAAGACAAAAAAGGCCTACATAGCTTGGGATGAAAATGAGATGTCATCATCAAGTTCTTCATCAAGTGAAGATGAGAAAGCAAACATCTGCTTGGTTGCTGAAAATGATGATGAATCTTCAACTCAAGTGAGGTAAGTTCATGTGCTTCCTTAAATGAACAAAATTACTTGAAGCTTTTTGATCCTGCCGGTTGGCTTAGCGCAAGAGCGTTGCCTCGTCACGATCTTCCTCACCAGCTTGACACCACATGCCCTCCAAGTCCACTCCACAGATAGCCTCTCTGAGAACCTGAAAAACACACAGTGGCACCTCTGCGGCCGGTGGCGCTCCGACGCTCAAGTCAGTGATAGGAACACCCAAAAACTAAGAGAGAATATGCTCTGTAGGACCGTACTGTGGGCACACAACCCTAGCAGTATCAGCCGTAATGAAAAACGTACCTCTGCAGACTCTGTTAAGGTTACCTTTATAGCTAGGTTTCTTCTCTCTCCAGGCCGTTATGCTTTTGGACGCGTGGCTCGCATCCAGCCCTGCACGTGTCGCCATCTGGGCTGGTATAGCAGGTAGCGCCCAGCCCTACACGTGTCGTCATCTGAGCTAAGGCAACTTGGGCGTCATTTCTCCATTGCTCCCAACCCTACACGTGTCATCATCTAGGTTGGAGTAACTGGTGACATCCAACCCTACACGTGTCGTCATCTGGATTGGGGCAACTTGAACGTCATTCTTGTCTAGTAACCAGCCGCACAGCTAAGTCCTCAACTCAAGGAGCAACCTAGGACATAATGCGCTGTGAAACACCACCCGACAAGGCGAGTATCGGATGCAACATAGTGCATCATCTCTGTGATATCGCTCATCGCGAATGGCACCCTCCTTACTGCTACGCCATGCATGTTCTAGCTGGGGAAACCTCGCCACCAACAAATGTCCACTCTGGGAATCCTGTCACTGATGAGCAAGGTGTTCCCCCCAACCCCCTCGACCTTCATGCCCCATGCTGGTGCCACAATCGTCTTACTGAACTTACACACTTGAAATTACCCTTCTGAGCCTTCAACAGCTTAAACTAAGTTTGCTGGGAGATCCGGCAATGTGCTCCTTGTGGCGGCGTGTAAACCACCCGATCTCCTAGCATTCCAGGGCGATCTCTGATCATCCGTTCTCCTAGTGCTCTCATACGGCGACTGCGACGTAACTGTGGTGACCGCCGGTTACGCACACCAGAGATCGGAGAACGCCAATTCAGCGATCGGCGACTATGCCCACTTCTGAAAGGCGATCTCTGATCATCCGTTCTCCTAGCGCTCTCATACGGCGACTGCGACGTAACTCTGGTGACCGCCGGTTACGCACACTAGAGATCGGAGAACGCCAATTCAGCGATCGGCGACTATGCCCACTTTTGAACCATTCATCTTTTCTAGCCTACGCGTTCCATTGAGCACGCCCCACCCGAGCACGTGCAAGACACGTCATCACGCCTGATGACCTGGTCGGTACACAAGCCCCCCAGTCTTGAGCTGATAACTTGTTTTCAGCAGAAAGACTAAGAAGTTCACTACTCCATTCTCTCCTTTAATGTACGCATGGTTTCGCCTTTATCTGCTGCGTAATCATCTGATATAACTGACTAACTCTTGTAGGCAGTAGGCGTGGGTCAATCTTAGTATCTGAAATCTAGCTCGCCTGACCTGCCAAGTGATATGCTCACTTCTATGTCATCGCCTCAAACTCTGCTAACTTAGTTCTCGCCGTGTACTTATTCTTTCGAGCTTCAAACATGAAGCCATGGGCTTCCTCGGATGCTATTTTCCTTTTTGACTGCCAAGGCGTCCTCTGCGGAGCTGCCTCGTATCTTAAGCTATCAACTTTGCTCATTCTGGGAGGAGAGCTGCCTTCAACGGATCCCCCTCTGCCTTCCCTGAGCCTTTAATTTGAAACAACTTGATCTTGACCATTGTTCCCTCATCGGGGGGTAGAGCTGCCTTTCAGATCCTTCTCTTCTCCCCCTGCATGCATTGAGAAACTTGCAATCTCGCCTCAATTCGCTCTCGCAAAGAGGTCTTGTATCTGTTCCGGCCTGCACCCGCTCTAGGCGACGAGGACTTTTAATCTCTTCTCGCCTATTCTCGCTCACGGCGAGTAGGTCTTTTTAATCTTTTCTCGCCTACACTCGCTCGAGGCGAGAAGGTCTTTTTAATCTCTTCTCGCCTACACTCGCAACGGCGAGTAGGGCTTTTTAATCTTTTCTCGCCCACACTCGCTCGAGGCAAGGAGGTCTTTCTCTGGTGCCTCAACTTGCCCAGGGGCTACCTTTCCCCTGGATGCACTGAGGACTTTTAATCTCATCCCGTGCCGGGGCTAGCTATTCATACTTGAGGAGGGGGCGTCCCGAAGGAATCCCTTAACCCCTGCTCAAGGACTAGTTGCCCGGATTTTAACTGTTATCTGGTACCGGGGCTAGCCATTCATACTTGAGGAGGGGGCGTCTCGAAGGAATCCCTTAACCCCTGCTCAAGGACTAGGCGCCCGGATTTTAACTGTTATCTGGCACCGGGGCTAGCTATTCATACTTGAGGAGGGGGCGTCCCGAAGGAATCCCTTAACCCCTGCTCAAGGACTAGGCGCCCGGATTTTAACTCATACTGGACATACCTGTCATCTTGCTCTGAACTCTCGCCTATACTCATTCTTGGCGAGTAGGACTTCTTAATCTGTTCTCGCCTAAACTCGTTCTTGGCGAGTAGGACTTATGATCTGTTCTCGCCTAAACTCGTTCTTGGCGAGTAGGACTTAAAACTTAACTTTCACCCCTGATTACTAGGTGGTGACAAGGACTTAAAATCTTTATACTTGTGCCTCCGATCGCTAGGTGGTGATGAGGACTTGAAAACTTTATACCAGTGCCTCCGATCGCCGAGTGGCGATGAGGACTTAAAACATTATGCTATTGCCACCGATCGCCGAAAAACGATGGGGACTTTAAAACTTTTACTCATTGAAGCATGCAATATGACTTTACTGTTGCCCTAGATCACATACGAGTAATAAGGCCTTTTTTCTAAAACTCTCAAAGCCGTAAGCATGCAAACATAGAAGCTTTAAACTTTGAAAAACTCTTCTTTATTGGGTGGCCTCATTAAAAACCCTCCTTAGGGAAAAAAGAGTGCCCCCTTGAAATTGTTTTAACAGAAACTATTCAAATCTCTTCATATTCGTCTTTACTTACAAGGCTTTAACTGTAATACGACTTGAGATGTGTGGCGTTCCAAGTGCGAGGAATCGCCCCTCCTTCTAACGTCTCCAAGCGGTAGGCGCCATTCCCGAGCACCTCGGTTATTCTGAACAGTCCCGTCCACTTAGGCGATAACTTGTTCTGCATCTCATACTGATGGGCCTTCCTCATCACCAGATCGCCGCTTCTAAACTGCCTTGACATTACCTTAGAGTTGTACCTTCGCTCAACTCTTCTCTTTACTGCTTCGGCCTTCACTCTCGCCTCCTCCCCGACCTCATCCAGCAAATCCAGATTCATTCTTCTTTCTTCGTTCGAGTCTTCTGCCACAAAGTTCTGGAATCTCGGCGAGCTTTCCTGGATTTCGACTGGAATCATCGCATCACATCCATAAACCAAACTAAAGGGGGTCTCGTGGGTTCCTGACTGCTCAGTGGTATGGTATGCCCAAACTATGCGGGGTACCTCTTCAGCCCACGATCCCTTAGCTTTCTCTAATCTTCTCTTTAAACCTCTCAGTAACACCCGATTGGCAGACTCCACTTGGCCATTCGTCTGTGGGTGCTCGACGGATGCAAACACCTGTTGTATCCCCACCTCTTCGCACAACTTTTTCAAGAGGTGACTTGCAAACTGAGTCCCATTGTCTGACACCAGGCGTTTAGGCACACCAAACCGGCACACTATGTTCTTCCATACAAAGCTCTCGATCTTGTGTGCGGTGATCTGGGCCACTGGCTCCGCTTCGATCCACTTGGTGAAGTATTCAATCGCCACTACCAAGTACTTCATCTGCCTGATCGCCAATGGGAAGGGTCCCATAATGTCAATTCCCCAAGTATGAAACGGCCAGGGGCTGTAAATCGACTTCAACTCTTCTGGGGGTGCCTTGTGCCAATCGGCGTGCTGCTGGCGTTGCTTGCAACGCTGGGCGTATCTCTTGCAATCTTCTCTCATCGTGGGCCAGTAATAGCCTGCACGGATAGTCCTTGTCGCCAGCGATCGACCTCCGATGTGGCTCCTGCAAATTCCCTCATGGAGCTCAGCCATAATCCTCGTGCACTTCTCTCCGTGTAAACATACAAGAAGAGGGTGTGTGAATCCAAACCTGTACAGTTCGCCGTCAATAAGGGTAAACTTGCTGGAGCTCTTCTTTATTTTTCTGGCCTCAGTTGAGTCAACTGGAAGCACACCATCCGCAAAATAACGTTGGTAAGGCGTTATCCACGTGTCTGGCTCGTGGACAGCACAAACCTGCATCGATCTTGCCCCTTCCGTTGGGCGCGCTCTGACCCTCGGCGCCCTCAGAGTTTCCTGCGTTAGGGATCTATGACTTCTCGCCGGTCATCCCATTGATCTACAAACGTGGAGAACTTGGTGGTCTGCCACGAATGCTCGAGGCGCTTTCAAAGTTTCTTGAATGACAGTCCTCTGCCTGCCCCCCTTGCCCGAACTGGCGAGCTTGGCTAGCAAGTCAGCTCGGGCATTCTGTTCTCTTCGCACGTGCACCACTTCAAATGAAGCGAAAGATCTTCTTAGCTCTTGCACGTACTCCAAGTAGGCTGCCATCTGCGGGTCCTTGGCTTGGAACTCGCCAGTTACTTGTCCTGTGACCAACAGCGAGTCGCTCTTGGCCATCAGCACTCTCGCCCCCATTTCCTTAGCCAGCAGGATTCCAGCGATCAAAGCCTCATACTCTGCTTGGTTGTTGCTTGCTTTGAAAGCAAACCTCAATGACTGCTCTATCAACACTCCATTGGGCCCTTCCAAAATGACCCCAGCCCCGCTGCCCAGCTGGTTGGACGACCCATCACAGAGAGTACCCAGCGAAAGTCACCCTCGACGTTCTGTGCCACCTCGGAGGACAAGTCGACCACGAAATCGGCGAAGACTTGCCCTTTGATCGACCCCCGGGGTTCATACTTGATGTCGAACTCCGAAAGCTCGACCGCCCACTTCACCATCCTTCCAGCCACATCGGGCTTCTTCAAAACCTTCTGGACTGGCAGATCAGTCATCACCAGTACCGTGAAGCTCTAGAAGTAATGGCGCAATCTCCTCGCCAAGAATACAACCGCCAATGCTGCCTTTTCTAGGGCCTGGTACCTTACCTCCGGGCCTTGCAACACCTTGCTAACGAAATATATAGGCCTTTGGATCTGGTCCTGATCCTGCACTAGCACTGCGCTGATCGCCCTCTCAGTTATGGCAAAGTACAGCCTGAGGGGTGTTATGTCTTGGGGCTTGCACAGAACTGGAGGGCTCGCCAAATATTCCTTGAGCTTTACGAAGGCCTCCTCACACTCCTTTGTCCAAACAAATCTGTTGTTCCTCTTCAAACATTGGAAGTATGGGTGGCCCTTCTCTCCGCTTGCTGATACGAATCAAGACAGGGCGGCCATCCGCCCCGTGAGTTGCTGCACCTCCTTCACATTGGCGGGGCTCCTCATTGCCAAAATGGCGGCGCACTTCTCGGGGTTAGCCTCAATTCCCCTCTCTGACAGGAGAAACCCCAGAAATTTCCCTGCTTCTACACCAAAAACGCACTTTTCAGGATTCAGTTTTAGCTTGTACCTGGCTATTGTGATGAACAACTCTTCCAAGTCTGTGACGTGCTTGTCTTTCTCCAGGGACGTCACGACCATGTCGTCGACGTATGCCTGCACATTCCTTCCGAGCATGGGCGCGAGCACCTTGTCCATCAGCCTTTGGTATATGGCCCCTGCATTCTTCAAGGCATTACCTTGTAGCAATAACATGACCTTTCCGTCATGAAGGCGGTCTTCTCTTCGTCCATGGGGTGCATTTTGATTTGGTTGTACCCTGAGAAGGCATCCAGAAAACTGAGCAGCTTGCACCCTGATGCACTGTCTACTAGGGCGTCTATGCTTGGCAAAGGGTAAGAGTCCTTCGGGCAGGCCTTGTTCAGGTCTGTAAAGTCAACGCACATCCGCCATTTTCCGCTGCTCTTCTTGACCAAGACAACGTTAGCGAGCCATTCTGGATATTGGATTTCCCTGATCTGGCCCGCTGCAAGTAGTTTCTGCGTCTCTTCTTTGATCGCCTGTCTCTTCTCCTCATTGAATTTTCTTCTTCTTTGGCGGATGGGCCTGACTTGGGGTCATTGCCAAACGATGGCACAAGAAATCGGGGTCGATCCCCGGCATATCTGAAGCAGCCCACGCAAACGCATCCAAGTGTCTACTTATTACCTCGGCGATCTGGTCTTGCGTCTTGTTATCCAGGGTTCTTCCCAACTTAAACACCTTACCGCTGATCTCCTTCTCGAGCCATTCCTCTACTGGCTGAGGTTTCCTCTCGCTGGCGATCAGCGCCCTTGCGATACCGGTTTCTCTGGCGGTCTCCGAGCAGTTTCTCTCCGACCTCGCCTCTACATTCCCCATCGGCACATCACCCTCGGCGACCACCTCTAACGCCGCATCCGAAACTCGCCGGGGTTCGCGCTCCGGCTCCACGCCAGGGGGAGGCGTTGTGGTTACGTGGCACACATACCTCTTGTTCTTGAGGCTGTTTTCGTAACACTTCTTCGCCTCCTTCTGGTCGGAGCAAATAGTGATGATCATACCCTCCATACATGGCAGCTTGACCTTCATGTGCCTTGTCGAAGGCACAACTCCTGTTCTGTTGAGCGTTGGCCTTCCCAGCAGTATGTTGTACGCTGACGGGGCGTTTACAACAAGATACCTGATCTTCTCCGTTCGTGAGGCCAAGCCGTCAGTGAAAGTCGTCCTCAGCTCGATATACACCCTCATCTCCACTTGGTCACCGGCAAAACCGTACAAGTAGCCCCCATATGGTCTTAGTTGATAAGGGGACAGTTGTAACTTCTCAAAAGTTGGCCAAAACATCACATCTGCTGAGCTTCCTTGGTCGACCAGCACCCGGTGGACGGTCCTTCCCGTCGTGACAAGTGAGATCACAATAGGGTCGTTGTCGTGAGGCACCACGTCCCTGAGGTCCCCCTTGGTGAACGTGATGTCCACGTCAGGCGAATGATCCTCAAAGACTTCCACTGACATTATCGACCTCGCGTACCTCTTTCGTTGCGACGCTGTGCACCCCCCGCCGGAGAATCCGCCAGCTATGGTGTGGATCTCGCCGTGAATAGGCACCTCGTGCTGTTGCCCTCCGCTGCCCGCTTGTTGAGACCCTGATGCTTGGTCCGCTTGTTTCTCTAGCAAGTAATCCTTCAGGAAACCACATTTGACCAGCTCGGCGAGCTGGTGTCCCTGAGCCAAACACGAGTTGATAGAGTGGCCAAAATTCTTGTGGAACTCGCACCATGCGTCTGGCTTTGGCCCCAAAATCTTCTCCGCCGTTTTCTCAGGCACTTTGAGCCTGGCAGCTATGTTTGGGATGGCGATCAAATAAGCCAAACCCATCACAAACTCATACCTCGGGGGGCGATTACTCTCCCTGGGGTGCCCTGGTCCCTTGCTCTTATTTTTCTTAGGGTAGTAAGGATGGCGCGTCCTTTGATCCCTCTTTCCCGCCGCCGCCTCCATTACCCTCTGCGGTTGTACCCTTACTTGGGTGCGCGGTTTAGTTGGGGCCACGTTTCCCCACTTCTCGGTGACCTCGCTCTCGGCGGCGATGTGAGCCACAGCACGTCGCCGGATTTCAGCAAACGTGGCAGGGTGGCTCCTGATGAGCGACTCACTAAAAGGCCCAGGTAGCACGCCCTTTTTGAAGGCGTGCACGAATATCTCTTCGTCCTTTCCTGGCAAACGGACTATCCGAGCTCCGAATCTGTTCAGGAAATCCTTCAAGGACTCCCCTTGGTACTGCCTTATATCAAACAAGTCGTAAGACACCAAAGGTGGCGCCTTGTTCACTATGTACTGCTCGACAAACATCTTGGAATGTGGTAATGTGGCCAGTGGGTATACTGACGAACCAGTCCAACGCCGTTCCGCTCAAAGTGCTCATGAACACCTTACAATACACCGCGTCTGAGCCCCCTGAGAGCATCATCTGAGTATGAAACGCCGTGAGATGGGCTTCAGGGTCCTCCACCCCAGTGAAAGACGCTTTCACTGCCACAGTGTTAATCGGGACCACCGAGTCCATGATCTCTTGGGAAAATGGCATAGGGAAGCTGCGTGGTGGGGATGGGGGTGCAGATCTGTCCCCTGCCGCACGCTCCTCCGGCTCCTGAAGGGCTTTGCGCAGCTCTTCGTTGATCCTGTTGAGCTCTTTGTTCCTTTCTTGCGAGGCCACCAGCGCCTCGTGCATCCTTTCCTGCTCAGAACGCGATGCAGCCACGTTCTCTTGTAGCGTCCTCATCATGTCCATCACTTGCGTCAAGGACACAACATCTTCGTCTGTTGATGGCGCAACTGAACTGGAGCGTGTTGTCCTCATCCTTCCTCAGCAAACTCAGCAGCTCAAAGAACTCCAAACAAACGGTGAAAACTCCAGGAGTCGACGGCGATAGCGAGCAGTCGAACAGAAAACACTAAAAGCACCACAAACACAAACTATGGTTGGGAATCACCTTTTATACGGCCCCACGGTGGGCGCCAGATGATCCTGCCGGTTGGCTTAGCGCAAGAGCGTTGCCTCGTCACGATCTTCCTCACCAGCTTGACACCACATGCCCTCCAAGTCCACTCCACAGATAGCCTCTCTGAGAACCTGAAAAACACACAGTGGCGCCTCTGCGGCCGGTGGCGCTCCGACGCTCAAGTCAGTGACAAGAACACCCAAAAACTAAGAGAGAATATGCTCTGTAGGACCGTACTGTGGGACACAACCCTAGCAGTATCAGCCGTAATGAAAAACGTACCTATGCAGACTCTGTTAAGGTTACCTTTATAGCTAGGTTTCTTCTCTCTCCAGGCCGTTATGCTTTTGGACGCGTGGCTCGCATCCAGCCCTGCATGTGTCGCCATCTGGGCTGGGATACCAGGTAGCGCCCAGCCCTACACGTGTCGTCATCTGAGCTAAGGCAACTTGAGCGTCATTTCTCCATTGCTCCCAACCCTACACGTGTCATCATCTAGGTTGGAGTAACTGGTGACATCCAACCCTACACGTGTCGTCATCTGGATTGGGGCAACTTGAACGTCATTCTTGTGTAGTAACCAGCCGCACAGCTAAGTCCTCAACTCAAGGAGAAACCTAGGACATAATGCGCTGTGAAACACCACCCGACAAGGCGAGTATCGGATGCAACAAAGTGCATCATCTCTGTGATATCGCTCATCGCGAATGGCACCCTCCTTACTGCTACGCCATGCATGTTCTAGCTGGGGAAACCTCGCCATCAACAAATGTCCACTCTGGGAATCCTGTCGCTGATGAGCAAGGTGTTCCCCCCAACCCCCTCGACCTTCATGCCCCATGCTGGTGCCACAATCGTCTTACTGAACTTACACGCTTGAAATTACCCTTCTGAGCCTTCAACAGCTTTAACTAAGTTTGCTGGGAGATTCGGCGATGTGCTCATTCTGGCGGCGTGTAAACCACCTGATCTCCTAGCATTCCCGGGCGATCTCTGATCATCCGTTCTCCTAGCGCTCTCATACGGCGACTACGACGTAACTCTGGTGACCGCCGGTTACGCACACTAGAGATCGGAGAACGCCAATTCAGCGATCGGCGACTGTACCGCCCAGGTAGTCGGAAGTGATGACGTGGCAGCAAGCGACAATATAGGCGTTTTGAACGGAACGCCTGGCTGACAGAAGGGAAGGAGGTCGGGGAGCTCGTGTAGTCGCCAATCGTTAAGTTGGCGTGCTCCGATCTCTAGCAGATCTAAACCAGCGGTCACTAGGTTTGTGTCGTAGTCGCCGGATGCGAACTCAGGCAACCAAGTGATCAGAGATCGCCAAGAGGAGGACATCGCCGAAAGATCAGGAAAGCTTGTTCAAAGCTTTCAAAGGGCATGAGTGCGAAGGATGAAATTATCAGATGATCATTCCCTAGCTAGCCAGAGGTTGAGGCCGGGGAACACAGGACATGCACGGTGAAGCAAGTGAAGCAGATTATGATGGTGGCCGGCGAGACCACAGGAAGGTGTGCATGGTGACACCCCGTACTTGCCACGCATAAGAGATCGCGCTCCAAGGCAGCTATACACCTAGTTACTCCTTGTATGGGTAGCTTAGTCGAACACCCTGAAGAGTAAGAAGTGACGCTCAAGCAGAGGACGCTCCAGATGGTGACGCGTGTACAGCTGGATGCGAGCCACGTGTTCAGATGTGCAACCGTCAGGAGAGAGAAAGTGCCCAGGTATATAAGAGATTCTAACGAACTTCTGAGGTACGCGCGTTTAGAACACTTCTTTACGCTTGGAGAATACTTGAGTGACTGAGAGATTTTTGCACGGTTCCTTGAGTTCTTAGTTTTCTCTCTTAGAGTTTTGGTGGTTCCGTCACTGACTTGAGCGTCGGAGCGCGATCGGCCGCAGCGGCGCCACTCTGTCTTTTGCAGGTTCTTGAGGTGAATCGAGGTGTGAAGGACGAAAGCTAGCGTGGTGCCAAGCCGATCTAGAGGAAGAATACCTTTGACGAGGCGAGGCTCTTGCGTTCTGGTCAACCGGCAGGATCAGCGACTATGCCCACTTCTGAACCATTCATCTTTTCTAGCCTACGCGTTCCATTGAGCACGCCCCACCCAAGCACGTGCAAGAGACGTCATCACGCCTGATGACCTGGTCGGTACACTTTTCAAGAAACAGATGATGAAGCTAATAGATTGGTTCTTTCAAACAACCGATTGAAAGATCTTAACAGTTGGCTTGAAAAGAGGGTTAAAAAACTTGAAGAAGATCTGGAAAAAGAAAAAAGTGATTTTGAAAAATTAGAAATACATTTCAAAAACTCTTCTTGCAAGTGTGACACTCTTATTTGTGAAAATTGTGAAAACCTTGAAAAGAAAGTGCACTATCTTGTAAGTACTGTGGATAAGCTTTCGAAAGGAAAAACTAACTTTGAGAATGTCTTGGCATCTCAAAACTGTGTTTTTGGAAGGGCTGGTTTAGGCTTTAATCCACAAAAGAAACAAGATAAGTTTTCAAAAAGTTTTTCAAGAAAGCCAGAAAAACAACCGATTGTTAAGACGAAACAACTAGTTGTTACATGCTTTTACTGCATGAAGAAAGGCCACTCTGTTAGGTTCTGCTAAATAAGGAAATATTCATTTCCAAGAGGTTTTATGAAGTGGATTCCTAAGGGATGTGAAGTTTCTAACTGCAAAGAAAAGCCAAAAGGACCCAAATTTGTAAGGGGACCAAATCTTGTTGCTTGAAATCTTTTTATGCAGGAAAACTAAAGAAAAAGGAGGGATTGAGTCATCCGATCAAGTTCTTGAAGAAAAAGACAGTCATTGAAGCTGAATCAATGCTATGCAAAAGACCTCAACAGTGAAAAGAGGCTTCTTGATCATAAAGCACATGGCTCATGGAAGAATTAACATAAGAATAAGATTTTCCTTTATTTGTTCTTAATTTGTGTTTTAAAAGTCCTTTCCCATGGTTAAAAATCTTTTTAATACGCTTAATATCATCTGCTTTGAACTCTTTTTGCTCATGGTTAAAATTCAAAAATAGTTTTAACTGCTGCAGAAAAACAACCGATTGTTTTGGGTCTGACAGCACTATGAAGAAATTGTTTTAATTGCTATTTTGAATTTCTATCCGTCGCAGATCAATTCAAAGAGAGAATCTTGGTCAAAGAATCTGTGTTGAAAGCTGATCATGTTCAGAGAGGAGTTACAACTGTCATAAAGGAAAATATTCCAAAATCTTGAGAATTCAAGATCCTTAATGACTAGTCAAAGATCACATGTAAAGACCATGTGATTTTCAGCTTTTTCTGACGTCCTCTCTCTCTCTCTGAAAAATCAAGTACCCACTAAATAAAATTGAATGCTAATTGATTTTTTTTCTATAAAAACTGGTGCAGCTGATCTCTTCCACAAGAATAACCAATTGCAACATCTCTTGTAAAAATATGTGAATAGAGCTCTTCTCTGTTTTCTTCTCTGCCATCATGGAATCAACTCCTCTCACCTCAAAAAGAGTCAAATCCAGGGCTGTAAGGTCTGGAGGAAGGCTAGAAGGCTGGTTTTCTGGAGACAATGATCTTATTGAGAGATATAGGTATGAAACAAGTATCAAAAAGATAAACAACCCCAAGGTTGTATGCTTTGATTGGCTGAAAAGTCAAAAGCTTGACAATGTGAGAAGGCTGCTCAAGGATCAATATCTCAGAAAGTTCATGGAGATGAAGGGAAACATATATCCAGATTTGGTAAGGGTGTTCTACACAAACCTAAAGTTTGAGGGAAACAATCTAGTTTCTCATGTGAAAGGTGTAGAAATGGAGATAACTCATGAAGTATGGACTGTTGTTGCTGGTCTCAAGTTCTCTGGCCTTAGAATCAACAAGGAAAACCTTGGAGAAATGGAGGATTTTAACAAAATCCAATACTACAAGAGTTGCTTGAAGAATCAACATGCTCAAGTAAGAACATGCTCGGTTGGAGGTCTAAAGCTTGATGAAAGATTGCTTGCTCTCATTGTGACTTGGATTCTAACTCCAAGGGGGAGTAATCATTCTGTTCTTACTGAAGAAGATATGGTATATATCTTCTGCATCATGAAGAAAATCAAAATCAATTGGATCCACATCATCAAAGAGCACATGCAAAAAGCTATGAGGTTAAGTGACTATCATTATCCATATGCTGTTTTGGTATCTAAATTTCTACTCTATTTTGAAGTGAACCTTGAAGGTGAAACATCTGAGTTGGTCAAGACAACTCAAGAGTTGAACAATGGATCACTCAGCAAAATGGTTTTACCAAAGTAGGTGGAAAATGGATAAGCAAAGATGGTGACCTTGGTGCCTCATCTAGTGGTGCTGCTGATCTTGAACAAGATGAACTTGCTGATATGGATGTTCAACATGAAGATCCACCTGAAGATTATCAAGATGCTGGACCTAGTGCTGGTGCTGGAAATCAAGAAGAAAGGATGCAAACCATGTCTCCTTTTGAAAGAATCATGGTGAATAGGCTCGATAGCTTTGCTGAAAATCAAAGGAGCCTTCATGATCTCTGTGTTAGTAATTTCCAGAGGATAGACACCAGGTTTGACAACATGGATGCACGCTTCATGACTCTAGATGAACAGATTGAAGTTTTCCAGAACCAAATCTTTGATCTTCAGTTTGCTGATGATGATGAATGAAGGAAAAACAATCGTTTGGTGTATCGAAACAATCGATTGTTTTTGGTGCTTATATCTGGTTTTTAAATTTTTTCTTTCTTTCTGCTGTTGCTGCTTTAATTCTGATGTAATCTGATCCTGCCGGTTGACCAGAACGCAAGAGCATCGCCTCGTCAAAGGTATTCTTCCTCTAGATCGGCTTGGCACCACGCTAGCTTTCGTCCTTCACACCTCGATTCACCTCAAGAACCTGCAAAAGACAGAGTGGCGCCGCTGCGGCCGATCGCGCTCCGACGCTCAAGTCAGTGACGGAACCACCAAAACTCTAAGAGAGAAAACTAAGAACTCAAGGAACCGTCCAAAAACTCTCTCAGTCACTCAACTATTCTCCAAGCGTAAAGAAGTGTTCTAAACGCGCGTACCTCAGAAGTTCGTTAGAATCTCTTATATACCTGGGCACTTTCTCTCTCTTAACGGTTGCACATCTGAACACGTGGCTCGCATCCAGCTGTACACGCGTCACCATCTGGAGCGTCCTCTGCTTGAGCGTCACTTCTGACTCTTCAGGCTGTTCGACTAAGTTACCCATACAAGGAGTAACTCGGTGTATAGCTGCCTTGGAGCGCGATCTCTTCTGCGTGGCGAGTACGGGGTGTCACCATGCACACCTTCCCTGTGGTCTCGCCGGCCGCCACCATAATCTGCTTCACTTGCTTCACCGTGCATGTCCTGGTAAGCTGTTCCCCGGCCTCAACCTCTGGCTAGCTAGGGAATGATCATCTGATAACTTCATCCTTCGCACTCGTGCCCTTTGAAAGCTTTGAACAAGCTTTCCTGATCTTTCGGCGATGTCCTCCTCTCGGCGATCTCTGATCACTTGGTTGCCTGGGTTCGCATCCGGCGACTACGACACAAACCTGGTGACCGCCGGTTTATATCTGCTAGAGATCGGAGCACGCCAACTTAACGATTGGCGACTACACGAGCTCCCCGACCTCCTTCCCTTCTGTCAGCCAGGCGTTCCGTTCAACACGCCTATATTGTCGCTTGCTGCCACGTCATCACTTCCGACTACCTGGGCGGTACACAAGCCCCCCAGTCTTAAGCGAAGACTTGTCCAGCGAAAAGACTAAGAGGTCACATCACTGTCGATCTATGTGGCGCTGGCACGGAATTCCAAACGTTCGTACCCTCTGCTTTTCTAACGCTCCACCAAACCCCTTTTTCCAATCGCTCGACACGTGGCTTCATCAACGGTCATCTTCGGCTGTCGTTTGCGCTTCCGAAAACGTTCAAAAAAGCCTTAAACCCTTTCATTTCCACTGTTTCATCATCTTTCTGCATTCTCAAACGCTCTAAGTTTTCTCTGCAAACCCACGAAGCTTCTCAACTCTCTCAATCTCCAACTCTCTTCATCGCTCATCCGATCATCAAAAGGTACCCCTTTTACTTCTTCCATTGATATTTGCTGCATTTTAACCGATTCACATCATCCATTATCTGTCTGGTGCATACATTGTGGGCTGTTCTCTCCTTTTCCCCCCTCTCGTAACTTAGGGCTTCGTCTTCCATCACGTTCGTCCCAACGAACTCCTGTTCGTTCGTTCTCCTTTCTTCGTCCTCAATCGAGTCGTTCTTTGTAACCTTTGTTCATCCCTTTCATTTTCCTTTGCAGTTCCTACGATGGCTCATACAAAATCCACCGCGAACCCTCCTTCTTCGTCGCGAAACCCTCCACCCCAAGCGCGTAGGGTTGCTCCTGGGGCAAATCCTCCACCAGCGCGTAACCCACCACGAGCATCTGGCGCTCCTTCTTCGTAGGCTGAGAGGCCTGCAACTTCTCACGCCAATCCCGCTCAGGCAACTCCGCCAGTCGCCGGAGGCGCTTCCCTACCTCCAAAAGACTACAAGGAACTCTACCCTTGGGCCACCTCAGCTTTGTTGAAAGAAACCTCTTCAATAAACACGGAGTTGGGCGTGCACCGACTAAGGAAAGGGGACCCATCCGAGCTCACATTCCATAAGGAGCACGACAGCAAAATGGCCGTGCTGCCCTGCCTCCCGGGTGAGCTGATTTGCGCGGACGATAAAGCGAACAACGGCGAGCTGTTCTGCTTCATCTACGCGACGTTCTTCAAGAAGGTGAAGCCCAAACTTCCCTTCACTCGCTTCGAGAGAGAGCTGTTAACCAAGCTCGATATCGCCCCCTCCCAGCTTCATCCCAACAGCTGGGCGTTCGTAAGGGCGTTCCAAATTATGTGCGCACACTTGGGACTACCAGCTTCAGTTGACGTTTTCCTCTTCCTGTTTGAAGCTAAGAATCCAGGAGACCGCCTCTGGATTAGCCTGAATGGGATTGCTGGGAGGTCAATCCTCTCAATCTTCCAGCAATCTTACAAAGATTGGAAGGGAAAATTCGTGAAGGTGTGCGCCAACGACCAACATCCCTCCCTGCTCGACTACTTCCCCTTGTACTGGGTACACAAGGGGAACAAAGACGCCAAAGAAAGCTTTAGGAGGCCCAGAAGTCCCGACACCATGGGCGAGCTAGACAAAGATCTCTGCCTTTTCTGGAAGAGTGTAGCAGCCGCCAACATCACCTTCCCCACCTCCTCAATAATCTCCTTCGAGTTCCTCGAGGGCCAACTTGAAGCTCATATAGGTTAGTCTTTACCTCGACACCTGGGTTTTCGTTTTGTGTTGGGACTGATTTCGCATTTCTGTCATCTATCATTGGGCGTCCTGTTTGTTGCGTACTGGTCTTGGTTTTTAATTCATGTGCCACTTGTTTGCATTATTCGCGCATATACTCGTATATTTTGCCTTTGTTTTTGTTCTTACCCATCCATTTTACCCTGTGCAGACCTCATGTTAGGCAAAGGAAAACTAGCTTAATTGAGGGCGATCGCCCAAACCCACAAGTTGGCGACGGGTTCCCAAACCGTGCCCAACTCGGTGGTGGAGATCGCCGCTGCTCAGGGCAGATCTCCTCCCCAAGGTCCAACTCCTCCGGAGACACTGCCCGCCCCCCAACGAAAAAAGCTTGTCTTGAGGAAGCCAAAGAGGAAAACCCCTTAAGTGGTACAAGAGGATGAGGATGACGAGGCGACTGAGGACGGCCTCGTCACCAAAAGAACAAGGGTGACACCCTCTTCACCACCCGCTCTCCCAACACCAACACCGCCCTCTCCCCCAGCTCGAACACCGCCAGTCCAAGCAACACCCTTGGCGGTCGCGCTCCCTGTGGTTGAAGGCAGCGAGCCTAACTTCATAGAGAACCCTTCAAGCTCCTCCACGCCATTTGTATCTGCTAGAGAGGGTCCTCCTTCAACCACCTCTATTGCTGGGGCCGCACCAGGTGGAGATGAAGGTGCCCACAACTCGCCAATACTTATAACCGAATCTCCCACTTCACCACCATGCCAAGAAGCCCCCCTTGCCCTACAAACTCAAGAGGGTGGTGGTGAAAGTCAACACCAGGCTCCTTCAGCACCTCCACCAACAACAGCTGCAAGCCTTCCCCCCTCCATCGAAGAGGTCTGGGGGCCCTTCACAGCTAAACTAAAGATGATGGCAGGGGATTTCCCCTCAATCATAACGAAGGTTGTGAAGAACTCGAACAAGAGGCTTCAGGACGAGAACTCAACGCTCCAGGAGGAGAACCGCCTGATAAGGATTGAGGCAGAAAAACTGTCTTGCAACCTGATGATGGCAGAAATCGATCATTCAAGGCTGGAGGACGCCATGAGCGCTGAGCTAAGCGGCCCACGCAAGGAGGCCTCCGATCTGCGCCAGAAACTGCACCTCCTAGCTCAAGAGAAAATCGAGCTGGAGAATAAGCTGGTACCCTACAGGCTCAAGGTGGCCAACTTGGAGGCATCAATAAAAGCAGATGCGGCCAAGGTGGAAAACCTTGAAAAAAGGTCAGCTGATCGGGAGGTCCTCCTCAGAAAGGTCGAGAAGGAGAGGGACGACACCATGGCTGAGCTCGCCAAGGCTCAAGAGGAAAACAAGAAAACTGCTGCAGAGCTGGCCCAGGCACGGGACGAAGGCAAAAAGGTTGCTGAAGACCTTGCTCAAGCTCGCGCGGAAACTAAAGAACTGAAGAAACAAGCTGACGAGCTGAAGCAACAAACCGAAGAGCTCGAGCAAAGCTCCACCCAAGTCCTTGCCGCCGGGATCGACGCCGCCCTAGAGCAAGTCGCTTGCCAGTACCCCGAGCTCAACCTCTCCATGGTGTCGATCTGCAACGAAGTGGTGGATGGGAAGATCGTGCCTTCTGAAGATTAATTGTCTCCCTCCATCACTTTGCTCTTTGAAAGCTTGTTCCTTATCTCTGTTTGTACGAACTTTGCTTGTACTTTTTCTTCTTATGTATTTGAACTGACACTGCTTTTATTATAACTTCTTCCGCCTTTGCACCTCGTTTTTCTGTTTACTTCGCATTTTTTAACCTTCATCTGCTTTCTCCCTCGCTGTATGGTTGATCAACTTATCTGGTAGAACTCGCTTTAAACAAATTAACTTAGCGATTCCTCGGGCTCAACCGTTTACTCACTGCTTTAAACTCGAGCAAACTATCAATCTTATGTCAATTCATCAACTGTTAACTCAAAGTAAAAACTTGAGCAACTTATTAACCTTCAAGCGATGACATTTAACGTAACTTGCAAACTTAAGGCAATAAGCTACTTACTAGGCAGCATGTTTTAACTTAAACTGACATCACAATACAGTTTACCTGACTTGCCCGGCAAGGTTAGCCTTTACTCCTGTCATCGCCTGGAATTCTTCTGATCGCCATAGGGTTCTGGCGATGTAAGCTTTCTTTGCCTTCATAACTTGGCTATTGTTCCCTCATCTGGGGGGTAGAGGCGCCTTTCGGATCCTTCTCTACCTCCCTGAGTTTCAGAACAATAAGCCGGATAGCGAGGTGTTCTCTTTGAACCTACCTTAGCTGTCCTTTAACTTCTTTCACCCTTCACACCATACCTGAACTCGTTCAAGACGAGAAGGATTTTATATGCCTTCACACCGCCCACAAGCGTGGAAGTCTTCTTTTGTCTTACTAAGTCAATATTGATGTTTCACTTAAAGGGGGAAAGGCGTTTTCCTTCCTTTCCCGCCGTTTAAGGTCACGAACACCCCTGACCTTTCAGTTCATCTTGCCTGAACTCACTCTGAGGTGAGAAGGACTTTTTCTCGCCTGAACTCGCTCGACGGCGAGAAGGACTTTATCTTGCCTGAACTCGCTCGACGGCGAAAAGGACTTTATCTTGCCTGAACTCGCTCGACGGCGAGAAGGACTTTATCTGGCCTGAACTCGCTCGACGGCGAGAAGGACTTTATCTGGCCTGAACTCGCTCGACGGCGAGAAGGACTTTATCTGGCCTGAACTCGCTTGATGGTGAGAAGGACTTTATCTGGTGCCTCAACTTGCCCAGGGTGAACATCTGCTCCCCCTTGGACGCACTGAGGACCTTTTCTCTTTCTCGCCTGCGCTCGCACGATGGCGAGGAGGTCTTTTACTCTTTCTCGCCTGCACTCGCTCGAGGGCGAAGAGGTCTTTTCTTTTCTCGCCTGCACTCGCTCGAGGGCGAGGAGGTCTTTTCTTTTCTCGCCTCCAAACGCACGAGAGCGCTGGGGTCTTTAGTCATTGCTGGTGCCTCCGATCGCCGAAAGACGACGAGGACTTTAAAACTTTAACTGATGCCGCCAATCGCCGAAAAGCGATGGGGACTTTAAAACTTTTCTTTAGAAAGCATGCAGCATAACTTTAAACTTGCCTTGAATAACGTACGAGTGATAAGGTCTTTTTCTAAAAACTCTCGAAACAACAAGCATGCAATCTTAGAAACTTTAAACTTTGAAAACTCTTATTTATTGGGTGGCCTCATTAAAAACCCTCCTTAGGGAAAAAAGAGTGCCCCCTTCAAACTGTTTTAACAGAAAGCTTGCAAATCTTTTCATGTTCGTTTTTACTTACAAAGCTTTAACTGTAATATAACTTGAGGTGTGTGGCGTTCCAAGTGCGAGGAATCGCCCTTCCTTCCAATGTCTCTAGGCGGTAGGCGCCGTTCCAGAGCGCCTCGGGTATTCTGAACGGTCCTGTCCACTTAGGCGATAACTTGTTTTCCATCTCGTACTGGTGGGCCTTCCTCATCACCAGGTCGCCCTCTTTAAACTGCCTTGGCATCACCTTCGAGTTATATCTTCGTTCAATCCTCCTTTTCACTGCCTCGGCTTTTACTCTCGCCTCCTCCCTGGCCTCATCTAGCAAATCCAGATTCAACCTTCTTTCTTCATTCGAGTCTTCCGCTACAAAGTTCTGGAATCTCGGCGAGCTCTCCTGGATTTCCACTGGAATCATTGCATCACATCCATAGACCAAGCTAAACGGGGTCTCGTGGGTTCCTGACTGCTCGGTGGTGTGGTACGCCCAAACTATGCTCGGTGGCTTTTTCTAGCCTTCTCTTCAAGCCTCTTAGCAACACCCGATTGGCAGACTCTACTTGGCCATTTGTCTGAGGGTGCTCGACGGATGCAAACACCTGCTGAATTCCCACCTCTTCGCACAGCTTCTTCAGTAGGTGGCTTGCAAATTGAGTCCCGTTGTCTGACACCAGGCGCTTAGGCACACCAAACCGGCACACGATGTTCTTCCATACAAAGCTCTCGATCTTGTGTGCGGTGATCTGGGCTACTGGTTCTGCTTCGATCCACTTGGTGAAGTATTCAATCGCCACCACCAAGTACTTCATCTGCCTGATCGCCAATGGGAAAGGTCCCAAAATGTCAATTCCCCACGTATGAAACGGCCAAGGGCTGTAAATCGACTTTAACTCTTCTGGAGGCGCTTTGTGCCAATCGGCGTGCTGCTGACATTGCTTTCAACACTGTGCATACTTCTTGCAGTCCTCCCTCATTGTTGGCCAGTAGTAACCTGCACGGAGAGTTCTTGCAGCCAGAGCTCGACCCCCGACGTGACTTCCACATATCCCTTCATGGAGCTCGGCCATAATTCTTGTACATTTTTCTCCGTGCACACATTCTAGGAGTGGGTGTGTGAACCCAAATCTGTACAACTCGCCATCAATCATTGTGAACTTGCTGGAATTCTTCTTTATCTTTCTAGCCTCCGTCGGATCCAGCGGGAGAAGGCCATCTGCCAGGCAGCGCTGATACTGGGTTATCCACGTGTCTGGCTCATGCGTGGCACAGACTTGCGTCATGTTCACCCTCTCCCCCCGACATGCTCTTATTCTCGGCGACCTCAAGGTCTCCTGAGTCAAGGACCTGTGACTCCTCGCCGCTTTCTCCGTCGACTTGCTTATCTGAAGAACCAAGTGGTCTGCCACAAATGCTCTAGGCGTCTTCAGAGTTTCTTGGATCACTGTCCTCTGCCTACCCCCCTTGCCCGAACTGGCGAGCTTAGCTAGCAAGTCTGCTCGGGCATTCTGCTCTCTGGGCACATGCACCACTTCAAACGAGACAAAGGAACTCTTCAACTCCTGCACATACTCCAAGTAAGCCGCCATTTGTGGATCCTTGGCCTGGAATTCGCCCGTTACCTGTCCCGTGACTAATAACGAGTCACTCTTAGCCATCAGCACCCTAGCTCCCATCTCCTTGGCCAGCAAGATTCCAGCGATCAACGCCTCACACTCTGCTTGATTGTTGCTGGCTTTGAAGGCAAACCTCAGGGACTGTTCTATCAGCACGCCGTTAGGCCCTTCTAGAATGACTCCAGCACCTCTACCCTGCTGGTTCGACGATCCGTCCACCGAGAGCACCCAACGAAAATCATCCCCTTCAACTCGTGTTGCTTCTGACGAGAGCTCGACCACAAAATCGGCGAAAATCTGCCCCTTGATCGGGCCTCGGGGCTCATACTTGATGTCGAACTCCGACAGCTCCACCGCCCACTTCACCATTTTCCCAGCTACATCAGGCTTCTTTTGGACTTTCTGGATGGGCAAGTCGGTCATCACCAGCACTGTGAAACTGTGAAAATAGTGGCGCAACCTCCTCGCCGAAAATACTACAGCTAGTGCAGCTTTCTCCAAGGCCTGATATGATGGAGGAGGGCCCAAGCTCACCACACGATGAAAGCCAAGCCTCCAAGCCTAGACGGTCTAGCCTATGAGCGTCTAGACTCAAAAAGGAGCGTCTAGCCCATGAAGAGGAGCGTCTAGGCCATGATGAGGAGCGGCTACATAAGGAGCGTCTAGGCCATGATGAGGATTCCTTCTAGACCGTCTAGCTTCACATACACATGGGTCAAAGCTACGGTTTTGGGAAGAGAAGACCTTTGTAATTGTTACATAAAGGCCCATTAGGGGTGCTTAGTAATTAGAGTAGTGTAGAAAGCATATTTGTGTGAACATTCTAGAAAGACCATGGAGGGGGTGAGCATAAAAACTAGACACACCCCTCCCCATGTGCACCCATGTGCCATGTGCACCCATGTGCTTCACATTTACATTTCATTTGGCTAGCATTAGGGTTGCATTATGGTCCTCCTTAGCCTATAAAAGGAGGAGCCTACACCTTGTATTTTCAAGTTTATTGTGAGTAAAGTTATGCTGCCAATTTGTGCTCAACTTTGCTTCTCCCTAGAATCCTAGGCTCTAAACTTCAATTCCTTCATCTTTTCCCTTGAGCTGGCCGAACCACTCAATACCCATACTTATCATGCACCTACAAGATCAACACCACTCTTAGGAGGATCTTGCTCACTCTCATTCATTGCTTCCGCCCCATACTCTACATTGATTCAAGAAGAACTTCATGAAAGTGCCATCATTTGGTATCAGAGCTTTGGTTCTTCAAGATGAGTAGCTCCTTGTATTTTAAATTTTAGTTCTTCTTTATTTCATATTGTCATTTACTTTCCTTACTTGTCTTGCTGTTTTTTACAATTTAATTTGTTCTTGGTGTGCTTTGTGGAAGATCCAACCGAAGCACTCTTGTTCATTTGTTCTTGAACAAGTTCTTGTGCAATTTGTGATAGGATTCCATACACCTTGTGTTGCTATTTTTCTTTTAGGCTTTGAGTCTTTATTGCTTTCATTATTTGGTTCATATAATGCTTTGAGTCTTTAATTTTCTGAATCTATACATGTTTTGTCAAAGTCATGTTCATCCATATTGTCAACAATTCATAGTAGTCCTTTTATTTGGCTTAATTGTTTCTTGATTTTGGGTCTCTTTATTTGCTTGAATCTGCTGTTCTTTGATCTTTTGGTGCCTTTTAATTTTTAGTTTGAGTTCCATTTGTGTTTAGATCATACACAAATTCTATTTCACAAATTTCCATTGTGTCTAAACTTTGGTATCTTGCTGTTTTTGTTTCCAGTTTTCAGATTCCCCTGTTTTCACCTTCTCTGTTTTGGCTGTTTTAACCTAGAAAAATATTTCCACCCATAGGAAAATTTTGATTCTCTGGAAAATGCAAGTTTAAAGTGTTATAGAAAGGACAAAAAAAGAATGAGGTCAAAAGAAGCAACAGAAAAAAAATAATAAATCTTTTAAGATCAGAGTGCAAATCTGAAGCGCTCCAGCTGGCATAACCGAACACCAATTTTGCAAAATTTATTAAAAAAAAATGGTGCATCCGTTTTGAGTGATTCCAAAGCCAGATTTTAGATAAGATCCTGAATCTTTTGCATATCAAATTTCAGAGTCAAATTTTAAATATACAGCTCAGCATAAATCGGGGAACAAACACGTTTTCTGGCCCACAACATTTTCCAGTGGTGCTGTTTTTTTTATTTGGTCATCTAATCTAGTGCTTTTCTTTAGGAATTCTTTTGTGTGCCAACCTTTAATTGAGTACCTTTATTTGTTTGCTTTACTTAATTGACTCTCTTTCTAGTTGTCACAATATAATTCCTTTTGGTGGTACTGTTTTCATTCAATTAAATTTGTTTCTTGCTTTTGTTCTTTGACCTCTAAATTTGGGTGCTGGAATTTAATTCTTCTTTGGTGCTTATGTGAATGGGAACTTGATTTGGTTACGGTTTAGCCCTTTGCTAGGTGCTGGAAATTGGAGGATTAAAGGCCATCATTCTAAGGAGAAGACAAGGTCAAAGCCGAAACAAACATTCTTGAGAAAACACTACAAACACTTGGAAGATCAACAAGCAAAGACAACAAGGAAGTGCACTAACCAAAAGAGGATCAACAAAGGGAGTTCTCTTATTTCCTTTGCAACTTGGTTTATTGTTAATTACCTTGTTAATTACGTTTAGACGGTGAGTGTGTCTTCAAGGGCTCAAAGTGTCCAAGAAGCCTCACCTAGGGCCGAATAGTATAGCATTCTTGATTAGTAATTGTTACTTGTTTGTAATTGCTTTTCTTTTGCTTTCATAGCTACGTTTTGCATGTTTAATTTTGTTTAATTTGTGTGCTAAACCGACTAGCTTTGATTGCATAGTTAGCTTGCATTGTTTTTCTTGCATTTATTTCTCAACTTATTTGTGTTCTAAGTGTTTCACTAAGAGAAAGTCTTGTGTGAAGATTTTGGGGGATAGTTTTTGGCAAGGAAAAGGCTTGGTACTTAAGTAGTCCTTTGTGACTCACCTCCCTTACCTGGAAAACTACCTTCTTTAACTTTCCTAAACTTTCTCAAAGTAAAACACCTATATACACAAAGTTTTAGCCATGTCTTCTTCTCCTCACTCTCCAAAGTCTATAGAAAGTGAAGTAAAATCTTTGAAAACTCTTTTAAAAGAAGTATCCCAAGCGGTACAATTGATATCTTTTAGACAATTGGAGAATGAGAACAAAATCAATGAGTTGGCTAAAGCTCAAGAAGAGAAATCACAAAATTCACAAAAATCAAAAAAAACTCATGCATCCCATTCTAAAAGTAATGAGACTCTAGGGGAGGGAAGCCTTAGAATTAATGACTATTACCAACCACCCCCTAGAAGAACTAGACAAAGGGAGCAAGAGAGCCCAAAGGAAGTAAGGGAGCCTTCCATGGTAAGGAAGATGTAGAGGCCTACCTAGATTAGGAGATGAAAGTCGAGCAACTCTTTGCTTGCCATAGGGTGAGTGAAGAGAGGAAGGTACCCTTAGCAACCCTTAGTTTCCAAAGCAATGCCATGTATTGGTGGACCTCTTTAGAGAGAGACCGACGTCTTCATAGGGAGCCTTCCATACAATATTGGAATGACCTTAGGGGAGCCCTAAGACGTCGCCACATACCTTCCTACTACCATAGGGAGTTGATGGACAAGCTCCAAAGACTCCAACAAAAGAACTTAAGTGTGGAAGAGTATAGGCAGAAAATGGAGCTCTACATGATGAGAGCATCCATTAGAGAGGAAGAAACCACCACCATATCTAGGTTTCTAAGTGGGCTCAACCTTCCAATTTTTCCAAACAAACCATGTTTCCAAACAAAGTTTCTACTACAAATCTTTCTACTCCTAAGTCACCTACCAAAACTTCAAATATCAAATGTTTTAAATGTTTAGGTTTTGGGCACATAGCTCTTCATTGTCCACAAAAGCAAATCTTAAAGATCAACAAGGTAAAACAAGACCTAACTCACCCACCTACCACAAGTAAACAAGAAAAAGACAAAGAAGGCCAAGTTGACATGGGTCTTATCCTTTCACCTCCAAGGTGTTTTCCTTCCTTATCTTTTTCATTACCCAAGGTTCCTATTTCACCACCATCTTGGTTAAAAAATGTCAGGGATGATTTGTTCATACCTCCTAATGGTTGTCACCATTTAAGAGGTCTTTTTCCAAAACATCACATCATTCCCAAACAAATTATTCCAACTTGGTCGATTTATAGAACCTCCTTTTCTGAAATCCCATTATTTACAAATGCTAAGTCATGTTTACATTTTTCTTCCACTTTTAATTGTAAAACTAAACTGACTTTGTTATATGCAGGGATTCAGAATTCGTGGACGAATTCTCTCCAACTCGAGGAGTATGATGAGAATCAAATAAAGGAGGCTTTTATTAATGGAGGAAGAGGACATCCACCCTCACATTTGAAGTTCTTCCTTCTAGTCTTCTCAAAATTAAAAGAAGACATAAAATAAAGATGAGGCCCAAGCCCAAAGCCCAAGCCCAAGCCCAAGAAGGCCAAAGCCCAAAGAGCCCAAGTCCATCCCATGAGGGGCAAGGCCAAGCTTTGAAATGCTCTTGTATAGTTTTAGGATGTGTGGTTATTAAATAAAGGTGTGTGAAAATGTAAAATAAAGTCACATTGTCCATGTGACTTAGGAGAGTGGTGTAGGTGTAGTTTTTGGGAGGTGTCATAGTAGAAAAAGGTCACACCTCCCATGTGACTTGTTTTTGGTGGGAATTTCAAATGAGTTTATTTGAAATTTCCCACCTATTTTTCAGCACCTTAGGCTATAAATAGAGGTGCCTTCCTTGTAAATTTCAGATTTGAATTTATCTAAAGAAACTATACTCAAAATTGGAGTGAGCATTTGGAGAGCTTTGAGCTTCTACTCTAGTCTTAACTTGAAGGACCATGGTTTCCTCAAGTGGCGGCTTGCACACTCATCTAGGAGCATCCATACTTCTAGTGGCGTGATCATCCAACCATTCTTCCATCTTCATGAGCATTCTCTTCTCCTTCCTTTTTTCTTCTTCAATTTGTTCATGTTGCCTTGTGTTTTGAGTTGTTGTTGTTTCGGTTCTTCTAATTTTCCAGCACCTATATTCTGTTTGTTTCTTAATTCTGTTCGGTACATTTGATTTTAATTCAATTCTGTTCGGTCTCTTCTTTTTAAATTCCTTTGTTGATTCAATTTGACAATATTTGGTTCATCCAAATGAGTTTGGGATTTGGTACTTGTTATTGGTGAGTTCTTGACTTAGAACCATGATCCAACTTCTAAGAAAGTGCCTCTATATTTTCCAGCTCAAGGTGATTCCTCAAAGTGTCAAGAATCTTGTTATCACCAAGTGTTTTAAATGTTTTGGAAGAGGGCATGTGCAAGCGCAATGTCCAAACCAAAGGGTTTTGTTTTTAAAGGGAAAAGATGAGTACACAAGTGGTGAAGATGAGCCTAGTACACAAGAAAAGGGGGAAGGAGAAAGGATAAATCCTTTGGAGGGGACTTATTGATGATTCAAAGAATCCTCCACAATCAACCTAGTGCATGCAACGAGACACAACGAGAGAACATTTTTCATACTAGATGCAATGTTTTAGAAAATATATGCTCTCTTATTGTGGATGGTGGGTCATGCTGCAATTGTTGTAGCACTAGATTGATTGAAAAATTAAAACTACAAGTAGTTCCTCATCCAAAACCGTACAATTTACAATGGATCAATGAGGATGGAGAACTACGTGTAGACAAACAAGTGGAAATCGAGTTTTCTATAGGTAACTACAAAGACAATGTTTTATGTGATGTAGTACCTATGGAAGCTTGCCACATCTTATTAGGTAGACCATGGCAATTTGATAAGAAAACCTCGCATAATGGTCTAACTAACGAGATTTCTTTCATCCACAAGCACAAAAGGTTTGTACTTAGTCCTTTACCACATTCCCAAGTGGTAAAAGACCAAATACAAATGAAAAACAAAAGGGATGAAGAAAAAATAGAAAAAGAGAAAAATTTTGGGAAACAAAAGGCGTGGGAGAATAGTGTTCCTTCCCACAAGGTCATTCAACAAGTCAAGCACATAGAAAATACCTTTACAAACATGCTTCTTGTTGAACAACCTAGCCTTTCCTTTTGTAAAGGAACACTTGCAAGCATAAGCACAAAAGAAAAGTCTTTAAAAGAAGCTTGCATAGATCAAGACTATTTCTCAAATGTGTTAAGATATCCCCAAGAGAATGACAAGTTATCTATAAGCACCTACCAATTTTTGTATGAAGTAGTGCCTAGAACAACTTTCCATGTCTTATTGAGACAACCATTGCAAAATGTACAAATTTTCATAAACCATGGTTGTACCAACGATACTCTCTTTGCACATAAGAGAAAAAGTCTACAAGAAGGGGAACTCATGGGACAAATGAGAATTGATGAAACTCTAGAGCTTTTAAAAGGAAAACTTTTGTCACCCATGAGAAAAGAGGTTCAAAGACATTACTTTAGGTACAACTCTTGTTTTCAAACTACACCTAAAGCAAAGTCTCAAGAACTCTATCCTCCTTCACCTTTTGTAAAAGATACTTGGGAAGACACACATTTCATATTAGAGCTTCCTAGGACAACAAAAGGTCTTGATTCTTTCTTCATGGAAGTGGATAAACTCTTCTTAAGAAAAGTGACAAGCCTCCATGATTTATTTTCAAAAATAAAGGATAGAGCTCCAAAATTTGAAAACATAGCTCTTCCTTCTATGCTTCACGAAATCATGAGGGTCACCCACAATTCTTGGGATAAGAATCCTTTTCCTTTTATGCATGCATACAATGGAGTAGTCCACAAGATTACTCATACCTCTCCATTTGAAGTTGTATGTGAACATAGTCCTCTTGCCTTTTTAAAGTTGTCACCATTTCCTAAAGGGATTATGCCTAAGGAAAAAGTAACTACTTTTGGAAATTTTAGAAAACATAAGAGGATTAGAAGGCACCTACAACCATCAAAAGGGAAGCATTGTGAGAAGTTGACCAAAACAAGAGAAAAACAAAGATGGCAACTTCACACAATTAATTGTTCTCCAAATACTCACTCTAACTCCTTTGCTTTGTTTCAAGATTCTCATAGGTTGATATTTGATCCGGGAGGACACACCTTGACGAAGCAAGAGGCTGCTATCCGAGATCAAGTTAGCAAATCTGAGGATAGATCTTTTCCCGAAGGAGGAGATGATGGACACCATCCAGCCACAACAAGCCCCCTCAAAAGCAAAAGCTTTGGATTTGAGGACAAATCCTTTTCAAGAGGGAGGGGATGATGGAGGAGGGCCCAAGCTCACCACACGATGAAAGCCAAGCCTCCAAGACTAGACGGTCTAGCCTATGATGAGGAGCGTCTAGACTCAAAAAGGAGCGTCTAGCCCATGAAGAGGAGCGTCTAGGCCATGATGAGGAGCGGCTACATAAGGAGCGTCTAGGCCATGATGAGGATTCCTTCTAAACCGTCTAGCTTCACATACACATGGGTCAAAGCTACGGTTTTGGGAAGAGAAGACCTTTGTAATTGTTACATAAAGGCCCATTAGGGGTGCTTAGTAATTAGAGTAGTGTAGAAAGCATATTTGTGTGAACATTCTAGAAAGACCATGGAGGGGGTGAGCATAAAAACTAGACACACCCCTCCCCATGTGCACCCATGTGCCATGTGCACCCATGTGCTTCACATTTACATTTCATTTGGCTAGCATTAGGGTTGCATTATGGTCCTCCTTAGCCTATAAAAGGAGGAGCCTACACCTTGTATTTTCAAGTTTATTGTGAGTAAAGTTATGCTGCCAATTTGTGCTCAACTTTGCTTCTCCCTAGAATCCTAGGCTCTAAACTTCAATTCCTTCATCTTTTCCCTTGAGCTGGCCGAACCACTCAATACCCATACTTATCATGCACCTACAAGATCAACACCACTCTTAGGAGGATCTTGCTCACTCTCATTCATTGCTTCCGCCCCATACTCTACATTGATTCAAGAAGAACTTCATGAAAATGCCATCATGATACCTCACCTCCGGGCCTTGCAACACCTTGCTGACGAAATAAATAGCCTTTTGAGCCTGGTCTTGATCTTGGGCGAGCACCGCTTATGGCATTTTCATGAAGTTCTTCTTGAATCAAAGTAGAGTATGGGGCGGAAGCAATGAATGAGAGTGAGCAAGATCCTCCTAAGAGTGGTGTTGATCTTGTAGGTGCATGATAAGTGTGAGTATTGAGTGGTTCAGCCAGCTCAAGGGAAAAGATGAAGGAATTGAAGTTTACAGCCTAGGATTCTAGGGAGAAGCAAAGTTGAGCACAAATTGGCAGCATAACTTTACTCACAATAAACTTGAAAATACAAGGTGTAGGCTCCTCCTTTTATAGGCTAAGGAGGACCATAATGCAACCCTAATGCTACCAAAATGAAATGCAAATTACATCCAAAGACTAAAGGCACATGGCCGGCCCTAGCCTAAAGATTCCTTCTAGAAAACGCACCAAATCTTAACAAATCTAGGTTAAGTCCTTATGAAACCATGTGTGCTATTTACACCATAATTAATACCATGCTACCCTTAATGGGCCGTCCATGTATCTTACACAAATCTTTCTTGGATTCACATTGGTCTAGCCGCTTCCTCCATTGGCCTAGACGCGTCCTCTATTGGCTCAAACGCTCCTCCCATGGCCTAGACGCTTCCTCCATTGGCCTAGACGCTCTTGGTTTGGCTTTGGATGCTTATGTCTTGGCTCTTGTCTTTCTTGTGAGGTTGTGCTTGGCCCTCTTCCATCATCCCCTCCCTCTTGAAAAGGGTTTGTCCTCAAATCCAATGCTTTTGTTGCTTAGGGAAATGGTTGTGGCTGGATGGTGTCCATCATCTCCTCCTTCTTGAGAAGATCTATCCTCAGATTTGCAAACTTGATCTCGGATAGCAGCCTCTTGCTTCATCAAGGTGTGTCCTCCCGGATCAAATATCAATCTATGGGAATCTTGAAACAAAGCAAAGGAGTAGTGTGAACATTTGGAGAAATTTTAATTGTGTGAAGTTGCCTTTTTTGTTTTTCTCTTGTTTTGGCCAACTTCTCACAATACCTCCCTTTTAATGGTTGTAGGTGCCCTCTAATCCTCTTATGTTTTCGAATATTTCCAAAAGTAGTTACTTTTCCCTTAGGCATAATCCCTTTAAGAAATGGTAGCAACTTTAAAAAGGTAAGAGGACAATGTGCACATACAACTTCAAATGGAGAAATATGAGTAATATTGTGGACTACTCCATTGTATGCATGATTAAAAGGAAAAGGATTCTTATCCCAAGAATTGTGAATGTCCCTCATGATTTCGTGAAGCATAGAAGGAAGAGCTATGTTTTCAAATTTTGGAGCTCTATCCATTTATTTTGAAAATAATTCATGGAGGCTTGTCACGTTTCTTAGGAAGAGTTTATCCATGAAGAAAGAATCAAGTCCTTTTGTTGTCCTAGGAAGCTCTAATATGAAATGTGTGTCTTCCCAAGTATCTTTTACAAAAGGTGAAGGAGTATAGAGTCCTTGAGACTTTGCTTTAGGTGTAGTTTGAAAACAAGAGTTGTACCTAAAGTAATGTCTTTGAACCTCTTTTCTCATGGGTGACAAAAGTTTTCCTCTTAAAAGCTCTAGAGTTTCATCAACTCTCATTTGTCCCATAAGTTCTCCTTCTTGTAGACTTTTTCTCTCATGTGCAAAGAGAGTCTCGTTGGTACAACCATGGTTTAAGAAAATTTGTACATTTTGCAATGGTTGTCTCAATAAGACATGGCAAGTTGTTCTAGGCACTACTTCATACAAAAATTGGTAGGTGCTTATAGATAACTTGTCATTCCTTTGGGGATATCTTAACACATTTGAGAAATAGTCTTGATCTATGCAAGCTTCTTTTAAAGACTTTTATTTTGTGCTTATCCTTGCGAGTTTTCCTTTACAAAAGGAAAGGCTAGGTTGTTCAACAAGAAGCATGTTTGTAAAGGTATTGTCAATGTGCTTGACTTGTTGAATGACCTTGTGGGAAGGAACACTATTCTCCCACGCCTTTTGTTTCCCAAAATTTTTCTCTTTTTCTATTTTTTCTTCATCCCTTTTGTGTTTCATTTGTATTTGGTCTTTTACCACTTGGGAATGTGGTAAAGGGCTAAGTACAAATCTTTTGTGCTTGTGGATGAAAGAAATCTCGTTAGTTAGACCATTATGCGAGGTTTTCTTATCAAATTGCCATGGTCTACCTAATAAGATGTGGCAAGCTTCCATAGGTACTACATCACATAAAACATTGTCTTTGTAGTTACCTATAGAAAACTCGATTTCCACTTGTTTGTCTACACGTAGTTCTCCATCTTCATTGATCCATTGTAAATTGTACGGTTTTGGATGAGGAACTACTTGTAGTTTTAATTTTTCAATCAATCTAGTGCTACAGCAATTGCAGCATGACCCACCATCCACAATAAGAGAGCATATATTTTCTAAAACATTGCATCTAGTATGAAAAATGTTCTCTCGTTGTGTCTCGATGGATGCACTAGGTTGATTGTGGAGGATTCTTTGAATCATCAATAAGTCCCCCTCCAAAGGATTTATCCTTTCTCCTTCCCCTTTTTCTTGAGTACTAGGTTCATCCTCACCACTTGTGTACTCATCTTTTCCTTTTAAAAACAAAACCCTTTGGTTTGGACATTGCGCTTGCACATGCCCTCTTCCAAAACATTTAAAACACTTGGTGTCCCTAGCACGGATGTATGGGGTGGAGGCATCTTTTACTAAGGGTTTGGTAGTTTCTTTGGATTCGTCTCTAGGTGTACTACCCTCCCTTTTAAAGTCTTTCTTGGGATAAGAGTTGGAGTAAGAACCCACCCTTTGACTTGAAGTTTTGCGCAAATTTTGTTGTTCAACTTTAATGCAAAGTTGAACCAAATCATTCAAGTCTTGGTAGGGTAATAGTTCTACTCTATCCCTTATCTCAAGGTTGAGCCCACTTAGAAACCTAGATATGGTGGTGGTTTCCTCCTCTCTAATGGATGCTCTCATCATGTAGAGCTCCATTTTCTGCCTATACTCTTCCACACTTAAGTTCTTTTGTTGGAGTCTTTGGAGCTTCTCCATCAACTCCCTATGGTAGTAGGAAGGTATGTGGCGACGTCTTAGGGCTCCCCTAAGGTCATTCCAATATTCTATGGAAGGCTCCCTATGAAGACATCGGTCTCTCTCTAGAGAGGTCCACCAATACATGGCATTGCTTTGGAAACTAAGGGTTGCTAAGGGTACTTTCCTCTCTTCACTCACTCTATGGCAAGCAAAGAGTTGCTCTACTTTCATCTCCCAATCTAGGTAGGCTTCTACATCTTCCTTACCATAGAAATGGGGTAGGTCTACCCTTACTTCCCTTGGGCTCTCTTGCTCCCTTTGCCTATTTCTTCTAGGGGGTGGTTGGTAATAATCATTGATTCTACGGCTTCCCTCCCCTAGAGACTCAATACTTTGAGATGCATGAGTAAGCGTTTTTTTTTTATTTTTGTGTTTTTTGCGATTTCTCTTCTTGAGCCTTAGCCAACTCATTGATTTTGTTCTCATTCTCCAATTGTCTAAAAGAAATTAATTGGACCGCTTGTGATACTTCTTTCAAAAGAGTTTTCAAAGATTTTACTTCACTTTCTATAGACTTTGGAGAGTGAGAAGAAGAAGACATGGCTAAAACTTTGTGTATATAGGTGTTTTACTTTGAGAAAGTTTAGGAAAGTTAAAGAAGGTAGTTTTCCAGGTAAGGGAGGTGAGTCACAAAGGACTACTTAAGTACCAAGCCTTTTCCTTGCCAAAAACTATCCTCCAATATCTTCACACAAGACTTTCTCTTAGTGAACGTGATGTCCACGTCTAGCGAGTGGTCCTCGAACATGTCCACCGTCATCACAGACCTTGCATATTTCTTCCTCTGTGATGCAATGCATCCACCACCCGATAAACCTCCAGCGATGGTGTGGATCTCTCCATGAGTGGGCATCTCATGCTGCTGAGCCTCACCACCCGCCGGCTGGGAGCTCGACGCGCCCCCCGTCCTCCTGTCCAGCAGGTAATCATTCAAGAAACCGCTCTTGACCAGGTCGTCGAGCTGGTACCCCAGTGCCAAACACGAATCAACGGTGTGACCAAAACTCTGGTGGAACTCGCACCAGGCGTCTGGTTTTGGTCCTAACACCTTGTCGCCCACTTTCTCAGGTGCCTTAAGCCTGGCTGCTATGTTGGGGATGGTGATCAGATCCGCCAACCCCATGACTAACTTGTGCTTTGGTTGGCGATTGTACTCCCTGGGGCGTCCTGGGGCCCTTCCCTTGTTCCTCCTCGGATCATAAGGATGGCGAGTCCTTTGATCCTTCTTGGCCGCCATCGTCTCCAGCACCCTCTCTTCTCGGCGACCTCACTCTCATCGGCGATGTGGGCCACCGCAAGTCGGCTAACCTCAGCAAACGTGGCGGGGTGAGCCCTAATCAGCGCCTCACAGAAAGGTCCCGGCAGCACGCCCTTTTTGAAGGCGTATACCAACATCTCCTCGTCTTTGGCTGGCGAGCGGACCATCTGCGCTCCAAAGCGATTCAAGTAGTCCCTGGGGGACTCTCCCTAGTACTGCCTTATGTCGAACAGGTCATAAGACACCCTAGGTGGCGCCTTGTTCACAATGTACTGCTCGACGAAAAGCTTCGAAAACTGCTGGAAATTGGTTATGTGACCTGTAGGCAAGCTCACAAACCATTCCAGCGTTGTTCCCTGGAGCGTGCTCACAAACATCTTGCAGTATACAGCATCCGAGCCCCCTGACAGCATCATCTGCGTGTGGAACGTGGTGAGGTGCGCCTCAAGGTCCTCCACGCCGGTGAAAGAAGCTTTCACAGGTATTACGCTCGCAGGGATAGGCGTGTCTGTGATCGCCTGAGCAAACGGCATAGGGAAAACGCGAGGTGGCGGCGACGGCGCGACCTCTTCAGCAACTGGGCGTCCTCTCTGCTCCTGAAGAGCTTGATGCAACTCCTCAGTCACTTTGCTGAGCTCTTCATTCCTGGTCTGAGAGGCGACCAGGTCCTCATGCATCTTCGCTTGCTCTATGCGCGAGGCCTCCACATTCGCCTGCAGCGCACGCATGATCTCCATCATCTGCGCCATGGTCATGGCGCCTTCCGTAGCAACTGGCACAACGAGACTTGAACGGTTGCTTATCATCTTTCTCATGAAAACTCAGCAGACCAAGCTTCAACGAACAAAACCTTCTCCAGCAAACGATCGATGCAGCAATCAATCGGTCAGAAACTCCCAAACTCCCAAGAACCTCCAAAAACGCAACCACAACAGCACGCCGATAGATTCGGATGTCGAAACCTTCACAGAAACTTGCAATTTCACCACGAACCCACCGCTCCTCCAGCAAAACTGCCGATTCACCAAACAAAAACGTGAACGAACGGTAAAAGCTCCGAACAACCAATTGACAACCGCGCAAACAGCAAGGAACTTCAAGAAAACCGATCGGAAGCTTGAACGAACGGTGGAAAACTCGAATTCACCGAACAAAGCTCGAACGAACGGTGGAAAACTTGAAATCAACGAACAAAAGCTTGAATGAACGGTGGAGAATGGTTGCACCAGCACACAACCACACGGAAACTACAAAAACTCCAAGAACTCACGCTGTGGATGGGGACAGGTTTTACACGGCCCCACGGTGGGCGCCTGATGATCCTGCCGGTTGACCAGAACGCAAGAGCCTCGCCTCGTCAAAGGTATTCTTCCTCTGGATCGGCTTGGCACCACGCTAGCTTTCGTCCTTCACACCTCGATTCACCTCAAGAACCTGCAAAAGACAGAGTGGCGCCGCTGCGGCTGATCGCGCTCCGACGCTCAAGTCAGTGACGGAACCACCAAAACTCTAAGAGAGAAAACTAAGAACTCAAGGAACCATGCAAAAACTCTCTCAGTCACTCAAGTATTCTCCAAGCGTAAAGAAGTGTTCTAAACGCGCGTACCTCAGAAGTTCATTAGAATCTCTTATATACCTGGGCACTTTCTCTCTCCTGACGGTTGCACATCTGAACACGTGGCTCGCATCCAGCTGTACACGCGTCACCATCTGGAGCGTCCTCTGCTTGAGCGTCACTTCTTACTCTTCAGGCTGTTCGACTAAGTTACCCATACAAGGAGTAACTCGGTGTATAGCTGCCTTGGAGCGCGATCTCTTCTGCGTGGCGAGTACGGGGTGTCACCATGCACACCTTCCCTGTGGTCTCGCCGGCCGCCATCATAATCTGCTTCACTTGCTTCACCGTGCATGTCCTAGTAAGCTGTTCCCCGGCCTCAACCTCTGGCTAGCTAGGGAATGATCATCTGATAACTTCATCCTTCGCATTTGTGCCCTTTGAAAGCTTTGAACAAGCTTTCTTGATCTTTCGGTGATGTCCTCCTCTCGGCGATCTCTGATCACTTGGTTCCCTGGGTTCGCATCCGGCGACTGCGACACAAACCTGGTGACCGCCGGTTTAGATCTGCTAGAGATCGGAGCACGCCAACTTAACGATTGGTGACTACACGAGCTCCCCGACCTCCTTCCCTTCTGTCAGCCAGGCGTTCCGTTCAACACGCCTATATTGTCGCTTGCTGCCACGTCATCACTTCCAACTACCTGGGCGGTACATAATCAAAACAATATCTTGTTTTATCTCTTCTCTTTGTCTATTTGTGAAGACAAATAGGGGGAGATATATGTTGTGTTTAAGTTTTTGTTTTTAGTTGTTAAAACAGTTTGGATGAGTAATATTTTCTGATATTTAGCTCTGAAGTTTATTACTGTTTATTTGTGCTAACCAAATATCAGAAGTTCTATGCTTTGTTCAAAATTGTATCTTGCTGGAACTGGATCAAATTCAATCAGGTACAACACAAGCATCAGGGATTTGTCTTCATCAAATAGCGGGAGATTGTTGAACCAAGTGGTGTTCAAGCTTTGAAGAATCCAAACCCTTTGAAGGATGTTGAAGCCTTGGTTGTGCTTGCTGTTGCTGTGCTGGTTTAGTATAGTTCTGGGGTAGTTTGAGTATTGTAATCCAACCCTTGATCGAATCTAAAGCATAAGCATCTCAATCTTTGTGAAAGTAAAATGTTTTCAAACTAAGTTAAAACAACCGATTGTTTTGTCGAAACAACCGATTGTTTATACTTAGATGTTTTGAGAAAAAGATTGAAAACTGTTTTTCAAATGGTTGAACTGTTAAGAACAAAAACAACCGATTGATTCGAAGAAACAACCGATTGTTTGTTTTGGGACCATAATAGAAAAATTGTTTTATCTTTGACTGAGCTTTAAATGATTTAAACTACTTACGCTCCAGTCATTAAATGCTTTGATCAATCTTTTAATGCAATTTAAGAGTTTGTTAAGATTTGATAACAAACTATATCTTTGAATAAATTAAAGAAAAACATAATAGAGTAACAATCTGAATCCGATTTTGAAAAGAGTTTTTGAGTTTTTCAAAGAGCTGAGATTGCTGAAAGTTTGTGATTGATCAAAGTTTGTGGAATAGGATTCTGCTTGTATTGAGTTGAGATTATCTTCTGTAACAAGTGTAATCCTTGTACTCTGTGAAACAAGTATTCGTTTCTGTGTTTGCTGAGATTGGTTGTGTGTTCTTAAGGGGATTAAGATCAGCAATCTTGGTGTTGGTGTGTTGGCCAAGAAGAGTGTGTGTCTTGTGGTGTTCAAGGTCATTCTATTGGTTGTTGTGTAAGTGATCAAGTTGTGATTGCTTAGTGATTTCCTCAGAGTTTCTGAGAAGACAGGATGTAGCTCTGGATTTGGAGTGAACCAGTATAAAAATATGTGTGCAATCTCTCTATCCTTAACTCTTTAAATTCAGTTTTGTTTGTTGTTTGCTGGTATAAACAACCGATTGTTTCTGTGAAACAATCGATTGTTTTTCTGGTTCTGCTATTTTTTATTGTTGTTTTTGGTAAACTGAATTTCTTATCAAATGTTTCCAAAGATAAATTCATTCTTGTTTTAAAAGTTTATGAAAATCTTCTTTAAACAATTCACCCCCCTTTAGTTTAAAGCCATCCATTCTAACAACATTGTCAAGTGTGAGATCTCTTGGGCTCTTCCATTCTTTTGGTAAATCTGCACAAACAGCAGGTTCTTTGACAGCATGTGAGTCATTTTTATCTATATTAATCAGTTCATTTTTATGCAAGACAATTCTTAAATCATCACATTCTAAGTCATCTGAAACAGGTTTTAGCATATAATTGTCAGATTCATCAAACACTACATGCATTGATTCTTCCACAGTGAACAACCTTTTATTGAAAACCCTATAAGCATGTCCATTCAAAGCATAGCCAATATGAATTCCTTCATCAGATTTTGCATCAAATTTTCCCAAATTATCTTTGCCATTATTCAGTACAAAGCATTTACATCCAAACACTCTAAGAAGACTTACACTAGGTTTTCCACCCTTATACAACTCATTAGGTGTTTTCTTAAGGATATGCCTAATTAAAGTTCTATTTAACACATAAGCAGCAATATAAACTGCATCTACCCAGAAGTATTTAGGAAGCTTAAATTTATTTAACATAGTCCTAGCAAGTTCTTATAGTGATTATTTTTCCTTTCAACAACGCCATTTTGTTGGGGAGTCCTAGGGGCTGAAAAGCTATGTGATATCCGATGCTTTTCACTAAACCTTTCAAACTTAGCATTTTGAACCTCACCCCCATGATCACTACGAATAGATTTTACACAACATCCATTTTTATTTTGCAGAACTTTTACCAATTTCTTAAAAGCCTTATAAGTATCATTTTTGTAAGCAAGAAAGAGAGTCCATGTAAATCTAGAATAATCATCAACAATAACCAAAGCATGCAAATTTCCAGCCAAACTAGCATCTCTAGAGGGTCCAAACAGATCCATATGCAGAACATCCAAGGGTTTTGATCCTGCCGGCAACTCGAACGTGGACGAATCGCTTCGTAGCACTCTCTGCCCTGTCTACGCGACTGCGTCTTCTGCGGAATCACCCTCCGAACTTTCTCTCAGATGTCTTCAAATGTGACCTGCAAAACACACAGACGGCGCCTCTAGCGGTCGTTTGCACTCCGACGATCAAGTTAGTCCAACAGAACCACCAGAAACTGGAAACTAGTAATGCGTGTGTGAGAAAACCCTTGCACTCTGTTTTTCGTCTCTCTTTTTTCTCCTCCCCCCACTCTCACCCCGATTCTTTCTTTTATCTCTCTCTCTCTGCTTCTGGGCATAACAGAATTCTGTTATGCTTTTCTGGCATGTGTCAGAACCCTGTTATGCTTTTCAGAGAAAGCGTACCTTCAGAATCAGCAATGGGGAGCGTGAGAGTCTGCGCATGTCTGCGCTTGGCTGCGCCTGTCTGTACCTTTAGTGGTACGGAGTGCTCTTTTGTCTGGACCGCACCCCTCTCAGATGATGACACGTGGAAGCCTGCAACTCACATCTAACCACACACGTGTCACTTACTGGAAGGGCTCTAGCGCTTCTCTTTGTGGGCCTAAGTTACGCCCTCGCGGAGTAACGTAGGATGTTTCTCCTATCTGGGCAGATCGCATACTCTTGGGAGAACGTCGGGTGTGGCTGGTCTAGGCACACTCACCAAACGTTGCTCTCTGCGTATGCAGCTTACCCTTCACGATGCCATGCACGTAATGGGTTGAGGGAATCACCAACCACTGGCTGGTTTACTAGTTCCCTCAGGCCACTCTCGTGCATGATTCCCTGAGGTGTGCACATGCGAGATCCATGCGTAACGCTCTCGCTGGGAACCTCATTCCCAGTTTAACTGCGTGTAACACGAGACCCCGATGACAATACCCCGATGACTGATCAGTGTTTATCTGTTTCTCGCGTTCTGCCTTCAGGCGTTAGTCTGAGAACTGATCTGTTGGTGGCCACTTGGCTACTGACCACCGATCACCATCCCGGATGATCTGTCCCCCGACCTCTCTACCGCCTGATCTGTTGGTGGTTACTTGGTTACTGACCACCGATCACCTCTCTTGGCGATCGTCCCCCTGACCTCTCTGCCACCTGGTCCACATGTCACCCTGCGAGTGGTCCACGTGGTTCTCTGATGCTGACGTCATCGACTACCGATGACCGATCGGATCAGGTTTCTTAGTGGAAATCATGTCCTTTGATTTAAAAGAAGTTATGATTTGTTTACCTCTTACACATGCATCACATAGTCTATTATCCTGGAATTTGATATTAGGCAAACCTGAAACAAGATCATTGGATTTCAATTTATTCAAATGATTTGTATGAATTTGAGCTAACCTTCTGTGCCACAGACAAGACTCATCACTTTTTGACAAAAGACATTCATTTTCAGAATTAGTTTCCAAGATATCCAAGAGATATTTGTTGTTTACTCTTTTACCTGTAAACAAAACCTTACCAGAAGAATCATGTGAGATTGTGCACCCATTTGATTTGAAGTTTACCTTGTATCCTTTGTCACATAATTGACTGATACTTAGAAGACTGCGTCTTACTCATTCCACATATAGCACATTTTCAATGGTGGTTGAACTTCCAGTTCCAACAGTTCCTCTTCCTAGGATTCTTCCACGGTTATTGTCCCCATAAGTGACATATCCCTCTGCCTTGAGTTTTAGACTAGTGAACTTAGTTAGGTCACTAGTCATAAGTTTTGAACATCCACTGTCCAAATACCACTGGTTTCTCTTGCTGGTTTTCTGCAAAACGAAACAAAAATAATACACATGGTACCCTTTTTAGTCTAGGGTTCAACAGTGATTAATACCTTTCCTTTGGAAGACATTTGGCCAAGCTTTTAGGAACAAGGTATTTTCTAGCACTGCATGTCCTAGAGGTATGTCCAGATTTCATACAATATAAGCAAGTAACAGGATATGCCTTTTTGCAACTGTTGAAGGATGAAAAACTTGTTTTTGCAGGAACAAAAAAACTTGAAAGCTTTTTACATTGTTTTCTTTCCAGGATTATAGTCAATTCCATTTTTTTAAAAACAACATTTTGTGATCCTAAAAGAGATTCAAAATTATCTCTTCCCTTAGTGAAATTAGTAAAGTTTTAAGCAAATACTCAACTTGTTTTTCCAGTTTTTTACAGTTTTCACAAGGCTTTATAGAAGCATGCAAACATGTCAATTCAAGACTTACAAGATCAGTTTTAGCCTTATGCAGTTCTACCTCAAGAGATTTTACCTTAGGTGCAAGAACATTATTTACATTTTGCAATTTAGAGCAAATAACAGCCAACCTATTTGCCTCATCATGAGTTTCTTTGAAGGTAGCAAGCAATTGATCATTATTCTCAGATTCCATAGAGAAACCATTAACTGAATCAGATATTGATCCTTCATCTTTCATCATGAAACACAGTTTTGTTTCTTCACTTTCTGTTGAGGAGCTGCTTGTTGAAGACACTTCATTCTCTTCCCAAGAGATATAAGCTCTTCTCCCCTTGCTTCTTTCAACCTTCTTGCTGGTTGGTTTTTCTTTTGTTTGATTTTTTGGACAATCCATCTTCATGTGACCGTTTTGCCACAACCAAAGCAAGTTGTTCCCGCCGGTTGATTCGCTTCGCCGGTTGACTCTAATGACAGGCTTGGGCCCTCCTATCTCCGCCTGAGAATCGTGCTTTCTTGATCAAATAATCTCTCACCTGCAAAGACAAATGGGCGCCTTGACGGCCGTTTGCACTCTGACGCTCAAGTCAGTATAAGGGCAAAGAAACACCAAGAGTGTATATTAGCTTCAGTCTTAAAAATTGCGTACCTTGCTAGGGTTCTTAGCACCCTTTATATAGGTCGAAACTAGGGTTTACCTTTGTGTTGTTACCCTTGTCTAGGGTTCCTTGGGGAACGTCCTTGCGCCACTATTTACATAATCTTAGCGTATCTGGCACATGGAACTTCCCTTAACTGGAGTGCAACGAACAACAGAGTGGCCTCTAGGGTACCACCTTGTGCACCTAGTCTCTGGCGCCATCTGCTTTGTGGGTGCCCTAAGTATTCACGTGCCATGCATGCAACTTTCCCTAGAAACCTTAACCCTAATGGGCCTTAGCGCCTCCCAGGATTATTCACTCGTGTCGCGCCTGTATGCGCTATACACACCATGTGCATGGATCCTTCATGACTTAGTCTTCTCGTATATCTAATGTCTTAACGCCGATGTCCGATCTCTTCCTCTTTTGGCGAGGTTCGATGTTGATCTCCAACATCGGGGTCTATGGTAGTGATGTCCAAAGACAGACCAATCCCCTAATAAGTGCTTATGGGGCCCACCTTACGCGACCCCCTTCCATTACTAGGCACCGGTGCGCGATGTCTAAGGTTAGTCATTGGGGTCGATGACTGAGGACTGGTTGGGACACAAGCCCCCCAGTCTCAAGCTGTAACTTGTTTCAACGAAGAGACTAAGTGATCGCGTTGGGCGACCTACGTGGCACTAGGTAATGGGTCATGAACAGTACACCGAAGTGACGTCTCTCCAACTTTTTAAATTATCGTACACGTGGCAAGATCAACGGCTGGGACTTGTTGGCACTTGAACTTATTCGTGCACTGTTTAAACCTTTAACCCTTCACGCTCTCTTCACTGTTTCATTACTTTCACTTATGCAAACCTTCTCTTAAGCATTTCTACGAAATGCTCTCTCTTCTCTCTTCCGAAACTTCGAACCTCAATATTCAAAGGTATGATTTTTACTCATCGATTGCTCCTGTTTTATGATTCTACTACCTATAACATGCCTATAACTGCCTGAGACTGTTTATGTTTTCTGCATTTTAGGTTTTCTGCACATTCATTTTCTCTGTTTTACATTTCGAGTCTCTGTTCTTTGGTTTTGCCGAGTCACGCCATCTTCGTCCTCTAAAGTTTCGCTTTTTCTTCTCTTTTTTAGCTTCCTTATTTAAGATGACCCATCAAGAACTGTTCCGTCCGGCTGACCGGGATCGTCTTTGCGCGTGGCCTGTCCTCGCGAGCTAGGGCACCTTCGTCTTGCTCCGTCTGTGAGTACCTGAAAGAAGTGAGCAAAGGGGCGCCCTCGCGGCCGTTTGCACTCCGACGATCAAGTCAGCTAGCGAGAAACATCAAAGAAAACTGCACTGAATGACTTAACTGTGTAACTAGAACTGTGTTGCCCTAATTGCCTTGTGCTCACTGTGAGTGCACCGCGAAGACAACTAGGGTTTCCTGCTCTATGTATCTGTGTGAATTTAGGTTAAAACTCCCCCCTTTTCAAATCCCCAAGGTCCCTTTTTATACACCTCTAATCTTTCAAGCGCGTTAAAGCGCATTGAAAGCGTATAAAAACATTCCTTGGAACATTCGAATCTTTTACTGAATTAACGCGTACCTTGGCAAACTTTAACTGAAACCTTTAATGAGGACGTGTGCCTTGCCACGTGTCCCTTTGACTTGTCGTTTATTCTGTGTAGAGGGTCCCTCAGCGCCATCACCCAACTTAGGGTTTTTCCATCGTGTGAGCCCTCTTTTCTGCGAAGTGCTTCTGTCACGTGGGTTGACTTTTTGGTTGCCAACTCATGCGCCCCAATCACTAATCACTTGCCCAGGGGGTGTATCTTCCTTTCTCTCGTATCATGCACGTTGTTCTCCCCTGGTCATGGCCCTCTCATGGGTCGTATCTGTCTCAGGGTCTCCCAACAGTGGCGTAAATACTTCACAAGTCAGGTTTACCCCCTACTGGTACTAGAACTTATGGCCTTGAAGCCACCTTTCTCTTCTCCTTGCTACTGTTTTGAACTGTCGAGGCCCGATGCCTCTCCGGCGACGCCTCTCTCCTTCGGGCGATGCTTCTCTTTGGGCGATGCTTCTCTTTGGGCGATGACTCGAGCGGTCTACCTGCTGACTTCTCTTCCTTGGGTCCCCCGAGGTGCCCCCATCATGCGTTGACTCTGACCTTCGGTCAACGCCCGATGACGGGACGGTACACAAGCCCCCTAGTCTTGAGCTGAAACTAGTTTCAGCGAAAAGACTAAGGCTAAGGCCTCACCCCGTTGTCCTTGCGATATCTTGATGACGTGTCACTCCCTGACTGGTTGATGTGCCATTTTCTGCACCGTCGGTGCTACGTACCCTCAAGGACTCTGACGATGTGATATTCTCTGAGCAAGAAAAGTGATTCTCCAGGTCATGCCTTGATCTTATGACATGTAGCTCAATCGCACGACCCCCGTTTGGCGTCTTTTGGTGCCTCAACTATAATGTTAGGGTCTTTGAAATCCCGTACTTGCACTCATCGTTCCCATATCAGTTCATCTTTCCTTCTAAAGAGTTCTTCTTGGAAAGAGTTCTTCTTGCGTTCTTTTATCGTCGACTTCTCCCTTATGTGTTACTGCCGAATCCTTCTTCTTTGATCATTTAGGTCCTTTATTGACATCTTGTCTCAACATGTCTTTTAACCCTTCTTCCGCTAGAGTTAGCCCTAAGGATCTCTACGCGTGGGCTTCGCGCGAACTCCTTGATGAGTGCTCGAGTTTACTTTCCAGCAGAGCCTTGAGGGAACATGTGGGGGACTCGAGCACCTATGATCACCGCGCCTTCGCGAAGAGGCACGACGATGACATCACCGTGCTTCCCTGCACCCTAGGGGAGCCGGTATGCGGAGACGAGCGGGCCAATGATGGGGTCCCCTTTTTCTATGTTTACCAGGTGGTCTTTAAGCGCGTCGACGTGCGCCTTCCCTTTTCTAGGTTGGAGAGAAAGATGCTAACAGAGATGAACGCTGCCCCAACCCAACTGTATCCTAACAGTTGGGCCTTCGTTAAAGCCTTTGACATTCTGTTTGGTTTCCTAGGATGTGCACCCTCTGTAGACATCTTCCTTCACTTCTTTGAGGTGAACAGGCAGAGAAATAACCTCTGGGTGACCCTCAGCAACGTTCCCGGTAGGATTCTTTTGACCCCTTTCCAACAAACCTTCACAGGGTGGAAAGGCAGGTTCTTCAAGGTGTGTTGTTCCGACCTTGTGCCCTCTGCTCTGGACGGCTTTCCATTGTATTGGACGAAGGACGCCAGGGCCTTGAAATCTAAGCCTCTTAAGAAGTTGTCCCCGGGGGATCAGGAGGCTTGCCGGATCTTGGCGGGTGCTGGAGGCTTTGACGCGGCTGCCTTGATAAGCCTAGAATATAATGCCAAGCTTCTGGGAAAACACATATGTGCGGGAGACTTCCCTTATGACCTTCCTATTCCTTGCTTTCGTTGGATTCTTGTATGATTTTGTTTTGAAGTGCTTTGTTTTGTGCCCGTCTTTTACTGTGCTTGTCCCTTTTTTGCATAGGTTCGAAGATAAACGATCAACAAAGGTCGCTGCTGGCCCAAGCGTTGAGATTTGGGGACGGAGCTTCTTCGTCGCATTTCTCAAACTCCAGGGGCCACTGAAGAGTGCCCTGTTTTTGCTTCCCGTGCGAACATTAGAAAGTGTACAGGATTATCTTTTCACCTAACTTGCAACTGTTATGAACTCTGTCTGTAACCATAACTCTGGATTTACGCTTTTCTTTATGTTAAACGCTACTCGATTTATTTTTGCTTGCTCGCATCCGCTTTTGTTTTCTTTGTTATACTGCGTGCGTCGCCTTCAGCACTCGCCTCTCGTGTATTCGACCTTAACTCTTTAAGTAGCACGTGCCCTTCTCCTTTGTTCTCTGTTCTTTTCCTTTGAGTCGTGACACATATTCTCCTCCTGATTCCCTTTCTCACAGCCTCGTTTGCTCTTAGTACCTGTGAGGGATGTTCACGTGCTTGAACTTCCTCGCCCGAACCCCCAACAGCTTCAACTGAGTTTACTGGGGAAAAGGCGGTGTGCATTTTTGGGCGATGCCTTACGTAGGCGATGCCTGTACGAGGCGATGACCCGAGCTGTCTTCTTGGGCGATGCCTGCACGAGGCGATGACTCGAGCAGTCAACCTGTTGACTCTGATCTTTGGTCAACGAAAAGAGAAATGCCTCGCCCCCCACTATCTACGTGGCATTCCCTGCTGACGTGACATTCCTTTGTTCAGTTTGATTTGACACTCTCGGGACATCTGACGCGACGTTCTGCGTGTTCGACGTTTAAGTTATGTTTTAATCTCTTGACACGTGGTGCGATCCAACAACTGAGGACGAACGTCGCTTGCGCTTCCAAGTTAACGTTACATCTTTCGAAAGCGCGCGCTCCAATCCACTGTTTGATTCACCTCTTGCATTTTCTCTACTGTTCATCTTCCCCAAACTCTCTCTGCAATCTTCGTTTTCTCTCTCGCGTTTTCGATCCTCGAATCTCCAGATACTCAAAAAGGAATGATCTTTCTCCATCACTGGCCCTCTTTTTAACTTTCGTATTGATAAAACTGCCCGGGACTGCTTATTTTCCTCGTATCTCTCGTATGCTCTTTCGCATTTCTCTGTTCCTTTTCCCCTTCCCCTTTTCTGAGCTTCTTCGTGCGGGTAGGGATTCTCGTAAGGTTTTTGTTTCTTCCCCCTTTCCTATCCTTTTTTGCTAAAACTTTTTCTCATCTTTATTCTTCAGTCTCTTCGCCAATGGCTCGTACTAAAACAACAGCCAATCCTCCACCCCTCAACGTTAACTATAGAGACCTTTACTCGTGGGCTCCAGTCGAACTGCTCGACGAGTGTTCAAACTTAGTGTCCACTAAAGCCTGGAGGGACCACGTAGGGGAACCATGTACCTACGACCATCGTGCCTTTGGGAAGAGGCATGATGATGACATTGCAGTGCTCCCTTGCACTCTAGGAGAGCCTGTTTGTGGGGATGAGCGGGCCAATAACGGGGTCCCTTTCTTTTATTTCTACCAAGTTGTTTTTAAGCGTATCGGGATGCGTCTGCCCTTCTCCCGATTTGAGAGGGAGCTGTTGATGGAGATTAACATTGCCCCAGTCCAACTGCACCCCAATGGCTGGGCCTACGTCAAGGCCTTTGGCGTTTTGTGCGGCTTCTTCGGGTGCGCTCCTTTCGTTGACATCTTCCTGCATTTCTTTGAAGTGAAGAAACAGGGAAAAAACCTTTGGGTGAGCCTCAACAATATCCCTGGAAAGGTTCTCCTATCTCTCTTCCAACAATCCTTCAAGGGGTGGAAGGGGAAGTTTTTCAAAGTCTGCTGCTCTGACTACGACCCTTCTGCCCTTGACGGTTTTCCCCTATATTGGGTGAATGAGGTCAAAACCATGAAATCCAAGTCTCTGGATGAATTGCCCTCGAACGATCGAGAGGCTTGCAAGATCTTGACCAGTGTGGGAGGCTTCGATACCGCCACCCTGATAAGCCTGGAGTTCAACGCCGATGCTTTAGAAAAATACATAAGTATGAACGTCTTTTCCTACGACTTTCTGGGCTTTGCTCTTGTTGGATCTTTGCTTAATGCGCGATTTTCCTGCTTCTTTGTGTTTTACTTTCGCCCGATGCCTAACTTCTGCTATGTTTGCTTTATTGGTGTAGGTTCAAAAATGGATAGGCAACGCCGGTTGCGTTTAGCCCAGTTACTGAGGCCCAAAGATGGAGCTTTGGCGTCTCCTCCCTCGGCCTTTTCCGCACCTCCATCTTCTCCTAACCCCCAACCTCAACCTGCAACAACACCAACGAACCCAACAACCCCGTGCCTCTCGCGCTGGTTGAGGCGGGCGCTTCCTCAGCCCCCCTTGACAAGGGCAAGCGGGTGGTGGAGGTTGTTTCTGATGATGAGGACTTTGCTGAGGGGCAAGTCTTCAAACGACAAAGGACCCAACATGCCCCTCAGATGGTCGCCTCCGCCACTTCCTCTTCTCATGGGGCGGAGTCCTTAAGGGAGGATCCACCGAGCGCCACCTCCCCTTCCCAATCAGTGCATCAGGAGAGGGGGTTCGAAACTAAACCCGTGGTCGTTCTTCCCCCTGCCCCAGAAATTCCTCTTCCCATTCATGAGTCATTGAGGGGGTTCCTGAGCCTGGGATCTGCTAGTAGCCAAGCTGAAGAGCCTCAGAGGGAGAGCATGTACTATTACATGGGCCTCTTCATGTCTTGTGCCTACACTTGGCACAAACAGTCCAGGGCCAGGACCGCCCAAGCTTCTGCCTTCCAAGCTCTGGAGAAGGAAGTTGCTTCTCTGAAAGAGGGGCAAGAGAAGCTCAAAGAGGAGAAAGAGAGTGATGGAGGAGGGCCCAAGCTCACCACACTATAAAAGCCAAGCTTCCAAGACTAAGACCGTCTAGCCACGATGAGGAGCGTCTAGTCTCAAATGGAGCGTCTAGCCTATGATGAGGAGCGTCTAGGCCATGATGAGGAGTGGCTACATAAGGAGCATCTAGAAGGAATCCTAGACCGTCTAGCTCACCACACATGGATCAAGCTACGGTTTTGGAAAAACTTGTAATTGTTACATGGAGGCCCATTAGGGGTACTTAGTAATTAGAGTAGTGTAGAAAGCATATTTGAGTGAAACTTTCTAGAAGCTTTCTATGTGTGACCGGTCATGGCACATGGCTTATGATTTGCATTTCATTTGGTTTCCATTTCATTAGCTATTAGCTTAGCTTCTACGTCCAAATAGCCTATAAATAGGAAGGTTATCTCTTGTATTTTCCAAGTTTATTGTGAGTAAAGTTATGGTGCCATTTTGTGCCAAGCTTTGCTTCTCCCTAGAATTCTAGGCTCTAAACTTCATCTCCTTCACCTCTCCTTGGGTTGGCCGAACCTCCCTAGCTTCATACTCATCATGCACCTTCAAGATCAACACCACTCTTAGGAGGATCTTGCTCACACACCTTCATAGCTTCCGCACCACTTTTTCTCACATGATGAGGAACTACTTGTAGTTTTTATTTTTGAAATCTAATCTAGTGCCATTCTTTAGGAATTCTTTTGTGTGCCTACCTTTAATTGAGTTCCTTTTATTTGCTTGCTTAATATTTCTTGAACCTCTTTCTAGTTGTCATAATCTAACTCCTTTTGGTGATACTGTTTCATTCAATTAAATTGTTTCTTGCTTTTGTTTCTTGACCTCTAATTTGGTGCTGGAATTTATTTCTCCTTTGGTGCTTATGTGAATGGAAACTTGACTTGGTTAAGGTTTAGCCCTTTGATAGGTGCTGGAAATTGGAGAATCAAGACCTTCATTCTAAGGAGAAGACAAAGACAAAGCCGAAGCACACTTTCTCAAAACACTATACACATTTGGAGGGCTAACAAGCAAAGACAACAAGAGGGAGTGTCACTAGCAAAAAGAGGATCAAAAAAGGGGGTTTTTCTTAAATTCCTTATAACTTAATTTGTGCTAATTACCTTTTAATTACGCTTTAGACGGTGAGTGTGTCTTCAAGGGCTCAAAATGTCCAAGAAGCCTCACCTAGGGCCGAATAGTATAGCATTCTTGTTTAGTAATTGTTACTTGTTTGTATTTGCTTTTCTATTGCTTTAGTAGTGACGTTTTGCATGGTTAGTTTTGTTTAAATTTGAACCGACTAGCTTTGTTGAATAGATAGCTTACTTTGTTTGCTTGCATTTATTTCTCAACTTATTTGTGTTCTAAGTGTTTCACTAAGAGAAAGTCTTGTGTGAAGATATTGGAGGATAGTTTTTGGCAAGGAAAAGGCTTGGTACTTAAGTAGTCCTTTGTGACTGACCTCCCTTACCTGGAAAACTACCTTCTTTAACTTTCTTAAACTTTCTCAAGGTCAAACACCTATATACACAAAGTTTTAGCCATGTCTTCTTCTTCTCACTCTCCAAAACCTATAGAAAGTGAAGTAAAATCTTTGAAAACTCTTTTGAAAGAAGTATCACAAGCGGTACAATTAATTTCTTTTAGACAATTGGAGAATGAGAACAAAATCAATGAGTTGGCTAAAGCTCAAGAAGAGAAATCACAAAACTCACAAAAAAAAAAAAAAACTCATGCATCCCATTCTAAAAGTAATGAGACTCTAGGGGAGGGAAGCCTTAGAATTAATGACTATTACCAACCACCCCCTAGAAGAACTAGACAAAGGGAGCAAGAGAGCCCAAGGGAAGTAAGGGTAGACCTACCCCATTTCTACGGTAAGGAAGATGTAGAAGCCTACCTAGATTGGGAGATGAAAGTAGAGCAACTCTTTGCTTGCCATAGGGTGAGTGAAGAGAGGAAGGTACCCTTAGCAACCCTTAGTTTCCAAAGCAATGCCATGTATTGGTGGACCTCTCTAGAGAGAGACCGACGTCTTCATAGGGAGCCTCCCATAGAATATTGGAATGACCTTAGGGAAGCCCTAAGACGTCGCCACATACCTTCCTACTACCATAGGGAGTTGATGGACAAGCTCCAAAGACTCCAACAAAAGAACTTAAGTGTTGAAGAGTATAGGCAGAAAATGGAGCTCTACATGATGATCCATTAGAGAGGAAGAAACCACCACCATATCTAGGTTTCTAAGTGGGCTCAACCTTGAGATAAGGGATAGAGTAGAACTTTTACCCTACCAAGACTTGAATGATTTGGTTCAACTTTGCATTAAAGTTGAACAACAAAATTTGCGCAAAACTTCAAGTCAAAGGGTGGGTTCTTACTCCAACTCTTATCCCAAGAAAGACTTTAAAAGGGAGGGTAGTACACCTAGAGACGAATCCAAAGAAACTACCAAACCCTTAGTAAAAGATGCCTCCACCCCATACATCCGTGCTAGGGACACCAAGTGTTTTAAATGTTTTGGAAAAGGGCATGTGCAAGCGCAATGTCCAAACCAAAGGGTTTTGTTTTTAAAGGGAAAAGATGAGTACACAAGTGGTGAGGATGAACCTAGTACACAAGGAAAGGGGGAAGGAGAGAGGATAAATCCTTTGGAGGGGGACTTATTGATGATTCAAAGAATCCTCCACAATCAACCTAGTGTATCCATTGAGACACAACGAGAGAACATTTTTCATACTAGATGCAATATTTTTAGAAAATATATGCTCTCTTATTGTGGATGGTGGATCATGCTGCAATTGCTGTAGCACTAGATTGATTGAAAAACTAAAACTACAAGTAGTTCCTCATCCAAAACCGTACAATTTACAATGGATCAATGAGGATGGAGAACTACGCGTAGACAAACAAGTGGAAATCGAGTTTTCTATAGGTAACTACAAAGACAATGTTTTATGTGATGTAGTGCTTATGGAAGCTTGCCACATTTTATTAGGTAGGCCATGGCAATTTGATAAGAAAACCTCGCATAATGGTCTAACTAACGAGATCTCTTTCATCCACAAGCACAAAAAGTTTGTACTTAGTCCTTTACCACATTCCCAAGTGGTAAAAAAGATCAAATACAAATGAAACAAAAAAGGGATGAAGAAAAAATAGAAAAAGAAAAAACTTTTGGGAAACAAAAGGCGTGGGAGAATAGTGTTCCTTCCCACAAGGTCATTCAACAAGTCAATCACAATGAAACTACCTTTACAAACATGCTTCTTGTTGAACAACCTAGCCTTTCCTATTGTAAAGGAACACTTGCAAGCATGAGCACAAAAGAAAAGTCTTTAAAAGAAGCTTGCATAGATCAAGACTATTTCTCAAATGTGTTAAGATATCCCCAAAAGAATGACAAGTTATCTATAAGCACCTACCAATTTTTGTATGAAGTAGTGCCTAGAACAACTTGCCATGTCTTATTGAGACAACCATTGCAAAATGTACAAATTTTCATAAACAATGGTTGTACCAACGAGACTCTCTTTGCACATAAGAGAAAAAGTCTACAAGAAGGAGAACTCATGGGACAAATGAGAGTTGATAAAACTCTAGAGCTTTTAAGAGGAAATTTTTGTCACCCATGAGAAAAGAAGTTCAAAGACATTACTTTAGGTATAACTCTTGTTTTCAAACTACACCTAAAGCAACGTCCCAAGAACTCTATACTCCTTCATCTTTTGTAAAAGATCCTTGGGAAGACACACATTTGAAATTAGAGCTTCCTAGGACGACAAAAGGTCTTGCTTCATTCTTCATGGATATGGATAAACTCGTCCTGAGAAACGTGACAAGCCTCCATGATTTATTGTCAAATGATAGAGCTTCAAAACTTGAAAACATAGCTCTTTCTTCTATGCTTCACGAAATCATGAAGGACACTCACAAATCTTGGGATAAGAATCCTTTTTCTTATAAGCATGCATACAATGGAGTAGTCCACGAGATTACTCATATTTCTCCAAATGAAGTTGTTTGTGCCCCATGTCCTCTTACCTATTTTAAGTTGTTACCATTTCTTAAAGGGACTATGCCTAAGGGAAAAGTAACTACTTTTGAAAATTTTCGAAAACATAAGAGGATTAGAGGGCACCTACAACCCTCAAAAGGGAGATATTGTGAGGAGTTGGCCAAAACACGAGAAAAACAAAAATGGCAACTTCACACATTTATTTGTTCTCCAAAGGCTCACCCTAACTCTTTTGCTTTGTTTCAAGATTCACATAGATTGATATTTGATCCGGGAGGACACATCTTGACGACGCAAAAGGCTGCTATCCGAGATCAAGAATGCAAATCTGAGGATAGATCTTCTCGAGAAGGAGGAGATGATGGATACCATCCAGCCACAACCACCCCCTTAGCAGAAGCCTTGGATTTGAGGACAAATCCTTTTCAAGAGGGAGGGGATGATGGAGGAGGGCCCAAGCTCACCACACTATGAAAGCCAAGCTTCCAAGACTAAGACCGTCTAGCCACGATGAGGAGCGTCTAGCCTATGATGAGGAGCGTCTAGGCCATGATGAGGAGTGGCTACATAAGGAGCATCTAGAAGGAATCCTAGACCGTCTAGCTCACCACACATGGATCAAGCTACGGTTTTGGAAAAACTTGTAATTGTTACATGGAGGCCCATTAGGGGTACTTAGTAATTAGAGTAGTGTAGAAAGCATATTTGAGTGAAACTTTCTAGAAGCTTTCTATGTGTGACCGGTCATGGCACATGGCTTATGATTTTCATTTCATTTGGTTTCCATTTCATTAGCTATTAGCTTAGCTTCTACGTCCAAATAGCCTATAAATAGGAAGGCTATCTCTTGTATTTTCCAAGTTTATTGTGAGTAAAGTTATGGTGCCATTTTGTGCCAAGCTTTGCTTCTCCCTAGAATTCTAAGCTCTAAACTTCATCTCCTTCACCTCTCCTTGGGTTGGCCGAACCTCCCTAGCTTCATACTCATCATGCACCTTCAAGATCAACACCACTCTTAGGAGGATCTTGCTCACACACCTTCATAGCTTCCGCACCACTTTTTCTCACATGATTCAAGAAGACCTTCATGAAATCCCATCAGAGAGGCTGGCCGCCCACTGGGGGCGTCAAGAGGATGCCTACAAAGAGTCTATGAGGATGGCACAAAAGGCCAGGGAAGACGCCAATAAACGGCTGCACGAGGTGGCCCAGACCCTTGCAGAGCTTCTTAATGAAGTGGTCCTTCTTCGCACTAAAATTGCTGAGCTTGAAGCGGTTGCAGAAACTTCGAAAGCCTACCAGAAGAAACTCGAGGATCAGTGCGTGGATCGGGAGCAAAAGCTGGGGAAAACTGAGGTTGCGCTCGAGTCCAAAACTAATGAATGCGCCCGGTTAACCACTGCAAATGCCACCCTCCAGGCCAAGGTTCAGGAGTTGACTTCTGCCTTGGCCTCCAAGGACCAAGAAATGGTAGCTCAAGCCGCTAATTTCAAAGTTGTTGAAGATAAGCTGGTAGGGGAGTCTGCTTCCACTTTCGCTGAGGGGTTCGCAGAGGCCCTTGTTCAGGCTGCTTGTGTGAACCCAGGAATCGACGTTTCTGGGTGCAGCTCTTTGAACGAGGTAGTCGACGGCAAGCTAGTGCCTTTGGAGGCTTCTGAAGAATAGCCCATGCCCCCATGCCTATACAGAATTATCTGATAGTTACCTTTTGCTCAATTTATAATTATCGCGAACCTTGTCTATAATTATGACTCTGGATTTCTTTTAATGCTTATTTGAACTTCATCTTTACATTCTTGTCCGCTTCTAACTTCTTTTGCACTCTTATCCGTTTCTGCTTTCTTCTTTATATCAAAGGCTCAACTGGTACTTGCCTTCGATGTATTTCAAGATTGTTTCGCCTTTACTCTGTTGTGTAATCATCTGTTATAGCTGACTAACTCTTGCCTCAAAGAAATCAACTTAGCACCCATTGGTGCTTAATCCTGTGAAAATCAACTTAACTGAACAAACTATTAGTTCGTAGCGATAACACTTAATGCAAGATCACTTACTGGGCAGTGGCTTGGGTCAATCTTAATATCTGAAATGTCGTTCGCCTGAACTGCTAAGTGTCATGCATATTTCTATGTTAACGCCTAAAACTTTGCTGGCCTGGTTCTGCACTGAGGACTTTCAATCTTGCCTCCATTTGCTTAAGCAAAGAGGTCTTTTAATCTGTTCTCGCCTGAACTCACTCGAGGGTGAGGAGGGCTTTCTCTGGTGCCTCCACATTGCCCAGGGGTACTCCCCTTTCCTCGGATGCACTGAGAACTTTAAACTGTTCTGAACATCGGACGCTGGAGCTAGCTGTTCCTACTTGAGGAGGGGGCGTCCCGAAGCAATTCTTTCACCCCTGATCAAGGACTAGGCACCCAGATTTAACTTGTATTTATCATCTGACACCGGGGCTAGCTATTCCTACTTGAGGAGGGGGCGTCCCGAAGGAATCCCTTAACCCCTGCTCAAGGACTAGGCGTCCAGATTTAACTTATATGGTACCGGGGCTAGCTATTCCTACTTGAGGAAGGGGCGCCCCGAAGGAATCCCTTAACCCCTATTCAAGGACTAGGCGCCCGAATTTTAACTTATCTGGTACCGGGGCTAGCTATTCCTACTTGAGGAGGGGGCGTCCCGAAGGAATCCCTTAACCCCTATTCAAGGACTAGGCGCCCAGATTTAACTTGTATGGTACCGAGGCTAGCTATTCCCACTTGAGGAGGGGGCGTCCCGAAGGAATCCCTTAACCCCTATTCAAGGACTAGGCGCCCAGATTTAACTTGTATGGTACCGGGGCTAGCTATTCCTACTTGAGGAGGGGGCGTCCCGAAGGAATCCCCTAACCCCTATTCAAGGACTAGGCGCCCAGATTTCACTTGTATGGTACCGGGGCTAGCTATTCCTACTTGAGGAAGGGGCGTCCCGAAGGAATCCCTTAACCCCTATTCAAGGACTAGGCGCCCAGATTTTAACTTATCTGGTACCGGGGCTAGCTATTCCTACTTGAGGAGGGGGCGTGCCGAAGGAATCCCTTAACCCCTATTCAAGGACTAGGCGCCCGAATTTTAACTTATCTGGTACCGGGGCTAGCTATTCCTACTTGAGGAGGGGGCGTCCCGAAGGATTCCCTTAACCCCTATTCAAGGACTAGGCGCCCGGATTTTAACTTATACTGGCATACCTGTTATCTTACCCTGGACTTGACTTCTGCTTGACTGTTTGGTGGCGACGCTTGTTTCTGGCGATGCCTTGTTCCGACGACGCCCTCTCTTGGCGACGCCTCACCTTGGCGACGCCTCATCTTGGCGACACCTTATCTTGGCGACGCCTTCCCTTGGCGACATCTTATCTTGGCAACGCCTTATCCTGGCGACGCCTTATCTTGGCGACGCCTTACCTTGGCGACGCCTTATCTTGGCGACGCCTTATCTTGGCGACACCTTACTTTGGCGACGCCTTATCTTTGTCTTTGTTTCTTTGACCTTTGATCCTAGATCATATGAAAAGGAAAAAAAAAGCTAGAATAGGAATATCTTTAAACTTTTCTTTTCTTTATTTGGGTGACCTCGTTAAAAAACCCCTGGGAGGGAAAAAGAGTGTCCCCTTTACAACATTTCAACTAAAATAAAACTTTAAATTCGCCGCATTCCAACTGCGTGGGATGGCCCCTTCTAGGGTTTCTAACTTATACGACCCATTCCCTTTGGCTTTGGTTACTCTGAACGGTACCGTCCACTTAGGAGACAATTGTTCTCTAATTCGTAGGGGTGAGCCTTCCTCATGACCAGATCGCCAATCTGGAATTGTCGCAACTTCACTTTGGAGTTGTACTGACGCTCCACTCTTCTCTTCACGGCCTCAACCTTAATTTTCGCTTTTTCCCTAGCCTCATCTATCAAGTCCAGGTTCACCCTCCTTTCTTCGTTGGATTCTTCCGCCACGAAACCTAGGAAACGGGGCGAGCTCTCATGTATCTCCACAGGGATCATGGCGTCCGATCCGTACATTAGGCTGAAAGGTGTCTCCATAGTGGAAGATTGAGGCGTGGTGTGGTAAGCCCATACAATCCTTGGCACTTCTTCTGCCCATGCCCCTTTAGCCTTCTCTAGTCTGCGCTTCAATCCTCTCAACAAAACTCTGTTTGCTGATTCGACCTGCCCGTTTGTCTGGGGGTGTTCGACTGACGCGAACACCTGCTTGATTCCTACTTCTGTACACAACTTTCCCAACTGCTGGCTCGCGAACTGGGTGCCATTGTCTGAAATGAGACGCCTTGGCACCCCAAACTGACACACAATATTCTTCCAAACAAAGTGTTGTACCTTGTGCGCGGTGATCTGTGCTACTGGCTCAGCCTCTATCCACTTGGTGAAGTACTCGATGGCAACGATCAAATACTTCATCTGCCTTATCGCTAATGGGAATGGACCTAGGATGTCAATCCCCCACGTATGGAAAGGCCACGAGCTGTATAAGGATCTCAGCTCCTCAGGCGGCGCCTTGTGCCAATCAGCGTGCATCTGACACTGCTTGCAATGCTGGGCGTATCGCACGCAATCCTTTCTTACTGTTGGCCAGAAAAACCCTGCGCGTATCACCTTGGATGCCAAGGATCTTCCTCCCACGTGGCTCCCACAAATGCCTTCGTGGAGCTCAGCCATTATCCTGGTGCACTCATCGCCGCTTACACACGTCAACATAGGGTGCGTAAACCCATGTCTGAACAATATCCCATCTACTAGGGTGTACCTGGTGGCGTTCCTCTTAATCTTCTTGCCCTCTTCTGGCTCCGCTGGGAGGATTCCATCCGCTAGGTATCGCCTGTAAGGGGTCATCCACGTGTCGCCCTCTTCCACAACACACACCTGTATACCTCTTTCTTCATCTGGCGAGGCTGCGTAAGTACGGATGCAGGGTGCCCTCACCGTATCTTGAATTAACGAGCGATGACTCCTTAGTTTTCCTCTTGTTCTACTAACATGAAGGACGTCCACCCTATTATCTGCAACGAATTTTCGCGGCGTTTTGAGAGTCTCCTGTATTACGGTCCTCTGCCTTCCCCCCTTGCCTGAGCTGGCCAGCTTGGCGAGCAAGTCAGCTCTGGCATTTTGCTCCCTGGGGACATGCACCAGCTCAAACGCAGCGAAGGCTCTTTTCAACACCTCAACGTACCTCAGATATGCTGCCATCTGGGGGTCGTTTGCTTGGTATCCCCCTATTACTTGTCCTGTGACCAATTGTGAGTCACTCTTTGCCAAGAGGCTCTGAGCACCCATCTCTTTAGCCAAAAGCATTCTCGCAATCAACGCCTCGTACTCCGCCTGATTGTTGCTTGCCTTGAAGGCGAAGCGTAAAGCTTGCTCGATTAAGACCCCATTAGGCCCCTCGAGGATTATTCCAGCGCCACTCCCTTGCTGGTTGGAGGATCCATCCACTGAGAGCACCCACTGTGCCCCTAATTCTAACTCTTGAGGATCTCCTTCTGGTGAAAGTTTCACTACAAAGTCAGCATAGACCTGGCCTTTGATGGATCCCCGGGGCTCGTACTGAATGTCAAATTCTGACAACTCCACTGCCCAACGTACCATCCTTCCGACCACGTCTGGCTTTTGGAGTACCTTCTGGATGGGAAGGTTCGTCATTACTACCACCGTAAAACTGTGTTCGTGCTGAGAATACCACTGCTAGTGCTGCCTTCTCTAGCGATTGGTACCTTGACTATGGGCCTTGCTTACGAAGTATATGGGCTTCTGTACCTGGTCTTGTTCCTGGACCAGTACAGAGCTAATGGCCCACTCTGTTACTGCAAAGTATAGGCGGAGGGGGACTCCCACCCGTGGCTTGCAGAGCACGGGTGGCGTCGCCAAGTACTCCTTCAGTTTGATAAACGCTGTCTCGCACTCGTCTGTCCACGTAAAACGACTATTCATCTTGAGGCATTGGAAGTAGTGGTGGCCCTTTTCCCCACCAGCTGATACGAATCTCGATAATGCTGCCATTCGCCCTGTCTGTTGTTGAACTTCCTTCACTGAGGTTGGGCTCCTCATGGCGATGATGGCTGCACATATGTCAGGATTTGCTTCTATCCCTCTTTCTGTGAGCATGAATCCTAGGAACTTTCCCGCCTCTACTCCGAAGACACACTTCTCTGGGTTTAACTTCAGGTGGTATTTTGATATGGTGGCGAACAATTCTTCCAGATCAGCCGCGTGTCGCCCTCTCTCGCTCGAGGTTACCACCATGTCGTCTACGTAGGCCCTCACGTTTCTTCCTAGCATTGGTGCAAGGATTTTGTCCATCAATCTCTGGTAGGTGGTGCCTGCATTTTTAAAACCAAACGGCATTACCTTGTAACAGTAGCTACATGTGTCTGTGATAAACGCTGTTTTGCTCTCATCCCGGGGATGCATCTTGATCTAATTGTAGCGTGAGAACGCATCCAGGAAACTCATCATCTTGCAGCCCGAGGCACTGTCCACTAACGTGTCAATGTTGGGGAGTGGGTACGAATCCTTCGGGCATGCCTTGTTTAGATCCGTGAAGTCTACGCACATTCTCCACTTCCCATTTGCTTTCTTGACTAGGACTACGTTGGCTAGCCACTCAGGGTATTGTATCTCCCTGATGTGCCCCGCGTTTAGTAGCTTCTGAGTTTCTTGCTTCACGACGAGGCATCGCTCCTCATTGAACTTCCTCCGTCTTTGTCGCACAGGGCGGACCTTAGTGTCCATGGTAAGGCGATGGCACAAGAAATATGGGTTGATGTCAGGCATGTCTGCCGCGGTCCATGCAAACGCGTCGAGGTGTCGTGAGATCACTGCCGTTACCTCTCTTCATTCTTCCCGGTTCAAGTGGCGTCCTAATTTGAACGCCTTTCCTCTTATTTGGTTTTCCACCACGTTGTCCTCTGGCTGGGGCTGTTCACGTTGCGCGTTTACCGGGCGAGACTCGTTCATGGGGTCCTCTTCCATAGGCGTCGCATCGTCGGGCGTCGCCTCCTCTGACTCTTCTTCCATAGGCGAGGCGTCAAGGCGTCTTCCCTTTGTGCCTGCGTCATCCCCAAGCATCGCTTTTTCCATGGATTTTGGTTCTGCTGATGAACATGAGGCGGGTGGTCGTTCAATTACCATGACCACGCCTCTCTTTGTTTTTAAGTTGTTCTCATAGCACTTCCTGATGGCATTTCATGAAGGTCTTCTTGAATCATGTAAGAAAAGTGGTGTGGAAGCTATGAAGGTGTGTGTGCAAGATCCTCCTAAGAGTGGTGTTGATCTTGAAGGTGCATGATAGGTATGATTATAGGGAGGTTCGGCCAGCCCAAGGAGATGTGAAGGAAATGAAGTTTAGAGCCTAGAATTCTAGGAGAAGCAAAGCTTGGCACAAAATGGCTGCATAACTTTACTCACAATAAACTTGAAAATACAAGGTGTAGGCTCCTCCTTTTATAGGCTAAGGAGGACCATAATGCAACCCTAATGCTAGCTAAATGAAATGTAAATGTGAAGCACATGGGTGCACATGGCACATGGGTGCACAAATGAGCACACGGGGAGGGGTGTGTCTAGTTTTTATGCTCACCCCCTCCATGGGCTTTCTAGACCGGCCTTGGTAAATTTAGAGGTTTTTTTAGAAACTCTAAGTTTACCTAGGTTGGTGTTTTAGGTGCCAAAATTAATTCTAAGAAAATTACAAATAAAGTTCCTATGCTAATTTTGACAAGAAATTAAAGTCTACTCTACACTAGAGTTTATGGCATTTGAACATGTAAAAGAACGTCTTCTTGGATCCTCTTGGCCATAACTCTATGGTTGGCCCAAATCTACCCTTTGGTGGGCTTGCATGTGGGCTTGTGCTTGGGCCTCTTCCATCACTTCCGGGCTTCTTCCTGGTCCGACTTGATGACTATCACTTTGCCGCTAAGGGCTGGCAATTTCATCTTCATGTGGCGAGTGGAAGGTCTGCCCTTAACCTGTTTAGGGCGGGCCTGCCCAACAAAATGTTATAGGCCGAGTTGGCGTTAACCACCAGGTATCGGATGCTTTCGGTACGCGACGCCGTTCCATCATTGAACGTCGTCCTCAACTCTAAGTACCCACGTACCTCCACTGGGTTATCTGCAAATCCATACAAGCATCCGGTGTAGGGTCTCAAGAGGTCCGGGGACAACTGTAGCTTGTTAAAGGTCGTCCAGAACATGACATCAGCGGAACTGCACTGGTCAATGAGAACTCTATGTACCCTCCTTCCTGCTGTAACTACTGAGATGACCACGGGTCATTGTCGTGCGGGACGACATCCCGTAGGTCAGCCCTTGTGAACACGAGGTCTGATTCCCAAGGATCGTCCGGGAATTCTTCTGCAACTGAACTTACTGACCTCACATACTTCTTACGTTGAGAGGACGTGGGCCCCCCTCCAGAAAATCCACCAGAAATGGTGTGAACCTCCCCATGGACTGGCATCTCGTGTGCCTGGCCCTACTCTTGTACTGCCGTGGCTGCCGTTGTAGGGGATCCTACGAGGTAATCCTTTAGGAAGCCACTCTTCACAAGTTCATCCAGCTGATAGCCCAGTGCCAAACAGTTGTTAATATGATGTCCAAATGCTTCGTGGAATTCGCACCACGACTCCTTGTGGGGCCCTAGAATTTTGTCAGACTTCGCTGGTGGCCTAAACCTGTCTGCTATGTTGGGCACAACAATGAGGTCTTTGAGCTCCACCACAAAGTTGTGCCTCAGCGGTCTACCCCCCTCTCTCCTTCCTTCAGTTCGGGTCCTTGGCGGGGCCCTCCTCGCCTCGTAGGTGCGCTTTCTGTCTGGGTTCCGTCTCTCTGTGGCAGCTTCGTGGACCCTAGCGGGTTGCGTGCGTATCTGCGCCCTTGGTCGTGCAGGTGCAGCAGGTATGCACTTCTCGTATGCCTCGCCCTCTGAGGCAATGTGCTCCAACGCTCGTCGCCTTACTTCAGCAAAGGTCTTGGGAAGCCTGCAGTTAAGCGACTTACCAAAAGACCCGGGTCGCACTCCCTTCCTGAATGCGTATACAATCATGGGCTCATCGGTAGTACCCACCTTCACCACTTGTGCTCCAAAGCGGCTTATGTACTCCTTCAGGGTCTCCCCTTGGAATTGTTTCACGTCGAAAAGGTCGTACGAGACCGGGGCTGGGGCCCTATTGGCTAAGTACTGCTCTCTAAATAGTCGTGAGAGTTGAGCAAAGGACGTGACGTGACCCTCTGGAAGGCTGACGAACCAATCCAGGGCCATTCCGGTTAAAGTGCTCATAAAGAGCTTGCATTTTACGGCGTCAGAGCCTCCAAACAACATCATCTGTGTGTGGAACGCCGCGAGGTGTGCCTCAGGATCCTCCTTTCCTGTAAAGGTCACCTTGGGCCCTATGAACGTGTTGGGGATTGCTGTTCCTAAGATCGCTTGTGAGAACGGTGTGGTGAATTCCCTAAGTGGGGAGGCAGTCTCAGGCTCGTCTACATCGCGCCGATCGCGACGTAGCTCCTCGTTGGTACGGTGGAGCTCCTCTTTTCTCGCCAGAGAGGCTGTGAGATCTTCCTGCATGCGTTCCTAATCTGCTCTTGAGGCTGCCATTGCTTCTTGCAGCCCTTGCACCATGCCCACAAGCTGTTGCATGGTCATCTCTTCGCTCCTGGAGCGCGGAGGTCTGGTGGTCATGGCTTTCTGGAAACTTTCTCAATTTATCCGGGTTTTGGGAACTGGAACTGAAAAACGTGTGTGGTGGGACTGATGTTTTATATCTGCCCCACGGTGGGCGCCAAATGTTTCGTCCGGCTGACCAGGATCGTCTTTGCGCGTGGCCTGTCCTCGCGAGCTAGGGCACCTTCGTCTTGCTCCGTCTGTGAGTACCTGAAAGAAGTGAACAAAGGGGCGCCCTCGCGGCCGTTTGCACTCCGACGATCAAGTCAGCTAGCGAGAAACATCAAAGAAAACTGCACTGAACTGTGTAACTAGAACTGTGTTGCCCTAATTGCCTTGTGCTCACTGTGAGTGCGTCGCGAAGACAACTAGGGTTTCCTGCTCCGTGTATCTGTGTGAATTTAGGTTAAAACTCCCCCCTTTTCAAATCCCCAAGGTCCCTTTTTATACACCTATAATCTTTCAAGCGCGTTAAAGCGCATTGAAAGCGTATAAAAACATTCCTTGGAACATTCGAATCTTTTACTGAATTAAAGCGTACCTTGGCAAACTTTAACTGAAACCTTTAATGAGCACGTGTGCCTTGCCACGTGTCCCTTTGACTTGATCGTTTATTCTGTGTAGAGGGTCCTGCAGCGCCGTCACCCAACTTAGGGTTTTTCCATCGTGTGAGCCCTCTTTTCTGCGAAGTGCTTCTGTCACGTGTGTTGACTTTTTGGGTGCCAACTCATGCGCCCCAATCACTGATCACTTGCCCTGGGGGTGTATCTACCTTTCTCTCGTATCATGCACGTGGTTTTCCCCTGGTCATGACCCTCTCATGGGTCGTATCAGTCTCAGGGTCTCCCAGCAGTGGCGTGGATACTTCACGAGTCAGGTTTACCCCCTACTGGTACTAGAACTTATGGCCTTGAAGCCACCTTTCTCTTCTCCTTGCTACTGTTCTGAACTGTCGAGGCCTGGTGCCTCTCCGGCGACGCCTCTCTCCTTTGGGCGATGCTTCTCTTTGGGCGACGCCTCACTTGGGCGATGACTCGAGCGGTCTACCTGCTGACTTCTCTTCCGTGGGTCTTCGAGGGGCCCCATCATGCGTTGACTCTGACCTTCGGTCAACGCCCGATGACGGGACGGTACAAGAACCTTCTCTAGTTCCCCCTTCAGACTCTAGCTTAGTTTCGCCTCCATCCCCTGTTCCACTTACAACACCAACCCCTCCTCCTTCCGCTTACGTCTATAAGTCCCTATACCGCTGGGCACCTGCTGCTCTTTTAAATGAGACCTCCAGTTTTACCTCCCTTGAGAGTTTAGCTGCTTCTAGGAAGAAGCAAACCTGCCACAAATCACGCGTTTTTGGTAAAGACCACGACAAGTTTGTGAGGATGGTGGCTTGCAGTGAAGGAGAGCCGATGTGTACTCTACTGTCTTTCAGAGACTTAGGCTTCGATTACCCTTCACCCCCTTCGAGCGAGCACTCCTAACTGAGGTGAACGTCGCCCCCGCCCAACTGCACCCCAAAAGCTGGGCGTTCGTGAGGGCCTTTGCGATCCTCTGCCACTGTCTTGGCCATACATCGGTGGATGTGTTTCTCTTCTTCTTTGAAGCGAAGAGTCTAGGCAAGAAGCTGTGGGTCAGCTTCAACAGCGTTGTTGGGAGGGTGCTTCTAACACTCTTCCAACAATCGTACAAGGGGTTCAAGAAACACTTCTTCAAGGTGTGATGCAATCAGAGGGACCCTCTCTACTGGGCGGAGAAGCCAAACCTCCAGAAGCCCAGGTGTCTTGAGTACCTTCTCCCTAAGGAGCGGGAAGTATGCGACCTCCTCTATGGCCTTCATACCCCATTTAGTACATTGGAGCTGCTCAAACTTGAGTTTAGCCCCAAGGCCCTTAAGAGTTACATCGGTACCCTTCTCATTCCTATCTTTATCTTTGTTTGCACTTTTACTTGCTTTATTGTTGTTACCTACGTGTCCTGACTTATTCGTTGTCTTTATGCAGATATGGGCTTTCAACAAGGATAAGAAGAAAAAGCTGGCCAAACTGCTTGCCAAGCGCAGGGCGGCCGCTGCTGGTGTGGGCACTTCAACGCCCATAACCCCTCCAACTTCTACCACTTCTGCCCCCAATACAACAGAGATAGCCCCTGTCGATAGGCAGAAAGGGGTGGTGGTAGTGGCTGTCGATTCTGAGGATGAGGATACCTGTACGGGCCTCGTCTTCAAGAGACTGAGGATGGGCGAAGCCGCGACGCTCTCCCATTCTCCCCAATCTTCAGGGATAACCCTCCAAGTGCTTCCTCCCCACGCTATCTCATTGTTCATGAAGGTGAGGGGGAGACACCCCTGAAGACTGCCCAATGCCTCTCGTTGTCGAGCTTCTTGCACTTCTCCAACAAGCCCTCAAGCGCTTCCAAGACAAGGAAATGTTGGAGAGCTTGAGCGGCAACCTCCTCCAAGACCGTGTTGCCTACGGCCTTAGAAACTTCCTCGTCGCATCTAGCCTTGTGCTAAGTAAGGCTCAAGAAGCACAAGAACTACAGGCTAGGATGACGAAACTGGAGGAGGAGTTGGCCCTCAAGACCAAGGCCTTCTCCAACCGCGAAATCACCATGTACCAAGAACTGGCAAGCCTTCGCCAATCCGAGAAGGACGTCAAAAAGCTTCTTTTTGACAAGAGCCATGAGGCCGTCCAACTAGAAGCGAAGATCTTGCCTCTTCGTAACAAGGTGATCGACCTGGAGGAGAAGGTCGAGGGTATGCAAGAAAAAATGCCCAAGTTGGAGGAGAGGGCCACCTAGCGCGAGGTCCAGCTGGGGAAGGTGGAAGGGGAGCAGGTCGAGAAAGTTGAACTCTTGAAGAAGACGGAGGAGGAGCTCAACAATGATGTTGTCGATGCTTATGGCGAGAGGTTCTAAGATGCCATGGCTCAGTTTTCCTGTGTGCATCCTGAGGTGGATCTTTCCCCTTTCAGTGAGTCCAAATGCATTGTTGATGGGCAACTCGTGCTTAGAGAGTAATCGCCTTGTAATTCTGTCTCCTTGATGAACAATTTGCCCCTTGTATATGTATATATATCTTTATAAGTGTTTGTCTTTTCTTTAGCTGTTTGTCTTAGCTACTTTGGTTTACGTTTCTCTGCCTTTACTTGCATTGACTTCAACTAACAGTGCCTCCGACATAGGTTCGCCCTTTAGGTAGCATGCTTTAACTTCATACGTTTTACCTTGTGTGCGCGGATCCCTTAACTGGCCCAACCTATGTTCGAGGATAAATCCTCTTGCTGTTTTTGATCTTCTCTTCTTGTAAAGTAAGCCTACCTGCTGATCTCGTCCCTACCCCCCTTAGATTGACGGGAATGCCTTGCTGGTAACACTGGCGAATCGCACCGCTCTCGACCTTGGCTTACAAACAAGGGAGAAGTGTATCCTCCCGATCTTGACCCTGCATCATGAAGGTAGGGGTGAACTTAACCGATGATCCATGTTGTCCGACCCTGGAGTTACTATACAAGAGGGAGGTTCCTAAGGAACCATATTGCCCCCATCTTGGTGTTTCTAACTCGATCGAACGGCTCTTATCGACCTCATCCTTGTTGTACAAAGTCAAGGGACAGGTTTGAATAACTGACCGCGACCCTGCTATAAAAAGTCAAGGGACAGGCCTTGGTAAACTTGCGCAAGAGGGAGGTTCACCAAGGAACCATACTATTCCCGACCTTGGTGCATTACTTCAAGGGAGAGGTTCATTAACTGGCGATCCGTACTATTCTTCGCCTTGGTGAACTTACACAAGAGGGGCTTATTGGGGAATCAAACTACCTCCGCTCTTGGTGTATCACTTCAAGGGAGAGGTCCATTATTTGTACTGCACACACATTTCTTAATTGAATAACTGAAATTTTATTTGGGTGACCTCGTTAAAAAACCCTTATGAGGGAAAAAGAGTGTCCCCTTGATCCTGCCGGCAACTCGAACGTGGACGAATCGCTTCGTAGCACTCTCTGCCCTGTCTACACGACTGCGTCTTCTGCAGAATCACCCTCCGAACTTTCTCTCAGATGTCTTCAAATGTGACCTGCAAAACACACAGACGGCGCCTCTAGCGGCCGTTTGCACTCCGACGATCAAGTTAGTCCAACAGAACCACCAGAAACTGGAAACTAGTAATGTGTGTGTGAAAAACTCTTGCTCTCTGTTTTTCCTCTCTCCTTTTTCTTCTCCCCTCACTCTCCCCTGATTCTCTCTTTTATCTCTCTCTTTTTGCTTCTGGGCATAACAGAATTCTGTTATTCTTTTCTGGCATGTGTCAGAACCCTGTTATGCTTTTCAGAGAAAGCGTACCTTCAGAATCAGCAGTGGGGAGCGTGAGGGTCTGCGCATGTCTGCGCGTCTCAGCGCTTGGCTGCGCCTGTCTGTACCTTCAGTGGTACGGAGTGCTCTTTTGTCTGGACCGCACCCCTCTCAGATGATGACACGTGGAGGCCTGCAACTCACATCTAACCACACACGTGTCACTTACTGGAAGGGCCCTAGCGCTTCTCTTTGTGTGCCTAAGTTACGCCCTTGCGGAGTAACTTAGGATGTTTCTCTTATCTGGGTAAATCGCATACTCTTAGGAAAACGTCGGGTGTGGCTGGTCTAGGCACACTCACCAAACGTTGCTCTCTGCGTAGGCGACTTACCCTTCACGATGCCGCGCACGTAATGGGTTGAGGGAATCACCAATCACTGATTGGCTTACTAGTTCCCTCAGGCCACCCTCGTGCATGATTCCCTGAGGTGTGCTCATGCGAGGTCCATGCGTAACGCTCTCGCTGGGAACCTCAGTCCCAGTTTAACTGCGTGTAACACGAGACCCCGATGACAATACACCCGATGACTGATCAGTGTTTATTCGCTTATCGCGCTCTGCCTCCAGGCACGAGTCTGGGAACTGGTCTGCCGGTGGCCACTTGGCTACTGACCACCGATCACCATTCTGGGTGATCTGTCCCCCGACCTCTCTGCCGCCTGATCTGTCGGTGGTAACTTGGTTACTGACCACCGATCACCTCTCTTGGCGATCGTCCCCCCGACCTCTCTGCCACCTGGTCCACGTGTCACCCTTCGAGTGGTCCACATGGTTCTCTGCTGCTGACGTCATCGACTACCGATGACCGATCGGATCACAAGCCCCCCAGTCTCGAGTCGAGAACTCGTTCTCAGCGAAGAGACTAAGTGATCGTGCCCTCAGTCCACGTGGCAAGTGGGGCCGTCTCACGTGCCACCTCACGTGCTGCTTCTTTAACGTTTGGACTTCCTCTCTTGATCTCGCGACACGTGGCCCCATCGACGGCTAGCGCTGTGCGTCGCTAGCGCTTCCCTTATTCAAATTGGCGCGCTCCTTTACTGTTCTTTCATCTTCTTCATTCGACTCCCAGACTCTCTGCGAACCTTCCTCTGCGCACCTTTCTCTCCTCAAATTCTCTGCTGCCAAATCTCTTGCGATCACCCAAAAGTATGGTTTTTCTTCTCCCTGGCCCCTTCTTGGTCATCTTTACCGATTGCATTTATCATTCTGGTTATCATGCATTCATCTTCTCTATTTTCCTGTCTCGAAACCGCGCTAGGGTTTTTTCATGCTCTTACTCTGGCTTCTGCTTCTTCTTCTTCTTCTTTTCATCTGGGCATCTCCTTCTCCTTTCCCTTTTCTGTTTTCACTGAAACTCATCATTCCTTCTTCTCCCATTCATTCTGACCTTTTCGTTTTTCCTCCATTTGCAGCTATCTCACGATGGCTCGCTTGAAACAAACTGCGCGCATCATTGCTTCTTCTTCTGGTGCACAGCCTTCCGCAAGTGCGCCAGCTCCACCACCGCCTGTGGCTACCTCCTACCACGACAATGCCAGGGTCTACCAATGGGCTCCCCTGGCATTGCTCGCTGAAACCTCCACTCTACTGCCTGAGGGCCATCTCCAGTCCCTGCTAAGTCGCAATCCTGACGAGCCTTCCTGCTCCATCGACAGGGAGAATGACTTCAACATTCAAATTCGCATTCCTCCTCGAGGGATGCCTATCTGTGTAGATGACAGGGCCACCAATGGGGTGCCCTTTGTCTTCATCTACTCCGCCATTTTCAAAAGACTAAAGTTGCGCCTCCCTTTCACTTTCTTCGAAAAGGAGCTGATGATGGAGTTAAACGTCGCGCCCTGCCAACTCCATCCAAATGCCTGGGCCTTCATCCGGGCGTTTCAAATCCTCTGCAACTATTTCGGGCACAACGCCTCCGTGGACGTGTTCCTCTATTTCTTCGAAGCAAAGAATCCTGGGGACAGGTCCTGGGTCAGCCTGAACGGGGTTGCTGGACGGGTGCTCCTGGGCCTGTACCAGCAATCCTTCAAAGATTGGAAGGGCAGATTCTACATGATATCTGCTACCCCTCAAAGTCCAAGTCTGCTCGAGGGGTACCCCCTCTACTGGGTTCCTGGAGTTGAGTTCAAGAATTCCAGGGACCTCGAAGCTATGGCCCCCTACGAGCGCGAGCTATGTGGGCTGCTCCTGGGGGCCAAGTACAACTCCGCCCGCCTCATCAAAGATGAATTTGATGTGGTGGCTCTGAAAAAATATATAGGTAGCTCTTCTTGCACCTCTTAGGATACTTGTCTCTTCTCATGCATGTTTTTTTTTTTTTTTTTTTTTTTTTTGTGCTTCTTGGTTTACTTGCATAACTTGGCCAACTAACCCCTCCCTTTCTCGTCTATGCAGACTCAATGACAGGGAAAGACAGGAGGCTGGCCCTGCTGGAGCTTGCCAAACGTAGGGGAGCCAAGGGCACTGGTTCCTCTTCTTCTACAACTGAGCCCATTGCGGCCCCTCCAGTCTCGGTCGCGCCAGCTGAAGGCCCCGAGCCAGGGAAGAAAAGGAAAAGGCTGGTGAAAGCTTCCGCCTCTTCTGCTGCTGCTGCTGCTGCTTCAACTGAAGAGGAGAGCTCAGGCTCTCCTCTTGTTCACCGCCAAAGGAAGAGAGCAGCGGTTGAAGGGGCCTCAACTCTCCAGCCTGGCGAGGTTGAGGTAGTGGAAGTAGAGGAAGGGTCTTCCCCACCTCCCTGTGCTCAACCTGCCTCAGAGCCCTCCAGTCTTCCTTCCCCAGGCCAGCAGTTGCCTCCAACTTCCCAACTGCCATCTTCCCCCCCAGCATGCCAATCACCTGGTCCACCTGCTCATCTTGCTGGGGGTCCACCACCACCACTGCCAATCCCCACCGCCACTGCTGAAGGTGGGGGGTCCAGCTTGCGCCCAAGCACTTCTGGGGCCAACCACGAAAACTTCAGTAGGGTCATCACCCTGGTCCGACAACTCATAAGCAACCGGGAGCTTGTCGAGTGGAGTGGTGATGAGGTGGATATGCACCTGGCCAAGCAGGTAGTGCTCTCTCTGGAGTTTTCCACCCAGCATCGCAAGCAACTAGCCCTGGAGAAGAGGGTGAAGGATCTCGAGCACGACAAGGATTCACTGCGAAGTGACTTCGAAGCTGCCCAAGGATCTGTGGAGTTGATGCGGGGCATGGTGGAGAAAGCTAGGAGGGAGTACCTAGCGCAGGTCCAAGAGACCATCAAGACAGAGATCTTGATGGGGCAAGCTGTTAGCTCCTTGGACTGCACGGTGGTGGAGCTGCGGGCCGAGACCTCCTCCCTACGCCAACTGAATTCTCAAATAATGGGGGAGCTCGAGTCCACCAAAGAAGCAGCTGCAGCTGGAGAGAAGAGACTCGAGGAGGTGGTGGGCAAACTGTCTGAAGCTGCCTCCTCCCTTGCTGCCATTACCACTGAGAGGGATGCTGCGGAGGCCTCAAAGCAGAAACTGGAGGCGGAGAATGCTGATTTGATGAATGTGGGTGTTGATGCCCTTACTGATGGATTCGAGCTAGCACTCGAGCAAATCAGATGCGTTCTCCCGGACCTGGACCTCTCGCAGTTCAGCATCTATCATGAAGTGGTAGATGGGAAGCTCATCCCTCCTGCCCCTTAATCTTTTTTCTTCTCTGTAAATTTAACTTCTGCACCATTTTCTTATTACTCTGAAATTTGTATAAGACTTGACCGTGAATACAAACTCTCAATGCTTCTTTTGTTGCATAAATTTCTTCCCTTGTATTTTCTTTGAACTTCACTTATCTTTATGTGCGCGACTAACTGTTAGCTAGCCTAGGTTCAGCGCGATCTTGGGCTTTACCTTTCCTTTCGCACACGACTAAGTGTGAATCAGCTTAGGCTTAGCGCGATCTTGAGCTTCGTCTTTCACTTTGCGCACGACTAAGTGTTCCACCAGCTTAGGCTCAGCGCGATCTGCTTCTCTTATTCTTTCACTTCTATTTGATCACGACTGGCTATTCCCTCAGCTTAGTGTTTAACAGTCCTCGTGCGCTGCTTTGCACCACTAGCCAATTACTGACGACTCATCAGTGATCGTTCTTTAGTCTTTACTTAGCTTCTCTGTCGCTCTAGCGCTAAGTGCATAGAGGACTTCGACATCGATCGCTCAAGGTGATGCCTCGTCTTGGGGAAAGAAAAGTGTTTCTCGCTAACCCCTCTTACTTTCCCCAAGGTCATCACCCTTTGGCGGGTTGAGTCGCTCATTCCCTGCCTCACTCCTGGGGTGAGAAGGGTTTCGGACTAAGAGTCTTACTGGGCCAATATTGGTGTATGCCAAGTGGGTAAGGACGTTTTGTCAAAACCTTTCCTTTCCCTCCCTTGGTCTTACTAGCACCCCTGGCTTTTCAAACCTTTAACTGCTTACGCTCACACCTGGGGTGAGGAAGACTTAGATCGGTGCCAGTACTTGCGCCTAGGGCAAGTAGGGCCTAACCAATCACCTGCACTTGCACCTGGGGCAAGGAGGATTTTAACTTTAATACTTGAGCACGCTTTATATGCTGGAATTTTTTCTTTACTTGGGTGGCCTCGTTAAAAACCCTCCTTAGGGAAAAGAGTGCCCCCTTGTCTGTTCAACTGTTTCCACCATATACAAACATGTGTCTTTTAGCGCGAGAACGCCTATTACTGTACAATCTTTAACTGAAATAAAATTTTAAATGGGTGGCGTTCCATGTTCTGGGGATTGCTCCTCCTTCCAAAGTCTCTAGGCGATAGGCTCCGTTCTCTAATGTCTCCACCACTCTGTACGGACCTGTCCACTTTGGGGATAACTTGTTCTGCATGTCATTCTGATGCGCCTTTCTCATCACCAGATCACCTTCCTGGAAACGCCTGGGCCTCACTTTAGAGTTGTGCCTCCGCTCTACTCTTCTCTTCACAGCTTCAGCACTGACTCTGGCCTCTTCCCGCACTTCGTCTAGCAGATCCAGATTCACCTTACGCTCTTCATTGGACTCTTCAGCAACGAAGCTCAAGAATCTGGGGGAGCTCTCCTGTATTTCCACAGGAATCATGGCGTCTGTCCCATAGACAAGGCTGAAGGGTGTCTCATGGGTGTTGGACTGTGGGGTGGTGTGATAAGACCATACAATTCTGGGGACCTCCTCTGCCCAGCCTCCTTTGGCCTTGTCTAGTCTTCGCTTCAGCCCCCTGAGCAGCACTCGATTTGCTGACTCCACCTGCCCATTTGTTTGTGGGTGCTCCACTGAAGCGAAAACCTGTTGTATCTTTAACTCTTCACACATCTTTCTCAGCTGATGACTTGTGAACTGGGTGCCATTGTCGGAAACCAGCCTCTTGGGTATTCCGAAGCGGCAGACAATGTTCTTCCAGACGAAGTGTTCGACTTTCTGTGCGGTGATGTGTGCAACTGGCTCTGCCTCCACCCACTTGGTGAAATATTCAATGGCCACAATGAGGAACTTCATCTGCCTTGTCGCTAGGGGAAAGGGTCCTAGGATGTCAATCCCCCATGTATGGAATGGCCACGGGCTATGGATGGACCTCAACTCCTCAGGGGGTGCCTTGTGCCAATCTGCATGCAGTTGACATTGTTTGCATCGCTGAGCAAACCTTATGCAATCTTCCTTCAGTTTTGGCCAGTAGTACCCCGCACGGAGTACTCTACTGGCCAAGGCGCGACCACCTACGTGGCTTCCGCACACCCCCTCATGCAGCTCAGACATGAGTCTGGTGCATTGCTCGCCGTGCACACAGATCTGCACAGGGTGAGAAAATCCAAATCTAAAGAGGTTTCCATCTATAAGAGTGAACTTACTTGAACTCCTTTTTATCCTTTTGGCCTCTGCCGCATCGAGCGGGAGTACACCATCTTCTAAGTATAGCTGGTATGGCGTCATCTAGGTGTGGGGTTCCTTCTCCGCATGGACCTCCATCGACTCATCGGTCTTTGAGGGTCGCGATCTCACCCTCGGTGCTCTTAGCGTCTCTTGAGTCAACGACCGATGACCGATCGTTAGACGCTCCATTGACTTGTATACATGAAGCACCTGGTTGTCTGATACGAACGCGCGCGGCACCTTCAGAGTCTCCTGAATGACAGTCCTCTGCTTCCCCCCCTTGCCTGAGCTAGCCAGCTTGGCAAGCAGGTCTGCTCGGGCATTTTGCTCTCTTGGCACGTGCACTAACTCAAACTCGGTGAAGGACGTCTTCAAGAGCTGCACATACTCCAGGTAGGCTGCCATCTGGGGATCCTTTGCTTGGAACTCCCCCGTAACCTGCCCAGTGACCAGTAACGAATCGCTCTTGGCCAGCAGATTTCTTGCTCCCATTTCTCTTGCTAACAACATTCCTGCGATCAGGGCCTCATACTCCGCCTGATTGTTGCTAGCTTTGAAAGCAAAGCGGAGGGACTGCTCGATCAGTACCCCATTTGGTCCTTCCAGGATGACTCCCGCGCCGCTTCCCTGCTGATTAGAGGAGCCATCCACCGATAGCACCCATCGGAAATTTAGCCCTTCTGTAGGTGTCGCGATTGATGATAGCTCGACTACAAAGTCCGCGAACACCTGCCCCTTGATCGGTCCTCGGGGCTCGTACTGAATATCAAATTCTGACAATTCTACTGCCCATTTGACCATCCTGCCTGCCACATCAGGTTTCTTCAATACATTCTGGATAGGCAGATCAGTCATCACCACCACTGTGAAGCTGTGGAAATAATGCCTGAGTCTTCTGGCTGAGAATACCACCGCCAGAGCAGCCTTCTCGAGGGCCTGGTACCTTGTTTCAGGGCCTTGCAGCACCTTACTCACGAAGTAAACAGGCCTCTGGGCCTGGTCCTGCTCTTGCACCAGGACTGAACTGACTGCCCTCTCCGTAACAGCAAAGTATAGACGAAGAGGGATGCCTACCTGGGGCTTTCGCAAGACTGGTGGGCTCGCCAGGTACCCCTTTAACTTGATGAAAGCCTCCTCGCACTCCTGTGTCCAGAGAAATCTGCTGTTGCGTTTGAGACACTGGAAGTATGGGTGACCTTTCTCCCCTCCAGCGGACATAAATCGGGACAGAGCTGCCAAGCGACCGGTGAGCTGCTGCACCTCCTTCACCGTCGTTGGGCTCTTCATTGCCACGATCGCCGCACACTTCTCCGGGTTAGCTTCGATTCCCCGCTCTGTCAAAAGGAAACCCAAGAACTTCCCAGCCTCCACACCGAATATGCATTTCTCAGGGTTGAGCTTCAGCCTGTACTTGGCAATGGTGGTGAATAGCTCTTCCAGATCAGCTGCATGATGCTTCTTCTCTTGGGACGTAACCACCATGTCATCTACATAGGCGTGTACGTTCCTTCCCAGCATGGGCGAGAGCACCCTATCCATGAGCCGCTGGTAGGTAGCCCCCGCATTCTTTAACCCAAATGGCATGACCTTGTAGCAATAGCAAGACCGTTCTGTCATAAACGCGGTCTTGCATTCGTCCATTGGGTGCATCCTGATCTGGTTATACCCCGAGAAAGCGTCTAGGAAGCTGAGTAGTTTTCCCCCCGAGGCGCTATCAACTAGAGCATCTATACTGGGTAAGGGGTAAGAATCCTTGGGGCACGCCTTGTTGAGGTCAGTGAAGTCCACGCACATTCTCCACTTGCCGCTTGCCTTTCGAACCAGTACAACATTCGCTAGCCACTCGGGGTACTGGATTTCTCTGATGTGCCCTGCGGCAAGGAGCTTGTGCGCTTCGTCGTGGATCACCTTCCTCTTTTCCTCGTTGAATTTCCTTCGCCTCTGTCGCACGGGTCGAACCATGGGGTCCATCGACAGACGATGGCAGAGGAAGTCGGGGTCGATTCCTGGCATGTCGGATGCTGACCATGCGAAGGCATTCATGTGCTTCGCAATCACACCCATGATCAGCCTTCGCTCTTCTTCAACAAGGGATCCCCCCAACTTGAATTTTCTTCCCCCGATGTCCACTTCGACCCATCCTTCAGCTGGGTGGGGCCTTCTCTCACTGGCAATGACCGCTCTCGCGATCCCTGACTCGCGAGGAGTGATCGCGCCTTCCTCTTCTTCTTCAACTTGGGCTACCTGGGAGCCCCCCACCGCAGCGTTCTCCATCCTCTGAGCGCCTTGTGTCTCCCTGACCGCAAATCGCTCTTCGCGCACGCCTGGTGGTGGTTTTGTGGTGACGTGGCACACACTTCTCTTTTGCTTCAAGCTGTTCTCATAACAGCGTCTTGCCTCAGCCTGATCCGACTTGATGGTTATCACGGTCCCTTCCATAGACGGCAGCTTCAACTTCATATGCCTTGTCGATGGTATTGCGCCCAGTCTATTTGATGGAGGAGGGCCCAAGCTCACCACACGATGAAAGCCAAGCCTCCAAGACTAGACGGTCTAGCCTATGATGAGGATCGTCTAGACTCAAAAAGGAGCGTCTAGCCCATGAAGAGGAGCGTCTAGGCCATGATGAGGAGCGGCTACATAAGGAGCGTCTAGGCCATCATGAGGATTCCTTCTAGACCGTCTAGCTTCACATACACATGGGTCAAAGCTACGGTTTTGGGAAGAGAAGACCTTTGTAATTGTTACATAAAGGCCCATTAGGGGTGCTTAGTAATTAGAGTAGTGTAGAAAGCATATTTGTGTGAACATTCTAGAAAGCATCATGGCCTAGACGCTCCTCTTCATGGGCTAGACGCTCCTTTTTGAGTCTAGACGATCCTCATCATAGGCTAGACCGTCTAGTCTTGGAGGCTTGGCTTTCATCGTGTGGTGAGCTTGGGCCCTCCTCCATCATCCCCTCCCTCTTGAAAAGGATTTGTCCTCAAATCCAAAGCTTTTGCTTTTGAGGGGGATTGTTGTGGCTGGATGGTGTCCATCATCTCCTCCTTCGGGAAAAGATCTATCCTCAGATTTGCTAACTTGATCTCGGATAGCAGCCTCTTGCTTCGTCAAGGTGTGTCCTCCCGGATCAAATATCAACCTATGAGAATCTTGAAACAAAGCAAAGGAGTTAGAGTGAGTATTTGGAGAACAATTAATTGTGTGAAGTTGCCATCTTTGTTTTTCTCTTGTTTTGGTCAACTTCTCACAATGCTTCCCTTTTGATGGTTGTAGGTGCCCTCTAATCCTCTTATGTTTTCTAAAATTTCCAAAAGTAGTTACTTTTTCCTTAGGCATAATACCTTTAGGAAATGGTGACAACTTTAAAAAGGCAAGAGGACTATGTTCACATACAACTTCAAATGGAGAGATATGAGTAATCTTGTGGACTACTCCATTGTATGCATGCATAAAAGGAAAAGGATTCTTATCCCAAGAATTGTGGGTGTCCCTCATGATTTCGTGAAGCATAGAAGGGAGAGCTATGTTTTCAAATTTTGGAGCTCTATCCCTTATTTTTGAAAATAAATCATGGAGGCTTGTCACTTTTCTTAAGAAGAGTTTATCCACTTCCATGAAGATTGAATCACAACCTTTTGTTGTCCTAGGGAGTTTTAATATGAAATTTATATCTTCCCAAGGATCATTTGCAAAAGGTGAAGGAGTATAAAGTTCATGAGACATTGCCTTGGGTGTAGTTTGAAAACAAGAATTGTACCTAAGGTAATGTCTTTGAACTTCTTTTCTCATGGGGGACAAAAGTTTTCCTTTTAAAAGCTCTAGAGTTTTATCAACTCTAATTTGTCCCATGAGTTCTCCTTCATGAAGACTCTTTCTCTTATGTGTAAGGATAGTCTCATTGTGACAACCATTGTTTATAAGGATTTGTACACTTTGCAATGGTTCTCTCAATAAGACATGACAAGTTTCTTTAGGCCCTACTTCACATAAAAATTTGTTTTTGTAGATGCTTATAAAAAACTTGACATTCACTTGGTGATATCCTAGCACATATGTAAAATAATCTATTTCATTTTTATCTATGCAAGCTTCTTTTAAAGACTCTTCTTTTTCACTTAGGCTTGCAAGTGTTCCTTTACAAAAGGTAAGGCTTTGAGGTTGTTCAGCAAGACACATATTTTCAAAGGTATTTTTAAATCTTTGGTCTTGTTGAATGACCTTGTGGGAAGGAACACTCTTCTCCCACGCCTTTTGTTCTTCAAGGGTCTTCTCATGCTTTTCTTTTTCTTCTTTTTCTTTAGCTTCCCTTTCGACTTCCCCTCTCTTCTTTTGTATTTTTCTTTCCTTTCTTTCTTTATGGGAAGCAAACAATTTTTCTACTCTCATTTCCCAATCTAGGCAAGCTTCTATATTTTCTTTTCCATGGAAATGGGGTTGGTCTACCCTAACCTCTCTTGGGTTTTCTTGTTCTTTTCTATCTCCTCTATGTCTTCTAGGGGGTGCTTGATAATAATCATTTACTCTAATGCTTCCCTCCCCAAAAGAATCATGATCTTTAGAGATATATGCATGAGAAGGTAATTTTTTTAGAATGTGAGACTTCTCATCCTTTGCTTTAGTCAAAACATTAAGTTTAGTCTCACTCTCCAATTGTCTATATGCAATTGATTGCACAGTTTGTGAAACTTCTTTCAAAAGAGTTTTTAAAGATTTTAATTCACTTCCAATAGACTTTGTAGAATGAGAAGAAGAAGACATGGCTAAAGCTTTGTGTATATAGGTGTTTTACTTTGAGAAAGTTTAGGAAAGTTAAAGAAGGTAGTTTTCCAGGTAAGGGAGGTGAGTCACAAAGGACTACTTAAATACCAAGCCTTTTCCTTGCCAAAAACTATCCTCCAATATCTTCACACAAGACTTTCTCTTAGTGAAACACTTAGAACACAAATAAGTTGAGAAATAAATGCAAGAAAACAATGTAAGCTATCTATTCAACAAAACTAGTCGGTTTAGCACACAAATTAAACGAAATTAAACATGCAAAGCGTATTTATGAAAGCAAAAGAAAAGCAATTACAAACAAGTAACAATTACTAATCAAGAATGCTATGCTATTCGGCCCTAGGTGAGGCTTCTTGGACACTTTGAGCCCTTGAAGACACACTCACCGTCTAAAACGTAATTAACAAGGTAATTAACAATAAACCAAGTTGCAAAGGAAATAAGAGAACTCCCTTTGTTGATCCTCTTTTGATTAGTGCACTTCCTTGTTGTCTTTGATTGTTGAGCTTCCAAGTGTTTGTAGTGTTTATTTCAAGACTATTTGTTTCGGCTTTGACCTTGTCTTCTCCTTAGAATGATGGCCTTTAATCCTCCAATTTCCAGCACCTAGCAAAGGGCTAAACCTTAACCAAATCAAGTTCCCATTCACATAAGCACCAAAGAAGAATTAAATTCCAGCACCCAATTAGAGGTCAAAGAACAAAAGCAAGAAACAAATTTAATTGAATAAAACAGTACCACCAAAAGGATTTAGATTGTGACAACTAGAAAGAGAGTCAAGTAATTAAAGCAAACAAATAAAGGTACTCAATTAAAGGTTGGCACGCAAAAGAATTCCTAAAGAAAAGCACTAGATTAGATGACCAAATAAAAAAAAACAGCACCACTGGAAAATGTTGTGGGCCAGAAAACGTGTTTGTTCCCCGATTTATTCTGATCTGTATTTTTGGAATTTGGCTCTGAAATTTGTTATGCAAGATATTCAGGATCTTATCTAAAATCTGGCTTTGGAATCACTCAAAACGGATGCACCATTTTTTTTTAATAAATTTTGCAAAATTGGTGTTCGGTTATGCCAGCTGGAGCGCTACAGATTTGCACTCTGATCTTAAAAGATTTATCATTTTTTTTCTGTTGCTTCTTTTGACCTAATTCTTTTTTTGTCCTTTCTATAACACTTTAAACTTGCATTTTCCAGAGAATCAAAATTTTCCTATGGGTGGAAATATTTTTCTGGGTTAAAACAGCCAAAACAGAGAAGGTGAAAACAGGGGAATCTGAAACTGGAAACAAAAAACAGCAAGATACCAAAGTTTAGACACAATGGAAATTTGTGAAATAGAATTGTGTATGATCTAAACACAATATGAACTCAAACTAAAAATTAAAAAGGCACCAAAGGAGCAAAGAACAGCAGATTCAAGCAAATAAAGAGACCCAAAATCAAGAAACAATTAAGCCAAATAAAAGGACTACTATGAATTGTTGACAATATGGATGAACATGACTTGACAAAACATGTATAGATTCAGAAAATTAAAGACTCAAAGCATAATATGAACCAAATAATGAAAGCAATAAAGACTCAAAGCCTAAAACAAAATAGCAACACAAAGGTGTATGGAATCCTATCACAAATTGCACAAGAACTTGTTCAAGATCAAATGAACAAGAGTGCTTCGGTTGGATCTTCCACAAGCACACCAAGAACAAATTAAAATGTAAAAAACAGCAAGACAAGTAAGGAAAGTAAATGACAATATGAAATAAAGAAGAACTAAAATTGAAAAGACAAGGAGCTACTCATCTTGAAGAACCAAAGCTCATGATACCAAATGATGGCATTTTCATGAAGTTCTTCTTGAATCAATGTAGAGTATGGGGCGGAAGCAATGAATGAGAGTGAGCAAGATCCTCCTAAGAGTGATGTTGATCTTGAAGGTGCATGATAGGTATGATTATAGGGAGGTTCGGCCAGCCCAAGGAGAGGTGAAGGAGATGAAGTTTAGAGCCTAGAATTCTAGGGAGAAGCAAAGCTTGGCACAAAATGGCAGCATAACTTTACTCACAATAAACTTGAAAATACAAGGTGTAGGCTCCTCCTTTTATAGGCTAAGGAGGACCATAATGCAACCCTAATGCTAGCCAAATGAAATGTAAATGTGAAGCACATGGGTGCACATGGCACATGGGTGCACAAATGAGCACATGGGGAGGGGTGTGTCTAGTTTTTATGCTCACCCCCCTCCATGGTCTTTCTAGAATGTTCACACAAATATGCTTTCTACACTACTCTAATTACTAAGCACCCCTAATGGGCCTTTATGTAACAATTACAAAGGTCTTCTCTTCCCAAAACCGTAGCTTTGACCCATGTGTATGTGAAGCTAGACGGTCTAGAAGGAATCCTCATCATGGCCTAGACGCTCCTTATGTAGCCGCTCCTCATCATGGCCTAGACGCTCCTCTTCATGGGCTAGACGCTCCTTTTTGAGTTTAGACGATCCTCATCATAGGCTAGACCGTCTAGTCTTGGAGGCTTGGCTTTCATCGTGTGGTGAGCTTGGGCCCTCCTCCATCACTATTGAGCGTTGGCCTCCCCAACAGGACATTGTACGCAGAAGGGGCGTTCACCACCAGGTACTTTATCTTTTCAGTGCGGGCTGTCGTTCCGTCAGTGAACGTTGTCCTCAGCTCGATGTATCCCCGCACTTCTACCTGATCCCCTGCAAAACCGTAGAGACAACCAGTATACGGTCTTAACTGATCAGGAGACAACTGTAGCTTGTTGAATGTTGGCCAGAACATGACATCCGCCGAGCTTCCTTGATCTACGAGTACTCTATGCACCCGTCTTCCTGTTGTGATGAGAGAAATGACCACAGGGTCATTGTTGTGCGGGACAACGTCCCGTAGGTCAGCTTTCCTGAAGATAATGTCCACCTCAGGGTAATGACTCTCATTCACTGCATCTACCGCCATCACCGATCGAGCGTATCTCCTTCTTTGTGAAGCTGTGCATCCCCCACCAGAGAAGCCTCCAGCGATCGTCTGCACTTCCCCATGCACAGGGACTTCATGCTGTTGCTCTCCAGTTTGGGATCCTGACGCGCGATCACCCTGCGGCTCACGCAGGTAATCTGCTAGAAAACCAGACTTCACCAACTCTGCCAGTTGGTGTCCCAGCGCCAAACAGGAATGAAGTGTATGGCCAAAGGCCTGATGAAACTCACACCATTCATTCTTCTTCCTTCCAAGTACCTTATCTGTCTTCTCTGGTACTCGTAGTCTTGCCGCTACGGCAGGAAGGGCGATGAGATCCGCCAATCCCACCATGAAGTTGTATCTCGGGGGTGCGTTATTCTCCCTTGCACGCCCCTTGCTCTGGTCTTTGCCTGGTGCATAGGGACGAGGTTTTTCCCGCACCTTCTTCCCCTCCTTGGCCTCATGCACCCTTGCTTGCTGTGGCTTTCCTTGCCCTCCACGCGGTCTGGGTGGTGCAGCACTTCCCCTCTTCTCAGAAACCTCTGTTTCTGCCACTATGTGCGCCACCGCACGTCGTCGAATCTCTGCAAAGGTGCTGGGATGGCTCCTGATGAGAGACTCGCTGAAAGGGCCAGGCAGCACACCCTTCTTAAACGCGTGCACCAGCATATCTTCATCTTTGCTGGGCAGTCTAACCACTTGTGCTCCAAAGCGGTTGAGGTAGTCTTTCAGCGACTCACCTTGGTACTGGCGCACGTCAAACAGATCGTAGGACACCACTGCAGGTGCCTTGTTGACGATGTATTGCTCAGTGAAGAGCTTCGAGAACTGAGAGAAAGACGTGTTGTGTCCTTCTGGTAGGCTTACGAACCACTCCATGGCGATTCCGCTGAGCGTACTCATAAACATTTTGCAGTAGACAGCGTCTGAACCCCCAGACAGCATCATCTGGGTGTGGAACGCCGTCAGATGCGCTTCCGGGTCTTCTACCCCCTTGAACGATGCTTTGACCCCCACCAGGTTGGGAGGCACCATGGTTCCCATGATCTTAGGGGAGAATGGCATGGGAAATGCCCTTGGAGGTGAGGGCTGCCTAGACACCCTTTCGTCAACAACGTGCTCCCTCTGCGCCTGCAGCGTCCTTCTCAACTCTTCGTTGACACGATTCAGCTCGTCGTTCCTGCTTTGCGACGCAGCCAACTCCGTCTGCATCCTTTCTTGTTCAACTTTCGACGCTGCAGCGCTATCCTGCAGCGTGTGCACCATTTCCAGGACCTGCGCCATTGTCACAGCTCCTTCGTCAGCGAATGGCGCAGGTGATGGTTGTCTGTTTCTAGGCATCCTTCTCTATCAAAGAAACTGATCCTGCCGGCAACTTGAACGTGGGTGAATCGCTTCGTAACACTTTCTGCCCTGTCTTCGCGACTGTGTCTTCTGGAGAATCACCTTCTGAATTCCCTCTCTCTCTCAGATGGCTTCAAAATGTGACCTGCAAAATACACAGACGGCGCCTCTAGCGGCCGTTTGCACTCCGACGATCAAGTTAGTTCAACAGAACCACCAGAAAACTGGAAACTTAGCAAAAAATATGTGTGTGAGAAAAACTTGCACTCTGTTTTCTCTCTCTCTTCTTTTTTTTCCCCTCACTTTCCCTCTGATTCTGTCTTTTATCCCTCTTTCCCTGCTTCTGGGCATAACAGAATTCTGTTATGCTTTTCTGGCATGTGTCAGAACCCTGTCGTGCTTTTCAGAGAAAGCGTACCTTCAGAATCAGCGATGGGGAGCGTGAGAGTCTGCGCATGTCTGCGCTTGGCTGCGCCTGTCTGTACCTTTAGCGGTACGGAGTGCTCTTTTGTCTGGACCGCACCCCTCTCAGATGGTGACACGTGGAGGCCTGCAACTCACATCTAACCACACACGTGTCACTCACTGGAAGGGCTCTAGCGCCTCTCTTTGTCTGCCTAAGCTACACCCTTGCGGAGTAACTTAGGATGCTTCTCTTACCTGGGCAAACTGCATACTCTTAGGAGAACGTCGGGTGTGGCTGGTCTAGGCGCACTCACCGAACGTTACTCTCTGCGTAGGTGACTTACCCTTCAGGATGACACGCACGTAATGGGTTGAGGGAATCACCAATCACCGACTGGCTTACTAGTTTCCTCAGGCCACTCTCGTGCATGATTCCCTGAGGTGTGCCCATGCGAGGTCCATGCGTAACGCTCTCGCTGGGAACCTCAGTCCCAGTTTAACTGCGTGTAACACGAGACCCCGATGACAATACACCCGATGACTGATCAGTGTTTATTCGCTACTCGCGCTCTGCTTCCAGGCGCGAGTCTGGGAACTGGTCTGCTGGTGGTCACTTGGCTACTGACCACCGATCACCATTCTGGGTGATCTGTCCCCCGACCTCTCTGCCGCCTGATCTGTCGGTGGTAACTTGGTTACTGACCACCGATCACCTCTCTTGGCGTTCGTCCCCCTACCTCTCTGCCACCTGGTCCACGTGTCACCCTGCGGGTGGTCCACGTGGTTCTCTGATGCTGATGTCATCGACTACCGATGACCGATCGGATCACAAGCCCCCCAGTCTCGAGTCGAGAACTCGTTCTCAGCGAAGAGACTAAGTGGTCGTGCCCTCAGTCCACGTGGCAAGTGGGGCCGCCTCACGTGCCACCTCACGTGCTGCTTCTTTAACGTTTGGGCTTCCTTCCTTAATCTCGCGACACGTGGCACCATCAACGGCCAGCGTTGTGCGTCGCTAGCGCTTCTCTTATTCAAAATGGCGCGCCCTTCCACTGTTCCTTCATCTTCTTCATTTGACTCCCAAACTCTCTGCGAACTTTTCTTCTGCGCACCCATCTTTCTTCGAATTCTCTGTGATCCTGTACTCCTACAATCATTCAAAGGTATGGTTTTCCTTTTCCCTGGCCCCTTTTTGGTCATCTTTACCGATTGCATTTACCATTCTAGTTATCATGCATTCACCTTCCCTGTTTTTCCTTCTTCTCAACCCGCGCTAGGGTTTTTCTCATGTTTCCACTTTGGCTTCTGCCTTCCCTTTTTTCTCCTTTTCCTGGGCATTTCTTCCTCATTCCCCCTCTCTGTTTTTCACCGAACCATCCATCACTCTCTCCCTTTCTATTTCTGACCCTTCGTTTTTCCTCCATTGCAGCTATCTCTCGATGGCTCGCTTGAAGCAGACCGCTCGCGTCCTTGCCTCTTCTTCTGGTGCACAGCCCTCCGCGAGTGCACCAGCTTCGCCACCGCCTGTTGTCACCTCATTCCATGACAACGCCAAAGTCTATGACTGGGCCCCTCTGGCGTTGCTATCTGAAACGTCCATCTTGCTACCTGAGGACCATCTTAACTCGCTTCTGAGCCACGACCCGGATGAACCCTCGTGTTCCATAGACAGGGAAAACGACTTCCACATCCGAGTCCGCATCCCTCCCCGAGGGATGCCCATTTGCGCTGACGACAGGGCCACCAATGGGGTGCCCTTCGTTTTTGTTTACTCCGCGATCTTCAAAAGGTTGAGGCTGCGACTCCCCTTCACCTTCTTCGAGAAAGAGCTGATGATGGAGTTGAACGTCGCGCCCTGCCAACTCCACCCCAATGCCTGGGCCTTCATCCGGGCGTTCCAGATTCTGTGCAACTACTTTGGGCACAACGCCTCGGTGGAGGTGTTCCTCTACTTCTTCGAGGCGAAGAAACCAGGGGACAGGTTTTGGGTCAGCCTGAACGGGGTTGCTGGACGGGTGCTTCTGGGCCTGTACCAGCAGTCCTTCAAAGACTGGAAGGGCCGATTTTATATGATATCCGCCACCCCACAAAGCCCTCATCTGCTCGAGGGGTACCCCCTCTACTGGGTTCCCCAGGTTCAATTTAAAAAACCAAAGGATCTCGAGACCATGGCCCCCTACGAGCGCGAGCTGTGTGGGCTGCTCCTGGGGGCTAAGTATGACTCCGCTCGCCTCATCAAGGATGAGTTTGATGTGGTCTCCCTGAAGAAATATATAGGTAGTTCTTTCTCTGCCGCCCCTTAGGACATTTATACTTCCTCATGCATGCTCTTATACTTTCCACCTTGCTTGCGTCTCTTAGATGTCTAATTTTCCTCTTTCTTGTCTATGCAGATTCAATGTCAGGGAAAGACAGGAGGTTGGCGGTGTTGGAGCTCGCTAAACGCCGAGCGGCCAAAGGGACTGGCTCTTCCTCTTCCACCACCGAGCCAATCGAAGCCCCTCCGCTCTCGGTCGCTCCAGCCGAAGGCCCCGAGCAAGGGAAGAAAAGGAAGAGACTGGTGAAGGCTTCTTCGCTGGTACCTGCTGCTGCTGCTGCCTCAGTAGAAGAGGAAAGCTCAGGCTCCCCCCTCGTTCACCGCCAGAGGAAGAAGGCAGTGGCTGAGGGGGTCTCGTCTCTCCAGCCTGGAGGGATAGAGGTGGTAGAGGTAGAAGAAGGTTCACCACCTCCCTCTCCCTCTACTCGACTGGCTCCAGAGCCCGCATCCCCCCCTTCTCCTGGCCCAAAATCGCCCCCAGCCTTTCAATCACCAACTTCCCCCCCAGCAGGCCAATCACCTGGTCCATCCGCTCACCCTGCTGGGGGTGTTTCTGCTCAAAAGGAGTGTGCCCCGCCTCCAATGACAATCTCCACCGCCAATGCTGAACATGGTGGGTCTGGCTCGCGCCCAAGCAACACTGGAGCCAACCATGAAAACTTCAGCAGAGTTATCTCCATGGTGCGACAGCACATCAACAATGGGGAGCTCGTCGACTGGAGCGGGGAGGAGATTGACGCACACCTTGCCAAGCAGGTGGTGCTCTCGCTGAAGTTCTCCAACCAGCATCGCAAGCAGAAGGTCCTGGAGAAAAAGCTGAGGGAACTCGAGCACGACAACGAGTCGCTGCGCAGTGACCTTGAAGCCGCTCAAGGGTCTGTCGAGCTCATGCGAGGCATGGTGGAGAAGGCCAGGAGGGAGTACCTGCTGCAGGTCCAGGAGACCATCAAGATGGAAATCTTGATGGGGCAGACCGTTGGTCCTCTGGACTTGAAGGTGGCTGAGTTACAAGCTGAGAATTCCTCCTTGCTCGAACGGAGTCAAATGGTGGAGGAGTTAGAGGTTGAGAACTCCTCCCTACGCCAACAGGATTCTCAGCGGGTAGAGATGCTCAAAGCCGCCAAGGAGGCAACTGCTGCCGCCGAAAAGAAGCTTGAGGAGGCAGTGGGCCAGCTGTCTGAGGCTGCCTCCTCCCTTGCTACCCTTACCACGCAGAGGGATGCTGCAGAGGCTTCGAGGCGAAGTCTGGAGGCGGAGAAGGAGGACTTGATGAATGTGGGCGCCGATTCCCTCATTGATGGATTTGAGTTGGCGCTCGAGCAAGTTCGCTGCGTCCTCCCAGACCTAGACCTTGCGCAATTCAGCATTCATCATTCGGTGGTAGATGGGAAACTGAAGCCTCCTACTCCCTGAATCTCTTCCTTCTGTAATTTTGACTTCTTCTGTACAAAGTCTCATTCTGTAACTTTATATTTCCGCACTATTCAACTCTTTGTAACTGACAATTGTATGAACATCTTTGGTGATATATCTCGGATTCAATTGCTCGATTTCTCTTTGTATTTTCTTTGGACTCCACTGATCTTTATGTGCGCGACTAACTGTTAGCTAGTTTAGGTTCAGCGCGATCTTGGGCTTTGCCTTTCCTTTCGCACACGACTAAGTGTCAGCCAGCCTAGGCTTAGCGCGATCTGCTTCTCTTCTCTTTGCGCGCGACTAAGTGTTAACCAACTCAGGCTTAGCGCGATCTGCTTCTCTTCTCTTTGCGCGCGACTAAGTGTTAACCAACTCAGGCTTAGCGCGATCTGCTTCTCTTCTTTTTGCGCGCGACTAAGTGTTAACCAACTCAGGCTTAGCGCGATCTGCTTCTCTTCTCTTTGCGCGCGACTAAGTGTTAACCAACTCAGGCTTAGCGCGATCTGCATGATCTCGACTGGCTGTTCCCTCAGCTTGGTGTTTAACAGTCCTCGTGCGCTGCTTTGTACTACTAGCCAATTACTGACGACTCATCGGTGATCGCTCTTTAGTCCTTACTTAGCTTTCTCTGTCGCTCTAGCGCTAAGTGTATAGAGGACTTTGACACCGATCGCTCAAGGTGATGCCTCGTCTTGGGGAAAGAAAAGTGTTTCTCGCCAACCCCTCTTACCTTCCCCAAGGTCATCACCTTTGGCGGGTTGAGTCGCTCATTCCCTGCCTCACTCCTGGGGTGAGAAGGGTTTCGGACTAAGAGTCTTACTGGGCCAATATTGGTGTATGCCAAGTGGGTAAGGACGTTTTGTCAAAACCTTTCCTTTCCCACCCTTGGTCTCACTAGCACCCCTGGCTTTTCAAACCTTTAACTGCTCACGCTCACACCTGGGGTGAGGAAGACTTAGATCGGTGCCAGTACTTGCGCCTAGGGCAAGTAGGGCCTAACCAATCATCTGCACTTGCACCTGGGGCAAGGAGGATTTTAACTTTAATACTTGAGAACACTTTATATGCTGGAAATTTTCTTTAATTGGGTGGCCTCGTTAAAAACCCTCTTTAGGGAAAAGAGTGCCCCCTTGTCTGTTTAACTGTTTCCACCACAAACAAAGCATGTGTCTTTTAGCATGAGAACGCCATTACTGTACAATTTTAACTGAAATAAAATTTCAAATGGGTGGCGTTCCACGTTCTGGGGATTGCTCCTCCTTCCAAAGTCTCCAGGCGATAGGCTCCGTTCTCTAACGTCTCCACCACTCTGTACGGGCCTGTCCACTTCGGGGATAACTTATTCTGCATGTCATTTTGATGCGCCTTTCTCATCACCAGATCACCTTCCTGGAAGCGCCTGGGCCTCACTTTAGAGTTGTGCCTCCGCTCTACTCTTCTCTTCACAGCTTCAGCACTGACTCTGGCCTCTTCTCGCACTTCGTCTAGCAGGTCCAAATTCACCTTACGCTCTTCATTGGACTCTTCAGCAACGAAGTTCAAGAATCTGGGGGAGCTCTCCTGTATCTCCACAGGAATCATGGCGTCTGTCCCATAGACAAGGCTGAAGGGTGTCTCATGGGTGCTGGACTGTGGGGTGGTGTGGTAAGACCACACAATTCTGGGGACCTCCTCTGCCCAGCCTCCTTTGGCCTTGTCTAGCCTCCGCTTCAGCCCCCTGAGGAGCACTCGATTTGCTGACTCCACCTGCCCATTTGTTTGTGGGTGCTCTACTGAGGCGAAAACCTGTTGTATCTTTAGCTCCTCACACATATTCCTCAACTGATGACTGGTGAACTGGGTGCCATTGTCGGAGACCAGCCTCTTGGGTATTCCGAAGCGGCAGACAATGTTCTTCCAGACGAAGTGTTCGACTTTTTGTGCGGTGATGTGTGCAACTGGCTCTGCCTCCACCCACTTAGTGAAATATTCAATGGCCACAATGAGGAACTTCATCTGCCTTGTCGCCAGGGGAAAAGGTCCTAGGATGTCAATCCCCCATGTATGGAATGGCCACGGGCTATGGATGGACCTCAACTCCTCAGGGGGTGCCTTGTGCCAATCTGCATGCAGCTGACATTGTTTGCATCGCTGAGCAAACCTTATGCAATCCTCCTTCAGCTTTGGCCAGTAGTACCCCGCGCGGAGTACTCTACTTGCCAAAGCGCGACCACCTACATGGCTTCCGCACACCCCCTCGTGCAGCTCAGACATGAGTCTAGTGCATTGCTCGCCGTGTACACAGATCTGCACAGGGTGAGAAAATCCAAATCTAAATAGGCTTCCATCTATGAGAGTAAACTTACTTGAACCCCTCTTTATTCTTTTTGCCTCTGCCAGATCGAGCGGGAGTACACCATCTTCTAAGTATAGCCGGTATGGCGTCATCCAGGTGTGGGGTTCCTTCTCCGCGTGGACCTCCATCGACTCACCGATCTTTGAGGGTCGCGATCTCACCCTCGGCGCTCTCAGCGTCTCTTGAGTCAACGACCGATGACCGATCGTTAGACGCTCCATTGACTTGTATACATGAAGCACCTGGTTGTCTGACACAAACGCGCGCGGCACCTTCAGGGTCTCCTGAATGACAGTCCTCTGCTTCCCCCCTTTGCCTGAGCTGGCCAGCTTGGCAAGCAGGTCTGCTCGGGCGTTCTGCTCTCTTGGTACATGCACTAACTCAAACTCGGCGAAAGACGTCTTCAGGAGCTGCACATACTCCAGGTAGGCTGCCATCTGGGGGTCCTTTGCTTGGAACTCCCCGGTAACCTGCCCGGTGACCAGTAACGAATCGCTCTTGGCCAGCAGATTTCTTGCTCCCATTTCCCTTGCTAGCAACATTCCCGCGATCAGGGCCTCGTACTCCGCCTGATTGTTGCTAGCCTTGAAGGCGAAACGGAGGGACTGCTCGATTAGTACTCCGTTTGGCCCTTCCAGGATGACCCCAGCGCCGCTTCCTTGCTGATTAGAGGAGCCATCCACCGATAACACCCATCGGAAATCTAGCCCTTCTGCAGGTGTCGCGATGGATGATAGCTCGACTACGAAGTCCGCGAACACCTGCCCCTTGATCGGGCCACGGGGCTCATACTGAATATCGAATTCCGACAATTCTACTGCCCACTTGACCATCCTTCCTGCCACATCAGGTTTCTTCAATACATTCTGGATAGGCAGATCAGTCATCACCACCACCGTGAAGCTGTGGAAATAATGCCTGAGTCTTCTGGCTGAGAATACCACCGCTAGAGCAGCCTTCTCGAGGGCCTGGTACCTGGTTTCAGGGCCTTGCAGCACCTTGCTGACGAAATAAACAGGCCTCTGGGCCTGGTCCTGCTCTTGCACCAGGACTGAACTGACTGCCCTCTCCGTAACAGCAAAGTATAGACGGAGAGGGATGCCTACCTGGGGCTTTCGCAAGACTGGTGGGCTTGCCAGATGTCCTTTCAACTTAACGAAGGCCTCCTCGCACTCCTGCGTCCAGAGAAATCGGCTGTTGCGCTTGAGACACTGGAAGTATGGGTGACCTTTCTCCCCACCAGCAGACATAAATCGGGACAGTGCTGCCAAGCGTCCGGTGAGCTGCTGCACCTCCTTCACCGTCGTTGGGCTCCTCATCGCCACGATCGTCGCGCACTTCTCCGGGTTAGCTTCGATTCCTCGTTCTGTCAAGAGGAAACCCAAGAACTTCCCAGCCTCTACACCGAATATGCACTTCTCAGGGTTGAGCTTCAACCTATACTTGGCGATGGTGGCGAATAGCTCTTCCAGATCAGCTGCATGATGCTTCTTCTCTTGGGACGTAACCACCATGTCATCTACATAGGCGTGTACGTTTCTCCCCAGCATGGGCGAGAGCACCCTATCCATGAGCCGCTGGTAGGTAGCCCCCGCATTCTTCAACCCAAATGGCATGACCTTGTAGCAATAGCAAGACCGTTCCGTCATAAACGCGGTCTTGCATTCGTCCATTGGGTGCATCCTGATCTGGTTGTATCCCGAGAAAGCGTCCAAGAAGCTGAGCAGCTTTCCCCCCGATGCGCTATCGACTAGGGCGTCTATACTGGGTAAGGGGTAAGAATCCTTGGGGCACGCCTTATTGAGGTCAGTGAAGTCCACGCACATTCTCCACTTGCCGCTTGCCTTCCGCACCAGTACCACATTCGCCAGCCACTCGGGGTACTGGATTTCTCTGATATGCCCTGCGTCAAGGAGCTTCTGCGCTTCGTCGTGGATCACCTTCCTCTTCTCCTCGTTAAATTTCCTTCTTCTCTGCCGTACGGGTCGAACCATGGGGTCCATTGATAGACGATGGCAGAGGAAATCGGGGTCGATTCCTGGCATGTCGAACGATGACCATGCAAAGGCATTCATGTGCTTCTCAATCACACGCATGATCAGCCTTCGTTCTTCTTCAATGAGGGATCCCCCCAACTTGAATTTTCTTCCCCCGATGTCCACTTCGACCCATCCTTCAGCTGGGTGGGGCCTTCTCTCACTGGCAATGACCGCTCTCGCGATCCCTGACTCGCGAGGAGTGATCGCGCCTTCCTCTTCTTCTTCAACTTGGGCCACCTGGGAGCCCCCCACCGCGGCGTTCTCCAGCCTCTGAGCGCCTTGTGTTTCCCTGACCGCCAATCGCTCTTCGCGCACGCCTGGTGGTGGTTTTGTGGTGACGTGGCACACACTTCTCTTTTGCTTCAAGCTGTTCTCATAACTGCGTCTTGCCTCAGCCTGATCCGACTTGATGGTTATCACGGCCCCCTCCATCGACGGCAGCTTCAACTTCATATGCCTCGTCGATGGTATTGCGCCCAGTCTATTGAGTGTTGGCCTCCCCAACAAGACATTGTACGCAGAAGGGGCGTTCACCACCAGGTACTTTATCTTTTCAGTGCGGGCTGTCGTTCCGTCAGTGAACGTTGTCCTCAGCTCGATGTATCCCCGCACTTCTACCTGATCCCCTGCAAAACCGTAGAGACAACCGGCATACGGTCTTAACTGATCGGGGGACAACTGTAGCTTGTTGAATGTTGGCCAGAACATTGCATCCGCCGAGCTTCCTTGATCTACGAGTACTCTATGCACTCGTCTTCCTGCTGTGATGAGAGAAATGACCACAGGGTCGTTGTCGTGTGGGACAACGTCTCGCAGGTCAGCCTTCCTGAAGACAATGTCCACCTCAGGGTAATGACTCTCATTTACTGCATCTACCGCCATCACAGATCGAGTGTATCTCCTTCTTTGTGAAGTTGTGCATCCCCCACCAGAGAAGCCTCCAGCGATCGTCTGCACTTCCCCATGCACAGGGACTTCATGCTGTTGCTCTCCAGTTTGGGATCCTGACGCGCGATCACCCTGTGGCTCACGCAGGTAATCTGCTAGAAAACCAGACTTCACCAACTCTGCCAGTTGGTGTCCCAGCGCCAAACAGGAGTGAAGGGTATGGCCAAAGGCCTGGTGAAACTCACACCATTCATTCTTCTTCCTTCCGAGTACCTTGTCTGTCTTCTCTGGTACTCGTAGTCTTGCTGCTACGGCAGGAAGGGCGATGAGATCCGCCAATCCCACCATGAAGTTGTGTCTTGGGGGTGCGTTGTTCTCCCTTGCACGCCCCTTACTCTGGTCTTTGCCTGGTGCATAGGGACGAGGTTTTTCCCGCACCTTCTTCCCTTCTTTGGCCTCATGCACCCTCGCTTGCTGTGGTTTTCCTTGCCCTCCACGCGGTCTGGGTGGCGCAGCACTTCCCCTCTTCTCAGAAACTTCTGTTTCTGCCACTATGTGCGCCACCGCACGCCGTCGGATCTCTGCAAAAGTGCTGGGATGGCTCCTGATGAGAGACTCACTGAAAGGGCCAGGCAGCACTCCCTTCTTAAACGCGTGCACAAGCATATCTTCATCTTTGCTGGGTAGTCTAACCACTTGTGCTCCAAAGCGGTTGAGGTAATCTTTCAGCGACTCCCCCTGGTATTGGCGCACATCGAACAGGTCGTAGGACACCACTGCAGGTGCCTTGTTGACGATGTATTGTTCGATGAAGAGCTTCGAGAACTGAGAGAAAGACGTGATATGCCCTTCTGGTAAACTCACGAACCACTCCATGGCGATTCCGCTCAGTGTGCTCATGAACATCTTGCAGTATACAGCGTCTGAGCCCCCAGACAACATCATCTGGGTGTGGAATGCCGTCAGATGCGCCTCCGGGTCTTCTACCCCTTTGAACGACGCTTTCACCCCCACCAGGTTGGAGGGCACCATGGTTCCCATAATCTCGGGGGAGAATGGCATGGGAAATGCCCTTGGAGGTGAAGGCTGCCTAGGCACCCTTTCGTCAACGACGTGCTCCCTCTGCGCCTGCAGCGTTCTTCTCAACTCTTCGTTGACACGATTTAGTTCGTCGTTCCTGCTTTGCGACGCAGCCAACTCCGCCTGCATCCTTTCTTGTTCGACTTTCGACGCTGCAGCGTTATCCTGCAGCGTGCGCACCATTTCCAGGACCTGCGCCATTGTCACAGCTCCTTCGTCAGCGGATGGCGCAGGTGATGGTTGTCTGTTTCTAGGCATCTTCTCTATCAGAGAAACTGATAAAACTCAGGTGAGCTTTAAGACTGTGGTATTCGTGGGACAACAATTCACTCGGCCCCACGGTGGGCGCCAAATGATCCTGCCGGCAACTTGAACGTGGGTGAATCGCTTCGTAACACTTTCTGCCCTGTCTTCGCGACTGTGTCTTCTGGAGAATCACCTTCTGAATTCCCTCTCTCTCTCAGATGGCTTCAAAATGTGACCTGCAAAATACACAGACGGCGCCTCTAGCGGCCGTTTGCACTCCGACGATCAAGTTAGTTCAACAGAACCACCAGAAAACTGGAAACTTAGCAAAAAATATGTGTGTGAGAAAAACTTGCACTCTGTTTTCTCTCTCTCTTCTTTTTTTTCCCCTCACTCTCCCTCTGATTCTGTCTTTTATCCCTCTTTCCCTGCTTCTGGGCATAACAGAATTCTGTTATGCTTTTCTGGCATGTGTCAGAACCCTGTCGTGCTTTTCAGAGAAAGCGTACCTTCAGAATCAGCGATGGGGAGCGTGAGAGTCTGCGCATGTCTGCGCTTGGCTGCGCCTGTCTGTACCTTTAGCGGTACGGAGTGCTCTTTTGTCTGGACCGCACCCCTCTCAGATGGTGACACGTGGAGGCCTGCAACTCACATCTAACCACACACGTGTCACTCACTGGAAGGGCTCTAGCGCCTCTCTTTGTCTGCCTAAGCTACACCCTTGCGGAGTAACTTAGGATGCTTCTCTTACCTGGGCAAACTGCATACTCTTAGGAGAACGTCGGGTGTGGCTGGTCTAGGCGCACTCACCGAACGTTACTCTCTGCGTAGGTGACTTACCCTTCAGGATGACACGCACGTAATGGGTTGAGGGAATCACCAATCACCGACTGGCTTACTAGTTTCCTCAGGCCACTCTCGTGCATGATTCCCTGAGGTGTGCCCATGCGAGGTCCATGCGTAACGCTCTCGCTGGGAACCTCAGTCCCAGTTTAACTGCGTGTAACACGAGACCCCGATGACAATACACCCGATGACTGATCAGTGTTTATTCGCTACTCGCGCTCTGCTTCCAGGCGCGAGTTTGGGAACTGGTCTGCTGGTGGTCACTTGGCTACTGACCACCGATCACCATTCTGGGTGATCTGTCCCCCGACCTCTCTGCCGCCTGATCTGTCGGTGGTAACTTGGTTACTGACCACCGATCACCTCTCTTGGCGTTCGTCCCCCTACCTCTCTGCCACCTGGTCCACGTGTCACCCTGCGGGTGGTCCACGTGGTTCTCTGATGCTGATGTCATCGACTACCGATGACCGATCGGATCAGAAACTGATAAAACTCTGGTAAGCTTTAAAACTGTGGTATATATGGGACAACGATTCACTCGGGCCCCACGGTGGGCGCCAAATGATCCTGCCGGCAACTCGAACGTGGACGAATCGCTTCGTAGCACTCTCTGCCCTGTCTACGCGACTGCGTCTTCTGCAGAATCACCCTCCGAACTTTCTCTCAGATGTCTTCAAATGTGACCTGCAAAACACACAGACGGCACCTCTAGCGGCCGTTTGCACTCCGACGATCAAGTTAGTCCAACAGAACCACCAGAAACTGGAAACTAGTAATGTGTGTGTGAAAAACTCTTGCTCTCTGTTTTTCCTCTCTCCTTTTTCTTCTCCTCTCACTCTCCCCTGATTCTCTCTTTTATCTCTCTCTTTTTGCTTCTGGGCATAACAAAATTCTGTTATGCTTTTCTGGCATGTGTCAGAACCCTGTTATGCTTTTCAGAGAAAGCGTACCTTCAGAATCAGCAGTGGGGAGCGTGAGGGTCTGCGCATGTCTGCGCGTCTCAGCGCTTGGCTGCGCCTCTTGCGGAGTAACTTAGGATGTTTCTCTTATCTGGGTAAATCGCATACTCTTAGGAAAACGTCGGGTGTGGCTGGTCTAGGCACACTCACCAAACGTTGCTCTCTGCGTAGGCGACTTACCCTTCATGATGTCGCGCACGTAATGGGTTGAGGGAATCACCAATCACTGATTGGCTTACTAGTTCCCTCAGGCCACCCTCGTGCATGATTCCCTGAGGTGTGCTCATGCGAGGTCCATGCGTAACGCTCTCACTGGGAACCTCAGTCCCAGTTTAACTGCGTGTAACACGAGACCCCGATGACAATACACCCGATGACTGATCTGCCGGTGGCCACTTGGCTACTGACCACCGATCACCATTCTGGGTGATCTGTCCCCCTACCTCTCTGCCGCCTGATCTGTCGGTGGTAACTTGGTTACTGACCACCGATCACCTCTCTTGGCGATCGTCCCCCCGACCTCTCTGCCACCTGGTCCACGTGTCACCCTTCGAGTGGTCCACGTGGTTCTCTGCTGCTGACGTCATCGACTACCGATGACCGATCGGATCACCCCTTAAAATGTGTACAATGCAAAACATCCTTAACTAAAATAAAACTTAAGATTGGTCGCATTCGAAGTACGAGGGATCACGCCACCCTCTAATGTTTCGAGCCTGTATGCTCCATTCCCAAGGGCCTTTGTCACCCTGAAAGGACCAGTCCACTTGGGAGATGACTTGTTCTCTAGCTGGTAAGGGTGGGCCTTTCGCATCACCAGGTCAGCGACCTGGAACTGCCGACGTCTCAGCTTGGAGTTGTATTTGTACTCCACCCTCCTTTTCAAGGCTTCAACCTTAATCCTTGCTTCCTCTCCTCATTGGACTCCTCGACCACGAAGTTTTGGAAACGCGACGATTTCTCCTGGATTTCTACTGGAATCATTGCGTCCGACCCGTACACCAAGCTAAAGGGTGTTTCCCTGGTCGTGGACTAGGGAGTAGTATGGTAGACCCACACAATTCTAGGAACTTCTTCCGCCCAGGTTCCCTTGACTTTGTCTAGACTTCTCTTCAAACCTCTGAGCAGAACTTGGTACGTAGACTCGACCTGCCTGTTTGTCTGGGGTGTTCAACTGATGCGAACACCTGTTTCACTCCAAACTCTGTACATAGCTTGCCCAATTGGTGGCTTGCAAACTGGGTACCATTATCAAAAACCAATCTCTTCGAGATTCCAAAGCGTCATACTATATTTTTCCACACAAAGTGTTGGACCTTATGGGCTGTGATCTGCGCCACTGACTTAGCCTCGATCCACTTTGTGAAATACTCTATGGCAACCACAAGGTACTTCATCTGCCGTATTGCCAAAGGGAAAGGCCCCAGAATGTCGATCCCCCAAGTATGAATTGCCCATGGGATGTAGATTGACCCCAGCTCCTCTGGAGGCGCCTTGTGCCAGTCAGCATGTTGTTGGCACTGTTTGCACCACTGGGCATACCTCGTGCATTCTTCCCTCATGGTTGGCCAGTAATACCCTGCACGGATGGCCTTCGACGAGAGGGATCAGCCGCCGACGTGGCTACCGCATATCCCCTCATGCAGTTCTGCCATGATATGCGTGCATTGTTCGCCACTTACACACACCAGGATAGGATGGGTGAACCCATGCTTGAATAGCTTCCCATCGATCAAGGTGTATTTGTTCGAATTTTTCTTGATTTTTCTGGCTTCTGTGGGTTCTAACGGGAGTACTTCATCAACCAAGTAGCATTGGTAGGGTGTCATCCATGTTTCTCCTATTTCAATTTGGTAAACCTGCGACGACTCCTCTCCAGCAACCGGGAACACGCTTACTCTGGGCGTTTTTACCGTTTCCTGCGTTAGTGACTGATGACTCCTCCTCACCCCTCCCGATGTGCTGATCTGCTAGACTTCTTCTATCATATTGTCCGTGGTAGTTCGAGGTGCCTTCAGGGTCTCTTGAATAACTATCCTTTGTCTGCCCCCTTGCCCGAACTGGCGAGTTTTGCAAGCATGTCTGCTCGGGCATTCTGCTCTCTAGGCACATGGACTAACTGGAACACCTCAAACGTCTCCTTCAGAACTTGGACGTACTCTAGGTATGCGACCATCTGGGGGTGTTTAGCTTGGTACTCCCCCGTGACCTGACCTGTGACTAACAAAGAGTCGCTCTCTGCCAGCAAACCTTTCGCTCCCATCTCCTTGGCCAACAACATTCCAGCGATCAGGGCCTCATATTCTGCTTGGTTGTTACTGGCCTTGAAAGTGAACCGTAGGGCCTGCTCAATCAGCAACCCATTTGGTCCTTCCAAGATGACACCAGCCCCATTACCTTGTTGGTTTGAGAAGCCATCTACAGAAAGCACCTATCTGAAACCTGCTCCTTCTTGGTGTGTGGCTGCCGAGGAGAGCTCTAGTACGAAGTCAGCGTAAACCTGGCTCTTAATGAGGCCTCTAGGATCATACTGTACGTCAAACTCAGATAGCTCTAATGCCCATCACACCACTCTGCCTGCCACATCTAGCTTTTGTACGACTTTGTGAATTGGAAGGTCTGTCATGACTATCGCGGTAAAGCTCTAGAAATACAAAGTCTTTGTGCTGAGAACACTACTACCAGAGCTGCTTTTTCCAAGGCCTGGTATCTCACCTCTGACCCTTGCAATACCTTACTGACGAAGTAGATCGGGTTCTGCACCTGGTCTTGCTCTTGCAGTAAAACCGAACTTATTGCCTTCTCTGTAACTGCAAAGTGATCCTGCCTGTTGACCAGGACGCAAGAGCCTTGCCTGGTCAATTCTGGATCGACTTTGCGACGTGTTAGCTTCCGTCCTTCGCCTTGGTTCACCTCAAGAACCTGCAAACGCTCCGACGCCCAAGTCAGCGACTGAACCACCAAAATACTAAGAGAAAACTAAGAACTTTAGGAACCGTGCAAAATTCTCTCTCAGCGTATTCAAGCTCTCGCAAGCGTAAAAGAAGTATTCTAATACGCGGGTACCTCAGAAGTTCGTTAGGATTCCTTATATACCTGTGCATTTTCTCTCTCCTGACAGTTACACATCCGGACACGTGGCTCGTATCCAACTGTACACGTGTCACCATCTGCAGCATCCTTGACTTGGGCGCCACTTCTTACTCTTCAGGCTTTCGGCTAAGTTACTTATGCAGGAAACAATTCAGCGCATAACTGCCTTGGAGCGTGATCTCTTCTGCGTGGCGAGTACGGGTGTCATCATACACACCTTCCTTGTGGTCTCGCCGGCCGCCATCATGATCTACTTCACTTGCTTCATCGCACATGCCCGGGTAAGCTGTCCCCCGACCTCGACCTCTGGCTAGCTAGGGAATGACCATCTGACGACTTCATCCTCTGCTTCGAAAGCCTGGAACAAGCTTCCCTGATCCCTCGGCGATGTCCTCCTTTCGGCGATCTCTGATCACTTGGTCGTCTGGGTTCGCATCCGGCGACTTCATCACAAACCTGGTGACCGCCGGTTTAGGTATGCTAGAGATCGGAGCACACCAACTTAATGACTGGCGACTACACGAGCCCCCCGACTTCCTTCCCTTCTGCCAGCCAGGTGCACCGCTCAACACGCCTACATAATAGCTTGCTGCCACGTCATCACTTCCGACTACCTGGGCGGTACATAAGCCCCCCAGTCTTAAGCGAAGACTTGTCCAGCGAAAAGACTAAGAGGTCACGTCACTGCCGATCTACGTGGCGCTAGCACAGAATTCCAAACGTTCGTACCCTCTGCTTTTCTGACGCTCCACCAAACCCCTTTTTCCAATCGCTCAACACGTGGCTTCATCAACGGTCATCTTCAGCTGTCGTTTGCGCTTCCAAAAACGTTTGAAAAACCCTTAAACCCTTTCATTTCTACTGTTTCATCATATCTCTGCTTTCTTAAAACGTTCTGAGTTTTCTCTGCAAACCCACAACGCTTCTCAGCTCCCTCAATCTCCAACTCCCTTCAACGCTCATCTGATCATCGAAAGGTACCTCTTTTACTCCTTCTGTTGATACTTGCTGCATTTTAACCGATTCGCATCATCCATTATCTGTCTGGTGCATACGCTGTGGGTTGTTTCTTCTTCTTCTCCCTTTTCGTAACTTAGGGCTTCGTCTTCCATCATCACAACGAACTATCGTTCGTTCGTTTTCCATCCTTCGTCCACAATCGAGTCGATCTCTACAACCTTCGTTCATCTTTCTTTTTTCTTTTTCCTTTGCAGTTCCTGCGATGGCTCGTACAAAAACCACCGCGAATCCTCCTCCTTCATCACGAAACCCTCCATCCCAAGCGCAAATCCTACCGCAAGCATCTGGTGCTCCCTCTTCCCAGGCTGAGAGGCCTGCAACCTCTCGTCCCAACCTCGCTCAGGCAACTCCACCAGTCGCCGGAGGAGCCTCCATTCCCACTCCAGACTACAAGAAACTCTACCCGTGGGCCACCCCAACTTTGCTGAAGGAGACCTCTTCAGTAAACTCTGCGTTGGCGGTGCTACGGCGGAAGAAAGGGGACGAACCCAACCTCTCATTCCACAAGGAGCACGACGACAAACTAATGGTGCTGCCTTGCCCTCCTGACGTGCCAATTTGCGCGGATGACAAGGGGAACAACGGCGAGTTGTTCTGCTTCGTTTACACCACCCTTTTCAAGAAGGTGAAACTCAGGCTTCCCTTCACTCGTTTTGAACGGGAATTATTAACCGAGCTCAACATCGCCGCTGCCCAGCTCCATCCCAACAGCTGGGCATTCGTGCGGGCATTCCAAATCATGTGCGCGCACTTGGGACTACCGGCCTCGGTAGACGTCTTCCTTTTCTTGTTCGAGGCCAAGAATCCTGGAGACCGCCCCTGGGTGAGCTTAAACGGGATTGCTGGGAGATCGATCCTCTCTATCTTCTAGCAATCTTACAAAGATTGGAAAGGAAAGTTCGTCCAAGTGCGCCAGAACAATCAAGACCCTTCGCTGTTCGATGGCTTTCCCTTGTATTGGGTAAACAAGGGAAGTAAGGACTCCAAAGAAAACTTCAGAAGGCCAAGAAGTCCTGACAACATGGGCGAGTTGGACAGGGACCTCTGCCTTTTCTGGAAGAGTGTAGCGGCTGCTAACATCACCTTTCCCACCTCCGCAATAATCTCCTTCGAGTTCCTCGAGGACCAACTCGAAGCTCACATAGGTTAGTACTTACCTCGACATTTAGGTTTTTGTCTTGTGTTGGAATTGATTGCGCATCTCTGTTACCTATTATTGGGCATCCTGCTTGTTGCGCACTGGACTTGATTTTTAATTCATGCACCATTTGTTTGTATCATTCGCGCACCCGTATATTTCACTTTTGCCTTCGCGCTTACCTGTATATTTTTGCACTGTGCAGATCTCATGTTGGGCAAAGGTAAACTAGCTGAACTGAGGGCGCTCGCCCGAACCCACAAATTGGCGTCGGGTTCTCAAACCGTGCCCAACTCGGTGGTGGAGATCGCCGCTGCCCAGGGCAGATCGCCCCCTCAAGTCCCAGCTCCTCGAGAGGCATTGCCCGCTCCTCAACGAAAGAAGCTCGTCTTAAGGAAACCAAAGAGGAAAACTCCTCAAGTGGTTCAACAAGACGAGGATGAGGATGATGAGGCGACTGAGGACGGCCTCGTTACCAAAAGGAAAAGGGTGGCACCTTCTTCACCGCCCGCTCTCCCAACGCCAACACCGCCCTCTCCCCCAGCTCCAACACCGCCCGTCCAAGCAATACCCTTGGCAGCTGCGCTTCCTGCGGTTGAAGGCAACGAGCCCAACTTCATGGAGAACCCTCCTAGTGCCTCCACGCCATTCGTATCTGCTGGAGAGGGTCTTCCTTCAACTGCCTCAATCGCTGAAGCTGCACCAGGTGGGGATGAAGGCGCTCATAACTCACCGATATTCATAACCGAGTCCCCCACTTCACCACCACGCCAGGAAGCCCAACTTCATCAACCAATTCAAGAGGGTGGTGGTGAGAGTCAGCACCAGGCTCCTTCAGCACCTCCACCAATAGCAGTTGCAAGCCTGCCCCCCGAGGTGAAAGAAATCTGGGGGCCCTTCTCAGCTAAACTCAAAATGATGGCAGAGGACCTCCCCTCAATCATAACAAAAGTTGTGGAGAGCTCCAACAAAAAACTTCAGGACGATATCTCCACACTCCAAGAGGAGAATCGCCTGATAAGGATCGAGGCGGAAAAGCTGTCCTGCAACCTCATGATGGCAGAGATTGATCACTCAAGGGTGGAGGACGCCATGAGTGCCGAGCTGAGGGTTGCGCGCAAGGAGGCCTCCGATCTACGCCAGAAGTTGCACCTCCTAGCTCAAGAGAAAATCGAGCTGGAGAGCAAGCTGGTTCCTTACAGGCTCAAGGTGGCCAACTTGGAGGCATCGATGAAAGCGGATGCAGCCAAGGTGGAGAACCTTGAGAAGAAATCGGCTGATCGGGAGGTTCTCCTTGGAAAGGTCGAAAGGGAGAGGGACGACGCCGTGGACGAGCTCGCCAAGGCTCGAGAGGAGAACGAGAAGATTGCTGCAGAGCTGGCCCAGGCGTGGGGCAAAGGCAAGAAGGTTGCTGACGACCTTGCTCAGGCTCGTAGGGAAACTGAAGAACTGAAGAAACGAGCTGACGAGCTGAAGCAGCAAACCGAGGGGCTCAAACAACAAAACGAGGAGCTTGAACTAAGCTCCGCCCAAGGCCTTGCCGCCGGATTCGACGCCGCCCTGGAGCAAGTCGCCTGCCAGTACCCCGAGCTCGACCTCTCCATGGTGTCGATTTGTAATGAAGTGGTGGATGGGAAGATCGTGCCTTCTGAAGATTAACCGCTTCCCTCCATCACTTATTTCCTGAGACTTATCTGCCTATTTCCTTTTGCACGATCTTTTCTTGTAATTCTCTTTTCTTTGTATTCGAACTGGCACAGCTTTATTATAAATTTTTCCGCTTCCACATATGGTCTCTCTGTTTACTTTGCTTCTCCTTGTAGAAACCGCTTAAAAAAATTAACTTAGCGATTCTGCGGGCTCAATCGTTTACTTACTGCTTCAAACTCGAGCAAACTATCAACTTTCAAACGATGACATTTTAATAACTTGTGAACTTAGGGCAACGAACTTCAGCGCGAAACTACTTACTAAACAGCAAGTTTCAATCCAACTGATAGTTTAAGATATAGTTCACCTGATCTGCTCCATCAAAAGGGCCCTTACTCTGGCCATCGCCCGAACTTCTTCTGATCGCCACAGGGACCCGGCGACGTAAGCCCCCTTTCGCCTTCGTACTTGGCTATTGTTCCCTCATCTGGGGGGTAGAGGCGCCTTTTGGATCCTTCTCTACCTCCCTGAGTTTCAGAACAATAAGCCGGATAGCTAGGCATTCTCTTCGAACCTACCTTTAGCCATCCTTTAAACTTCTTCCACCCTCCACACCGTACCTGAACTCGTTCGAGACGAGAAGGATTTTATCTTGCCTGAACTCGCTCGACGACGAGAAGGTCTTTATCTGGCCTGAACTCGCTCGACGGCGAGAAGGACTTTATCTGGCCTGAACTCGCTCGACGGCGAGAAGGACTTTATCTGGTGCCTCAACTTGCCCAGGGTGTACATCTCCTCCCCCCTAGATGCACTGAGGAATTTTAACTTGTTCTCGCCTGCACTCGCATAAAGTCGAGGAGGACTTTTAATCTCTTTCTCGCCTCAGGACGCGCGAGGGCGTTGAGGTCTTTTAAACGTTGCTGGTGCCTCCGATCGCCGAAAGACGATGAGGACTTTTAACTTTTTAGAAAGCATGCAGCATATCTTCAAACTTGCCTTAAATCACATACGAGTGACAAGGTCTTTTTCTAAAACTTTCGTTAACAACAAGCATGCGATCTAAAACACTTTAAACTTTGAAAACTCTTCTTTATTGGGTGGCCTCATTAAAAACCCTCCTTAGGGAAAAAAGAGTGCCCCCTTCAAACTGTTTTAACAGAAAGCTTGCAAAACTCTTCGTGTTTGTTTTTACTTACAAAGCTTCAACTGTAATATAACTTGAGGTGCGTGGCGTTCCAAGTGCGAGGAATCGCCCCTCCTTCCAATGTTTCTAAGCGGTAAGCGCCGTTCCCGAGCGCCTCGGTTATTCTGAACGGTCCCGTCCACTTAGGCGACAACTTGTTCTCCATCTCGTACTGGTGGGCCTTCCTCATCACCAGGTCGCCTTCTTTAAACTGCCTCGGCATCACCTTCGAGTTATACCTTCGTTCAATCCTCCTTTTCACTGCTTCGGCTTTTACTCTCGCCTCCTCCCTGACCTCATCCAGCAAATCCAGATTCAACCTTCTTTCCTCATTCGAGTCTTCCGCTATAAAGTTCTGGAATCTCGGCGAGCTCTCTTGGATTTCTACTGGAATCATTGCGTCGCATCCATAGACCAAACTAAACGGGGTCTCATGGGTTCCTGACTGCTCGGTGGTGTGGTATGCCCAAACTATGCGGGGTACCTCCTCAGCCCACGATCCCTTGGCTTTCTCTAGCCTTCTCTTCAAACCTCTTAGCAATACCCGATTGGCGGACTCTACTTGGCCATTTGTCTGAGGGTGCTCGACGGATGCAAATACCTGTTGAATTCCCACCTCTTTGCACAGCTTCTTCAACAGGTGACTTGCAAACTAAGTCCCGTTGTCTGACACCAGGCGCTTAGGCACACCAAACCGGCACACGATGTTCTTCCACACAAAGCTCTCGATCTTGTGTGCGGTGATCTGGGCTACTGGTTCTGCTTCGATCCACTTGGTGAAATATTCAATTGCCACCACCAAGTACTTCATCTGCCTGATTGCCAATGGGAAAGGTCCCAGAATGTCGATTCCCTACGTATGAAACGGCCAAGGGCTGTAAATCGACTTTAACTCTTCTGGAGGCGCTTTGTGCCGATCGGCGTGCTGCTGACATTGCTTGCAGCACTGTGCATACTTCTTGCAGTCCTCCCTCATTGTCGGCCAGTAGTAACCTGCACGGAGGGTTCTTGCGGCCAAAGCTCGACCCCCGACGTGACTTCCGCATATCCCTTCATGGAGCTCGACCATAATTCTTGTACATTTCTCTCCGTGCACACATTCCAGGTGTGGGTGTGTGAACCCAAACCTATACAACTCGCCATCAATCATTGTGAACTTGCTAGAGTTCTTCTTTATCTTCCTGGCCTCCGTCGGATCCAGCGGGAGAAGGCCATCTGCCAGGCATCGCTGGTACTGTGTTATCCACGTGTCTGGCTCATGCGTAGCGCAGTCCTGCGTCATGTTCACCCTCTCCCCCCGACATGCTCCAGGTAAGCCGCCATTTGTGGTTGCACCAGCACCACAAATGGTTGCACTTGCACCAGCACACAGAAACGGCGGAAAATGGTTGCACCAGCACACAACCACACAGAAACGGCAGAAATTCCAAGAACTCACGCTGTAGATGGGGACAGGTTTACACGGCCCCACGGTGGGCGCCTGATGATCCTGCCTGTTGACCAGGACGCAAGAGCCTTGCCTCGTCAATTCTGGATCGACTTTGCGTCGTGTTAGCTTCCGTCCTTCGCCTTGATTCACCTCAACAACCTGCAAAAGAGAGAACGGCGCCGCTGCGGCCGATCACGCTCCGACACCTAAGTCAGCGACTGAACCACCAAAATACTAAGAGAAAACTAAGAACTTCAGGAACCGTGCAAAATTCTCTCTCAGCGTATTCAAGCTCTCGCAAGCGTAAAAGAAGTATTCTAAAACGCGCGTACCTCAGAAGTTCGTTAGGATTCTTTATATACCTGTGCATTTTCTCTCTCCTGACAGTTACACATCTGGACACGTGGCTCGTATCCAGCTGTACACGTGTCACCATCTGGAGCATCCTTGACTTGGGTGCCACTTCTTACTCTTCAAGCTTTCGGCTAAGTTACTTATGCAGGAAACAACTCAGCGCATAACTGCCTTGGAGCGTGATCTCTTCTGCGTGGCGAGTACGGGTGTCATCATACACACCTTCCCTGTGGTCTCGCCGGCCGCCATCATGATCTACTTCACTTGCTTCATCGCACATGCCCGGGTAAGCTGTTCCCCGACCTCGACCTCTGGCTAGCTAGGGAATGACCATCTGACGACTTCATCCTCTGCTTCGAAAGCCTGGAACAAGCTTCCCTGATCCCTCGACGATGTCCTCCTTTCGGCGATCTCTGATCACTTGGTCGTCTGGGTTCGCATCCGGCGACTTCATCACAAACCTGGTGACCGCCGGTTTAGGTATGCTAGAGATCGGAGCACACCAACTTAATGACTGGCGACTACACGAGCCCCCCGACTTCCTTCCCTTCTGCCAGCCATGTGCACTGCTCAACACGCCTACATAATAGCTTGCTGCCACGTCATCACTTCCGACTACCTGGGCGGTACACAAAGTATAGGCGGAGTGGGGTACCTAACTCTGGCTTACACAATACTGGTGGACTGGCCAGGTACTCCTTCAGCTTCACGAACACCTCTTTGCACTCCCGGGTCCATACGAACCTGTTACTTCTCTTTAAGCACTGGAAAAAAGGATGCCCCTTGTCTCCTCTTGCTGATACGAATCTGGACAAAGCGGTCATGCGCCCTGTCAACTGCTGCACCTCCTTGACTGAGATCGGGCTCCTCATGGCTATTATCCCAAGATTCGCCTCTATCCCACGTTCAGTGAGTAGGAACCCCAAGAAATTGCCTGCCTCAACCACGCACTTCCCTGGGTTCAGTTTCGGCCTGTACTTCACTATCGTGGTGAACAACTCTTCCAGGTCTGCTACGTGTTGCTCCTTCTGCTGGGAGGTGACCACCATGTCATCTACATATGCTTGGACATTTAGTCCTAACATGGGCGCTAATACTCTGTCCATCAACCTCTGGTAGGTGGCACCTGTGTTCTTCAGTCCAAAGGGCATCACCTTATAGCAGTAACAAGACAACTCTATCATAAATGTTGTCTTGCACTCATCCCTGAGGTGCATCATGATCTGGTTGTAACCAGAGAAAGCATCCAGGAAGCTGAGTAATCTGCATCCAGACGCATTGTCCACCAAGGCATCAATACTAGGCATCGGGTAGGAGTCCTTCAGACAGACCTTGTTGAGGTCTGTGAAGTCAACGCACATCCTCCACTTCCCACTGGCCTTCTTTACTAGCACCACATTTGCCAACCATTCGAGGTACTAAATCTCCCTAATGCGGTCAGCCTTTAAAAGCTTCTCCGTCTCTTTGCGTACGACCTGACGCCTCTCCTCGTTGAAATTTCGTCTTCTCTGGCGAACAGGTCGGATCTGGGGGTCCATGGTGAGATGATGACACAGGAAGTCAGGGTCTATGCCAGGCATGTCAGAGGCAGACCACGCGAAAGCGTCAAGGTGTCGCGCTATGATTTCGGCAATCTGATCCTGCGACTCTTGGCACAAAGACCTGCCAAGCGTGAACATCTTCCCACCGATTTCTCGTTCCAGAACATCTTCGGTGGGTTCGGGTCGTTTCTTCCAAGCGATCTCTGCACAGGTCACCCCTTCTTTTCTTGGAGGTTGGGCAATAACAATGAATATCCCATCTTCGTCTTGAGGCTATTTTCGTAACACCTTTTAGCCTCCTTCTAGTCAGACTTGATGGTGATCACCGTACCCTCCATGGAAGGCAAATTCATCTTCATATGCCTCATAGAGGCAATCGCTCAAATCCTGTTCAAAGCAGGTCTGCCTAACAGTATATTGTAGGCTGACGGGACGTTAACAACAAGATACCTGATCTTGGTAGTGCGTGAAGCTGCGCCATCCGTGAAGATCATCCTCAGCTCTATATGCCCACACATCTCCACCTGGTCTCCAACGAAACCGTACAAGAACCCGGTATAGGGCCTCAACTGGTATGGGGACAATTGCAATTTGTTGAAGGTCGACCAAAACATCACGTTGGCCAAACTTCCTTGGTCTACGAGGACGCGATGCACCCTCCTTCTTGTTGTGACTAACGAAATCACTACTGAATCATTGTCATGGGTATGAAATCCTGGCGGTCGGCCTTGGTGAAGACGAGGTCGACATCGGGAGTCTGATCTTCCTCCTGTACCTCTACCGCCATCACCTCTCGTGCGTGCTTCTTCCATTGTGAGACAGTACATCCTCCTTCTGATAAGGTGTTGATCTCACCATGTATGGCACCTCGTGCCCCTGATCTGCCCCTGCGGTCATCAGCGCTTGATCGTTCTGCTGCTCCTGAAGGTAATCCTTTAAGAAATCGCTTTTCACGAGCTCATCTAGTTGGTGCGCCAGGGCCAAGCAATTGCGTATATAGTGGCCGTGTGCTTGGTGAAACTCACACCAAGCGCTCTTGTTAGGCCCATCTTCCCGTCGGTCTTCGCGGGCACCTTCAACCTTCCCACTATGTTTGGGATAGCGATTAGCTCCTTGAGCTCTACCCGGAAGTTATGCTTCAGGGGTGGGTCCCTTCGCGGGCGTGTCCCCACCTGGGACTGTCCGTAGGGTTTTCCCGCTCCCTTCTTCTTTGTGGTCACCTCATGTACCTCATGGACTGAGGTCGTCCTGTCGCTCGAGGTCGGATAGGACCGACAAGACCACGTTTCTCCGTTACTCATCATCTACAGCGATGTGTGCCAACGCCCGACGTGTGATCTCGGTGAATGTCTTCTGGTAGAACCTTAGCAGCAATTCGCTGAAAGGTCCTAGCAACGTTCCTTTGACGAAGGCATGCACCACCATGGCCTCATCTGTGGGTTTCAACCTCACCACCTGGACCCCAAACCTGTTCAAATAGTCCTTCATGGACTCCCCGTGGTATTGTTTAATGTCGAAGACATCATAAGAAAGCCAGGTGGGGGCCTTGTTAATAAGGTATTGTTCCCTGAACAGCGTCACAAACTGGTCGAAGGTGGTGATGTGTCCGTCGGGAAGGCTAACAAACCATTCCAACACCGCGCCTGCCAACATGCACATGAGCAGCTTGCAGTACACAACGTCAGATCCTCCTATAAGCATCATTTGAGTATGGAATGTCGTGAAATGGGCCTCTGAGTCCTCCACACCTGTGAAGGTGACGTTCGAGCCCATAGACGTGGTTGGTAACGCTGTATCCATGATCGCCTGTGAGAACGGCATGGGATGTGCCCTGAGTGGTACAGTTGGGGCATGTTCATCCACTGCACGCTCCCCTACTTGTTGCAAATCCCTGCACAGTTCTTTGTTGTCCACTCGTGACGCGGCAATTTCAACCCTAAATGTTGCCGCCTCTGCTTGGAGGGCACGCATAGTCTCCAAGATTTGTTGCATGGTGACGTTGTCCCCTCCAGGAGGCACAACACCTGTGGCTAGAACAGATCCTTGCCTCGTACTCCTCATATTGCTGGTAAAAACTCTCAACGTGATTGTGAGTGGGACCTTGCTTTAACGAGCCCCACGGTGGGTGCCAAATGTTCCCACCAGTTGACTCGCTTCGCCAGTTGACTCTAACAACAACCTTGGGCCCTTCTATCTCCGCCTGAGAATTGTGTTTTCTTGATCAAAGAATCTTTCACCTACAAAGACAAAGGGGCGCCTTGATGGTCGTTTGCACTCCGATGCTCAAGTCAGTATAAGGGCAAAGAAACACCAAGAGTGTATATTAGCTTCAGTCTTAAAAACTGCGTACCTTGCTAGGGTTCTTGGCACCCTTTATATAGGTCGAAACTAGGGTTTACCTTTGTGTTGTTACCCTTGTCTAGGGTTCCTTGGGAAACGTCCTTGCATCGCTATTTACATAATCTTAGCGTATCTAGCACATGGAACTTCCCTTAACTAGAGTGCAACGAACAACAGAGTGGCCTCCTGGGTACCACCTTGTGCACCTAGTCTCTGGCGCCATCTGCTTTGTGGGTGCCCTAAGTATTCACATGCCATGCATGCAGCTTTTCCTGGAAACCTTAACCCTAATGGGCCTTAGCGCCTCCCAGGATTATTCACTCGTGTCGCGCCTGTATGCGCTATACACACCACGTGCATGGATCCTTCGTGACTTAGTCTTCTCGTATATCTAATGTCTTACCTGTGAACTTAGTATAAATCTATTGTTCCACCTTACGTGGCCCACTATAACGCTCAGACCACCGATGTCCGATCTCTTCCTCTTTTGGCGAGGTTCGATGTCGATCTCCAACATCAGGGTCTACGGTAGCGATGTTCAAAGACTGACCAATCCCCTGATAAGTGCGTTTGGGCCCCACCTTACGCGGCCCTCTTCCATTACCAGGCACCGGTGTGCGATGTCTGAGGTCAGTCACTGGGTCGATGACCGAGGACTGGTCGGGACACAAGTGTAGTTAGAAGAATTAGATTCATTCAGTTTAGAATACCTTTTTTTTGTTGAGTCCTGTCTCTGCCTTTCTTCTTTAGAAATCTGCTTAACTTTCTTGTAAGTAGACTTAAAGTTTCATCATGTTCAGCATTTTCTGCTTTTTCACTACTATCATTTTGTACACTTGTTTTCAATGCCAGTCCTTTAGTTTTTCTCTCCACTGTCTCTTGCTCCTTGAGCCTTTTAATCTCGAGCTCATGCTCCATTAATTTTCCAAACATTGCAGCAGTGGATAGCTTTCACAAATCTCTGCTTTCTGATATAGCAATTACTTTGGGTTGCCAGCTCCTATCAAGACATTTCAGCACCTTTATATTGAGCTCTTCTTTGTCAAACACTTTTCCCAGTCTAGTAAGATGATTTACAATGTGGGTAAACCTCTTTTGTACGTTAACAATGGTTTCTTCAGGTTGCATCCTGAAAAGCTCATATTCTTGAATGAGTGAGTGTTTTCTTGATCTTTTTCCATCATCTGTTGCATTCATGACTTACTTCCAAAACTTCCCACATTTCTTTAGCCGAATTGCATTGAGATATTCTGAAGAACTCATCCATTGTCAATGCAGAAGATATGATGTTCTTTGCTATTGAGTCATATTGAGCTTTCTTTCTCTCACTCTCACTCCATTTAGACCTTGGTTTCTTCACTGTTTCATCCTTGACAACCTGCATTGGCACAAAAGGTCCATCGACCACAACCTCCTAAATACCAAAGTCAATAGATTCCATGAAAATTTTCATTCTAATTTTCTAGAAAGCATAATTCATTCCACTGAACATAGGAGGTCTATTAATAAACGAACCCTCAACAAAAAAACACTTTAAACTCAAACATATTGCACACAAACTTGAGTAAAATACAAGTTGATGGAAGAGGCCCAAGCACAAGCCCACATGCAAGCCCACCAAAGGGTAGATTTGGGCCAACCATAGAGTTATGGCCAAGAGGATCCAAGAAGACGTTCTTTTACATGTTCAAATGCCATAAACTCTAGTGTAGAGTAGACTTTAATTTCTTGTCAAAATTAGCATAGGAACTTTATTTGTAATTTTCTTAGAATTAATTTTGGCACCTAAAACACCAACCTAGGTAAACTTAGAGTTTCTAAAAAAACCTCTAAATTTACCAAGGCCGGTCTAGAAAGCCCATGGAGGGGGTGAACATAAAAACTAGACACACCCCTCCCCATGTGCTCATTTGTGCACCCATGTGCCATGTGCACCCATGTGCCATGTGCACCCATGTGCTTCACATTTACATTTCATTTGGCTAGCATTAGGGTTGCATTATGGTCCTCCTTAGCCTATAAAAGGAGGAGCCTACACCTTGTATTTTCAAGTTTAATTGAGTAAGGTTATGCTGCCATTTTTGTGCACATGTTTTACTTCTCCTAGAAATCTAGGCTCTAAACTTCAATCCTTTCACCTTCTCTTTGAGCTGGCCGAACCACTCAAACACCATACTCATCATGCACCTACAAGGCCAACATAACTCCTAGGAGGGTCTTGATCATCTCACCCATTGCTTCCGCACCCTATTTTCTACTTTGATTCAAGAAGAACACATGAAAATGCCATCATTTGGTATCATGAGCTTTTGGTTCTTCAAGATGAGTAGCTTGGTCTTTTAAATTTTCAGTTCTTCTTTACTTCATATTGTCATTTAAATTCCATACTTGTCTTGCTGTTTTTTAGTTTTTAAATTGTTCTTGGTGTGCTTATGGAAGATCCAACCAAAGCACAATTGTTCAATTGATCTTGAACAAATTCTGTGCAGCTTGTGATAGGATTCCTTACACCATTGAGTGGCTGTTTTTCTTTAGGAATTTGAGTCCTTATTGCTTTCTTAATTTTGCTTCATTTTATGCTTTGAGTCTTTATTTTCTGAATCTATAAATGTTGTGTCAAGTCATGTGAATCCATATTTGTCAACAATTCTTAGTAGTCCTATTATTGGCTTGATTGTTTCTTGCTTTTGGGTCTCTTTAATTTGTTTGAATCTGCTGTTCTTTGATCCTTTGGTGCCTTTTTTTATTTTTAGTTTGAGTTCATAATTGTGTCTTAGTTCTTACACAATTTCCGTTCTTACAATTCCATTGTGTTAAATTTTGGTTATCTTATTGTTTTTTCCAGTTTTCCAGAATTCCCCTGTTTCATCTCTCTGTTCTGGCTGTTTTTGTTTCAAAAAAATATTTCCACTCATAGGAAATTTGTGATTCTCTGGAAAATGCAAGTTTGAAGTGTTACAAAAAGGACAAAAAAAGAATTAGGTCAAAAAAAGCAACAGAAAAAATATGATAAATCTTACAAAATCAGAGTGCAAATCTTGAGCGCTCCAGCTGGCCTAACTGAACACCAAATTTGCAAAAATTATTAAAAACAAATGGTGCATGCGTTTTAGGTGATTCCAAAGCCATATTTTAGATAAGATCCTGAATATCTTGCATAACAAATTTCAGAGCTAAATTCCAAAAGTACAGATCAGCATAAATCGGGGAACAAACACGTTTTCTGACCCACAACATTTTCCAGTGGTGCTGTTTTTTTTTTATTTTGAAATCTAATCTAGTGCTTTTCTTTAGGTATTCCTTTTGTGTGCCAACTTTTATTGAGTACCTTTAATTGTTTGCTTTAATTTATTGAATCTCTTTCTAAGTTGTCATATTATAAATCCTTTTGGGTGGTACTGTTTTCTTTCAATTAAATTTGTTTCTTGCTTTTGTTCCTTGACCTCTCTTTTTGGGTGCTGGAATTTATTTTCTCCCTTGGTGCTTATATGCATGGAATTTGACTTGGTTTAAGGTTTAGCCCTTGTGAATAGGTGCTGGAAATTGGAGAATTAAAGCCAACATTCTAAGGAGGAGACAAAGTCAAAGCCGAAACAAACATTCTTGAAATAAACACTACAAACACTTGGAAGATCAACAATCAAAGACAACAAGGAAGTGCACTAATCAAAAGAGGATCAACAAAGGGAGTTCTCTTATTTCCTTTGCAACTTGGTTTATTGTTAATTACCTTGTTAATTACGTTTAGACGGTGAGTGTGTCTTCAAGGGCTCAAAGTGTCCAAGAAGCCTCACCTAGGGCCGAATAGTATAGCATTCTTGTTTAGTAATTGTTACTTGTTTGTATTTGCTTTTCTATTGCTTTAAGTAGCTATGCTTTGCATGGTTAGTTTTGTTAAGTTTGTGTTAAACCGACTAGCTTTGTTGATTAGTAGCTTGCATTGTTTTCTTTCATTGAAAATTTGATTTCTCAACTTAATTGTGTTCTAAGTGGTTTACTAAGAGAAAGCTTTATGTGAAGACATTGGGGGATAGTTTTTGGCTAAGGCAAAGGCTTGGTATTTAAGTAGTCCTTTGTGACTCACCTCCCTTACCTGGAAAACTACCTTCTTTGACTTTCCTAAGTTTTCTCAAGGTAAAATACTTGTATAACACAAAGCTTTAGCCATGTCTTCTTCTTCTCATTCTACAAAGTCTATTGGAAGTGAATTAAAATCTTTAAAAACTCTTTTGAAAGAAGTTTCACAAACTGTGCAATCAATTGCATATAGACAATTGGAGAGTGAGACTAAACTTAATGTTTTGACTAAAGCAAAGAATGAGAAGTCTCAATTTTCAAAAAAATTACATTCTCATGCATCTAGCTCTAAACATCATGATTATCTTGGGGAAGAAAGTCTTAGGAAAAATGAATATCATCAACAATTCCCTAGGAGAGCTAGGAAAGAGAGACAAGAAAACCTAACCAAGCATATCTCTCACACTCAAGCTAGAGAAATTCCATGTTTAGAATACCTTGGCAATGATCAATTAGCATCTCAATGTTTCAATGAAAGATCTATGATCTTAAGGGACAAAGATGAGAATAGTAGCCAAGAAAAAGAAGCTAGTGAGAGTGAAGAAAATGTAAAAATAGAAAAGCAAGAGAAAACCCTTGGGAAACAAAAGGCGTGGGAGAAGAGTGTTCCTTCCCACAAGGTCATTCAACAAGAAGGAAAAGTTGAAAATACATTTGAAAATATACCTCTTGTTGAACAACCTAGCCTTACCTTTTGTAAAGGAACACTTGCAAGCCTAGAAAAAAAAGAAGAATCCTTAAAAGAGGCTTGCATAGATAAAAATATAGTAGATTATTTTACATACAAGCCAAGATATCACCAAGTGAAGGTCAAGTCATCTATAGGCATCTACAAAGACAATTTTTTATGTGAAGTAGTGCCTAAAGAAACTTGTCATGTCTTATTGAGACAACCTTTGCAACAAATTGAAATTTCCATGAACAAAGGTTGTATCAACGAGACTACCTTCACACATAAAAGAGAAATTATTCATGAAGGAGAACTCATGGGTCAAATTAGAGTTGATAAAACTCTAGAGCTTTTAAAAGGAAAATTATTGTCACCCATGAGAAAAGATGTTCAAAGACATTACCCTAGATACATTCCGTGTTTTAAAAACACATCTAAGGCGATGTCTCATGAACTCTATACTCCTTCACCTTTTGCAAATGATCCTTGGGAAGACATAAGCCTAAATTTCATATTAGAGCTTCCTAGGACGACAAAAGGTCTTGACTCTTTCTTCATGGAAGTGGATAAACTCTTCTTAAGAAAAGTGACAAGCCTCCATGATTTATTTTCAAAAATAAGGGATAGAGCTACAAAATTTGAAAACATAGCTCTCCTTTCTATGCTTCACGAAATCATGAGGGACACCCACAATTCTTGGGATAAGAATCCTTTTCCTTTTATGCATGCATACAATGGAGTAGTCCACAAGATTACTCATATTTCTCCATTTGAAGTTGTATGTGAACATAGTCCTCTTGCCTTTTTAAAGTTGTCACCATTTCCTAAAGGGATTATGCCTAAGGAAAAAGTAACTACTTTTGGAAATTTTAGAAAACATAAGAGGATTAGAAGGCACCTACAACCATCAAAAGGGAAGCATTGTGAGAAGTTGACCAAAACAAGAGAAAAACAAAGATGGCAACTTCACACAATTAATTGTTCTCCAAATACTCACTCTAACTCCTTTGCTTTGTTTCAAGATTCTCATAGGTTGATATTTGATCCGGGAGGACACACCTTGACGAAGCAAGAGGCTGCTATCCGAGATCAAGTTAGCAAATCTGAGGATAGATCTTTTCCCGAAGGAGGAGATGATGGACACCATCCAGCCACAACAAGCCCCCTCAAAAGCAAAAGCTTTGGATTTGAGGACAAATCCTTTTCAAGAGGGAGGGGATGATGGAAGAGGCCCAAGCACAAGCCCACATGCAAGCCCACCAAAGGGTAGATTTGGGCCAACCATAGAGTTATGGCCAAGAGGATCCAAGAAGACGTTCTTTTACATGTTCAAATGCCATAAACTCTAGTGTAGAGTAGACTTTAATTTCTTGTCAAAATTAGCATAGGAACTTTATTTGTAATTTTCTTAGAATTAATTTTGGCACCTAAAACACCAACCTAGGTAAACTTAGAGTTTCTAAAAAAACCTCTAAATTTACCAAGGCCGGTCTAGAAAGCCCATGGAGGGGGTGAACATAAAAACTAGACACACCCCTCCCCATGTGCTCATTTGTGCACCCATGTGCCATGTGCACCCATGTGCCATGTGCACCCATGTGCTTCACATTTACATTTCATTTGGCTAGCATTAGGGTTGCATTATGGTCCTCCTTAGCCTATAAAAGGAGGAGCCTACACCTTGTATTTTCAAGTTTAATTGAGTAAGGTTATGCTGCCATTTTTGTGCACAAGTTTTACTTCTCCTAGAAATCTAGGCTCTAAACTTCAATCCTTTCACCTTCTCCCTTGAGCTGGCCGAACCACTCAAACACCATACTCATCATGCACCTACAAGGCCAACATAACTCCTAGGAGGGTCTTGATCATCTCACCCATTGCTTCCGCACCCTATTTTCTACTTTGATTCAAGAAGAACACATGAAAATGCCATCACAAGTCCTAGCTCTTGATACCAATTGTTGAGTTCAATAGTGTCAAAGTTCAGGGGGGGGGGATGAATTGAGCTTTTAAAAATTTCAAACAGATTCAGTTTTATCACAGGGCAGAGAAAAAGAATCGATTTATTTTGACATGAACAAATTTATTTTTCTGCTTACATTAACAAAACAGTAATTCAGTTATGTGATTTTCTGATATTAAGTGAATTGATCAGCAAGCAATGTTCACATTAATTCGAGCAAAAGAAAATCAAAGAGTTGAATTAGTATACAATCCTTGAATATAAAATCACCCACTTGAATGAATCTTGTCAATTGATTGAGTTGATTTTCACAGAACAATGTACTTCAATTATTTTCAACAGTACACTCATATTTCCACAAGTTATTCAGATTGGTTTTCCAGAAATCAAGAGCAGTATGAACAAACCCAGAAAGAACATATTTATTCTTAATTGAACAAATTTATTTTCTGTCAGATTAACAAACGAATCAATTAAAGAGTGCAGAAATGAAGAGAGATTGAACACCACGAGATTTTACTGATTCACTCAAATGAGCTACATCCAGTCTCACTTTTTCCAAGGTGAAATCCACTAAAACACAGTACAAAACAATTACACAACCAATGTTCTTGAACCCTACAAGAACAAGCCTCACCTAGTTGAAAAACTCTATTTCAGCACACACAACTCTTCAAGAAACTCTATCAAGAAGAGTCTTACAACCACACTTTACAAAAAAAAGAATGATGAAATGAATACACCTGGAAAGAGAATGCAGAAACCTGACTAGACCAGTAGAACAAATTGCCCAAATTGTGACAGCACCTCCAACCAAGCTTAGAACAACAAACGAGAACAAGCCCACTTTCTCTTTTGGAAATTCTTTCAAGATCACATGCTAAAAACTCTGAAAACTCTCAATCTCTATTTTAAACTTGTTTTCTTAACGCTCACTTTAGTAAGAAATAACTCTCTTTATATAAGAAATGATTTATAACAGACTTTTAAAACCAATTTAAAAAATGTTAAAAAAAGAATAGATTGAAGTTATAATGAATAGATTTATTTTCAAAAAAGATAAAGAGAGATTTTTTAACAGATGAAACTCAATCGTTTTGATATCACCAAAGGCTGAGCCAAAATACTGGATGCACAAAACGAAGTTATTAAAAACTTTTAAAGAACAAGGCATCAGTTTAAAAAAGAATCTATTCATTTAAGAAATAACATATTCATTTTTGTGCAGTAAAGCATATTTTGGCAAAACATGTGAAAAACATTTTAGAAAATATTGTGCAGAGTTAAGATGTGGGTCACAAGGAAAAAAGCTCACTTTAATCACACTCTAACCTATACACAAGACTATCTAAATACACATACAATCTTCTAAGCAGAACACACACAATTCTTCATCAAACTCATTGACTTGAAGGAGCAATATCCATCTTCAACAAAATGATATTTTCTTTTTTTCTTCATCAAGTTTTTAGTTCCATTACTACCCTTTTCAAGTGTTGGATTAAACTCTTTTCAAGATATTATAAATATATTTCATACAACATTTAAAGTAATTGGCAATGAAGATTATTGAAAGGTGGACAAAAGTAAGATCAGTGTAAAACCACCTAATTGGTTGAATATGACTAATTTGAAATATGTATAAATAGAAAGGTGGACAAAGGCAATAATTTAGTCTTTACATTTTAGAGGAACCTAATTACAACTAAGATCTAACATCGACTACAATGATTAGGTAAAAATTTCAAAATCATATAAATAAAAACATAAATAATTTGATATGGTGGAGGACATACTATTGATTTTTGTATGTTGAATTAAAGTAGAGGACATTCTCATGCATTGATTCATGAAACAAAACATCCATAATAATTGATCACATAATATAGTGGGACATATGAAGAAATGTAAGATTAATGGAATATATCTTTATTGTAGTATTTTAATTATTCATATTCTTAAACATTATTGTTTTTACATGTTTATATAAAGAAATTCCTATAAAGGTAAAATTAATTTAAAGAAAAATTTCTAAAAAAATTGAATGTAGTTAGTATTAGTGGTGCATGACAACATAACAGAAATAACATGACAATCAAAATGACTCAGAGAAAGAAAACTTTGCAAATGATGATACATGTATTAGATTTAAAAGACCACAACCACAACCACAACTTAGCTTAGATGCCAATGTGTTTGATTAAATATAGGATAATATTTAACAACTTCCACAAAATTTAAACAATTTAATCCTTAATCTTCGACAAGATTCCTAAAAGGTTATATATTATACAAGGTTTATGTGAGTTGATTTTAAGATAGGGTTGCACTTTGCTTATGATTTTTTATTTTAAGCAGAATATGGTGAGAAACCCAAAGAAGATTTCCACTAAACACAAAGTTAACCAAGTGGTTAAGTAAGTATGAAGGTTCATTTCTAGAGGACAAGGTTAAAACAAAATTATATGGTGATGATGGTGAAAAAGTGCGGAATTAAAGAGCATATAAGGGAAAGAAAGAAAATGGAAATCGAATAGACAAAGATGAACACAAGAATATAAAGGAATTGAAAATAAAAAGATGAAAGGAAAGAGAAGCTTAGGATGATGAAGGTATGGTTCCGCCACTTGGAAGGGGAGGAGACTCCAAGATGAGTGGTGAAGAGCCGCCACTAGAGGTATTGTGCACTTAAGATAGACCCAAAGATAATAGCAGACTCAAATCACCAAACACTCTGACAGAGTTTCTTTACCTTCAAAATTCAATGTGTAAATTACATGAGGAAAAACACCCTTTATATAGGAGAGAGTGACTTGAGGAGCAAGAGTGAGTGGGGTAAGAACGTCATTTGTGAGAAACCTTCTAGAAGGTAGGTCAAAAAACCCTAGACCTAGGTGCGCATGTCATGAAAGATGGGTTTGGCACAAGCTCAATTTACTAAGTACACCCTACTCTAGCTTATTCTTTTATTTGGACCCCCAAAGTGAGCCCAATTTATTTACATAACTTGTCTAGTGAAAAGACTAGAAGGAAGAACATATGATATTCTGGTTTATGTTTGGTTCTTCTTTGTTGAGTCTCTCTTGAGGTTTGGTGGGGCCTGGTCTTGTATGCTAAGATGACTCACTTAATTGTGAAGTTTCTGTTGTGTCCTTGGTCATCTTCTTGTCTAGTTGGGTTGTATCAAAGGCCGAGAAGGTCTAGGCCATAAATCATCCAAGGCTGACCTCGACAACATATTCGAATACACCTCGACAGCATGTCTGAGTATACCTCGACAATATGTCTGAGTACATCTTGACCACCTAAAATGATATTTTGTTACACTCATTAAAATGTATTTTGTCATATTAATATAGGAACTAACCATGTTATATGTACTAATATAGGAACATTGGTACAGAGGCTCGAAACGACTATATAAATAGGTTGATCACAATTAAACCAAGGCACACATTTATTACCTCTGACTTCCGAGAAGTTAACTTGAGTGTTAGATAACCTTTTGCAGGTACCTCCTTGGTTGAGACCCATCTACATCCAAAATTCGCAGGGAACTGAGACCGATATCAATATCCAGTCAATAAGAAAAGAAGGACATCTTTTTGGTTCATACAAGAACATTTGGCGTCCACTGTGAGACCAAGAGGGATCAACACAGAGAAGAGCTCAATGGTATCAACGGGAAACATGACCAATGATCAAAGGCAACTAGTTTAAGAGCAACTAAAACCGATCAAATAACCTTTTTTCTAGGCCTTCAGAGGGATATGGCCAAGATCAAGTAAGAAAATGAAGAGATGAGAATGAGACTAGTGGAGGGAACCCTACACCTCAAAGCTTAAAGAACGAGTTTGAAAGGGAGGCCCTCGTTAAGAATGTACCATTATCTCCTGTTCATTTTTCCATCAATTATGATTCCACCACTAGAAGTTGGAAACTAGAAGGTCGAACCAACCAAACACCTCAGCCCACACCTCAGGGATAGTAGGAGGAGCCCACCGTCATCCTTTCATGGATGGAATCATGGAATCTTAGCTTCCTTCAATACGGAAGGGGCTAACTATAGACTGATGTACAGACCAGGTCATCGGGTGTGATGACGTGGACAAGAGAAAGGTAGGTGGTCAAGAAGTCAACATAGTCGCCATATGTAGAAGCGGCGTTCTGCAGTATACATAATCGGTTATCGCCGAGATGTGTCACCGCCAAGATGAGTCATCGCCCAAGAGAAAGACATCGCCTAAGCAAGACGTCGCCCAAGCGAGACGTCGCCCAAGTAAGACATCGCCCGAAGAGTCAACCCGCGTGACAGAAGCATTTCGCAGAGAAGAGGGCCCACACGATGGAATAACCCTAAGTTGGGTGGCGGCGCTGTGGGACCCTCCGCACAGAATAAACGATCAAGTCAAAGGGGCACGTGACAATGCCCACGTGCTCATTAAAGATCTCCAAGGAAGGCTGCATGCATGACACGTGATTAATTAGGGCACCCAAATAGTATGATGGCGTGAGAAATACAGCGCTTAAGTTAGAGCCCAAGTGGCCGCAAGGTTATTCATTGCACTCCAGATAAGGGAAGTCCATGGGCCAGATACGCTAAGATCCTAAGGATAGCGGCGCAAGGACCTTCTCCAAGGAACCCTAGATAATAGTAGGCAACGCAGAGGTAAACCCTAGTTTTCACCTATATAAAGGGCACGAAGAGCCCTAGTAAGGTACGCTTTCATAGTGATACAGAGCACTAAACCCTAGTTGTTCTTGACGGCACACCCAGCTGTGAGCACAAGTCAATTAGGGCAACACAGTTTAGCTACACAGTTCCAGTTATTGAGATAATCATACAATTTTCAGTCACTTTGGTGTTTCTCGCTAGCTGACTTGAGCGTCGGAGTGCAAATGGCTGCGAGGGCGCCCCTTTGTTCTTCTTTTTCAGGTACTCATATACAAGAGAGAACGAAGGCGCTGTAGCTCGTGAGTTTAAGCCACTCGTAAAGACGACCCAGGTCAACCGGCCGGAACAACTGATACAATAGAAGGGGCTAACTATAGACCAAGATGAACATATTGACGTCTACACTAATCAAATAAGATTGTGCATGACAAATGACATTGTTATGTGTCGAGTCTTCCCTATTGTTAACTGACTATTTTGGCATTTTGATAAAATTAGGGACTTAATTTGTGACGAGCCAACCTCATCACCTAACTTCCATAACATTGGTAAACATTCGACATGAAAATGGGGAATATGGAGAGATTCAACAAAGTGACCATGAATATCTGGAACCTAAGTCCCAAGGTCACACTATACCACATAGTGATGACGTTGAGGCCAAAATCATTCGCAAATAGCTTGTGCAAGATACCGCACCCAAGATTGGGACTAAAAAAGAAAAAAAAAAGGAGAAATAGGGCCAACAACTACCATTTGGTAAGCCCAAAGAGATTAATGTTACCCGATTCTCCCACTACAGTCCTCTTAATACGGTCGGAAGCCAAATTCTGGAATAGGCTTTAAATGTTGAGTTTATTTTGACCCTTGAGAAGGTATCCACACCTCGAAACACCGAAACCACAAAAAAATATCGATATCATCGCCATTTCGACCATTCAACCAAATAAGGCATGACATTGAAGAATAAAATTGAAGCATTTATACATGTTGGGCACTTACGCAAGTTCGTTAAGTGTGAACACTACTAAGTGTTCTGATCCCCCAAACAAAGGGAAGAACAATTGTGTCGGAATTATGAGCAAGAAAGGACCATGCCGACATAGCGAGCCCAAGTCAATCGAGAACAACCATCCTAAGATGGTTCATTCAAAACGAGTCATTAACACCATAGTATAATTATTCGTCGGTGGATAGGCATCTATCTCGACAAGGAACCGACACCCACGAACTGTGCAATCTGCGAATGCGATCACAAACCTTATTCAACGAAGGATGCACTCAATAACATTCACTAACATTGATTTAAGAGTTTTTTTATCTATCTCAGAATGACCCCATGGTGATAATTACTGAGGTAGAAAACTTCACGATGACGAAAACGTTGGTTAAATAAGAAAGCTTAGTGGATATATTATACTGGAAAACCTTCAATCGACATAGACCTTAGGATAAATGATGTTCGGGTAGAGCCTAATGAGGATGTTCCTCACTGCCCCTACAGAACGAGAACCACTACACTTGCATTGGGTTTTCTATCACCCCAACAAATGTTAAAAATGTACACGAAGTCCTCATACAAACTTATGACCTCTTTGTGTGGACCATGACTGATATGGCTGGAGTAAGTTCTGACATTGTCATGCATAAACTTACAATTTACAAGGAAATGGGGTTAGTCTAACAAAAGAAAAAAAAAGTTAAGAGAGGAAAAGAGGAATGCAGCCAAAGCTGAGGCTAAGAAGTTTCTAGAGGCAAGCTTAATTCGAGAAGCCCATTACACAACATGGCTTGTCAAGCGGTTATGGTCCAAAAGTCAAGCAGAAAGTGGAAAATGTGCATAAACACACGAAACTGAACAAGGCCTGTCCAAATGATGCATTCGATGTCGAGTATAGATCGACATGTCGACGTTGAGCATCAAATTCTAAGTTTACTTAATGTGTACTCAAGGTACAACCAAATTCACATGCATATAAGGTGCAAGGAGAAGATGACCTTCATGATGAACAATGCATATTTTTATTACATGGTCATGCCTTTTGGCCTCGAGAATGTTGGAGCCACTTACAAAAGGTTGATGGACAATGTCTTCAGAGGCCTTATCATTCGAAATGTTGAAGTAAATGTAGATTGCATAGTATTGAAATTTGAATCATGTGACCGAATTGTGGAGGATTTGAAGGAAGATTTTGTTGAACTAAAAAAGAACAACATGAGGCTAAACTTCAAAAGTGTGTTTTCGGGGTAGAAGTGGGGAATTTTTGGGCTTTATGCTCACTCATAAAGGCATCAAAGCTAACCCAGACAAGTGTTGGGCCATCACCAAGATGAGGAGTCCACGAAATGGTTAGTCAGATGACATGAAATCAAAGTAAAAGATCCTTTGTTGCAACAATACTATCACACAATATCCAAAATGTTCTCTAAGTTCAAGATAACCAAGATTGAACACATACAACGAGAACATAATGTTCGGGCGGATCTATTGTCCATATTGGGAATACGAATAAGAAGAGTCACCATTAGTCGATCATCCAACAAACACTTAAAACACCAAGTGTAGACCAAGTCAAATTCCTAGCGACATCGGGGGACAAAACATAGATGACATCTATTTGTCGGTTCCTATAAGATGAAACACGTGAGAAGGAAGAGAAGTCTACATGGTAGAGACGTGCCTGGTATCTCCTATTTGACCAAGATCTATACAGAAGGGGATACACTCGATCTTTGTTAAAATGTGCAACCAAAACCCAAGTCGAGTATATCACAAAAGAGATACACCGAGGAGTTTGCGGATTACATTCTAGAGCAAGGACCATGATCATTAGAGTCCTTATAGTTGGTTACTATTGACCCATGTTCAAGGTGATTGTGTTGAGTATATAAAAAAAGTGCCTCAAATTCCAAAAACATGGAAATATTTTGCATGCCAAGCCTGAGACATTACATCATATAACCATTCACTTCAAGAAAGGATAGTGCAAGTTTTTACTGGTTACGATTAACTATTTCAAGAAATGGATAGAGCCTGAAAAATTAGCCTCCATCTTGCTAAAAAATGTCTAAAGGTTTATGTGAAATAGTATTATATGTCGATATGACATCCATGTGATGACTATTTTATGGTAAGTGCACAACATTGTCAAAAGTAATAATGTGTCCCTAAAGACGGATATCGAACCCACAATGAATAATTGAATAATTAAGAAAAATATTCATTAAATATAAAACAAAATAGTAAAAAATGTGTTGAAAGTTGTTGTGATGGCGATGATTAATCAGAGAACAAGGCAAAGAATTTCTTGCTTCAAGTTGGTAAAATAGGGATTGAGTTTCTTATTTCTCACTCTTTTTTATTTTGATTAGCATGGTAACATTATGTCCTTTGATTGATATTGATGCCTGTGTAAAATTCATTTATATCGATTCCTCGTATATAAAATTATTAAGATGCTTCCTAAATATCGATTTCTCACATAGTTATAAAAACAACTTAAAATCCAGCTCAGACGTTGATAACAATTAACATTTCAAGTCTATTCCTAGCACTCAAATATGTTAAGTATTATTGTTTAGGTCAGAACCATAAAACTACTTTCTAGTAAGATTTAAAATTCTAGATCAAGAATTAGAAACAAAACAACAATATCAATAATCAATCAAGAACAAAATATTATATTCATATATCACCTCAATACATAAGAGTTTGAACAAATTACTCTTAATCCCAAAGGGTAGAATTAGTCACACATCTTCTACCACCTTCTATTCTCCCAATTGGGTTCCAAGTCACTTAATGGTGTTTTCCTCTCAATCTTGCACACTAGGTTTGTGCCTCAAGCCCCATATTTAACCTAATTTTCATGGGCTTAAGTGGTTTCTCTCTTGGGCGCTAATGGGCTCGCTTGGCGAGTAAAACGTAAAAAGGCCCAACTTTTCTAACGCTATCTCGCTCAAGCGAGATTGAGTTTGCTTGAGCGAGATCCACTAGTGACATCTTGGCTTTTTGTGAGTTTGGGTAATTTTGGTGAGCATTGATGTATTCCAACTTTCTCTTTTAAGCTTTCTATATTTTTCTTTTGCCCAATTATCTCCATTCTTCCCTAGAATCCTGAAATTAACACAAACTTGAGAATAAATCGTTCTTATTAAAATTAAAATCATAAAATATGTAAAAAGGTATAAATTCATAAATTAGGGGTTATTTTATACTTATTTTAGCAATTAATACTCATACGTGCCTATATTTTAATATGAAATATTATTGAAATTTGGCACTTATCACCATCACACCATAATCACTGATAACAGTCATCAATTCATTGAACAAGTACTCGTCGAGTTTTATGAGGGTTTAGGCATTCATCTCGTTGCGAGCTCGGTAGAACATCCTAAAACCAATGGTCAAATTTAGGTTGCCAAATGAGCTAAATAAACGGTTAGGGGTCGCCAAGGAAAAGTGGACAAAAGAACTTTTAGAGATCTTATGGGCATATCGATGCATACCACAATCGACAACTCTAGAATCCATTTAGTCTAATATATGAAATAGATGCAGTGATCCTGGTCGAGGTCATTACGAAGGTAGGTATTCAACATGGACCTATACAACCAAATTTTGGTTGTCAATCTCGACCTCATAAGTGATTTAAGAGACAAAGCTCAAATAGGAGAAGAGGCATGCAAACTAAGAGCATCCTAAAGATACAACTCTAGGTGAGGCCGAAGAGTTTTCATCTGGGAAACCTCATTTCACTAGTGTAGAAAACACATATAACCCCAGTTCTGGGAGACATATAACACCGATTCCATCACCGATATAGATCTTGGTGATGTAAAATATCAATTACATATAACACCGATTGTAACAATTGGTGTAATATGTACCAAAATATGAATAAAATATTAAAAAATATGTGCTCTAGAAGACACATATAACATTGGTTGTGGCTTCCAGCCGGTGTTATATGTGCTCCAAAGTCACATACTAAATCCTAAACCCAATACCAAAGCGTTCAACGTTACCGAGGGTCGATCACATCCGAACCCAATACTAGATGTTCATCATATAAAAATTACCCAATTTAAAATATAGTACATTATATTCCAAATACAATATAATAAAATAACTATCTATATAAATAATTGTAAACCAAATAATAGTTAAAATTAAAATATTTTAAAATAAAAACTAACCTGGAGCGTGAACATGAATAAAGTTGTGGCAGCAATGGAGGCAATGTGGCAGCGATAGAGACGGCCACAACAACAATAAGAGATTAGTGACAAGAGTGGCAACGAAATAGCAGAGAAGCGTGAACGAAAGAATCTTGTTCGGTGTGAATGCTCTCACGACGAAGAGAATGAAATAAGAGAGAAGTGTCGAGGGGAACGGTGGAGGCAGCAGGGGAGCGGTGGAGGTAGCGAAGGGAGCGGTGGAGGCAGCGACTTACAATGACAGTGGCAACAACGTTCGTAGAAGCAAAATGAACTATGGAGTAAGAAAACTTAGGATAATAACATGAATGCAAAGTGAGGGCGCGAGCCAAGAAAATAGGGTAAAAACATATATTACACCGGTTATGAGTAGCAACTAGTGTAATATATATTTTTTAAAACTTTAAAAAAAAAATTTAATCCGGAAATTACATAAAGTATTGGTTATTCTATCAAACTAGTGTTATATGTAGTGTCCATAGTTAAATGTTTCAATTTTTCTTTTAAACTCCGGGAATGACATATAACATCGATTGTATAGAAGAACCGGTGTTATATGTCATTTTTAAAAACTTTTAATTTTTTTTTAATCTGGGAATGACATATAACACAGGTTCCTGTATCCAACCAGTGTTATATGTGTTGAGGATAAGTGAAGATTCTACTAAACTTTCATGAAAAAGTGTTTGATGAAGAAAACATGTTTGAAGGTGTAAAGAAATGTATATCATGTTCTTAGTTAGGATAAATTTGTTTAAGTAACCTTTTGCATTTTTATTCAACCTTTTATCTTATAACCATAGTGATGATCTTAAGCACAAGGATCTTTTGAAAGGAGTTTTAAAAATATGTTAAAGTGTTTCAAAACCTGATTTTACTGCACTAAAATTTTAATCTGTTGTTTGACAAAACAATTGATTCATTTGTACTGCACCAAGACTATTTTGTTTTCCCAAAATTCTGTTTTGTCTCCAAAATTCGATTTTGCTCACTGATCCTGCCGGTTGACCAGAACGCAAGAGCCTTGCCACGTCGAAGGTATTCTTCCTCTGGATCGGCTTTGCACCACGCTAGCTTCCGTCCTTCACACCTCGATTCACCTCAAGAACCTGCAAAAGACAGAGTGGCACCGCTGCGGCCGATCGCGCTCCGACGCTCAAGTCAGTGACGGAACCACCAAAACTCTAAGAGAGAAAACTAAGAACTCAAGGAACCGTGCAAAAACTCTCTTCGTCACTCAAGTATTCTCCAAGCGTAAAGCAGTGTTCTAAAACGCGCGTCCCTCAGAAGTTCGTTAGAATCTCTTATATACCTGTGCACTTTCTCTCTCCTAACGGTTGCACATCTGAACACGTGGCTCGCATCTAGTTGTACACGTGTCACCATCTGGAGCGTCCTCTGCTTGAGCGTCACTTCTTACTCTTCAGGCTGTTCGTGGAAGCGACGTGCTACAACGTACATGATCGGTTGTCGCTGAGATTGTATGACATCGACGTGTTAGACGATGGACGACCGGGTGGTCTGACATCGTCGCAAGAAGCACATCGCCGGATTTCCCAGCAGACTTAGTTGAGCCTGCTGGAAACTCAAAAGAGTAAGTCCAAACGTGTAAGTCCGATAAGATGATTGTTGCGCCAGCATGGGGCATGGAGGTCGGGTAGGTTGAAGGGAACAACTTGCCCATCAGCGACAGGAATCCCAGAGTGGACATTCGCTGGTGGCAAGGTTTCCTCAGCTAGGACATGCATGGCGTAGCAATAAGGAAGGTGCCACTAACGACAAGCGATGTCATAGAGATGGTGCATTTTGCTGCACCCGATACTCACCTTGTCAGGTGGTGTTCCAGAGCATATTGCGTGCTAGCTTACTCCTTGAGCAGAGGACTTAGCCGCGCGACTGGTTACTACGCAGAAATAACGCTCTAGTTGCCTCTAACCCAGATGACGACACGTGTAGGGTTGGATGCGGTATGAGAATGATGCTCGAGTTACCATAGCTCAGATGATGACACGTGTAGGGCTGAGCACTACCTGCTATCCCAGCCCAGATGGCGACACGTCCAGGGCTGGATGCGAGCCAAAAGCATAACGGCCTGGAGAGAGAAGAAACCTAGCTATAAAGGTAAACTTAACAGAATTTGCAGAGGTACGTTTTCATTACGGCTCATTGCTAGGGGTGTGTGCACTTTTAGTACGGTTCTACAGAGCATATCTTCTCTCAGTTTTTGGGTGTTCTTGTTACTGACTTGAGCGTCAGAGCGCCACCAGCCGCAGAGGCGCCACCCTGTGTTTTTCAGGTTCTCAGAGAGACTTTCTATGGTGTGGAGTTGAAGGGCACGTGGTGTCAAGCTGGTGAGGAGGTTCGTGACGAGGCAACGCTCTAGCGCTAGGTCTTCCGGCAGGATCATCTGGCGCCCACCGTGGGGGCCGTATAAAAGGTGATTCCTAACCATAGTTCGTGTTTGTTGAGGATTTGGTGCTTTCTGTTCGACTGCTCGCTGTCGCAGTCGGTTTCCGGAGTTTTCACCGTTTGTTTGGAGTTTCTTTGAGCTGTTGAGTTTGCTGAGAAAGGATGAGGACAACGCGATCTAGTTCAATCGCGCCGTCGACAGATGAGGATGTTGTGTCCATGACGCAGGTGATGGATACGATGAGGACGCTGCAGGAGAACGTAGCTGCATCACGTTCTGAACAAGAAAGAATGCACGAGGCGCTGGTGGCCTCGCAAAATAGAAATGCGGAGCTCAACAGGATCAACGAAGAGCTGTGTAAAGTTATTCAAGAACGGGAGGAGCGCGTGGTCGGGGACAGATCCGCACCCCCGTCCCCACCGCGTAGCTTTCCCATGCCATTTTCTCAAGAGATCATGGACTCGGTGGTCCCAGCCAATACTGTGGCGGTGAAGGCGTCTTTCACCGGGGTGGAAGATCTTGAGGCCCAACTCACGGCGTTTCACACTCAGATGATGCTCTCGGGGGGGTCGGATGCGGTCTACTGTAAGGTGTTCATGAGCACTCTCAGTGGGACAGCGCTGGATTGGTTCGTCAGTTTACCTACTGGCCACATTACCACGTTTCAGCAGTTTTCCAAGATGTTTGTTGAGCAGTATATAGTGAACAAGGCACCACCGTTGGTGTCTTACGACCTGTTCGACGTGAGGCAGTACCAAGGGGAGTCCCTTAAGGATTTCCTGAACAGATTCGGAGCTCAGATAGTCCGCTTGCCAGGTAAAGATGAAGAAATGTCTGTACACGCCTTCAAAAAGGGTGTGTTACCTGGGCCCTTTAGCGAGTCGCTTATCAGGAGTCACCCCGCAACGTTCGCTGAAATCCGGCGACGTGTCGTGGCTCACATCGCCGCTGAGAGCGAAGTCTCTGAAAAAAGGGGAAACGTGGCCCCAGCTAAGCCATGCGCCGAAGCAAGGGTCCAGTCGCAGAGGGTAATGGAGGCGGCGGCAGGAAAAAGGGACCAAAGGATGCGTCATCCTTATGACCCTAAGAAGAATAAGAGGAAGGGGCCGGGGCGACCTAGAGAGACTAATCGCCCGCCAAGGTATGAGTTCGTGATGGGGTTGGCCGATCTGATTGCCATCCCGAACATTGCTGCCAGGCTCAAGGTGCCTGAGAAGACAACGGAGAAGGTTTTGGGACCAAAACCAGATGCGTGGTGCGAGTTCCACAAGAGCTTTGGCCACTCTATCAACTCGTGTTTGGCTTTGGGACACCAACTCGCCGAGTTTGTCAAGTGTGGATTTTTAAAAGATTACTTGCTGGAGAAACAAGCGGGCCAATCAACAGGTTCCCAACCGGCGAATCAAGGACAGTAGCACGAGGTGCCCATTCACGATGAGATCCACACCATAGCTGGTGGATTCTCAGGTGGAGGGTGTACTGCATCGCAGCGCAAGAAGTACGCGAGGTCGGTGATGTCAGTGGAGGTCTTTGAAGATCACTCACCCGACGTAGACATCACATTCACCAAAGGAGACCTTAGAGACGTCGTGCCTCACGACAACGACCCTATTGTGATCTCGCTTGTCACGGCGGGAAGGACTGTTCACCGGGTGCTGGTTGATCAAGGGAGTTCGGCAGATGTGATGTTTTGGCCGACTTTTGAAAAGTTACAACTATCCCCCGATCAACTGAGGCCATATGGAGGTTGTTTGTACGGTTTCGCCGGCGATCAAGTGGAGGTCAGGGGGTATATTGAGCTAAGGACGACGTTCACAGATGGTTTGGCCTCACGAACAGAGAAGATCAGGTATCTTGTCGTAAACGCTCCATCGGCAAACAACATACTGTTGGGAAGGCCAACGCTCAACAGGACAGGAGCTGTGCCTTCAACGAGGCACATGAAGGTCAAACTACCCTCCATGGAAGGTTTGTTCTGATCAGAAGGAGGCGAAGAAATGCTACAAAAACAGCCTCAAGAATAAGAGATTTGTATGTCACGTAACCACAACGCCGCCCCCTAGCGTGGAGCTTGCGCGGGAAATCTGGCGAGTTACGGATACGGCATTGGAGGTGGCCGTCGGGGGCGATGTTCCAATGGAGGATACAGAGGCAAGGTCCGAGAGCGCCGCCCGGGCGGAGGGAGAAAGAAACTGCTCGGAGACCGCCAGGGAAGCAGGTATCGCGAGGGCGTTGATCGCCAGCGAAAAGAAGCCTCAACCAGTGGAGGAATGGCTGGAGAAGAAGATCAACGACAAGACATTTAAACTAGGGAAAGCTTTAGACAGCGAGACACAAGACCAAATCGCCATGGTGATAAGTAGACACCTGGATGCATTCGCGTGGTCCGCTTCAGACATGCCGGGGATCGACCCCGATTTCTTGTGCCATCGCTTAGCAATGGATCCCCAAGTCAGGCCCATCCGCCAGAGAAGGAGGAAGTTCAACGAGGAAAAAAGGCAGGCGATCAAGGAAGAAACACAAAAACTCCTTGCAGCAGGCCACATTAGGGAGATCCAATATCCAGAATGGCTCGCCAAAGTCGTTCTGGTCAAGAAGAGTAGCGGGAAGTGGCGGATGTGTGTTGACTTCACAGATCTGAATAAGGCCTGTCCAAAGGATTCTTATCCTTTGCCGAGTATAGACGCCCTGGTAGACAGTGCATCAGGGTACAAGCTACTCAGTTTTCTGGATGCCTTCTCAGGGTACAACCAAATCAAAATGCACCCCATGGATGAAGAGAAGACTGCCTTCATGACGGAAAGGTCGTGCTACTGCTACAAGGTGATTCCCTTCGGGCTTAAGAATGCGGGAGCCACGTACCAAAGGCTAATGGACAAGGTGCTCGCACCTATGCTCGGGAGGAATGTGCAGGCATACGTTGACGACATGGTCGTGACGTCCCTGGAAAAGAGCAGGCACGTCACCGATTTGGAAGAGTTGTTCATCACCACAGCCAGGTACAAGCTGAAACTAAATCCTGAGAAGTGCGTTTTCGGCGTGGAGGCAGAAAATTTGTGGGATTTCTCTTTTCGGAGAGGGTAATCGAGGCCAACCCCGAAAAATGTGCCGCCGTATTGGCGATGAGGAGTCCCACCACCGTGAAGGAGGTTCAACAGCTCACGGGACGGATGGTCGTTCTGTCCCGATTCCTGTCAGCCAATGGAGAGAAGGGCCACCCATACTTCCAATGTTTGAAGAGGAATAACAGGTTTGTCTGGACAAGGGAGTGTGAAGAAGCTTTCATAAAGCTCAAAGAATACTTGGCGAGCCCGCCAGTTCTATGCAAACCTCAGGCAGCAACGCCCCTCAGGCTATATTTTGTCGTAACTGAGAGGGCAATAAGCGCGGTGCTCGTCCAGGATCAAGACCGGGTCCAGAAACCCATCTATTTTGTTAGCAAGGTGCTGCAAGGCATGGAAGTGAGGTATTAGGCCTTAGAAAAGGCGGCGCTGGCGGTGGTATTTTCGGCGAGGAGGCTGCGCCATTACTTCCAGAGCTTTACAGTGTTGGTAATGACTGACTTACCCATCCAGAAGGTTTTGAAGAAACCGGATGTAGCTGGGAGGATGGTGAAGTGGGCGGTGGAACTGTCGGAATTCGACATCAAGTATGAGCCCCGGGGACCGATCAAGGGGCAAATCTTCGCCGATTTTGTGGTCGAGCTGTCTTCCGAAACAACACAAAACGCCAAGGATGACTTTCGTTGGGTGCTCTCGGTGGATGGGTCGTCTAACCAGTTGGGTAGCGGGACTGGGGTTATCTTGGAGGGGCCCAACGGTGTGTTGATAGAGCAGTCACTGAGGTTCGCTTTTAAAGCAAGCAACAATCAAGCAGAGTATGAGGCTCTGATCGCCGGTATTCTGTTGGCAAAGGAGATGGGGGCAAAGGTGCTGATGGCCAAGAGCGATTCGCTATTGGTCACGGGGCAGGTAACCGGCGAGTTCCAAGCCAAAGATCCACAGATGGCTGCTTACCTGGGGTACGTGCAAGAGGTAAGGAGATCTTTTGTTCTGTTTGAAGTGGTGCACGTGCCAAGAGAGCAGAATGCCCGAGCTGACTTGCTAGCCAAGCTCGCCAGTTCGGGAAAAAGGGGGCAGACAGAGGACTGTCATTCAAGAAACCTTGAAAGCGCCTCGAGCATTCGTGGCAGACCACCAGGTTCTTCATGTTTGCAGGTCGACGGAAAGGACGGCGAGGGGCCATAGATCCCTAACGCAGGAAACTTTGAGGACGCCGAGGGTCAGAGCGCACCCAACGGAAGAAGTGAAAATGATGCGAGTCTGCGCTATCCACGAACCAGATACGTGGATAACGCCATACCAACGCTACTTAGCGGACGGCGTGCTCCCAATGGATTCAACAGAGGCCAGAAAGATCAAGAAAAGCTACAGCAAGTTTACCCTCATCGATGGCGAGCTGTATGGCTTTGGGTTTACACACCCTCTCCTTGTATGCGTACACGGTGAGAAGTGCACGAGAATCATGGCTGAGCTTCACCAGGGGATCTGCGGGAGCCACATCGGGGGTCGAGCTCTAGCAACAAGGACTGTCCGTGCAGGTTATTACTGGCCCACAATGAGGGAAGACTGCAAGAGATATGCCCAGCGTTGCAAGCAATGCCAGCAGCACGCCGATTGCCACAAGGCGCCCCCAGAAGAGTTGAAGTCAATCTACAGCCCCTGGCCGTTCCACAAGTGGGGAATTGACATTATGGGACCCTTCCTGTTGGCGATTAGGCAAATGAAGTATTTGGTTGTGGCGATCGAGTACTTCACGAAATGGATTGAGGCAGAACCAGTAGCCCAGATCACAGCACACAAAATCCAGAGCTTCGTGTGGAAGAATATTGTGTGTCGTTTTGGCGTGCCCAAGCGTCTAGTATCAGACAATGGGACTCAGTTCGCAAGCCACTTGTTGAAGAAGTTGTGCGAGGACATCGGGACACAACAGGTGTTTGCTTCCGTGGAACACCCGCAAACGAATGGGCAAGTGGAGTCCGCTAATCGGGTTCTGCTGAGAGGCTTGAAGAGGAGGTTGGAAAAGGCTAAGGGGTCTTGGGCTGAGGAAGTCCCTCGCATAGTGTGGGCATATCATACCACCGAGCAATCGGGAACTCACGAAACCCCGTTTAGCTTAGTGTATGGATGCGATGCGATGATCCCAGTCGAAATCCAGGAAAGCTCGCCGAGATTCCAGAACTTCGTGGCGGAAGACTCGAACGAAGAAAGGAGAATGAACTTGGATTTGCTGGACGAGGTCAGGGAGGAAGCACGAGTGAAGGCCGAGGCAGTAAAGAGAAGAGTTGAGCGTAAGTACAACTCCAAGATAAAGCCGAGGCAGTTCAGAGATGGCGACCTGGTGATGAGGAAGGCCCACCAGTACGAGATGGAGAACAAATTGTCACCCAAGTGGACATGACCGTTCAGAATAACCGAAGCACTCGGGAACGGCGCCTACCACTTGGAGACGCTGGAAGGAGGGGCGATTCCTCGCACTTGGAACGCCACCCATCTCAAGTTTTACTACAGTTAAGGCATTGTAAGTAGCGATTATTTTGAACAGTTTAAGATGTATCAGTTTAAACAATATTTCAAGGGGGCACTCTTTTTTCCCTAAGGAGGGTTTTTAATGAGGCCACCCAAATAAGAAGGTTTCGAAGTTTATCGAAGTTTCCCAGTTATTAAGTTTGCATGTTGTTTGTTTTTCAAGCTTGTGGGGAGAGATTTTACTGCCTTTGTGTAGTTTTAAAATAGTAAACCCAAATTGCATGCATCCAGTACGAAACTTTCGAAACGTGAAGTTTTAAACCCTCATTGCCACCCGGCGATCGGAGGTGCAAGTTTAAGTTTTAAGTCCTCATCGCCACATGGCGATCGGAGGCACAGGAATAAAGCTTTTTAAGTCCTCACCGCCTCCCGGCGATCGGAGGCACAAGTATTAAATTTCCTGACCACCACCAGGCGAGAAAGAGATTTAAAGTCCTCCTCGCCTTGAGCGAGCACAGGCGAGAAAGAGATTTAAAGTCCTCCTCGCCTTGAGCGAGCGCAAGCGGGAAAGGGATTGAAAAGACCTCCTCGCCGTGAGCGAGCGTAGGCGAGAAGAGATTAAAAAGACCTCCTCACCGTGAGCAAGCGTAGGCGAGAAGAGATTAAAAAGTCCTCCTCGCCGGGAGCGAGCGTAGGCGAGAAGAGATTGAAAGGACCTCCTCGCCTTGAGCGAGTGCAGGCAAGAACAGATTACAAGACCTCTTTGCGTAAGCAAATCGTGGCAAGTTTGAAAGTCCTCAGTGCATCCAGGGGAGGAGGAGATGTAACCCCTGGGCAAGTTGAGGCATCAGGAAAAGTCCTTCTCACCCTCGAGTATGAGTTCAAGTGAGATGAAGCTGAAAGGTCAGGGGTGTTAATGATCTTAAGTATGGGAAAGGAGGATCGGTGAAAATGCCTTTCCCCTTGTGATGGAAGAGGCCCAAGCACAAACCCACATGCAAGCCCACCAAAGGGTAGATTTGGGCCAACCATAGAGTTATGGCCAAGAGGATCCAAGAAGACGTTCTTTTACATGTTCAAATGCCATAAACTCTAGTGTAGAGTAGACTTTAATTTCTTGTCAAAATTAGCATAGGAACTTTATTTGTAATTTTCTTAGAATTAATTTTGGCACCTAAAACACCAACCTAGGTAAACTTAGAGTTTCTAAAAAAACCTTTAAATTTACCAAGGCCGGTCTAGAAAGCCCATGGAGGGGGTGAACATAAAAACTAGACACACCCCTCCCCATGTGCTCATTTGTGCACCCATGTGCCATGTGCACCCATGTGCTTCACATTTACATTTCATTTGGCTAGCATTAGGGTTGCATTATGGTCCTCCTTAGCCTATAAAAGGAGGAGCCTACACCTTGTATTTTCAAGTTTATTGTGAGTAAAGTTATGCTGCCCATTTGTGCTCAACTTTGCTTCTCCCTAGAATCCTAGGCTCTAAACTTCAATTCCTTCATCTTTTCCCTTGAGCTGGCCGAACCACTCAATACCCATACCTATCATGCACCTACAAGATCAACACCACTCTTAGGAGGATCTTGCTCACTCTCATACATTGCTTCCGCCCCATACTCTACATTGATTCAAGAAGAACTTCATGAAAATGCCATCATTTGGTATCATGAGCTTTGGTTCTTCAAGATGAGTAGCTCCTTGTCTTTTCAATTTTAGTTCTTCTTTATTTCATATTGTGATTTACTTTCCTTACTTGTCTTGCTGTTTTTTACATTTTAATTTGTTCTTGGTGTGCTTTGTGGAAGATCCAACCGAAGCACTCTTGTTCATTTGATCTTGAACAAGTTCTTGTGCACTTTGTGATAGGATTCCATACACCTTTGTGTTGCTATTTTCTTTTAGGCTTTGAGTCTTTATTGCTTTCATTATTTTGGTTCATATTATGCTTTGAGTCTTTAATTTTCTGAATCTATACATGTTTTGTCAAGTCATGTTCATCCATATTGTCAACAATTCATAGTAGTCCTTTTATTTGGCTTAATTGTTTCTTGATTTTGGGTCTCTTTATTTGCTTGAATCTGCTGTTCTTTGCTCCTTTGGTGCCTTTTAATTTTTAGTTTGAGTTCATATTGTGTTTAGATCATACACAATTCTATTTCACAAATTTCCATTGTGTCTAAACTTTGGTATCTTGCTGTTTTTGTTTCCAGTTTTCAGATTCCCCTGTTTTCACCTTCTCTGTTTTGGCTGTTTTAACCCAGAAAAATATTTCCACTCATAGGAAAATTTTGATTCTCTGGAAAATGCAAGTTTAAAGTGTTATAGAAAGGACAAAAAAAGAATTAGGTCAAAAGAAGCAACAGAAAAAAAATGATAAATCTTTTAAAATCAGAGTGCAAATCTGAAGCGCTCCAGCTGGCCTAACCGAACACCAAATTTGCAAAATTTATTAAAAACAAATGGTGCATCCGTTTTGAGTGATTCCAAAGCCAGATTTTATATAAGATCCTGAATATCTTGCATAACAAATTTCAGAGCCAAATTCTAAAACTACAGCTCAGCATAAATCGGGGAACAAACACGTTTTCTGACCCACAACATTTTCCAGTGGTGCTGTTTTTTTATTTGGTCATCTAATCTAGTGCTTTTCTTTAGGAATTCTTTTGTGTGCCAACCTTTAATTGAGTACCTTTATTTGTTTGCTTTACTTAATTGACTCTCTTTCTAGTTGTCACAATATAAATCCTTTTGGTGGTACTGTTTTATTCAATTAAATTTGTTTCTTGCTTTTGTTCTTTGACCTCTAATTTGGGTGCTGGAATTTAATTCTTCTTTGGTGCTTATGTGAATGGGAACTTGATTTGGTTAAGGTTTAGCCCTTTGCTAGGTGCTGGAAATTGGAGGATTAAAGGCCATCATTCTAAGGAGAAGACAAGGCCAAAGCCGAAACAAGCATTCTTGAGAAAACACTACAAACACTTGGAAGATCAACAAGCAAAGACAACAAGGAAGTGCACTAACCAAAAGAGGAACAACAAAGGGAGTTTTCTCTTATTTCCTTTGCAACTTGGTTTATTGTTAATTACCTTGTTAATTACGTTTAGACGGTGAGTGTGTCTTCAAGGGCTCAAAGTGTCCAAGAAGCCTCACCTAGGGCCGAATAGTATAGCATTTTTGCTTAGTAATTGTTACTTGTTTGTAATTGCTTTTCTTGCTTTAATAGCTACGCTTTGCATGTTTAATTTTGTTTAAATTTTGTGCTAAACCGACTAGCTTTGTTGCATAGTTAGCTTACATTGTTTTCTTGCATGTTTTCTTGCATTTGTGTTCTAAGTGTTTCACTAAGAGAAAGTCTTGTGTGAAGATATTGGGGGATAGTTTTTGGCAAGGAAAAGGCTTGGTACTTAAGTAGTCCTTTGTGACTCACCTCCCTTACCTGGAAAACTACTCTCTTTAACTTTCCTAAACTTTCTCAAAGTAAAACACCTATATACACAAAGTTTTAGCCATGTCTTCTTCTTCTCACTCTCCAAAGTCTATAGAAAGTGAAGTAAAATCCTTGAAATCTCTTTTGAAACAACTTACTAAGGATATTCAATCAATTTCATCTAAACAATTGGAGAATGAGATCAAAACTAATGAATTGACTAAAGCAAAGAATGAGAAGTCTCAATTTTCAAAAAAATTACATTCTCATGCATCTAGCTCTAAACATCATGATTATCTTGGGGAAGAAAGTCTTAGGAAAAATGAATATCATCAACATTTCCCTAGGAGAGCTAGGAAAGAGAGACAAGAAAACCTAACCAAGCATATCTCTCACACTCAAGCTAGAGAAATTCCATGTTTAGATTACCTTGGCAATGATCAATTAGCATCTCAATGTTTCAATGAAAGATCTATGATCTTAAGGGACAAAGATGAGAATAGTAGCCAAGAAAAAGAAGCTAGTGAGAGTGAAGAAAATGTAAAAATAGAAAAGCAAGAGAAAACCCTTGGGAAACAAAAGGCGTGGGAGAAGAGTGTTCCTTCCCACAAGGTCATTCAACAAGAAGGAAAAGTTGAAAATACATTTGAAAATATACCTCTTGTTGAACAACCTAGCCTTACCTTTTGTAAAGGAACACTTGCAAGCCTAGAAAAAAAAGAAGAATCCTTAAAAAAGGCTTGCATAGATAAAAATATAGTAGATTATTTTACATACATGCCAAGATATCACCAAGTGAAGGTCAAGTCATCTATAGGCATCTACACAGACAATTTTTTATATGAAGTAGTGCCTAAAGAAACTTGTCATGTCTTATTGAGACAACCTTTGCAACGAATTGAAATTTCCATGAACAAAGGTTGTATCAACGAGACTACCTTCACACATAAAAGAGAAATTCTACATGAAGGAGAACTCATGGGTCAAATTAGAGTTGATAAAACTCTAGAGCTTTTAAAAGGAAAATTAATGTCACCCATGAGAAAAGATGTTCAAAGACATTACCCTAGATACATTCCGTGTTTTAAAAATACATCTAAGGCGATGTCTCATGAACTCTATACTCCTTCACCTTTTGCAAATGATCCTTGGGAAGACATAAGCTTAAATTTCATATTAGATCTTCCTAGGACAACAAAAGGTTTTGATTCCATTTTCATGGAAGTGGATAAACTCTTCTTAAGAAAAGTGACAAGCCTCCATGATTTATTTTCAAAAATAAGGGATAGAGCTCCAAAATTTGAAAACATAGCTCTCCCTTCTATGCTTCACGAAATCATGAGGGACACCCACAATTCTTGGGATAAGAATCCTTTTCCTTATAATCATGCATACAATGGAGTAGTCCACAAGATTACTCATATCTCTCCATTTGAAGTTGTATGTGAACATAGTCCTCTTGCCTTTTTAAAGTTGTCACCATTTCCTAAAGGGATTATGCCTAAGGAAAACGTAACTACTTTTGGAAATTTTAGAAAACATAAGAGGATTAGAAGGCACCTACAACCATCAAAAGGGAAGCATTGTGAGAAGTTGACCAAAACAAGAGAAAAACAAAGAAGGCAACTTCACACAATTAAATGTTCTCCAAATACTCACTCTAACTCCTTTGCTTTGTTTCAAGATTCTCATAGGTTGATATTTGATCCGGGAGGACACACCTTGACGAAGCAAGAGGCTGCTATCCGAGATCAAGTTAGCAAATCTGAGGATAGATCTTTTCCCGAAGGAGGAGATGATGGACACCATCCAGCCACAACAAGCCCCCTCAAAAGCAAAAGCTTTGGATTTGAGGACAAATCCTTTTCAAGAGGGAGGGGATGATGGAAGAGGCCCAAGCACAAGCCCACATGCAAGCCCACCAAAGGGTAGATTTGGGCCAACCATAGAGTTATGGCCAAGAGGATCCAAGAAGACGTTCTTTTACATGTTGAAATGCCATAAACTCTAGTGTAGAGTAGACTTTAATTTCTTGTCAAAATTAGCATAGGAACTTTATTTGTAATTTTCTTAGAATTAATTTTGGCACCTAAAACACCAACCTAGGTAAACTTAGAGTTTCTAAAAAAACCTCTAAATTTACCAAGGCCGGTCTAGAAAGCCCATGGAGGGGGTGAACATAAAAACTAGACACACCCCTCCCCATGTGCTCATTTGTGCACCCATGTGCCATGTGCACCCATGTGCTTCACATTTACATTTCATTTGGCTAGCATTAGGGTTGCATTATGGTCCTCCTTAGCCTATAAAAGGAGGAGCCTACACCTTGTATTTTCAAGTTTATTGTGAGTAAAGTTATGCTGCCCATTTGTGCTCAACTTTGCTTCTCCCTAGAATCCTAGGCTCTAAACTTCAATTCCTTCATCTTTACCCTTGAGCTGGCCGAACCACTCAATACCCATACCTATCATGCACCTACAAGATCAACACCACTCTTAGGAGGATCTTGCTCACTCTCATACATTGCTTCCGCCCCATACTCTACATTGATTCAAGAAGAACTTCATGAAAATGCCATCACCTTGAGTGAAACATCAATATTGACCTAGTAAGACCAGTTAAAAAAGAAGCTAAAGGATGGCTGGGGAAGATTCGCAGAGGACACCTCACCACTTAAATCATTGTTCTAAAACTCGGGGAGGTGGAGAAGGATCCGAAAGGCAGCTCTACCCCCAGATGAGGGAACAATGATTTAAGCTATCTAAGGTTAAAGACTCAGCGAAGGTAGAAAGAGATCCGAAACGCAGCTCTCCTTCCAGTCGAGCAAAGATGTTTCAGTTAAAAGGAGAAATGGCGTCGCCGAAAGCCTATGGCTTTGAGATTGAAATAGAAAGAGGATTACACGGCGAGAACCAGATCAGCAAAGTTTTAGGCGATAACGTAGAGATACGGTTGTCCCTTGGCAGATCAGGCGAGCGAGATTTCAGATACTAAGATCGACCTACGCCCCTACTGCCCAGTAAGTGATTTCGTGTTAAACGTTATTGCTATAAACTAACAGTGTTCAAGTTAAGTTGATTTCCAGAGAATTAAGCATTAGTTTTGCTGAGTTAGTTGGGTTGAGTAAGAATCGACCAGTAAATCAGATGGTCGCACAATAGATAAAGTTAGAATCACGTATATTAATGAATGCCAAAACCGTTCGAACATAATGAAAATTATTACATATAGACCAGGGTAAGACACAAGAAGTTTCAAGGCGTTAAATCAGTTGGGGGTATGATCTTGCCATCCGCCACTTCATTGTACACCGAAAACTCTGAAAGGTCGAGATCGGGAAATTTAAAAGAAAACTGCTCCAGAGCTGCTCCAAAGCCGGAAGTGAGAACCTGAGCAGCCTCAACCTGAAGCTCGCCGATCTTCGTCTTGAACCCACTGTTCTCTTCGCGAACCTGGGTGACTTCAAGCTCGAGCTCGTCGGCCTTCTTCTTGAGCCCGTTGTTTTCCTCACGAACTCGGGCAAGCTCGCCAGCAGTCTCACTCAGTTCTTGGGTGACCTTGTCCCGATCTTGCTCGACCTTTCCCAGAAGAGTCTCCCTCTCAGTCGACCTCTTCTCCAGGTTGGACATCTTTTGGGCATCGGCTTTTCTTGCCTCCTCCAGCTTCGCAATCTTCTCCCTCAAGGGGACGAGCTTGCTCTCCAAATCGATGGTCTCCTTAAGCTTATCGTGCAGTTTTCGACGCAGTTCGTTCTTGTCATCGCGCACGCTTCGGAGCTCGTCTTTGAGAGCGTTTTCGACCCGCGAAAACTCGAAGCCTTGCATCAGCATGTCGCACTTGACCTTCTCGGCTTCGGATTTCGCAGTGCTCGCCACCTCCCGGTGGACCCGATTATCAAGTTCGAACTTGTCCAAGGTGTCTTTGAGCCCTTCACTGACGAATTGGGGAAGACTCTCGTCGACCATGGCGTGTAGGCGCGCGGTGAAAGACTTCAAGGCCTCCTGGAGGGGAATTGGAAGGCCCGGAGTTGGAGGAGGAGGCAAGGGTTGGTGTTCACCACCACCCTCGCAAGATTGAATAGCAAGGAGAGCATCGAGGCGTGGTGGTGAGGCTGGTAGCTCTGCTGCAGCTTGGGAGGAAGCTTGCATATCAGTGAGTTGCTCAGGAACAACTTCAGCAACTGAGGCGTTTGAAGCGAGAACATCCCCAGCGGACTCGAACAACGTGGAGGCGCTGGGGGGTTATCGACGTAGTCTGGGGCGGCGCTCTCAATTGCTGGGGGCTCGATCACAACTCTCCTCTTCCTCTTGCAGACTAGCCCATCCTCGGTGCCTTCGTCCGCCTCTTCGTCTGACACTACCCTGGGGGCTTTCCTCTTAGCCTTCTTGAGTGGTAGTTTCTTGCGCTGGGGGGCCGGAAGAGCAGCCGCTGCGGATGGATCGATTGGCGGAGATTGGCCTTGGGCAGCGGCGATCTCCGCGACAGAGTTTGGAACAGTTTGGGAGCCCGTCGCAAGCTTGTGGGACTTGGCTATGACGCGTAGCTCAGCCATCCTATCCTTCCCCAGCATTATATCTGCATAAAGTGGCCCACAGTTACCAACCAGCACAAGGTTTTGACAGTTAATAATGCACAGGAAGATAAGCGATGTAAGTCAATGCATGGACGAATTTAAGACCATACGCAAATTCGAGTTAGGGGAACTTGAAAACTTAAAGGACAAACCTATGTGAACATCCAGCTGGCCTTCGAGGAACTCGTAGGTGATGATGGAGGAGGTAGACAGGGTCACGTTGGAAGAGGCAACTCCTTTCCAGAAGTTGCATAAGTCCCTGTCGAGCTCCCACATCTTTTCTAGCCCCCTGGCCTTCCTGAAGCTCGCCTCCTTCTTTCCCTTGTTCACCCAATACAAGGGAAACCCGTCGATGAGGGAAGGGTCTCGATCGTTGCAGCAGATGCGCACGAACTTCCCTTTCCAGTCCTTATAGGATTGCTGGAAGATCGAGAGAATGGACCTCCCAGTGACCCCATTGAGGCTGACCCATAGACGATCGCCCGGGTTCTTGGCCTCGAACAGGTAAAGGAACACATCCACTGAGGTCGGATGTCCCAAGTGCGTGCAGATGACTTGATAAGCCCGGACGAACGCCCAACTGTTGGGATGAAGCTGGGCGGGGGCTATGTCAAGCTCGATCAGGAGCTCCCTCTCGAAGCGTGTAAAGGGGAACCGGAGCTTGACTTTCTTGAACATGGTGGCGTAAACGAAGCAGAAAGGGGCGTCGCTGCTCCCCTGATTATCAGTGCAGATGGGCTCGCCGGGAGGACAAGGACGCACAGATACCTTGTCGTCGTGCTCTTTGTTGAAAGAGAGGTGATCCTGATCACCTTTCTGGAGGGGGAGGAGGTCAGTGTTGATGGAGGAAGTCTCACTCAGCAGCGCTGAAGAAGCCTAAGGGTATAGTCGTTTGTAGTCTGGAAGAGGCCTCACCATCGCGCTGGGGTGTAGTGGGTTTGGCTGTGGTTGGCTGGGTCGAGAAAACGCGAGTCTCGCGACCTGGCTCAAAGGGATGTTAGGGTCCCTTGGGGGGTCACGGGATGATATGAATGCAATAGCAAGAATACATGATTCTTTGACATTCTTAGGAACAACTTGAGTTGGTCATGAATTGGCACTTTAGTTAGAATTGGATCAAGGTTCTACTACAAGAACTCACCAAGACTTTGCACCGAACCAAAGCTCACATGGAATTCCATGTATTGTCAAATTGAATCACAATCACAAGAATTGAAGAAATAACAATTGAACTCAGCCAAATAAAGGAAACTACCGAACAAAAATTGAAAATACAGCAAGGCACCGAAATAGAATTGAAGAACAAGTAAACTAGAACATGAACATGAAGAAGAAACAAAGCTTGAGAATAGAAAAACTTATGGAGATGGAAGAATAGGTGAGTGATCACGCCACTTAGAGTGTGGGTACTCCAAGATTAGTGTGTTGCCGCCACTTGAGGTTCACCATAGACACCCAAGATAAGACTTGATGAAGGCACCAAAGCTCTTCCAATTTCTCTCCCAAATTGAGTAGAGTTTTCTTACTTCAATTTCCAAATCTGATTTGTACAAGCCAAGCACCTCTATTTATAGCCTATAAGGTGCTAAAATGCAAAGCTAATCAAATGCAAATGTGCCCCTAAATGACATGTAACTTCGGCGCCAACTAGTGCATGAAGGAAGTGTGACTTTCCTTCCTAGTTTGGCACCTCCTTACTCATGTCTACACTCCCCCTAGCATCCCTTACTAAGTTCACACCTCCCTAAGCTTCTAATATTTCTAAACTACAACTAACGATGCTTTTACAAAAGAGGTTTCTTATGTTTCCCTCTTAAGCACCATCTACCAAAGATATTACAAATAAAGAAAACAATTGTCCATTATTTCCTAAGGCCTTGAACAGCTTCCTGTAAGCCTTTGAGGAGGATGAATGACGTCTTGCACATCTACCTCTTGATCCTCTTCCTCTTCTTGTCCTTGTTGATTGGCTTCTATTTGTCCTTGGCCTTGATCTCCATCACGGGAGGAGGAAGGGTTTGCCCTACGAGTTTTCGTCGGAGGGTTGCGAGGAGATGGATGAGGGTTTGGTGTAATTTTTTAGCGAGCCATCGAGGAAGCTGCAAGAAGACGAAAAGGGAAGATATGAGAGTTCGTAAGCAGAGAGACTCGACAAAAGAGAAGGAGATAGAAGAACAAGGGGGCTCGCAGAGAAAAGGTTTAGAAACCCTAAACGCAGAAAAGAGAAAACAAAGCAGAGAAAACATCCCACAACGTATGCTCCAGACAGTTAATGGATGATGCAAACCGATTAAAATGTAGCAAATATCAGTAGAAGTGATAAAAAAGTTACCTTTAGATGATCAGAAGAGTATTCAGAAAGATAGTGGTTGGAGAAATCGAAGCGTTCGCTGGAGCGTTTCGAGAGTTTGAAAAGAGGTAGAAAATAATGAAACAGTGAAGTGGCGCGAAGTGTTTAAGAGTTTCGAATGTTGCGAGAAGCGCAAACGGCAATGAATAATGGTCGTTGATAAGTCCACGTGTCGAATGATCGAAGGAGTTGGTGAGGTGTCAAGTCAGTGAACAGTACGAGCGCCAACGCGCAAAGCCACGTAGGCCGCCGGATTTAAACCTCTTTAGTCTTCTCGCTGAACAAGTTGCAGCTCGAGACTGGGGGGCTTGTGTACCGACCAGGTCATCGGGTGTGATGACGTGTCAAGCACGTGACTAGTGGGGCGTGTTTAGCAGAACACGTGGACTAGAGAAAGGCGAGTGGTTCAGAAGCTAGTATGGTCGCCACTCGTGGAAGCGGCGTGCTACAACGTACATGATCGGTTGTCGCCAAGATTGTATGACATCGACGTGTTAGACGATGGACGACCGGGTGGTCTGACATCGCCGCAAGAAGCACATCGCCGGATTTCCCAGCAAACTTAGTTAAGCCTGCTGGAAACTCAGAAGAGTAAGTCCAAACGTGTAAGTCCGATAAGATGATTGTTGCGCCAGCATGGGGCATGGAGGTCGGGTAGGTTGAAGGGAACAACTTGCCCATCAGCGACAGGATTCCCAGAGTGTACATTCGCTGGTGGTAAGGTTCCCTCAGCTAGGACATGCATGGCGTAGCAATAAGGAAGGTGCCACTAACGACAAGCGATGTCATAGAGATGGTGCATTTTGCTGCACCCGATACTTGCCTTGTCAGGTGGTGTTCCATAGCATATTGCGTGCTAGCTTACTCCTTGAGCAGAGGACTTAGCCGCGCGACTGGTTACTACGCAGAAATAACGCTCAAGTTGCCTCCAACCCAGATGACGACACGTGTAGGGTTGGATGGGGTATGAGAATGACGCTCGAGTTACCATAGCTCAGATGATGACACATGTAGGGCTGAGCACTACCTGCTATCCCAGCCCAGATGGCGACACGTGCAGGGCTGGATGCAAGCCACGCGTCCAAAAGCATAACGGCCTGGAGAGAGAAGAAACCTAGCTATAAAGGTAAACTTAACAGAATTTGCAGAGGTACGTTTTTCATTACGGCTCATTGCTAGGGGTGTGTGCACTTTTAGTACGGTTCTACAGAGCATATCTTCTCTCAGTTTTTGGGTGTTCTTGTTACTGACTTGAGCGTCGGAGCGCCATCGGCCGCAGAGGCGCCACCCTGTGTTTTTCAGGTTCTCAGAGAGACTTTCTGTGGTGTGGACTTGAAGGGCACGTGGTGTCAAGCTGGTGAGGAGGTTCGTGACGAGGCAACGCTCTAGCGCTAGGTCAATTGGCAGGATCAAAAAAATTTAAGAGTTCTTGTGTTGTTTTTCTTTTTGGCTTGGGATTTAAAGTTCTATAAAGTGCTGCAGCTGTGAGGGTCCGGGTTTGAATTCCCTAGCCTGCAAATAAGGTGTTCTCTTTCCTAAATCTTTTTCTTTGTAAAAGTGTGTTTGTATATATTTCTTGATAATATTTCTAGAAGTAGAGTGTTGCTGAAATAGTGTTTTTTCAGCCTGTGTTCTTGGTTCTTGAAGGGTTCAAGAATTGAGGTGTTTGTAAAGATTGTTCTGATCTTAGTAGAATCCATCTTGGTCTAAGGTGGGACTGGTGTAACTCATATTGAGTGAACCAATAGAAATCTTTGTGTGCTATTCACTTCATCTAAAACTAAAATCTAGAAATCTATGATGAAATAAATCAGTTGTTTTAGAATTGAATATGTTGTTTTAACTGCTGTATTGGTTTGAACCACATTCGGTTTTCAAGTTTTTTTATAAGACTTTAATAAAACTCAATTCAAGATATCCTTAATCTTTGAGTGATTCATACTTAAAAATAAGCCACTCAAAAGGAATCTTAGTATGAAATTGTCTTAGTTTTTGCATCTGTTTTTAAAAGAAAATTTGAAAAGTGATTACTGGTTTAAATTTTGATTCTTGATCAATTTTTACAGAACTAGTTTGGATAGTTTTTAAAAATGTGTTTTAAAGTTTCTGTTCAAAGCTAAACCTCACTTGTGTTTTGGTTTTTCAAGATCTTGTTTTAAAACAAAAGTGTATAATTGTTAACTCACTGTGTTCTAGATTTGAAACTGCCTGCAAAGATAAGAACTGCCTTATTAGAATTTTTTAAGTAAGAAATAAAATTTGTTAATTCTGAATCTAATCTGTTGTATTTCTGACTTAATAAAATTTAAATAAGAAATCTAATTTGTTACGTCAGTTTTCGTCAAATTTTATTTTATTTTTATTTGTAGGAGAAGCTATGGTAGAAAATCTGAAGAAAAGATGTGGAGAAATTGGGAAAACGCAATTCAAATTCACAATTCAATATCCAACGAAGCATATCGGCTAAAACATTTGTCGGGCAAGGTGTTCCGAGAACTTGGGAATGTTAGTCATATCAAACTTCTACATGAAATCAAAAGGGATTGACCAAGGAAGCTTGATAAAGACGTGATGATCACGCCGTACTGAAAAAGCAATTGATTTAGGAAGCTTCGATGCATATGATCCCTTTTTATTGCACTATACAAGGTTAGCAACTAAGAAAGCTTTTCTATCAAGCGATCCCTCCCGTTTAACCATCTCGACCGATTACAGTTAAATCACCTAAGTAATAATAGTCGCAAACGATTAACCATCTCAACAAAAATGTCTAAAGATACTAGGATAAATTAATCGACCAGGCTAAATAAAACCAGAAACACCTCGAAGGCTATTCTAAGGGGTTTTGAACTAGTCTCAGGGTTGAAAATTAACTTCCATAAATCAAAGCTAGCAGGTATAAATGTCCAGAGTCAAAGCCTTGGCTACTACTCGAAGACCCTGAATTGCGCCCAGATGAGTCACCTGTTCAAATATTTGGGCCTAGAAGTAGGAGGCAACCCAAGGAGGAAATCATTTTGGGAACCAGTTTTGAATAAATTGAGAGCTAAGCTAAGTGTGTGGAAAGGAAGACATCTATCGCTAGCGGGTAGGATTTGGTCATTAAGTCTGTTCTCACAGCAATTCCCCTATTCTATCTGTCAGTGTTCAAGGCCCCAGAATCAGTATACAAGAATATTATAAGCATCCAAAGGAAGTTCCTATGGGGGTGGGGAAAGGAGAAAAAACCAATATCATGGGTAAGTTGGGGAGACTTGTGCAAACCGAAGGAAGAGGGAGGCTTGGGTCTTAAGGATATCAAAAAATTCAACTTCTCCCTCTTAGCTAAGTGGAGATGGAGGTCTATTGCGAAAGACAAAGGAAAATGGAAGGAGGTGTTGCAGTCAAAGTATGGTGTAGATTTGGATTGCCCTCATATCCCAGTAAAACATCAGTCATGGTGGTGGCGGGACATAGTAAAGGTTTGCAAGGAGGGGGGAGGAGAGGGATGGTTCCAAAATGAGTTAAGGTGGAAACTAGGGAGGGGAGATAAGATCAGATTTTGGGAAGATGTATGGGTAGGTGAGTCAACAATTAAAGCAAAGTTTCAAAGGTTGTTCACACTGTCGATGAATCAAGGACGAAAGGTGGAAGATGTAGGCGTGTGGGAGGGAACGGATTGGCGGTGGAGGTTAGAGTGGAGGAGGGACAGATTTCAATGGGAAACTGAGATTGAAGGAAATCTTATGGTATGCATTGCAAGATCCTCTGTGAAGAGAGATATGGAAGATGTTCAGGTGTGGGGGGGATGAGCTATCTGACGAGTTCACAGTGAATGCAGCATATGTTAGCCTAAAAAGCAAACGAGAGGCATGAGGCAGGATGCTTTGGATCTTGTTTGGAAAGCGAAAGCTTTTCCCAATGTGTTGGTAACAGCTTGGCGAGTTCTTATCGATAGAATCCCAACGAGAGAGGGGCTTTGTAGAAGAGGAGTGCAGATGAATACAACAGTATGTGTTATGTGTATGACCCAGGTGGAAACGTGCCAACACTTGTTCATAGAATGCAAGTTTTCCCAGCAAGTATGGTCGTTATGCCTTAAGTGGTTGGATATCAACTTAGTACAACACAATGAACCAAAGACTCACTTTGTGAGTTTTCATTGTGTTCAGGCCAACTTTAAACAAAACTTGGTTTGGAAAGGTATATGGGCAGCTATTGTAAGGTGTATTTGGGATCAAAGAAACTCTATCTTGTTCAATCAAGGAGTGGTGGATGCAGAGGAGATTGTCCAGATGGCCCAGCTAAAAGCGTGGTTATGGCTGAAATATAGAACCAGGTTGGTTGATTTTACGTATGCAGACTGGATTCTCAACTCGGTTACATGCATAAGCTGCATTAAATAATATGGAGTGAGTGGCAGAGGGGCAGTAGGAGCAATCATAAGCCCTATAGACCTAGCACAAAGTTAAGAGGTGTCACGGGTGCAGGTGTATGGATGTATCTGAGTTTGACAAGGACTTGGAAGAAGAAGGCTACATCAGCAGGTTCTGTTGAAGTGAGAACTGGACTAGGGGTAGGTTATTGCTAAGCAGAAGACATGTGTTACGTAAAGAAGATAAGGAAGTTATTACTGGAAAGGGATCAACAGGGGTGCTAGGCAAGGGATAATTCACGCATATGTACTGATTGATGAAATTTCAGGCAACCTGGCCGAATGTATGCTGTGTTGGTGTTTGGCTGAGTGCATGTAGACAGGGGTGCGATTTAGCATTCTAATAGAAGTTGCTGATGGGACTAACCAAGTAAAGGTAATACTGAGATGATGGCTATTCTAGAGTGTGTCTTATTGGCAAGGTAACTGGGTGGGAGAAGTGTAATAAGAGAAGTATGGCTGGGTATGAGAACTGATAGGGACGAAGGAATGTGGATGGGTAGTGTGTGTAGATCTTGATGGAAAGTCTGGTTTTGTGGAAGCATAGTATATGACTGAGGTTATTTGGAGGGAGAGCTGCCCCTCTGTAGAGAACGGCTGGAAATGACTTGGCCCGAAGGAGATGTTGCCTGGCTTGGGTGCATGCTGGTGCTGAAAGACAGGTAGAAGGGACTGGCCAATGGGAGTTTTTGGATGGCGTAATTGAGGGTAAACTCATTGGCACGGAGTTCTGGTGGAACACTTGGGGTGATGCCAAAGAAGTTAGAGAAAAGGGCTGCTGGACTCAGTGTGGCACAAAATTTGTAAAGCAAGTCCTTTTACATGGATGCTGGCCTAAATCTTGATGCTCCTCTTACTAAAGAAAAGGATGCTGGCACTGTCTTGAAGGAACGTTGTGCTGGAGAAAAGTTAAGGCAATAAGAAGCAGATGACAGAGTTATTTCCTAATGTTTGTTTGTAGTGTATGCAGGTACAGCATAACCAAACTACAAGGAAGCACGGCACCACATGTTGTAGTACAGAGAGAATGGTGTAATTAGTGGGAGGTGCTGTTGTAGATTTTCTTGACAGTAGCTGAGGTAGATCAAAGGGATATCAAGAGCGTAGTAGGAGCAAAACTGTGAGTATGAAATGCAGAAAGAAGGAAGAAGAAAGAGGCCCTGGAATCTAGCTAGCAGTATAGGCTAGGGCCCCAACCATGCATTCCTGAGTTATGTCAAGATGCAACTACCATGGTTAAGCTGAAAAGGGATGAGCGGGACTTTGTTCGTGACCTTCCAGCAGCTATAAATTGCAGTGGCTCTCTCTCCACTGGTTCATGTGTAGGGCCTTGAATTGGGATCCTTCTGTTTAAGTCCTTTAGTGTTAAACTTACTTAAACGTTAACTCTGTTATGTACTGTAATTGCTTGAACTAGAAGTGGTTTTGTAAAGGATTGAGACACTCCTTAAGTGTCTCATCTTATTCTATTCATTTATTGCTGATAAAAAAAAAAAAAACACCTCGATATAATTAACGTATAATCAACAACTCAGCCGATTCAACTTAAGCTTGCCAAACACTAGCCAAAATTGATCGTCTCAGAATCACAATCAACTCGAATTTATCTTAGCAAAACCAATATCTGGACATTCTTCTATGATTGATAAACAATTTTATTTACATTTTAAAGTTTTAATCATATATTTGAGTTCAAGAACTAGAAAATAAAATTTACAATATTTTAAAAATATAATTAGAAGTAAATCGTTTGCAAAAATATGAAGAAACAAAGTGCACGATAAAATTGGTAATAGGATCCGAAAATACTGAAAAGTTGGAAAATGAGAAACTGAAAAATATCTAAACTAAAATGTTATTCTAAAATTCTTGGAACAAAAAAACCTATAAAAAGATGCAAGCTTCAAGGAGAAAACATCAAATTTCAAAGCTTGCCAACAGTGTTTTTCTTTGTTGTAATACTTTCTGTTCCGTCCGGTTGACCGGGACGTCTTCGTGCGCGACCTCAACCGTCAGCTAAGGACTCCTTCCCACTGATTGCCTGTGAATTCCTGCAAAAAAAAAAGGACAAAGAGGCGCCCTAGCGGCCGTTTGCACTCCGACGCTCAAGTCAGCCAGCGAGAAACACCAAAAAACTGTCCACCCACGTATCTGAGCACCGCGTGTGGCACTCTAAAGGTGGTAAAAGAACTGTGTATTTGTGTGTGTGTTGTCTCCTTTTTGCAAAAATATTCTCCAGTCACTTGTACGTATCCTTAAAGCACGGGCAAGCAACCAAAGAGTTTCTCCTAAGTTTGCCAAAGGTTCCAACCCTTTTTCCGACATTCCCAGCGCTATTTAAACTGCCCCAGCATTTAAAGCGCCTTAAAGCGCTTTTAACTCGAACGTAACGCACTCATTAAAGCGCTTAATTACGAAACGTAGCGCATTTAAGACGTTGAAACGCTTGGGAGCCATAATAGTACCTGAATGCTGAAAAGGGAAACTGTATTGAATATCTTTAATTACCTGGCACCTGACTAGAGGGTGTTTCTATTCCGGCATTGTTGTCGTACACGTGGAGGGCCTCACGACGCCATGACCCCATCTGGGGGCGTTTCTGCCCATCTGGGGACGTTTCTACGTGTGGGTCCTCCTGCTTGGGAGTGCTACTGCGCTAGGGGTGGCTTTTTGGGTGCCAACTCATGCCCCCAAGTATCTAGCCACTTACTCTGAGAGCGTATCTGCCTTCCTCTCACACCCTGCACCCGGTTATCCTGGGCGTGACCTTCCTCTTGGGTCGTATCTGTCCCGAAGGCGTCTCTGGGGCGGCAGGGGTACTTCGCGAGTCAGGCTGCCCTTCACTGGTACTATCACTATGGCCTTGAAGCCACCTTTTCCTTCTCTTTATCACTTTCCCGAGATATCGGGACCTGAGGCTTTCCCACGACGTCGCTCCCTCCATGGTCTTTCCTACCCATGGGTATCGGGGAACCACACCGTGATTGCCTTGCTTTTACACTGTTCGATCTGGCGACGCCCTCACCTGGGCGACGCCTTCACCTGGGCGACGCCTTCACCTGGGCGACGCCTTCACCTGGGCGACGCCTTCACCGAGGCGACGCCTTCATCTAGGCGACGCCTTCACCTAGGCGACGCCGTGCCTTAGCGACGCCTTGTCCTGCCTTGGCGACGCTTCCTCTTGGCGTCTCTACACCTGGGCGACACCTTGAGTTGACTTTGACCTTCCAGTCGTTGACTTTGACCTTGACTTAGTCAACGCCCTGATACGGGACGGTACACAAGCCCCCCAGTCTTAAGCCGAAGACTTGTCTTCAGCGCAAAGACTAAAGCCTTGCCCCCGCCATCCACGTGCCTTCCTGATGACGTGTCATTCTCTGCTGACTCAGCAAATTTTCGAATTACTGACGCGACATTTTCTGAACCACAGGGGTATTCTTAATGACCGATTGGACATTCCCTGAAATGGGGATGATTACGCCTTTTGGGCTACCCTTGATCGCGCGCCACGTGGCCCATCGCGTGGCCCTCCTTTAGAGACCTTTGCGCTTCCCCTGGGCAATCGACCCTCTGACGCGTGGCCCGATCCTGCGGCCCTTAGTTGGCGCTTCTTGAGTCGTGAAATGTAACGTTTAAGTTACTCCAAACCCCGCGCTCACCCTACTGTTACATTCATTCACTCTGCTACTTTGCCCTGTTCATCGCCTCCAAAACCTCTTCTCTCTGCAATTGCGATTCTCCCCTTCCTGCGCTCTCCTACCGCCTCCACTTCAACAGCAAAGGTATGGTTTCGAGCACTCTCAACTCTTCACTGTTGTCGCATTATAGGAAACTGCCTGGGACTGTTGTTGTTCTCGTACTTCTCTAGATATTGTTTGTATCCCTCGTTGTTCCTTTCGCTTCCCTTCGTTCTTTTGCGGGTAGGGCGCTCCTAGGGTTCTTCCATCTTCCCCTTTTCTTCTCTCCAAACCCCTTTTCTCTGAACCCTTTCTTTCTCTTTTGATCTTCAGCATTGGCGTTGATGGCAAAAACCAAGACCACCGCGCCTCCCCCGCTCCCCAAGTCTCATTATAAGGGCGAATATGACTGGGCCCCCGACGAACTTCTGGACGAATGTTCCCTCCTGAACTCCGTTGAGGACGTGGAGGCCCACAGGGGGGACCCTGCCCTCTATAACTTCAATGCTTTCCACAAAAGTCATGACTCCCAAGTCCTGGTAAGCCGAGTGCGACCTGGGATGCCCGTTTGCGCGGACTCACGGGATACTGGGGGATGCGCTTTCTTCTTCCTCTATCTGATGGTGCTCAAAAGGGTGGGCCTGCGTCTGCCCCTAACTCCCTTCGAAAAAGAGCTACTGACAGAGATAAACACTGCTCCCGCCCAACTCCATCCCAACAGTTGGGCTTTCGTGAGGGGGTTCCAAATTCTCTGCCACATACGATTCTGTCTATGCGATCTCATTCTCTTTTCCCTCCACACGCTTCGACTATTTATCCGTGTTCGCCCATTTCTTTCACTTCGTTGGGCGGTTTGGTATGATCGGGAAAGGTTGCGCGCCAACCCTCACGCCCATGGAGAGGCTCATTTAGTGAAGCCGTATCGTCCTCGGGACGTCTCTGATACCGAAAGGTCTTTTCCTTGATCTCAAACGCTCGGCGCCCACGCCTAAGGAGAGGCCTGCTAGAGCAGCACCGTATCGTCCCGGGTGTCTAAAACGCCGAGTGTCGTGGGGGGGTCTGTTCCCTCCATGGTCTTTCCTTCCCATAGGTATCGGGGAACACCCTGCCAGTGACTCGCTGGCGCTCGGTGGTCTCGCCTCCCTCCACAGTCTTTCCTACCTGTGGGTATCGGGGAGGCGACGCATGTGACTAACTTTGCTTTTCTTTGCTTTCGTCTCCCTCCACAGTCTTTTCTACCTGTGGGTATCGGGGAGGCGAGACCTGTCGATATTTGGGTTGGCGACACCCGCGACATCTCGCGCTGTTGTCGCCCTTTACGTCCTTCCTGGCAACGCCTCGGGCGTTACCTTTACCTCGACATTGACCTTAACTCTTGCCTTGGTCAACGCTTGATAATAGCGAAGAGCCCAAGGCTTTGTCTGTGCCATCCACATGGCGCTCCTTGTATAGCTGATGGGACCTTCTGTCATTCGACTTGATCCACGTGGCGCTACTTGTATGGTTTGTGGGACATTTGGTCAGTTCATCAAGCCCTGACTCCTGCTATGCCCCTGACTCATTTTCGACGGCGGATCGTACCATTGGATATTCTGTTGACGGGACATTTTCTGATTTAAACCAGTGGTGCCAGCGTCATCCTTTCATCTTCTGCCACGTGTATCAATCGTGCGGTGCATCCATTCACGTCGTTTGGCGCTCTAACCGCTTTATTTAACTCTTCAAGCTCTGAAACTATCTTCATCATTTTCTCACTCTTCATAACCTACTTGCGTTCTTTCTTCTTGCACCCTTTCTTCTCTGTCGAAGGGCTGTTCTAACCGCTCCCCTCGCTCAACTCTTGCATTTCCAGCCATCCTGATCTTGTTAAAGAATGTCTTCTCACGATGCTTCCTCCAGGGTCCGTCCCAAAGACTTGTACCCTTGGGCCTCGAGCGAACTTCTTGATGAGTGTTCATGCTTGCTCTCCACCAGGGCCGTACGGGAACACAAAGGGGAGTTGTGTTCTTACGACCACCGGGCCTTCGCGAGGAGGCACGATGACGACATCGCTGTGCTCCCTTGCACTCTGGGGGAGCCAGTGTGTGGAGACGAACGAGCGAACGACGGGGTCCCTTTCTTTTACTTTTACCAGGTGGTGTTCAAGACCATCGGGGTGCGCTTACCCTTCTCCCGGTTCGAGAAGGAACTGCTGACGGAGATCAACGTGGCTCCAGCCCAGTTATATCCCAACAGCTGGGCCTTTGTCAAGGCCTTCGATGTCCTCTTTGGGTTTCTGGGTTGTGCACCCTCGGTTGACCTCTTTCTTCACTTTTTTGAGGTGAAGAGACAGAGACACAACCTCTGGGTAACTCTCAGCAATGTTCCCGGAAGAGTTCTCTTCACACCCTTCCAAAGCTCGTTCACGGGGTGGAAAGGCCGGTTCTTCAAGATCTGCTGTACTGATCTTGTTCCCGACGCCCTCGATGGGTTTCCGCTGTACTGGGTGAGAGAGGAAAAGGCCCTCAAAGCCAAACCCCTCAAGAATCTGGCTCCAAGTGATCAAATAGCTTGCCGGATTCTTGCTGAGGCGGGAGGTTTTGACTCCGCTACGGTGATCAGCTTGGAGTTCAACGCTAGGACTCTTGAGAAGTACATAAGTAAGAACCACTGCCTTAGGCAACTTCGGCCTTCGTCACTTTCTAACTGTGCCTGTCTTTCTTCACTGTGTCTCTAATACATCTGTTCCCTTTGTGCAGGTTCGAAAATAAGCCGAGAAAAGAGGACACGACTTACTCGAGCGCTGCGGGCTGGGAAAGAGGCTTCGCCTTCCTTCAGTGATGACTCTGATGAGCGCTGAGAAGTGGCTTGTTTGTGTTTTTGCATTTTGTACTGAACATTGCTTGTAACAACAACTTTTCAATATCATAATTCTTTACAACGCCACTTTACTTTGCATATGCTTCATATACCGCGCGACTTCCTTTCATCTCGTTCTGCTAACGATGCATGCTTTTCCTTGGGCGGCACCTTCTTTCTGGGCGACGCCAAGACCTAGGCGACGCCTTCTTCCTTGGCGACACCATGGCCTAGGCGGCGCATCACATTACTTCTAACAAGGAAAAATAAAGGTTGAAAACCAAGGCACTTCTTTTTCTCAACTGGTTTTTCCATTTATTAGGGTGACCTCATTAAAAAACCCCCGAAAGGGAAAAAGAGCGTCCCCTTCAACTAAATTGTTACATGCTGCTTACATAGGTCAACTGAAATAAAATTTTAAGTTGGCTGCATTCCAACTGCGCGGGATAGGGCCTCCATCTAAAGTCTCCAGGTTGTACGAACCGTTGCCCTTAGCCTCAGTAACTCTGAAGGGCCCGGTCCACTTGGGAGACAGCTTATTCTCCAACTCGTAAGGGTGAGCTTTCCTCATCACCAGGTCGCCCACCTGAAACTGTCGTGGCTTTACTTTAGAGCTATATTGCCGCTCCACTCTTCTCTTCATCGCTTCAGCTTTTATTCTAGCTTCTTCCCTGGCCTCTTCTAGCAGATCCAGGTTTACCCGTCTTTCCTCATTAGATTCCTCCACCACAAAGTTTTGAAAACGCGGTGAGCTTTCGTGTATTTCTACTGGAATCATCGCGTCCGACCCGTACACCAAATTGAACGGCGTCTCCATAGTAGAGGATTGGGGCGTGGTGTGGTATGCCCATACAATCCTTGGCACCTCTTCCGCCCATGCCCCTTTGGCCTTCTCTAACCTTCTTTTTAACCCCCTCAGCAGAACTCTGTTTGCTGACTCTACTTGTCCATTGGTCTGGGGGTGTTCGACCGACGCGAACACTTGCTTGATTCCCACTTCAGCGCACAGATTTCTCAACTGCTGACTGGCGAACTGGGTCCCGTTGTCAGATATCAGGCGCCTGGGTACGCCAAAGCGACACACGATGTTTCTCCACACAAAATGCTGTACCTTATGCGCAGTGATTTGTGCCACGGGCTCTGCCTCTATCCACTTAGTGAAGTATTCTATGGCGACGATCAGATATTTCATCTGCCTGATTGCCAGTGGGAAGGGGCCCAAGATGTCAATACCCCATGTGTGGAAAGGCCACGGGCTGTATATGGACCGCAACTCTTCTGGCGGCGCCTTGTGCCAGTCGGCGTGCTTTTGGCATTGCTTACACCGCTGGGCGTGCCGTGCGCAATCCTCTTTCACCGTTGGCCAGAAGAAACCTGCGCGTATTACCTTGGAGGCTAAGGACCTTCCTCCTACATGGCTTCCGCAGACGCCTTCATGTAGCTCCGCCATTATCCTGGTGCACTCATCGCCACTGACACACGTTAGGATAGGGTGAGTGAAACCGTGTCTGAACAGCACCCCATCCACCAAGGTATATCTCGCGGCGTTCCTTTTGATTTTCTTACCCTCTTCAGGGTCCACTGGAAGGGCCCCATCCGCCAGGTATCGTTTATAGGGCGTCATCCAGGTGTCTCCCGTGGACAGGACACAAACCTGCATCTGCTCCTCCTCAGACGCACCCGCGTATATACTGATGCGGGGCGCCCTCTGCGTATCTTGGGTTAATGAGGAATGACTCCTCGGCCTTCCCCTTGATGCATAAATCTGGAGGACATCCACCCTGTTGTCTTCCACGAATCGACGCGGAGCTTTGAGGGTCTCCTGGATCACTGTCCTCTGTCTACCCCCCTTGCCTGAGCTGGCCAGCTTTGCGAGCAGGTCGGCTCTGGCATTCTGCTCCCTCGGGACGTGTATTAACTCAAGAGCGTTGAACGCCCCTTTCAACAACTGGACGTATTTTAGATACGCCGCCATCTGGGGGTCCTTCGCCTGGAACTCACCCGACACCTGCCCCGTAATCAACTGGGAGTCGCTCTTCACTAGGAGGTTCTGTGCGCCCATCTCCTTGGCCAAGAGCATTCCTGCAATCAGGGCTTCATATTCTGCTTGGTTGTTACTTGCCTTGAAGGCAAAACGCAAGGCCTGCTCGATCAGTATGCCGTCGGGTCCTTCCAGCACTATTCCCGCACCACTCCCTTGTTGGTTTGAGGAGCCATCAACCGAGAGCAGCCACTGTGAACTCGCTTCCACCTCTTGCTCACCTCCGGGCGAAAGTTCTGCTACAAAATCCGCGTACACCTGCCCTTTAATGGATCCTCTAGGCTCGTACTGTATGTCGAATTCTGACAGTTCCACTGCCCAGCGTACCATTCTTCCTGCCACATCGGGCTTCTACAGCACCTTCTGTATGGGGAGGTTGGTCATTACCACCACCGTAAAACTGTGGAAGTAATGACGGAGCCTCCTAGCCGAGAACACTACCGCCAGCGCCGCCTTCTCCAGTGCTTGGTACCTTGTCTCAGCTCCCTGTAAGGCTTTGCTTACAAAGTAGATGGGCTTCTGACTCTGGTCCTGCTCTTGGACCAACACAGAACTGATGGCCCTATCTGTTACAGTAAAATACAACCGGAGGGGCACGCCCGTTACCGGTTTGCAGAGAACTGGAGGCGTCGCCAGGTAATCCTTCAGCTTAATGAAAGCCGCTTCGCATTCCTCAGTCCATGCAAAGCGACTGTTTCTCTTGAGGCACTGGAAGTACGGGTGCCCCTTTTCTCCTCCGGCGGAAACAAACCTCGAGAGCGCCGCCATCCGCCCTGTCAACTGTTGAACCTCCTTTACCGATGTCGGACTCCGCATGGCGATAATAGCCGCACATTTGTCGGGGTTCGCCTCTATCCCCCTCTCGGTGAGCAGAAAACCCAAGAATTTACCGGCCTCTACCCCAAAAACACACTTCTCGGGGTTCAACTTGAGGCGGTATTTGGATATTGTGTTGAACAACTCCTCCAAGTCTGCCATGTGCTGCACCCTGTTCTGCGACGCCACCACCATGTCGTCTACGTAGGCGTATACGTTCCTCCCGAGCATTGGCGTCAGGACCTTGTCCATTAACCTCTGATACGTGGCGCCCGCATTTTTGAGCCCGAAGGGCATCACCTTATAGCAATAACTGCATGTTTCAGTCATGAACGCAGTCTTGCTCTCGTCCCTGGGGTGCATCTTGATTTGGTTATACCCTGAGAAGGCGTCCAGGAAGCTTAACACCTTGCTGCCAGACGCGCTGTCCACTAGGGCGTCGATGCTGGGCAGCGGATAGGAATCCTTTGGGCACGCCTTGTTCAGGTCCGTGAAGTCAACGCACATTCTCCATTTTCCGTTCGCCTTTTTCACCAAGACGACGTTGGCGAGCCACTCAGGGTACTGGATCTCCCTAATGTGGCCAGCACTCAGCAGCTTCTGCGTTTCGTCTTTCACCACCTGTTGTCGCTCCTCATTGAACTTCCTCCTTCTCTGACGCACGGGGCGGACCGTGGCGTCCATGCTGAGGTGGTGACACAGGAAATCGGGGTCGATGCCCGGCATATCCGAGGCGGACCATGCGAAGGCATCCAGGTGGCGCGAAATCACTTCCGCCACCCCTTCCTGTTCTTCTGGACTTAGCGAGCTTCCTAACTTGAAAGCTTTGCCGCCAATCTCCCTTTCTAGGGTGTTAGCTGCAGGTTGCTCCCTATTATCATCTTCGGCGGGCGCCGCCTCTTCCACGGGCGCTTCCTCCATTGGCACATCTGCTTCGGGCATCGCCCTTTCTGCTATGGCCTCTTCAAGCTTCAGCCTAGCGGGCGTCGCCTCAATCATCGTTGCGTCCGCGCTCGGCGGACGTTCGTACACCATGAAAACGCCTCTCTTCGTCTTCAGGCTGTTTTCGTAGCATTTCCTCGCCTCCTCTTGGTCTGATCTGATGACTATCACCCGGCCACTGAGGTCCGGTAGCTTCATCTTCATGTGACGGGTGGAGGATATTGCACTCAGACGGTTTAACGCCAGTCTGCCCAGCAAAATATTGTAGGCAGAATTGGCGTTCACGACGAGGTACCGAATGCTCTCTGTTCGGGAGGCCTCTCCGTCTGTGAACGTAGTCCTCAACTCCAGGTACCCCCGGACCTCTATCTGGTTATCCCCAAACCCATACAAACATCCCGTATAGGGACTCAGCAGATCGGGGGACAACCGTAACTTATTAAAGGTCGACAGAAACATGACGTCTGCCGAGCTTCCTTGATCAACAAGCACTCTGTGGACCTTCCTTCCAACCGTGACGACCGAGATGACAACGGGATCGTTGTCATGGGGCACCACATCTCGGAGGTCTCTTCTTGTGAACACAATATCTGACTCCCAGGGCTCCCCCGAGAGCCTCTCTTCGATTGAATTCACCCCCCCTCGCGTATTTCTTCCGCTGGGAGGCGGTGGGTCCTTCGCCGGAAAAACCTCCAGCAATGGTGTGGACCTCGCCAAGCACAGGCATCTTGTGTGCTGGCTCGTCCGCCGGCGGCGGCAGGGTGGCGATCGTGGTGGACTCTGCGACATAATCTTTCAAAAACCCAGTCCTCACCAGCTCATCTAGCTGGTAGCCCAACGACAGGCAATTATCAATTTGGTGCCCGAAAGCCTCGTGAAATTCGCACCAAGAGTCTTTGCGGGGCCCTAACACCTTGTCGGTCTTCGCCGGTCGCCTCAGCCTCTCGGCTATGTTGGGTACGGCGATCAAATCCTTCAACTCAACTACGAAGTTGTACCTCGCCGGTCTTGCTCTTTCTCTGGCGGGGCGTTCGCCTCCTGCGGGGCCCCGAGGCTGGGGCTTTCTGGCCTCGTAGGGGCGTCTAGCCTCTGGCTTCTTTCTCCCCGTCGTTGTCTCATTGACTCTGACGGGTTGAACTCGCGTTGGTCCCCTCGGGCGTGAGGGCACGGCGCTGGTGCGCTTCACACATACCTCCCCTTCCGAAGCAATATGCTCTACCGCCCTACGCCGTAATTCAGCGAAAGTCCTAGGGCGATTGCGGATAATAGATTCTCCAAAGGGGCCGGGGCATACGCCTTTCACAAATGCGTACATGATCATAGGCTCCTCTGTTGTACCAACCTTCACGACCTGGGCCCCGAAGCGATTGATATACTCCTTCAGGGTCTCCCCCTGATACTGCTTCACGTCAAACAGGTCGTAAGAGACCGGCGGCGGGGCCTTGTTGGCCAAATACTGTTCTCTGAATAACCGCGACAACTGGCGGAAAGATGTGATATGGCCCTCGGGGAGGCTAATGAACCAGTCCATAGCCATCCCGGTCAGGGTGCTCATGAAGAGCTTGCACTTGGCAGCATCAGAACCGCCTATCAGGACCATCTGCGTGTGAAATGCAGCGAGGTGCGTCTCTGGGTCCTCCATCCCAGTGAAGATTACCTTGGGTCCCGCGAACGTGTTCGGGATTGCTGCATCTAGGATCTCCTGCGAGAAAGGAGTGGAAAACTCCCTTGGCGGGGAATGGTTCTCCGTCTCGTCCTGCCCAGGCCGCCTCCGATCGTTTCTCAGGCCCTGGCGCAACTCCTCATTCACACGGTGGAGCTCTTCGTTGCGCTCATGCGAGGCGTCAAGATCTGCCTGCATGCGCTCCTGCTCCATCTTCGAATCCGCCATGTCCTGCTGCAGCCCCCTCATTATTTCCAGGACCTACTGCATGGATAGGTCTGCTGGGGCTGCGCGCGCTGCTCTTCGTCTGGTGGGGGCCATTGTCACTCCAACCTCCTTCAACGTTACTGTAGCTTGGTAAATTCACCTCGAACTTATGATGGGACTGATGTTTTAAATCGTGCCCCACGGTGGGCGCCAAATGTTCCGTCTGGTTGACCGGGACGTCTTTGTGCACGACCTCAACCGTCAGCTAAGGACTCCTTCCCACTGATTGCCTGTGAATTCCTGCAAAAAAAAGGACAAAGAGGCGCCCTAGCGGCCGTTTGCACTCCGACGCTCAAGTCAGCCAGCGAGAAACACCAAAAAACTGTCCACCCACGTATCTGATAACCGCGTGTGGCACTCTGAAGGTGGTAAAAGAACTGTGTATCTGTGTGTGTGTGTTGTCTCCTTTTTGCAAAAATATTCTCCAGTCACTTGTACGTATCCTTAAAGCACGAGCAAGCAACCAAAGAGTTTCTCCTAAGTTTGCCAAAGGTTCCAACCCTTTTTCCGACATTCCCAGCGCTATTTAAACTGCCCCAGCATTTAAAGCGCCTTAAAGCGCTTTTAACTCGAACGTAACGCACTCATTAAAGCGCTTAATTACGAAACGTAGCGCATTTAAGACGTTGAAACGCTTGGGAGCCATAATAGTACCTGAATGCTGAAAAGGGAAACTGTATTGAATATCTTTAATTACCTGGCACCTGACTAGAGGGTGTTTCTATTCCGGCATTGCTGTCGTACACGTGGAGGGCCTCACGACGCCATGACCCCATCTGGGGGCGTTTCTGCCCATCTGGGGACGTTTCTACGTGTGGGTCCTCCTGCTTGGGAGTGCTACTGCGCTAGGGGTGGCTTTTTGGGTGCCAACTCATGCCCCCAAGTATCTAGCCACTTACTCTGAGAGCGTATCTGCCTTCCTCTCACACCCTGCACCCGGTTATCCTGGGCGTGACCTTCCTCTTGGGTCGTATCTGTCCCGAAGGCGTCTCTGGGGCGGCAGGGGTACTTCGCGAGTCAGGCTGCCCTTCACTGGTACTATCACTATGGCCTTGAAGCCACCTTTTCCTTCTCTTTATCACTTTCCCGAGATATCGGGACCTGAGGCTTTCCCACGACGTCGCTCCCTCCATGGTCTTTCCTACCCATGGGTATCGGGGAACCACACCGTGATTGCCTTGCTTTTACACTGTTCGATCTGGCGACGCCCTCACCTGGGCGACGCCTTCACCTGGGCGACGCCTTCACCTGGGCGACGCCTTCACCTGGGCGACGCCTTCACCTGGGCGACGCCTTCACCTGGGCGACGCCTTCACCTGGGCGACGCCTTCACCGAGGCGACGCCTTCATCTAGGCGACGCCTTCACCTAGGCGACGCCTTCACCTAGGCGACGCCGTGCCTTAGCGACGCCTTGTCCTGCCTTGGCGACGCTTCCTCTTGGCGTCTCTACACCTGGGCGACACCTTGAGTTGACTTTGACCTTCCAGTCGTTGACTTTGACCTTGACTTAGTCAACGCCCTGATACGGGACGGTACACTTTTGTTTTGTCTCTATATGGAAGCCTAAATTTCTTCGTGTTGATTATCTTATTATTCACAATTAATTTTGAGGTTTATTATCAATAAAGTTTTATTCTTAAATTCTCTGTAGCAGATTGTGCTTTATTGTTGGTCTTTTTGAAATCTGGTTTTTGTAAAAAAAAAACTGAATGTTTGTTGAGTATTCAATTCTTTTCTTTAATTAGAGATCTTGATTAATTCATTTAGTCTTACTCGCTTTCTTGTTTTCTTAATTCAAGAGGTAGAAAATAAACATCTCACGAGTAGACGTTAGAAATAATGAGATACTAAATACATCAATGAATGCTTATTTTGTTGATAAGATTTTACTAAATTTGATTAACGCTTGTTTGATTAAGTTTGACATTGTGCAAGGATTAAAAAAGTGCAACCTACAAGCTAAACACAAACTAAACACTAATTCAATACATCAACAATCATGAAATTCTTCCAAATCATTCCCGCAAGAGGTCTGAAACCAATTTTTTATGATCCTTCGATAAAAAGATTCATTTTGTTCATAAAAAAGAGGAGTTGAGATAAAAAGAAAAGCATCAATGTAGGGAGTTAAAATTACAAGTAAACAAACTTTCATTAAGAGAAAATCGAGCTATATGTCTCTACCAATATACATAAGTGTCCCTAAAATTGAAGTATACATCCTGGCCAATGAGATCATCTCCTTCGCCATCTAGTCGACACAAATTGACCATCCTTGGAGATGTCGAACTTGCCTTCCTCGGCAGGAACTTTATAGAGAAAAGTGACTTGACAGGTGGCTTGGTTGAGACCCTCCTCATGAACGCCAATAACATATTCTTGGGATTTCATCAACTCATACTCGACCACCTTTTCCTAGCAATCACTTCCTTGTGAGCCAAAGTCATATTGGTTAGACTTACTCAAGTTCCTTCATAACAACACTCATCCTTTTTTTTTCATTATGTTTCAACAATGATAATGTGAGTTGATTTTAGAATTGCACATTTTTATGAGTTTCACTTTGTTTATGGTTTTTGATTTCTAAGTAGAATATGGTGAAAAATCCAAAGAAGATTCTCACTAGACACTTACTTAACCTAGTGGTTAAGTAAGTGGTTAACCAAGTGGTTAAGTAAGTGTGAAGGTTCACTTCTAGAGGGCCAAGAGAAAACACAATTATATGGTGTTGATGATGAATAGGTGCAAAATTAAAGAGCATATAAGGGGAAGAAAGAAAATGGAAATCGAATAGAAAAAGATCAACATAAGAACATAAAGGAATCGAAAAATAAAAATATGAAAGGAAAGATAAGCTTAGGATGATGAAGGTGTGGTCACACCACTTAGAGGGGGAGGAGACTCCAAGATAAGTGGTGAAGAGCTGCCACTCAGAGCACTCAAGATAAGACCCAAATTCTAGGAGACTCAACTCACTAAAAACTCTGACAGGGTTTCTTTTCTATTCAAAGTTAACATGTAAAAATACATGAGGCAAGGCATTCTTTATATAGGAGAGAGTGACTTGAGGAGCAAGAGTGAGTGGTGTAGGCACGTTATTTATGAGCGACCTTCTAGAAGGTAGGTCAAAGAAACCTAGGTGCACATGCTAAGGTCCTTTTGATGTCCTTTTGATGTTCTTTTGCTAAGGTCCTTTTGATGTTTGGTGGGGCCTTGTCTTGGATGCTGAGATGACTGGCCTAATTGTGAAGTGTTTGTGGTGTCCTTAGTCATCTGCTTGTCGATTTGGGTTGTATCATCCTTTTTTTCATTCTGTTTTAGCAATGAGCACTAGGATCTTAGAGTGTGTGCCTCCTTGATCGCGATGTCTCAGTCAACGTGACCTTTCACAAGTTTTCCTTTAAAGCAAAGTTAGCATCTAGGGTTGTCTTCAAAAAGTTGGTTGACTTGGCCAACTCATTTTGTAGCTTCATCACCACAGATAGGGGTGGCAATACCGCTGACCTGCTCCGCATTTGGCCCGTCCTATGCCAGAAGTGCATAATCATTTCACTGGCCCACCCCGCATAAGAGGTAACTTGCGAGTCTGCGGGCCAACAGGCCAGCTCATATAAGAAAAATATATTTTTTCAAAAATTAAAATTTCATTAATTATAAAAAAAATTAAATTAAATTTTTAAAATAAAATGAAATAAAGATCACACTGCTAATAATGAATGAGTGAGGTATAATTTCTTTTTTTGCAAAATAAAATGCTATTTTTTTATTTAAGTGGTGTGGTCAGGGGACCAACCCACCCTACTATTGGTCCACGCGTGCTACGGGTTATGCGGGGAGGGCATAAGCGGATCAACGGGCTAAATTAGTGAGCTCGCTCCCGCACTTTTCGGTAGACCCGTCTCGCATTGTCATCCCTAACCACAAACAAAGATCCCATCGACGCCTCGACCCTGATGACCTTGGCAAGCACCAAGGCCCAACCTTGCATTTCCAAGCAAGCCGACACAAGATTATCGACTAAGGTTACACCAACCGCCTCTTTCTCGGAAGGAGTTATGGAAATACTTACGCCTTTACCAAACTTAAAACCCCCAAAAGAGTAGGGGTCAATCTAGTGCCAACTTCAGAGGATGATGGTTGAGTGCATTTTTGTTGGCGATTTAGAGGACTTCTCTTAACTCTTCTTTTTCTTATCAACAAGAGGGGGCATAAAATCCATGATGGGAGATGGAAATGCTTCTGCCATGCTTCCGAGAACCATTCATCCCCTACTTGACCTGTTGGCAGTGTTGCTTTAAAACCAACTTGAAGTCAAAGTAGATTAAGCCATCACGTCTGAAAAACACACAAAAAATTCAATAAAGTGAAAATTGATTAAAGCAATTCCAATAATGTAATGAGGAACCAAGTACTGTCCGTATAGAGGCAAAAAAGTTGTTTGAAGCTAGGTTCAGAGCTACGAAAGATCTAGGGGTAAGGCTGGATGAGGTCGAGTTTAAGACTCTAACCATGATGGATAATGAGAGTCTTGTAGCCGTGTTCACTGAGAATGAGATTAAGGATGTTGTGTGGCAGTGCGAAGGTTCTAAGAGTCCTGGAACAGATGGTTTTAATTTCAACTTTATCAGGAAAAGCTGGGAGTTTATAAAAGAGGAGTTAATGGAAGCATTGACTTTGTTTCATGCGACTGGAAGCATCTCGAAGGGCTGTAACGCTTCGTTTATTGCTTTAATCCCGAAGGTCAGGGACCCCTCTAAGCTTGAGCAGTATATACCCATCTCTTTAGTAGGAGCCTAATATATAATCATTACAAAGGTGTTGGCCAGTAGATTGAAGAAGGTTTTTCTAAAGGGCAGAGAGATCCTAGACAGTGTGCTCATGGCCAACAAAGTGGTGGAGGATCTCAAGAAAAATGGGAGAAGCGGTCTTTGTCTAAAGGTGGACTTTGAGAAAGCATATGACTCGGTCATATGGGATTTTTTATATGATATGCTACACAGAATGGGGTTTCATAACCTATGGATTTCTTGGATTAGAGGATGCTTGGAATCCGCTACTGTGTCTGTGTTAGTTAATGAGAGCCCTACGGAAGAGTTCAAGCCATCTAGAGGGCTGAGGCAAGGCGACCCCCTAGCACCCTTCCTATTCATAGTGGTAGCAGAAGGTCTTGTTGGGATAGTAAGACAGGCCTTGAAGGCTAATATGTTGACGGGCCTCAAGATAGAAAGTAAGGAGATGGAGATGTGTATTCTCCAATTTGCGGATGACACCCTATTCCTCTGTGAAGATACCCTTAACAACGTGTTAACCTTGAAGGCCATTACGAGGGGTTTTGAGCTAGCCTCAGGATTGAAGATTAACTTCCACAAATCAAGGCTAGCAGGCATCAATGTACAAAGCAATGTTGTAGTATGCTTCACTAAGATTTTGAATTGTATTCAGATGGAGGTACCGTTCAAGTATTTGGGACTGGAGGTGGGAGGAAACCCAAGGAAGAAGCAATTTTGGGAACCTGTTCTAAGTAAACTTAAAGCAAGGCTCTGTGTTTGGAAAGGGAGGTTTTTATCCTTGGCAGGGAAAATTTTTCTAATTAATTCAGTTCTAACTGTCGTCCCTTTGTTCTATCTATCCTTGTTCAGAGCACTGGTTTCGGTGTGCAAAAGGATTACAAGCATTCAAACAAGATTCTTGTGGGGATGAGGGAAGGTGACTAAGCCAATTGCTTGGGCTAGTTGGAAAGATGTATGCAGACCAAAAGAGGGGGGAGGTTTGGGATGTAGGGATATACGTTTGTTCAATCAAGCTCTCCTAGCTAAATGGAAATGGCGGTGTGTTTCTGAAGAGAATGGAAGGTGGAAGAAGCTGTTGGACTCTAAGTACAATCTAGGAATTGAAAGCGGCCAAACATCTGTCAAATCCCAATCTTGGTGGTGGAGAGACCTTTCTAAATTGTGTAAGGAGGGAGGAGGTAAAAGGTGGTTTCAAGAACAGTTAGGATGAGAAATAGGTTGTGGTGACAAAGCAAAATTCTGGGAGGAGGTGTGGGTTGGTAGTGTTGACCTTAAATCCTTGTTCCCACGTCTATACTCACTATCCTTAAACCAGGGTCAAACAGTGGGCGAGGTTGGTGAATGGATTGATTCGTAGTGGAGGTGGAAAATGAGGTGAAGGCGAGCTAGATTTCAGTGGGAGTCCTCTAAGGAGGGGGATCTTATTACGCTCCTATTTGGGGTCACACTGAAAAAGAATGTCAAGGACATTCAGGTGTGGGGGAAGGAGGTATCGGGTTGTTCTTTGTGAACTCCGCATATGAGTGTCTAGTTAAGCATGCTAGAGGAACCTAGTATGAAGTGTATAAGCTCCTGTGGAAGGCAAAGGCTTTTCCAAATGTGGTAGTGACAACCTGGAGGGCGTTGTTGGGTAAACTTCCTGATGGCATTTTCATGAAGTTCTTCTTGAATCAAAGTAGAGTATGGGGCGGAAGCAATGAATGAGAGTGAGCAAGATCCTCCTAAGAGTGGTGTTGATCTTGTAGGTGCATGATAAGTGTGGGTATTGAGTGGTTCGGCCAGCTCAAGGGAAAAGATGAAGGAATTGAAGTTTAGAGCCTAGGATTCTAGGGAGAAGCAAAGTTGAGCACAAATTGGCAGCATAACTTTACTCACAATAAACTTGAAAATACAAGGTGTAGGCTCCTCCTTTTATAGGCTAAGGAGGACCATAATGCAACCCTAATGCTACCAAAATGAAATGCAAATTACATCCAAAGACTAAAGGCACATGGCCGGCCCTAGCCTATAGATTCCTTCTAGAAAACGCACCAAGTCTTAACAAATCTAGGTTAAGTCCTTATGAAACCATGTGTGCTATTTACACCACAATTAATACCATGCTACCCTTAATGGGCCGTCCATGTATCTTACACAAATCTTTCTTGGATTCACATTGGTCTAGACGCTTCCTCCATTGGCCTAGACGCTTCCTCTATTGGCTTAGACGCTCCTCCCATGGCCTAGACGCTTCCTCCATTGGCCTAGACGCTCTTGGTTTGGCTTTGGATGCTTATGTCTTGGCTCTTGTCTTTCTTGTGAGGTTGTGCTTGGCCCTCTTCCATCATCCCCTCCCTCTTGAAAAGGATTTGTCCTCAAATCCAATGTTTTTGTTGCTTAGGGAAATGGTTGTGGCTGGATGGTGTCCATCATCTCCTCCTTCTTGAGAAGATCTATCCTCAGATTTGCAGACTTGATCTCGGATAGCAGCCTCTTGCTTCATCAAGGTGTGTCCTCCCGAATCAAATATCAATCTATGGGAATCTTGAAACAAAGCAAAGGAGTTAGTGTGAACATTTGGAGAAATTTTAATTGTGTGAAGTTGCCATTTTTGTTTTTCTCTTGTTTTGGCCAACTTCTCACAATACCTCCCTTTTAATGGTTGTAGGTGCCCTCTAATCCTCTTATGTTTTCGAATATTTCCAAAAGTAGTTACTTTTCCCTTAGGCATAATCCCTTTAAGAAATGGTAGCAACTTTAAAAAGGTAAGAGGACAATGTGCACATACAACTTCAAATGGAGAAATATGAGTAATCTTGTGGACTACTCCATTGTATGCATGATTATAAGAAAAAGGATTCTTATCCCAAGAATTGTGAATGTCCCTCATGATTTCGTGAAGCATAGAAGGAAGAGCTATGTTTTCAAATTTTGGAGCTCTATCCATTAATTTTGAAAATAATTCATGGAGGCTTGTCACGTTTCTTAGGAAGAGTTTATCCATGAAGAAAGAATCAAGTCCTTTTGTTGTCCTAGGAAGCTCTAATATGAAATGTGTGTCTTCCCAAGTATCTTTTACAAAAGGTGAAGGAGTATAGAGTCCTTGAGACTTTGCTTTAGGTGTAGTTTGAAAACAAGAGTTGTACCTAAAGTAATGTCTTTGAACCTCTTTTCTCATGGGTGACAAAAGTTTTCCTCTTAAAAGCTCTAGAGTTTCATCAACTCTCATTTGTCCCATAAGTTCTCCTTCTTGTAGACTTTTTCTCTTATGTGCAAAGAGAGTCTCGTTGGTACAACCATGGTTTAAGAAAATTTGTACATTTTGCAATGGTTGTCTCAATAAGACATGGCAAGTTGTTCTAGGCACTACTTCATACAAAAATTGGTAGGTGCTTATAGATAACTTGTCATTCCTTTGGGGATATCTTAACACATTTGAGAAATAGTCTTGATCTATGCAAGCTTCTTTTAAAGACTTTTCTTTTGTGCTTATGCTTGCGAGTGTTCCTTTACAAAAGGAAAGGCTAGGTTGTTCAACAAGAAGCATGTTTGTAAAGGTATTGTCAATGTGCTTGACTTGTTGAATGACCTTGTGGGAAGGAACACTATTCTCCCACGCCTTTTGTTTCCCAAATTTTTTCTCTTTTTCTATTTTTTCTTCATCCCTTTTGTGTTTCATTTGTATTTGGTCTTTTACCACTTGGGAATGTGGTAAAGGGCTAAGTACAAATCTTTTGTGCTTATGGATGAAAGAAATCTCGTTAGTTAGACCATTATGCGAGGTTTTCTTATCAAATTGCCATGGTCTACCTAATAAGATGTGGCAAGCTTCCATAGGTACTACATCACATAAAACATTGTCTTTGTAGTTACCTATAGAAAACTCGATTTCCACTTGTTTGTCTACACGTAGTTCTCCATCCTCATTGATCCATTGTAAATTGTACGGTTTTGGATGAGGAACTACTTGTAGTTTTAATTTTTCAATCAATCTAGTGCTACAACAATTGCAGCATGACCCACCATCCACAATAAGAGAGCATATATTTTCTAAAACTTTGCATCTAGTATGAAAAATGTTCTCTCGTTGTGTCTCGATGGATGCACTAGGTTGATTGTGGAGGATTCTTTGAATCATCAATAAGTCCCCCTCCAAAGGATTTATCCTTTCTCCTTCCCCTTTTTCTTGAGTACTAGGTTCATCCTCACCACTTGTGTACTCATCTTTTCCTTTTAAAAACAAAACCCTTTGGTTTGGACATTGCGCTTGCACATGCCCTCTTCCAAAACATTTAAAACACTTGGTGTCCCTAGCACGGATGTATGGGGTGGAGGCATCTTTTACTAAGGGTTTGGTAGTTTCTTTGGATTCGTCTCTAGGTGTACTACCCTCCCTTTTAAAGTCTTTCTTGGGATAAGAGTTGGAGTAAGAACCCACCCTTTGACTTGAAGTTTTGCGCAAATTTTGTTGTTCAACTTTAATGCAAAGTTGAACCAAATCATTCAAGTCTTGGTAGGGTAATAGTTCTACTCTATCCCTTATCTCAAGGTTGAGCCCACTTAGAAACCTAGATATGGTGGTGGTTTCCTCCTCTCTAATGGATGCTCTCATCATGTAGAGCTCCATTTTCTGCCTATACTCTTCCACACTTAAGTTCTTTTGTTGGAGTCTTTGGAGCTTGTCCATCAACTCCCTATGGTAGTAGGAAGGTATGTGGCGACGTCTTAGGGCTCCCCTAAGGTCATTCCAATATTCTATGGAAGGCTCCCTATGAAGACGTCGGTCTCTCTCTAGAGAGGTCCACCAATACATGGCATTGCTTTGGAAACTAAGGGTTGCTAAGGGTACTTTCCTCTCTTCACTCACTCTATGGCAAGCAAAGAGTTGCTCTACTTTCATCTCCCAATCTAGGTAGGCTTCTACATCTTCCTTACCATAGAAATGGGGTAGGTCTACCCTTACTTCCCTTGGGCTCTCTTGCTCCCTTTGCCTATTTCTTCTAGGGGGTGGTTGGTAATAATCATTGATTCTACGGCTTCCCTCCCCTAGAGACTCAATACTTTGAGATGCATGAGTAAGCGTTTTTATTTTTATTTTTGTGTTTTTTGCGATTTCTCTTCTTGAGCTTTAGCCAACTCATTGATTTTGTTCTCATTCTCCAATTGTCTAAAAGAAATTAATTGGACCGCTTGTGATACTTCTTTCAAAAGAGTTTTCAAAGATTTTACTTCACTTTCTATAGACTTTGGAGAGTGAGAAGAAGAAGACATGGCTAAAACTTTGTGTATATAGGTGTTTTACTTTGAGAAAGTTTAGGAAAGTTAAAGAAGGTAGTTTTCCAGGTAAGGGAGGTGAGTCACAAAGGACTACTTAAGTACCAAGCCTTTTCCTTGCCAAAAACTATCCTCCAATATCTTCACACAAGACTTTCTCTTAGTGAAACACTTAGAACACAAATAAGTTGAGAAATAAATGCAAGAACACAATGTAAGCTAACTATGCAACAAAGCTAGTGGGTTTAGCACAAAATTTAAACAAAATTAAACATGCAAAGCGTTTCTACTAAAGCAATAGAATAGCAAATTCAAACAAGTAACAATTACTAAACAAGAATGCTATACTATTCGGCCCTAGGTGAGGCTTCTTGGACACTTGGAGCCCTTGAAGACACACTCACCGTCTAAAACGTAATTAAAAGGGTAATTAACAATAAACCAAGTTGCAAAGGAATTAAGAAAACTCCCTTTGTTGATCCTCTTTTTGGTTAGTGCACTTCCTTGTTGTCTATGCTTGTTTGATCCTCCAAGTGTTTGTAGTGTTTTCTTTTTCAAGAATGCTTGTTTCGGCTTTGGCTTAGTCTTCTCCTTAGAATGATGGTCTTAATTCTCCAATTTCCAGCACCTATCAAAGGGCTAAATCTTAACCAAGTCAAGTTTCAATCCACATAAGCACCAAAGAAGAGAAGAAATTCCAGCACCCAATTTAGAGGTCAAAAAACAAAAGCAAGAAACAATTAAATTGAATAAAACAGTACCACCAAAAGGATTTAGATTATGACAACTAGAAAGAGAGTCAAGAAATTAAAGCAACAAATAAAAGGTACTCAATTAAAGGTTGGCACACAAAAGAATTCCTAAAGAAAAGCACTAGATTAGATGACCAAATAAAAAAAAAACAGCACCACTGGAAAATGTTGTGGGCCAGAAAACGTGTTTGTTCCCCAATTTATGCTGAGCTGTATTTTTAAAATTTGACTCTGAAATTTGATATGCAAGATATTCAGGATCTTATCTAAAATCTGGCTTTGGAATCACTCAAAACGCATGCACCATTTTTTTAATAAATTTTGCAATTTTGGTGTTCAGTTAGGCCAGCTGGAGCGCCTCAGATTTGCACTCTGATTTTAAAAGATTTATCATTTTTTTCTGTTGCTTCTTTTGGACTAATTCTTTTTTTGTCCTTTCTATAACACTTTAAACTTGCATATTCCAGAGAATCAAAATTTTCCTATGAGTGGAAATATTTTTCTGGATCAAAACAGCCAAAACAGAGAAGGTGAAAACAGGGGAATCTGAAAACTGGAAACAAAAACAGCAAGATACCAAAGTTTAGACACAATGGAAATTTGTGAAATAGAATTGTGTAGGATCTAAACACAATATGAACTCAAACTAAAAATTAAGAAGGCACCAAAAGATCAAAGAACAGCAGATTCAAGCAATTAAAGAGACCCAAAATCAAGAAACAATCAAGCCAAATAAAAGGACTACTATGAATTGTTGACAATATGGATGAACATGACTTGACAAAACATGTATAGATTCAGAAAATTAAAGACTCAAAGCATAATATGAACCAAATAATGAAAGCAATAAAGACTCAAAAGCCTAAAAGAAAATAGAAACTCAAGGTGTATGGAATCCTATCACAAATTGCACAAGAACTTGTTCAAGATCAATTGAACAAGAGTGCTTCGGTTGGATCTTCCACAAAGCACACCAAACAAATTAAAATGTAAAAAACAGCAAGACAAGTATGGAAATTAAATGACAATATGAAATAAAGAAGAACTAAAATTGAAAAGACCAAAGCTACTCATCTTGAAGAACCAAAGCTCATGATACCAAATGATGGCATTTTCATGAAGTTCTTCTTGAATCAAAGTAGAGTATGGGGCGGAAGCAATGAATGAGAGTGAGCAAGATCCTCCTAAGAGTGGTGTTGATCTTGTAGGTGCATGATAAGTGTGGGTATTGAGTGGTTCGGCCAGCTCAAGGGAAAAGATGAAGGAATTGAAGTTTAGAGCCTAGGATTCTAGGGAGAAGCAAAGTTGAGCACAAATTGGCAGCATAACTTTACTCACAATAAACTTGAAAATACAAGGTGTAGGCTCCTCCTTTTATAGGCTAAGGAGGACCATAATGCAACCCTAATGCTACCAAAATGAAATGCAAATTACATCCAAAGGCTAAAGGCACATGGCCGGCCCTAGCCTAAAGATTCCTTCTAGAAAACGCACCAAGTCTTAACAAATCTAGGTTAAGTCCTTATGAAACCATGTGTGCTATTTACACCACAATTAATACCATGCTACCCTTAATGGGCCGTCCATGTATCTTACACAAATCTTTCTTGGATTCACATTGGTCTAGACGCTTCCTCCATTGGCCTAGACGCTTCCTCTATTGGCTTAGACGCTCCTCCCATGGCCTAGACGCTTCCTCCATTGGCCTAGACGCTCTTGGTTTGGCTTTGGATGCTTATGTCTTGGCTCTTGTCTTTCTTGTGAGGTTGTGCTTGGCCCTCTTCCATCACTTCCTACAAGAGTGAGTTTGAGCAGGAGAGGAGTGATGTTGAACTCCACGGTGTGCCCATTGTGTCAGTTAGAGGAGGAGTCATGCCAACATCTTTTCTTAGAGTGTAAACATGCTCAACGGGTTTGGTCTTTGTGTTTTCATTGGATAGGTATCTCCTTTGTCCAACAAAACGATTTAAAGTTGCATTTTCAAAGTGTTCACTTGTTTCAAGCTAGTAACGAGCAAAATCAAAACTGGAAAGGTGTCTAGGCAAATGTCATTAGATGCATTTGGGATCAAAGGAACCTGATTACTTTTCAGCAAGGGGTAGTAGCAAGGGGTAGTAGATGCAGAGGAGGTTTTTCATAAGGTTCAACTCAAGTCTTGGTTGTGGATGAAGCATAAAGTACATTTATTTAACCATTCCTTTGTTGACTAGGTTCTCAACCCATCTATCTGCATTAAAAGCTGTTAATTGGAAATAGGATGTAGAATGTTCATCCTGTGAAGTTCATATGAGATGGAAGTGGAGAAGATTGACCTATAGGCTTACTGCTGTTTGGTTCTACTTGGTAAGGCTTTCCTGTCGTGTTTGGAGAAGAGATGGTGTCTTAAGTTTTTTTGCTGCAGCTGATGAAGACAACTCTTTGTAAGTTGATCACAAAGAGAAGAAACTCTCATAATGGTTCCTGGTATGATGAGGCAGGCCCCTGCAATGTTGGAGGGTTGAGTCCTCTGGGAGGTTTAACAGCATATAGCAACCATGAAGTGAGTGGGGTGTAAGTGAGAAGATGCAGGTGAGCTGGTTTTTAGTCAGCCACAGGGAATATATAGAAGATGTGAGGTTGAAAGGGACGGCAGGGGTGATGGCTGGACAGCGTAAACCTGTTGTTTGGTGATGCTATAAATTCAACACGGTGTTGTATACTAATTTGGTTAGTGCAGGAACCTGATGCAAATTGGAAAAGGAGAGCTTATAGGTAAGGAAAGCAAGTAGGTTGGAGTGGTTTTGGTCTTCCAGCAGTCAACGGAGGTGTACAATGCCAAGAGTGGTGTGCTGTCTTGGAAGTAATAGCTGCATAATCTTTGGCCAACATGGTATAGTATTAGGGTGAAGGAAACAAATTAATGTCCAGTATCAGAAACGATCCCTGCTGGTCTTGGATGCTCTGAGTTCTAATTTGACCCAGGCAGCTCTAGCTGGGGTATGAAGCAGTTCAGTCTTCCATTTTATGGTCAAGTTAAGTTGGTATGGAGGTGGCAGCAGGATGTTGGAGCAGTGCTACGCACATCAGGAAAGGTAGCAGTTGAAGTAAGGCATATAGCAGGGGTTTACCGAAACAGGTTGGAGCAGTTGTGTGAGGGCATAATGCGTTATACAGGGAAGTATATGTTGGTCTAGTGTTAGTCTCTTTTGGCTCGAACCAAAGTCTGGGGTGGCATCATGCTGTTCTGTAGAGAGAGTACGGTGTTGTTCTGCTGCTAGTATGGGGAGTTTGGTGCATAATGGCTATTGTTGCTCCATGCTTTCTCGTGTTGTTTATGCTCACTCTGGATGATAAATTTTAGTTACTTGTTTGGACAATTTATAGACGGTTCTTTGCAGGCTGACCCTTTTAATTTGTTCTTATGGCTTAAAGCCATAATGTTTGGTTTTTAATCATAGGAGGGCCTAGTGTTTTTTTAAAAGGGTTGGGATACCTCTAAATATACTGTTTTATTTAATTTATTTATTATTAATAAAAAAAAATGTAATACATAGAGTAGGGGAGAGATATACATGAGGATGTTTTGGGTGAAAAGCCTCCACGACAACTGAAATAAGATTTTAAAGACCTTTAGGTCCTCGGAAGTCATTGATGACCTCCACCATTTTTTATATCGGATAAAAGGACAAGTCCAATAAAAAAAAAAGGTTTTCCCTCATCATCAAATTAAAAAATGGCTATCCCATCTACTCGACAAGTTTTTTTGGAAAACCTACCCTTAAATTCTTGTAAAATTTTGTAAACTGTGCAAAAAGGCACATTCCCCTCTGGTTAACTTAAGGATTTTTCTCAAAAGGCGAAATGCTTGTAACAAGGTAACGAGTTCGTGTGAAATTGTATGAGAGCAATGTTTTGTATTTGGAGAACATCCATGATAAAACGTCAAAGAAAAAACTAATATGAATAAACATAAAAGAAATAGAATTTGGCCCCTTCTCGACCATGACATAATTGTAAATCGCACAACACCTCTCGACCGGGACGATGCGAACCTCAACATCTCGCTTAAGCATCAACATACTAAAGACAATGAATTTATCATGTATGTTCACCAATACCACTTGAAAAGACCCAAATAACTCGACGAACTTGAAGAAGTAGGCACGACTAACCTGAAAGGAAGGGATACTTTTGCACCTCACTACAACTCGGTATACGAATAAAAAACCAGATGTCCTCCCAATGAGGGACCTTACCCTTATATATAGTTTTTTGAAATCCCATTACTCTCTCCCAACCATTTTGCATCCAATAACCACAATGATTTCAGGCATATATCACGAAACGGTACTTTCGCCAAGACAGAACCTTCTAGACTCTATCCCACTCGAGCCCAGAGAGAACTACATGTCTCCACATGATCAAAGTGGTCATCCAAGTGCAAAATTTTCTTGCATTAAACACGTGCACACAATGCCAAGCACAACAAAATCAACAAGACTCTACAAAAATATAATTTCTCAAATCTGGAGGGCAAATATACTCTACAAGGTCAAAAAGATTTAGGCTATATGTTCTCACCAGTTGACCTCAGACGGACTGAATGGGCAAGCTCCTCTTCTGCTTTGTCTCTAATTGTTGTTCCGAGATGGCGCTTCACTGGGACAAATGGGGTTTTACATGTTAATCACACTCTGACAATCAAGTCAATGAAAGCATTTAATATATCAAATTAGTTTCAGTCCTAAGTATTCATAAACGTACCTTTACTTGGGGTCTCAAACCCCTTTTATATATACTCCTTCAACAATTTTCAAAAGTATAATCTTAATAGAAAGCATATAATCATAACAGAAAAGCATATTGCTTACGTGCACCTTTATTCTCGGGTGCTTAACAACAATAAATCATTTTGTTCACATGCACCTTTATTTTCGGATGCTAACTACTTTATTCCCAACAACTTTTATTGATATTTAATTAACGTATGTATTATAAAAAATCAAAATATTCTTTCTATTTCAATTATTTTTTTCGAGCTGTCTTACTAACATTTGGGTCGAGGTCCTGAGCACCTGACCGATTGCATTGCTTGAACTGTAATCTTATTATGATTCTCTTTCTCTATCTGGCATGTACTGTGCTTGTATTTTGTTTGTGTTTATGCTTGTGTTTTAGCTATATATGCAATGGATTATGGTTCAATGTATCCTTGGGCCAAAAAAAGAGCTTTTAAAAGAGGTTTCGTATTACACAACCCATTTACGTCTCAAGGAGTTGAGAGAAAACGGGTGTACCATGAATAAAAAGTACGAGGGGTGTGTTAAAACTGTAGAGTGTAGGGAGGGAGAACCTATTTGCTGTGATGAGTCGTCAGACCCCAATGGTCCAATTTGTTATTTTAACGCCACCTTTTTCAAGAAGGTTCTCCTTCGTCTTCCCCTATCCATTTTTAAAAGGAGGTACTAACCGAGCTCAATGTAACTCCTGCCCAGCTACATCCCAATAGTTGGGCATTGATCCGAACTTTCGTTATTTTGTGTTTACAGTTTGACATCTCGCCAATTGTGAAAGTTTTCCTATATTTCTTTGAGACTAAACACACGAGCAGTAAAATATGGGTGTCCCTGAACGGTGCCCCTGGAAGTGTTTTGCTCACCCTCTTCCAGTCTTCATACAAATTTTTTAAAGGTAAATTTATCTATGTCCGAGCTTCAACATGAGATCCAACCCTTCTGGATGGATTTCTCCTGTAATGGACCCTTGAGCCTAAATTCCAGAATGCTCAGTGCTTGGAAGATTTGTCTCCAAAAAACCAGGGTATATGTGAATTTTTTACAAGCTTGAAGGTTGTATTTGACACCTCTTATCTACTGACTAAAGAGTATCTCCCCGGCGTTTTGAAGGCCAATAATGGTACTCCTCATTTTCTTTCCTTGTAAAGGTACCTATACCGTTATTATTAACCATTTACTTATCTTATTCTTTTCAAAAAGGATGTTGTCCAACATTGGCAAAGCGGAGATTGCCGAGCGCGTTAGAAAGATGAGAGCAGCCACCAGCACGAGCAAGGATTCGTTGGCACCCAAAAGGAAGGCCCCTGTCGAGGTTGCTCCAGTCCCATCTGACCAGGACGAGCAAACCAACTCAAACCTTGTTTTCAAGATAAAAAGGTAAGAGGCAGCTCCCCTCCTCGAACACTCCAACTCGAATGGTTGAGCTTCACACCAGGAGGTCATTACCATCCAAGAGTGTGAGGCCGAAAGCTCATGCAGAGAAAGCTTATGGGATGCTGACTTCGATGTCCTTGCTCATGGTAAGGCTTTCTTTCTGCCTCACGAAGACAAAAACAGATTATCATTCCATGACGAAGACTTCCTTCGTCGTGACTCCTTGAAGTTATTCAGCCAAGCATTTGCCTTGACATGCCTGGCTCAAGACAAAGTGCAAGATCGCAAAGTGTTTGAAGACAACAAAAATAAAGAGATCATGGAACTCCGCAAAGGAATGGACCGCCTTCAGATGGAGATCAACCGACTTAGCGACCTGTATAAAAAATTTGAGCATCTCTATACCGAGAAGACCCAAGAGGCATTGGCCCTATTCGAAGAGAAAGACAAGCTTCTGGGCGAAATAGAGAACCTAAAGAAAGAGATGTCTCATAAAGAAAAAGACTCCAACAAGATGATTGAGTCTCTCAAAGATGACGTTACCCGATCCTTCTTGGCCGGTTTTGAAATTGCCCTAGAGCAAGCAACAATAGTCCATCTTACCATGGACCTTTCTACACTAGACCCGGGAAAAACCGTGGTCGACGACCAACTGAGAGAGGACTAATATTAACTTTTATAATGATTATTATTTATAATATTTATTGGCTTGCCACACTTACTTGACATTATGATCCTTTGAACAATTGTATGCATGTTTTTCCTTCTTAGCGTTTGTATACCTTCTTACGTATACAAATGTATGCCTCAATGCTTAACTCAATCTCTTTATAAATAACATAACAAATTTATGCTAACTTAAGCGTAAAGTAATAATTTATTTACCTTGGTAGAGCGTCTACCCTTAAGCAGGTGATGCATTCGGGGTTAAGACAACCTTCACTCCAACTTCACCATATAACTCCTCGTCACAGGGCGCCTATACTTGAATGACTCCATTCATTTCGAGCTAGAAGTCTAAGCATGTGCCAAACTAAATCTAATAGACCCACTCCACAAAGCGCCTATACTCGGATGACTCTATTCACTCTAGCTAGGGCGTCTTACCACGTGCCAAATTAGCTAATTCAACAAATGAATTTATCTCACAGGACGTCTATGCTCGGGTAGTCGTACTTACGCCGAGCTAGGTCGACTTACCATGCACTAAATCAAGTAAATCGTCAAACAAATTAACCTCACAGGGAACCTATGCTCAGGTAGACGTACTTACGCCGAGCTAGGTCGACTTACCATGCACTAAATCAAGTAAATCAACAAACAAATCAATCTCACAGGGCGCCTATGCTTGGGTGGATGTACTTACGCCAAGCTAGGTCAACTTACCACGTGCTACATTAATGCTATTCAATCAAAACTAATGCACCATTTTCTGAAAAAAAAAAATTATCATTAGGTGACCTCGTTGAAAAACCCCTTCAAGAAAAAAAGAGCATCACCTTAAACATCATATTGTTTAAAATAAAATCATCAAAACGAAATGTCTTAATTGAAGTAAAACTTGAGATTGGCCACGTTCCACGTTCGTGGGATGGCTCCTTCCTCCAGGGTTTCCAGCTTATATGCTCCATTTTCGAGCACCTCGACTACACGAAACGGGCCAGTCCACTTTGAAGATAGCTTATTCTCTAACTGGTAGTGATGGAAGAGGCCCCATCACCAATCCATTGAAAGGCCACCAAAATGTAAAATTAAGGCAACCACTAGAGTTATAGTCAAAGAGGAGTCAAGAGGACGCATTCTACATGTCATAAACTCTAATGTAGAATAGTTTTTACATTTTGGTCAAAAGTAGCATAGTTTAATTCTTTTGTATTTTTGTTGAAACATGCAAAGTGGTACCTAAAATGCTAACCTAAGTTTAATTAGATTTTCCTACTCCTAATTAAACTTAGGTCCAACCCACATTTAGCCTAAGTGGAGCGTAAGGTTCTAGAACTCCTAGCACATGGAAGAATTCTAGAATCTACCTCACATGTGCTGAATTTAGGAGCCACCTTCCCATGTGCCAACATTTGAATTTCCCTCCAATTCTCTTTTCATATTCATCCCTCTCTTGCTATATATAGAGGAGCTTGGGTCATGTAAATTCAAGATTAATACATTAGTGAATTGCTGCCAAAATTGTGCCAATTTCACTTCTTGCCCAAAACCTCTTAGGTTAGGCTTTTAATCTTCACAAACTTTCCCTTTCCAAGTAGAGTTGGCCTCACCACTCTCAAATCTTACCTCTCATGCACCTTCAAGGTCACCACCACTCTTAAGAGGACCTTGTTCCATCTTCAATCCCTGAAGCTTCCGCAACTCATCAACAAATCCGAAAATATGAAGGCACATCTCCATCAGGTAGGGGTGGGCCTTTCGCATCACCAAGTCGACAACCTTGAACTGTTGAGGTTTCGTCTTGGTCTTGTGCTTTAACTCCACCCTTCTCTTTAAAGCCTCCAAATTGATACGGGCATGATCACGCACCTTGTCCAAAAAATCTAGGTTCACCTTCCTTCCTTCATTAGATTCTTCAACAACAAAATTTTTGAACCTGTGAGAATTCTTTTGTATCTCCACTGGTATCATGGCATTTGACCCATATACCAAACAAAAAAGTGTCTTTTTGGTTCAATTGCGGGGTGGTGTCATAGGACAACAGAATTCTGGTAATTTCCTCTGACCAAGTTACCTTTGCCTTTTCTAATCTCCTCTTCAACCCTCTTAGTAGGATCCTGTTAGCTGACTCAGCCTGGCCATTCGTCTGGGGGTGTTCTATCAAAGCGAACATGTACTTTATCCCGAGCTCCGAGCACAACTTTCCCAACTGTTGACTAGTGAACTGAGTTCTGTTGTCGGACACTAGGTGCCTCGGAATCTGAAAACATCAAACAATGTTCTTCTACACAAAATGTTGGACTTTATGAGAAGTTATTTGTGCCACTAGCTCAACTTCAATCCTCTTGGTAAAGTATTCGATGGTCACAAATGAGGTACTTCATCTGACGTATTACCAAAGAAAAATGGCTTAAAATGTTTATTCCTCGTGTGGGAAGGGTCATGGGCTATAAATCAATCGTAGCTCCTCGGCTGGTGCATGGCACCAATCAACGTGCTTCTGGCATTGTTCATAGCGCTGCACATATCTCACACAATCCTCCTTCATCGTCGGCCAATAATACCTAGCTCGGACGACTTTCAACAAGAGAGCTCGTCCTCCTATGTGGCTACGCAAATGCCTTCATAGAGCTCGACCATTATGCGAGCACACTGATCTCCACTTACACATGTGAGGATCGGGTGAGTATAACTGTGACAAAAAAGGTTTCCATCTATCAGGGTATACTGCCCTGCCTTGTAGGGGGTTATCGAAATTTCTGTTGTGTCAACCTGCAAAACTTCAAGAAGTTCATCCTCAAATAACTCAGGGTTGGTTATTTTTGGGACTTTCAAGGTTTCTTGAACCATCGACCGATGATTTCTCCCCTTTCTTGAGCTATCCCCAAGACCTCCAAGTGGTCGACTTCAGACAACCCTTCTACAGATGTCCTGGGTGACTTCAATGTCTCTTGGATCACTGACCTCTGCCGAGCTCCCTTCCCTGAGCTAGCTAGCTTAGACAACAGGTCTGCTTAGGAGTTTTGTTCTTTGGGAACATAAACAAGGTCAAACGTAGAGAAAGTTGCTCTCAAGATCCTTACGTACCTGAGGTATGAAACTAGTTGTGGATCCTTGGCCTGATACTCGCTTGTGACATGCCCAGTGACGAGCAATGAGTCACTCTTTACCAGCAGGCTCCGAGCTCCCAACTCTTTGGCTAACAACATCCCTGCTATCAAGGCTTCGTACTCAACTTGATTGTTGCTCGCTTTAAACGCAAACCTGAGCGCTTGCTTGATTAAGAGCCTGCTTGGTCCTTCTAAAATGACCCCAACTCCACTCCCTTGTTGGTTGGAGGATCCATCTATCGAAAGGACCCATTGAAAATCATTAGGATCAAGTTGAGAGTCCTTGGATAAAAGTTCCACCATAAAGTCTGCGTACACCTGGCCTTTGATTGGCCCTCATGGTTCATGCTGTATGTCAAACTCGAATACCTCAACCACCCAGTGGACCATCTGACCTGCTATATCAGGCTTTTGGAGGACCTTACGTATGGGAAGTACGGTCATGACAATAACGGTAAAGCTCTGAAAATAATAGCGAAATCGTCGAGCTGTGAACGCCACAACTAGGGCAGCCTTCTCGATATCTTGGTACCGAGTCTCTGGTCCCTGCAACACCTTACTTATGAAATAGACTGGCTTTTGGACCCTATCCTGATCTTGCAAAATGACCGAGCTAATTACCCGATCTGTAATTGCAAAATAAAGACAATTAGGGACTCTTGAGACTGGCTTACCAAGAACAGGGGGATCGACCAAGTACTCTTTCAACTTGGTGAAAGCTTCTTCACATTCACTAGTTGATAGCTATCGTTTTGCTGTCAAATTAATATAATTCTAGCGTACACTTGTCTAACACTAGAGAGATGATAGTATAATTATGGTTAGATGACCCCAAGTCGTCTCCCAACGAATCCAATAGTAAAAATAAGTAAATCAGTGTTTAGAATATATTTGCAAAGCAATAATAATAATAATAATAAAAAAGAGGTTTAGACAGTTGTGCAGAAAATATAAAAAATATTAAAATAATAAAGAAAAAATGGTTGATCCCCAAGTTCGTCCACCATTGAATTCTTCATAGGTTCTCTAAATATTAATCTTTTCTCAATTCTCCAATAGAGCTAAACCAGATTAAACATGCGCCAATCTAATTCAATTGAAACTCACCAGTAAAGCATGCGTCTACTGGTTTAATCAATACCCACTTTGTTCCATGCGTATACTCCATGGGAATGCTTATCTCCTCTCTTTTGAATCATGCGCCCAAGAAATTAATTAGAACAATGCGAACTAACTAAGAAACCAAAGTTTAAGATAAAGAAGACTCTCAATCATGCGTTCAAGTATCACCTCTCACAAAAACCAGTTTTCCATAATATCAAAATATTAAAACAATTGTTATAGAGAATTAAAAATCGAAACTTTTATTGAACAAAACCTCAGAACTCAATGGGGAATTACAAAAGAATCAACCAAAAAGGTTTAGACTTCCATGCGAAGACAAAACAAAAGAATTACAAAGAAAAGAAACTAAGAAAACCCTATGAAGCTCCCCCGTTTCTCCTTGATGCTTGTGTCCTTTTATAGGCTTTTCTGCTCGAAGGATCTTGGGAAAATATTGTAGTTTATATTTTGTTAACAATTTTCAAGTTTCCAACTTTCCAGAATTCTTGTATTTTGAAGAAGATTTGCTTTCAATTCTGTTTCTAAGATATTGTAGATTTTATTTTCTCTTTCTTCTCCTTGGAATTTGTTTTCTGTTTTTGGTTCACGAAGCAACTTGGACTTACTCTAAAAACACAAAATTAACAATAATAATAGTTAAGAACCAAATAAACCCAATTATATGAATATGAATTAAAACAAAGGATTTATTTATTATTATAGTCCAATAATCCATGATTAAAGCTATTGAGTATGGGTAAATATATGCTCATCACTAGTCCATGCAAAACCATTGTTCTTCTTAAGACATTGGAAGTAGGGGTACCCCTTATCTCCACTGACCAACAAGAAACGGGATATGGTGGCCATGCACCCGGTCAGCTGTTGTACTTCATTCACATTGGTCGGGCTTCTCATCCCTATTATTGTTGCGCACTTTCCAGGGTTTGCCTCTATGCCTCTTTCAGTCAACAGGAAGCCAAAAAAATTTCCTGCTTCCACCCTGAACACACACTTGTCTGGATTAAGTTTCAAATGGTACTTCGCTATTGTTACAAATAGTTCTTCCAAATCAACAATATGCTGATCTTTCCTTTCTGACTTGACGACCATGTCGTCTACATATGCTTGGATGTGTCGCCCGAGCATTAGGGCAAGGATCTGATCCATCAACCCTTGATAAGTTGTGCCAACCGTTTTCAGGCCAAAGGGCATGACCTTGTAGCAGTAACTGGCGACCTCGACCATAAAGGTTGTTTTACTTTCGTCCTTTGGGTGCATACAAATCTGATTATACCCCAAGAACGCGTCTAGAAAACTTAACAACCGACAACCTGAGGCGTTGTCAACCAAGGAGCCTATGCTTGGGAGTGGGTAAGAATCCTTGGGACAAGCCTTGTTCAAGTTAGTGAAGAAGACACACATCCTCCACTTCCCGTTGGCCTTCTATACCAACACAACATTTGCCAACCACTCAGGGTATTAGATCTCCCTTACGTGGCTAACATCCAAGAGCTCCTGAGTTTCTTCTCGGATGATAAGGCGCTTAACTTGATTGAATTTTCTTCGCCTCAGAACCACGGGTTTGACCCTTTCATCCATGGTGAGTCTGTGGCATAGAAAATCTGAGTCTATCTCGGGCATGTCTACGGATGACCATGTAAGAGCATTCATGTTCTCCAATACCATATCTTATCTTATCTTCTAGCTCCTTGCATAGCGAGGTGTCGAGCTTGAACTTCTTCCCTTTTATCTCTCTCTCTTGAACTTCCCCAGCAGGTCCAGGTCATCTTTCATTGATGACATCTGCCTCTACAATCCTTCTGCTTAGATGGTGATTGCATAAGTTCTCATTCGATTCTTCAAACTACTCTAAAAACATTTTCTTGTCGTCTTCTGATCGACCTTGTTCCGTCCGGTTGACCGGGACGTCTTCGTGCGTGGCCTCAATCGTCAGCTAAGGACTCCTTCCCACTGAATGCCTGCAAATTTCCTGCAAAAAAGAGGACAAAGAGGCGCCCTAGCGGCCGTTTGCATTCCGACGCTCAAGTCAGCCAGCAAGAAACACCAAAAACTGTCCACCCACGTATCTGAGCACCGCGTGTGGCACTCTGAAGGGTGGTAAAAGAACTATGTATATGTGTGTCTGTGTTGTCCCCTTCAGGCAAAAATATTCTCCAGTCACTTGTACGTAATCCTCAAGCACGGGCAAGCAACCAGAGAGTTTCTCCTAAATTTGCCAAAGGTTCCCCCCTTTTTTCCGACATTCTCAGCACTATTTAAACTGCCCCCAGCATTTAAAGCGCCTTAAAGCGCTTTTAAACTCAAACGTAACGCGCTCATTAAAGCGCTTAATTATGAAACGTAGCGCATTTAAGACGTTGAAACGCTTGGGAGCCAAAATAGTACCTGAATGCCAAAAAGGGAAACTGTATTGAATATCTTTAATTACCTGGCACCTGACTAGAGGGTGTTTCTATTCCGGCATTGCTGTCATACACGTGGAGGGCCTCACGACGCCATGACCCCATCTGGGGGCGTTTCTGCCCATCTGGGGACGTTTCTACGTGTGGGTCCTCCTGCTTGGGAGTGCTACTGCGCTAGGGGTGGCTTTTTGGGTGCCAACTCATGCCCCCAAGTATCTAGCCACTTACTCTGAGAGCGTATCTGCCTTCCTCTCACACCCTGCACCCGGTTATCCTGGGCGTGACCTTCCTCTTGGGTCGTATCTGTCCCGAAGGCGTCTCTGGGGCGGCAGGGGTACTTCGCGAGTCAGGCTGCCCTTCACTGGTACTATTACTATGGCCTTGGAGCCACCTTTTCTTTCTCTTTATTACTTTCCCGCGATATCGGGACCTGAGGCTTTCCCACGACGTCGCTCCCTCCATGGTCTTTCTTACCCATGGGTATCGGGGAACTACACCGTGATTGCCTTGCTTTTACACTGTTTAATCTGGCGACGCCCTCACCAGGGCGACGCCTTCACCTGGGCGACGCCTTCACCTGGGCGACGCCTTCACCTGGGCGACGCCTTCAGCTAGGTGACGCCTTCGCTTAGGCGACGCCTCACCTTAGCGACGTCTCGTTCTGCCTTGGCGACTCTTCCTCTTGGCGTCTCTACATCTGGGCGACACCTCGAGCTGACTTTGACCTTCCTGTTGTTGACTTTGACCTTGACTTAGTCAACGCCCTGATACGGGACGGTACACAAGCCCCCCAGTCTTAAGCTGAAGACTTGTCTTCAGCGCAAAGACTAAAGCCTTGCCCCCGCCATCCACGTGCTTTCTTGATGACGTGTCATTCTCTGCTGACTCAGCAAATTTTCGAATTACTGACGCGACATTATCTGAACCATAGGGGTATTCTTAATGACCGATTGGACATTCCCTGCAATGGGGATGATTACACCTTTTGGGCTACCCTTTATCGCGCACCACGTGGCCCATCGCGCGGACCTCCTTTAGAGACCTTCGCGCTTCTCTTTGAACAATTGATCCTCTGACGCGTGGCACGATCCCACGGCCCTAGGTTAGCGCCTCTTGAGTTGCGAAATGTAACGTTTAAGTTACTCCAAACCCCGCGCTCACCCTACTGTTACATTCATTCGCTCTGCAACTCCGCACTGTTCATCGCCTTCGAAAACCTTTTTTCTCTGCAACTGCGATTCTCTCCTTCCTGTGCCCTTCTGCTGCCTCCATTCCAATAGCAAAGGTATGATCTCGGATACTCACGACCTTTTCCCTTCGTCGCATTAGATTGATTTATTGAACTGCCTGGGACTGTTGTTATTCACGTATTTCTGCATTTCTCCGCTTCTTCTTCCTCCTCTGATTTTTCTTGCGTGGGTGACGCTTCCTGGGGTTCTTTCCCCTTCTTGCCATGGCTAAACTTGCTAAACCCTTTTTCCTCTCTTCTTTCTCCAGCTATCTATTTTCACCATGACGCGCGCGAATGCGGAGCCTGATTCTTCCCCTACGACCCCCAAGTCCAACTACAAAGCCTTCTACCCCTGGGCCTCCGATGAGCTCCTGAGTGAATGCACCAGCCTGACTTCTTTCCAGGACCTGGAAGCTCACCGGGGGGATCCCCATTTGTACAGCTTTAACGCCTTCTGCCGCACACACGACGCCCACATATCCGTCCGTCCCGGCAGGCCTGGGGAACCTGTTTGTTTGGACGACAGACCTAGAAAGGGGAAACCCTTCTTCTTCATGTACCAGACCGTGTTCAAGCACGTAGGAGTGCGTCTCCCGTTCACTCCCTTCGAACGGGAGCTTCTTACTGAAATCAATACTGCCCCCGCCCAGCTTCATCCCAACAGCTGGGCATTTGTGAGGGGCTTTCAAATTCTTTGTGGATACCTGGGCATTCCTCCTTCCGTAGATGTCTTCCTGCATTTTTTTGAGGTGAAAAAATAGGGGAAAAGCTTCTGGGTAAGCTTTTCCGGGATCGCTGGCAGGATCCTCCTCTCCCTCTTCCAGAATTCTTACAAGAACTGGAAAGGGAAGTTCTTCAGGGTGTGCTGCGCCAAGCATGATCCCACAGCTTTGGATGGCTTCCCCCTTTACTGGACGGAACGCCCCAAATTGCTCAGGGCCAAAACCCTGGAAGAGCTATCCCCCGCCGATAGGGAGGTAAGCAAAGCCTTGGCGGGGTTGGGGATCGTCTTTGATACCTTGAAGCTGGTCGCTAGCGAGTACAATGCCCACGCCCTGACCACCTATTTTGGTAAGGGGCTCTCCCCTCATCTTTCTTGCTATGAACAGCCTGCTATCGATCGTTTGTTTCCCCATACTATTATGCTTGTTTTACACTTGTACCATGTTACTTGCATTTCACGTCTCTTCGCGTATCGTGAATTCGCATAGCTATTTTAGTACTAATCCTTGCTATTTGGTCTGCCTTGGTGTAGGATCGGTGATGGGCATTTCCAAAAGAATGATGTTGGCGAAAGCACTGAAGGAGGCTCGTGCCGCCAAGGCAGGCGCCTCCTCCAGCCCTACTGCCAATCCGATTCTCCCGCCGGCTCTGACGCCGCCGCCGCCAGTCACTGCTGAAGGTGCTTTTAGCCCATCTCCGACGTCTCCTCCTGGCTCTGACGTGCTTCCAACTCCCAACTCCCCTTCGCCTATCGCCGCTGTGCCCCTAGCTGCGGCCTCGTCACCGGCTCCAACCCCCCTTGACAAAGGAAAAAGGGTTTTGGAGATTCTGTCAGATGATGAGGAATCAGGAGGCGTGGCACCCTTTAAGAGGAGAAAATCCGCGCGGGTTCCTCTTTTGGTAGAGACGCCGCCGCAGGGAGGGAACCCCTTTATGGACAACCCTCCAAGCGCAACCTCACTCCCTCCTATGATTCTCCAAGAGGAAAGGGGCGAAGGTGCTGAATCTGCGCCGCCTCTGCCGCCGCCAGAAACCACTGCTTCCCCGGCTCCCGATGCTGCCGCCCCCGACTTCATTGCCATTCCCCCTCCAATCATGCATCTGATGAGGGGTTTCAGTGGCGGGACTATGCCGGAAAGTACCGACAGGAGGGAAGGTATGCCTTTCTATCTGGGGGCCTTCTTGGCGGTGGCTCTTGAATGGCGCTCCCAGGCCAGAAACGCTGTCTTGCAAACCCAAACCCTCCAGGCCTTGGAAACGAAAGCAACCACCCTGGAGGAGGAGATGAAGGCCCTGGGACGCCAGAACGAGGCTTATTGTTCCTCTCTGAAACAAGCACAAGAGTCCAGGGCAGAGGCTGAGAGGAAATTGGCAGAGGCCTTGGAGCTCCAGGCTGACTTCTACGCTCGTGAAGTCGCTCTCCAAGTACAGGTAGCGGGTCTTCAGGAATTGGTCAAAGCAGACGCGGAAACCCAAAAGGACCTGAAGGACCGCTGCTGTGAACAAACTGCCAAGGTGGAACGGATAGAGGAGGAAATGGCTACGCAGGCCAAAGCTATGGACCTTCTCCGAGTTGACTACGACGAGCTGCAGGTCGAGGTTAGCCGGCTTCGTGTGGAGAAAGAGGCTCTGGAGAAACAGGTGGCCTCCGGAGACGCCGCCATTGAGGAGCTGGAGAAGGAGAAAAATTCCCTTATCCAGGAGATGGCGGGCACCTTCGAGGAGGGGTTCCAAGAAGCCCTGTCCCAGGCGTCCTGCGAGAATCCCGGCGTCAACCTTTTAAACTGTGACCCCACACACCACGTAGTCGACGGGAAGGTCGTGCCCATGGATTTGAACGATTGAACTGCTGCCCCTCATCCGCCACCTTCCTCTTCAAGCTTAACTCTTCATTCTTTACCTTCGCTTTTTAATTTCATCTGCCAAAAACTTGTGATTCTTTGAACTATCCACACTCTTGTTATTGATTCGGGACACTCGCATGGTTGTCCTTATTTCTTTTTCACATACGACTCCGCCTATGCGATCTCGTTCTCATCTTTTCCCTTCATACGCTTTACTTATTTTATCTGTATCCCGCCCGTTTCTCACACTTCGTTGGGCGGTTTGGTATGATGAGGTAAGGTCGCTCGCCAACCCTTACGCCCATGGAGAGGCTCACTAAGTGGTGCCGTATCGTCCACGGGACGACTCTGATACCGAAAGGCTCTTTCTTTGATCTTTCAGCACTCGGCGCCCACGCCTAAGGAGAGGCCTGCCAAAGCAGCACCGTATCGTCCCCGGGTGTCTAAAACGCTGAGTGCTGTGGGGTTTTTGTTCCCTCCATGGTCTTTCCTGCCCATAGGTATCGGGGAACACCCTGCCAGTGACTCGCTGGCGTTTGACGGTCTCGTCTCCCTCCACAGTCTTTCCTACCTGTGGGTATCGGGGAGGCGACGCCTGCAACTAACTTTGCCTTTCTCTGATTGTGGTCGTGGGTTCGGTTGTGTACCGTCCCGTATCAGGGCGTTGACTAAGTCAAGGTCAAAGTCAACAACAGGAAAGTCAAAGTCAGCTCGAGGTGTCGCCCAGATGTAGAGACGCCAAGAGGAAGAGTCGCCAAGGCAGAACGAGACGTCGCTAAGGTGAGGCGTCGCCTAAGCGAAGGCGTCGCCTAGCTGAAGGCGTCGCCTAGGTGAAGGCGTCGCCTAGGTGAAGGCGTCGCCTAGGTGAAGGCGTCGCCCTGGTGAGGGCGTCGCCAGATTAAACAGTGTAAAAGCAAGGCAATCACGGTGTAGTTCCCCGATACCCATGGGTAGGAAAGACCATGGAGGGAGCGACGTCGTGGGAAAGCCTCAGGTCCCGATATCGCGGGAAAGTAATAAAGAGAAAGAAAAGGTGGCTCCAAGGCCATAATAATAGTACCAGTGAAGGGCAGCCTGACTCGCGAAGTACCCCTGCCGCCCCAGAGACGCCTTCGGGACAGATACGACCCAAGAGGAAGGTCACGCCCAGGATAACCGGGTGCAGGGTGTGAGAGGAAGGCAGATACGCTCTCAGAGTAAGTGGCTAGATACTTGGGGGCATGAGTTGGCACACAAAAAGCCACCCCTAGCGCAGTAGCACTCCCAAGCAGGAGGACCCACACGTAGAAACATCCCCAGATGGGCAGAAACGCCCCCAGATGGGGTCATGGCGTCGTGAGGCCCTCCACGTGTATGACAGCAATGCCGGAATAGAAACACCCTCTAGTCAGGTGCCAGGTAATTAAAGATATTCAATACAGTTTCCCTTTTTGGCATTCAGGTACTATTTTGGCTCCCAAGCGTTTCAACGTCTTAAATGCGCTACGTTTCATAATTAAGCGCTTTAATGAGCGCGTTACGTTTGAGTTTAAAAGCGCTTTAAGGCGCTTTAAATGCTGGGGGCAGTTTAAATAGCGCTGAGAATGTCGGAAAAAAGGGGGGAACCTTTGGAAAATTTAGGAGAAACTCTCTGGTTGCTTGCCCGTGCTTGAGGATTACGTACAAGTGACTGGAGAATATTTTTGCCTGAAGGGGACAACACAGACACACATATACACAGTTCTTTTACCACCCTTCAGAGTGCCACACGCGGTGCTCAGATACGTGGGTGGACGGCTTTTGGTGTTTCTTGCTGGCTGACTTGAGCGTCGGAGTGCAAACGGCCGCTAGGGCGCCTCTTTGTCCTCTTTTTTGCAGGAAATTTGCAGGCATTCAGTGGGAAGGAGTCCTTAGCTGACGATTGAGGCCACGCACGAAGACGTCCCGGTCAACCGGACGGAACAGACCTTTATGGTGATCACCCCTCCTTCAGAAGAAGGCAACTTCATCTTCATATGAGCGGTTGAGGCTATCGCACCCAACCTTTTCAGGGAAAGTCACCCTAAAAGTAAGTTGTAAGCCGAAGATGCGCTAATAACGATGTACCTAATGGTAATCGTCCTGGCCGCGCTTTCATCAGAAAAGGTCGTCCTCAACTCAACGTACCTTCGGACTTCTACCTAATCTCCCATGAAACTGACCAAACATCTTTCGTATGGCCTCAACTGATCAGGGGATAACTGCAAGTTGGTGAACGTTCCTCAGAACATCACATCGGTCGAGCTCCCTTAGTCGACCAAAACTCTATGTACCTTTCGCCTTGCGGTACCATCCTCGTGAGGAAACACGTCTTCTAGGTCAGAACTCGTGAAGTAGAGAGTGGGCTTCTGAGAATGATTAGGTCTTCTTGTATCCAAGAACATCACTGCTTGCACGTATCGCTTAGGTTTGGAGGTCGAGTTTCCTCCCGATGGTATTCAAATCTTCATGGACTGGTGTCTCATGTGCTTGGTCCCTAATAGCAACTTCTCCCTTTGGTTCTTCCTAGTTAGCTTCAAGATACTCCTTCAAGAATCCATCCTTGACCAGGCTAGCCAATTGGAAACCTAAAGCTATGCATCGTTCGACGTTGTGCCCAAATGCTCGGTGGAAATCGCACCAAACATTTTTTCGCGATCCCAAGAACCAATATGTCTTCTGGGGTTTATCCAAACATTAGCTTATCCACTACCCCTGGCGTGCTCAAGATCTCTTTATAGGATACTCGAAATTTGGGCCTGGTTGTTGTCCCTTCCCTGGCCTTCGTCTTGGGCTCATCTCTCTTGGCTATGTATGGGACGTACCTTGAGTTCGTTCTCTTCTCAACGGAGGTTTCGTGGACCCTTAAGGATCGAGGCCTAGGTTGCTTTGAGCGCGCGCTTCCATTCTTCCTTAGTACAACCTCTTCCGCCTCGATGTGGATGACAACTCGTTCGCGTACATTGAAAAATGTCTACGTTGGATTTATGATCAACTAATTGCTGAACGGTTCTACTGTCATCCCTTGTACAAAGGCGACAATCATCACCTCTTCATCGTGTGTTTGAAGCCTTACCGTGACCGCACATAATCTATTCAGATATTCTTTTAGTGTCTCCCCCTTCCTTTGTCTAACACTGAAAAGGTCATACAACTTCGGGGATTTGACCTTATTAGCCGAGAACTGTTCTCTAAACATCCTGGAGAACTAAAGGAAAGAGGCGATGTGGCCATTCAGAATTCTACTAAACCATTAAAGGGTTGTTCCTGTAAAAGTACCCATGAGCATCTTACATCGGATGACATCCAATCCTCTATAGATGTGTTAGAATTGTAGGCCTTAAACAAGAGGGGGGTGAATTGTTTTTGAATGTTTTTCAAAAGTTTTGAAGGTATGAAGAGAATCAAAGAAGAATCACAGCCAAAGGAATCAAAGAATGCAAGATAGAAAACAGTTTTAGTTGAATTCCAGAAATTCAATCGGTTGTTTCTGCGATTTAACCGGTTGTTTTTATCAGTAGTGAATAAAAACAACTAAAAACAAATACATGAGTTAAGGGAGAGAAAGAATCACACAAGCAATTTTATATTGGTTCACTCTTATACCAAGAGCTACATCTAGTTCCCAGAAACCTCTGGGTATCCACTAAGTAATCAAAAACTAGATTACAAACACACAACCACCAAAGAAGTGATCTTGATCCCCTCAAGAACACACACTTCCTTTGGCACACACAATCACACCACAAATCAGAACACCCTCTGACTCTGTGAACACAATTCCTTTTAGAAATACAATTGAAGGAGGAAATAGGATAGATCACACCTAGTACAAATCAAATCAAAGTACACAGCAAATCCTACTTCACTCTTAGAGAAAAATCCAAAGCCTTAAGCAATCTTGGAGAAAAACTTGATTTCAAAAACTGATCTTGTAGCATTTTGCTAGGAGCGTATAACAGAACATTTATACTCCAATTAGCAGTTGAAAACATTTATTGTAGAAGCCAAATCATTTTCAAATCATTTAAAGCAGATTTAACAAACTTAACATAATTCTGTTAAGACAGTTAAAAAAACAGTCGGTTGTTTTGTCGAAACAACCGATTGAATTGGTTTGATAGCAAAGTCAACCAAGTTCAAATCTGCCAAAACCAATCTCAAAAACCTTAAGTATGAACAACCGATTGAAACGATAAAACAACTGGTTGTTTTTCTCCTTCTTTATAAAACACTCTTTTAAAAGGATTTGAATTAAACCAGCTTTTGGATTCAAACTAAGAGTGAATTAACCAATTCAAACTACCCCATAACACATCCAACTAAGCTACAATCAGCCTTCAAGCAATTCATGGAGATTTGGAGTCATCAAAGCTTTTCTTCAACAAGATGATCATTAGAGCCTTGAATGTCGTGAGATGATTTTCAGGATCTTCTACACCAGAGAAAAGGGCAATTTTAGGTGTGAGATAATGAGGTGGAACGAGCTCATCCATGATTTGCTACGAAAATGGCTTGGGGTCTTCTCTAGTTTACAAGTTCAGAGAACGTTCCCTAGTGGAACGTCAATCACGTCAGTGCAGGCTTTCCCACAATTCCTCATTAGTTTTGTGCAACTCCTCATTAGTTTGCGCGTGTTCCTCCATAACTATCCGGGAGGCCTCGATTTCTGCCATTAGACGATCCTGAAGGAGCTTTTGCTCTGCTCGGGCTTCTGCTCACAGCCACTCCTGCTCGGCCTTGGCTTCTTCTTGGACTCGCTCTTGCTCTCTTTGATATTATTCGTTCGCCTCTTGGAGGGCCCTCACGGCCTCCATGAGTTGTTGTAAGGTGGGGGCATCACTTCCTTTGGATCCCAACGGGTCTTGTCTGGTGTTTCTCATCACGTCGGAAGGCTCAATCACAAATGTTAATGGGACAGTTTAAAAAATATATAATTTCAACAGAAAGCATATAATCATAACAGAAAAACATACGACTTACGTGCACCTTTATTCTCGGGTGCTTATCAACAATAAATCATTATATTCACATGCACCTTTATTCTCGGGTGCTAACTACTTTATTCCCAACAACTTTTATTGGTATTTAATTAGCATATGTATTATAAACAATCAGAATATTCCTTCTATTTCAACTATCTTTTTTGAGCTGTCTTACCAGCATTTGGGTCGAGCTCATGGTCCACTCTTTGGATCCATACTTGCCCAAAAATCGAGCTGACCATACAAAAATGCTTGGATCGAGGCCCCGAGCACTCCTTGCCAATATAAGGTCAAAAAGGTCTAGACCATACATCATCCAATGTTGACCTCAACAATGTGTCCAAGTACACCTCGATCACCTAAAACAATATTTTGTTTAAGTATGTGTTACACTAATTAAATCGTACCCTATTATATTAATACAGGGATTAACGATGATATATGTACTAATCTAGACACGTTGCTGTGAATGTCTAAAACAACTCTCTAAATAAGTTGACCACAGTCAAACCAAGGTACACATTTATTACTTTTAACTTTCGAGCGTCCAAACACCTTTTATAGATACCACCATTCCCCGTCCCCAAGATCAAGACCCGTCTAAATACAACATCCGGAAGAGACTTGAGACCAAGATCAAGACGAAGTCAGTGAGAAGAAGAGGAGGACGCCCTCTAGGTCCATACATGGCACGTTCTTAAAAAAGTTAATGATTTTGAGAAAAAACTCTAAAACGCTATGGAGTAAAACATTCCCTATAGATTAATGTTATCTTTGCCGGTGACCTTGCTAGTTTGTTTAGCTTGGATTACTGCAATTTAACATCTTTGCTTTTCGTACATGGTTAATCTTTTGATGACCGAAAGGTTGATTTTATTAAACTTTTACAATTGTGATTACCACTTTCTTTATATACAGGGATTAATGTCGCCATTCCTATTTGGTAACTATTACTATTGTATGGATTATTCTTAGTTATTATATTTCAGCAACTATGTTTCTTTAAGACCCACGAGTGTGTTTCATTTGTCTCAATGCATAGCAAGTGATTACTTATCCTGTATCATATTTAACCCTTTTTAATTGTTAAGATAGGAGTACTTTGTTAATTGTTATGATAAGAAATAACTAACAATTTAAAAAAAAAAAAATTCAAATCAATCACAATTCCAAAAATTTCACTCATTTCTCATTTTTTTTCACTTTCTTTTTCCTAAACTAAATATTTTCACTTTCTACTCTATTTCTCTCTCTGTTTTTTTTTCTTTTCTAGTCTCCTATTTTCCATCACTTTCCAGAGAGGCTACATCCTAAACTCGGCCCCACATAGGAAAAACCTAATCTGGTCAAAACAAGATTTTTACATTGAAAATATAAACAACAAAAAAGAAAAGGAAAATATTTGGATCAATGGATACACAACAAGCCTATTTTACAATTATTCCTCCCTTTTCTATTTCATCTCTTGCTTTTCCAATATTTATGAATAACTATTGAAGACTGGACCTGTTTCTCTCAATTAGGTGATACCAAAGTTCATCATGCTCAAGGGTGAGAAAGATTTTTTTTTTTAAAAGCAAGGGATAATCAGGGCAGAAACTAATGCACCAGTGAATGTCCTCATTGGAAAAATTTCCGGAAACCGTTGAATATTGTTAGGGCTCTTAATTCACCAGCCCTCATGTCTCTCAGTTTTCTTCTCAGTATCTGCAATCATTATTAAAAGGCATCCAGAATTAGTCCAAAGCATGTATTATATTGTGAAAGAGTCGTGTGCTATCTTTGTTGATTTGTGAAGTTACAAACGAATGTATCAACCTAATCTGGACTTGGAGGTTTATTGTGGAAAGTGAAGAAGAAACGGTTGTACATCAAACAAGCTATGGGTGATTAAAGAAGCTACAATACAACCAAGTTCCTAACTTTAGCTTTAAAAAACTGCTGTGACATGGATTACGTAATGGATAAATTTAAAAATGTATGCTTATAAACTTACGTATTGAGCCCGAAATAAAATCCTTCGCTCGCTATTAGACAAATCCACAGCTAGCTGTTTCAGAAAGAGCCTTCTGTTGAGTTGTTTAGGAGAAGTCACATCCAAATCCAGTGATCCACTTGCCTGCCAGAAACATATTCAGCGCTTGATTGCCATGCAGGTAAAAGGGAAAGATCTAGGATTTGATGCTCACAACTTGATAAATGAACTTTTTAAACTATGGCGATTAAAAGACATTAAGCTTCCTTATTAAAGTGTTTCCTTGCCTGCAAGAACTTGTTGTATTTTGATATGCTTGCCTCGCAGCTGTCTAGTATGAATTGCAATGCTTGCTCCTCTATTTCAGGATATCTCAAATCCTTCTTGGAGGTGGTATTATTTGATGCTGCAGCAGCCATCTGTTAAAAGAATCACTCATAGGGTTATATAACATCTAAAGAAAATTCTCAAAGATTTTTAGTATCAGACCTCTTCAAAATTTTCTCTCATGCTTGAAGGACTGACAGCTAAATAAGCATAAGCCAATAGTTCCAATGGCCAACCAGTAATCTGTATAGGAAAACACTGAGATCTGATAACAATAGAACACAGAAGTTAGTGACCGGTTAAATTACAAGTATATTTCAGAAAGCTATCTCAAGGGCATACCAGCTCAGAAAGAAATATTAATGTCTCCCATCTGAAAAAGTAAGTCCTAAGCTAATCAGGAAAAAAGGTATGCAACAAACGGCCATGGCCGTTTTGAATTCTACAAAGTAATTCACATGCTAAAAAGATGGTAAGTACAAATTTTATGATGTTTTCAACAACATAGAAAATTATATTTTGGAAATACCTCAGTCCTGAGTGAAATAAAAAATGTGCTGAAAAATGCCAATCAATACAAAGTTTGCAGTGAATCTTTTGATAGAACTTCTACTAATTTTACCAGACCAGAAGACAAGGAACTTCATCCTTATACATATAGGTATAGTTATGAAATTTTAGGTACTCACGCTGATAATCCGTATTTCTTCAACAGTACTAACTTCTCCTTGTAGGATGCATCGGATTTCTTCAGTGACAGTGACAACTCAACAGAATCACTGGGATTGCCACCTTCCTTGGGAACAAATCCGTAAGATAGCAAAAGCTCCCCATTTGATTTTTTTCCATACGAAATAAACACCTGTGTAATTTCATGCAGGCAATCAATTGCAATCCCTAAATTTAAAACAAATTACTTTCCAAATACTACTCCAATCAATTAATATTTTACTTTTGAGGAAATATTGCAAACTGCAGAGGCTTAATTGTTTTACTCATGCATGTAGCACAGTGCAATTTTTCAAGGAAAAAGGAATTTGTATCCATTTACTTGGACTATTGTTTTCTGAAAAAGTTTATCTAATTTAACAAATTCAAATCTGCCAATTTATGTTTACCTGCTCACCTGGTTGATAGGGCCGATCTGTCGTAAAGACAATTCCCTTTGATTGCTTGTCATAGTCCAAAAATGTCTCCACCTGGATCAGTTAAAACAAATCATCATTAAACGTCCCATGAAGGAAGTTTGAGGAATCTATATTTTTGGGGGAAACAACATACCTCACAACTATGATTTAGCATATCAGCCCAAGGAACCAAGGCAACCTGTCCATCCATTGAGGGTAACCGAACCTGCATGGTACAAAGAATATCAATGATATGTTCCAACAAACAACCATTTGTCTTAACTATGAAACAGCACAACCAAATATCCACAAATTAATTGATTAAAAAGTAGATTACAAATAAAGAAGACAGAAAAGAAAGTTAAGTTAGTTTTGAATTGAACAAATATTGCAAATATAATTATTTATTTTCCCAATGATTACTTTTCAAATGTTGCAATTTTGGGAACTGTTATTTCAGACCTGACACATTTCAGCATTTGTTGTTTAGTTTTGGACCTCAAGTCTCTTTCAAAATCAGCTCTGTTATGAATTCGTATGGCATAGTCTGTGTGTGTAAGTTATATAGAAAATATGAAAATTCTTAGTAACCATAATTGTGTTGTGCTGAAGAGGAAGAGGATGGAATTTAATTTGGTTTCATTTCACCTACGACCCGGTTGACTCACCAAGCGGGAGAAAAGAATACCAAATGACCATTTGAAGGACTCAATGTTGAACACCTGAAAGTTACACATAACATATTCAGATAATCAGTATTTTGCTGAAACAGAAGACTAGTTTTCCTGAACTATTAACTTCCACGCTGTGTTTAATGTAAGATAATCACCTCCTCAGGGAATAAATCAGGGTATTTGGAAAATATTCTGAGCCTCAAATCATTGTATCTAGAGAAGGAAGGGGAAATGATTATGGCAAGACACAGGATTATTCAATCAAGAAAACACATTAGAATGGGGCTAACTACCAAAAAGAAAGGTGACAAAATAAATCCCAGAAGAAATAAAAGGTACAAACAATGGGTCCATACGTTCCAATAACATTATTAATCCTTTCAATTGCTCTCTCCCTAATCTGCGAAGCTTCCAAGTAGAGATCTAGTTCTGCTTGGGACCTGAAATGACATAAATGCTCCACTGGTAAAGGTGTAAGAGAGGAGAATGAAAAGAAAACAGTAATGCATAAACCACATACAATTGTATATTAAAATCAAAATGATACTTTTAGAAGAATTATAATGTTTGAATACTAAACACGACATGCTCTAATTGTCTTCATTTTATTTCATTTTTTGATAAGTTTTAGATTGAAGAAATTATTGTAAGAAAATCTCCTCATTCATTTCGATCATTTTGTCCTTAGCAAAGTTATTAAACATTTCAAACCCTAACTTCCTTTTCTCACTCATTAATATTCTTTTATCTCATCCTTCCCAGACAAGCTGTCAAAAGATAAGAACAGTTCATCTACCAGTAAAGAAGCGAGTAAGGTTGACGAGGTAAGGCTGATATATAATTGCTCCATCTTGAAGATTCCATGAGGCTAGCTTCACTTATGAGGTAAGTTGCAAGCAAAGGCCAATCTGGCACTGAATTTCTTTTCAATACTTCACCAGTTTCAGGGTGACTCCACTCCTACCAACCAGAATACACACAAACACACCAATCAGATATATTAGCAAGTACCATACCTAGATTCACTTACTGAACCAACCAAGTTTTGAAAAGTTTCCATTTCCAATATCAGTAAAAACAACATTTCAGTGAACAGAAGACATAAAAATAACAAGCAATGCACATCAACTAAGATTGTTCTTCATATTTATAGGGCATCAAATTTTAGTGAGAACTTGGAACTTATTTATGCTGTTGAACTGACAATACAGTATGTATATATAATTTGGATAAAACTCAAATACGGTACCATAATACTGTGACACTGTTCTTCAATCAAAATTGGACATAATGTACACCAATTTTAATTTCTGAGATGAAATATTCCACTAAGGAAACTTTAATTGACAAACCATATTATCTCAGTTTTATCCAAATAACTAGCTACAACCGTTCCATATCTATTGAGGTCTAAGGCTAATATGCACACAAATTAGGAAGAAGTTAAATGATATAAAACATTGTTATATTCATATTAAGATATCTTTATTTAATATCCCAACACTTGTGAACGATGTCTATTTTAAGCTTTGTTGAAATTGTGTGAGTTTAATTTATATACATTGTCAATCAATTAGAAGTCATTGTTGGTGTGACTTGTAAGACAATTATGGTAAAAGCCAACAAACTTATCAGATTAAGAGGTTTCCGATTAGATAATACTGTAAATACTCTTTACACAATTATTACATACTCTTACTTATTGTTAAATAGCATTATAAATGGATAATTTCAAGAGAGCAAGCGTGGCACAACAGTAAAGTTGCACCTTACCTTGGTGGCCAGTTGGTCATAGGTTCAAATCCAGAAACAGCCGCTCTAAGACTGCATACAATGACTCTCCCCCATACATTTTGCATACATAGCAGAGAACCTTCAGCCACTACAATTTTTTTTGGTTTAATTACTCGTTTTATTCCTATACTTAAGTAAATAATCTTTAAGAAGACTCTATGACTCTACGCTTAAAAATAATCTCTTTTTAGTTTCTATACATACTACTTTTAATCTCTTTTAGTGGCTGAGTTTAACTAGAAGGGACTTCAAAAGATTAAAAATGTTATAAATAGAGACTAACAACGTGTTTAGACGAACTTTTCTAAAACCACTTCCAAGGAAGAAAAATAAGAAAAAAACTTGAAATTAGCTTCTCTATATGTTAAAATTAGCTTATACGTAAACTAATCTTTAAAAGTTCCACATAACATCTCTACATTTTTAATTTTAACTTGTGCATAAGTTAGTTTAGCTTATGGAAAAGCTCGTTTAATATTTTTTTTTTTTCTCCCCACAAGTGTTTAAGGAGAAAATGGTCCAAACAAGTCCTAAAAAGGGATTAAAAGGGTACATATAAGGCATGTTTAGACAACCTTCTCCATAAACATTTTTAGGAAAGAAAAATATAAAAAATAGACACAGAAACGAGCTTTAACATAAGCTAAAATTTGCTTAGACACGAGTTGAAAAATAAAAACTTAGAGAAAATATGAGAGAATATTTATGAATTTGCTAATGAACATCTATAAGCTAGTTTTTTTCCCCTAAAAGTGCTTATGGAAAAGTCCGTCCAGCCAGACCCATAAAGACTAAAATGAATGACTTTTAAAGTTTAGAAACTAAATCATAAACTCTATACAACTACATATATAACATGACTACTTATGAAAAAAAAAATAGCTAAACAATTGAATAAAAAAAATAGCGATGGTAACAACCAAAGATTACTAGTGTAGGTGCCAACAAATTTGAATAAAAAAGATTAAACAATAATGACGGTGACAAGCAAAGATTACTAGTGAATGTGCCAACAAATTTGATTAAAAAGGTTAAACAATTGAAAAAACAAAAGTGATGGTAACAACCAAAGATTACTAGTGAATGTGTCAACAAATTTGAATTGAAAAAGGGTGAATGAATTGAAAGAGAGAGGTAACTGAATTGGGAGTGATGACAAGAGAGGGAGGCACAAAGAGCAGCTTCTCCCCTTTCCTTATGCTCTTCAAAGCCACAAGTCCTCTCTCTCCCACCTCCACCCTATCTATCCCCATCTTCTGAGGCGGAAGCCCCGACTTCGACAGCCACCTCTGGAGCGCCGACGCACTCTCCAGCGACTCAATCTCGCATCCCCAAGCCACTGCGTTCTGGGGAGTCGCACCGGCGGACACCGAGCAGCGAACCTGGAGCTTCCGTGGGAGGGTCAGGGGACGGTGAGACACATGGGCGTGGGGGCGGAAAGAGGGAAGGAGAGTGGAGAAGAAGGTGACTGTTGAAGCTTCGGCCATGGCCGAGAAGAACAAGGACGCCAAACAGAACCTTATCTGATCAACTCAAATTTGAAGAGAGGAATGGTGGTGACTAATTGCTTGCTACCACGCTTAGACCTACTGAAAAAAAATTAAAAAATTATATACAATTTAAAATTATAAAAATTAAAACTTATTTCATCATCTAAAATGTCACGTTATTATAGACCACATTAATTAACATATTGTTATTTAAAAAGAAAGAGAGAGAAAATTTTAAATTTGTTTTATCATCGTTAAAAAAAATTAAAATTAATTTGTATTCATTTGTGATTATTTTTCAGGGGTAAAAACTCTTTTATCAAAATTTAGTGATTATTTGCACAAAAATTGTCTAAGAACAAACTATACTTAAAATGACGCGATGTCTTACTGATTATTTCATACCAATACGATTAAAAAACTTTTTAAGTTAAAAATTCATTATTTTTTCACGAAAATATTGTAAGTTGCAAACTAATAGATGATTATTTGGTTTTCGCAGCAAACCATCCAAACATATTTGGCATGAAAAGGGATAAAAAAAGCTTGATGTCTAATTTTTATGATCCTTTTACTCAACTTAACTAGTTGATTAAATAACAAACCAACCAAAATCAACTCAAGATGACTTTGTTTTCTCACCAAACCTTCTTAAAATTATTTTTTATTCATTTGTGGTTGTTTCACATCAATAAGACTCAAAATCCTTTAGATCAAAATTTCATGATTCTTTGCATGAAAATTGCTTAAGTGCAAAATCAACTCAAGATGACTTGGTTTTTCCACCAAATCATCCCAACATCATTTTTACCCATTTGTGGTTGTTTCCTATCAACATTGCAAAAAAACTTATAGTCAAAATTTCATGATTTTTTCGCACGAAAATTATTTAAGTAGCAAACCAACTCATGATTATTTGGTTTTCCCACCAAACCTTTCAAATATCTTTTCTATGAAGAAGGCTAAAAAAGCTTGAGGTCGAAATTTCATGACCCCAACCAAAACCAATTCAAGATGACTTTGTTTTTTCACAAAACCTTCCCAAAATCTTTTTTTATCCATTAGTGATCTTTTTCCATCAATAGGACTCAAAATTCTTCGGGTCAAAATTTCACAATTCTTTGCACAAAAATTGCCTAAGTGTACAATCAATAAAAATGACTTGGTTTTTTCACCAAACCTTCCCAACATCATTTTTTACTCATATGTGGTGTTTTTTATGAATAGACTAAAAAATCATTTGGTCAAAATTTCATCATTTTTCACACGAAAATCATCTAAGTTGCAATCCAACTCACGATTACTCGATTTATTCACCAAACCTTTCAATGTATTCCCATGAAGAGGGTAAAAAAATCTTGAGGTAAAAATTTCATCACTCCTCGAACTAAACCTTATTAGTCATCAAAATCGCAAAAAATGCCTAAGTGGCAAACTAATAAAACCAACTCAAAATGACTGTTTTTCAACCAAACATTGTCAAAATAATTTTTTAACCATTTTGGAAGCCACAATTTGTGCTCCCGAGTGACTAGCACATACACTCTTATGTATTTTTCGCATGACATAGTCGAATTGATCTGTTGAAATACATTTTAATAACGGAAGAGTGTACTCTCGATCATAGAGATTACAACCAAGAAGGACAAATCGAGCGGTCTGTTGCCTCATTGTTTTCTCCTCTTGTGGTCCACATTCACCGTTCTCTATATGCATTTGATGGGTGTCATCCATTTTTCTTTTTCACCAATGGTCATGCACTCGTTCGTGTTGACACTAGGATTCTTGAGAACTACGTAGATGACCGAACAATGGAACCCTTTCTTTTTAGTAGTCGTCAACCTTGAATGCATGTCGGCTCTAACATTATGCTCACATCATATGTGTTTAATTTGAACCTTCTTGAATTTAAACATCAAATTCATAACAAGGTGATAACACTTTTAAAGTAAAGACTCTTTTACTTCAAATTCTTCTTTAAATAGTCTGACTACTAGCTGAGAATCCATTCATCAAGTTAACTAATGTGCTAAAGTAAGCCCGACCAAGATGGCTTCATATTTTGCCTAATTGTTTGATGTTCTAAAGTCAAACTTCAATGGTTGTTCAATGAGGATACCGCTCGGGCATTCAAGGATACCCCTGCTCCGCACGACTTATAATTGGACGAGCAGTCCACATGTAAGATCCATTGGAGACTTTCATCCTCGATTGGTTTAAGGTTGAGTTCAACCATAAGGTTAACTAGGGTTTGGGATTTGATTACTCCCCTTGGTTCATATTGGATGTGAAATTCAGATAACTCAACCGCTATTCGTCCGACCAGGTCAAGTTTAACTAAGATCTTCATATTAGGATAGTCGGTCTTGACTACAATGTGGTGTTTTTGAAAATACATTTGCATCCTTCTTGCAGTCAGGGGTACCTTTTCAATCACCTGATAACAAACCTCTGCACTGTGTAAGACTCAACTAATGAAATAAACTGGTCGTTCTTCTTTTTCAACTTCATGTCACGCTAACTGTTTCATCTAATATTGCCAGATATACAATAATTGGTTGTTGGGTGTCCAATTTTTGTATGACCGGAGAAACTGCCAAGTGGAGAAAGATTTCTTCACACTCAAGTGTCTAGTTGAATTTTGCTGCTTTCTGCAAAAGTTGGATGATGGGCTTAATCTTTTCTGCTAATTCTGGTAAAAATCTGAATAAACCGACCAATAAGCTTCTGAATTTCTTTTGTATTCTCTCAGCTTCTCATTTCATTAATAACCCTACACTTTTCTGGATTTTCTTTGATCCCATGATGGATGAGCATGAAGCCTAGGAATACCATGATTTATGAGAGCTTTAAAGACTTCTTTGGGATCTTGGATATGTTATGCATGAATCAAATTTAACAACTATGTCATCAACGTAAACTTCGACGTTTCGGTTGAGCATCCCTTTGAAAGTTTGGTCCATCAGTCTTTGGTAGGTTGCTCCAACATTCTTTAAGTCGAACGACGTGACTTCGTAGTAGAAGTTATAGTAGTTGGCCATAAAAGTTGTTTTCTCTTTGTCTCTTGGTGCATTTAGATTTGGTTATATAAAGAGTATGAATCTAAGAAACTCAAAACACGGTGACTGGCCGCCCCGTCGATGCTTGGAAAATGGTAGGCATCTTTCGAACAAGCCTTGTTGAGATCGGTATAATTTGCGCACATCCTCCATTTACCATTAGATTTTTTAATTATGACTACATTTGCCATCCATATGGTGTATTGTGCTTTTTTAATGAAGCCAAATTTGACAAGTTTGTCGACTTCGTTGTGTGATTCATTGCGCTTCTCTTCACCCATCTTTCTTTTCTTCTGGGCGACTAGTCGTGCCTCTTTATACACTGAAAGGTGATGTGTGATAACGTCCGGACTAACCCCTAACATATCATAGGTCGTATAGACAAATAAATCAGGATTTTCAGTAAGTGTTTAACTTACTAATTTGCTATTGGTTGGGTTTAAGGATGTCCTTATGTGCGTTGTATGCTCTTCATCACGTAAGGGTAATAGGCGAAGGTCCTTACTAGGTCCAATACGAGCATCATTCAATCGGGCATAAAGGTCTACCAAGGCAACCATATATTCCTTTCAGGGAGACCTTAGTTGCCTAGATTGTTCTCTGGTCGGTCCTCGTGATCTTGGGGACCGTCCTCTTCTATATTCGTGAGATCCTCCACGCGGTAATTCATAGTAGCAGAGTCGATTGGTTGGTTCGACTTTCAGACTTGCAACATAACACTCTCGTGCTACCTTTTGGTCGACATGAACGATAACAACGTCATTTGTGTTAGAATGTATGGCTTTAAACTAGAGGGGGTGAATGGTTTAAAAAGGGTTTTTGAAAACATTTAAGCCAAGAATGAAATTACTTCGAGAATTACTTGATTAAGAAATCAGTTTGTCAAAACACAAAGCAAAAAGCACAGCACCAAAAAAACAATTGGTTGTTTCGCAAAAACAATCGGTTGTTTATACCAGTTTACAAATATAAAAACTGAATTTAAAGAGTTAAGGGATAGAGAAAATGCACACAGAGATTTATACTGGTTCACTCTAAACCCAGAGCTACATCCAGTCTTCTCAGAATCCACTGAGGAAATCCACTAAGCAATCAAACCTAGATCACTTACAACACAACCAAAGAAGTGACCTTGATCCCCTCAAGACACACACTTCTCTTGGTCAAACACACCAACACTAAGAATGTTGATCTTAATCCCCTCAAGAACACACAACACTTCTTAGCAACACACACAAAGTTTCTTTCAATAGATACAAGGATTACACTTGTTACAGAACAAATCTGAAATCAATACAAGCAGAAAATCTTAGCTCACACTCTTTGATCAATCTCAATCTCTAAGCAATCTCAACCTTTTCTCTTAAGCAAAATCAGTGAAAAACTCAAATATGTTTTTCTGTATATATTCAAAGTTGTTGTTTGTTATCAAATCTTAACAAACTATTCATTGCATTTAAAGATTGGTCAAAGCATTAAAAAATAGAGCGTAAACAGTTGGAAAAACATTTAATGCTCAGTCAAAGTAAAAAACAGTTTTCTGTTATGGTACCAAAACAAACAATCGGTTGTTTCCACGAATCAATCAGTTTTTTTGGTTTTGACAGCAAGTCAACCATAAAACCAGTTTTCAACCTTTTCTAAAAACACCTAAGTATAAAACAATCGGTTGTTTCGACAAAACAACAGGTTGTTTTTCACTTAGCTTGAAAAACACTTTTCTTTTAAAAAGATTGAGAATGCCTATGCTTTGATTCAATCAAGAGTGAATTACATATTAAATCTACCCCAGATCCTATCTAAAAGATAGCTCAGCAACAGCAAGCACAACCAGCCTTTCATCATACTTCAAAGGGTTTGGATTCTTCAAAGCTTGAACACCACTTGGTTCAACAGTCTGAAGCAAATGGAACTTCATGGCGAGATATAAAGTTGATATTATCGCCCTGAGACGATGATGGAAACCGTCCAGCCTCAAAACTTTCGGCCAAGAAGATAGACGAAGATCGAGCTTTAATGAAGAGTTTGTAAAGTCTTTTTCTTCTTCTTAGCCTTGTAAAAATTGTATAGAGTAGTTAGGAAGTTTTGGGCCTTGTATTTTGGGCCAAAGTAGAGAAAGATGTAAATAGAAAACAAAGTAATGTGTAAAATAGTAAAAGAGGGGTCCAAATAGAAATGTAGACAAGGAAGACATGAGTCTCCACATGTCTTCTTCTTAATGGAGAGGATTTGCACCAATAAGGTGGTGACACTTGTCACACTCTCATTTGAGAGTTTTTGAGAGACTTTATCCTATAAATAGGAGTCTCTTATACATGTATTTCTTTAACTTGGAATTAGTAATGAAATGTTGCCTAATTTTGGCCATTCTACTTGTTCTTAAGTTTTCCCTAGGTTAGTCTCCTTCAAGACTTAGCCTAGACTCTTTCCTAGTGAGTTGGCCTCACCTCTCACTCTTACAAATTCCTACTCCACTTCAATCCATGGAAACTCCTCTTGAGTTTCTTTAATGCTTCCGCTCATCATATCTCCTTCATCATTCATCCAAAGAAGAAATTACAAAGATCATTACTAGAAGAAGATCGTTTTTCCATCAGACGATTTATGGACGACTGCCCGCGCAAAATGTTGTAGGATGTATTGACGCTGACAAGGAAATATCTGACCTTAATGGTTCTGCAAAGGTATTTTTCTTCGCCAAACGTCGTATATAAATCAATATATCGACGCGTGTCAACTTGTTCACCAGAAAAACTTACTACCTGATCATCATATGACTGGATTTCGACTTTGGAATTCTTATTTTCTTGAAGATTTTCTAGTAGAGAATATCGACCGAGTTGCCTTGGTCTACCAAGACTTTGGTGATGGTAAATTTTTCGATTTCAACTGTTATGACCATAGGATCGTCTTGGACTTGATCAATAGCGGTGAAATCATCATTTGTGAAAATTATTGGAGGAATCCTCAGTCAGTCTCTGACTGTTGTTGAGTGGATTGAATGAATAGGCCCTTAGATGTTTCTTGCAGTCAAAGCTTGAACATCCTCCACACGCAAATCCTCTAGTAATCGTGTTTATTACCTCACGAGTGCCTCTTCTTGAGCGCTCGCCCTACCTTGGGCATTCACTCTTGATGAGAATAAAAATACATGAAGATGACCAAGGATGTTATACTTGAAGGGTCATCTCAACAAGCATTTAAAGATGTCATCAATAGGAGGAATGGTCAAGGAACACAACACTTGAAATTCTTCCTCTTACTGTTCTTAATATGGAGGCCCAAGCCCACACTGAGGCCCAAGCCAACACATGAACATCCATCATGCCTCAAAAGATAATAAGAGCAAGGGCACAAGCATTAAATAAATGAGCATCATTTGATGACTCTTTTTGTAATTACTTTTGTGTAGTTTTAGTAGAACTTTAAAAGGGAGGTGTAGATATTAAATAAGTAGTACTAATGTACAAAAAAAAGTCACACCTTCCATGTGACATAAAGAATAGGTGTAGATATAGTTTTAGGAGGTGCCAAATAAAGAAACCAAGTCACGCCTCCCATGTGAAGTCACACCTTCCACGTGACTTGTTTTTTGTGGCAATTGCAAATGAGTTTCGTTTAAATTTTCCCACATAAATTTTAGCACCCTCACACTATAAATAGAGGTGCCATGCTCATGTAAATTCAGAATTAGAAATTGAAGAAAGAAAACTCTACTCAAATTGAGAGAGAATTGTGAGAGATTTGATCTCCTTCACTAAGTCTTATCTTGTGAGCTTTGGAGGGCTTCAAGTGGCGGCAACTAGCACTCATCCTGGACCTTTCACCATCCAAGTGGCATGTCCATCTCCTTCAATTCTTCATCCAATTAATTTCCTTCTTTCTTCCATCTCCATTTCCATGTTTCTAGCAATTCCAATCGGTAGTTTGTCTTTTTAGGTGTTGTTCTTTAATTTCCATCGTTTGTTCTTGTTTCTCTTGTGTTTCCTTTTATTTCCAGCACTTAATTCTCCTTTCAATCGGTTCATATGTGTTAGTTGCTGTTTTAATCGGTTTAATTGTTCTATATTGTGTTTCTACTTGTGTTCGTGTGTTGATCTTGCTTTCATTTCCATTTCCGCCCTATATTTGTGTATAAGGATATGACACTCATGATTCTTATGAGTTTGGCTCTTTATTTGGAAGGCAATGTCCTCTATTGAACTGTCCTTAGGCCTCCTTATTGTGTTGTACCTTATCTTGTGCCAATTCAAATCATATCACGTGGTATCTAGAGCTATGGTTGTGTGCAATTTTTTTTTTAGTTGATTGACACTATGATTCTGTTTTTGTGTTAGTAATTCTGTTTTTTTGCGTTAATTGTGTCTTTCTTGCTGTTTTAATTGGTACAAATTCATTTTGTTTGAGTCTTTTTGTTTCTGAATCCATATATGTTTTGTCTACTCATGTTTGTCCTTAAATGTCATCAATTCCTTGTAGTACTTTTATTGCTAATTTTGGTTGATTGATTTCATTTTAGTACAATTTTATGATTCTATTTTTTCTTTTTATCCTTTGGTGCATTTTTCTTTTTTAGATTTGAGTTCATGTTTGTGTATTAGTTCTATACAAGTTCTATACATCAATTCTTTTGTGTCTTTGAAGTTTCTTAATTTTGTTCTTTAATTCCAGCATAGGTTTCTCTGTTTTCCAGTTTTTGTGCTGACTGAAATTGCTTATAAAAATTAATTCTGTTGGAGAAAAATTCTGAAACTCTGGATTTTGGTAGTTTGAAGTGTTATAAAAGAGTGAAAAAGAGAAGTGTATCAAAATTCAAAGTAAAAAAAATGATAAATCAAATACGTACAGAGTGCAATTCTGGCACGGGAAAAATAGTGAGTGGCAGTGATTTTGAAAAAATTATCACAATTAATTGGTGCATTGTTTTTGTGTGATTCCAGTGCCTATTTTGAGCTAACATCTTGAATTTTCAGTGGTTTAAATTTCAAATTTGAGTTTCCTTTATCCAGTTCTAGTTAAATATTTTAAGTCATGCACAGTTTTTACATAAACTCCAGTAGTACTATTTTTTGGTTATCTTAATCTATTCTAGTATTATTCTTTAGGATTCTTTGTGTGCTAGATTTTCATTGAGTGTCTTATTTTCTTGCTTGTCTTTTTCATTTCATATTCTTTTCCAAGTTTTGTCATATCTTGAATTCTGTTTTTGGTTTAGCTATTTCTTGTTTACACCTTTTCTTGCTTGTCTTTCTTGTTTCCTAAAGTTTTGTGGTGATTTCTTCTTTGAGTAAGTGTAGTTTGCTTTGAAATATTTCACTTGAAGCTCATCCAATCCACAAGGAGACGTGGTTAAGGACAGGATATATTTTCTTGGAGTGGTTTGAGTGAAATTCGTGGCCTATTACAACAAGCTTTCTTTTGCTTTATTTGATAACAAGTTTTATTTAATTGTTTGTTCTTTGTATTTTGTGTTTGTTTGGTGCTATGCATCATATTTCAAGTGGTGCATCTTCCAAAACTAAAAATCACAAAGCTCATCTCTTGGAAGAACTTGTGGAGGTTAGGAAGCAAATTGTCCATAAAGATGAAAAAATTAGCCAACTTGCCAAAAGATTGCAAAGATTAGAAGAAGCTAAAGCATGACAAAAACATCAAGATATGGACGAATGGAGTATGCACCATTTTTCCAAAAAGCGTCCTCAATATCAACCACAATCACAAGATTCTTTTAATTTTGTAAAGTTACCTGGTTTTCATGGGTCCAATGACTCTTCTTTGTATTTAGATTGGGAAGCTAAGGTTGAACATATTTTTCATGTGTATAAGGTCACCGAAGACGAAAAGGTTAGGTTAGCTTCCTTAGTTTTCTTAGACTATGCCAAACATTGGTGGCACCATCTTGTATTGGACATTGGGATAAACAAGAGGCCGCCCGTGGTATCTTGTTATAATTTAAAGACATGCATGCGCGCGAGGTTTGTTCCTCCTCCTTCTAGGAAGGAACACTTGTTGAAGTTCCAAAGGCTTCCTCAAGGACATAGGTCAGTAGATGAATACTTTAAAGATTTTGAAACAACTTTGACTAAAATGAATATGCATGCTAATGAAGAGTCAAAAATAAAATGGTTTGTAAGTGGTTTAAGAAGAGAAATTAAAGATTTTGTAAAATTACATGAGTACTCTTCTTTAAAGAAAGTGGTTCACCTAGCCATCAAGGTGGAATCACACCTTTTGAAAACAGCTTTCAAAAATATTCATGATGATGGTTTCTACAAATCTTCTAGGAAGGATGCAAACAAAATTTCTACAAAAACTTATCCTTCCAATTTCTCAAACCAACCCACTTCTAAACCAAAAGTTTCTACCAAAAATCCTTCTACCCCTAAGTCACCCACCAAAACTTCAAAAACAAAATGTTTTAAATGTTTAAGTTTTGGGCACATCGCTGCCAAATGTCCATTTAAAGAAACCATATTGTTAAATGAGATAAAACAAGACCACCATAAAACAAAATCCAAAAGAGAAATTGAAAGAGAAAAAGAAGGCCAAGATACAATGGGTCTCATTCCTTCACCTCCAAGGTGTTTTCCTTCCTTATATTTTTCATTTTCTAAACATTCTAAGTACTTGACATTTTGTCTAAGAAGTTTAGGGATGCTATTCCAAACCCTCCTAAAAGTTCTCACCTTTTAAGAGGGTTTTTCACTAACTATTTCATCCCAAAATCTTCTTTCCAAACATGTCTTGCCGCTAGAATTCAACCATATAATCTCCGTAACCTTAAAGACAATAAGTTTGTTTCACCCATACATTCTCCAACTAATGTGCGCAAACTTACTCTGTTATTTGCAGGCATACTAAACTCGGGGACAAATTCTTTCGCGCCTGGGGAGCATGATGAGAATAAAAAATACATGAAGATGACCAAGGATGTTATACTTGAAGGGTCATCTCAACAAGCATTTAAAGATGGCATCAATAGGAGGAATGGTCAAGGACCACAACACATGAAGTTCTTCCTATTAGTGTTTTTAATATGAAGGCCCAAGCCCAAAGCCAAAGCCCACAGTGAGGCCCAAGCCAACACATGAACATCCATCATGCCTAAAAAAGATAATAAGAGCAAGGGCACAAGCATTAAATAAATGAGCATCATTTGATGACTCTTTTTGTAATTACTTTTGTGTAGTTTTAGTAAAACATTAAAAGAGAGGTGTAGATATTAAATAAGGGGTACTAATGTACAAAACAAAGTCACACCTTCCATGTGACATAAAGAATAGGTGTAGATATAGTTTAAGGAGGTGTCAAATAAAGAAACCAAGTCACACCTCCCATGTGAAGTCACACCTTCCATGTGACTTGTTTTTTGTGGCAATTTCAAATGAGTTTCATTTGAATTTTCCCACATAAATTTCAGCACCCTCAAACTATAAATAGAGGTGCCATGCTCATGTAAATTCAGAATTAGAAATTGAAGAAAGAAAATTCTACTCAAATTGAGAGAGAATTGTGAGAGATTTGATCTCCTTCACTAAGTCTTATCTTGTGAGCTTTGAAAGGCTTCAAGTGGCGGCAACTAGCACTCATCTTGGACCTTTCACCATCCAAGTGGCGTGTCCATCTCCTTCAATTCTTCATCCAATTAATTTCCTTCTTTCTTCCATCTCCATTTCCATGTTTCTAGCAATTCCAATCGGTAGTTTGTCTTTTTAGGTGTTGTTCTTTAATTTCCATCGTTTGTTCTTGTTTCTCTTGTGTTTCCTTTTATTTCCAGCATTTAATTCTCCTTTCAATCGGTTCATATGTGTTAGTTGTTGTTTTAATTGGTTTAATTGTTCTATATTGTGTTCTACTTGTGTTCCTGTGTTGATCTTGCTTTGCTTTCCATTTTCGCCCTATATTTATGTATAAGGATATGACACTCATGATTCTTATGAGTTTTGCTCTTCATTTGGAAGGCTATGTCCTCTATTGAACTATCCTTAAGCCTTCTTATTGTGTTGTACCTTGTCTTGTGCCAATTCCAATCATATCAACTTTGTTGTTGTTGTTCTTTTCAAGGATGTCGATCGTCGTTTGGCGACATGATCAATTAATGTCTCGACCAGCCGAGGATATGGTTCCCTTCATTTCTCCCTGGATGGGTACCGTTCCGTTTGTGTAGATCTATGTGAACTCCTGCTCGTCGGTTGGATGAATTGATAAGTGCCAATGTGTAGTTTTTATGATTGAGAAAATTGAACACTTTGGAACTTAATTGTTGCTTAATGTAAGAAATTACCCTAATTTGAGAGTTATTGAATTCGATTATATATTTTAAACTAGGAAACAAATGAAGAAATTTAATCCCAATTCTTGTGTAAATTTCGTATGAATATGAAGCATTAAAAGAAAGAAAGCAAAGACTTAAATGGATCCCAAGAAGGAGTAAAGAAGAAAAATATAAAGGAAACATCTCGCTCATGCTATAAGATTTAAATCAGGCTAAAATTATCCAGATTAAATTAATTTTGCAATACTAATCTAGCTCAGGCTAGAATTGCTCGCCCAAGCTAAAACAACACCGAATGATCTAGCCTAAGCTAGATTGGCTCGCTTGATTTAAACTTGATTAAATAAATTTTGGAACAAAGTTAAATTAGGGGAGGTGAAAAAGAAGTGAGGATTTTATAGAGAACTTAATGAGAGGAAGAGAAGAAGACTCTATTCTCAAGAGAAGAATCTGCTAAGATTAGCCATTCTTATGCAAATCAGATCAAGAATGAAGATTGAAGGAGCTATCATGAGTGGCTAAGTACTTTCTAACTTGGGATTGAATGTAATCTACTCTGTTTAAATGTATTCTTGGTGATATATATATATATATATATATATATATATAATATTCTATTTTCTACTTGTTCTTGATATTTTCGTTTCATGCTTATTGCTTTATTCTATTTGATCAATTGAGTCTTGATTTTGATCCTTAAATTTAACATAAAAGTATTTTTAAGGATTTGAAATAGACGAAAATACTTGATAACTTGTAAAACTAGGAATAAATTTCAAGTTATTAATTGCATCATAATTTTGTTCATAAAGCTGAATGATTTGTAAGATATCTGAGGAATCAATGTTTGAGAAATCATCTTATGACTTTCATCTCTGAGGAATCAAGGTGAATGACTTTAAATTAAGCATCAAGAATAAGTAGTTTTGAATATTATATATTCTATTATTCTGAAATACAAATTGTACCGCCCTGGTGGTCGGGTGTGATGACGTGGCATCCTGCTACAGTGTAGGCGTGTTGACAAGGCGCCAGGTTGGCAGATAGGAAGGAAGTCGGGAAGCACGTGTAGTCGCCAGTTGTTAAGTTGGCGTGTTCCGATTTCCTGCTTACCAGAATAGGCGATCGCCAGGTTGAAGATGAAGTCGCCAGATGTAGACTCAGGCGACCAAGCAGTCGGAGATCGCCAGAACAAGCACATCGCCGAAGATGAAGGAGAAGCAGATTATGAAGGCGGCCGGCGAGACCACAGGGAAGGTGTATGAAAGTCCCCAACTCGCCAGTTCCAGTAGAGATCGCACTCCTAAGTTAGCTATGCATTGGGCAGTACCATGCATAAGTAACTTAGCCAAAATGAGAGTAGAAGCAGCGCCAAGTCAGGGAGCCTCCAGATGATGGCACGTGTACAGTTGGATGCGAGCCACGTGTCCAAGTCTGTAACTGCCAGGAGAGAGAAAACCACCAGGTATATAAGAGTTCTTAACAGACTCTCTGAGGTACGCACGTTCAGTTCATACACTTTACGCTTGCGAGTGAGAGAGGATTTGCACGGTTCTCGTTCTTAGTATTTGGTGATACCGTCACTGACTTGAGCGTCGGAGTGCGATCGGCCGCAGCGGCGCCGTATCGTTTCTTTGCAGGTTCTTGAGATAGATCCCGAAGAGGAACGGAGGTGAGAAGCGGTGCGCACGTCGATCCTTTGACGAGGCATTCTCCAGCGTTCCGGTCAACAGGCAGGATCATCAGGCGCCCACCGTGGGGCCGTGTAAAGCTTGCTCCCATCCACAGCGTGAGTTCGCGGAAGTATTCGAGGTTTTCGGCGTGGTTGTGTGCTGGTGCAACCGTCGTTCGTAGTTTCTTTGAGTTTCGTTCGGTGAATCTGCGTTTTGAACCGTTCGCTTGGCTTTTCGATCGGTGGAGTGAGGTCTTTTGTTGCTTGCGCGCAATCTGTTTGGTGGAAGTTCGAGTTCTTTCGTTTGTTTGGCTGTCCGCGGGGAAACGGTGGTTTTTTGGTGAAGTTGTGCTTTTCTTCGAAGGTTTGCGGTGTTCTTGAAGTTCTTGCGCAGTTTCTTGAGCTTTCTCCGATTGATCGCTGAAGTCGATCGTGGTTGAAGTGTTGTTTGCTGTATTCCTGTGGTTCGCTGAAGTTAATGAGAAAAATGCGAAGCAATCGCTCCAGTCCCGTGGCGCTTGTCGCTGCTGAAGGCGACGCCGCCATGACCATGGCGCAGATGGCAGAGATGATGCGCTCGTTGCAGGCAACTGTGGAAGCCTCGCGCGTAGAGCATGCGAGGATACATGAGGACCTAGTCGCCTCTCGCGCCAGGAACGAGGAGCTCAGCAAGGTAACTGAGGAGCTGCGTCGAGCTCTTCAGGAGCAGCAGGGACGTTCTTCTGTTGAAGAGGCGGCGCCGTCGACGCCACCTCGTGTGTTCCCAATGCCTTTTGTTCAGGCGATTACCGACACGCCAATTCCCACGAGCGTGGTTCCGGTTAAAGCTGTTTTTACCGGCGTGGAGGATCCAGAGGCTCATCTGACCACGTTCCACACGCAGATGATGCTGTCGGGAGGGTCAGACGCCGTCTACTGCAAGATGTTCGTGAGCACGCTCCAGGGAACGGCGATGGAGTGGTTTGTGAGCCTGCCTAATGGCCACATAACCAATTTTCAACAATTCTCGAAAATCTTTGTCGAGCAGTACATTGTGAATAAGGCACCGTCCAGGGTGTCCTATGATCTGTTTGATATAAGGCAGTACCATGGGGAGTCCCTCAGAGACTACCTCAATCGCTTCGGAGCGCAGATGGTCAGGTCGCCGGCCAAGGATGAAGAAATGCTGGTCTATGCCTTCAAGAAGGGCGTGCAGCCAGGGCCATTCTGCAAGGCCTTGATCAGGGCTCATCCAGCGACGTTTGCTGAAGTCAGGCGACTTGCGGTGGCCCACATCGCCGACGAGAGTGAAGTCGCCGAGAAGAGAGGCAGCGTGGCTCCCGCCAGGCCACGCGCCCAGACCAGGATCCAGCCGCAGAGGGTGCTGGAAGCGGCGGCGGCGGCCAGAAAAGACCAAAGGACTCGCTATCCTTACGATAGGAGAAATAAGGGAAGAAGCCAAGCGCGCCAACAGCCAGCACGCAACAACCAGCACGCCGGGAATACAATCGCCCGCCTAAGCACAAATTCGTCACGGGACTAGCGGACTTGATCGCTATCCCTAACATATCTGCTAGGTTGAAGGCGCCCGAGAAGGTGGGAGACAAGGTGCTGGGGTCAAAGCCGGACGCCTGGTGCGAGTTCCACCAGTGTTTTGGCCACAACCTGGACTCGTGTTTGTCTTTAGGATACCAGCTCGACGATCTGGTTAAGAGCGGGTTCCTAAATGACTATCTGCTGGACAGGAGGACGGGGGGAGCATCGAGTTCCCAGCCAGCAGGTGGAGAAGCCCAGCAACACGAGATGCCAATCCACGGGGAGATCCACACCATTGCAGGGGGTTTCTCAGGTGGTGGATGCATCGCATCGTAGAGGAAAAAGTATGCGCGATCGGTGATGGCAGTGGACATGTTTGAAGATCACTCGCCGGAAGTGGACATTACGTTCACAAAGCAGGATCTTCGGGACGTTGTGCCTCATGACAACGATCCCATAGTTATTTCGTTGATAACAGCAGGGAGGAAGGTCCACCGAGTTCTGGTGGACCAAGGAAGCTCGGCAGACGTGATGTTCTGGCCGACTTTCACACAGCTGGAATTGCCCCTTGACCAGCTAAGGCCCTATGGAGGGTGCTTATATGGATTCGCTGGTGACCAGGTGGAGGTCAGGGGGTACATTGAGCTGAGAACCACGTTTACAGATGAGGCCGGGTCGAGGATGGAGAAAATCAAGTACCTCATCGTAAACGCCCCTTCAGCGTATAACATCCTGTTGGGTAGGCCCACTCTTAACAGGATAGGCGCCATTCCATCGACTCGGCACATGAAGGTGAAGCTGTCGTCCATGGAAGGGGTGGTGATCACGATCAAGTCGGATCAGAAAGAAGCGAAAAGGTGCTATGAGAATAGCCTGAAAAACAAAAGATCAGTGAGCTATGTAACAACCACCCCACCTCCAGGTGTGAAGCCCAGACCGCCGGTATCAGAGGAGGCCGCCGGAAGGGATGTAGAGATGATAGACGCTGAGCTGGGGGAGAGAAATGCTGGCCTGGAGGAGGAAGAGGCGCGGAATCGCCCCGAGGAAGCGAGAGAACTGGGAATCGCCAAGGCGGTGATCGCCAGAGAATCCAGGCCCAAACCCGTTGAACAGTGGCTCGAAAAGGAGATCGGAGGGAAAATCTTCAAGCTCGGAAGATCTCTGGAGGTCGATCTCCAGGACCAGATCGCCAAGGTGATTGAGCGGCATCTGGACGCGTTTGCTTGGTCCGCTTCGGACATGCCCGGGATCGATCCCGACTTCTTGTGCCATCATCTGGCGATGGACAACATGGTGAGACCGGTGCGACAAAGGAGAAGAAAATTCAATGAAGAGAGGAGGCAGGCGATTAGGGACGAAACACAGAAACTCCTCGCTGCAGGCCACATCAGGGAAGTCCAGTACCCTGAATGGTTGGCAAATGTCGTACTGGTGAAGAAGAGTAACGGGAAATGGCGCATGTGCGTCGATTTCACCGATCTGAACAAAGCTTGCCCAAAGGATTCGTATCCTTTACCGAGCATTGATGCCCTGGTTGATAGTGCTGCAGGGTGCAAGCTGCTGAGTTTCCTGGATGCCTTCTCGGGCTATAATCAGATCAAGATGCATCCCATGGATGAAGAAAAAACAGCCTTCATGACGGAGAGGTCGTGCTACTGCTATAAGGTGATGCCGTTTGGGCTGAAGAACGCGGGGGCCACGTACCAGAGGTTGATGGATCGAGTACTTGCACCAATGCTGGGAAGGAACGTGCAAGCCTACGTCGATGACATGGTCGTGACCTCGCAGGAGAAAAGCAAGCACGTTGCAGACTTGGAAGAATTGTTCACGACGATCGCCAAGTTCAAGTTAAAGCTCAACCTAGAGAAATGCATTTTCGGCGTGGAGGCTGGAAAGTTCTTGGGTTTTCTCTTGACTGAAAGGGGAATAGAAGCCAACCCAGACAAGTGCGCCGCCATCTTGGCGATGAGAAGCCCGGCTACAGTGAAAGAAGTCCAGCAGCTGACAGGTCGGATGGCAACCCTATCTCGCTTCGTGTCAGCTAGCGGAGAAAAGGGGCATCCCTATTTCCAATGTCTGCGGCGCAATAACAAGTTCGCTTGGACGAAAGAATGCGAGGAAGCTTTCGTCAAGCTAAAAGAGTATCTGGCGAGCCCGCCGGTTCTGTGCAAACCACTGGCGGGTATCCCTCTCAGGTTGTATTTCGCTGTGACTGAGAGGGCGGTGAGTGCGGTGCTCGCCCAGGATCAAGATCAGGCTCAGAAGCCTATTTATTTTGTGAGCAAAGTGTTGCAGGGCCCAGAAACGAGATATCAGGCCCTGGAGAAGGCTGCGCTGGCTGTGGTGTTTTCGGCGAGGAGGTTGCGCCACTACTTCCACAGTTTCACAATACTGGTGATGACTGACCTGCCCATCCAGAAGGTCTTGAAGAAACCTGACGTTGCGGGAAGAATGGTGAAGTGGGCGGTAGAGTTGTCAGAGTTTGATATTAAATATGAGCCTCGAGGCCCGATCAAGGGGCAAATCTTTGCAGATTTTGTGGTCGAGCTCTCATCAGAGGCGACGCGGGTTGAAGGAGACGATTTCCGTTGGGTGCTCTCGGTGGATGGATCGTCGAACCAGCAGGGTAGCGGTGCTGGAGTCATATTGGAAGGGCCCAACGGCGTGCTGATTGAGCAATCTTTGAGGTTTGCCTTCAAAGCCAGCAACAATCAAGCAGAGTATGAGGCGCTGATCGCCGGGATTTTGCTGGCCAAGGAGATGGGGGCTAGGGTGCTGATGGCTAAGAGTGACTCGCTGCTAGTCACAGGGCAAGTAACAGGCGAGTTCCAGGCTAAAGATCCACAAATGGCGGCTTACTTGGCGTATGTGCAGGAATTGAAGAGTTCCTTTGCCTCTTTTGAAGTAGTCCATGTGCCCCGGGAGCAGAATGCCCGAGCTGACTTGCTAGCTAAGCTCGCCAGCTCAGGCAAGGGGGGTAGGCAGAGGACGGTGATTCAAGAAAATCTGAAGACGCCAAGAGCATTTGTAGCAGATCACCTGGTCCTCCAGATAAGCAAGTCGACGGAGAGAGCAGCGAGAAGCCATAAGTCTTTGACGCAAGAAACTCTGAGATCGCCGAGAATTAGAGCATGTCGAGGAGAGAAGGTGGACGTGATGCAGGTCAGCGCCGCCCATGAGCCAGACACTTGGATAACACAGTACAAGCGGTGCTTGGCAGATGGCCTCCTCCCGCTAGACCCAACAGAAGCTAGGAAGGTAAAGAAAAATTCCAGCAAGTATACCTTGATTGATGGCGATCTGTACAGGTTTGGGTTCACTCACCCACTCCTGGAATGTATACACGGCGAGAAGTGCACGAGAATTATGGCAGAGCTCCACGAAGGTATATGTGGAAGCCACGTCGGGGGTCGAGCTCTGGCCGCGAGGACTCTCCGTGCAGGCTACTATTGGCCATCTATGAGAGAAGATTGCAAGAAGTATGCCCAGTGCTGCAAACAATGCCAGCAGCACGCCGATTGGCACAAGGCACCTCCCGAGGAGTTGAAGTCGATCTATAGCCCTTGGCCGTTTCATACTTGGGGAATCGACATCCTGGGACCTTTCCCGCTGGCGATCAGGCAAATGAAGTACTTGGTGGTGGCGATTGAGTACTTCACCAAGTGGATTGAAGCAGAACCAGTGGCCCAGATCACCGCACACAAGATCGAAGGTTTTGTATGGAAGAACATCGTGTGCCGGTTTGGAGTGCCTAAGCGCCTGGTGTCAGATAATGGGACGCAGTTTGCAAGCCACCTGTTGAAGAAGCTTTGCGAAGGGGTAGGAATTCAACAAGTGTTTGCATCCGTCGAGCACCCTCAAACAAATGGCCAGGTGGAATCAGCTAATCGGGTGTTGTTGAGAGGTTTGAAGAGAAGGCTTGAGAAAGCCAAGGGAGGTTGGGCTGAGGAGGTGCCCCGCATAGTCTGGGCGTACCACACCACCGAGCAGTCAGGAACCCATGAGACCCCGTTTAGCTTGGTGTATGGGTGCGACGCCATGATTCCGGTGGAGATCCAGGAGAGCTCGCCGAGATTCCAGAACTTGGTAGAGGAAGACTCGAATGAAGAGAGAAGGCTGAACCTGGATCTGCTGGATGAAGTCAGGGAAGAGGCGAGGCTGAAGGCTGAGGCGGTGAAGAGGAGGATCGAGCGAAGATACAACTCAAAGGTGATGCCAAGGCAGTTTAGAGAAGGCGATCTGGTGATGAGGAAGGCCCACCAGTATGAGATGGAGAATAAACTATCACCCAAGTGGACTGGACCGTTCAGAATAACCGAGGCGCTCGGGAACGGGGCCTACCGCTTAGAGACACTGGAAGGAGGGGCGATTCCTCGCACCTGGAACGCCACACACCTGAAGTTGTACTATAGTTAAGAGCTTTGTAAGTAAAGACAAACACAATGTTATATTACAATGTCTCTGTTAAAACAGTTTGAAGGGGGCACTCTTTTTTCCCTAAGGAGGGTTTTTAATGAGGCTACCCAATAAAAGAAGAGTTTTCGAAGTATAAGGTGTTTTCAGATTGCATGTGTGCTATTTTCAAAAGTTTTGAAGAAAGACCTTGTCATTTGTACATGATTTAAGGCAAGAAAAGATATATCGCGTGCTTTCTCAAAAGGTTTTAAGTCCTCATCGTTTTTCGGCGATTGGAGGCACCAGTTAAGTTTTAAGTCCTCATCGTTTTTCGGCGATTGGAGGCACCAGTTAAGTTTTCAAAGTCCTCATCGTCTTTCGGCGATCGGAGGCACCAGTTAAGTTTTCAAAGTCCTCATCGTCTTTCGGCGATCGGAGGCACCAGATGAAAGACCTCAACGCTCTCGCGCGTCCTGAGGCAAGTTAAAGACCTCCTCGCCGTCGAGCGAGTGCAGGCGAGAAAGAGAAAAAGTCCTCCGTGTTTCTGGGAGCGAGAAGATGTAACTCCTGGGGCAACGTAGAGGCAAGTTAAAGACCTCCTCGCCGTCGAGCGAGTGCAGGCGAGAAAGGTCCTCAGTGCATCCAGGGGGGAGGAGATGTACACCCTGGGCAAGTTGAGGCACCAGATAAAGTCCTTATCGCCGTTGTGCGAGCTAAGGCCAGTTAAAGACCTCCTCGCCGTCGAGCGAGTGCAGGCGAGAAAGGTCCTCAGTGCATCCAGGGGGGAGGAGATGTACACCCTGGGCAAGTTGAGGCACCAAATAAAGTCCTTATCGCCGTTGTGCGAGCTAAGGCCAGTTAAAGACCTCCTCGCCGTCGAGCGAGTGCAGGCGAGAAAGGTCCTCAGTGCATCCAGGGGGGAGGAGATGTACACCCTGGGCAAGTTGAGGCACCAGATAAAGTCCTTCTCGCCGTCGAGCGAGTTAAGGCCATTTAAAGACCTTCTCGCCGATGAGCGAGTTCAGGCGAGTTAAAGACCTTCTCGCTTATGTGCGAGCATAGGCAAGATAAAATCCTTCTCGTCTCGGACGAGTTCAGGTATGGTGAAGAGGGTGGAAGAAGCTTGAAAGGTGGCTAAGGTAGGTTCGAAGAGAAGCCGGTCTTTTGCTCTGAAGTTCAGGGGGGCAAAGGAAGATCCCAAAGGGCGTTTCTACCCCAGATAAAGAAACGATTGCCAAAGCGTGAGGCTAGGAAAAGCTGGTGTTACCAAGAGGTCTTGGCGATCGGGAAAAGTTCAAACACGGCGAGAAGATTGAAAGACTTGTTTGATAAAGCAGGTCGAGTGGGACGTTGTTTGAGCCAATGATTGAGTTACAGTTCGTTGCTTGGAAGGTACTCTTATGATCAGGTTAGTGCCTCAAGAGTACAAGTTGTTTAAAGCGATTATTGCTTAAATTTGAAGTGGTTCGAAGCAGTTAAAGTCAAAAGGTTGTGTTTTGCGAAATCGATAAGTTAAGACCGACAAAGTTAAACATACAAAGAAGGTGAAAGCGCTTAAAGAAGTCAGAAGAAAGAATATCCAAGTTTTGTGATTGAAATAAGTATCTGTTCAAAACACATATGCACGAGTTTTCATTACAAGGTATATACAAGCGAAATTATAAAGTAGCGGATGAGGTGGAGTTGGTTAAGTCTTCGGCGGGAACGACCTTTCCATCCACTACTTCGTTGTTTAACGACACCATGCTGAGGTCGAGATCGGGGAATAGGCATGCGAATTGTTCCCGAGCGGCTTCGAATCCAGCAACCAGAATCTGAGCAGAGCTTAGCTTAAGTTCTTCAATTTGCCCTTGAAGTTCTTCAACCTGTTTCTTGAGCTCCTTGTTCTGCTGCTCCAGCTCTTCGACCTGTTTTCGGAGTTGTTCGTTGGTCTCTTGAGCATGGAGAAGGTCGTCAGCAACCTTCTTGGATTCCGTTTGAGCTTGGGTCAACTTGGCAGCCATCTTCCCTTTTTCCTTGTTTGCCTCGGTGAGATCAGCCATGGCGTCGTCCCTTGCTTTTTCTACTTGCCCAAGTAGCTTCTCGCGGTCGATCGACCTCTGCTCCAGTCTTTGCAGCTTGGCGGCGTCAGCTTGAATGTGAGCCTCCAGGTCGCTCGCCTTGGTGCGAAGAGGTACGATCTTGCTTTCCAACTCGACTTTCTCTTGGGCAAGATCATGAATTTTGCGGCGAAGGTCAGCAGCTTCCTTGCGCGCCAGCCTGAGCTCGGTATTCAGGGCATCCTCCACTCGGGAGTGTTCTATTTCTGCGAGCGTCAGGCTGAATGACATCTTCTCCACCTCAACCTTCATAGTGCTTTTTTCGGTCTTGAGGTTGAAGAGTTCATCTTGAAGCCTCCTGGTGGAGCTCTCCACAGCCCTCGTTATGATTGCAGGGATATCCTCCGCTATGGTTTTCAACTTAGCAGTCAGAGGTTCCCACATCCTTGTGACCTCAAGGGGAAGGTTTGTTGCTTGGAGAGGCGCCAGGGGGGCTTGTTGAGGGTTCTCGCCGCCACCTTCCTTAGCAGGATTTTCAGTGTTTGCTTCCTAGCGTGGCGACGGGATCGGGGATTCGGTGATTATAATCGGAGAGGTATGAGCAACCTCATCCCCGATCGGAACGTTTCCTGCAGCTGAAGTGTTTGAAGGGGGGCCCCCTCCCGCTAACACATGTGGCGTAGAGGCGCTTGGGGGGTCCTCCAAGAAATTTGGCTCTTGGGCCTCCGCTGCAGGTGGCGCAGTGGCCAATGGAACTGCTTGGACTGGTGATGAAGGGGCTTGTGGTGTTGGCGATGAGGGAGGAGGAGCAGGCGTTGATGGTGGTGTTGAGGTTGGAAGAGGGGGTGGAGCAGGTGGGGAGGATGGTGCCACCCTCTTCCTTTTCGTGACAAGGCCATCCTCTATGACCTCGTCGTCCTCTTCTTCCTCCTCTTGGACGATTTGGGGGGCTTTTCGCCTAGGCCTCTTAAGGACCAGTTTCTTGCGCTGGGTGGGTTCCTTGGGCGGTGATCGCCCATGAACGATGGCCTTCTCGACCGCCGAGTTGGGCACCGTTTGGGAACCGGTCGCCAACCTGTGGTTTCGGGCGAGCGCCTTTAAGTCGGCGAGCATGTTTTTACCCAACATGGTGTCTGCATGAAACGAAAGTGCATGAGTTAGCTCAGAGAAGAAAAGGATAAGTGTATGAGGTAATGAAACAGCAAAACAGGTATATGCAGAAAAGGTAAAACCAAAGTCTTGTGCGTATCGCACAAGACGCCCAGAAGCAGTATCAGAAGCAATATCAAAACAAGTGTAGCGTCCTAACCTATTTGGAATTCTAACTGGTCCTCAAAGAATTCGAAGGAGATCAGGGTGGGGGTCAGGAATGTTATGTTGGCATCTGCCACCCTCTTCCAGAATAGACAGAGGTCTCGGTCCAAAGCTCCCATGCTATCAGGACTTCTGGGCCTCCTGAAGCAGCTCTTGGACTCCTTTTTCCCCTTGTCCACCCAGTACAAGGGGAAGCCATCGAGAAGGGAAGTGTCTTTATCGTTTGCGCGTACTTGGATGAACTTCCCCTTCCAGTCTTTGTACGATTGCTGGAAGATGGTAAAAATGGATCTCCCAGCAATGGCATTCAGGCTGACCCACAGGCGGTCTCCTGGGTGCTTGGCCTCAAAAAGGAAAAAAAACACGTCCACCGACGCGGGCAACCCCAGGTGGTCGCACGTTATTTCAAAGGCTCGAACAAACGCCCAGCTGTTGGGGTGAAGCTGGGCGGCAGCGATGTTGAGCTCGGTCAAGAGTTCCCTCTCGAATCGGGTGAGAGGGAACCTGAGTTTGACCTTCTTGAAGAAAGTTGTGTAGACAAAGCAGAAGGGCCCGTCGGCGCTTACTTTGTCATCGGCACACACTGGCAGAGCGGCGGGGCAAGGCAGCACCATCATCCTCTCGTCGTGCTCCTTGTGAAACGATTGATAGGCCTCGTCCCCCTTAGTCAACCGCAGAACTGCTCCCGCAGTGTTCACCGACGAGGTCTCCTTTAGAAGGGTTGGGTTAGCCCAGGGGTATAGAGTTTTGAAGTCTGGCAGAGGGGCGGGGGCTCCTCCAGCGTTAGATGGAGTCGCCTGAGCCAGGGCAGTTTGGGAAGATGCAGGCCTCTCAGCCTGCGAAGAGGAAGCACCACGAACTTGTGTTGGGTCGTGTGCTTGTGAAGAAGGGTTTCGTGCTGAAGGAGGGGGGTTCGGGGTGATCTTTGTGCGAGTCATGATAGCAACTGCAAAGGAAGAAGAAAGAAAAAACGATCAGGGGATTACAGAGGCTGACTCGATCACAGAAGGAAGGTGAAAAAACGAACGAATGTATGTTCGTCGCGACGATCGACAAAGCCCTAAGTTACGCAGAAGGAGAAATGGAAAAACAACCCACAACGTATGCACCAGGCAGTTACAGGATGATGCAAATCGGTGAAAATGCAAGGAAACCCAGCAGATGAAGGAAAGTAGTTACCTTTCGATGATCAGGAAGACGGTGAAGGGAGATGGTGATTTAGAGCGTTGAAGAACGTCGAGAGCTTTCGCAGAAAGAAGTGAGAGCGTTTGCAAGCGCGAAGAAAGTGATGGAACAGTAGGAGCGTAACGGGTTTAAGGGTTTTCGAAATAAGTTTAGGAAGCGCTAACGGCAGATGAAGAGAGCCGTTGATGAAGCCACGTGTCGAACGATGGGTGAAGGGTTTGGTGGAGCGTCAGAGCAGCAGAAAGTACAATCGCTTGGAATTCTGCGTCAGTGCCACGCAGATCGGTGTTAACGAAGGCTCTTTCAGTCTTTTCGCTAGACAAGTCTTCGCTTAAGACTGGGGGGCTTGTGTACCGCCCTGGTGGTCGGGTGTGATGACGTGGCATCCTGCTATAGTGTAGGCGTGTTGACAAGGCGCCAGGTTGGCAGATAGGAAGGAAGTCGGGAAGCACGTGTAGTCGCCAGTTGTTAAGTTGGCGTGTTCCGATTTCCTGCTTACCAGAATAGGCGATCGCTAGGTTGAAGATGAAGTCGCCAGATGTAGACTCAGGCGACCAAGCAGTCGGAGATCGCCAGAACAAGCACATAGCCGAAGATGAAGGAGAAGCAGATTATGAAGGCGGCCGGCGAGACCACAGGGAAGGTGTATGAAAGTCCCCAACTCGCCAGTTCCAGTAGAGATCGCACTCCTAAGTTAGCTATGCACTGGGCAGTACCATGCATAAGTAACTTAGCCAAAATGAGAGTAGAAGCAGCGCCAAGTCAGGGAGCCTCCAGATGATGGCACGTGTACAGTTGGATGCGAGCCACGTGTCCAAGTCTGTAACTGCCAGGAGAGAGAAAACCACCAGGTATATAAGAGTTCTTAACAGACTCTCTGAGGTACGCACGTTCAGTTCATACACTTTACGCTTGCGAGTGAGAGAGGATTTGCACGGTTCTCGTTCTTAGTATTTGGTGATACCGTCACTGACTTGAGCGTCGGAGTGCGATCGGCCGCAGCGGCGCTGTATCGTTTCTTTGCAGGTTCTTGAGATAGATCCCGAAGAGGAACGGAGGTGAGAAGCGGTGCGCACGTCGATCCTTTGACGAGGCATTCTCCAGCGTTCCGGTCAACAGGCAGGATCACAAATGATTGGGATAGAATCAATTATATCCCAAGTATTTTTTTATCTATATTTGATAAGTTAGTTTCGTTACTTGTTGAATCAAATCATAAAATTTGAGTTATTTCTGGTAAAAGTGATAATTTGGTTATGAACAAGTTTCTACAGTTATTTTCTATACTTGATGAGTTTTATAAAAAAACTTCTTAATTAGAATTGTTCCCTATGGGTTCTCCATTCGTACTTTAAATAGTACTATATTACAGTTGATTGGTATACTTGTCAGGATAATTCAACAAGTTTTTGGCATCGTTGCCGGGGAACAAGTTTCTACAGTTATTTTCTATACTTGATGAGTTTTATAAAAAAACTTCGTAATTAGAATTGTTCCCTATGGGTTCTCCATTCGTACTTTAAATAGTACTATATTACAGTTGATTCGGTATACTTGTCGGGATAATTCAACAAGTTTTTGGCATCGTTGCCGGGGAACAAGTTCTTTTAAGAATTTCTAAAGTATAACTTATTGAGTATTGTGAATATTTTGTTTTCTTTGTGAATAGATAATTGTTTAGATCTTATTCTTTTGTCCTGTGTTAATCCTGGTTTGGGTTGTCTTAGATATATGTTATTAAGAGGACATGTTCCTGAAGATCAATTGAAATTTGACCAAGAAATTGAGAAGACAGCTAGAAGAAATCAGAGCAAGAAGAGAAAAGAAAAGAAGAAGCAAGGATAAGAAAAAGGAGAATCTTCCAACATTCTCAAGTCACACAATCAAACAGAGTTACAAATGGCTGATAATAGATAAAATCCACCTAGAAGGACATTGAGAGACTATGAAATGCAACAAGGACCGAGACATTTCTCCAGCATAGCCATACCTTCTGCCACCAAATCATTAGAAATGAAGCCATTTTTTTCTTAGTTTAACTAACACTCATCAATTCACTGAAATGGATCATGAAGACCTTCATACTCATCTATCCATATTATATGAGTTGGTTGGTACCATGGGCTTCAAGGAAAATGATATTGAATATGTTTATTTGCGTCTATTTCCTTTCTCACTTGCAGGCAAGGCAAAAGAATGGTTAAAGTCTCATTCAAACCAGAGTCTAAGTAGCTGGAAGGATGTAGAAGAGAAATTCCTACATAAATTCTTCCCACTTTCTTGGTATATCAAGGCTAAGTCTAATATCTCCATATTCAGCCAAGGGCAAGATGAACCCTTTTGTGAAGCTTAGGAACGTTTTAAAGTAATGTTAAGAAGGTGTCTTAATCATGGCTTTGAGGATATTGGTCAGTTGAAAATATTCCACAATGGTTTAAGGCCCGATACTAAAATGATCTTGGATGCTGCAGCAGGAGGTACAATGATGATTGTTGATGCATAACAAGCTACAAGAATCATTGATGCTTTAGCCTCAACAGATTACCAAGCTCAACACGATAGACATACAATGCAAAAGAAGGGGATGCTGAATCTTAGTACTTTAGATGCAATTTTAGCACAAAATAAGATTTTGACTCAGCAAATTGAGGCATTAACCAAGCAAATGTCAAAACTGCCTCAGCAGTTACATGCACTAAATTCTCCTTCAATTTAGAATCAGGCTTTGAAGTGTGATTTTTGTCGGGGAGATCATCTT